>NC_092830.1:12064349-13545779 GCF_039878825.1 Excalfactoria chinensis | reverse complement strand
CTCCATTATTATTCCAGCAGTTCAAGTTACAAAAAACTGTGAACTTGTTGAATTAGACGGGTCATGACACTATTAAAGAAAAAGAGCATACCAGGAACAAAAAGTTACAACATGCACTGCATTAATTTTCACCTGTACACTTCCTTTACACTTTCTTGCCTAGAACGGAAAATAAAACATGGCGGTCATGATGTTCAAAAGCTCAAAAAGCAGACAAAATTTGATCTGACTTCATTTCACCACTCAAAGAATCTCTCTGATAGCCAGTGACTGGAAAAGAGTACAGATTCAACTGCTTCGTTTGCTTGTTTGGTAGGTTGTTTATTTTGAATGAGATGATCCACAGCTCAACAAGAATGAATATTAAAGGGAATCTCATGCTTCCCTCTAATGCTTAGGGACAAACTTGAAAGATTAGCCTGCAGGCATGTAAATTTGGGCCAGGAAATACTTTTCTATGTTGACTCAAAAATAAAAATAAATTAAAAAAGACATTTCCATGGATATGAGAACTTGTAACCTAGTGTTTCAGTGGTAGTGGCTCTGATCACTGTTCAGATCTTTTGAGTGATGAATCTTCATCTGATATATGTGAGGAGGAAGAATATCATTTTTATTCATTACTAAAATATTTCTGCAGGTAACGAGCATGTGCTCTTAGGAGTATTACTTCAGAACACAGAAGCCAGGTCCCCTCACAGTACTAAAGGTACCATATAAACACAAGGCAAAAAAAAATCCATGTTCCTTTCACTTTAATGCACTTAACATCCTAGCCATTTCCAGCGTAGATTAAGTTTTAATTCCTAATTGCACCATAGCTACTGCAACAAGTCCTTCTACTGAAGAGATCATGCATGCAAAATGATTTTTTTCTTTTGGTATGGCTAGCAGAAGGTCCTAATTTCACAGCTACCATAAACTAAGCCAGCAAAAGAACTAGTCAGCACAGCTGTATCTAAAGTAGGAATCTGCTGATGCTGTGCAGTTTATTCATAATTCCTCAGTGATGTTGCTATGGGAACTTCTGTAGGGGGAGTTGCTTATATATGATCCAAGTTTCAGAAGAAGAACAAATTAAAGAAACCAAGAATGACCTGAAACCATACCAACACATTGTGCCTCATTTGCTGTCCCTCCTGGAGAATCCCAGTGGAGATGATGCACCAGTTCTTATGATCAGTAACCAGGCAAGATGAGCATCATAGCACTGATTTAAAACATGCTTACTGTTCTTAACTATGGAACTTTCCTTGAGGTTTTAATGTTTAAAACCAAGCAGATCCTACCCAGCTATGTATATAAGTCTTCCTGTAAATATCCTTTTCACTTCCTTCCCCGATTGCCTGTGGCCAACCTACAAGTTTGATCAGACATGTACCTACACCTTGCAGTACTCTTCATCACACTTCTAATAAACAGCCAAATCACAGAATCACTGATGTGGGAAGGGTCCTCTAGAGATTGTCTAGACCAACTTCCTCACTCAAAGCAGGTTCAGCTAGACCTGACTGCTCAGGGCCATGTCCAATTAGTATCTTCCAAGGATTTGTGGAAGTGAACCTTCCCGCTGGAGCCTGCAGTCAGGAAGGAGCTGGCAACCTCAGCCTCTTCCATGTTTTACATCATCAGATCCCCTGTCCTATTCGGCAGGGGCCTCATCCTCCTCAGTCTTCCCTGTTGCTCCTAGCATACTCACAGAAACTCTATTGGTTGCCCTCCATGTCTTTTATCAGAATCATTCAAATCTCTGGCTTTTTTTAACCTTATCCTTGCATGCTCAAACAGCATCTTTGTATTTCCCCTGGGTGATATATCCCAGCTTCAACCTCACACTCTTCCTCAGCTCACACAAACTTCCACAGAAGCTTCTTGTCCATTCAGACAGGCCTTTCTCCACTTCTGTTCAATATCCTACATATTAGCATGGATTATTGGAGCTTGGAGAAGGTGGTTCTTTTTAAAGAACAAACAAACAGCTTTCCCAGAACCCTCTTCTTTACAAGCAGACCCTGCTCTCTCGAGATCCAGGGTTGCAATCCTGCTATTTGCCTCGCTCCCTCCTCTGAAAATTCTGAAATCCACCACCTTTTCACATTTACTGTAGTGAAGTTTCCTCCTAACATTCAAATCAGTTCTTCCTTTTTTAAAGAATAAGGACAAGCAAAGATCTACCCCTTGCCATCTGTTTAATTGCTTGTGTTAGGAGCTTATCAAGAATGCACTCTAGAAAACAGCTGTATGTCTTGTGCCATCATGCTCTTCCAGAAGATGGCAAGAGGGCTGAAGTGCCATGTAAGGACCACCAGCTTCTTCCAGCTAAGGAGAACTTCAGATCCTACATTTTCTCAGCCAAGCAGTTAAGAGTAAACAGCCATCACTATGTCAGTCACATTGGTCACCTCTAATACTAGTCCATTAACTCTCAACTGAGGGAGTGCTTCATATATTCCAGCCACCATTCTCTCACCTGCTCACCTTCCTGATCCACCATTTCCAAAACAGGCTGTATCCACATACTGTGGCACTCCAGCCACATGGACAACTATGTCCCAACTATGCATTTTAATTGCACACAGATTTCTAATTCCTCATGTTTAATGTCAATGCAGACTGTATAAACACTTCAGAGGTACTTTGTTGGAGGAAACAGGCCAAGAAGCGATAGCAGAAAAGTGATAAATGACAATGTTGTGCTTATCAAAATGATTACAAATGCTTCTGAAGTGCAACTGAAATGTACGTTTTAGTATTGCTCTAAAAATCACTGGAATAAGAGCAAAACAAAAAGTACACATCTGGTACAACAGCCCACAGCCCTAGTCCCAAAAAACAAGAACTACTGGAATGCTACCAGGAATAGCAAACTGCACAGAAACAGTAATGCAGGTCTGCTTACACCACAAAGAAAGCCAGAAAGATTAAGAAACGATGTAATATGCATATTGAGTGTCCCTGCACCACACAGTCTGCATTGGCTGTAGCATATGCTTCAAATTAGCCCACAGACATTGTAGTAAAACAGTATCTAGGAAAAAAACTCCATTCTGGAGTCTTCCTTTCCTGAACTACCTTGAGTAGGAAGTACATGAGTACAGCTATATGCTAATCACTGCTTGTTTCATGGAAACCAAATGGCACATGGAGGAACCTATTTATGAAAAGTCAAACATACTTATGTATGAGAAGCTGTAGTCAGTAAGCATTTATGCTTTACTTTCCCGTTATTAATGCTGGCAAAGAACAGGACTCAGCCTGTTCTTCTCCAGTGTATTTCTGTTTCAATATACATATCAATATTAATTTCTCCTGCTGAGTTACTGTCATATCTAATGAGCAAACACATGATATGTGACATGTCTTTTTATGCTCCTGATTTTTTACATTATCTCTAATTAATTCAGATCACTAATAATAAATTTTAAAGCGGTCACAAAAAGTCATATGCTTTAATACTGCACAAAACTTACTCGATGCACAAAACCACATACCTTATCTCGTTCCCCGTCCCAAAAGATAGTTGCCCAATTGTTAAACTTTTCACTTAGAAATCCCACCAATAAATAATGGAACTGAACATGATATATTGATACTGCCCTGAAGACTTACAAAATGAAACAACAAAGCACAGAACTTCACATCCACATGACAACTGTTACACAGATTTATTTCAAACCAGCCTTTCTCTTATCCCATGGTCTGAACACTCATTTGAGTATCTGTGCATCAGTGTACTTCTGATATGTGTCCTTCCAGTTCTATCTAGTACAAAAGGAACTCAATCTACCTCTCTAAAATTATTTTATAATGTGAACCAAAGCACACTAAAGGGTTGCAATCAAATGTGATTCAAAGGTATGCTCCTGATTCAAAGCAAAGCACAAAGGGAGATGCACCCGCTAAAGTCACTGAGAGCCCTGTCATTCCCTTCAGTGAGGAACAACTTGGTTCATTTCCCTGTCACTCTGATTTTATTTCCCTCTCATCTTTCAGCCTAGCTTTAGTAATACATGAAGAGGAGAATGAATAAATGCAACAGAAGAGCAGTTTACTAATTACAGGAAAATTATGCCAATGTGATTTTTTAATTATTATTATTGTTAACATTTACTCAGATTTTCTTAGAATTAAAGCAATGGGATGCAGTTGGTATAGATATGGATGTGCGTACATAAATGTGTTTCACGGGCAGAATGTCAAGCCCCAGCAGACATGAAAGCAATATGGTTCTGCAACGACTGAACAGTTTTTCCACATTCACTAAGTTGTATATCAGAGCTTTAAAGAGCACATCAGTGATGGCAAGGTGACATATATACATCAGATCTTTAATGTCCTTTTGTCCAAAGTACTTTCCTCAAACATACTTCTCCTCACTCCTGCTGATACGTAGGGGAAAAAACACAAGGTGGTATAGTGCATGAACTGAACATGGAAAGTTATTGCAGAAATGGCTGTTTAACAGCCTCATACCCAGAAATAATAAAATATTCTTTCTGTATTATCTAATCCATAATCTGGTGTGGGAGGAGAATCTCCTTTACAAAATACATATTTTTCATACTTCTAAAAAGCATTTATCTTAAAAATAAAAAATGATTAGGTGTTTTTGTATACTTACTCTGCAGCATGGACCTGATGTGAAATTCAGACATACATTGCAAAGACAGTATGTATAACATTAAATTAAGCAACTTAACAGCACTTAATGTCATAAAACGTGGCAGAACCCTGTTCAGATTATGTAGATAAAACAAATCTTTTAGTATGGTCAATCCTCATACAATTTTAAGTCGCATCTTTCCTATGGAAGAGCCTAGAGATCACCTCTCTAATACTCCTTACTGAAGGAAAGGAAATGCTAATGCTTCTGCCAAACCAAAGGATGCATCCAGCCTACTTACCCTTTCAGAAAGCATACTCAGCAATTGCAGCCTTCAGCAGGTTTGGGAGGACAGGTTAAAATGGAAAGCCTTCTTTTTTGTCCCAGTCTTTAATAGATGTATCACTAACTTATGCTGTGAAAATTTTCCTGTCATTCTTGCTTTCTGTGACACCAGAACTATAGTGTCATTAACTGATTAGAATATATACAAGACCTTTTTTGTTTCTCAAGAAAGGGGGACTTCTAAGAGTAACAACCATGCACAACAAAGCTTTACAAAACTGTAGTTTATAGGAAAATAGAGACTACAGCAAACATGCACCATAGGCTTCCTATTTGCTATGGTTAGTATGCAGACTGCAATGTCACTAGCACCTTCTCCCCAACTCTCCTACAAGATGCAGAGATCCGTGTAGCTCATCAGGTTAACCGCTTATTTAGCCTCCCCCCTGCAGCTTTCCTAATTTGTCCGAGTTTCACCACCTGACATTCTCAGAATCACATACCTTTAAGATGCTCTTCTCAGTATGCTCTGCAGAGACTTTACATCACCCAGAAAAGATAAGGCTTCAAGCACAACAGAATCCTTGTGGTGAAAACTGCTACAGTTAGCGTAGATGTCACTTGATCATCTGTCTTCCTTTCATTAGGTGGTAGGCCTAAAAGATGGGATAAAAAATGTAGTGACTAAAAACACAATTCAAACAGCAGAGGGACCACATGCACAGCACAGCATACCTCTGCAAGCCCCAGCCACCAGAATCCTTGGCCCATTAGCTCTGTAGCAACCTCATCACATTCCCTAGGACAGAGGAGAAATGAACCTTTAATTACAGACCCCCATTCACGTTCAATAATTGAGGAGCACTTCTTCCTGCCTTTGCTGTTTGCCCACGCTGTTCCTGCCACTACTGAATGGCTATTTTTGTATCTCTCACCTATATCACACAACTGCTGCCCACACTGTCTCTCGCAGCAGCTGTTACTAACTGGCTGCTTAGTCGCAGCTGGAAGAAATAATTAGGTCCCACATTAAGCCTCTTCAGCTGCTGTTGAGCATAAAGCATACATTTTATCACTTTCATCCTGCAAGAATTATTGGTAGATCTTATGCAAAACACATGGAGGGTCTGTGAAATACCTAGTCAAATTCTGCTAAGGTATTCTGCAGTTTTTTATTAGTAGAAAATGAGAAGAGATTTTGGTCTCATTCCTACAGGAGTCAGGAATTAGACTGAGTTTTCTCTTTCAAATCCTTGCATACATCACACTTAGAAAACCATGTCTTTAGGTGCACGTAGGTGTCTTGAATTTTCCCTGCAAGAATGAGTGCACATACAGTTCCCCTGATGCACCTACAGGGGATTTCTAGTAGTGACTACAAAAACAAAACATAGCCAACAACGAAACCAATCATGTAACATGCAAGTGTGCCCAAGCGTACCTGGGAAAAAAAAATTAAAACATTAATTTCCACAAACAACTGAAGTCTACATTGTGTATTTAAGCAAAGTTATAGCATTTAACCACAGCATGAACTATGACAACCTCTTTTAAGAAAATGACCTAGGGATGCTAAAAGATCTTTTTTGTAACAACTTCAGGCAGAAGCTGCACTCTATTTCCTTAAAAATCACAAGATGAATTTGCATTCTTCCAGTGCTCAGCCAAGGAAAATTTCATTAAGGATGCAGAACTGTAAGAATGCAAATCATGCACTGCAGTGGTTTTGCTGAGATCTTCCTATTCATAATTATGATGAATGCCTTCTTGAAATTGTTCTGATATATGTATGTACGTCATTATGGATGGTTGCTTTCGTAAATAGTTATTGAAATGCCATATCCAGTTTAACATTCATCCAGCCAGGACTCATCTCTAAGAATAGATGATCTTTTACAGGAACAACTGAACAAACCTATTCCAGATTACACACCTGCTTTCAGACAGCATGTGCTTCCACCAGCCTCTTCTAGAGCTGCTGGGGACTGTTTTTGCCAGTGCTCACAAAATGGAAGCCTTCAGAGTGCTGCTAAGTCTATCAAAGACAGACATGTTTTCAACAGTGCTCTGGAAGGAAAAGGTTGAATAATAATGTTTTCACTTCCTTTGTCATTATCAGCAATGTTGATTTAGAAGTGAACTTCAGAACCTGCAGAATGTACCCATATTATCAGAACTGCCCTAGCAGTCTAAGGGCTCCCTGCAGAAGGTATTATGAGCAGCAATTTACACAATACTGCATAATACTGACATTTTAATTCAAGTACGACTCTCAAAGGACAGACAGATGGACTACGGGACATCTTGAATCACGTCTGCCTCTAATTTACTCAACAAGCAATTCTTAATACGATGGGCCAAGAGTTAAAAGGACACCACAAACCTCTGCTGTTTTTTTCCCCTCCAGCCCAAGAGAACTTCTCCCTGTTAAATGAGTTGTTGAGGCCAATCCAAAACACTCTTGAAATCACAGTACAACCAGTCTAAAACCAGACATAAAGCCCTATTTGCAATCCTGCTCAGTTGTGCTGAAAAAGAACAGCGCATTAGTTGAAAATCTTATTTTTTAATATTAAAGCAAGTACATATTTGTAAAACTGCAGGATAACATTGTAATCAGATCTTCTGGAAAGAGAGAATGAGAATTAAAAAAGCAATCATTTATTTATAAAGAAAACATTGTACTACAAACCACAGTTGTCAGAAAGGAAAAAAAGCTAGTTCCTATGAACTTCTGACATAGAGAATCATCTGCTGAAATCTGGATGTTTTTGATCTGTCATAATCATTACATGAAAGAACTTTTTTCTCATTTAGAACAGCTGAATAAACAAAGATCACCATTTGCAAACAACAACAGCTATTCATCGGAACCTGAAACCAAAACACTACAAATAATTAACAGAAATGACTTGAAATAGAAAACACCCCAAAATTCACTGCCAGAAATCCTTCACAAAATACCTCTGGATTAGAGTACAGATAATTCTACTGAGAAAAACACCCAGAACATTACGTATTTACTTTGGTGCTTTTAGAAAAACTTAAAAGAAGTTGAGGATAACAAAGTGATGTTACACAAAACAAAAACATATGGTTATTAAAACACTCTTCCTATCTTCATCTCTGAAGAACTTTTCGAATCACACTGTCAGAGGTATGATGATTTTCTGCATCCATAGGAAGTGAAAGCATCTTTTTCATGAGTGACATTCAGCATGAAACAGCACATAAAAGAACTCTGAGATGAAAGATGTTGTGCTGCTATTTTCTTCACTATAAGGAAGTACAAAGAATTTGTAACACTAGCCAAAAGAATCACAGTACCACAAACTAGCACAAAGAAGCCACTCGAAGGAAAACATTCAATGATATCAGGTGCCTTGAAGACTATAATTAGTACTCCACGCTGGTCAAAACCCAACACTTTTTCAATCAACGTCCCTGTTAAACACCAAATTCCTTGTCAAGGGCTTTCCAATAATGGATAACAATCTACTTAAAAAAAAAAAAAAAAAAAAGCTATCAGAGGTGCTGTATAGTTGGAATAATACAAGCATACACTTGTAATTACAGAGTACATAGCCAGAGGTTATCTAAGAAAAGACTCACCAGTGCTGAAGCTTTCAGTTGAGATGGATACTCGTCAGCGTTGAGGATCACCACAAAAACTACACAAAGGAGCAATCTCCAAAAAGAGATGCTACCTTAGTGGTGGTCAGCCTTTAAATGGGATCTAGGAGAGATGGAGTCAAGCTCTACCCCTTCCAGGAGCACAGCTGAATTACCCTCACCTGTGCTCCCACAGCTGACTCATCACTTGCCTCAGATGGTCAATCAGAGATTCAGGCTGTGATCAACAGTTTCCCTTACAGGTGCCCACATCTGCTCAAATACACATTGAGCATACTGAGTAGCTTATCTCCTGGATGAGATCAAAAACACTCACATAAAATACTTCATACTAGCTTCAGTGACTGTAAATTCATAAAGAAGCTAGAAGCTGTAAACCATCATCATCAACAGGGCAGCCATTACATACAGCCAATTAACTTGTAACTACTGCCTAATTGTAGTTTCACTCATTTCCTCCCAGGTAAGATGTGAATTTATTCAACACAGTATCAGAAGAACTCTAGCAAAATGTTCAAAAAGCATCAACAGCAAATTTGAAATTAAGCTATAGAAATAATTCATCTATTGCTGTCTGGGTGATAGTAAAAGCTTACATGTTGAGGACCAAGTTGTACTAATGACAGTTGAAATAATGAAATCTCTTCTTATAAATAAATACTTATCCTGTATTAAAATACTTTTCAATACAATCTTAAGAATTATTTCTGTTAACTTTCTAGTGTAAAATAACGCACTAAAGAAAGTATGAAGAAATGAGTATGAGATGTATTATTTTATTGTACTTGCCAAAGACAATATAAATCATCTTTATTAAAGTCATGGATTCAGCAGATACAGCAGCTGTATTATACTTTCTGAAATAGAATCTAATACTGTACAGCAAAGAGCCAATCATTGTGCTTACCAAGTATCTTTTACGTAAAGGAAAGAAAAATAATTGGTAGCAGAACACTTCCCAAAAAACAAAAAATGATCTTTGTGGTACAGACATCCTGTGCTTAATTAGAAACTCTATGTATGATTTCTTTTTTTTCCTCCCCCTCAGCTCCAACCTGCTGCTTCAAAGGCAGTTGAACAGATTTGAGACAATGATGAACTCCAACACAGGAAAAGAAAAAATAAGAGAATAATTCCCATACTGCAAGAAAAAATTATACAGAATACGCAACAGAGAATAAAATCAGATAAATCAGCATCACTTCTAATTATACAAATAGCAATCCCATTTAGAGAAAAAACCTTGAATGGGACTGCTAATGCACTGAAACACTAACACCATAGCTATTGTTGCAACAAACTCTTTATCTCACAAGTTGAGGCGTTTTTCTGTCTGAAAACATAATCTTACCACCATTAGCTATGAGATATGGTTTGTGGCTTGTGGTAGCTACAGTAATGGGAGGACGGTTGGACTAGATGATCTTGTAGTTCCTTTCCAACCTTGTGATTCTATGATAAAAGCATACTTAATGCTAGCAACTTATGACCTGTGCTATTCCCAATCACTTATAATTGCAATTATCCCCAAAACTATAGAAAAATGCTTTTTTGGAAATCTCTTGCATTTCAATCTTTCTTGTCCTCATATATACCCTTAGCTTCTGATAACGAGCAGCTGTGGAAAGAAATTACCGGACTGGTAGGATAGCAGCAATGAAAGGAGGAATATGACCTTCAGTGATTAAGAGCAAGAACCAAACACCTGGTCTGAGAGCAGAGGACTACAACGAGATAACCAGGTGCACAAACAGGACCAGATTATGCAGCACTTATTTTCCCTACTTCAAAAACAACAAAAAAAGACAAGTCTCCCCAAAAACACATTATAGCACTTCTGCCTAATAGCTGAAAAATCATATTTCCCAGAAACAGCCTTTCTCCACACATTTACAATTCAAAGCACTGTAATACAATGATTGTATAATGTAAGACCCAATATAAACAATCCAATCCTATTTGTTTTAAAGTAACAGCTTACAGCCCTGAAACAGGAATGCTTTTACATAAGCTTTACAATACTCAGCTGGTACGCAGCCAGCTTTTAAGGTGGGGGATAACAAGAGGAATGCATGTAAAGCTTAAATAATACATGGCAAAAAGAAAGCTATCATTCAAATTAAACATCAAAATGCATCTTCTGTTTCACCATGTGATGCAATCCAATTCCAGCAGTTTCCTTTGTTTGCTTTAAAATTATATTGTACGCAGTATCTTCTCATTTAACACAGCTTTGAGCAACCTGGTCTAGAGGGAGGTGTCCCTGTCTGTAGCAGGGGGTGGAACTACATGATCTTAAAGGTCCCTTCCAACCAAAACCATTCTATGACTCCATGATTGCATAACATTAACATTAAAAGCAGTTTGTGAAAGGGCTCTCGCGTCTGGGCAACGACACACCTGCAGCTCTGCTACATCACACCTAACAGTGAGAAACAACTGCAAAGCTGCCAGAAAGAGATGTAACAGTCATCAAAAACAACTTCGGAAGACTTTTAAGAGCACTATTTCTTATCGTTAACGTGTAAAGCGTAAAAGTTTGAAAGTATTTTTCAAAGCCCCGACGCAATCCCATTCCACTGGAGAAGAAGTCTCCCCTCAGCGGCCCCGAGCAGCACCCAGTCCTGCTTTGCACACCTCCTCACCCTCCCCGCACTTACAAAAGCAGCTCTGCGCACCCCAACGGCACCAGGTAACATCAGCCTCGCTTCGGAAGCGACGAGCCGGCACGCCACCCCCTGCAACACCAGCGGTGTTTTCTCTCCGATCCTTTCCAAAAGAGTGGAAGAAAACATAAAAGCAAGGAGGCAGCCTTCCCTTCAGCCACGCCGGGGGCGCCGGTGCCGGACGGGAAGTGCCGCACCTCGTGGCGGGACGGCCGTAAGCTGCAGCTGTGCTGCCTGCAGGCGCTCGGCACGCGGGTACCCCGGCACCACGAGCAGCTGCAGCAACGGACGAGCACGTGGCATCCTCCGTGCAAACAGCTCGAGCTTTGCAGGAGAGCGTGCAGCAACTCAGGCCGGGGCTGATCGCCCAGAACGCAGCTTTGCTTCCAAGTGGTTTTGTCCTGACCACACGCAACTGACAAAACGCACAGAAAATAAGTTTTAACATCCTGTGTCTTGTTATTTTTATGCACATTAATAATGTCATTTGAGAAAGACTTCCATCACCTGTAGAAAAATGATCCCTGAGAAAAGGTGTAGCACCAACACATCATCAATAAAGCATAAGAAAGATTCATAGTGCTCACTGTTAGGTATAAATAATACAACTCTGAGACATTAACATGTTGTTAAGCTTAGATTATTCATGTGTGTTCGCATTTGCAAAGCATCCCAACAAGCTAAGAGCTGGAAGAAGAAAACACAGCGTATATCGGGGGTGCTAGGACCCAAAAAGAGGCATAATGCTGCTTTTCAGTAAGGGTGATGACCAGGCAGCAGCAGGGCCAGACAGACGGGATCTGTTTGATCCCAAAGTGTATTTTGTCAAATCAAGCTACTTAAGTCATTTTAGGATCTCCATGAAGACAGAAGAAAGAGCATCTCACTACACTGAGATGGTAAAGTAAGGTATTTTGTGAACAAATATTGAATGATACGCTAGTAAACAAAATGTGGATTTTTAATGACTCCTAATTTTTGAGTACAAATATCTAAAGAACAAAGGAAGAAAAAGGCTGAAAAATTTTACTGTAATTTATGTTAATTCTTCTATCCAGAAACAAGAAAATCCCTAAACCCCTGAAAAAATGGAGTCAGACTATGGGAGACCTAAATTACCCCACCAAGATAGACATGCAGTGAATTTCCAAATGTGCTAAATCTATTGCCCAAGCATTTGCCAAGTTCAGCTATCCAGGGCTTCCCTTGGGAGGTGCTGGAAGCTCTCTAATCCTGTCTGTAATGTGGGACAATAATAAACAGTAAGGAGTACACCCTGATTGAAGGATTTTTACATCATGGGTCTTTATTTATGAGTTGACAGCTAGAGACAAAACTGCAGATATTTATGGTGTTGATATATGGATAGCTAGCTAGCTAGTCAGTGGTTGCATCACCCCTGTGCTTGAATTCCTCTCCCTGCAGCTATTCATTTTACTCCTGCTCCACACAATAAGCAGCACAGGTAATTGCAGCACAACTCCTGGAATCATAACGCAGACTGTCATGTTATTTATAGACTCTTTATGACACCATCATATCCAATTTCCTTTCAATATTCCGCAGCCATCAAGCACATAATGAAACTAAATGAGGATGGACCAGATCCCTAAAAGAATTTAGGAAGGATTTAGGGGCTACAGAACTTCATTTGATCCAATGGGGAAATCCCTGTTTCCCCACAAGTGAGTGGTCACAGAATCACAGAATCACAGAATCACAGAATGACCCGGGTTGGAAGGGACCTCAAGGATCATGTAGTTCCAACCCCCCTGCCTAGCAGGGCCACCAAACATACGCCTTTACTAGATCAGGTTGCCCAGAGCCCCATCCAACCTGTTCTTGAACACCTCCAAGGACAGGGCATCCACAACCTCCCTGGGCAGCCTGTTCCAGGACCTAACCACTCTCCTAGTAAAGAACTTCCCCCTAACATCCAACCTAAATCTTCCCTCTTTTAACTTAAAACCATTTCCCCTAGTCCTGCTATTATCAGCCCTTTCGAAGAGTTTGCTCCCCTCCTGGGAGTAAGTTCCCTTCAGGTATTGAAAGGCTGCAATGAGGTCACCCCGCAACCTTCTCTTCTCCAGGCTGAACAAACCCAACTCCCTCAGCCTGTCCTCATAGGGGAGGTGCTCCAGCCCCCTGATCATCTTCGTGGCCCTCCTCTGGACCCTTTCCAAAATCTCCATATCTTTTTTGTACTGAGGGCTCCACACCTGGACACAGTACTCCAGATGGGGCCTCACAAGAGCAGAGTAGAGAGGGACAATCACCTCCCTATCCCTGCTGACCACCCCTCTCCTGATGTAGCCCAGGATCCCATTTGCCTTCCGGGCTGCCAGAGCGCACTGCTGGCTCATGTTAAGTTTCTCATCTATTAGGACCCCTAGGTCTTTCTCTGCCGAGCTGCTCTCAAGGACAACTCCTCCCAGCCTGTACAAGTGCCTGGGGTTCTTCCGGCCCAAGTGCAAAACCTTGCACTTTGCCGTGTTGAACCTCATTAGGTTCACCCGAGCCCAGCTTTCCAGCCTGTCAAGGTCCCTCTGAATGGCATCCGTTCCCTCCACCGTATCGACTGCACCACTCAGCTTGGTGTCATCAGCAAACTTGCTGAGGGTGCACTCCATTCCCTCATCGATGTCATTAATAAAGATGTTAAAGAGCACCGGTCCCAAGACAGACCCTTGAGGGACACCGCTCGTTACCGGCCTCCACCTGGACATAGAGCCATTGACCACCACCCTCTGTCTGTGGCCTTTCAACCAATTGCTTATCCATCTAGTTGTCCACCCATCAAATCCACTTCCCTCCAATTTGGAGATGAGGATGTGATGGGGGACCATGTCAAAGGCCTTGCTCAGGTCCAGGTAAATGACATCGGTCGCCTTCCCTTCGTCCACCAGCGCCGTCACTCCATCATAGAAGGCCACAAGATTAGTTAAGCATGACCTTCCCCTGGTGAAGCCATGCTGGCTGTCTAGGATCACGTGCTCGTTCTTTATGTGATCAAGCATGTTGTCCAGGAGGATCTGTTCCATAATCTTCCCAGGCACGGAGGTGAGACTCACCGGCCTGTAGTTACCTGGGTCCTCCCTGCTCCCCTTCTTGTAAATGGGAGTGACGTGACCCTTCCTCCAATCATCCAGGACCTCACCTGACAGCCACGACTTCTCAAATATGATGGAGAGCGGCTCAGCAACCACCTCAGCCAGCTCCTTCAGGACTCTGGGATGCACGCCATCTGGCCCCTGGTCACATGTCTTCAGGATGGCTACATCAGATATAGCTCTCTTAAAGAGAGATAGATGTACAAGTACTTTGTACACGCACTAAAAGCTCACTGGACAGATCTGCTCCCACCCATCTTCAGGTGAAAAGACTTGTTTGTGAGATGTGAGCTATGGCACCTAACCAGGAGGACTAAAACCACCCCAAGCCTCACTCAACACTTCTGTACTGGCAAGTCACAGAGCAAGAGACAGGGTTAAACATTTAGCTGGAAAAAAATCAAGAACTTTTAACAAAACTACATGCACTTACATCTGTTGAGACTACTGTTCCCTTTTCTCACCTTTTTCCAATATTTCATACACTTTCACACGTTGAAGTTTTTTTAATTATCTGTTCTAAATGTTCCTGCTTTGAAAACATACAGGAACCATCTCCGCTTGGTTTCCCCACAAAGCTGGCAGTTCACACCTTTGCAGCCATAAATCAGAGCTTAATCTCTGATTATCAAGGCTAACCAAGAGTGGACAGATCATCCTGACCGACCGGAATAAACTTGCAATAAAAAGGGTATGATATTGGTCAAGTAAGAAATGGCAAGGTGTCAGGGCTCTAGAAAACAGAGGGAAGAAGGGATGTTACCAGTTCTGCCATGAACTCCAACAGAACACTTACCCTGTTGCTTTTTCTTCTCTACTTTGAACTTCATTTAAAGGAATTTAAATGGTCACTATGGCTATAAAGTAAGTATGCTAACCACCAGGCTAAACCCTACTGCTGCATCCCAGTCCCAATGCACATGATTTTCACTGCCTCAGGAGTCTATTGTATTTCAATTAACTTCTTTCCTTTGCTATTACTTACATACCACCCCCTCAAATCACTTTCTTTAATGGCTCCTGTCAGCTTAATGCTGATGCTTTTAAAATACCTGTAGACCTCATGTTGATGCAACTCTAACTGCCCTCCTACTTAAAACATCTCCCTCTAGATTTAAGTCATCATTTCTCCAATACACAGGATATGGATTGTTTGACAAGTTTCATCATTTCTGGCTACACGCTGACGTGCTGATGCTCAGGATAAGTTTCCTCTGAAGCCCAACAGGAGCTTTTCCTTGATAAGAAATTCTTTACCAGATCATTCGTAAATTAAAATTGCCAGTGGTATACCTTTTAGATGCCCACTTACAATTCCTCATTGCTACTAGTCAAGCTGAAATCAGTATGATAACAACAAATTTCAGCAGCATTTAAGTCAAAACTGTGTTTCATTCACCTGCGGTAAAAAGAGATGATGGAAAAAAAACTGTCCTCTGGATACATTACACTTCTTTCCATGAAAACACTCCACAGCTGAATTCTGACCACCAGCTATGAGATATGCAGATATGTAGAGAAAGCCACTGCTGACTGCAGGCTCATTTGGCCTCACTTGGTAGTCATGTCATTCCTGCTACCTCCACACTAGACACAATTTTTGCCTAATGCACAAAGAAAATTACGTCTTAATGTTAACATGGATCTACAGGCCAAAGATGTCACAGAACCACACTGTTCTGTGACACTGCTTTCAGAAGTCCTTCAGGGACAATGTGCCAAAGGGAGACACAGCAGAGATGGAAAGTTCCTTTCTAGATCGTCCTTGAAGTTCTCAGGGTATAATGGTCCTGACAAACATGCTCTTGAACAAACACTTTCACTAATGTCATAGTGGCCTCCAACAAATGGATGTAGTTGTATTCTCTAAGGATTTATTTTCAAACTCTGACCTGAAATACTGATAATCTTATCAGCAGAATGTCAGAATGGGTACCCCTGAGATTGCTGCAGCCAGAGGAAATGTAATTAGTACACTCCAAGAACCATAAATTTCAGTTACATAGTAGTTTCTTTACCATACAATCTGGTCTGGAAAATGTTTCAGTTCTAACAATGGAGAAACTAACTACAAGATTGATTTACACTTGATAGCAGTCGTCTTTAGAAAACTCATACTAAAAGTCTCATACTAATCGGTTTGAGGCACAAGTATTGATAAATGGCAACATTTCAATTTCAATTAATATTCATTAAATACACTAATCTCACTTAACACTGCAGCTCCTATCCTTAGAACTGAAATAACATTCTCACGGTTATTTTTAACACACATTTTGGTGGCAAAAACACACACAGATACAAGAAAGGCAATGAGGTAAGAGAATTGTTATCATGATGAAGAAAGTAACACACATTCACAGTTAGTTGACAGTCCTTATGAATGTGTGTTTTTAATGAACTTGAATCTCGATACTTTTGGAATGGAGCTTCTACACTTTATGGCTTTTTGAAGTATTGTCAGAAAGTAGGTGGTGGGGTTTGAGCACAGTCTGTGAATCTGAGTGGCCCAGTGACTGCCAAGCAAAGGAAATTGTGGTTTACTTGCTTTTGAAATATTTAATCTTACACAACTCTATATGAGAATAGGACAAGTTCTTCTGCCACTCCGCTACTGAGCAGTCCTAAGCCTTTGGGGTTTATCTGCCAAAAGAAGTTATGCACTTGAATCTACGCAGTACTTGAATAGGAAATGGATGCTTATATCCCCTAAGGCTTTTCTGAAATTCTCAGATGTAAAAAGGTACGTCTTAAACAACACCATTTGTTTCGATCTTTGTCTCCAGTTTTTAAAATTCTGAGGTCAAGAACTCTTAATTTCAGCACATGGTAGATGGTCGTAGGACAGAAAACACAAATACAGCACCTAACCACAGAGGAAGTCCACCAGCCACCCCAGTTCCTTCTTAACAAATTAATTACCTTTTGAAGAAGATAATAGCAGAAAAGAAAACCCATAGTGTAATGCTACTTTTTCTTTCCCTGTAGTCAAGGAAGTTATATTAGCCAGTTCTAAAATAGTTCTGGGGACTGAGATTTTCTATGGAGTTTAACAGATTTAAGTAAGTTCAAAGTGGATTTTTCTTAACAATAAGAAAAACCCACATTTAATTAACATTTGTCTATTTATCTCCCTTCTAGTTCATTACTGAGACTCAATTTAATCTGCAAATGTATAATACTGAGGAATCAGCTCAATGAAAATCTCCATGGAGTTCCACAGAAATTTCTCATCACACTTTGTGCAAAGTCTTTGCCTGTATTTCCACATGTGAAACTAAAAATATCACATGTGCTATCATTTTGCTTCTTCAGTGCCTTCATAGCTTCCAGTGACAAAAATAATAACAATAATAATAATAAAGGGTGGGGGAGGAGAGAGGAGTGATTAATTCTATCCCCTAGCCAGGTGCTTGCATTGAATTCTTTCTGACATATCTGTGTCTAATGTATTCCTTAAATAACACCAATACTAGAGACTGTACTGCTTTTTCTGGCAATCTATTTTCATGCTTTCTGATACGTATGGGTTCTAATTAATAGTTTGGATTATTTTATTTTTTTTCTGAAAAGTCTGTACCTATGAAGCTTCCTTATCTGCTACTGCTCATAGCTCAGTCTTTTGGCAAGGAAGACTTTTTCGTTGTTTGTTTGTTTTGTTTCAATTTCTAATCATCTATTTCTTTACTTGGACTCATGACATAACAGCAGTGACTGACAAACACAGATGTGGCTGGATGGGAGCCAGATGGAAGGATAACATACCACCACTAGAGACTGCTTTCCATCATGCCGTGCAGGGCAGCAGGTATCCCTGCTTTGGCACAGTGCTGTGGCTCTTTCCCATCACATTCCTTGATACATTACACATACCTCCCAGCACGTGACAGACTGACTGCATGTCACACGCTGGAAATAAAGATATAACTAAGGACTGCGGTAGTACAGTACATTTTATCTGGGCAAATAAAAATATGTCTCACAAGAAATCCTGTTACATCACAGAAACAAGTTTTACATTTATATTATTGCATAATTAATGTTAATTCTAGCATAATAAACACTAAACAAATTAAGCAACGAGTTATAAAAGGTGATGAAAACAAAGATGAGAGTACTGAGACTTAATTCTGGCTCCTACAATAGCACTGTGAGCAAAGGCAGGTTGCAACACAGTCTAATGCTCTTCTATTTTTATATTAATTAGACTACATTTATACTGCATTTCTAAAAAAAAAAATAAAAATGAGGGTTTTGCATAAAGCCTTTTGAAGTCATAATTCTGTCCCAGAGTGCCTCATACAAATCAGCCCAAATTACTCACGCATTTGTAACACAGCTGAGGAAAATGATGGTTGTCTCCACATCCACATCCCAAAGATTAACCACAAAATGCTGACTTTAATTAAAAAGGTTTTACATTCTTACCTTCCAAAAAAACTCTAGAGAGAAGCTTGTCCTTTCTGCCACAGTCATCATTTTTTCCACCCGCTTCAAAAGGACAGAGTCGATATACCTCTGTTGCAACAGAAAAAAAAAAAGCAAATATACAGTGAAGAAAAAGCCCTGAAAAGTGTCTGAGGGCTACTGTTTAAAAGGTGGGAAGAATAGAAATGTCATTAAAAAACCTTAGCAGGACTGGCCTGAATATTTCTCTTCCGGAAAAAGGGACTGGTATGAGAAGCCTGCCAAAAAGGATTCATTGTGGGGCAGAATGCAAAGATGGTGCAGAAGGAATCTAAAGCTTGAAGGATACAGGCAGAGCATTCTCCATTCATTGGACCAATTCCCACCACAGCTTGTAATTGAACTCAACTTCTACCCTCTGTGCCAGATATTATCTGTGAAACCTAAGAGTAGAGGCTCCTGTCCTTCTGGAGCTGCTATGACTGTGGCCAAATCCCCACTGCAGCACCTCAGTGCTTTGAGACAACATAAATAACTATTTCAAATTATTCATTTAAGCTTTACAGATCAGTTTTTATTTGCTGACCTCCATTACCCAGCAAATATGTGCCACGTCCGCTGCACAGAAAGGGAAAGTATAAAGTGTTTTTATTGCAATATACATTATTATTATTCCTATATTTGAATTTTACAGGAGGCTTGGCAGAAAGATTTGGAGGCAAAGTATTCTGCAGTCAAAACACATTCCTCTAAATATCAGTGATCCCTGAAACCATACACGTACAATTTTCCAAACCCACATAATCACTTAATCCCCACCTCTGTTTTGGTTTAGCACATGCTGTCTGATACAGTCTTGTTGTTGGCAGAAAGTAATATGAATAAAGAACAACAGCTATGTCCATTACTTTTGGCTTGCATAGTAAAGATTTATATACAAGCAGCACAAGTACAAAGTTCTATTATTCCAGTCTTGAAACTGAAATAAATCATAAGCTTCAACATGGGGAAGTGAACATAATTCAGCCTACTAGTTGTGTTATAGGAATAATGTCTCAGAGTTAGATTAGAATCCACAAAAGATTTGTTCTACCCTGATTCACAGGGAATGCTAAACAACATATTTATTCTCTATTCTAAGTGATTCCAATCAAGACAGTAAGTCTCTGTTCCATTTTGCTTTTAGTATCATCAAAAATAAATGCTTTGAAATCAAATCCTAGAGAATATTAGTTTATCAAAACTAGCAAAATGTGTAAGATACGTCCCTGGCTATGCAGTTAGGAACAATTTTTTTTAAATTCATGAAAAGCCAGAATCCACATTGCTTTGATAAATGCACATCCAACAGTTTCACCTACATAGGTGGACATTGATTTGGAGAATAAATGTTGTCTGTGCTCGTAGAACTGCAGTGGGCTGCCAAAACAGTGATAACAGAACCACAGAATCACAGAATGGCCTGGGTTGAAAAGAACCACAAAGGCCATCCATTTCCAACCACCCTGCCTGTCACTGATCACCAGACCAGGCTGCCAAGAGCCACATCCAGCCTGGCCTTGAATGTCTCCAGGGATGGGGCATCCACAACCTCCTAGGGCAACCTGTTCCAGTGCATCACCACCCTCTGTGTGAAAAAATTCCTCAGAGTATCTAACCTAAACCTCCCCTATCTCAGTTTAAAACCATTCCCCCTTATCCTATCGCTATCCACCCTTGTCAACAGCCGTTCCCCCTCCTGTTTATATGCACCCTTCAATTACTTGAAGGCCACAGTGAGGTCTCCCTGTAGCTTTCTCTTCTCCAGGCTAAACAAGCACAGTTCCCTCAACCTTTCTTCATAGCAGAGGTGCACCAGCCTGCATCAGTTAAGCGATGACCAGTACTCAACCACCTTACAGTATTTAAAGCAGAAAGGAATGAAAAGATAAAACTGTAACTCAAGTATTCAAATTCATTGGAAAAATAAATAATAATTTAAAAAAAAAAAAAATCCAAAGAAAGTTCTCACTAAGAGAATCAGAAAAACACCAGGAAAGTGTGAAATTCTGCTATAGAAAAAGGAGGAAAAGAGAAGGGTATTTTGTGTGGAAGGAGTCTTTACTGACAAAGAACTGGGGCAAACATCAGATGCTGAAAGAGGATCTTGTCTTCTTCTGACTTCTTTACTACAATGTTACATCACATACAACACTGCTGACTACATGTTTCTTCCCATCTCCAGAACAGGACGCTTGTGCAACTTCAGCTTCTGCCATCTGCCTTTATAAACTCTACCACTGGTTTTCAGTGCATTAATGGGTTTCTATTCTTGGATGCATAGTAAATTAATTAAATGGGTGTTTAGAAGAATTTTGTTTTTTAGCAACAGGCATTCTGACTTAGGAGCCATGATTTTATGTCAATTTTGTATTAGATCTACTGTCACTTATCTCTTATGAGCAATTATTAATATCACGTTATATTTCCGTCACGTCTGTTGAGCTCTGGATGTCTCAAGGCAGAGACATTAAGCAGCAGAATTATACTGTGGAAAGACAGAATTTCACTATGCTAATTTAATACAGAAAATAATGAAGTTTTGCTTATATAATGCTGTATACTGAGCTCAGCCACTCCCTCCCAATAAATAAATAATTAAGCAGAGTTTATAAATTAGAAAAGCTAAAAATTAAACAGTGCACAAATACATTTTGAAGAACTCACACATAGGGAGATTTGTTGGCTATGGTAAGAACTAAGAAGACAAGTTTCTGTGATCAAGAGCAGATGACGTGGAAAACAATGAATAATTTATATCAGACAGCAAGACAGCAAGGTGCCTCTTGTTAGCAACAGAAATTTTCCTTTGGTGATCATAACTTATTTACAAGCACAGAAATATGGAAACGTACACATGCAAAAATTAGTATTTTATAGAACAGGTGGAAAAAATATAATTAGAAAGCCTGCTCTATTTTTATTTCTCTCAGCTAGACATGCAAGGATTTACCTGCAATGCATATACAAGAAAAAAATACACAAGCAAAAGCCAACCACAACTCAGCGGTATGGAAGTTACAAAGAACTAGCAATAACTAAAAATAAATAAATAAATATAGAAGAATGTAACATAGCCACATTTCCAGTCACAAAGGAAGCAGAAACAAAAAATCTTATTTAGTTTTCTCCAGATTCTAGAGCAGACAAACCCTTAGATAACCTTGGAAAGGAAAAGGAAGCAAATAAGAAAACCAAATGATTCTGGGGACTACAACTGAAGTGAAGGGAAAGAATAAAAAACCAAGAGATTGGTAGGCACTAGCTTGGACATAACAGTGCTCTCCCAGCCACACGAAGAACTTGTGACACTGAGCTACAGGATCCAGAGCTGTAGCAACCTGCACATCAAGCTGCCACTGCTCCTGCTGTCAATCTGGGGCCAGTAGGAAGGTGAGGAGAAAGGCTCAGGGCTGGATAGACTTGTGTATGCTATGTACTCCTGCAACTGCAGAACATCTAACACATACGTGGTGAATGAACATCTGCCAAGGTATTCACTGCTAATAAACCATGTGATACAGCATGTCTCTGGGGAGTCTTGCTCTACCTCTTGCAAGGACTGGTGATGGGTGCAGCTGGGATTTACACTTTGGAGATGCAAGAGGGAACAGCTGAAGTTTGAAGAGTCTCTTTTTAAACCTCCATTGCTGACCTTGGAATATCTGTACTATATTAAGGATTAATATTGACTACAGTTTGAACCTAGGTTTGGCAGGGCCTCACCACCCTTCCTGCAGTCTTTCAAACTGTTTCCTTTTTTTTTGACAATGTTTTTTTCACTGCTTCAGAAATCTCCCAGTGTTGTAGTACACAGTGCTCACTCCAATGAAGTAAACAAGGCTGAGCCACCACAGTACTGAATGGCATCCATGAAACAGGACTTTAGTCAGATAAATCCATTTCAACTTAACGGTCCAAATTTCTTGGCTAAATGTTAAAGAACACTAAAAAAAACAAACTAACAAACAAAAAACAACAAAATCAGGATGCCTGTATTTAGCAGTCAACAGAAAGTGAGAACTTCATTCCTCGCTGTATGTCAGTCAGCCCTGTACACCAGTGAAGTGACTGCAGAGTGCTCAGTGCTCCTTAGATTGTTATGGCCCCTCACTTTTGTTATTAAAATACCAGCATCAGACTTCAAGCACCTTAAATACATTTCACTCAGTTAAGAGGCTGGTGATTTAGATGATGTTTTAAAGATCATTAAATGCTCCTGGCTCTTTACTGCTTCAGTCTCACAGATATAGAGTGACTTAAGTATGAGTAAGCACTCACGGGTAGCTTTCAAGAAAGAAATACTAATTAAAATACATCTAACAGAACTACCTTAGGTTTGGCTATTAAGCAGGTCCTTTTCTGACCGTGTCATAAATCTGGCCTAAAAGCATGCTGAACACACAAAGCTCAGCCTGCTCATAACTGAATCAACGAACAGGCTTCTTACAGAGGGAGGGCTAAATGAATCTGAGATTTTTCATTTCCAGTTTTTGTCCCAGCATTATCTTTACATTTATTTTGTATTTCTAAAACTCTAGCATTCTTTTTGAAGGATAAGGACAAAGTTTTTGTAGAATTTATGACAACTGGTCAAGTGTTCAAGTAAACCTTTACTAACAATATTTTTGGTTATCTTGTTAGTGGCAGAAAAGTTTGGACTCAGAATTGTAAGTTCAATACGGAAAACGAGGTAATTTCTGCACAGTATATGTGTGCAGAGGGATCCAAATGAAAACTCAGCTATTCCTTATAAGACCTGTGCTCCACACCCCTCACAGCTTTGTTGCCCTTCTCTTCTGAATATACTTCAGGGCCTCAATGTCTTTCCTGTAGCGAGGGACCCAAAACTCAACACAGTACTCAAGGTGTGGCCTCACCAGAGCTGAGTACAGAGGAATGGTCATTACCCTGCTCCTTCTGGCTATATTATTTCTGATACAAGCTACAATACCATTGGCCTTCTAAGCCACCTGGGCACACTGCTGGCTCATACTCAGCTGAGCATCGACTAATACCCTCAGGTCTGTTTTCTGTAGGACCTAGCACTTATTCTTCAGGCATTCCTATTATTTTTCTTTCCTTGTCTAAATGTAATTAGAAATACAGTTTTCCTTCTCGTTGTACATATAGTTACAAGACATAATTTAAGCAAGCAATGCATTAGTAAATAAAGCTGAAAACTCCTGGAAAACATTAGAGCTCTGAACTTCTGCTGCATGTGTGTGTAATATTCACACACAGAAGTTGAATCAAAGTACTTAAGAACAGAATGAAACATCTGATATTTACCATTTAACTTAAATCCCTTCAAAAACTAACATACTATATCAATGAAGTACCTCTTCCTAAACCAGCAATATAATACTATCTGTTTAGGTCTTTATTGCTGTCACAGAATAGATGTAGATAGGGCAAAAGCACATAACTTTTATATCATACCATGTATGAAAACTGTTGGGCCATGAAATCAAACCAAAAATTCATAACAGAACTATAATACAACTGAAATTTCTTTCATGGAATAGCACTCATAAAATCACTAAAGAAAAAGAACCTAAAGGCAGATGCATGTGCATAGTTGACTTCAATGCATGCATTACTTTTTAATATGCAATTTTTCAATGGAATTTATTATCTACACATGGGAAGTAACAGCAATCTTTGCAACTTTAAATGCATCTTGCTGCTGATTCAAAGATAGCAAACAGTACAATGGTCCACCTGCCACTCTTCTGTGAAAAATTTCTTAGATTCAAATGCTTTTCCAGTAAGCAAAGTTATTGCAGAACACTATTTTGTAAATTATCACATTTTCTCTATTTCATTTCATTCTTTACATTTTTACATCTCATGTCAACAATAATGAAAGAAAACCACTTTTCCCCTTAGCCGAGGATACCTTATTCTGAAGCACTTTCACTTCAACAAAAAAAAATAAATTGACAACTGAGATAAATCAAGCTTTACTGTTTCAAACACTATCTAGCTATTTTTCAAGGAATAAACACTTGCTTTGCCTGGCTGCAGAGAAACATAATTGTATGTATAAACATTTGAGACAACCTTGGAGACACTCAAGGTCAGCCTGGATGGGGCTCTGATGTAGTTGTAAGCGCTTCTGTCCAATGCAGGGAAGTTGGCTCAGATGACCTTTAAGGGTTCCCTCCAACTCAAATTATTCTATGATTCTTCATGTGTGTGTGTGTGTGTATGCATGCATATCTACTTCCTGGCCTCTGAAATCAGGCGGAAGTATAATAAACACTTTATTATAAATAATTCTTTTTCAAAGTCTAAGTACTTTGCTATTTCCACTTACAATTTTTCTCGTGTAATTTCAGCAGGTACGCCCACTCATTTCCACTAGCTGCCTTCCACTTACCATACAGAAGTGTAATAATTTCCCCTAATAGTTCTTGAGTATACTTTATAATAAGATAATGATAACATAAGGAATATAGCACTCTTTAATAACCATTTTCATTAATTACGGTTTTAGTTACTAAAAAAAACCTAAAGCACACACTTTCTTCTCATGGAAATGAAAGACACTAAAACATTTTCTGAAACAATGACTGATTTAAGACACACATGAAAACATTTCTGAAACGGAGCATGCTGCAGTTCATACTGTGTGCTTCACCTCATGGCCAGATCACAAAACACATTCAACAGTTCAGAAACACAGCTTAATGTCAGACCTGCCAAGCTGAGCCATAGTGTTCAAATATTAATACAGCTTTGCTAGTTCAGGAATGTGTCAGTGCTCACCACATACTTCAGCCCAACAGGAACCCCATTATCACTCCTGTTTCTCTGAAGTTTATCCTGCAGGAAAACATGCACCTAGTATTTTGCATGTATATTAAACATGTTTCATATTTATTTCCCAAAAGGACTATTTCTTTCCTGTTAGAAGACACTGCCATCTTTTACAGATAATACAGATTTTGAATACTTCATGTAGATTCTTGCTATATCTCCTATAAACAGTATCTATGATTGAATTAAATCACAGTGTGACACTGTACCTTCCGGAATAACAACACAGCTAGCAAGAATTCAACCTTTAGGAAAAAAAATGCCAAGATACCAAATCTTACTGGATAGACTTGAGAAAAGTAGCTAAATAGTATTGTCCAGTACTTGCAAATAGTTGTTTCCATTGTCGCTGTTTGTACAAAAAGAAGAAATACAAGAGAAGACTACAGAATACTGAAGAATGTGTGATTTTACCTAGGAGGTCTAATTTGTCAGTACCACACCATGTGCTGTGAAGGCAGCACAGAGCAGAAAGCTTATCTAGTACTCCCACCAAACATCAAAAATAAACAAACAAATGGAAACAGAAATAGTTCTTGAACCTTCCACTCAAGGAACAACAGTAATTAGTGGCAAAAACCTACACCATCTGTTCCTATATAACGTGCTTCTTTCTTTTAACAGACTAGAGTCAAGGGTGAACATTTTTACAGGAAGTTCTATTCAACATTAATGGAACTTGCCAACCTTCCAAGTTATGTACCCCACGAAACGTGAACTGTTTTGGTCATAAAAATATCATTCCTGCATATTAAAATTCTGTAAGGGTTGAGTGTTTTTGCGAACTGTCAGATTGAAGAGGGATTCCTGTAAGATGTAGGAAGTACAGAGAAACTCGGTGTCTCTGCTTCCAAACTAACCCAAGTATGGCTCAAACACAATTTATGTTTTGGGGGCTCATTACCTTCCATAAAAGAATACATCCATTAACGCATTACTGTTCATTAAAGGTATATAGGTGTGAAATGGAGGAAAAAATTACTTTCAGATCATATGTACATTAATATGCTGCCTGGCATACATATGGAAAAGCTGGCAGCTGCCTTCTGGGTCCTGCATGCTCATTTGAATATCAAATCCAGCTTAGTAAATGACTTTTTAGCAGTATCTACCCTCTGTGGTTGATCAGCTCCTTGGGGAAGATGCTACCCAGCCTCTTTATAAGACATCTTTCTTATGGGTTAAGCAAGGGAATTAAGTTCTAGCCATGCCTATGAGTTTTGACTATCCATGGTTCATGAGATCATTTTTAATTAGTTCCTTATTGCTGGTAGCTCCTGTAAAGCTTCCTATATTTCTTTGCCAATGAGGCCTAGCAGCAGATCTTGATGTCCAAGTGCTGGGTTACTATGTCCTCTCCAGATTACCTCTGGTTTTGGCTGCTTCAGCAGTTGAACCCATTGGCAGTGTGCTGCCTGCTGCAGGAGAATAATCCATCTCTGTTCTCACCTTCGCAGACCTCAGTCCTACAGACAGCACATGCATTGGGAAAAAAGCGGCTCTCAAAGAGCCACCCTGCTATGCACGGATGTTTCACTTAAAAGCAGTTTAAGCTTAAACTCCAAGCAAGATGTGTCTGCCCAGGATCCAAGGCTATTGTCCCACAATACATATTCATGGTTTTTAGAACTCCAGGTCTGGTTCTGATTCAATCAGCATTTTGGAAGTTTTTTAGTCAAATTAACAAATGAACTTCTCATTAGCCTACAGATCAAGCTCTCCTTGCTGCCTGATGACAGCTGTTACCTCTGTTTCCACTGAATTCCTTTGGTACAGTGTTTTGGCTCTACTTCAAGTCCACACTCCCTGGTTGTCATTATTTTTTGGTGGGAACACCTTGAGCTCACCCTGCCATCACCACTGCTCCTTACACCTCATTTTTCTCTTGCCTGAGACAGCTGCTGTACCAGTCTTCTAGCCTGTGGCATAGTTTTTTTTATCATGGGACTACTAGTCATTCAATTTCTCATAGTAGGAGACTCATAAAACATCTTCTCTGCCCTTCTGTCCTTTTCAGCAGCCTTGCCATATGCTTTAGAACCCTCAAAACATCCTTCAGATTATGCATATAGTATGAAAAACTCTGAAAGAATGGCATTGGCCTCAGACTCAGAGTACATATGTCCCCTTCCAGTCCTTTTTAAAAATTATTTTATTGTTATGTGCCGGTATGCTTTCTATTTCCAGCTCAGTTTTGCATCCTTGATAAATTAATTTACCCATAAAAATAGTAAGCATTAAATTGACAAATATACTCAATACCATGGTTGAATGCATGGCTACAGATTAAGGTAAAGAAAAGTAAGAAATAGGAGAGAGTTGGGCTCTTTCTGTAGAATATCTGGAGACTTACTGTTACAACACCTCATGTAATCCCAGCTCCATTGCTAGTGAGATTCCTTCTTTGAAGGCTCATTTCAGTTTGTAATTAAATAACTATGCTTATCCAATTTCCTTTTCTGCAGCTTCAGTCATGTTAGGATTCAGAACAGACCCTCACATTCAGATCTCACATCCTGTGAGCCTAAAAACCCTGTAGTTATTGCTCAACTTGGTCCTCAAACATTCCAGAATCCTTCTAGCAAATAAGTACTCCACATTTTACTTCTACATGTTATGGTATGTGAACTGATGCCAATGGAAGACCATTGTTATCTGGAGCTTTAGACTTCTGAAAGAACGGGCAGATAGTCAGAACATATGGATTTCCTGAATATTAATTTAATGACTTTGTGTATCAGTTGAATATAGTGCTAAGTAAAAAGAATACCTATTTTGTTGAGTATATTAGTTTTGTGTTGTTTTTCAAACCCTTGTAATGACTTTCCAGCTAACATATAATCCTCCCATGATCTGTGAAAGCTACACAAAATGAACTACATAAAACTACTGGAGTGCCTTACTTTGTTATCTTGTTACCTCATAGCTGGAAAATCAATTTTAAAAGGCTGCTGATTACACCCAGGAACATTATCTTCTGCACATCAAGAAACATCACCGTACCCTACTGACATTTTCCCATACTAATCTGCTGCTTGCAGAGAAAGAACAAGATGGCAATGTTTTCCTAATATCTGCAAAAATCCCCTACTATTATTTGCAAGACAATAAGACAGTAAAAGCCATCTGATAACCTTTAATAGATATCTTAGCCACCAGAAGGCTTTCACGCTAATAACCACTTACTTATTTTGAAACTATTTCTGAAAACTCCTACCACTTTTTCAATCAATTACCACAGTGATTGTTGCAGCACTATGTAGCTAATTATCTTCTATATGCATCTCTTTAAGATTAAGCTTTTAAAAACACAATTTGTTAGACTGATTATATAATAAACATATTAATAATGCTAAAATGAACATTTGTTCACAGTAATTCTACCATATAAAATAAATAAGAAAGAAAAACCCCACACTATTCTAAGTAGACAGAATCACTCATTAACACCAATTCATTAATTTGATAGCAAACATTTCCTTCAGTGATTAGCAACATCCTTATCTTATCAGACAGTAAGGCAGCATGTCTAAAAGAGAACGCCTACCCAAATGCAATAGTTAGCACAAGAAATGTAAAACTGCATGAACAGCTACTACAGGACAGCTACTAATGGTGTGAATGAGTGAGGTATCACAACTTTTCCTCCTGGCTGGAAGGCAGACTGTCCTGACTTTATTCACATTAAATGACACCCTGACTCATGGAAGCCAGTACTGGTTTCTCCCCACTGAACAGAGGCAACAAGCTTGCTTCCAGCCAAAGAATGCAAGATTCAGCTTGGACTTTGCCATGCTTTTCCTACTTAAGATCCCTCTGACAAGATCAATATAAGAAATCCAAAAAAATAGCAATAGTAAGCAGACAAATCAAGATTAATTTGTCCTGCTTGAGGAAAGGAAATTCTAACATAATTCTAACATATCCAAGAGAGAGCTTTACAAAAGCATAGTCCTGATTCTTTGCAATAAGAAAAAATACTGGAAGAATACTTGAAGATGTTCTGAGGAAAAAAAATAAAGAACTTGATGAAATAAGCCTGGTCTTTATCAACAAGGAGAGAATTAAAAAACAAACAAACAAACAAACAAAAAATCAATCTATTTATGAATGCAGCATACATATATGCTGCAAATGAAACTATAAACTGTGACTGCCAGACATCGTGCAGGACGAGATCTGTATTACTAATAACAGTTTGGAAGTGAGCATTCAGTTCCACTTTACTTTTTATTTAGCTATAGTAAACAAAACAAAACAAAACAAAATAAAATAAAGCCTTTAAGAAGTTACAGGGAGAAAGAGGATTGAGAGCAAGATGAAAAAAAAATAGTGACCTTTTTGGGCTGGAGGCAATACCAAAAATTTCTTCACGTTTGTGTTATGGATCATAAAAGTGAGGTTGTATGAAGCAAATGATTATGTGCTAATGATAAAAAAAAATAATACCCTAGAGTTAAGATGGCATTCATTTATTTTATGGGGCAGTAAGAAAACTCTGTACCCTTGGCAGACTTCAATTTTCAGGCCATTGTCACTGATACGGTTGATGCTCCCTTCAAGTACTGGAAGGCCTCGATGAGGTGTCCCTCATTGTGACCCCATTGTGTTCTCCCTGAATATTTAAGGATGTGTTGACAGTGCCTGTACTACTAAAGGTCTGGATTGAAACACTTCATATTCCATCCTTATTGAAATGATTTACTGTCAGAATCAAAAAATTGCAGCCCCAGTCTGGAGCTGAGGTCTAATAATTCTTTCACATCGAAATGTAATGTCTCTTTGCTCATCTCCAGTGTGGTGCCTCAGATATGTTCAAGATGATTTATGGTCATAGCACACATCAATATGTACAACGTGTTGCTTTAAATTAATTTCTTATGAAACAATATCCTCTTCTAAATATTTTAATTTTGGGAACATTTTAGTTGGTTCTACTTAAGTCAAGACATGATTTAAACAGTGGTCTACACATTTCTCATGTGGACACTGCTGCACTGATTTATCTTGAAAATCTGAATGCCCACTATAACCTGGGTTATTGCAGTAGTTTTTCTAACACTCTCAGTATCAAACAATTGTTGATGAGCTGTATCTGAATAGCTCTTGCTGCATTACCTTAATATGATTCAACTATCAATTTGCAGACTGTCAAAGAGTTAAGCTTTATTGCATGTTGTTAAAAAGAGCCTGCTCCTGCAACAATTTTCATCCGTCTCCAACTTTTATCCATTCTCACATTAATCTGCCAGTGGGGTAATGCTGTTTCCACTATTTTTCTTGTTGTAATTAAAAATATTTTAAAATAATGTTCACTTAAAGAGCTGTCAGAAAAAAATTAGTGACTCCACAGCAGGTCAGAATATAGATTGCTTTTCTAATGTGATGAACATCACATTACTTGATGAAATGCAAATAGAAACAGCAAAATAGGCAGCCAAAGCTTACCTATTTCATGCTGATCCTTTTGTCAGTCCAGCAAAAATCAACAATGCTATTCCTACTGATACTGATTTCACTAGTACAAAGATTTTTCTTCAGGAAAGTGAGTGTAATGAATACTTGGGTATCTTACAGACGTCTTTTTCTCACCTTACGTTTTATATGGCATGGAACTTCATTAAAGAAACATCCATCCTTCCAGCAATAAAGAACTAGGTAAAATAACCTTTGAAGTTCATTCCTCCTAATAACACCACTGTGATCGTGAAAAAGGGTAGGGCCTGCAAGATGCGATTGGATTCAGTATTCAGAAAGGACTACAGCAGTAAAAAGGATAAAGCCACTGCTCCACCTTCTGAGGGGGAATGGCCTTCCAGGGAAATAACATGACTGTGCTTGGAAGCATTTGAGATGCTGTCATAGGTAGTAGGAGAAAAAGGCCAGGTTGTTTGCTGTAAAGAAATTGCAGCAGAAGCATTTTTGCATAAAAAGGATGTGCAGTAAGGAACAAGATATGCAAAACATTAATTTATTCCAAAAACTGCCAGGTGCTGAGAAGGAACATCATTGGTGTAGGTCATGCAGAAGGGAGCTTGCAGGTTTCTGGGGCTTGTAAGCCTCCTTCTGCTGCATCAGATTAGAGACATGACATAACTTGTCAATGCTTTAGGATGCTGTAAAGAGAATCACAGCATGTGGAAGAAATAAGCCAGCCATTGTGTAAAATTCAAAGCATGAAACTGAACTATTTAAAAAATAATCAATCATGTTTGAATTTGGCCTTGAAGTCTGTCAGAAGATGAAGTTGTCCCAAACATTACCATGCAGATTATTATTTTTTCTTTTAAGAAAACTTTGTCATTTCGGATCTCCTATATCACCTTCCCCTCTGTGAATCCCCACTCCTCAACTGGAACATCTGTAGTTAATGTATGATTCTTCAGGTCAAAGTATTTTGGGGTATGAGTGTATTAAATTCTATACTTAAACATGTATTAATAAATCTAAATAAAAATACCCTAACTTCTAAAGGAGCTGAAAATATGTATCTGCTGTTCTCTTTATTTTGTTATTTACAAGCTTTTTAGGCATGTACCTATGACCTAGAAACCTGTATTTAGTACTGAGAAGGCCTAATTTGACTGACCACAACTTTCTCCAGTTGTGAGTGAATATGAAACCTGAACTTACACATAAAAGTATCATCTTGCTGCACAAAGAATAGGTTAATTTGCAGAGATATTCCTCTTCTCTGTTCAAATCACAAGCATGTAGTTTTTAGAAAACTAGGAGCATATAGGAGCATGAAAACCTTTCTTGCTGCAGGCAAAATGATTTCACTTTTGGCAGTTTTACAGAAAAGCAAGTCAGTTACATTTTCACCTCAGGTGGTTTGTGGAATCAAAAAGGCAGTTTTTTGCAGATGGAAAACTGTCATTACAAGCGGACAAGCTGTTTGCTGGGGGGAAATGCAAATATTTTGCTCTTGTGAATATTGGAGAGAAAATCTGTCTTCATACATGAATTCTCAACAGAACTTGATACTTAATAGAGTTCTACTCGAGTGAAAATGGGGCACCCAGCCTGGTCACTAGCCAATCGTGCTTCAGTTATTACACAAAGTTACCATAAATTTCAGTGAGAGGTTGCATGTACAAAAATCCCACAGTACTGACCTAAAATAGAGGTTCTATCAGATGGCCTCAAACAGATCTGATGAAGTGACCAGCAGTGCCTCTGGAAATCAACAGCACTAAGTCCGAACACCACATCTTCTAGAGGAAAAGCACCAACTCCCTGCACAGCATGCTCTGGAATACTTAATTCTTGCTGAGAACGGTCCATTAATTGTGACCACTGAGGTAGAATGAACTATAAAGAGGGCACATAGACGGGTGGAGAGATGCTGCAACAACCTAGGTTTTCATTTGAATGCAAAGCCAAGGCTTGGAAATACTACCATCTTTCATCGCTGTGTCTTACAGTGTTACACATCTGTTTTATCAGTTAGACCGAATCCACAGAAGGTGGAAAGCAGTAGAAGCAGAAAATCTTCAGTGTTGTAAATGCATTATTCGAGAAATTTTTATGAGATTCAGTGCTTCTGCCCAATAACAAATGGTGAGAACACCACTCATTTTTTCTTGCTCTTCATTTTAATATGCAGACAAGGTTTAGCGTAACACTAAATCTAACAAGTATTTTGTCATATAATATGGAGGCTAACACAAACATATTTGGAAGCTACCTGTTGAAATGGACTAAGTAAAACAATTTCTAGACCAGCAATTGTCTACACTGAGTCACTATTTTCCCTTTATTTTTTAAAATCAAGAAATCACACTAATTTACTGCCATTATGAGATTTAACAGCCTTTTTTCCCAGCACCATTAAAATTTCATTTCACAATCAGTTCCCCAAGCACTGTTCTCCCTCTAGAAATTTCAAATCGCGTTACACATTACTCAAAGGATTCTATATGGAGGCCCAGATTTGTAAAGCTTGAGAGGTATCGGGCTCCAGTTTGGTTTAGGTTCTTATCTGATATCTGAATCTCATTTAACAGACTCAGCTATAGAGTTTGCTTTCTTCCAAATGTCAGATCACTTTACTCCGAATCTCATACTTGATCAACTACAGATTTCTCACATTCTAAATTTTCTTTTATAGCTACAACTACATAACACTTCTTAAACATACCACAATAAATACCCGTGTCTGAATAAGAGACATCTTCCTTTTCCTAATTGCTGCACTGCAATTTTCACTCTGCCACAGGGCACTCCCAGTAGACTGTTAGAGGCACTTTTCATGATCTGCTGGCAGTGCTCTAGAGCTCTTTATCACAAAATCACAGTCGTTTTCATCATCTTTTGGGCAATTTGTAAAATTCTACAAACTTACTGTGTGACAATTTAAAATAATGTTTCACAAGACTGATCTATAAATAGTGAAGAAAGTACAGTATGAGCCCTGAAAAGGTCACAGAGAAGCTTTCCATTAAGCAAATCAATATGGTCACAAAAAGATCTTGAAGTCCTATTACCATTTTAATTGGCTAGCATAGCCTTCTCACAATTTCATCTCAATGGTGACATTAATTACAACTGTGAGAATACAAGACTGTGCTAACACAAACTGGAAAATAATTATTATGCATTGACTGGCTATCTCCTGCTACCACGCAAACATATCAAAGGTGTTATGTTAAACATCTTATATAATTTCCCACTCAACAGATTCATCTCTTTCTAGGACTTATTTTGACCTTCTGTTCTTCAGAATGTGGTATCAGAAACATCAAATGCAAGTCTTCCAAGCTGAAGTGAAGAAACAAACAAGCAAACAAAGAAAAACATAAAACAATTCAAGTATCAAGAAGCATTAAGACTGGCTGGCTCAATAGTGATGAACTTTTTGGCCTCCTCCTAGAGAGATTTCAGTGCAACTGCCCAACAGGTGAGCTGCAGGTACTGCTGAGAGAAAGGCTGCCTGTCCCCATGCCTCCTAAAAAACATCAGCCTCATGTCTTCCTTTCTGGCTTCTCTTCCATGTTTATCTGGTTGTTTTCTTTGGTAAGTTTATGTAATATTCTCTCTCTAAAGTTCTTATCAGCTTTCATCTATTTAGTTTAATCTTTAGACTTTACACATTCTTAATGAAGCTCCCTCTCTGTATGTTCCTGCTACATCTCACCAGCTCCCAGTTTTTGACACAAACCATGGCCTCACTGCTTATTCCATCCCAAAGTCCTTGAATGCACCAGAAACTCTGCTTCCCATATATGGCAAATTAGTTGCTCTTTCTTCTCTCTTCTGCTTGGTGACACTAGAACTGAGGAGCAGTATTACCCCACATATTCTTTTTCTGCCCTTGCTCTGGCTCCAGGTCATTCTACATTCAAATCAGACTTGCCATGTTCAGATCCACTCAGCTTGATCACCTGCATGAGTGTTGCTGATAGTATATAAGACATACTCAAGAGCAGCTGGGGAGAGCAATTACAAGATGAGCTTGATTTACTCCGTGGGGGTGGCATCTGTGCCATCTAGTCAGGCCCTGGAGGAAGGAGAAGGCAGAACATGCAGAGTGGCTTTGTGCTTATGTGCACACAGATTGGCACTGCAAACGCCAGGGGCACAGCCTGAGCAGCAAAGTAGGGCCTTTGGAGCTTTCAGTCTGCACTGACACATATGCTAAACTCTGCTTTTTGTAATTGCTTACCATATTGAGGCAGATATTTTCATTAATATGGCATACACCTTTTTAAAAACATCTTAACGACACTAAAAAATGTTAAAGCTTCCTAAATCATCTTGAAATTACATTAACTGCTATTTATTTTTTTTCTAAAGGAGGAATTTTCCTTCATCTACCTTTTAAAAACCAGTGGAAACTGTCTGAAATATTTTAGAGAAACAAAAATAGTCTGTAGGAGGGAAGGAAAGTACAATGAAAATTCTACCTTACCAGGTCAATTTGCACATTTAGGAGAAGTCTAAAATGTTCTGAATATACGCCAACAAGAAGTGTGTTCATATATTCACACACACACGTATGTGTAGCTACATATACAATCTGATCTGTACCTTAACATTGAAATAATCAATATCTCTATAGTCTACTTTTAAAGCTATGGAATTTGCTTCTGAAATCAAACAGTTTAACAACGTTTCAAAAACACTACATTTAGTAATGAAATACGGTACATTTTTAAACCTGTGTGATGTCTGTAATTGCTACTGGACACTATGAAAAACAACAGATTAAAACCTTGGATCTGTATTCCCTGTGCTGGAGATAGTAAACTATAAATAAACAAAGGAAAGTTAGAAATTAAAATACAATTTAGAAAGAGATCTAACTGATGACCTGTAGCTGACATTTGAGATTGAGAAAAGTACACAGAAGACACAATTATTAAAGAATAAATTTGGAACACGGTAAAATGTGCACAGGTGATACAAACTTCTAGCAACAAGGTGGCAGAAAACGCCACTTGCCTATAACACTGAGAAAGTAACTTTTGTCTATAAAGAACTTTGAACCACAAGAACTGAAATTAAGGTTCTACAGTGTTGGAGTATGTCCAGCACATACCAAATGCAGACTTACCCATAGACAGCAGATATTTTCTATGAGGTGATATCTGAAAAATGTTTAGAAAACAAATTCACTTTTCTGATAGAATCTATACTTCTTTCACCCCCTCCACAAAGGCATTGAAGTAAGCCTATCTGTGCCTGCCTAAGGCTCTGTGCCATTCTGCTACAGCCAGCAGTGATTTGTTATGTTGTAAGCAGTGAAAATAGATGTCTGTTTGCACTTGGGAATTGACTGAAGTTTCTCCATTGTCAGAGAAGCGCCGGCCAATCAGCAGACATATCTGCTGTGCCAAACCAGGCCAAACACGGGCACCACCAAGGCACTTTTGGAAAAAAGCAAATCGTCTTTCTCTAGTTAAGATGTACAAAGAGTAAAAGCAGTATATCTTCTTCCTAATGCTCAGAATTCTATCTAGACAGAAATCCAGGAGAAGTCAAACTAGTCCCAGTTTTGCTTTGTGAAATATGTCATTTTCACACTTATTTCTGGTTTGGACAGTTTCTGAGAACATTTTCTTATAAACATGGCTACTGGTTCATCAATAGTCTGCTCTGGTGAAACATTTTCTACTTAAGCATTGCTTTATTATTTGAAACAAAACCCACTTAAGCAGATATACTGGTCTGTGGAGTCAATATTTTCAACAAGAATAGGCTAAAAAGGATTTAACTTCACCACCGCCCATTTCTATTGCAATGCCATTTTCTAATAAGTACAAGTAGTTTATAGCTAAAACTAAAATCATTTGAGAGAATTAGTCACAAGAGATAGCAGCAAGAACACAGAAGCATACGTTGGCAAAAAGCTAACTAGTTCATTAAAATCCAAAACGCATTCAGAAACCTTTGAAATATTTCATGCATTGCTGAATGCACCTAATACATCATGACATTAAAGCTAAAAAAAAGGTCATTCAAAAGGGAAAGAGCAGAAATACCCAGAATGGTAAAACAAAAAGAGGTACGTGCCAGTCTTAAAATCAGTGCATTTCAAGCTGCATTTCTTTGGTTTTTCATGGTTTGTTTATAATCATAAAATACTCTTGAAGCAGAAATCAGTGAACGCTCTTCACTACAAACTGATCTAACTTTAGCCAGTTAGGTAAGTCTCTGTTTATAAACATTTTTTCTGTGAATCTTGACAAAAGGACTAGTGCCTGCATCAGAAAACTGAGCTTAACAGACTAACAATTTGCATTATATTATGTGCTTATCATCTTCAGACCACCCCTACCAATTTATTTATGTCTTCAGAAGTCTTTCAAAAGTGTCTTTTTTCCTTCTACTACATTTACTTGATCATGCTAAGCTGGTTTAACATGCATGATTAAATTCATTTTCATGCAGAAATTAATCTTAGAACACTTAATCTGGTACAGGCAACAGGGTGGTCTTGCTACATCACCTGCACAACCTTTGGGAGCTTTGCTGTATATAAACACTGCAAAACTTCGTTGGTGAGATTTGTACCATTGTCCATGATACACAGGAAAACTCACTAAAAAATATAAGGTGTCATTTAGATTTCTCCTATGCAATACAGAGGAACTGAGATGAGATTAGATGAACGATCACTGGGATGACATGAAAAACTGAGAGCCTGCCTTATAAGACATACAGAAGGATAATAAACTATAATATAAATAATCATGATGGGGCTTAGCCCCGAGGAGATGGAACCGCCATTTACATTGATGGACCACCCATTTCTTATAGGGAACATTTTGTTCATTCATCCTATGAGCACATGAAAGGCTGAATCAATCAAGCCTAAGCAGAGCTGTATTATTGATCAAACCTTGCTTATGTGCAGAACTCAGCCTGAAGAAATCTGCATGCTTAATGAAGTCTTGCCATAATCCTCCCTAAACAATATTAAAGCCTTATTCTCTTTATTTTTTTAATTGAGTTGTACATGTGAAATAATCACAAAAGCAGCCTGATGCTCCCCTTGTAACAAATTGTACAACTCTAGGCATCTACTTGAGCTGGAATTCTACTACTTCAAATCCAAACAGGGAAGCGTCCTGCAAGATTCATTAACAGCTATGTAATCACTGAATTATTGCTGGAGGGAAAAAATGTGACTAATTGTTCTGCAAGACTTCAGATGACTTCCTCTCTCCAAGCTACCTCAGTCCGAAATTAAGTGAGCAGCTATTCTACCATTACACCCTATTTCCCATAATGCTATAACATTTCTGCAAAATATTAGGTGAGCAGATACCTAAAATACAGTAATGGATTTGTTTTCTCTGTGACAGCAAAGCCGTGTAATCTAAGGACACTTACTATGTCCTGACTCAGCAAAGCTTGTCTTCAAAGTAGCATTAATTTTAGTAGCATTGCAAGTGTGAAACATTTTATAAATGAATTAAAAAAGACTCATTTCTCAATTAGTTTGTGGAAGGTATCTAAATTGCCTGTCCCTGACCAAAAGGAACCGAGCTTGGTATTTCTTTCAGTTTGGTATTTCTATGAGTTATGCATTTCAGCAGCAGTACATACACAGTCATTTCCTATAATTACTTCATCTGAAACTAATACTAATCCAATTGAAGTCAATGGAATTATTTCCATTGACTCCTGCTGACATTCATCTTTAAAAACCAGAGATGGACTTTTTCTGTAGCACTGCATGAACAGATTCAAAGAGTAAAATAATCTGCTTTCAGTATGCATTATATTAACAATTTGGCTATGGCTTTGCTCAATGGATTAAAAGCAAATCACTAAACTGCCATAAGACCTAAGCATACTATGTCATGAAGAACCCAAAACAGGATGCAATTTAAGAGACTTCTTCCCCCATAACATTTAGCAAGACTTTTTCTAAGCTCAGGCATTCACATACAACCAGCGTGGCTCCTACAGATAACTGGCGGGGGTGGGGAGGAGGTCATCCTGAGAGGGTAACAAAGAAAGGGCAAGAATTACTGGTAGGACAGTGTGTTAAAAGTTAACAGAATTAGTGGGTGTCAATCAAGTGTTCATTTTGGAAGAAAACATTACAGTCTTGCAACAAAACACAGAAAAGAAATGAGCGTATGGGGAATTAAGATCAGAGCTGTGGATATTGGGAACAGCCCTAGTGTCTGATAGCAGATGAGAAAGCCTGGCTTCTCACATCCCAGGAACTTGTTCCCAAAAGGGCTGTTAAGTACAGAGAAAGAGGAACGATGGGTAATAACACATCTGATGGAGAAGACATAAGACAAAATGAAGATCATCTCCTTCCTACACTTACAGAACTCACTGCTCTATCAACCTTACTGGCGAAAGTTACTTAAAATGCAAATGCCTTCCTCCCAACTTTCCCAGCTCAGAAGATTCAAATAAAGATTCATCCAGTCCCAGAGCTGAAAAATGAGCCCATCAGATAAAAGAGCTGCATGTGCACAGTCATGAACAATCACTGTGAAAGAAAACATCACTGTACAGAATAATTTTTCACAGAAGGTTTTGTTGCTTTGTATAAAAGAGTAATATGTTAGTAATGTGGGGCAAGAAAAGGTTATCCTAAAGAAAGCATTATTTTCTTAATTACTCAGATTCTGCAAGGAAAAGATGTAAGAGATGGAAAACAAAAGAAAATCCATATCATCAGAAGAACAGAGATGTCCCTGGACTTCTAAAGCACTCTGCTAGAACCCAGAGAGACAGAGGCAAGGAGGAGGCAGATGAAGTCATATCCACAGTCCTGAAGTGAGAGGCCTTTTATCACCACTTTCTGCATAAAACAACGATGAGAGAAAGCTGAAATGCTCCTACACCCAGGATAAAAATGTACACTGTCTGGATTTTTCACATAATCTGACTTGCAAATTGTCCAGAAAAAAATACAAGCTGGATATTCAATTCCTAAGTTAAATCCAACAAAATGGGTATCTGGGATTGGTTCGTTTTTCTCATTTGCATTCAGTTCTACTGCCATAATGAAGTGGAAGAGATAAAGCAATAATGCAAGGAACAAAAATTGTTTTCTGCAGCAATTCTGCAGAGTATTTTCTTTTCTATTCCCTCCTGAAATAACATAACGCATGTGACATACATAGAATCCTTGTAGGAGCACTTTGGTCTGAATAAATTTGGCTTTTGTAAGAAGGGTAACATCAACACCAATGAAAAGTAGCAGGATCTACTAAAACATCTCCACGGACAAAGACTGTACCCTAAAAAAACAAATGTTTTTTTACAATTACAAAGTAAAAATTTTGTCTTTTAGAAAATTACACACTATTTTCTGATTGTTGTGAAGGACAGAATGGTACAAATAAGCAAACAGCCTGACTGAATTCTTTATACCCCTACCTACATTGGCAAATAATTCCTGGTTTGTGGACTGCATGTCAGCCATTCATTATTCAGAAGCATCTGGGGTTCAAATATCAGCCTTTTCTAAACATTTCCAAGCTCAAGAATCACACAATCTGTTTCTGGACTTTCATTTGCAGGGTAACATCTCTGCATCAGATTCCTTGTATGAATAATTGTGCTTATTAATTAAAATTTTTTGATAATAATTTTGTTTGAATGTTTGCTAAACTTATGTTTCCACAGACATCCATTGGTACTGACCAAACACTGATCCAAAACATTTAAGAAGAGCTATTGCAGAAACAAGTCAGTGAAGTGAAAAGCAATACCATAGTGCAGTTCAAGTGAATATTCATGGGAAAATCTTAGCAGGATTGGCTATTTCATTTAAAGCCTCGATCCTGCAAGATTAAAGGTAATGGGATCTTTGTCATTGACTTTCAATGAACAATGGAATGAGCCCCAAGGTAGCACCTATCAGAAAGGGCAGCTGCTTAAAAATTTTATAGCACTTTTACTTGAGAGCAATAAGAACAAAACACAAGTTACATACATAGACATACAGAGATGCAGATGTACGTGTATGCACTCATAGCTTTAATTTTCTCAGACTTCTGTAGTTTCTGCTATCTATAAATTCAACCATTTGTTTAGGAAGCACACCTAGAATTCTGAACTAGTAAACTGTCAACATCAAGAAGTGCTGTTTTGGTGCTAGTGATGCCCAAGACACAAAGAGCACAATAACACTATTTGATAGAGCAAATTCTCAGCCATAAAACTCTGTTTATCAACACAGTCACCATCATTAGCTATATATTTTCACCGTCCATTAAAAGAGCATACATGCCATGCTCACATGGAGGTGACCCAATGCTGACACACACAACCCATTGCTTCACCATGCTCACATCCGTTGGTTGGTCACCCTCAGTGTTCAATAGGAATCAGTTAATGTCAATAGGTGTCATTTTTTATTTTTATTTTTTACACAGAGGAACTCAGTTCCACATCTTTGCTTCATACACACCTCCATGTCAGACACCATCTGTCAGACTGCCCCTTTTCTGCCATCTGTCACATGGCAACCAAACATAATGGAATACTGGCAGGAAGATTCAACCCCTACTGCCATACCACCAACATCTACCTGTGATGCCACAGGCCAACATAATAAAATCAGAGGTCATACTTTTGGAGCAGTCCTCATACATTCCTACTTCGTCAGTGTCACCAGGAAGGCAACTCACTTTGCGCTTGTGCAAGAGAGCAGCATGTGGTATTAAGATTTATGCAGTGAAACTTGTAACAGCCTAATTCAAGCAGTATTTGTGTAAGTAGGTAGATGAGGAAAGAATGCAGAAAAGTAAGTCACTGTAAAACCTCCAGCCCCTCTACAAAACTGATTTTTCTGAGATTGGTTTTACTGTGACAGAACATGAATTAAGTGCAAGGTGCCTCATAGCAAGGAGGCTACTTAGTTCTGGGAGGGCTACAGAGTTTAACGGAGCTGAAATGCACAGAATTAGGCATTTCAGACACCATTCTCAGCACATGTGACCATCAGTTCACCTAACACAGTGCTAAAAATATATCAGTGTACAACTGTGACACATCAAGAGTGGAAAAATATTGGCTGTAGTTTACTTGGATACTATTCAGTATAATTTAGGTTTTGTAACAGCACAAGTCAATTTAACAAGGTCAGCAGATTTGGAAAATATCATCATAGTATTGTGTGAGTTGGAAGGGACCTTAGAGATCATCGAGTCCAACTCCCGGGATTCGAGCCCTCTGTGTAGCAGAGCGGCACTTCTACCCCCTGCTCCACAGGGGGGGATTCGAACCCGGGCCCCCTGGTGTTGCAAACGGGAATTCTACCGCTGCGCCACCGGAGGCACACAAAATGACCTTGAAGATGACATAAACCAGTCCTTCAGCTTTTAGGACTGTGTTAGTCTCATTCTTCCTCAGATTTAACTGATAAACGTACCCTTACATTTAGTGCTTTCCTAAGAAGGTACAGAAAAAACGTATTAACCTTTGAACGCTGGTGGTTTCTTAACAGAGTATAATATCTCCTCTAAAAAGTTACGTCCACTGTTTTATAAAAAGGATCTTGAAATATTAAGACATTTGTCACCATCCACTACTGTATTGACAAGGTAAGTCTGGAACAGAGGAAGATGTCGCCCAATAAATCCTGATGAAGTTTGTAATTCTTGAATAACTGCTACTGCCTATGCACCAAATCATATTAAAACTGCTAGAATTATTTCAGAGACTAATCTGTAATGTCTAAACTAATTGTTATACTTTCATTGATACTTTAAGGCTTTAGTTACTGTAAAGTAGAATGGCAGCAGTAAATACTCAGTGAGTTAACTCATCACTCCCATTGGACTGACTCATCCTAAAAAGTAACCAGGTAAGATTTTATGTTTTCTGCTTTATAATTGAAAAAAAGTAATCAAGGATGGTCTTTGTCAGCAGTAAGAACATTTTAAGCGTTGTCCTCTAAAGTTATTAACCTCTATTTCTATCCTTTTCCAGCTTCCTAGCTAACATTTCCACATGATGGGTCAACCAGTCTTCCACATTCTGTTTTAAAGGCGTCAACGTGTATGTCACACAGTTTTTCTTAAGTTTCAGGTTTATAGTGCTTAACCTTATCTCAGTGTCTTCTCCAATTCTAATCAGGGACCTCCCTCCCTCATGCAGTCTTTGCCCCAAAAAGCATATGGTTTCATGATGCTACCACAGATAAAGTCTTAAAGAGAACAGTGAAAGATATACCTGCATTTTGCAAAATATCTGCTAATCACATCTCAGCTGGGAGTTCCTCAGTACCAGGGAGTCTTCTGACACGCACGGAGGAAAAAAGCTCTACAGCTATTCTACAGATACAACTTCAGGCAAAGCTGGGAAGCAGATCTGAGAAAAATAAGAACAAAATGGTGAAGAATTCACTAAGGCAGGTAAAAGTACAAATACGTATGTATGCGTACATACCAAATAAGATAAGGATTCCCTTTTCTAGAAAATGACAAGGCTTCTGAGCAGGGTGACATGGTCTGCTCAGAACAAGAACTAATCTGACAGCGACATATTCTGTATAAGAACATAATTTGTACATTCCATGCCTGCACAACAATAATTTACAGTAAGAGTTGATTATCAAGATTTTGTGATCATGATCAAGATAGGGAATTGCAACAGCAACCTCTGCTAGGACAGTCCAAACACAGCATCCATTATCAAACCAGTAGGAACTCATAATAAATAAAATTGGAAATACCTTCTGAGTTTTAACATTAAAACAAACAAACAAACAACAACAACAAAAAAACACCACCATTAAAAGTGGTGGTGCAAAAGCTAAAGTTACTAAAAGCAACTGATCCAAAGATGGAAAAAATAATTCATTACATACATCAAAAAATAATTAAAATCGGAAATTATAACAGAAAGAAAAAATATACTGTGTCATACTTCAGACTGCTTTACAGTGGTTGGGGATTTCACCAGTTCTTATTTCATAACATATTTTGAAATTCATTTTATGTTCTTTATAATGAATTTTTAAATGAGCAATACTTTTTCCATAATTTAGCCCACAGACATCTGAATCACAGACTTCCACTAATATATTTGCATATAAACAGTTCTCTTAAAATTCATCTGCTTTAATTACTTCTTTCTTACCTGAAGTCACAAAGTTCCATATGGGATCTATAAATTTTTCTACTGCCCGAGGCCATGTTAAGGGGCACAGGTACATGTTCTTGCTCTGCCCAAGAGATTCAGCTGTGGAATGGGTATGGAAAAAGCTGCAAGAGAAAAACAGGAGTTAGCATTAGAATCTGCAGAAAATGAAGAAAAAAACGGACGTAAAAAATAGCACGTATGTGTTGTCAGGAAAGGACAGAAATAGGTAAGAAAAAGGAGAAACCAGAGTTTTGGAATAATTAAGTTTCAAGTAAAGGCTGTTTTCTCCAAAGTCACAGGACGATAACATCTAATAGCATTTGCAATTGCAGACAAAGCCACTGGGGTACAAAGAAACATGGCTCCCAGAGCTGAGTGGGCATTCAGCAAAACAGTTTGGCACCTTAATCTGTTATCCCACCAGAGTGATCCTGGTGTTCATGCTGAAGGCATCTCACTTCCCAGTGCCGTTGTAGCTGCCATGAATACTATGAAAGGAGGCTGAAAATTTGCAGCAGTGTCTAGCTGCAGAAACACAAACACACACAGTGTTGCAGCTTGAGCTGTGACACAGAAGCTTCACAGATGATCTTCATTTGGGAAGACATAATATATGTCCTCCCAGAGGACTGGAAATGCATCATTTGGGGATTACAAGCAACGATCTGAAATATCTTACCAAATATCAGGCAACAAGTCAAAATTGCAATGAGTTTCTCTCTTAGCCATCAAGCAAAAATTACACCAGAATTATATCACCTTGATGTATGGGGCACAAGCTCGTTTGTGCTCCGCCACATTACTCGCTCTTTAAGTGAAGAAAACTGATTATAAATAACAATACATTGACTTACTAAAAAAAGTTTTTAATTTAGCCAGTAATCAAAAAAGAAGTATCCAACAGTACAGTAATTTTTATTTACACATTTAACACATAATGTATTTACATGTTGTAACAACGTTCTGCCTTCTGCAACTTTGTCCAGTACAGGGGAAGAGCTTTTTATGCTTTTTTTCATTAACCTTTTTCTACACGATTGTTTCATTCCTTTTATTAGAGTGGCACTAGACTGTCATAATTCTAATATATTCAGAATTTAGATCATTTAAGCTGAATTTATCATATAATGTGAACTTAAAAAAAAAGTCATGGACCGTATGACAAATCTTCAAATAATAATAGTGTTCTGGCCTAAACCACACACTCCTACAGACTGAAAAAGCATATTACTGTAAGCTCTACTCATCCTCACACACATTATTTACTCTCTGGTCGGTAAACAAAGATATATTTTGAATCAATGATTGTCTCATTATTTTCGACGTTTTATATCATAAAGAACTTTTTCAGAACATTGCCAATACTTCAGAATATTTTAAAGTATCCATCTATATGACTGGAGCTATGTGCTGTAAATCAAGACAATGTGAATTCAACAAGGCAGCTTGTATGAACCTCATTTTCCTTATTAATAATTCCATTAAAAAGCTTGGTTCAGCTTCCATTACTGTCAGTGAAATAACATATGAAATGTCTGTGACTTCTATATTTAGTCTCTTTGATTTAGTCTCAAGTTTCCAATCACCGATGTTATGACAGCATTCTGATCTATACCCACTGCCATGCAAAACCAAAGAAAAATTGTTTTCTCGCAGCACTGTATGTATACAACAGAATCTTACAAAACCAGTGATGATTGGACAAAGCTACTCAGAACACAGACAAATGCTGGAGCACAGAACAAAAAATAGAGAGCTAATTATAATGACCTCATACAAATCAAAAGCTTTCTTTCAAGAACACTAAAGCTGAAGCATCAGGGGTCCAAGAGGAAGACAATGAGCATTGCTTGGGAATTGGAGATTTTCATAAGAACAAAAATTAAGTAGACTGAAGTTCACATTGATGATTAACTAATTTAGGATATGCCAAGACAATAAAGTATATAGGGAGGGTAGATCAAGTGTGCTCTCATGATATAAAGAAGAACATACTGTTAATGAAATCACAAATGCTACATTTAAGTACATTAAAAATTAATTTACAGGGTATTTTAATACAACATAAAATTATCCAGAACAATTCATCACCAGAGAAGAGTTAAGAAATTAATTTGACTAAGACTGGATTATACATTCCAGTGATTGCACTCACATTCATAAAACTTGTGTGATTTTAAGATTGAAGCAGAAGTCAGACACTGCTTAACACAAATGGGGATTTTTTTGCCCTCCAAGCTATTCACTGCTCAGAGAGAACTAAGACCTAGAACAGTCCCTTTGACAGGGAAAACTCCGGAAAACTGGCCAGCTTACTGTGCTGCAAACATTACTCTGTGGCAAGAGTGTTGTAGTAATTGTCCATGTCTGCTTGGAGTCCACATCAAATCCCAAGCAGTTAGAGTTGGCTTAGCTGCTATTTCATGAAGAACAGTGAAAACAACAATTAAGTACCAACTAAACACAACAGTTAAAACTGACTTTGGTGAAGTCAAAAGTCAGCTCTGCTTGGCTGATGCATGGTAACTTAGTAACGGAGTGTTCAGAGACAAATTCAGGAAGTATTTATGTCACTGGAATGGCTCTATAAAATTGCAAGAGCTGTGAAAGGAAAATTACCTGATTGAAGTCTAAGTAAAGTCTGAGACATATGTTGTGGGCAATGGATTTGCCTGCTCCATGCAGTCTGAGAAGGATTAACTCATATCCACTGCAAATAAGAGCATAAATACTGACAAAAACATGACCCTGAAATTTCTAGGTTCCATTTGTAGGTGACTGGTCACAGCTCAAAGGCCTTTTCCTTTGCTTTTTCAAGCTCTTCAGTAGCTCTAGCAGGCTTTAAGAGGGACCTTCCTAGAATCAGTGAAGAGTCAGTTTGCAGTGTTAATCAAGCCTTTATGAGTAGTTGCTTGTTACAGCAAGAAAATTCCAATATGCTGTCTTGACCCTGGTTTTTGCCCTCCTGATAGAAGTAAAAGACAGAACGTTTACTACTGCTATTGCTCCAGGATCAGATCCTTCCTGTTTTTTTAAGGTAAAGCTAACATGACAGAAGCAGCAGCTAATACCAGCTGGTAAATCCACGTTCAGACTTTAAGTCAAGAAACTCCAGAGAACAGTCCTACAAGCCCTGGTATGTAGGCCTCTACAGAAGAATAACTTAATATCAGCCCCAGGCAGATAACACATGAGGAAACTTTGATATAAATCATGAAATAAATATATTTCCCTTGGCAAAACTGGGAGATACCTATGTCAGAACAGATATAAGATCAAAATGATAGCATTCCCAATGGATTTTTGAAGGTAAAAAATGTACAGTGCTACTGCTCAACAGATGGAGACGACGTACACAAAGGTTAGAAGCAGCTTTTTCAGACTGAACCTGGATTTTCTCAAATGCCTCTCAAAGTTCAGCTGAAAGGCATCCAAGTCAAGTGGAAATGCCTGGCTTTAACAAGGCAAAGTTTTGATCCTTCTAATCTTACAGATTTTATAAAACCAGTATCAGGACAAAGGCACCTTATTCCAGCCACTCCGGCTCACAGCTGTAATCTGGCCAAGAGTAGAACACAGTCCGGATTATTGAATTCTGTGACTCCAGTGACTCACAAAGTCTTAGCCTACTAATATTGGCTACAGTATTCAAGGAATGAAAAGTAAAACTAACTGTAAGGACTTTTGAAATAAAAGTTGTACTCATGTATTTCTTTTCCTCACTCAATATTGTGAATAGAAATGTTAAATAGGAATGTGAAGACCTTCTTCTTCAAATCGTGATTGCCATAAGCAATGGAAACCATCTTCAGTCTACACTGATTTCTTCTATCTCACAGGAAACAGAACAAAGTCAAGATCACTGGGGCATAGCACAAAATATTTATGTCTTACAACCTAGACAATCTAGAAATGTAGAAAACAAAATGGCTGTCATCTCACAGGAATCTGAAAACATGAAAGATGCCCTTTCCAGAACAATCAGTCAGAATAATCATGTTTCATCTTTATCTGTTCCACAACAAACCTGAGTACTTTTTGTTTCAAAAAGTATTTAATTATTTAAACTAAATGACTTCCTCTGTAATCTTCTGCATTTTGCTAACCCTGAGTAACCCACAAACTTCCTCTTTTGATTTTACTTTTCCCAGACCAGACAACAATGTCACTGACGGCACTGTTTATGACACGGAATGTCAACTTTATGGATACCTGTTTTTATCTTTCTCCAGCAGAATGCACCCTTTTGGAAACAGGTCTGTCTTCTTTCTCTCTCTGCATGAAACTAGTCACTGTCACAGTTTTTCTACAGGCACTTCTGAGTCAGCATTCCTAAATCTTTACTAGTTCACTTTGAGGCACTTGATTTCACCTGACCTTTTCCCCAGGATCCCATCACAGTACGGAATTATTGCGGCCCCAAATCAGCAAACAGCAAAGCATTATTTATCCCTCAGAAAGATATAGATCAAATGAAATTAAAGCAAAAAATATTGTAGAGGAAGACGGGGGCATGGAAATACCACTCAATCTTTCCCTGGTGGTTTCAGCCCATTCAACCTACAAGCCTGTTAGTCTGATCTCAAAGGTCTGCAGAGCTTTTACACAAGTTGTGATGGAAACTTGATTGAAGGATTTTAGGGAAAAAAAAATAAATTTTCACATGAAATACACAGCTAAATAGTGCAATGTAAACCTTGTATTTTGCTATGGCATCAAAATAGCAATAGGACTGCAATAGATACAAGTTACTCTGGTAGGCTCCAGGGAGACCTCAGAGTGGCCTTTCTGTTTCTAAAGGGAGACTGTAAGAAAGAAAGGGACAGACTGTCCCCTTACTGTCAGCAAGTGCTTCCATGGCTTTTTTGAACTTGGACTTAGTTATTACCAGTAAATGTGTGTATCTCACCTGGGAATACTAGTCTTGCCATAAGAAAAGACAGTGCCATCTAAAAGCCTCCTCACTGCTTTTGCTAAATAGGGAATTTTGTGTCCTGTGCCCATTGCTCTCCAGCCACTGCTTGCTCTTGCTGTGCACTTCCAGTTTGCAGCCTTTTCTGAGGTAATGCTTTCCAGGCAGGTCATACAAACATACTGAATTCAATACTAACAAAAGTAAGACACCTACTCTTCTCTCCACAATACAGATTCTACTTTATTTTGGAAGTTTGTGTTGTTTCAAAGCAGTTCTATTCTGTCTGTGTTAATTTTAAATTTGAAAAAGCATCTCATGCTCAAGGACCTTGAAGCACTGAACTTCTGCCAGAACAATGACAAACTTCTCACTTGTGGTGTTGCCCAAAAAGTATTATTTTTCTGCCCAGTCAAGTATGCTCTTAGGGCAAACATCTGAATATCTTAAGTAAATCTAAAACTCTAATGCAAAACATGCAACGTACCAAAGAAAGACTGACTTCTTCTCCATTTTAATTAAAGCATTTATTCACTGTGCTCAGAGGTTGAGACTTTGCCTTATTACACTGGCGAGAATAAATCCTCCTTGTTCTGTAATTTGTAATGGAATGCATTCAGTAATCAATAGGGGCCAATATTTAGTTTTCTGAATTAACTCTAATAATGCAGCTGGTTTAAGCAATATATCTATAATTTCATTTAATGTTCATATAAATTTCCTCTATTTTATTGATGGATTTGAACTTCAATTCTACATTTTATAACAGTCATATCAGCACATACACTTTTTCCTTGTTCTATTTGCTGTTCTTGTTAAATATGGAGCTTTATGAATCTGAGATCAAAAGACTTAGTCCTCTTGCCTATTGAAATATTTCTGAGAGTTAATGTTAATAATAGAAAAGAGACCAAAGAGTTTGAAATTAGGCCAACACTCTCATATTTCTGAACTGACTTTATCTGTAGTTGTTACTCAATTTAGCATGTTTCCTTCTGTTTCAAACTACTGTGCGATATAAATCTGGAAGTTTTTAGAATGTTATAAAGCGAAACTCAGCAATAAGTTGTGAGTTAACAGCAAAGGGTGAAAGTGGTGGGAGTACTCAAAAGAAGCTACGGTAAACAAACTCTTCAGGACCTCAGATTCTATTTCAATATCCATCCTTTCCATCTACACAAGTGAACCAAAGCTTTCTTTTGTCCTAAATTAGACACAAGATATACTGCTTTTTAAATGGTTGCTAGAGAATGCAAATTATGTTTACACAGAAGTGAAAAAAGAGGTTACTTTGCATCTCTCTGCTGCTCTCCGCTTTTCTGTTTGGGGAATGAAAAATCATAAACAGTTTGATTCACTTCAGAAATTCAACAGCTATGGGTAATTTTAACCTTGTTATGAGAAGAGGAAAGCAACATCTGCTTCACGCTTCACCTGTGCAAGCATTATACTACAAGTAGTAAAAGTTGCCTAAGTTCAATTAGCTACTCTACCTCATGTACACACTCATTTCAAACAGACCCTAGTGAGCCAAAAATAGGAACACATAATGGAAATTGTTGCAAAATAATTTCAGAAAATCAAACCAGCAGAATTTCTTAAAGAAGCTCTCAATCATATCAAATAATTGCCACGCAGAGAAAATAAGCAACTTTTTGTATCAAGTTTTCCTCAGGACATAAGTAAAAGATGCCTGTCAACTGTATCACAAATAATTAAAAAATATCTTGTCCACTTCACTGGACAGAACAAAGAACAGAAATATCCCAGCCTTACAGGAAAAGTGGGACTGAAGTATGCTAACCAGAACAGTACAGTCTGTAAGCAAAACAAATATTTTCCAATTAATTGCTCTGTGATCTTTGCCCAAGATAAAGAACTTGAGAGCTACTGAAATAGTTGGAAACTGCCACAGATCCTTTCTGTACTACCCTACTTGCTCTATGACCTCTTCACTAGTCATGAAGACCTTTGGAACTGTTCGAAAGTTCATTCTCAAATAGATGATAAAGTCTAAATCCCACATTACAACCTTTAATTTGATGAAAAAAAAAGAGACCATCCCAACCCAGTGAAATTTTATATGTCAGGCAAAAATTCTCTATAAACTCAAAATTAGGGTGTATGTCTTCCCTCTGCTTATTCTGTAGTAGAATATTTCCATTTATATGTTGCATTCTGCTTAATAAATCAGGGCAATTTAAATCTACAGTACAATATAATCTCCCTGTATCAATGTGCATACCAAAAAATAGGATTTTAGTTATGGTTTGTACATATAGTTTTAGGGGTCTAAGCTATTGTTACATTTATTAGCAGCTTTAGCTTCAAGATAAAGAGGTGTAAGCAATTGCAAGGCCCTGTGTAAGCATGAGGAAATTCTTAGCAGGCAGATGAGATCAACATTCAGATATTACATTAAATCTTTCAAAACATTTTTCTGCAGTTTGTGTAGATCTCGTCTTATATCTTTCACTAACACAGTCATTTGATGGTTGAGATTGCACGTGTATTGTTCATTACTGCTGTTGATAACTGTAAATGAAGACAATAAGAGCAGGCCCTGGGTTCACAGTCTTCCTTATCTGCATGAAAAAGCATCATTTGATAACCCTACCGTTAGAAGTTCCTCCCTTGCAGTTTAATCCCATATAAATACTGAAAAGCAAAAATCTCATAAACCTTTCAGTTCATTATCAAAGCACTGATGAAATACAGTAAATGTAGAAAAAAGTACATCTGAGCTGAAATTTTTGGCTTATATACATATACGCTTACATCCTACCACTTTTAACATTTCCAGGTGTTCTTTATCCTGCCAAGACACATTATAAGACTTCAAACCAGGATAACAGTCATCTGAAAAGGATTCAGATCCTGAATAATAATTCTTTCAAATGTATTCAGCTGAGTTCCTTCACCAGATATCTAGTCAACAAACAGAATGTTTAAGACATTCTTGTCTGGAAAGCTGTCTTTCATTCCAAAGGGCTCATGCCCTCTCAGAAACAATTTCTTGAAAAATAATTCTCAATATGTGGGATTAATCATAGCCCAAAGTTTGCTTCTGACATATGATTAGCTATTTCTACCTGACTTAAAGGACACAGGGAAAAGCATTTCAGTATTTCTGCTCTTAACTTGAGCATTGTTCCTAAAGATCTTCAGTGCGGAGAAAGAAGTAAATCATTTATAACACATTTAAAAAAAAAAAAAGGAAGAAAAAAAAAAAAAAGTAAAAGTGAGGATTTGTATGCAATGCTTTGATTTGTTTCACTTAAGAGCCAAGAATCAAATTTCCCTGCATTTTCCATCTCTGAAGAATGTACTAATTTATACAACGTACCAGTTGCTATGACAAGGTTTCTCAAATCATAAACACAAATTACAATGCACGTCATGCGTGATATGCATCACTAACAATTTTACTTGATGAAAACTATCTTCATGCCTTTTAGCAATGAAGCATGTTAATGAGTTCCCCCAGAAGATTAGTGAGAAGCCTAATAGACCAAAAAACTATTTAAACAATATTTTACACTATTTCAGCGAAGAACTGCATCTATGTGATCCTTCCCTTAATAACCCAGGAACAAACACATCCTCAAATACATCTAGGGTATTTTAACAAATGTATCAATTTATATTTCTACAAAGAATTTTAATAGGAGGGGAATTTTCCTTAAAAAATATGTATATTTAAAAAATATGTATATGTATATTTCACTTGGTTCTACTTAGCAGTAAATGCTCCTAGCCCTGCTTTGCCAGAAGTCCTTTCATCAGCCATTAAAATGTACAGACAGAAAAGATATCATTACCCTACAAAAAAATCATTCACCTGCTCCATGTGAGAAAGGAAGCTGGTTGCAAGGACACTGTTCTGTCTGCACAGACTCCTGACCTGCAGAACTGGATGAAGCCACTCACACTCCTTTGCTTCTGTTTTTAGCCTAGGGAACTCCTTAATAATGAGCTGTGCTTTCTAAGGTCAGTTTCTGTGTTCAGTAACTTTTCTTCTCATGCTCGGACAAACAAACAAAAAACACAACCACAAAAAAACATTAAGTTAAATGAGATTTCTAAACCTGAACTTAGTGCATAAACTATTTCTGTTCTCCCTCCCAGGAACTTCATCTGCTTTTTCTAATAACCGAATTGCTTTCTTATGAATACGCTATTCACCATAAGAGTTCTTCTGCCCTTGTCTTTACTGCTGTCAAACTACTTCAGTCTTCACACTTCCTTTCCTCTGTAATAATCTTTCAAGTGCTTTGGTATGCTTGTGTTCTGCTTTAGAGATCAAATTACAAATTAGTTTTATCATACAAAATGAGCTACTGCCGCAAACCCAACATTATGTTTCCTTCCCCAGTTAATTTCTAATTCTTTAGTCCTGTAACTTCCCTAAACTATTACCTTGAATTGGCATAGTTGGCGAAAAAACAAACAAACAAACAAAAACAACTAAAAAACCACAGATTTTGTTACTGCACAATTTCCAATATACAAGCTTTGCTACATTCAATTTAACACAGTTTGCTTGAGCAAAGTCACACCAGCACTTTCATATGTTTCTTACATCAGTGGGTGTGATTAAATAGAAAATACAAATCACTGCATTGTTGAGTCTTAACTATAAATACACTAATAGGCCATTTTCTATTAAGTTTCCCCATGTGCAGTAGGGCTATTTGCCCACAGTCAGATCTGAAAAATATTGTGAAGTTTAGATTATGCTGAAGGATTTTTCTTGCTGACTCAATTGTATTTTATTCCTAGATGAAAATAATCTAGAAGGAGCTCGTATCCAAGGAGTACTTTATGATCAGCCTTAAAACTATTCAGTGAAAAAGCCCTTGCAACCCTCCTGCTGTGTGCTGCTTCTGGAGGTCACTACAGAGTTTAAAAGCCTTACCACAGAGGGGAATTGCAGTGGTGTTTTGTCATCACTGCAACCCATTCATGCAATTTTGGATGTGATTACTGTTACGGAAATATGAAAGAGAAGATTTCCAGTCTATCCTGACAAAATAATAACTAACAAAGAGGTAAAAAAAATCAAAGAGAAACCACTATTTTTACAAGTAGCAGAAGAGATAAGAAAAAAAGTGTCTATAGATATTATGCTAAAGTGTCATCTAAAACCTGGGAAAATTTAAGGACATGGGCTACAGTGCAACTTTCAGACAGGTCTCAAGGCACGGTGTTGTAGTAAATCTCCCTTTCAAAGGCAATGATGACAGCTTGCCCACTACTGGCAGTGTTTTTCACACTGTTGTTTAAGGATTTATTTCCTCTGTTTTGCAAGACTTCGTGTATTTGTACAAATACTTCCTTTGTTGAACTTTACGGCAGTCCTGTTAACCCATTTCTCCCCCAGAATGATGACACATCCACTCCTCCCAGCTTTTCACTATCTGCAAGCTTGTAGATGGGTCACTGTCTTAGCACTGATGTCATTTATGAAGATATATTATAGTATTGATCCCAGTATCTGGAGTCATACAAAACTATTGTGACGCACTATATGAAGTCACAAAATTAAAAAGAACGCTACATTCAGGACAGCATTTCAGAGAGGCACTTATATCTCATTAAACAGTAAATGACTAAGGAAAAAAAGTTACTTCCAGATCTAGGCTCTGGGCAACTTGATTTGATGCCTCATTTAGTGGCTAGCAAACCTGCCCAAGGCAGGTGTTGGAAAGAGATGATTTTTAAGATCCCTTCCAACCCAAGACATTCCATGAGTCATACTGAAAAGTGACCATTCAGCTAACAATCTATTACTAAAAAAGGGAATGTGAACCAGTCTTCTTCCTTAACTGGAACACTGGCTCATTCTGGAACGTTTACACCAGATACAAATTAGTTGTACATTCTTTCCTCAGCACCACTTGTTTGACAGATTTTCTCAAGGTATGTAATAGGACTTAAGGTCTAAAGGTAACTGATATCCCACAGTAGTTTAAAAGGTAAAATAATCCTTCATATAAGATCAATTCCTTTCCAGCTATGTAGCCCTGCCGGCAAAATATCACAAAGTCACTCAGACAGCAGCCGTATGAAAACAATGTTTTGTTATTTAGATTGTTGCATGAGGAAAGGCTGAGAGGATGATGCCACTGAAGAAAACGGTGCTGCTCTTAAAATCTAGTCCAGAAAGGATTACACAGTTGTTTCTGCTGGAAGACCCAGAACTCTCAGTGGTGAGTTAAATTGACACTGATTTTTCTTACATTTCCCTTGCTCCCTTCAATCAAATTATGGCAGAAACATCTGTCAGATTAAAGGATGAAAAGAGAATCTGATATTATTCAACTATTAGTAAAAACTGACCTCTGCTATAATGGACATGCATACATGAATAATGTCACAGAAACATAAGCAGAGACCACAGAAATACTCTGAGCATTACTATAATCTAAATATGAAGAGGAATTAATAATATGAGCAAATTCTTCTGAGTTTTTTTTCAGATTTTATGCCTCTGGAAAAATGGTCTGCAAAGAACCAATAAAGACAGCCTTTTCAAGCAAAGATGTGAGCAGAGATCATGTTTATGTCACAGAGTGATGTAAATAATTATGTTTGGCAGTTAAAATTGTGCTGAACGTGCCCAAACTAAATTGATTCTTGTATGATCTGACATTTCCTGCCTTTTGTGAGACCAAATAAAATATATTTATGAATCAGACAGATGTATTCAATGTTTCAGTCCTGTCTCTCTGTAACTAGATATTTCATGTTATAATACATATTTTGTTCAGGGGGTTACCATTCATGTTACACTCCAAAGGAGCAGAAGAATGGTCATTTAAAGTGTACTGGTGGCAACAGAATAGTCATCTTATTAAGCACAATTTGAACAGTACTGACTTGTGATAAAACTGGATCAAAATTGCTAGTAAAAACACTGCATCTTGTTTCTGTTCCTTATGGAAAAGTCTTGACTAAAGAGATTCCACGTATTGCTTCAGTGAGACCAAATCATCAACATTAATAGCTGCCAGGTTAATCAAGTTATTTTGTCATGCAATATCATTTTACCATTTACCACTCATTAATTAGAAGTTTGAATGGCTCTGTTTAATTTTAAGCTCTCTGTAGGCTGTTAGAACACTAAAAGGATTAGGCTCTGAAGCAACAATTTGATCTTGACTTCACCAATGCTATTCTCTCTAAAAGAAAAATTTTAAAAAATCCCAAAAAACAATGCCTCTGTTCACTTGCAGAGATCTCCAATGAGATCTAACGCGGATTCTTTATCTAATAGATGAGAAACTTACATATAGAATGCAACATAGAATGGAAATTATCCTCTAGCTTTCCTGGTACTATCAGATTTGATTACAGAAACAGTAACTATTTCTCTTTTTTCCCCTCATGCAACTTGTACCAGTAAAATAATACAGTAAAATAATGAAAATGAAGAAACCTGTTGAACTATAGGTTTATCTGATATGAACTGATGTTGATTCAATTACCAAAGTTCATAGGAAATATTTTTGCATATTGCCTAGCAATTACTGAAGTTCATAGAAAAGAAATAAAAAAAAAAAAAAAAAAGACTGAATGCAGGCTAAACTAATGATACTGTGTAACATGATTGTGACAACAAGCAGCAGTTGTCCTGTTACACAAACAAATATTGACTCAGGCTACTGATGCAGCTGTGACTCTGGCTGATATACCCAGCAAACAGAAGCTTTGCACAAAGGGTTAGCAGATGAATTTCGAAGATGTCTTATGGGTATATGTCAGCTTGGGAAACAGGAAGGACCTAAAATGATGTTGACTCCTTTATATTCTAGAGGAACTGATGAGTATTCTTCCAGCCTTCCAATACAGAGGAAATACTTGCAAGCATTAGTTCATTCATCAGATCTGGATTGAAAGTCAGATGCTCTTAGAAAGCTTCAGTCAACTTTCTGGCAACATGTGAACTGCTTTGGTACAGTTCACTTGAGTACACAGCATTAGTTATACATTTGTCTTGGTTGTCAAGTTGTTGTTCATTTTATTTCTATGGCCACACTGTATAACTTTTAGAAACTTCTGAATATCTCAGACAAATACTAATTTAGAAGAATTATAATACACAAAGATTTCAAAAGAAATTAAACTTTTCATAGGTCATGTTTATTTTCTATTTACAGGAGAATATTCATTAAATGCTTGTGTTCATTAATCCTCTCTTTAATACTGGACCAGCTTTAATTTAGTTTCCTTTTGTTTTTCTCCCTTTAAAGACTGTTGTTTACGGGTTTGTTTAATGTAGCTTTCTTTACTATTCCACTAAATCCCTGAAAGCTGCAGTCTTGATAATGAGTACTATGTGGATATTAATAGCAACTGATATCAAAGCCAGTAGGTCAAATGAATGCTTACTTAAGATAGCACTGTTTGTCACCAAGACAAAATGCCTTGTTAATATTATGCATAAAAATCAATTGATTTTAATTTTCTGGCATCTGTTTCAGTTCTCATCATTTATTAGTGACTCACATTCATGGCTCTAAGGGAAAGTTGCTGAGAAAAAGATTTGCTTCATCTCCAGCTAAAGGTGAGCAGCTGGTGAAATTTTCTGAAGGGCAATGGTTGTTAAAAAAAAAAAAAATCAAACTGATAAGACAAATCTAGGAATGGCTCTGGAAACCTATATGACATGGGAATCATACAGTTTAAAGAATCTCATATTCTAAAACATACATTATAAAGAACCAGTGCTATTCAAAATGCCTAGAAATACTCACTAATTTTCCCTCGAATCCACAAAACTGCAGTAGATGGTGTCCTGGTGAACTTGTTGCAATGGCAGCATTTCAGTGACAGATTTGGCACCAAGCAAAGAAACCATTCCACACAGACCTGCAACATCCAAGCTTCATTTGAGCAACTGTGCTCTGCCAGAACCATCCTGAATGAGCTGATGCTGAGATGAAATATTCTGAGACACAAAAATGATCAGGCTGTATTTTCAAGTAATGTAAAAACTGACAACTCTATGAGACGGATGATGGAGAGAATATCACATAAGGTAAAACAGATGACGTACAAAGTACAAATGCCAGCTATGCTGATAGTTGAAACAAAATCTACAGTCATAGCCCAACCGGATTCTTTCTAGAAGTTTTTTATGTGTTATTAGCAGTACTCTTAAATAAATATCTTTCCATCTAATACTAAATAATGAAAACACACAGCTAAATCTACACAAGCAGGATATGTGGAAGACAAATCACACTAGAACAACATTGACAAAATAATTGTTAGTTTCAGGCTAAAAGGCAGACACAGTCGATCAGCAAGTACTCATTCTGCCATGGAAGTCAGATGCCAGAAGTACAGAAAGGAAAAACATGAAAAAAAATCACCTAGATGATAACCTGATAAAGCATTATTTACAACAGACAAACAGTACAGAAATAAATGGCAAAGTTCAGAGGCAATACATAGAATCATAAAACAGCCTGGGTTGAAAGGGACCACAATGATCATCTTGTTTCATCCCCCCTGCGATGTGCAGGGTCACCAACCACCAGACCAGGCTGCCCAGAGCCACATCCACAGCCTGGCCTTGAATGCCTCCAGGAATGGGGCACCCACAACTTCTCCAGGCAACCTGTTTCAGCACGTCACCACCCTCTGACTGAAGTTACAGATAAAGTAACTATGGTGACCCCAACTACACATGAAAAGAATCTGAATAAATTATTAATGTTTGGACCTTTGTACACTGTGAGTAGGCAATATGTATGTTGCCTCCAATATACCTTTAAGTTTTCCCCTGGACTTGGAAACAGATTGCTCTCTTTAATAACACCACACACAAATCTGAAGTTAGAAGAATAAACCAAAGAGAATGGCAAAGTCTACAACAAATGATGGAAAGAAAGGGGTAGTTCTAAGTGAGTAAAGTAATAAATAGTAAATGGATTTTTTTTTCCAGATGCAAATTACTTTTGTATTTTCAGGTTTCAACTGATGTTAAGATGTACAGAGACTGTAAAAGTTAAAATGATTTAGAGAATAAATACATACAGAATGTACAGAAATGAGAACACAATTGGTTATTGAGGTATGCTTTATAAAGACTGCTGTGAAGTCATCGCTTTCCCATTAAGAGACTACTGTGAAATTCAAAGTGAGACTTGCACTTAACACTGTATTAAACTACTTGTTCCAAAGGCACACATAGAGCAGCCAGGTATGGTTTGCTCAGGGGAGTTACTAGCTGTGCTTTCCATGCAGTGAGCCAGAAATAACAGACCTAAGGGATAAGAATAGGAGAGGACTTAAAAACATCCTTCCTGTAAAAGGATGAATAAGATCACCGGCAGCTGAAAAGACACCTGATGGTTCCAGCAGTGTCCTGGGTAAATTGTGTAGTTAGAGATCAAACAAAACTCAGTTAACCAGTGCTTGGTAAAAAGAACCCTAATGTTTGATGTGTTCCATAACAGAAAGCACTACTGAGAGAAGGAGTAAATGTTCTTATTTACGTACAACTCATCCTTTTTTTAAAGTATTCCTGTACCTCTTACACTCTTACTTTGTAGTAAAACCACTGCTTTTATTGTCTACTGCTTCTTCAGAAATTTTACATAAGACAAAATTGCATCAATAGATCTAATACATTTTAGAGCCAGAAATTAAGTTTTTCCAGATGCAACTGAAATCTGTATCTCTAATGATTTAATTATTGATATATCAGTGATAAATGAATACGACCATTTTTTTAAATTGCCATTTAAAATAAAAACAGATACCCAGGCAGGGGCAAAGTTGATCCATTCCATCAGTCATTATCCACACAAACGTAAGAAAAAAGAATTACAGGAACAGACCTGAGATTAGACCAGATCACACCATTCCAATACATTTCTTTTACAGTTTCATCAGCAGTTTACACAATTCAGTATCTTATTAAAGTCAGCTATTTGAAAGCTGTTGATTCCCTGGTTCAGCAATTCAGAGAATCCTGAGAGTACAGTTTTGTAACAGTGTCTGCTGTGTGAAGGGTACACAGTTGTTTACCAAACCAAACCTCAAGTAATGGAAAAGCTTTTTATTTTTCAAAACCTGATTTTGTCTCTTAAATTATTGCTTTTTCAAGCAGAAATATCACTGTAAATTTCTTTTTTTCTTTTTAGTCTGACACCTCCTTCTATATACAAAAGTTTATGACTTCTTTCTCTGCTATGCTGTTTCCCATGGTGTAAAACACCTAGGAAGAAGGAAGAGCTACACAGTATTTTTCTCCTATTGTATCCAAAGTTTTGAACATAATCATTGGTTCAATAAATAATTGGGAATTACTGTCATAATTCCTATGAAAGAAATCACTGAAGAGATTTCTCTCTGAAGACTGCTGAATTTCTACACAAAATGCCAGACTTGCCAAAAGCTTGTGAAAGCAGGGGAGATGCAGGTATGCATGTTGCACAAATGAAGCAGATACTCTCTAGAAACAATAATTCCCAGGACTGATACCAGGGAGCATGGAAGAACGTATGAAGCAAAGGAGTGGAACTGAATTCTTTCAGTGCAGAAAAAAATGGCACCTATTTGCATTAAATGATGCTTGCTGAATGTTTATGGTGACTAAACAGTGGATATGAGCACAGAGAGGCAGTGGGTGGTGTGCCTCAGCAGTGATGACAGCAACAGTGGTTTGCCTCCTTCGGTGCAGATTTTGATGAGTGTGGTATGCAGTTCTTGTTCATGGCTGGTGAAAATGCATCACTAATGGTGATTACTATGTTGAAAGATAGTGTTCTGTATGTGAGAATTTACTCTATCAAATAGTGTTATTGTGCTATTTGTATCTTTTGCAATTTCCATGGAAATAAAGAGGAGGCATTATTTTCAGAGCGACCTGCATAATACCTATGTGTATTAACATCCGTGTCAGACCTGAAATCCTCCCCATCCTATAAAAAACAGAACTTAGCAAGCCCTCAAACCTTAACTCTAAAGCTAGTTTGTAATAAACACAACAGAATTTAACATGGATTAATGAAGGAAGAACCTCACCCAGACTCTTCAGTTTTGCAAATTTTTATCCTCAAAATTATACTGATTGAATCAAACTAATATTCTAGATTAAAAGCACTGTCTTTGTGTGCGTTCTCCTGCAAAAATGTCTCTCTTGAAAAGAGAACAAGAAAAACTACTTCAAAAACAGCATCAAGAAAAAAAAAAGCAGTAGATGGTCTGGAGTCAACGTACCCATCCGTATGTAATTTGAATGATTTTATTGACAGAACTCTCTGCATCCCTCTCACTAAACTATCAACTTAATTATCTTATGTCCTTCCCAGGTTTCTTATTTCTCAGATTAAGTGAACCTTAGACACCCTGTATCTGTAAGCAACTTCAAGGAATGCAGAAGAAAGAAAACACTTGTGACATTGAATATACTCGTAATTCACAAAAACAGTTGCCTAGACAATAATTAAAAGTTAAAGCAGTGATTTGCAATGACTATCAGAGGAGATTTGTTTAAAATAAATCTTTGCAATCAATGCGCAAAAGAGTCCCTTAGAAGCAATAGCTTAGGTTGGTAATACAAACAAATGCTCTAGGCTGCAACAGGCATTAATTTAGGACCAAACTCCACCATGCTTATTCATACCAGTTATTGCACTTTCTGGTAGGTCCCACTGAAACACCTGAGTCTCTGCAACATAAAGTGTCTGCACCTCCCTGGAAATCAGGCTGATGATGCTACAATTAAAACTCGCCTCCTTTGCAGCAATTTAATTGCAACTAAGCAACTGTAACTGATAAGATGTAACTGAGTATTTGGAGGCTTAACAAAAGCAAGAAAAACTGCCTCTAAAGCTCTAAGAAATATTTGTGAAAAGCTGACAAATATTTGTTTCTGATAAATGATCCGTTCCATGATGCCATCTCTTTTCTAAGCTCTTGTCATTTCCTGCTCTTCTGCACTGTATTTGATAACTTAGTTTCCTCCATACTCGACATTCTACGTTCAATGAGCCTTTAGTTAACAGTTCATACATTTATGTAGAAAAAAACCCAAAAAATACACAACCGCAGTTGGTAATGGCTCACCCTCTGAATAAATAACTGCTTCTTCTACTAAGAATAGTCTTTTTAATTCAGGAGCCAGTGGGTGTCACTTTGCTAACAGTCACACCGATGCCGATCACATTCAAAGAGCGTGAAGAAGAAAATTTGTCTCAATACTTATATAATTGTGACTAGTCTGAGAAAAGTATAATCCCTAAAAATAAAACTTTCCATTTGGTTATTCTATTGTGAACGAAGCCAAAAGCAACAGAAAAAAAGAAACTAACAAAAAACAAACCAAGACAAACAAACAAAAAAACTAGCAAGGAACGTAAGATACTCCAAGCTGTTAGCACATTTCTAACTGGTGAAGTTAACTCACATTGTGTGGTGGGAGCAGAATTTCTCCATGCAAACATGACCTTTCTTTTTCCCCAGGTCTCAGAAAGATGAAAACACAGGATTGCCTACAGAAAATGTTCTGACTTACTGTCAGTGACTAAGAATACCAAGTAGCCTTGATGTATGCTATTCACTATAATCAGTGTTCTGGCAAAGAGTAGTGTAATTTTCAAAACCTGTTCTAGTTGGCATCTTAGGAAAAAAAATACTCAGCTGTCCAGATGTCTGACCTGAAAATAGCCAATCTTAATACAAGCTTTCAAAAATATTGTTATTGATGTACATATGGGTCAGAAAATTGAAGGCAAATGGGAACCCAAGAAAGATTGCTACAAATTCTGTCACTGCATTCACATTCCAGCAAAGGAAGAATCCCAGTATCTCAAAATAGATGACTTAACGTGACTTGAAGGCATTTTAACATAGGTAAAACAGAGTGTGTATAACCTTAACAGAATTTCCAGGATAAGAAATTATTTCACTATCTACCATCATAGCTTCTCACAATCATGAAAAATTAAACTTGACCATGACATTTACAAGTCCCAAGTGCATTTTCATTGCTCCTTACATGCATAAAGGTCACAGAGGAGCATTAAGTGAGGGTAATTATCAGGACATAAACACCGCTCTGCTGGAATACAGTTTATGAAGGAATACATTTGTTAAGAAATACACTTAGAGATTATAAATTGATGACTACAAGATTAGACACTGCGGTGTTTTTTTTATAAAACGCTTGCTGAAGATATGTCACAAACCACTGACTGGGTGCAGATTGTGTGAACAGCTGCATGTCTCATGGTAGAAGATAATGATATATATGAAAGAACATTAATTTAATATTAAGCTGATATAACTTGACTTCCTGATGTTCAACACAGTATTTTTAGTCTAAGGAATACCTCTGCTTAGTTACTGAAGCAGTAAAGCTTCCATCTCTACTTAAGCACTCCAACTTCAGCAGTATTATGTTGTGTTCCTTTCAGCTTTGGCTCTTAAGTTACGCTAGCAGTCTGAACCGTAACAGCAAGCACTTAACACTGAAATAGTAGAAAATCGATAGATGAACTAAGTTATTTGAGGCGCTACTAGAAGCACCATGCTTCTACAGAAGACAACAGTTATAATCTCACAAAGATTACACTATCACACAGTCAGCAAAACAATGATCCAGATCTTTAGATGGCAGTATGGAAAGATACAACTTTACGAGCAGAGGTCTCAAAGTTGAAAGAATGTCACCTTCTGAACCTAGAAGAGCTGCAGCTACAAAGGGAAAAAAAAAAAAAAAAAAAATCAGGCTCACCCCACTGCCATGTTTACTTCATATTTGAGCCAACACACAGAATGATGAGAAGGCTTTTTCCCATTCCAATTAGCCTTTTGGAAAAGACATTATTAGGATTGGTTCACAACTGAGAATGATGAATCTGGATCTTGATTACTTACTTAGCTCACAGTCACCCTGTGCTGGTGACAAACTGCCACAGTTCTGTCTGTTTGTGCTGCTGAAAGCTCTCAGCAAGGAAAATTAGTAGCAGAGATACCACAACCTTTCCCACAGTAGCAGAAAGGAAGCTTTCCTGTCATTCCACCGTTTTTCTCCAGCCCTGCTACGTCTGCTCTGATTTGGGTTTGAGAATCACAAGCATATTTGGTGCAGTCTTTTCCTGAGGCATCTTTTTGCCAAACCTTCCCAAACATCAAACAAATAACACGTTAATTAGACTTCAATCCCGCCTTGGCTGAATTCAAAATTATACGATTCAAATGTATGTTTTAGAAATATAAGAAAGACAAAGATACTGTGTGAATACTTCATTACCTTTCTAAACTTGCCAAGATTGTCGTTTGGGTTACATTGAAAAAAAGAAAGCAGTTAACTTTGAACAACAGACTTCAGTAACAACCTATATGTTAGCTGTCACTTAAATTTTCTCTTCCTACAGCCAAGCTCTTTAGCCAAGACTTATGCAGCATACCACCTCATTTATTTATTTTTTAAAGTAGCATGCTATTACTCTCTAACTCAATTTATCAGTGAGCTGTCTGTCATTCTGTTAAGGATCAGCATCTCCTTCTCCCAGAATTGTACCCAAATCCAAGTATTGTGTCTTCCTAGGAGTCCCCATCTCCCAGGTACCTCTCATGCCACTGAAGCATCCAGTTCTCCTGCTACCAGTACTTCTGGGTTAAAATCAATGATTTCATTCCCTTAAAACTTTGTTCAAGTGGCTGTGAATTCCCAAAGAAACAGGTTACCTCATAGATTTTGTCAAACTACCCAAAATTTCTTTCCCTGGACTTCTGTTTATGTCCTTCTCCTGCTAAAAATCTTGCTCTCCCTGAAGAACAAACTCACCTGCCCTTGGCCAAGACTGGAGACATCCCTTTCAACCCAAACCATTCCATGATTCTTTTCCTTCAGTAGCTACTTTTCTCTCTTGCACAGATTCACTGTATGAGCCCTGAACTTCCATTTTTCCATCAGCAGAAACAGCTGAAGCAGATGTGACTCTCATCAGCCAATTCCCCTGAAGATTACATGTAGCCCTATAGCCACATGTAAAAAACGCTTCACTGTTAATTCAACAGAGAACATGGCTTCTCCTTTAGGTGAAATCTGATAAGGTTAATGCTGAATCTAATATGAACAGAAACTATAGCTGAAATACCCTGGCCAAAACTCACATGTGGAAAGGAATCCTGACACATCCCTAATCTGTTAATTACAATTCTAATTAGCGGCTTTAGCAACTTCTGTTTCATTGCTGCTGCATGTTTCAGAGAGACCACTGGGAGCGAGAAATCTGCAGTTGGAAAGGGATGCTGGGGCAGTCGATTGTTCCACTAATTCACACAGATCACATGGGGAAGAAATTAAACACAGTCTGGCACTTTGTTCACTTTGCATGCCATACTGTAGAACCCCCTCCAAAATCACTAAGGATGTGCTCCAGAGAAGAAGTCCTAGCAATGCATTCGCACCACCAGCTGTCATATATACTGTAATATATTTACCACTTGGTTATTTTGGTGGTGGTGGTGGGTTGTTTTGTTTTGTTTTGTTTTTGTTTTTTTTTTGCTTGGATGGGATGTTTTTTATTTATTTACTAAATATGATACCATAATCCAGGGTTACAGTACCCTTCCAGCTCCAGTACATCTCAACATTCACTTCCAAAAGCAGTAATCTCTGGGAAGGGCAATGAAAGAAATTTCCCTCAACCCAGAAAAGCCTCATATCTACCTTAATTACCTACTACAACAGCAATAGGTCAAGAACATTCAGAACTGTAGGGTGTCACCCACAAACCTTGCACAGTTGATTTGGATTTGTCACATCAATATTCAGCCTGAGAATCACAGTCTACCCCACTTACACCAGCATCTCCTTTTAGCCCTTCCTTCAGACTGACAGAACAATAGTTCAGAGCAAAACAATTCACAGTAAATATAGGTATTCAGGAAGGTAAAAAAAAAAAATAATCAAATTGTACTGAAAGAACTGGTAATAAAAAACCAAGAGGTATTAAATACAGATTTTCTTACTAGAACAGACATGTGAATTACCCTAACATAATATTTCATCTTCAAGACTGTTTCTTATCAGAGAAGTAACCTAAAGCCTATGGAAGCCTTGAGAAAAATGAATCTGAACATCTACCATATGGAAGGGTTCTGAAATTGTATTCCTGACTGACAGAGCTGTGAAAGAAAACAGGCGTAAGCGTAACACAACCTTGTCTTTCTGCTGAACAACAAAAGCTGTCTTTGTGCTTGCTGGCAACCGTTTTTTTCATCTGTGCTCATTTAAGGTCACACTGAGATGCCCCTACTCAAAATGAGACAGGTGTTATTCTCAAGAACAGTAATGTGGCAGGTAAGACAAAATTATTTCACTCTGATAAATGATTTTAATTTTCAAAGCCCAAGATGTACAAGATGTACTTTGTACCTTCAAATTCAGAGGGGTAATGCTGAGTCCATTCACCAGCTCGACAGATTCCAGAGGAAAGGTAGGTAGACGTGTACAATAAACGTAAGAAGCTTTGCGGTTTTACAGCAAATGAGGTCTCAACCCAGAGGGAGTTAAATGACTCAGGTGCAGATACAAAATGAGTGGTCAGCAGACATACAGATCTTGATTGCTGCCTGGCTCGGCCCATTTTGTTCCCTTGTAACTTCCCCGGAGCGCACTGGCAGAGATCTGTTATTCAGTAAAGCCCTCTATTTCTGCAGTTAATTTTCTTTCATTTCCCCTTTGCCTTAAATGAGAAAGTGGCATCCAACCCTACATGGCAGAAAGACATATATGTCGCTCTTAAGTTCAGTCATGGACATGAATATTTGGAAATAAAAGCAGGAAATAGTTGAAATGTTGTAATGCTGAAGTCAAAGGTGCAATAAAAAGAAAGAGGGACTGAACCAGCTGTGATCTCATTGTGACTAGCACAACTGTTAGTTAAACCTTCTGCGTGTTAGTCCTGGTTGAACCTTCATAAATGACAATCCCTCTTGCTCCTGTTGTAGTCTGGCAGAATGAACAAGCAAAGATGATAGGAACTCAGCATGCTAATGAAAGGACCAGATGTTTTGAGTAAATTTCTGCTAGCCTGAAATAATTCCTTCTGCAGCTATGGATATGCACTTTGATGTTTGGCCAGTCCCTACGAGTTTGATTTCAGTAACATTTTTCATGAATAATGAGAACATCCTCAGGATTTACTTTCTGACTTTTTTCCTCCCTTTTAAATGAGAAAGAACACTTCCTTCTCCAAATAAAATTAGGCTGGTATAATGCTTCCTGTTAGTAATCCTATGACACACCCCACCTGAACTGAAGGGGAAGTTTAGAAAAGTTTCAGTTAGGCTGAAGTACAAAACTAAGACAAAACATATTTTTCCATTAAAATAATCTGATTTCCACAATCAAATTTTGTCAACCAAAATCACTGTGATACAGAGGAAAACTCAGAAGCATGATAGACTAGACACCTGACCTTATACCATCTCTCATAGCAGTGAAATGCTTTTAATGAAGCTGCAAGTTTTTTTTAGGATAAATCTGTTATCTCAACTCCCTACAGATTCAATCTGCCATGAAAATGCTTTAGCATCAAGATGCAAGACCTAATGGTGGTTGCTGCCTCACTGTGGGGAACTCCACTGCCCCAGCCCCTCACACACCCCAGCCTGAGGCTGCCTGAGCTCTCACTGCTGCTGGGGATGCTGGGGTTCAGTTGTAGAGAGGTAGAGCCATACAGATGCTTCCTGGTGTTGCAGAGAAAACAAAGTTCTCCTGCCCCAAGTATGAGAAGCAGAACAGGAACACAACAGAGGGCAGATGGAGCAGGAGAGAATGGCAGCCCTGGAAAAGAATCTGCTGCTGGTAGGAGGGGACAAGAGAAGTAGTGACAGCTGCAGGCAAGAGTCAGCTCCCTCACTGCACTCCTGATTCCCTCCAATCAACTGCAGAAGTTGTCACTCTGCTTCAAAAACATTGGAATTTAGCAAAGCCTTATCAGGAGGCTTACTTAATTGCTGCTTCTAGGATTCTCCTGCCAGAGGGATCTTTGTTGTTTTCAGGTAGTCAGCCCCTAGAGGAAGTGTGGCTCCAGTCCTGAATAGGTAAAAACTAGGTATCAGTTATTTTTCACAGCATACTGGCACTGAACCGCATGGCAAATTAGAGAAATGCTGAAGGCAAATCATTTGCGAATTGACAGGAAAATTATGTAGCACCTCCACAGAAAAGCAGCTTCTATTTTCAGCAGTGGCTGGAAGGCCATGCCTTTTAAGACCTCTTTAATAACAATCAGATTTTTCCACACTGCCACAAGGAAGCTCTGCTTGAAACTGGACACAGAAAGTCCATGGACTAACCACTCTGGTAGCAGTACAGGTGGGGTCATCCTTCATCCCTAGGGTGGCAGGGAAAGATGCAGAGAGGATCATAAAACCCATCTGATAAATACATGGCTGAAAGCCATTGCAGGAATTTTAGCTTTTTCAACCCTGAGGCAGTGTACTCAGCACCTGGCCTGATGGCTATGGATGGGTCTCACCTGTCTCAAAGGGGAAAGGATTTTACTAGCCCACAAGCTGGCAGGGCTCCTTGAGAGAGCTTTGAAGTAGGTATGAAGGGAGAAGGGGATAAAACAAAGGCTCGCTAGAGATGAGCCGTGGGGGATAATGCTGGGGTTAGGGTGGTGAGGACAATGGCTCAGCTGAAGTGCATCTACACCAATGCACAAAGCATGAGCAACAAGTAGGAGAAACAGGAAGCCACTGTGTGGCAGGCAAGCTATGATTCAGTTGCCATTACTGAAACATGGTGGGATGAATCCCACAACTGGAGTGCCGCAACAGAGCAGCTTTCCGTTGTACTCCATGCCAAACTGATGTGAACTAAGAACCCTAAACATATTAACAACCTACTGCAGACATCTCATGTAGAACTGCATGCTACAAGTTAGGCTTGGCCTTCTGATGAACTGAACTGCAAACTACAAACCATGGCTTAGCTGAGGGTTTTCCTGGAAAGAACATGCATTTAACTGAGCTGAGTGAAGATAAGTAAATTAAAAACAAACTAAGCAGTCCAAAACCATAAAAATATGCAACCTCAACCAGCAGGTGTGACCAGACTTTTTTAATTTATATTTTAAGCCAAGCTACAACATAACATGCACCTTGCACAGATTTGTGACTTGGGTTCACTTATGCTTTCCAGTTCACTACATGGTTTCTATGGCAAGCATCTCTTGCTTTGAACAGCCCATCACTAACACCCCCCACTTTTTATTTCAAAGAGAGACAGAATAAAAAGGCCTATCAGTTCAACCCAGACCCAGGTTTGTTAGGGCCAGAATTAGGTGAGCTCTGCTACAATGCCCATATTACTAAACACTACTGATCATAAACATAGCAATGGTTATTGATAAAACTTGGGTTCTGGGCTTGCAGACGTGTTAAATATATTTAAGTATTTATGTGCAGTGAAAGACAGAATAGAAAGAAAAATAAAGCCAGTGGTAGAAGAGAAAGCTAGCTAGTGTGTCTTGCTTTCCCAACCTTGCAAGACTTACTAGGTTAAGAAAGTGTTATTGAGAATATGTGCATTAGATAAATATGAGGACAAAGTACAGGAACAGAGAAGAAATAATTCTAAAGACAAACAAGGTTTAAATTATCATGTATGCATCAAGACTGCTGGAGAGAATAAAATTTCAGCTATTCCACCATTGGAGTCTTGGGGCACATTTTCTACACACTTACAGGTGTGCAGAAAAAAAATCCAGATTGCATTGTACTGTCATGATGGAGCAGAGAACTGTAATTAATGACAGGTTAGTATTTTCCAATCCCCTTTTCTTATTGTCTCCGATGATGAAAGAATTTATTTATCCTGTATACACAAAGATTTCTGTGACTACAAAGGACATGAACGTGAAGGACCTCACAACAAAGCAAAGATGATGGCAACCTCCATGTCCACCACCATAGTCAGTAGTCAGAATATCAAACAAACACAATCTCCAAAGCTAATCCTTTGCTGCATCAACAGCAATATAATACAATTTCAAAAACTTATTAAAATTGCCTAGATGGTAGAATATTTCGAACTAGAGACTTGGCCTCAATAACCTTTCAGCTAATTTGAAATGGCAAAGGAATGAAAGCAAAGTATCAGTATGAAGATTTCCCTTTAGCATCCTGAGTATTTGTTAAACACCAGCATACTAATTATCTGCATGGTTAAGACTTCTTACATTCTGGGTGTCCCTGCGTCAAATTAGAACTGGAAAGGAGGTAGTGAGATCTGGAACATATTTTTTTGCTAATACACAGCATTTGAGTTTCACTTGGTGTTACATCCTGCATTATTTGTTTTGTTTAAGCTAAAGCATGATTTTCCTGATGAAATTACTATAGCTTCCAATAAATGAGATTTTAGAATGTTTATATATATATATATATATATATATATATATATATATATAAAGTAAAAACATATTTTTATACTGAAAATTTTTTGTGCAAGGGCATACTTTGATATGTAATCCTAAAAAGCAGCTTATTCAGAACCACTTGCCTTATACTTCCATTCATCTAGCTAACAAGTGATAAATTGAATATTTCTATTTTCAGGATGTTTGGCAGACAGAGGGTTAGTTAAAACAATATTCAAAAAGTAAAATCCTGAATAAAGATAATATCTAAAAATCAGGCAGCACAACAAATATTCACAGACTTGAGAGCATTTCCTGGGACAGCTTTTAGTCCCTGAACAGTGGCATATTTTTCACATTTTTATGACTGCAAACATTTTGCCATTGAAATTTTATTGCTTCACTTGTGAGTGGTAAAGATTTATAGTTGGTCCCAGAAGTATGACTAACACGAGGGTATTTTTCTCAAAGTCACTGAGAAGTCGTAGATTAGAAAAACATTTGCAGTGACCATTTTTGTGATTTTAGCCTTTGCTAAGATGTTGAATAGAATTTGTCTTCATAATTAGCCCTTTAGTTGCAATAAATTAGAATCTTTTGTGTTGAATGATAAACTCCATCCAGCTGAGAAACAGTAAAAGAGATGTATAATAATTAAACATAACACTCTATTTCTTCAAAGAAATTAGTCTTTTACTTTGTACCTGTCATTTATTTAAGAGGCCTCACCTTCAGTACCAATACTATGATTTCCATGGAGAACACTTCAAAATACCAGCCACTGCCTCTCACTCTGGCATTCCAAAAAATGTCCCTTAATCCAGAATGACGGAAACCCTGGTGCAGCTGCTTTTCAACCCCAGAGAAGCTTTAAGTCACAATAGGATTTCTAACTGGAGTGCTGTGGGGACTTCTTCAGCTCTGGCTCATGACAGTGCATGGGAGCTGGGTTTACCTCATGCCTCACCATCCCATGAAGTTTAAAAATCCTATCTGCCATCCCTAAGGGAAGCTTCTTACCTGGCAAGTGATATTCTGGAGATGACCATGGGACAGCCATACCAACTTCTCTTAGAGAGCTGTGATCTAAAGATAAGAGACAAGGGTCATAAATACATAATTTAATAAGGAGACAAGCTCTGCAGCCTTTGCCTTATTAGCCACCTGGAGCTGTCAAGCTGCTGCAAGGCAAAATTTTGAATATAAATGAATGCTGCATGTGATTGTCCCAGATTAATCATCGTTTCTCTTCAACTTCCATTTACCTCCTCTCCAACTTGACAAGAACAAAAGACAAAACCTAAATATGGGGGAAAATGAAAAGATTTCGGCTGCTCATAGTTTCCACAACACCAGAGCTCTAATGATACCAACACCTGAGATAACAACACCTCAGGGAAATCCCCCTTGGTAATGCAGCCACTGTTATCTTCAGGTAATACAGATAATATTTAGATATTAAAAAAACTGCTAGCTGCTCTGAGCAACTGGTGGTGAAAGAATAACTTTTTTTCTCTCAATTTGATGTGATTCTTACAGAAGAGTGATATTTTATACTATCATTATTTTTACTGCTGATTCTTTCCAATAAATGTCCAAGATTAGGAACAAGGCCAAGAGCCAAATTTCACATGCTAAGGGTTAGGAAAAACTCAGTAACATTTGATTTTCCTCATCACTGCTTCTTTTGTATCCCAATAATCCATTTTTGCGACAGATTCTAATTTCAGGCGCAGTGTGGGCATCCCATGGTACTTAAGTAAAATCTGTTACTGTGCAACATGCATGACAGTCAAGTCTGGCCCTTCTATTGTACATGGAACATTTGCATCAAGTTATTTCCATGGCTTTCGATAATGACTACACTTTCTAATATATATATATATTTATATATATATAATTTATTTATTTTTATTTTTTTTTTGCCTAAATTGCTTTTCATTCCACAGATGGCAATTACGAAAAGCCCTACCATATTGAACTTACAAAAATAAACTTGTCTAAGGTTACATACAAATGCGCCACAAAACAGAGCACTATCACAGTCCCTATTCTGAAGACTTGGGCCCTGCCTTCCTTGCTGTCCCAGCAATGAAGGGAACTAGTGATGTCAGAATCTAGGTCAGACCCAAGAGCAGAGGACCTGTGACACTTTTCCTTAACTCCACAAAGCCTGCTGTCAAGCCAGCTCTTGGCTTGCACAGAGCAGAGCCACTGGGATGAGGCCAGTTAGTAAAAACAACCTGGGTTTGCTCTTGACCAGTGCTGTTTCTTTAAATATCTTCAAAGCAACTTTTAGCATCTTCACAAAGACATAATCAATTATTTGCCAAAGTCTTCTCTTAAAGAAATTGATTATCTCAATTTGTCCCAAACTCCAATTGCTTTGTTTTCAAAGGGCCAATCTAACCTCTGTATGGTATGTACATGGTTTTTTATTAAATCCAGAGGCAAAGCACCATGTCCTCTTATTTTATATCACCAGCACTTCCCTTAGTCACAGTTTTACTTTAATGTAGTCCCCCAGTCAAAACAATATTTTGCTCATAGCTAAGGAATCCCTAGAAATACACCATTTCCTTTTTTTCTTTCCATGCACCTAAGATAAATGTAACTTCCTGTTTTATTTAATGGCATTCAGTTTCAAAATGTTAAGTGCTGGATAAATGTAGGTTGTTTTGTCTCACTTGGATGCTCACAGCACTTTCATTTTGACTTTTCTCCTACTACTAACTAGAATGTCATCCTACACTGCCTTTAAGATCTACACCTATATTTATGTAATGGTTTCTAGTGTTTCAGATCCAGCTCCAGGATCTATTTATTTCATCTTTTACTTTAAATTCTTCTTTTGGTTGTTTCTCTGAGGAGTCGGTTTTGGCTTCTTCGTTTACTTATGAGTGGTCTTTATTTTCTTTTGCTTATTTGTTGCATTTTTTCCAAAATTTGTCTGAAAGCTAAAATACATATTATTATTATTATTATTACAAGGGTATTAGTAACCTGGTGCTTGTATTCTTGCTTTTCAATTCAGTTGTCTGACTCAAGTAATACTTATCTGAAAAAAATATATATTTTAAAAGCTGACTCTGAAAGCTGCACTGGTATAAATCTGCAGAACTTCCTTGCAAGCAGCAGCACTCTGCCAGTCTCTTAAATCTACAGCAGGTCACGATTTGGCCTAAAGGTATTAACCCTTCTACTTGCCTTTAGCACACAGCTCATTAAAAAGAAAAAAAAGGTGAAGTCTTTCCTAGACACTTTATTCTCCCAAATAACCACCAGAAAATTAAAATTTCCTTCTTTGTTTCTGGCTGCTGCTATAATGATTCTTTTCTTTCCTAGCAGCACTAAGAATGCCTCATTTACCCTTGTCTGGCCACAGGTAAAGACACTCACCACAAGCTTGTTGTCCTGCAGCATTTCTGTTCTACTTACTCAACATCCCTTTGCACCTTTAAACCATCTCCACCCCCACTGGAGGCTACCAGCTTCTGATATTCTACTGCTGTTCTCATCAAGTGCAACAAGAGTCTTCAAATCTCTAAGCCAACTACGTTTGTTTCAATAAAGCAGGAGATAATAACACTTGGTCTAATTTACATCAATGAAATCCTACATTTTAAGTGCACAGTACACAAAACAGCAAACAGCAATTCACTATTTGTTTGCCATTACCCCTTCAACTTCTTTCCACACATCACAATAGCTTTAATGCTGCTGGAACACTAACAGCTTTGTTTGCCATCCTGTCCTCTCAAACTGTTCAACATCAAAGCTATCTCAACAGCTGCTTTGATTCCTGTACACCTAAGCCACTTTGCTCTCAGCACTTTATTAAGATAACAATAATTAAGAGTAGTTTGATTTTCAAGTAAACATAAAATTCAACACAACAAACTTGAACTGAAAGAGCCATCAAACTATATCAACCCATCTCAAAGAAAACCATCAATATATGGAAGAAGTTCCAGTAAGGCAGGCAATCCTATTTTGCAAATGAGTACCAAAATATTTCTTCCAATGGCTGTGTTATGTATCAGCGTGAGTTAACCATGAGATAGTGCTCAGTTTGAATGGCATCTATTCTACTAGCTAGGTTTTCCATGCATCCAGGTGGCAGTTCTCAGTTCGCATAACCTGGGGAGTATTTAAATTGGAGGCCTCTGAAGACATACCTACGCATGGTGGCAGTAGCCCAAGGCTGTACAGAGAAAGGTGCACATCATAACATTATCATGAAGAACATTTTAAAAGAGACTGTAAACACTCATGAGTAGGGGCCATGTTTTACTTTGCTCCTACATGAAGAGTGAGGAACAACAGAATTTTGGTAGTGCCTTGACTCTCCAGGTGCGCATCATTAGATGCTGTCACAACACTGTTTTAAACAAATGTCTTCATGAAGTGTGAAGACCTCCCGTCTAGATGAAAATTCTGTGGGTTTCTTTGTTTGTTTGTTTTTATTTCTATCTGAATAGAAAAACAATTCAAATGGTAATGAAGATTACAGAAAGGAGGAGAAGTGAAAAAAGCAAAAAGGCAAAGGGGATAGCAGATGTAACTCTCTGTTGAATCTGAAATAAAAAAATAAATGCTTGCTAGACATATTGGTAGTATCAGAAGCACAGGAAGATCAGATGCTGACACCCATATTTGAGCTGATAACTACCTGCATATTTAAGCCAAAATCACACTGTCCTCAGGAACATCCAGCTTTCCTGTAACCACTGAAAAGATGTTTCTGTACAAATTACTGCAAGTTAAAAGGCCATCAACCCATTTCTTCAATAGTTCCTATTTCAATCAGCTATTATAAGTGAGATAACATTAATATTAATTTTCTTAATGACTGATAAATTAAATGATTTCTTGTTAAATGACATGCTATTATTTCAGCAATATTGTTAGTGATTACACCTCCACAACTTCCTTTATCAATGCAACAGCAAGGGTCTGACTGGTAGGATGCTTCTGAAGTTATTCATATCATGGGCAGTTCTAGTAAGATTCCTTACTAGGTTTTTACAACTGCAGTAGTTCCTAGTATGATTCTGTCATCACACATTTATGAGTTCAGTTTCACAGTACAGGCACTATCCTAATTCTTCCATAAGAATGTGGGCTGCGCATGCAGCTTGCTGTTTATCTGAAAGCGAAGTGCACAGTTTTACTGCACAACATAGTTTAAACAAGGTCAGGGTGTCAGCTTTCTACAGGATGCTGTGGTGAAATGGACTGTAAAATGCTCCTGCTATGTCAGAGAGGGAAGAATATTCTAATAACCACACTCAACAGAAGGTAGAACCAGAATTTTAAACACATGATGAGGATTGCATTTCTCCCTTGGAATTCAGCATAACTATTACTTAATACATGAGGAAGATCAATTACTAAAGCTTTATTTTTCTGTACAGAGTAAATAGTTTCAGGGTTTCTTCCTTAAGTCTCAAGATTATTTCTAGCTACTCAATGTCCAAATGGGAAGATACGTACCAAAAAAACCCACTCATCATCCCAATAGCTGCACTATGAACCACCTGTCCATACTAAGCCATCTCTTTACAAGTTCTAGCCTCAATGGCAATGGATTGATACCAAGGAACTGAAGCTACAGTTGACTGAAGTAGTTAAAATATATTATAATTATATATGCTCATATTAAAATAAGCATATGACAATAAAAGAGTCAGAACAAATTAGAGAAGCTTCGCTTTCTCTTGCCATCTACACCACCAACTATTCCAGCTACATTCGAGGCTGCACATACACCATTCATATTTCATGCTACACACACTGGTAGAGTTTGTTTTTTTCCAGTTATTGCTGTAACACATTAATGTTTTTACTAATGTCGTGATACTACAGGTCTTCATCAAAGCAAAGGACTATTCAAAACAGCACAGTATCTCTGACAATCATTAGCTTAATATAAAAATATAACAAGCCTTCCCTGTGAGTTCCCTGGCAAATCTACAAACTACCAGAACCAGATGCTCAATATTTAAATTTTACAGCCTCTTCTAAAACTTACACCAATGGACCCACCTTTATAATACCATGTTGAAACCAGTCGATTTTATTTATTTTTTAACTGATAATCTTCTGCAGCAGCATTCCACAACTTATGAAAGTTGGGAAAAAAGACTGCTTCTTTCTAGCTTTTAGTCTATTTCCAAATACTCTCCCCTTATGGAAGAAACATTTAATAACCCCTTCCTACTTCACTGCATGTTTCCTACTCATTATTTTACAGATTCCCTTCTTTGCAACCTTTCAGTTATCTCTTCTCCAGCACAAAGACTTCTTGTCTCCTTTATCACTCATTGGTCCAAACAGTTTGAAAAATGTGGTAAGCCTTGTTCATCTCCTTGTGTAGTTTTTCAAAGTTCTGCTTTAACTTTTCTGCATGGTTTGCAACGGCAGCAGAATTCCATCTAACAATTAAGATGCGGACACCAAGCAAACTGACCCATTATCAGAATTGCCTAAAATAGCTTAGAAGTGATAACAACCTGTTCTGCGCCCTACATGTTACATGTACATCAACACTGGGTTACATATACACAAGGTAGATAGAAAAAAAGAACCCTACTTCATTAGTCACCTTACAGAAAACACAACTGTAACGTTAAAAATAATCTGCAGTTCACCTCAGAAACATTACAGGTTGCAAACATTTTTCCATAGAGTGTGATTAAGTTTAGTGCAATGAATATTTACCTATATTGTCAACTGAGAACTGGTGGGATGCTTGTATAGGGAATAATTTATTTCCTTGAAAGCCTGTAAATAAATCCTCCCCCAGAATCAGCTTTCCTTTATTATTTCCCCTCAGTCCCAATAAATACCCTTTAAAACCTCTCACAACAGGAGAGGCCACAATGCAGAATTTAAATGGTAGTCACAGCTTCTAGGAACTCTCCAAGCAATAACTTCTTTTTTTTTTGCAAGGAATGAACACTATACAAAAGTACTGAAAAACGTGAGAAAAATATCCTCGAGCTCTCTTGAAAAACTAAGTGTTTTCTACTTAAAAAAAAGCAAACAAACTACATGCAGCCTTATAAGAAAGGAAAGGAGAAAAAAAAATAGCAACCTGAAGGGGTAAAACACAGAAGGCACAACAATGCTCCAATTAATCAGGTATATGCAACAATAAAAGATGGAAATGCTATCTAAAATGCCCTCGTGGTCAATAAGAACCAGTTTCCAGACACAGATAAGAGAGCTGGGGTATTAACTGTGGCAACAGTGCCCTGCTTGCTATGCCAACAGAATAACAAAAATGGAAATAATGTCTGATTGAACTGCTCATGACTTTCCATGAGATATCAACTGTACTAACTGCAAAAATTCCAATGGATTCTCTGAAACTTTGCTTTGTAACTAGCTGATGTTTTATTTTTTCATCATCTTAGATCTGCAATGTGGGGATGGAAGTAGAATTTACAGCCTTGCTTTATTCTAGTTTGTGTTGCAGAGACTGTGGTACTGGGGTACAATGCAGGGTATTGAAATCAAATCAATGAAAGCCTCATGAAATAATTGACAATGTTTGACTTTAAATTACGTAAATGCTGAAAAAAATATCTGAATTTGGACTTTTTAACTTCAGAATCCATTTTGAATATAATATTTCAGAATGTTGCTCCAAAAGTAACGTTTCCTGTTTTATTTTGTCATACCACTATGTTAGAGTTGCCTGTTGAAGGTATGGCAGTAGAGGATGAACCTTGCCACCAGTATCTCACTAAATACAGTTGCCATGTGACAGATGGTAGCAGAAGGGCAGTCTAACAAATGGTGTCTGACAAAAAAGTGTGTAGCAAGAGTGTGTTATTGAATTCCTCCATCCAGAAAAATTTGCACCCACCCACATTCATTGATTCACTGCTGAACATTTGGCTGGAATTAGCTGGATGGTCACACTCAGATGTTACAGCATCTCAGTATCCAAAAGGTGACCAGAAACAAGCGGCATTTCTCAAGGACTGCTGAAGGGACTGGTGCTATTTAACATCTTTGTGGGCAATCTGTATAGTGGGATATAGAGGGAGTGCACCCTCAGCAAACTTGCAGACAACACCAGGCTGAGCAGTACAGTTGACACACTAGAGAAAATGGATGGCATTCAGAGGGACCTAAATAGTCTTGAGGGGTGGGCCCATACCAACCTCACTAAGCTCAATAAGGTGAGGTGCTCAATAAGCAAGGCCCTGCACCTGGGTTGGGCAATCCCAAGCACAAATAGAGGCTGGGAGAGAACTGCTTAAAAGGAGCCTAGAGAAGATTATTTGGGGGTGTCAGCTGATGAAGATTCACCAAGAAACGGCAATGTACACTTTCAGCCCACTGCAAGCCAGATTCAAAACAGCATGTCCATGGAGGGGCAACATGTGAATTCCTGATCAAAGAAGAAGCTCAAGACACAGCCCTAGGTGGGCAAAGTGACATGCACTGTCTTCTAGACAGGACAGGGGTGATCCTACTGGATTCCCTGTAACTTGGGCAAGCTACCAACTCTGATCATTGCACTGCAGCACTAAGCTGAAGGCTCAAACTTCCAGAATCAGGTCAGAGAAGACAACCTTTCTCTTGCAACATGATAAGGCCAGGCTCCATCCCCATTTGATTTGAAGATCATACTAATCTTGACTGGGCTACCCCACTACACTCACCATACAGTCTGGATTTGGTGCCTTTTGACTTCCATCTGATCAGGATGATGAAAGATGAACTGCATAGGCAACATTTTCCCAAAAACAACTCTGTCATAGCGACTGTGAAACAGTGGGTCACCTGTGCTGTTAAACATTGGATAAGCGTGGCATGCAGACTCTTGCTTATTGCTGGCAAAAATGCATAGCTAATGGTGATGACTACAATGAAAAGTATTATTTTTTAGCTGAGATTTTCCTCTGTCAAATAGTGTTACTGTGCTCTTTTTATCTGTTGTGGTTTCCATGTAAATAAACAGGAGGCATTACTTTTGGAGTGACCTGCATATTAATCTATAGAGTAATCCTACACGGAAGGTAGACTTTATTGAGCTGGGCTGTAGATGGGTCAACAGCCAGAGCTCCATAACACGCTGAAGGTCCATATTCCTGTATCATAAGTGGTGTCCCCAGGTGTTCTTTGGAATTACAGGACAACAGTCCTAAAACAACAAAGCAGCAGTTGCTCTGATACTAGTTGCCAAGGCTATGAAAGCCAATAAGTAATTTCTTCTAAAATATACAGAATCCCAGGCAGCATGCCGTTACCAGTGCTACTTTAAAGCAATACAATATATGCATTTATCCAGCTATCAGCCAAGTGAGATGGCAGATCATGACACATTTTTTACCATTAAAATGCTGGGAAGCTACTTAAATATCAATGCACTCATTATGAAAACATCTTTTTGGCATTTGCTTCCAATTATGGCTTCTGCTTTAGCATGACCAGTTTTCTTCGCTGTATTCAAATGTGATGGCTATCTGAATGACTGAACACGATTATGGAAATGCTGGCTCACATCTCCCAAAATGGGTATTTGTGAAGAGGCTGTCAATTGGAAATATTTATAAATCTATCAGGAGATCAAGCACATTTTAAAAGGACATCTGTGTACAAGAAGCAGTCAAAATAAACAGTACTATCATGCAGGCTCATTGGATGATGCAGCAGAGGTGCAGTTGGCAAGCGTTATGTTGCTTTAACAGTATATGGTTCAGTTGTATAATGCCACTGCCAGTCCAAACTGTATCATTATATGATTCTATGAAATATGAACTTACTAAAATAAGCATTAATTTCTTTTCAGAAACCAAAATGCTAAACCCAAGATCTATTATCAAAGAATTTTTGCAGTATGAAAACAAAAGCTTTCTTGGCACAGACACAATAGAAATCATAATCACGTCTATCATCCAAATGGTTTCTTTTAGAAATGAATTTCATAAATTTTGAAACAGTTGTGCAGAACTTAACTTCACAGAACTATTAACACAAAATAAAGCATTAACACCTACTATTCTGGCTTTTTTTTAAGCTATTTGCTGGTTTTATTCTAATTGCTGCACTTTAATTTTATTTTGAGGGAATCATCCTCATTAAACAGGTATATTACAAATATTTCATTGCAAAATGACAGAAGGCTTCCTAATATATTTTAGGCAGCACTCACTGCTGATAATCACTGGCATCATTTAAATTGCAATGCCAGCTAATTTACACATGCTAAATCAAACACTGTAACTAGAGGTTCTATAGCAGTGAAAGTTTATTTGCCTGGAGTATCTCTCTGATGCACTCCAGTACATAGGGTAGAGATATCCTATCTGATTCTCTGCAGCACAAAGAATATCTCCTCTTCTTCTATTGTAAAACTGTAACTTTCCCCTATATGCAGCTGCCAACTACAGTGAAAGCTCCTTGCTATTGAGCCACAGTAAGTTAAGCTATATAATTAAGTAACACTACATAAGTCACCAGACCTGAGAATGCAGGTTTTTCTGCTAGGGTTTGTGCTACGCTCAGCCCATGACAGAATAGAGAATGTTGGCTTGTGAAGTTGTGAACTATGAAAAACAAGAACCACATAGTAAGAAAACAAACCCATTCTCAGACAACACCAAATTCCCTCCCAAATCTATCTGTCTATATACATTGTTACCTGGCAAAAAAATCTGAATCTAAAGCTTTCAAGATTTGTGACTATCAGGAAAGAGAGACAATGAAATCAAATAACCAAAATTCTAAACCCATTTCTGCAATACTGAAAAATGCAACTGTTTTTTTTATCAGTTTAAACAAGGAATCTTGGAATTTACAACTGCGTAGTTCATGCAGTCAAAAGTACAGCTAAAAGCTAGGTCTATTAGACCATGTTTCAGAGTTATGCTAATTTTGTACACAAAAGGTTAATACTTTTCATTATTTCTCCTAAGACAAGAATTCTACATTCACCATTTGGTTGGTAAATGATAAAATCTGTGAGATTACATTTTTCTCGTAAAGCCTAAATAATTCAAGAGAATTAGAAAACCAAACTGATTTGTATAGACAGCCAAAGAATGAGACTTGGAGTATTTGAGGCCAACAAAAGTATTACTTCCAGATGCTCAACTATCATATACTATTTTAGAAATGCAAATAAAACTGAATGTGCATTAATGGCTCAGTGTTTAAAAGAATAAAAATTAAAATTGTTGGCTTTTTCATAGAAAATGTCCTTTCTAGTCCTTGGCAGATCAGTAGAAATTAGGAAGGACAAGGGTAAAAAACACAGACCATGTTCGCAATAACTAACTAGTAGCAAATTAAAATGTGAAACCTGTCTGCACTTGTTTCAGCTACCAACAAAAGAGAGGCACTAGCACTGAATTACATTTTGTGCAAATCATGCAGTTTTCTTTTTAAACACAAGATGATTCTGAATTAACCACTCTGGATGTTTTTGGTTGACTGGGGATCAAGTTGCCCTCTTTTTAATGGCAGTGTGACAGAGTAAGAGAGGTAGGTGTTCAAGCTACAACACTGAAACAGGTGTGCCCACAAGATGCGCTCCCCTACACGTTTCTATGAACAATCCACTTAGGCAAACAAGAGGGTACCGAGGTGGTAAACACAGTGATCCCAAGCTGAAGTTTATGCTAATAAACTAAACAAGCTACGTTATACTGGATTTCCTTACTTCTCATCAGGACCAATGTAGAGAAGTGACTTCTTCTGTCTGATTGCTGCACAATTCTTATGGACAATGCCTTTGGCACTCTATGGAATGAATTCCTCTTCCATAATATTTTTCCTTCAAGTAGAGCAACCCCTAATGTACTGAATCGCAAATAACAACAACTGTTCAGTACATCTAACACCGGTTCCCTCACCTCACATGGTTTTATCCAGAACCACACAGGTTCTGCCACCAAGAGAGTTTCAGAATTAAATGATTCAGCCCCACAGCATGGGTAAAGGCACAGGAGCGTCTTACTCCAGGTGCCTTTCTAGCTAAGAGTGACACTACCCAGAGTAACTATCGAAGGCAAGAATTCACCAAACTTTACCATGTTTGCAGGGAGTTCTGCCTGGGATTCTTTCACCCAGGTTCTGCAATGAGAATTAGCAATATTTTGTGGGCACTCAGTCTACAGAATTCATAGTTTTAGGCTGCAAATCAGCTGTCTGAGGTACTCTGCTACCATGGTCAACCTGAGTTACAATAAGGAAACAATGGGCAGCTAATTAACTATCACGAACAGGATGCACTGAGAAAGGCAGCCCACCTAACTGGGAAACTGAAAAATCAGAAGGTGCATGGAATAGATTGTGCTGAATAACACATACAACCATTAGCAGCTCCCTGGGGTGGACGTGTCACGGCACTGTGACATGAAGCATGATGTAGTGACATGTCAACACAATGAAAAACCTTCCTAGAATTAAACACAAGCTTAAAAGCCCCTGTCTCATAGAAAGAGAGTCATGAACCCAAGCTGGAAATGATCACCAAGAGAAATCTTACTCCCAGGAGGTAAATATACCATTAGGATCATGAACCTTAGCTGCAAGCTTCTGGCTATGGTGTTTGGTAATTTACCTCCCAGGAACACAGCCAGGTTTCTGACTCAGGGCAAGAGCACGCAAATGTATTTCATAATGGTACACTCAAAACTGCACACAGAACAAGGCAGAAAGACAAGTCTTGATGTGCAGCTGAGTAAGTGATTTAAAGAAAAGAGGATACAAGATTTATCAGAAAAGGTGGCAATTGTAAATACAGAGCTACCCCCCTGGGACCAACAGGTATCATCTGGACATAAAAGGAACGAGTCTGCTAACATTCAACACGTGACCAGAAAAAAAAAACCAAAAATGGAAAGTAAAACGACACTGATGGATGAAGAAAAGCTCTTCTCTGAGGGAAGAGAACTAAGAAATAAAGTGTATAGTGGAAGTTAGAAATAATGAAAAAGTAAATGGTTAAGAACAGCAACTTCTACATTAAGAGTACAGAGTAGTGAAAACAAAGTTTATGTGGGTTTTTTACACTTTTGGTGGGAAACTGACTCTGAATGTGACGAGACCAGCTACACATTTAACTGGTAATATCAAATATGGACACAGTAATCATGGAGGAAGTCTAGTGGAAAGAAAGCACTCAGAAAAGGACAGTATAATAACAAAGGTCAAGGCATATGTGAAAAATGGATTAAAGTTCTAAGGAGTATCATGTGTTAAAGAGCAGTTTGAAACTAATTAGCAGAGCACTCTAGACAGGTCAGTAAGGCGTGGTCCAAGGGAAGTGACATTCTGGGCAAAAAAAGAAAAAGAAGAAATACATTACTAGCACTATATTACCAACTAGGCAACAACAGTGGTGACAGTAAGTGCAACACAAGAAGGGAGAAAGGAGATAAGTCACAGAAAGAATAGAAAACTTTCACATCCAGATGAAGGATCCAGAGAAGACAGTGAACGCTATTAAGTAATAATATATGTGTAGCAAACTAAAACAATAGCATATGAAGAGCAATTTTTAAAAGGGATTAATAACACGAGAGAAAGAATTTAGGGTCAATAAATGATGAAGCTATTAAGGAAGTGCCTAGAGAAGATAAAGACAGAGCAAACAAAACAAAAAAAAAACACAAACAAACAAACAAAAAGCAATTTCTTGCATGCGTTTTTGGTAGAGAAGACTAGGAAGATTCCAATGCTGGAATCCAGCTCTATGCTGGTGAATGAGAGACCCTATCTCAAATCAAAATTCATTATAGAAGATACTGGAAAAGGCTTTCCAGGAGCAAATAAGCGTTAACAATTACAGGTCAGTGAGATAGGCATATTGGTGGAAACCATTTTTAAGAACAGAATGAGTAGACGAAAAGAAAAATGGATTTATTGGCAAAGAGAGAAACAAATTTTATCAAGGCAGTTGTATCTAATTACCTAGCAAAATATTTTCCAAAGACACCATCATTGTGTCTAGCGACAACAGAAATCCAGATAATACTTATAAATACAAAGGCATTCAACAGATCCTTAGCCAAAACATCTGAAAGAAAGAGGTGACAGAACACAAATAGCGAAAGAACTGTTGGAAACTAGTGAAGAGAAATATGTTTTCCTAGCAGAAGTAGGTGAACAAGGTGACAGGTAAGATTTAATAGGCAAAACAGATCAGCAGGGGAAAAGAGAGAGAGAGAGGTGACACAGTTTGCTTTAATCATCTTCAGGGTCACAGACAGACTGACCTCTGTACTGAGCCATCCAATGCCCGGTTTAGTAGGGCACATTGTCAAGAGTAAAGAAATATATCCATACAGACAGCATCCCCCTTTCATCTCCAAAGGCAACCTATGTACATATGCTTGAATTTACGTTTCATTAAAAAAATAATATAATAAAATAATGATAATAAAAGATTTAAATAATCAATGACCAATGATTAAATATATACATATATATATATATATACACACACAGTCACAGGGAAATATATTTTTAAGCCACAAAGATTGGTTTAGTACCTTCTGTTCAAAAGATCTGGTTTGATGAAACTGAAATACTAAAGGAATTGATTTCATGTTTTAGTTCAACTAATATCTTAATTTTATCATGTGCATTTTAATTAAAATGACAAAGGTCACCTCTCCAACCACAAGAAGATGCTTGGTATTTAAGCCTTAGTGACCTTTCAGATCATCCACAGCTAATATTTACACAAGACTTGGAAAAATCTAGCCTAGGAGGAGAAATCCAAACCTTTTTGATTTTTCTTACTCTGCTTACCTATCCCTTCTCCATTCTAATTAGCATTTCCTTCATTATCAAACCTGTTCTTCATTTATCCCCAGATCTCAGATACCGTCACAGCTGCTGTGTTGAGACTTATCTATCTTCAGTCCTCTGACAGTGCTCAGAACAAAAGTTGAGTAGGTGCAGGAGAAGGTTGAGGACATAGATGCTGCCAAATTTGATAGCCTTTTCTGCCCACACGTTGCAGTCAGGCTGAGCCAAATAGCAGAGGATTGGCTGGTGTCAGTCCACAGGTTATCCTCTGCCATAAAACTAACATTTAGAACTGGCAGCACTGAAACAAATGAGGTTTTATTTCCTTCTATCCTTGAAATGGCAAAATTCAATTAAAACTCTATTGCTGAAAAGTCTCAAGATTTCACTTCTGGAAAAAAAAATAAAAATAAAAAAAAAAATAAATGATTGATATCAGGTCAAATGTAGTGCACCCTAAAAGGAGAGCGGTGCATTCTAGTTATATCTCCATAAAACCAGTAACTGCTCCTTTGCTCTCCTGTAGACCAGTAGTACACTAGCTCAAGAAGGCATCCCACTGAGCAGCAAAATACCAAGCAGAAGTGCTTATAAACTTATATACAGGAATTTGCATTCCAAGTGTGATGGCACGCTTTTCCTACTTGCCTGTCTCCCCTGACTTCTTCCCTCAACTCCCTTCTTCAGCCTGACTCTCCTCACAAACCCCTGCACAGGAAGACAATGAACAACAGTACCAATCACACTCTCGCTAAAACAGGTTTACAGATACAAATCTGCCTCCAATTAGAGGCTGAAAGAACTAGTAGCAGACCTCCAGTTCAACAGCTGAGGACTAATTGAGCATATGCCTAAAAGGAGACCTATGACTATGAGACAAGGGGGCCCAAGAGCCTCGTCTGATCCCTCCTGCACAGCAGTGGGCTGCTCAATGTTCTCACCCCTTGAGCAGTGATGCCTGCACAGATTCCTTAGACCTTGATGTCTTGATGCTTTGCTGATATAGCTACTCGATAAGCAACTAGCGGTTTGGTTCATATTTTGTTAGCCTCACTAAGATCACACCTTTGATTATAAGCTTTATTAGCCTCACTAAGGTTATATCTTATATCTACTGTGTCCACACAATCCCTTAGACACAAACCACTGACCAAGATTGGGACAAAGAGGATTTAGCTGCACCTAGGCTCCTTATCGCCACAGTTAAAGGAGTTTAGAAAGCAAGAGAATCCACTCTGAACCTCATGACTCAATGGGAGGACCCCCTGTATGTGCATGTTTAACCCAGTCCTCTATGCAGTAAATAATCGAGTGTATCCAGCTACCTCAAATCTTGCTAAACGCCTGCTTTAGTTACAATTTAAGCTTTGTTAAATCACTATACTGTATCCACATTATGTCAGTAAATATATTCTGGCTTCTCTCCCACCAGTTCAACAGAGTGCAGTTCTTTTCCACCCATGACACTAAGCCCAGAAAATATTGAGGAACAATAAATTTATCCACTCTGTCCATAACAAGGGTGCTGGAAGTAGATGACCTTTAAGGTACCTTCCAACCCAAGCTATTCTATAGCTCTAAAACAAATCGCATTATATATATTACATACACTAAATTCAGAGAGGTTTTCCTTCAGTTCTGTCAGCGCAAATCAACTCTATATCCAACAGAAACTACTACGAAGTTAAAAGAAAAAAAAAAAAAAAAGATCAACAAGAAATTTTATAGTAATATAAAGGAAATCTCTAGTACACAAAACTAAAAGAAATCAATTTGAAGTACACATTTTTTCCAGTAAAAACTTAAAGGCTATAAATACTTTGCATTAGCAAAACAGATGCAGTGCTTACATTTTTTAAATAGCATAAAGCCATGCATTTGTTCCTTCTTCCTATTCATCTGACACCTGTCTTTACTGTGCAATAAACATGTGATAAATATTATTTTAATGTGACAGTGGCTGAAAAGATGCCTAGGGATCCTATATCAATGTGCTTCATAAAATGAAAAATAAGAAGCACTGTTAGAAAAGATACACAGATTAACACAGTAGTCCAAGCTACTCCATTTCTTTCAGATGTTAACACAGCAAACTTCATGATGAAAATCACTACAACAAAGTAATTAATTAATCCTAGATGCTAAAGAAAGATTCTAGCTAATTTCAGTGGTGCTGTTAGTAGGCGTTAACTATAATGTCAATTTGTGTCCAGTTGTATTATTTGAGTAACAAATAAAGTCAGAAAAATGCCTACAAGATATTTACTGGGTATGTAAATCAATACTTCTCACTGCTAGAAAGCTAGCAGTACATTGGCAGTAAACCAGCAAATTCAAGGCATCCCAAATACAATGGTATGGGAGAAGTTGCTTTGTTTTCACATGCTATTCTAACACCTAAGTTATATATTTACAACTTTCATGGGAATTACTGATGGGCACAGGGAAGATAAAGCATGCCTGTATGTATTTACCAGGAAGAAATAAAGAACTCTCCAGTTTTGGAAGATGGCAATGAGGAAGTGCAGAGGCAGTAGATGTAGCCATGGAAAGAGAGGAACCAGGCCTTTACTCACTTAATGGACTGCAACAACGGGTTATCTGAAACTGAGGGTGATTAGTGAGAATCATGTACCAAATGTCCTTAGAGCTGAACCATGTGATATGAAGAAGCCGTACTCATGTCATCATCTTTTTAAAAGCTCAAACTCAGCATCACTTTTTTGTCAATGTTGATTTTACAACTGTTTCAGTTTTCAAATTAGGAAATATGAAGTATTTCTGTGACATCCCCTTTAAATACTGAAGAGTTTTGAATCAAGTTTGTCTTCCTGTGAGACCTCAGACTTCTAAAAGCCTGCATAATTCACAGCTTGCCGCAGCTTTAATTCAAATGCAACTTTTACATAGTGTAAACTCTCCAATCAGACAAAACCATTCAAAACATTCTCATAGTTACACCAGCACAGGATGACAGCACTACCATTCAACTAATTCCCACACCCTTGGAGACTGCTCCTTCTGCTCTATTAGTTTACACAGCCACACAATATACCTTCTTCAATAGATTCTTTTAATAGGTACCTGAAATATCACTTCTCTAGCTACCCATCAATTCTTGAGAAGCCTGACTGCTATAATCCCTTGAACTATGTTTTATCATGGGGAAACAAGCCTTTTCATGTAATATAACATCTGCAGCATTACTTAAGCTGACAGCAATAGACTTGTGAGGACAAACACTTCTCACTACCATATTGTACCTCATTTCATCAAAAGCTTTTAAGACGACCGGAGAGCACAAATGCAATTAAACTATTTACATAAACTTTTAATCTGAGCCCCTATTGTGGGACATTAAGTTCATCTCTCAAGCTGAATCTAGAGCATCTGTACAAGGCATGTGCGCTTTCAAAGAGTTCAGAGAACAAACTGCTACCTTGCTTTGCAACTATTATATACATGTGATACATGTTATCTCACTGAAAACATCAAAGATACCTATGTTAACTGTTAAGGTTGAGGCTTCTATTTCCCCTTTTCTTTTTTCCTCTATTTTTTTCCTTTTCTTTTCCTATATATATATATTTTCCTAATTAAGAGGAGGCAGTACTTTGTACTTTGGAGAAAGCAATTTCAAGATACTTCCTAGTCCCTGCAGTCTGAGTGAGCTTAATTCACACAACTATCCAATGTGTTCACCACTACTGGCATTAACAAAGAAAAATGTATCACTGAAGCTAGAAATGTCACTTGGGAGCTCTCTGCTGTGAAAGTTTCAGTCTAGCAAAACTGAAATGCTGATCTCAGGCCCTAAAAGAAATAGAGATACACTCCAGAGAATGTTGTGACTTAATAACGTTTCTGACAGGTTTGATGAGATTATCTGAAATACCAGAATTTTCATCAAATATTTCTCTGTTGCTAATCATACCTTATTGGATGAATATTACTAAAAATTAGGAATTTCTCTAAAGCATTAGCAAGACATAACAATAACTGAGACAGCAATGCAGAGTTTATCTAAGATGAAAATATTAAGTGCGAGGAAATACAGTCACATTATGCTATAAAAGAAGTGGAAAAGCACAATCAATCCATAGATATTTAAAAACCAGTAAGTACCAGAAGTAATCACTAACACATATATGAAGAACAAGGAACAAGAATGATTTCTTCCCATGCTTACTTGCTACTTGCCCCCCCTAATTATTCAGCATGCATGGAGGTTTGCCAATCTGCACATACAGTGTAAATCTCATTCTTTTAGCTGAAATAAAAGCAGCAACAAGCACAGCAGTAGTACATACAGCTTTTCTTACAGTTCAAAGAAGTACAGAAGGTATGATATCCTTCCTATAAATCTGAATTGCATTTAAGGAAGAGATAGTTTAGAACTCTATCATAGATTACTGAAGATAAACAGAAAATAGGGAGGTAGTTAGATTCTAAAATACAAACATGTTAGTGTTCTGAGAAGTTGCAAAAAACATATACACCTAAGTAGAAAACAGGTCAATACATTAATAAATCAATTCTTACAGCATCATAAATAAGAAGAGGCATATGGGCAAAGTAGGTGTGCTTATATTTAAGCAATAAGAGAAGGAATTTATAGCTACGCAAATCAAAGCACAGCACAACTGTATTACAGCATCACAGATAACACCACAAGCAGTTCCCACGCAGAAATAATTTCATTACCCAGAATTCTTAGCATCCATAATTTCCACTTTGCAGGCAGAAAGAACAGAGAAATGATTTATCTGATATGTTATGAGCCAGGAACCGATTACACTGAACTCACTTTCCTAACACCATTTAATATACATCCACCTGAGCTAACAGCCTTGCAGGGTCAGGATGCAGCAGAGCTGAACTTGAAAGGACTGCACTATTTCTTGATAGAAAGTAAATGATGTATTCTCCTCTATTGCCTTTGCAGGTCATGTCTGGAAAATGAGCGTGTGTTCACAAGCAGAGGATCAGGCACACAGATACCACCATACTGTTGCAGAGCAATTTCAACCACCTTTTCAGTTTTCAGCTTTTTCCAGAATTATTTAGTCCACTTCAACACAGGCCTTGTACTGTGTGTAACAAAGTATTACAAGGGATTACAAAGGCAGTACATGGTGGAACCTTAGATTCTCTGAGAGAAGAAGCAATGCTACAGCTATCTGGATAGTTTTCACTTTGCTAACCTTGTGAATGTTTGATAGGACAGCTTATGGATTTACTATGTTACCCTTCTCTGCTGTTTCTAATACTTACAGTTACATGACTATGCCCATATAGTCTGCACAATCTTTAAAACCTATTTAAAGCAGACACAATTCATCATTAAGTGCTTCACACTTTGAGCCTAGTATTTAGACAACATTCAACCCTTTTTCTTTGCTTTAATTAATTTCCCTTGCTCTCACTTACCAGCGCTGTGTTTCACCACATAAGTGAAAGATGAAGTTCTAGAATAGAACAGTTCAGTCTGAAGGAACCTTGAGAAGCCATCCAGTCCAACCGCCTGAGCACTTCAGAGCTAACTGAAAGTTAAAGTGTGTTACCAAGGGCAGTAGCTAAATCCCTTCTCAGCACAGACAAGTTTGGCGCAGCAACCACCCTTGTAGGAAGCCTCTTCCAGTGTTTGACCACCCTCACAGCAAAATGAGTTTGCTTAAAGCCCAGTCTGACCCTACCCCGACACAGCTGAGATAAGGAATACAAAACAGTCTTGATCATGTTAGAGAAACATGCTTGATCAAGTTGGGCACAAATAGTTGCTACTGTTTTAAAAGGTATTGTCATTCACATGCAGTGAATTAGGTTTAGAATATGTGTCTAAGTGCTGCAGAAAGCAGTTTCAGCAAAGCTCCTTACAAATTAATTTGGAGCCTAAAATAGGTGGTTGTATGCGAAGTGGTAGATGTGGCAGCTGGTACATCTTAAGGTTCACTGTAGGATCTCTTGGCGTAAATAGTTTATTTGTCTCACAAAACTTCACTAAGACATTTTATTTTTTTTTAATTCATAATTCATCATCCTGTCACCCAGGAAAATATGCTGACATTAAGTGGTGTTTAGATAACATTCAACAATTTAGTGCTCCATTGGCAAACTCGTCCTTTTACATGCATGAAAAACAGCAAAAAACAACCATCTTGCTTAATCTCCAACTTTCCAGCACAAAATGTTGGATGAATACTCTAAGTATAGTGAAGGCAAACTGAAAAGGACCAAACAACTACTAGACAAACTCTAATCATATAAATAAGACTAATTATACAGTAGGAAAATCTTTTCAATTGAGTAAAATTACTGAGATGTTAAAACGTTCCTCCTATTCAATGAAGAAAAACCTTCATACCATGCAAATAAACAACTGCATGGATACCAATGATCTAATCAAGCTGATTTTCCTATAAATAACTCCCTTTCCCTGTCAAAGAAGAGAAAATGTTAATTCCGTTTCTGTATATTTGAGACCCACACAGATGCTGTTACAGCTTGGGCCTATGCCTTGTAATGAAGTACACAGGAGAAGAATAAGAGAGAAATTGCAAACTGAAACTGTACTCCAGGTGTAGTTTGTTAAGCAGCAAGCAGAGGCAGCAAATAAAATTGGTAGGCTACATTTAAAGCCATAGTTGCTGCACAGAACTAAGTATATCAGCAAGGCTGGGAGTAAATGTGTACTCCAAATTACTTCTAGCAAAGGTCCCAAAACAAGAGTTTATGTTCCTTTATATGGAGGACATGTCACAGACATGATTCAGGCCCTCCACACTCCAACAGCTGACCATCCTCCATAAATAATTCCCCACAGCACATCATCACCAAGCAGCAGGCTTCTTACACTGTCAGATTTTTCTGTTCACCTACTCGCAGTGTACATAAAAAAAGACTGTTTCTTGTGATAATTTGTTTGGCTGTGGGACCCTACCTGCATTAGTTCAAAATAGCTACTGGGTAATCAGGGTGAAATTTGACTGGTAAGAATATTATTCCAATGGTACATTTAGATATTACAAATTCCATAAGGAAATGCCTGCTAATATTATTTGAAATCTCTTTCTCATAATATTTGCACTGTAAGTGAAAAACCTCTCCTGCATTCCTATCTGTTATGTAGCTTCCATTATAATAAGCTAGAAATGCTGATCAGTAAGGCAGTCGGGTGTAATTTATGAGATCTGAATGCTTATTAAATTCTAGCATTTGTATTTAAGAAGAGAGAAGTCCACACCCACAAAAGAAAATCTTAACACTGGGAACATAGTAGTTTTGAGAATCCCAACTCCTATCTACACATTTTAAGGCTTATCTTTTTTTTCCCCAAAAAACTGGCAGCTACCAAAGTGCTATAAAACAGTGTAAACCACACTAGATTTCTAGAGAGCCATTTCTGTCAGCCACTGGAGTTACTGAGAGCTGTCACTGACTTGCGACACAGTTGCTGCCACAGCTGGAGGGTAGGCAGAGGTGCACTGGAAGTCAGTCTGCACAGCATGGAAAACAGAATGAGGTTTCACAAAGTAAGACACATGCATAACATAATCACTGGTAACAGAAAAAGTTGTTTTCGTCAGGTTGTCAAATGAGTAGAGCATACAATACATTCACCTCCCAAACTTCCTAAATTTTGGCAGCCTACCACCCCAACCACTCATACCAAATGCTCCTATGGACTCAATACTTCATAAGAAAGAATGAAATAGGCAACAACTGAAACACATGCTGTCAGTAATGCTACATCCTTGCTTACAGTTTAAGTAAAACACCAGATAGATACGATAGGATGTGGCAAACCTTGAAAATTTCTCTGAAAATGTACAGCTATTCCTAGATAGCTAATAAGATGAATGCATGTACAAAGCAACATTACTGCCAGCACAAGAGTCTCTGAGAGCAAGAATCACTGTGGAAGTACACATTTTTTTGGTGACCACTGTGGAGAGCTCCTGCTCTCTGTGTTACCTTCTGACCACAACTGGTGCAACAGGAGGGAAAGCAGAAGAAAATTTATCTGCTCTGGTTCCTCCTGTTATATTTTTCCTTCCTCAAACAAGCACAGGACAAAAATTAGAACCCTCATATCAGGCTTCACTGAAATCTTGGAAACTAACAACAGAAAAAAAAAGGAATTGCTTGTAGACATACAATATTTTTGGATATGAGGAAAACTTCTTTACAGAAAGGGCTGTTAAAGCACTGGAATAAGCTCCCCAGGGAGGTGGTTGAGTCACCATCCCCAGATGTGTTTAAAAACTGTTTGGATGTGGTGCTCAGGGACCCTCAGAATGAGAGTAGTATGGTTACGTTGTGGTTGAACTGGTTGATCTTTAACGTCTTTTTCAACCTCAGCAATTCTATGATTCTAGATTAAGAACAAAAAAGCAGTGTTTCATTTTTCTTGAGCATGAAACATGTCAATGAGATGCACTGAGGCAGCCCTTCACTGACACGGCATGAACAGCAATATTAGAACAGTGTAGATATCCCTCTACTGCCTGCACATGGTTAATCACCACGGACTCCTTCACTCCTTCTACTGAGTCTGACAGAAATCACTGCCTTAGACAGATCCAGATTCCCGGGGAAAGCCATGTGGAATCAGTGTGAGCAAATGTGACCAAAGAGTTATTTCTGTCTCAGCAGGAACTCATCTGATTGCTTATGGGGCTGAAAAGATTAATGATATGGGGTTATCCAGCACCAAAGAGTCAAGGCTAATTCAAAAGATTTTCCACTTGACATAGCAGTGCTTTTTCAATCTACTTTCTCCAAGCAATAATTCTAAACTATAAAATGAACCACTTTAGAGCTCCTAACAGGTGAAAAACATGCAATATATTGCAGAAGTCAAAATACTTATCCAGTATAAACTTATGTTGAGATTGTGTGTGAATTTTGTTGGCTTTTTTTTTGTTTGTTTGTTTGAAGACTTTGCTTCAAACCATGGAATTTCTCTTAGCAAATCAGTGCCTCATTTAACCTTCTCGCTGCATCATCATGCTTGACTTGGTGACATTGTTCTACAGTTCACAAATGAATTTAAAACCGCTTCAGACATTGGTTAGAGCACTGTGGGTGACACCAAACATTTTTACCACTGTACTGCATGTCAGACCAGACTGTAGCGTTATGTTGTAGGTACACTGATACAGCATGGTAATATTGGAAGCACCTCTTGCAGCATTGTCTTGACACATGGAAGAGATGGTTGCTTTCAAATTACAGACACGTCTACTTATTATGTACAAAGCCTTGAACCTGGCTGTACGCTAGATCACAGAGCGGACAGAAACAGCTTTGCTAAAGCATGCTGACAATTTACCAGGGATATTGCAGAGATGACTAATGATTACCTCCAACTTGTTGATGCTTCCTTAGCCACACAATTAGCTCACCCAGCTGCTTCTATAGAAAACGACAGGATTTTGCTGGGCACTAGCAAGTAGCTGGCAGAATGTCTGGTCTATTATGTACTGTTCTTGAGTAGTTTAATTTATGGGGCTATTTTAGGTCAGTGCCACTTAGAGACACAAAGGAAACTGTCAGCAGCTTTTACCTGTGCTTTTGTAAAAATCGGTTTTCACTTATGAGATTTGTCTTGTATTGGTTATAATGATATTCCCTCCCACCCTCTCATCCCAGCATCCATCTACTACTTTTTTATTATGATAAATATCACATATTCCTAGGTTTGAGGTGACTGATTTTTTAACTAGATTGCAACCAGCATAAAGTACGTTCCTACATGCAAGTTTCTGCTGGCACATCTGAAGGCCCATATTTTAACTGAAATTTAAATTCCACTTTGATGACTAGGAAATGTAAAGACCACAGGGAAGCATACAATACATCATGTCCAGAAAGAAAAAAAGAAACCTGAAAATACTGGCACAATCATAAGCTTCCACAGATGGAGCTTAATGGAAACTTCTTAAAAGGTTAACTGTCACCCCAGACCGTATATAACATAAATGAAAAAAGATGTTCATGTAGCCAACACCTGATACGTTTACAACAAGTAAACGGCTACACCCCTAACTCAGTAAAACACCATTTCAAGGGTTTTATTTTTTTCTTGAAATGGAAATCTGAAAAAAAAAAAATTTTAAAAAGCCATAGTCCACAGAACCAGCTGGTCTAATAGCTAATAGGACACCAGTGCTGAACATGAGAGGATGGCACAGTAGAAATTCCTCTCCTTTCCACAAGAGAATTCTGTAGCCCCTAGGGTGAGCCAGCAGATACATGCTTTAAACTGCACATATGAAAACTTCTAATCATAGAATCACTTAAGTTGGAAAAGACCCTTAAAGGTCATCCAGTCCAACTCCCCACTGTGAACAGGGGTACCCACAGCTAGATCAGGTTGCTTGTAGCCCAATCCAGCCTGACCTTGAATGTGTTCAGTGAAGGGGCAGCCACCACATCTCTGGGCAAGCTGTGTCAGCACCTCACCACTCCTACTGAGAAACCTCCTTCCTTATAAACAATTTTTAGCTCCCCTCTTTAAGTTTAAAACCATTTTCCCTTGTCCTATCTGAACAGAACCCACTAAAAAAAAAACTGTCCCCTTCCTTTTTACAGACTCCACTGTAGACACTGTAAGGCCACTCCTCATTCTTCCCAGAGACTTCTCCAGGATGAACACCCCCAGTTCTCAGCCTGTCCTCCTAGGGAAAGCGTTCCATCCCTTGGGTGATTTTTGTGGTCCTCTTCTGGATGTGCTCCAACAGGTTCACATCCCTCCTGTACTGAGGACTCCGCACCTGGACTCAGTATTCCAGGCAATGTCTTACAGCACAGAGCAAAAGGGCAGATTCATATCCCTTACCCTGCTGGCCATGCTGTTTTTGATGTAGCCCAGGATACAGTTGGTTTTCTGAGCTATATATGGCCGGGTTGCTTGGCTCACATCCATTTGTACCCCCAAGTCCCTTTGATAGAGCTGCACTCTATCCCAACATTACCTCAGCTTTTACCAATAGTGGGGGCTGCCACGACCCAGGTACAAGACCTTGCACTTAAGATTTGTTCAACATCATGAATTTTTCCTCGTTCCACTTCTCAAGCCTCTCTAGGTTACTGAATGGCATCCCACCATTCAGGCACACAGACCACACCACACAGTTTGGTGTCATCCACAAACATGCTGATGATGCACTTGATCCTAGCATTAATACCATTAATGAAGATGTTAAAGAGCTCTGGTCCCAGTACCCCAATATGAGGGACACCACTTGTCACTGATCTCCATCCAGACACTGAGCCATTACATGACTTGACTTTGTTTAGCAGCATAGATGAATACTGTACAATACTGTAGAACAAGCTTCTAAAACCCAAATCTAGTTATGTCACACTGCTGATATCAAAAAGGGAATGCCACTCAGAAGACAGAACACCATGCTAATAAGCTTCACGCAAAGAAGGGAAAAAAAAATAAAAAGGTTCTAGGCAGTTTTTGCAAGAGGTATTTAGAGAATAATTCTGAGCAGCGGCGATGATCAGAGACAGTTACATTCCATCTCTGATTATCATATCATAGTATCATAGTATCATAGTATTGTGCAAGTTGGAAGGGACCTTAGAGATCATCGAGTCCAACTCCCGGGATTCGAACCCTCTGTGTAGCAGAGCGGCACTTCTACCCCCTGCTCCACAGGAGGGGATTCGAACCCGGGCCCCCTGGTGTTGCAAACGGGAATTCTACCGCTGCGCCACCGGAGGCACACATTGTATTGTAAGATTAGTATCAATGTAGAAAAGAAATACTAATCCAGTAAGCAATTTTATACAAATACTTATTTACTTATTTGTACCTGTTGCTTTTAGTTCCAGTTATCTGAAGACAGAGCATAAACAGGTTCCTTCACTAACACTGCCTGCAAACAACGTTGTGCCTCAAAGAAGAGATGAATGCATGAATGCATTAAATGAAATTGGTTTCCTTTTGTTTCTACAGTCATTATGTCCTTGTGTTCCCTTCATAACATTGCACACACAGAGACTTTTTTAATAATCTCCAAAAAGCTTGCTAACACACTGATAATGAAGCACACCATCAACCTGGTATTCCTACATAAAATGAAGATTCAGGGCTCTTTTGCAATGAAAGGAAGAAAAATGTTAGCAGTATGCTAGGACTGCATTCCCAGCAAACTGTCACTTTTAATGCTTTCTTGTCAATGTTTACCAGCTACATCAGTACCAAGCATTTCATTGCACATGTATATATTCTTGCAAGGTAACCAAGAAGGCAAATCACCACAGAATTTATCCTGGCTAAAGTCCTCAGGAATAAAGATGACAAAAGTGATGTGCTAATAGTCCTTTCGGCATTCTTCATTCCTCAGAAGTGAATTCCTCACAAGCTGAATCCCACCACATAAAGCATCTTATGCTAATGTTAATCTGTCTTGTGCAGTCCAGCAAAGAAGAAGAGGAATTAATCTCTGTATCCAAATTACTGGGTCAGGTACTTCAGGCAGAAAATGGCCACTCAGTGCCCAGACTGCTATGAATATCCCCAGCACTAATATCATTGAAATGAGAATGGTGTAAAAAAGAAAACTGTTCTATGCTATACAGCATAGAACTGAATAAATACCAGCCATCTGTTTGTACTGAAGATTTCCTACCAGTTTAGAGACAGCTACTCGCTGGCAATATGTTCAACAATTTGGGAAGCTCCATAAGTGTTCTGTCTTTTATTCTTTATGATTTCACTGAAAAGAGCCAAGTAGTGCCAATTCAACTTTTGGAAGAAGCAAAGGGTGCTGGGATGCTTATGCCAACAATGAAACTTTTTAGGATGCTGTAAAAGCTTTGTTTTTTTTCCCAATGTGAGCAACAGGTAAAGGTTCACTGGGGGGTTTACGTATGGTCCCTATGAGCTCTAACTCAACTCTTTTGTCACAGAACAACAGCATTTCATCTAGCACAGCATTTGTGAATCTTTTTTAGTTGATCTAAAATTGTTTTAATTTTCTCAGAGTCTTCCAAGTCTTGTGGTTCTTGATCTTTTGCTAAGGAACAATGTTGAAATGAGAAGAGAAAGAAGCTCTGTGCATTCTCTAGTCAACACAGTATAGCACCAATGCCTTGTGAGAATGCATATTTGTAAATTATACTAATAACTTGCTGAAGTTTGGCTTGAGTTCTATTTAGACTACAAGAAACGCTGTACTTCTGTTTCAAAATATTGTTACGTATTTTGCATGGAACTCCTACAGTCACCGGGTCTAAAACCTCACTGCTCCAGATCTGTACAGCACTTAGAAGAGCAATTTCCTCAGTCATCTAAACAGTAATAAAAACATAATCATCCCTGTTCTAATACTGGATATGCTAGTGCTACTCACAAGATGAACTTCCACACTGACTTGGTCGATTGCTTTCCCCCACCCTCCTCCCCTTTTCCCCATTTAATCCAAGAGAGAATAAAACCACCCGGATTTCAGGCCAACCTGAATACTGTGATCAAAGATGGTGGAGGAGAGAGTAAAGTTACAGTTTTCATCCTTCACTGAAGGTGAAGAGAAAATGCTGACTTCAACTTAACAGCTGCAATTCATCTAACTGCTACAATTTCTTCTTGTGTATCTATTTCTGAGGTGGAAATGAGTTGTTAAAAAGGTCAGCGAAAGCATCAGTTTATCACTAGGGGGAAAAAAAAAATAGAGTAAGAAGTCATAGTGAAGACTACCAGTTTTCATCTCTGATGTTGCTTTAAAGAGATTCTTTTCTTTGCCCTATAGACAAGCAGTAACAAATTTTCCAGAATATCCAAGATCCCGCTCTTTCATGCAGCTTGTGAAACCATACTTGACTGGATTGGTATTGTAAATGTTGCTGTCACATTATTTGGTCAGAAGTTCTTTGGGGAGTTACACTTCCTGTTGTCCCTACTGCAAGCTCCAGTAGAGATCCCTGCTGCAATGGCTCAGGGAACAGAAAACTCTCATTTCAGTCACTGTTTTCTGACATTTCCCCTTAGCTCAGATCTTCCTCATTTTGTACTTATACCCTTTCAGCATTCCTCTCAATTTTACTTCCAGAAGTCACAATCTCTGAACCTTCTATCTTATTTGCAAAATAAACTTTTACATCATTAAAAGGTAAGTGCTATCCTGAAAGAAACTTCTATTTAATTACATTGGTCCACAACAACAGAAGCAGATGTTGGTGATCTGGCAGTAGGGGTTGAGCCTTCTCACCAATATGCCATTATATTTTGTTGCTACATGATAGATGGAGCAGAGGGGCAGTCTGACACAGTGGCATTTAATGTAGAAATATATATGAAGCAAAGGAGTAGAACTGAACTCCTCCACAAAGAAAAAGACACTGACATTCAGTGATGCTTACTGAATATTTGTGGAAACCAAACAATGAACACAAATAGAGTGGAAGTTGGACTGCAAGGGCAACATTTTCATAGTACCAACATTATCATAGCAGCTGTGAAGCCATGGCTCACCTCCACTGGTGCACATTTTTAGGAGCACAGCACACAGGCCTCTTGTTCATTGCTGTTGAAAACACACTACTAATGACAATGAATACTTCAAAAAAATTTGTTTTGTAGCTTATACCTTGCACTATCAAATAGTGTTGCTGTAACCTTTGATGCAGTTTCCATGGAAATAAGAAGGAAGAATTACATTCAGAGTAACCTACATCTTGCAATAAAATGATAAATATTAAAATAACTGTGCCTTTTACTAATGTTGAGATGCAGCACGTGCTAACAAACACACACAAGCAGTACCAAAAAGCCTTGTGGCTGAATTTACTTCTATAACCACAGTGAAGAGATTTGACTCTTCTAAAAACAAAAACAAAACAAAAAAAAAGAACACGAAAAATGTGTGGAAATAAGAACACCTTCAAATTTCTTTTAAGACAAAGGTGTTATTAATGTTACACTAACACCTTGATTAGTTGTCCTTATTCAAAACAAAAAAAAGTTTCATGGATGATTACCACTAAACACAAGCCAATATCAAATAGGAATAAAGATCTTAATGTACTCAGAAGGTATATATGGCAGTGGATGTGTACTCAATGTTTTATGATTTCTGAGTCTTAAATCTGTTAAATTATAGAATTTGGTATTGCACTTCTACAATTAACTGGAACACTGCTGTGACTTCACTGAATTAAGGCATCAGGAAGAAAAGTTTCTGTTTGGGAGCATTAAACCATAGGCGGCACTGGAATATTCTCATTTTTAACAAACTATAAAAAGCTGATCACAGCCCATGTCCACAGTAACAGCTCTTGTGGCTGGTTTGTTTTTAAATAGGTGCAGAAGTTTCCTTATCATCCATTTCCAATGACATCTACAGGTTTCTGATTTAACCTTTGTATTATCACTTGAGCATACAAAACCCAGAAAACCTTGGCTACTTAAGTTGCTCAATCAACCAGAAATATTATTTTTGTTGGTTTTATTTTGGTTTATAGTGAGCTGTTTTTGTGGGGAGTTTTTTTGGTTGCCTTTTTTGGTGGTTTTTTATTTTGCCAATGTTTACTAACCCCCAGAATAAATAAATATGGACCACATCCACAGAGAGAGTATGCTAAAATGTTAAACACACAGTAAAATATAAATTCTGCACAATATTTTCCTATACTTCCAATTTGTACCTGGCATACCTAGCAGACTAGACTATTTACTGCTCATTTCACTGTCTGTATCATGCCAAACCACTACATCTAATGTATACTACCCTTTGAATTAACTATGACAAGTGAACTAAGTTCCATTCTCTGTTCCTATCCCAGATTCCACCACATTCCAATTCTCAGTTGCATGCTCAAGTTTCTCTATGTTTTTCCTGAGTCTTTTCCATAGGTTATATGTTGGTGCCAAGTTTCCATAGAGATTAGAAATAAAATCTATACTGATATGGAGGGAACCACTGCACAAGGATTCCCTGAAAACAAGCTTTGTGGACCAAGAGAGCCCAGAATCAACTCACTGTGCAGGCAAACACAGGCCAACAAAGTCTTTCAGACTCCATCCCATGCCTCACTTCTAGTCCTCAGCTGCTCTGGAGAGCTGTCTGTTCATATACACGGGATAGTGATGCTACCACCTTCCATAAATGAAGGAAAAATAGAAACATGAATGCATTAAAGCATAGAAGTAGTATTCAGTGGTTCAATGTCCAGGTGGTAACCAGTGACAAGCAGTGTTCCTTGGGGGGGCTGTACCACGACCAGCACTAATTAATGTTGACATAGACAGTGGAATTCAGGGCACTTTCAGCAAGCTTACTGATGACATCTGAGTGGTGCAGGCAACACACTGGAGGAAAGGAACATTATCCAGAGAGACCCTGACAGGATTCAGAGCCACCTCTGAATACAGCTCTTTGAGTGTAATGTATTTCCAGTGTTATTTTTTTAAATCTGAAAATGTAAAATGCCCAGCATAAAGACATGGACCTCCTGGTGCACGTTCACAGGAGTCCATGATGATGACTAGAGGGTAGCAGCACCTCTCCTGACAGGCTGAGAGAACCAGACTTGTTAAGACTGGAGAAGATAGTGGTAATAGGACAACAGGTAATGACTATAAAATGAGAGCTATCATAGATATTAGAAGTAAATTCTTTACTCAGAACGTGATGAGGCTGCCCAGAGAAGCTGTAGGTGCCTTGTCTCTAGATGTATTCAAGACAAGGTTGGATGGGGCTCTGTGCAAACTGAGCAAGGTGACCTTATGTCAGGGATGCTGGAACTGAATGGTCTTCCAACCCAAACTATCTGATGATTCTGGGATTCTACAAAAAAAAACAAAACAAAACAAAACAAAAAAAAAAAACATGCAGAGGCTTAAGCATTTCACTATTTCACTTCACGGAATATTTTCAAGTTCCAGGCTGACACAGGGAGATGCAGTGTTAAATAATGGCATGAAAAAGCCCTTGGACAAGAGTGCATTGTCCTCACAACAAATCAAATATCCATGTAGACAGATGCTGAAGAGAAGGTGAAGTGTAAGAGTCCTAGTCATCATATGGGTCATTTTCCCTGTCAAATCAAGTACACTTCCAGATTCTCAATCCAAGAGTACTCACTAGAAAGCATAGAAGCTTGTTTGTTTATAAAGCATAACTTTCTACTGCAAACAACCCTACTTCTTACAGAAAGCTCAGATTCATTCCTGCATTAAGACTTACAAAGGAAAACATTGCCTCCATTAAGCTTTTGGGTAGTTCCCTTTTCAGACAATTTGCCTGTTAATTAAACTGCCAGGCTATGTTTCTCTGTGTAGCACAAAGGCCCTTCAAAAACTGACTTCACTCCTTCTTGTAATCATCAGAAATATACACAAAGAGGCTGCAAATCAAATCACAGTCTGAACATCTAAAGAGCGGTATGTCTACAAGGAGGCAGAAATGCTACAATTCCTAATGGCACTGGAATGAAATGGATCAAAAGGAAGCCATTTAAACTTAATTTACATAAAAGGTGGAACTGAACAGAGGGGAAATACTACAAAGGAGCACGTGGGACAGCAAATGGACAACCTCAGCTCTGCAAGCTTTGCATAACATTATAATAACAGAAAATTAGGAAAGCAATTGTTTTTTTCACACTCATGCATGGAACATGAGTAAACCTTGTGTATATATACACACATTTATGAGTACACAGGCTCCAAGAGAAAAAAGAGCACGTTACACACAAGTGAGCAAAGAAGCTACCATTTCTGTAAGATGATTAAATGAAAAACAATGTGGGGGAAAAAAAACAACACTAGAGACTCTCTTTGAGACACTCTGCTTTCTCTAATCTCAAAGCTGAGTTATAAAAACACACAACGAGCTGTGGCAGCACTGATGTTTTAGCAGTCCATCTCAACACCAAGATTATCATTAAAAAAAAAAAAAAAAAAATTTAGAGTAAAAATACCTCAAGGTCCAACCTTTATTGTTCAATGTCTTCCTAACAAAACAGTGAGCACTGTACAGAATTATGAAGTGAAGAAATGTACTTTGGTCTCAGCAGGGGGAAAGATTTATAGGAACTTAAGGTCAGATTCTTACCTCAAGTCAAATAAATTTACAGTATCTCAAAGATGTTCAGGTGTAACCAGAAGAGCATATAGTACAGATACACAATACACAATACTCCTGCAGCCTTGCTGAGTGATGTTATCAGTCATGAACTTAAGCCTGATAATCAAGTGAAAATCTCCTTTGCTTCAGTGACAGTTATGCACAGTGAGGCTAAAGAATGACTGCTAGTTTTGGAACAGATCTTTACACTTACTAAATATTCTAAATAGCCTGGATAGTAGACATGGAAGCAAGATGAGTTTTATATATATATATATATATATATATATATAAAGATATATATAATCTTCTGCCAATCCAGCTACCAAATCTTTATCTTTGCTCCCACAACCATAGAAGATCATTAAGATCATCTAGTTCCAACCCCCTTCTGTAGGGCAGGGCCACCTCCCTCTAGACCAGCTTGCACATACAAAGACCTGTTCCACCACAGAAGCTAGAAGTGTGGGAGCAACCATAAATATACTGAATGCAGTAAAGAAAAACCCAGACCTGAAGTAATACACTGAAGTGTATTACTAGTTATTTATTAACACCTGTGTTAATAACACATTAGAGACAGACATCTTCACTTAAACTGTACAGCTGCATGCTATCTGTTCTGTTGTGGATTTCAGTAATTGTGATCAATCTTATTACAAATTAGCTATGGTACTATTCCCATTAACAACTGGCTACATTTAGGAGAGGGCTGCAGAGCTCAAACCTTCTTCCTTGGCAAGGAAATATCAAAAATAGTACTTCCAGCTCCAAAATATCCCAAGCACTAAGAAGCATAAAAAAAGCTTCTATCACTTAAAGATGAAATAAGCATAACAAAGCATAATAACCAAAAACAATCAGAAATAAGGATCACTAATGTCAACTGCAACAATGGCTGTCAGTAGATCTGTGCTTCCAGAAAGCAGCAGGATGGCACATCTCTCCTCCCTGCAGCTACACAGATTCTTCTGTACTCAGAATTTAAAACACGCTTCTGACTATGGGGTACCATAGCATGCACAATTTAAACCTATATGTAAGGAGAAAAACACAACAACAGCCTATTGTCCAATGGCTGTTGGAAAAATCACAGCCTAACGAGTACTATAAGCCTAGAAACATAGCAAATCTTTCACAAGTATATGCAGTTTCCCCCCTCTCCAGGAGACGTGCTTAAAAAACTACAGGCAAAATGTAGTCTTACTGTTCCTATTGCTCCTCAAACACAGAAGTCTGCATATATAGGAAGTTTGAATAGATTATTACAGTACTTCACCTCAAAAATAAATTAACTGCTCTGCACCCTTGGTTTTCTGTCTCCAAGGTTACCAGTTGTGTTTTTTATGAATGCTCGTGTTTACTTCTTGCATTTCATTCTTGTTTTCTTGTTTTGCATATATAAAAAGAGAGAAACTGAAAAAATATGCATTACAGATAGTTGCCATTTATAAATGGGGACAGAAGGTTATGTGCTAGAGACAAATTTGCCAAGTACTTTCCTTCTCAGCACAATCTGTGACAAAAGCTCAGAAATCTACATGGCACGTAACAGCTGATGCTCATGACTAATTAAAGCCCTGGATCACAAAGCCCTGCCAGTGCCAGCTTTTCCATACAGAACCTGGAGGAACAAAAGGTTGCAAGAAATACTTGGGGAAAGCAAAAAGGTGGGAAGATTCTTTCAATTAGAAAAATATTAAATGCACAAATAAAGCAGTGCCACAAGGTTTGGCATGAAGTGAGAGGCAGGGTAGCCTAATCATTTTTCTAGGTCCTTGGGGCTCTGTCCATCTTTGTGAGAAATGAACTTGCAAGAAAGACTTCAGTCTCATAACTGAAACTACTTGGGGCCATCACACAGATGTTTCTCTATGAATTCATAGCGTGAGGAAAAAGTTAGAATCTGCACTGATAGTACCTTAAGCTTTTCAAACTGTGTTATCATCCCTCTGGCTTGGAAAAAAAAAAGAAAAAGAAAAAAAAAACCCACAATATAGTAACATTTAAAAAGCATTAAGAGCCACAGAAATCTTTTGCAGTAATAGCTTCTGTGTCTCTGGACTAGACAGACAACCAAGCATGCACTCTGTCCATGTTTAGGGTCAGTGCTACAACTAAAGAGGTTTGCAATTCCACGGATTTCAACTGCAAGGTTTTAGGGTTGTTTTCCTTTTTTTCTTCATTTGCTGCTTTGAAATAGCTCCTGAAGGTCTAGCCACTTGGCACAACAAATAATGACAGGTTTATAAACTTCAAGATACGCCCAGCCACTTAAGACAGCATCCTATAGGACAACATGAGCTTTTGAAACAGTAAATGCTGGGTTCAAAGGTGGTTTAAAAAAATAAATAAATAAATAATAATAATAATAATTCTTCTGTCCACATTAATAATTTGTCAGTCAAATTTATCTAGCAGAGCAACTGAATGAACATAAGGCTATGATTGTTCTCCATGTTTCCTGAAAAACAGAAGAAGTAACTAAAGAGTAATTTCTCATTAAACACAACTTGATTTATCCTTCTATTTCCTCAAGTATTTTCAACTTGTGACTTAAAATCTCCAAGGAGCCATAAAGTAAACATTTAAATAACCCAACAAAAAACACACACACTACTCAGCTATGTGCCACCACAGGCAGGGTCCCAACTCGTGGGAGCCTGGATGTGTTTCCTACTGAACTGAATCCATAGGAGAGCTGGTGCTGGCACACACCAGGACTCCAGATGAATTGTGTCCTAGGGATAAGGCAGAGTCCTAAGGAGGAGGGAAAGCCAGCCAAGGAACAGCTTGACCCTATTCATGACTAAGCTGTTATACCCTATAGTGGCAGTGTCTCAGCTCCTTAACTGATCTTGTGAAAGAAAGAGGGTGTAACCAAGCTGAACATTCATATTGATTACAATCCTCACTCTGACGCTTACCACACAGATGTTGCAGAATTTTTCCTTTACCTACTGCAGAATAATTTTCAGTATCCAATACCATAAATAACAAACTTTGTAATTTATCTATTATACCAAGCACCAGAAAAAAGCTTTGCAGAAAGGGTCTGGAGAGCAGAAATCTGGTATAGCTATTCAGAAAGAAAAATGACAAAGATGGATAATTTAGGGAAAAAGATGAATAAGGAATTCCATTTCTCTGCAAGTACATAGAAGTCTCTGGATATAGTACCTTTCTTACTCCACGCAAAAATTAATCCTTCAGGAATATGCAGAAAACATTATAATCACTATATACAGAAAACAGATATACAACAATAGCACTAAGGCTTCATCTTCATCTAGTCCATTCAAGTTGATCTAATATATATAAGCTAAGTGGTTTATTTTTTTCCCCCCTCAAAGTCTTTTTTTTTTTTATTCCTGTCATGTACAGTAGCTATTGCAGATACTTGTTACCATAGTAATAAACCAGACTGGAAATATAAGCAAGAAGCTGTAAAACATTCCTGTAACTAAAAAAGAAAACTCAGTTAGCTATTTTTTGCTGAATATTTATCAAGTTTTATGTTTTCTTTTTCTGTGTGTGTGATTTAAGTTACGTTATTCACAAGAATATCTGTAAAACAAAAGACTTTCCAAATCAACATATATCTAACCAAATGTAATTGCATGATCATTTTTGGAATAGTTGAGGCTGTCTCAGAAAGTCAACAGAGCGTGTATGTAACTCAAAGCATGTCCAGCTGGCTTCGATTAATTTAAGTATGCTGGAGAAACACACATACTCACACACTTCACTGACTAGAAATGAGGAGTTTCTTTGATATCAAAGAAAGGCATGAACATGTTTTCTTTTCAGTATGGTGAAAAAAGATCTAACATTTTAAGTTTAGTGTACAAAGCTTTTTGCTTCTTTTTTTTTTTTTTAAATTACTTTGTGGTTCTCTGTTGAATATCAAAAGTTACCTGTTTATCCTGGAATGCATCTTAATTTTTCTTGAAATTGTGTCCACAGTAACTGTGTTTTGTGCTAAGCTTCACAGTTTCTTTTCTGCTATTTGTGGTCTTAGATGCTATAGTATAGTTACCTAGGGCTAGTAAATTACTCAGCAATACCTAAAGGGAACATGACTGCAACCAAGCATAACAGACACCCTGTAAAATAACTTCACTTGATAAGGATCTGGCATGACGAAAATTTCAATTAATGAAATTTCAATGAAGAACAGAAAAAGATCAAATATCCAACTGTAATCCCCAAAAGCTATCTAATGTCTTACACATTGATTTTATCACAGCTTGGCAACCATGCATGCTTTGTGATTCTAAGATATTCACAAAATATTTGTCACTGAGAGATCATAAAACAGGACTAGGATGGTCTACATCATTCTAGAGAGCAGAGTTATCACAAACCTTTGATAAAACTCTTTATCATGGAAATATATATAAGATGTTCAAACATCTTAAAAAATAAGTAACTACAGTTTTGTCTGACTGATCCCCAAGGTTCAAAAAAAGCTATGCACTAAGCTGGTTCGGATTCAGAATTTCTTCTCACCCACACTATGGGTTTCAGCTTTAACCATAACTGTCCCCTCACAGATTTCTCCTCCAAGAGAGAACTCAATAACCCATGGCTGATTTTCAAGAATCCACAATTTCACTGCAATTGTGTATTTCTATGCTAGACTTTACCAAAAGCTGACAAAGAAAAGCCCTAATATACCATACAGCATAGTAGAATCTGTATTTTATGCTGTTGGCATGTTTAGACCTCAGCAAGACACATACCTTTTCTTACATTTACACACACCCTGAATAAATGTCACGTAGAATGCAGTTTCTATTTCTCATCAATTGGATTCACTTAACACTTCTCTATTTGAACTACATATGGTTAAGAAAAATGAAATGAACAGGATAGGTTACTTGTCTATTTTTTTTCCAGTACCCATGACCTTCTTCCAATATTATACACACACGTACGTCTCCAAATAACCTTTGCTCAACTATACATGGAAGTATACTCTGAAAAAACAGTATAGACACAGCTATTCATTCACTTGTTGAAAACCTATTTCAGATGCAAAAAACACATCCAAGAGAACAAAGAATCCCAAAAAGTAAAATCTCTCCCTACATAAAGTAATGTTACTTCATCACAAGGTTCTTCTTACATAACCAGACACACTCATTGTGCGTTGTGATGATTCTCTCAGAAATGTGACTTTAGCAAAGCAGGTTCACACATGAGTTGACTACTTCTGTAACTGGCTGATCTTTGAATAACTTTAATACCTTATGTGGTGGAAGGAAAAGCCTTTAAATGGGGATTTTTGGGGGTGCTGGAAATAACAGAATCTTGCCTTTCTATCTGACAGGAGTGCTACTAACATCTCTGTGCTACTGCCCACGTGAAAGGGGACAGTAAATAGACAGCCACATCTAACAGGTGTCCTTGCAAAGTATTGCATATAGCAATCAACAGGATTTTAAAATAACTTGAGAGCGATCTGAAGTCCTTCAATATTTCCCACATTTTCAATTACAAAAATGTGATATAAGCTTAATTTTCTTCTCTAATGTTTAAATCTACTTTTCCTAACATATATGACTGAGTGAAAAATGTTACAAAATAGAAAACACGCTATTTTTGTTAAAAATTCAGCATTGGTTTGTATAAATTTACAGTTTAAATAAAAATCAGGAAATTGCTGAAAGCAGCCACAGACTTCTGGGCCACAATAACTATGCATAATAAATTTATGGAATCAAGTTACATTGTTTCTAAAAAATCATGTTCATTTATGTTCAAAAGGAGTGTGAGAACTAAAAAAATCAAGCAATTTTAAAAGGGAGGAATTGAAGGCAACACAGACACTTTATGATAGCTACAGACAAACTATAACACCAGATTTCTGTTCCATTTCAAACAGCCAGCCAAGAATAAAACCAGTGGTCTGAAACATCTTTAGAGGCAAAGCATTTAACATATTTGACTACAATTTGAGTCTTCTGATTCTATTACCACCATTTACAGTTTTATCATTATCTGAAGGGCCACCTAAAGGGTTAGGACAGCATTTTTATGCTGAAGGCTGACTAAGGCTTCAGGGATTCTGGCTCTCAGTAGCAATGGAGTCTCCTGCTGTGTTAGCTTTGTGCTCACATAGACAGCCAGTGGTCCTTATTACAGTTTTCTTCTGCCTTCACAAAGATCACATAAAAATTTGTGATTACTAGGTGACGTTTGGGGTTTGTGCATTGTTTTTATTTTTTAATTTATTACATAGACTTAACAGAAGGACATAATTATTTTGTCTAATGTTTCAGATTTTTTAATTCAAATTTTGTAGCTATTTTACGTATATGAAGTGTACTTTCTTCTGACTTGAAATATTTCTTGAATCAGTTACAAGAAAAACAGCAACAAAGCATCATGGATCAATTTGCCTTATAGGTCATCAATCAGCAAAAAGTTTAAGAAAATACTTAACTTTTAAGAATGCACTTAACCTTTACTTACAGGCAACAACAAAAACCTATTTATTACTGCATCGAGATTTGTGAATTTAAACCAGTCCTTTAAAGTCTGATCCAAAGAATTTGATGCCAACTTTTCACTAATATCTTTTCAGCAAATTTCCCAGATATTGAGCCTAATTGTTGAAGATGTGCAAAGTCAGCATCTCTGATCTTATTTTTTCCTGATTAATTTTGTATTTGCTAGAAAGAAAACTAACAATACAAATTAGTTTCACGTGTGATCAAACAGCATAAGTAGTTAATGATAAACATAGACATACTTATTTCAAAAAGTAAAGCTAGCCTAGACAGTACTGAGAGTGGGGTCAGTCTATAATGTAATCTTCTTTCACTTGAAATTGCCTTGTTGGAATACTGCATCAAGAAACTACAAACGAGATAAAAAGACAAAGGGGTAGATAGCTACAGGGTTTCTAGAAAACCACAGAACAGAGACAGGAGGAACTGTATTGGAACTGTTTTGATCCAAGAAAGACATGAAATGCAGCAAGATCTGTTGTGAAACAGGATGTCATGAAAGGTTCGCTACTGTGCCTCACTTCTGCATATTATCAGATTATATTTTAGAAAAAAGAAAAAAAAAAAAAAAGGATGTGAATATTTGAATACTGTACAGAAAATAACCATTAACCGAGTTATATGAACTTTTATAATTTAAACACAATCTCAAATTAGTAAAATTTTTCCTGCACCCTGACTGACAGATTTTTATCAAGTATATGAATCATCTTTTATTACTTTCAAAAAAACCCCTATGAGCTATTTGGGAAAAGACCAAGGAAATGATCTTGCTGCAATACAAAATTCCAACTATCTTATCATTAGATTTTAAATCAGTCTCTTCCTCTCCCTTTTTGCTACTTGAAGTTCCTATTTTGACACGTTATATATCTGTGTTATTGAACCAGTTGCAATAACGAATGAGAATTACATAAGGGAAAACCAAAGCTTCTCCAAGGTTGAATGTAACTTACCTGATGGGCAGAAAACAGGCAGACACAAGCTAATCATGCAATTATTAAAGCCATCACCAACAGTCACGGACTGCACTGTCCAATAAAAAAAAAGTCTGTAAAGCTATTGATTACTTCTGGGACTGAAGACTCTCATTGGTGCTGTTCACTGTAAAAATATTTTGCCTAGGGCTAAATATCCACTGAACTGTTTAAGATGGTAAGAAATTCCCCACTTGCTCAGATCCGTGGTACATTTAGATTTCAGATTTCATCAAAATATTAGCAGCTAATGAACACATTTGTCTTTCTACATTGATTCAGATATGCCTACTTACTTCTTACAAGTGAGTTATTTCATCAGTCATCTTCTAAAAGAATTATTCCCATTTGGAGTCTCTTATAGAAAAAAAAAAAAAAGAAAGAAAAAGAAAAAGAAAAAAAAATACCATGAAACCCTTCAGGAAGGAGTTCAAACTCTAAGATAATTCAGGAAAGCTAATGCAGAACTTGTACTTTCAAGGGAGCAAGATGTTATCATCAAAAGCAATGAAGGACTGCTCTAACCATCAGCTACAGAGGAAGATGACTATTCAAAATCCACACGAACACCTAATGAAATAATAATTTCCTACTGACTACGATTCTGAATCTGGTCTTTAATATACAAGTTTGCTGAAGTAGTGAGAAAACTGAGATCTTGCCACATAAATTCAGGCTTCGAAGCCAACAGCATTTAAATACTGGGAACAGACAAACAGGTCAACTTAGCATAACGTAAATACCAACAAGATGTCAATTCCTAATAATATTAGGGTTCATCAATTTTGGAGTTGCCAATACGGAGTAGCCTTAATATTTTTAGAACATGTGCAGAATTGCAGAACTCAGGCAGATAAACAGATGATTTCGGGCCCTCTGTGGCAGTGAAAGCCTGGCTGTCATCCATCAGTAACAGTGCAACAATTTATTTCTATCTATGGTACCTAAGCAACTACCCATGCTTTTCTCAATTGCCATTTAGTGGGATCACATCCTCCTCTCGAGAAACCGACACTCCCAGGTGGCAGTGAGGGCTGCCTTCCTTAGGCTCAGGTTAGCTCCGTAGATACCAGCTAGTTTTGGCATCCACCATGGAATCTTTCAATTTGCATTTAGTCCACACAAAAATTAACAGTGAGATCATGACTTGCTAAGCATGGTGCAGCAATGCTACAGAATATACTGTTAAATATTCGTGTACACCTCAGGGTGAAAGACACTTTTAATGACTCCTGTAAACACGTTCCCTACTCACAGATGTGTGCTAAAATGCATCATAATTCCTTGCATTAATTTGCTCTTCCCTACTAAAGCTACATTTCCAATAACCTTTGTAACACTTCACCTCACGCACTTGAATGAGCTCTGTATTTTTACTCACAGAAATACAACTATGAGAAAACATCACACCTTTAAATACTATGCTGTTTTGTTGTTGCTTTTTGTAACTTTAGAATGATAACTTAGTAAAGATCTAAATAAACTAGTGAAAGTGATAATTAGTCTTAACTGCTCTGAAAATATTTTTAGTTTCTTGCATGTTCTCTTTGTTCAGGCTTAAGTTACATTGTCACATGTGATTTACCACTGACAACCTTCTCTACACCTAGAGTGATAGAAGAGTCATCTCTGAAGTAATCTTCAAGCCCTCAAAATGGCCAACCAACTCCATTTACATCCTTCCAGAGAGGATTCAAAGCAAAATCTAAGCCTAGAAACTTGTTGGGCTTATTGATAGAAAACCAAATCCCCTCTTCATCTTCTCTCTTCTCACTCCACAACCTCAGATTTTCTTTGCAATGTTTATTTTTCAACCTTCAATCAAGGACATATAATGCTACTGCCATTTTCCAAACTCTTGACAGAAGTTTAACAAGGTTTATCGGGGTAATAAGGCCAGTTCAATGTAAACACCACCAAAAGGCAAGAAATAATGCTTGGCTTTGATATAGTTACTCTAATAATAACTTGGCAAAGAACTCCATTTCATGCCTTCCAGATGGCATTTTCATGGTCAGAAAAACAGCTACAGTCTGTCCAGTGGCAGATGCCTTTCTTATACAAAGACATACATGGCAAGAAACAAACACTCCTGATCCAGAAAACTTCCCAGTGTAAGTACATTTCAGTTCCATTGCTGCCAGTATCTGCTATTAGAACTTCTGAGCTCACAGACTGTTCTGAGGTCTGTGCTTACTGTAAGTCACACTGTCTGATACAGTCCTTCATACTGCCTGGAGGGCCACTTTTCCTTTCCTAAAGTCTTTTCAAATTTATTCTTTAGGTCAACATAGTACTCATTTAAGCATTTACCTTGTTACTCAATTACCTAATTTTAACAAGTCACATTTAACTAAACATGATAAAAAAAAAAAAAAAAAAAAAAAAAGAACAAAAAACAAACAAACAAAAACTAGGAAAACACCTAGAAAAGCACTATCAGTTATCAGGTACAATTCCAGGCACTTGGAAGTTGCTGAACTTACATCATACTAATACCATTACAACAGCATTCTCATTAGCATGTTTCACTGTAGCAGTGGATGCTATGCAAGCAGACTGATGCATCCTTTAAAACCCAGTTCTAGCTCAAGGAAGCTGAGAAGGCACAAGGCAGCAAAGAGAAATACAGAGCTAGAAGTTCAACAGTGCCCCCAGAGCTTTAGTAGCCTCATGGTGGTCACAATTTTACAGTGATGGCTGTCACCACAGAGGAAAGCAGCAGAAACTCCTCATGATACTGAGGACCAGCAGGGTCACAGGGACAGAGGTACAGCTCTCAAACAGAACAGGGAGATAGGGGCTGGCATGAGGTTTACCTCCTTTTGGAATCAATATTTTTATCTGAGAGATCAGACTCATCAAAATGATACCAGAGGTGTAACTCTAACAACACCAACATCGAGGGAACCAATACATTCACTGTGACAGAAAACTGAGCTAAGCAGCAGCATCCTACCTGGGAACTGGATATTCCCAAACTTATTACAGACTTAAAGACAGCCTAAGAAGCCTTACACGGTAGGGGGAACTCAGTTGTAACAACTTTGCATCTGTGTACACAGCTACCCCTCCTATGTCCTGAAACCATGCTTTGGTTCAAAAACAAAGCATGACTAACAGGTGATACTCCTGCTTCCTCTCCACAAAGGAATTCCAAGCTGCCAGGTTCCACACACCCCAGCAGCAGCCATGTTATGCACTCAAACACCACAAAAATTACTTAATGCACCCCAAAGTACAGAAAGGTCATTGCTGGTTTTAAATGAGAGGGGAAGGAAGGCTTGTAAGATTATTATGCAAGAAAAATAAGCTTCATGTCAAGACAGAGGAATTAAAAAACACTAGTTTCCAAACTCCACTGCAGCTTTAGTAGGCACAGGAAACTACAGCTCAAGACTTTATTTAGCCCTACTGGTACTGTATCGAATCTTTCTTTCCACTAAGGTGTCAAGTAGCAGAATAAGGCACACTGATGCTCACGCTCCAGGAAGAAAACCTGCCTCTCTCCCCTACATGGATTTCAAAACAAGATCAATTTTGCAAGAATATCATGGAATGTAATCAGAGGTACTCCTGGGAAAACAGATGAGCCTCTGCTTGTGGAAATCAAATTTAACATATCTTCAGAATCCTCTAACTAATTATAATTCCTAAAACTGTTTATTTTGAAAAGAACATGCACAGCTGCCTCAGGCTGCCACTCCCCTAACCCCATAGTGCCATCCGGCACCCTGCTGCACTCACCTGCAGTGGCATAAGGAAACAGAGGACCAGCTCTGAGAATCCAAGGCAAATTGACTTCATCTTTCTTTTCTAAAGATGAGCAGATTTTGCAAACGCTCCAAGCATACAGATGCGGTATGCCTTCTGCTGATCATTTTCAACAAGGTAAAAAACAGGCTGTGGATATCTAGAGACATTTTTCATTCACCCAATCACTCTTATCACTGTTACTCTGCCACTTCCCCACTTCTTGTATTTCTCAGCCTCCCCTCTGCCTATAACTCTGCCAAACGCTGCCCCAGACCAGATACTGAGCAGGGTATTACTCCTTTTCAATCCCTCCGGCACTGTGCATACATACACCGTCTGAATAGGTTCAGATTTGTGAACTACCAGCTGACACGATCTCATTAAAAAAAAACAAAAAACTTTCAGAACAAATATTTCTCTGATCTACTCTGGAGACAAAAGAGAAACCAAAAAATTAAAAATACTTTCTCTGCCTTAGGCAGTAAAAATCCATACACCTTAATTATTTTCTTCTACTTTCAACTTATCTCTTTTTCTCTTGTCTGCTATGCTATATTTGTATTTTTAATAACTGGGAAAAATATAAAGCTTCACATTGGAAGGGATGACTGTAGGCCATAGGATGTCTTTGGTTGGAAGGGAGCTCGAAGCCCATTTAGATCCAACCTTCTGCCATGAGCAGGGTTGCTGCCCACAGCTCCATCCAGCCTGGCCTTGAGTGCCTCCAGGTATGGGGCATCCACAGCTTCTCTAAGCAACCTGTGCCTCACCGACCTCTGAGTAAATAATTTCCTCCTAGCATTTCTTCTAAATCTCCCTTCTTTTAGTCCAAAACTACTCCTCCTTGTCCTGTCACTAACAGATCATGTACGAAGTCACTTTCCTTTCTGTTTATAAGTACAGAGAGGCTGCAAGGAGCTTTCCCCAGAGCCTTCTCTTCCCCACACTAAACAAGCTTAGCTCCCTCTGCTTCTCTCCTCATAGGAAAGCACACACCTTTTGAGGCAATGCCTGTGTTAGGTTGGTGTATCATCTATTGTTTTTTTCCTTTCCCAGTACTATGATACTTTGGAAGAACACTGCCTTACTTTTGACACCCTCCCTTATCTTGACACTTGTCTATGTTGAACTTTACCTTTTCCCCAGCTCTTTGCTGATGGATGTCTTTTCTGAGTCACCTGCTCAGTGACTACACAAGTCAACATACGCAGGTGCACTCACTCTGATTGCATTGCATTAAGGAGGTTTACCAGCCTCAATCCACTGCAGTCCTTCCTGTGATATTCCAGGCAAAACATCACACACTACACATCTGATCTTTTTGAAAAAATGGTGGCATCATTACTTTTCATTACTACACGTTCATCTGGTAAAACAACCTTGTAGAACTGCAGGGCGCTCTGCAGGAACTGCATTGCCCTTTGCAGCAAGGCACTACCATCACAGGTGGACAATACCACCTGTTTGACCTAAGCCTCATATGCAATTTTTGATTTTTATACAAACTTCTGCAGAACTGTGGCATAAATTTCTAACACTACAGGTGTTCTGGTTCTCAGTTTCCAAGTCATGTGGTGACAGCCTGTGTTTCACTGCTGCTATACTTTAAGAAAGCTAAATGTAGATAATATTCTCTTGAATTTCAGGGGTTTATTTTATTTGCTGCTTTATAATTCTGATCTTGTTTTCAATTAGTGTATTGAACAGAGTAATAGGTTAATACTGCCACATATTTAAAGCTGAACTATACTGCAATCTGCTTTAACTCCTGTTCATAACTTCATAACTTCTGAACTTGCTGTCAATTTTTTTAGTCAATATATTACTGAAAAAAGCTCTCTGTAGGGTGGTCAGCTTAATAGTTGTCTTCTCTCAAGCAACAATGTTCTCAGTAAAGAAATGGAATAAATCTTTGAAACGAGTACAAGAGAAACTTTTAGTACTTTGGGATACTGATTCTTAGCTTTTATAAGAAGCTGTAACATTTAAAGTCAATTTATATTATACTTGTGAAGGGGTTGTAGCAATGTCCCTATTAATGCCCACATAAAAATCTCAGTTTCATGGCATCTGCTTTGGTGCACGAGAACTCGGAAATGCATCATCCACACCATATCTGCAGTCTTTTTTTCTTTAAGAAAAAAAAAAGGCATAACATCCAACACTCATGGCACAATTTCCACCACTAATGGGTTTTCATACACATTTCCTACTGTAGTATTAAGAAGAATTTATGCTCATTTCCTCATACATAGACTCTGCATTATGTTAGGTTTTAAAACTGCTTCCAGCTGAGTAAATAGAAAAAGCCTTCAAAACACCACAAGCAGATAATAAATAGAATTGTTTCTGGTGCCAAGCAGTGATGATCATCTTTAATGATTTGAGCTGGAGATTAAATAATGGCTGCAGACTGAACTTTTCATTTCATTTCACTGCTATGATCAACTTTTATGCAAAAGTCTCACAATATTATACAATTTCCCTTCTCTCTCATCTCTTTTATGTATTTCAATATGTTCCACACCATCAGGGAAGCCTTTCAACGTGACTATGATTACAGCTGCTGAATGGTTTGCAGCTAACACCATGGATGATTTTCTGTGTTGCACTTTGAGAAAGCACAGTGTAAAACTTCACAGCCCCAGTGAGAAGCAATGCAAATAATGGCAGTCCTGTTACAAACCACTACTGCAAGCTACGAAAACTGCAGAAAACCAGGTGCAGATGTCAAGCATGTAGCAACTCCCTGTTATTCCCCACTCTGTCATTTTGTGCTAAAGCCCTTGGCCTGGAGTAGGCACAAAGCTCCCTAGGGAACAGTCTGATCATCTGCAGTAGCACCGATACATCAGAAATCCTCTTCACGAAGACTAACATCCTTTTTAGAGCCTCCATACAGAACTCCAACCATTGTGTAAACAGCACAGTGAGTAGGTCTGAACTTTTTTTTTTTTTTTTTTTTTTTTTTTTTTTTTTTAAATATAAGAAGAAGAATCCAAATCTGAATGGTTGCTAAATGAGGCAGTACCTCAGAAAAGGAGGAGAAACACAGAATACTGAGAACATCTTAATTAGATAAAAGCTACTTGTTCCTTTCAGGACTACTAACTTGTTTTGTGTTGAGAAAAGAATCTGGAAAAAGATCTTAGTGCAAACTGACATTACCATCTCTCTTCCTCCTGTTTCAGCAGCAAAACTGCCATCTCATGTGGGCTTCGTCTAAATCACACCTGTTTCTCAGTATTGTCCACACTCTGAATACTTAGGTTTTCTAATGAATCAAAATATCCATTATGCACCCAAGTCACTGCATTTCCATTCAATTATTCTTAATTAATTATATTATTAAAGAAATTAGAGTACAACCAGCAAGCCAAACACAACTTCATTCAGAGATTTTACTCCAAGTCAGCAGTACGAATCGCCTCAAAGCTCATGAACTACCAGCTTCATACAGCCAAACTGTAAACTGCTTTATTTTACATAATTCCCTTTTTACAAAAATGATTTGTTTTTTTTCCACTCCCTTAGAAACATATTTCTGTTGGTAATGTTTCTAGAGGAATAAAATGAGTTTCTGCATTAATTCTGTATTTGTGGGCTTTGCAGCACAACATCATCTCAAAAAACAAATTCTCCAAATTGGGAAAAAATAAAATAAAATGGATGTGACAGATGGAGCACTCGCTGGATAAGGAATTGGCTAGATGGTCACACTCTGAGAGTTGTAGTCAATGGCTCAATTTACAAGTGGAGACTGGTGAGTGGCATTCCTCACAGATCAGTGCTATTTAACATCTACAGGACAAAGGGAAATGGCTTTGAACTGGAATAGGTCAGGTTTAGACTTGATATTAGGAAGAAATTATTTACTGTGAGAGTGGTGAGACACTTGGACAGGTGGCCCAGTGAGACTGGATGCATTCAAGGCCAGGCTGGATGGGGCTTCAAGCAACTTGCTCTAGCGGAGGTCCACCTGCCTATAGCAGGGGGTTGGAACTAGATGATCTTAAAGGTCCTCTCCCTACCCGAACTATTCTATGATTCTAGGACAAATCTTAAAACAACAAAAACTCCTCCTGAAGAAGAAGGAGGCAGCTGCCCAGCCCCAGAGGGCGACACAGTAAGGCCAGCCTCAGCACCACCTCCCCCAGCCACACCAGATATGCTCCTTCCTAATTTCTCCTTGCAAAACAGTTTCGCTGAAGAATGCTAGTGAAAAGCATTCCAGTTTTGTGGCGCTGAGTTTTGCAACTCCATCATTAAACTGCTCTACAACACTACTTCATTTAAACTAGAAAAATATTTCACTCATTTTGTTAGAAAAGCATAAAGACTAAGAATATATTTCCATACAAAGTAGATAATCTGGCCTGGAGCACATTGTTTCTCTTTATGTGAGGACTAACAAGACTCTCCAAAATCTTCCAATAGATAATCACATTCAAAACATACACTTCAAAACTGAGAAATATTTATTTTTGGGGAATCCCCTATAAAAATAAATGCAGAGATGTATTTTTGAAGCGTGCAATTATGCATTTTAGTCTTCCAGTCAATCATGGAACAATAATAATTCCTCACCTATAAGCAATGAGGTCCTCAAATTACTCCTAGTCAGTCATTCCTTTGTTATTAGGTGAACATGGCAGACTCAGAGTTTGTTCAAAAGTTAAGGAGATGTGGGGTTTTATGGACATAGTGAGAAGACACCGGAAGCAGGGTTCCCTGTGCAAGCTCTCAGCTAGGTGCCCTTCATGTGGGACTCCTTACTCAAGCTTTGTTTCCTTCCCTCTAATAGCAGCATGCAATCAAATAGTTTTGGAGACAACTAATCTAAACAGGAAGTTAAATCAATAAACTTCATCTTGTTTTAGCAGTTTCCATCAGCATTGAAAAACTCTTCCAAAGAGCAAACAACTGAAGACCAGAAGGTCACCCAAGAGGAAAATGGGAGAACTACTGGCTGTAAGGGTGTGGAATGTATGTATGTAAAGCAGATTCACTGCTCCACAAAGGGAAACATTCTATCTATATTAGCACATCTGTGATTTTATATTTCCTTATACCCTGCAAAAAATGATGTAATGACATTTACAAAAGAACGGAAATCCCTTTTTCCCTCACAACTTTTGCTAAGCAATAACTTCATGTACCATACTTGGACTTTTCTAAATGTGTAATTTCCCACAGACACACTGAATGAGAACCACTAAAGGATAGCACTCGTAATCCGAGGTACAGATACCAACTGGAAATGATCTACACTCTTTTTTTTTCTCCAGCTTTTCATAAAGACAAAAGATGTTCCACTGTTCCACTCTTTGGAGTAAATCTGCTTGAGTAAGATCTATAAAGCTGACTTTCCATTAATACAGTAATGCCAATAATCACTAGATTGTTTTAATTCCTCTTTCCACCACCACTCCCCCACCCCACCAATTTCAGAAGATCAATAGTGAGAATAAAGGCTTTTCTTCCTAGCACGCCCCATGAACCAAAGCAAGACAGAACTCAAACATTTCTAACATAGTACAAATCTCAGTTTCTTCTCCATCACTTCAAACAGTCACAAGCACTGTTACATTACCAGTATACCAGCTTTGCTGTTTACCACAGTACCTTCATGTCAGTTTATAGAACACAGCACAGTGCTTAACTGACTTCCTTAATTGTACTCATAGGGCAAGTCCGATGTCTGTTCTGTACTATGAGCTAGAGACCATCCTGAGGAATCACTTTTGAATTTGAACTTCCCAGTGGTACGGAAGATGAGGAGACAATTAAAAGAGATAAAATAGAGCCCTTCTATCACTTTTAATAGACATTATCTGCAGTAATTAGACTCATTTTCTAAAGGGTAACTATAAAAACCCTTTCAAAGATTTCTGTATGACCACAGCTGATATCTCATGTGACTTCATTTTCTGCGTGTCACAAGCTATTATTATTTTTCCACCAGATCCTCCAACAAATTTCTCGGGGATGCCCTTTAGGATTAAATCATGCATTCATACGTTGATCATTAGCTCATTTCTATAAAAAGTCTTGTACAAAGCATTCCAAAACGTATTTTGTAATCATTCAGTGCTTCACACACATTCAGTTGAGTAATCTGACTAGATTGCTTAAGTGCAAATATCCAATTTATGTTTTCATTATATAGAAATGAGCTCCTAAATTATTAATAAAAAGCTTCTATTCACATATCCCATATCTGCCAAACTCTGCAGAAACCTGAAATGCTGCACTTTTGTCTGAAATCACATGGGATACTGACTGACTTGATGGAACATTCTAGACTAATGAGCTACTACAGTAATCAATAACTTCAGTAATTGAGCTGCTCTGTCCATTCTACACATAGGAGGAATAAAATCCCCTAGAAACATGTTTTTGTGAAATAATACTTAGATGCTTAAACCCCTCTCTGCCTCTAAATCATACAGAAACAGTAAGAATTGCTTTCAGTATGCTACTCCAGAGTAAAATTAGCAGCCTTAATCCCAGCAGAGTAAGCAATATATTGTTTTTAGCAATGTTACTTCTCGTATAAAAACAAGCAGCTGGTCTCTGCCACGCTGCACCGTGACGGGAAGCAGTGCCATGTCACATCACAGCACGCACAAGACACTCTCAGACCAAGTCCCACTACAAGGGAAGCGTCAGGGCAGCAGCTGCTGCCAGACCCTCCAAAAGGAGAAGACAGAAACACAATGCCAGCCTTCACTGTTCAGAGATCACCCAGGGAGAATCACTATTTCTCATCCTGGAAGATAAGAGCTACAGTATAACCTACTTTTTCTAAAATGTCCAGAGACTGCAGTGCAACATTGACATTTACAGATCATTTCTATCTAAGCAAATTCTGTTTTCTGAATCACGCTTCATTGGAACATGGCATTAGCAGGTGATAAAAGTTTTTCCTAAGCACTGCTAACCTAACATGGTCCTGGCAAACAGACAGAGAAAAACAACCATTTCAGTGTCCCTTCTGCAGCACTTCCATGCTGAAGTGTGAACCAAAGCATAATGACCCTGAAAACCACCTGATGGCTTGAGACCCCCTGGGACCTGGAGGGGGTAGGAGTATCACAGCTTTTCTAACACAGTCTAGGTTCAAGTACAATTGTTTTGTCCTTAGAGACATAGTGTTTTTCTTGTTAGCACTCAATCACAATGTTATTTGGCTTCCCTTCTCTCCTCTGGTGGCATGTAAATTACACATCAGAATAACATTCTGCATTAAGCTCTGTGATCAACTCTTAAAAGGCTACTTTATTTATAAAAAAGGGTGGTCCACAAAGCTGACACCTTTCTTTGTCAAGAATTTATGAACTACCTTTAAGCACCATTGAGCCTGATACATGGGTCACTTGCAAATCAGTTTTTCTTGCTGAATTATTACGCTATTAACTCCAGAGCTTTCTCAGCTTTACAAAGTGCACTTTCACAATGTGTGCAGAGGATGAATAGCCTCAGTAAATTCCATTAGACAAAGGAACAATGATAGCATATTGCTGACTTCAGGATAACGAAAGCAACACTGGATTTCAGCCTGTTTTGATGTGACTAGCATTGTGTTCTCATCTGTTGAGATGAATGGTTTTCAAGCTCTCATCTTCTGGAAGCATAGATGAAAAATGGATTCCAAGAGATGAGACAAGATTTTATTATTATTTATTACAGTAGCATCCATTTGTTCTATCATATAAAGTCTCATCATGCCTGATATTTGATAAGCACAGAACACTCCCTGCCTCTGACAGCTTGCTTTACAAAAGCACTCACAGGACAGGCAGAAGGAAACATCAGAGCCCCATTTAGCACCCTGGGAGCTACATCACAAGTTGCATCTTTGCCTAACTTTAATCACTTGCCCAAGAGTTGTGGTAGTTCCAAAATAAAGACCTTTAGCCATATTCCTGTAAGGCAGTCTCTTTTAGATAACAAGCACCCATCTCAGACCTACATCTCATTAGCAGTGCCTTGCATTCTAGACGTTTGAGAAGTCAACACTTAAATTTCAGGTTTGGGATTTCACACCGCAGCACGCACATTGTAAAGTTACTGCTATCAGGTAAAACAGGCTTAAATACGGAGATTTTCATTTTCTCTAGGTACCTATTTTAGTTCTCATTGAGCCAAGAGCTGCTTACACAAACACAGTAGCACCCCTTAAGTACCCTGCTAAATATAAAAAGCTAACGGAAAATCAACAGTTTCAGATCCAGCAGAAATCATAAACAAAGAGACTTCAGCCAACCTTTCTCATGCTTCAGGATCTGCTCACAAAGTTCATTAAACTACATTAATAGCAGCCTTCTAGTAGGTGTAAGCTGTTCCTACACGTTAATCAACAAAGCTGAGATTCTTTAATGCAACAATCCCCAGTAATCATCTCAAACAAGTGCCCTAAACAACTTAAAGAAAAATACCACATAAATCAAGCAATTTTTTAATTTTTTTTCCCCTCTCCTCCTGCTTCAAGCTTAAAATTAAAACACCAAGAACGCAGCATTCGGAAAAACCTAGAGAGCCACAGCATCACACTCACAAAGAAACAAAATTGCTTCTGATAGGTTCTTGGTGACAGCAGGTGGAGTATTTACAGGTAGCCTAAGAGCCATATACAAAAAGAAGAGACAAACTCACCCAAGCTTCAAAGGAGCACCCCAACTATACAGCACCTCTTTTCTGGAAGCAGCCCAGGACCAAGAGACACTCTTTCTTCAATGGCCTGCCCTTATATGAGCCCATGGTGCCTCCACTCTGGGTATACTCGTTCTGATCACCTGGGGAGCACAGGTGCAAACAATTTGCCTGTACTCCCTGGGCCAGCCACACCCCTTCACCAGGTGCCCAATCACCAGTTCAAGCCATCACCTAACAGCTCCTCTACACATTTTGGAGGTCAAGGAGACAGGAAAAGTTGTCCTCAAGGCAAAATACCCAAAGTATAGTGGGTATTTTCCTTGTAAACCTTGTTTCTCAACATGTGCCCAACAACTAGCTGGCCATAATAATTATATAAGCACCTAAATTAAGTAAGGAGAAAAGGACATATTTGCTTATAATAAATCTTAACCTTTACAATAAAATATTATCCAAATGTTCAACAGAAAAATGTTTAAAAAACCAGTATCTTGCTCACAATGTTAACAATAGCAACAACATGTTGGAAGATGAATGCTTAAAGCCAAGTTGTGTTGCTACAGTTCTCTCCTCTGTTCTCCTTTCCACTGCTGTATCTTTTTCTCTGTTCAGCACGTGGAGTCCAGACCCACAGAAAGCAAGTAATAGCAAAATGTGTAAATGACATTTACAAAACTTACTGCAAAACAGAATGATATATCAAGACAAATGCAAGTTAAATGCCTGAAAAGTAAAATTTCCCTGTTTTGAAATTTAATAATTCTGTAGCATTTATTTAACAATTGTAACGACAGGCAAAATTTGTCTAAAATCCCTGGGACCTCTGCTTTAGCACAGACCTACCTGATCACTCTGCTTCACACAGCTGTGACTCCAAATGCTCTGAGTACATGACAACACACCCCCTACTGAATTAAGGCCCCACCAGTGGAGGCTGCAACATTTTCTCAGTCAATAGGAGTTGAAGCATAAAATCTTTCTCAAAATTTCTGAGGGGAATTGCCAATTGCCCTCATCCAGGATCCTTCAAAGAACCTTCTGGAAACCTCAAAGCAAGGCCTGGAGAGGATGTGCTGTGGATAAAGCAGCTCTAGCACAGAGAGCTGAGCAGCTCTGCAGCCATCTGGCAAAGAACAGATCCTGGCATAACCTGCAGCTCGTCTGGAATGGGTTCATTATACTATCACAACTCACTAGGCAAAAGCTTTCATTCTGAAATAAAATAGCCTTTTGCTTATTTCCAGAGTGATTTACAGTAAACAGGAAAGAAAAGGCTTTTATATTGTTCTCCTGGAAATTACAAAGAGATGATTTTATCAGTACGCTAATGCAGGCTAATTGTCCCGCATACAAAAGCACAGAGACAAATTCCAGCTTTTCAGTTCACCTGGACCAAAGCGCTGAAGCTTGTTAAGATACAAAGAGAATTTGTTATTTTAGGTCTCTTCTGCTGAGGGCTACTCACGTCCGTCCTGCCTGCTCAGAGATACAAAAATCATAATTATCCACAATTATCCAATATTCTCATAAACTGGGGGAAAAAAAAAGAAAAAAAAGAAAAAATAAAAGTGTCTCTGATCCCCGTACTTACAGATTAATGGCATGAAAAAGCTTTTGGCGTGCCCACACTGCCACCCTGTAGGGGCTTTCAAAGTACAGAATGTGCTTTCCTCTGCTGCAAACTGATGGACACAGAAGCCACTGCAAGCATGAGAAGGCACCAGAACTGAGATGACATGCATCCAAATTCTCACTAAGTGAGAACTCCAGAAAAGGCACTTGCAAAGTGATCAAAGTGATTCACTTTCCTTACCTAGTTACTAAAATACTCCGTTTTTTTTTTTTTTGTTGTTTTTGTTTTTTTTAAATCAAATGTATATTAAGGATTTGGGGGGCTAGAGAAGGTGAAGGAGGAATGGGATGAGATCCTTTCCTTTATTCAGTTAACAGTTGTATGTCATACCATAAATCTAGTTTCAGATACTGTGAAATATCAATTAATTTCAGATATCCTGCTGGGAAAATAATTAACTCCAATATTCAGTTTCTAACTATCTTATTTTCTATGGGAATAATTCAGTGTGCCTATAATGGTTCACTCAGAATTACCTGAGCAAAGTACCCACCTCGTAACTTACAAGCAGCTTGCTGTATGGCAACTGCAATGAAATCTTATACCATCTCCTGCACCACACTCCCTGCAGGAAGGCAGCTCCCAGTGGAGCAGGCAGCTCTTTCCTCAAGCAATCCCATTGGCTGGGTGCAGGGAGCTACACTTTGATGCGATTCCTTGGCACAGAGCACGTATGCACAAGGAGAGCTCAGACATAAGCACATTTGGGTAGAATATGCTTCGCTCTGTATTTTGCACAGTGCTTAGCACCAAAGGGAAGCAATCTCAGCTGGGGATTCTAGATGTTACTGTAACATCGATAAAGAATAATAATGATGTTTATAAAAGCAATGAGGCTTTTAAATGAAATGCACCACATCAATGCAATCTATTATGAGAAATTAGGTCTTTTCTATGGGAAAATTTCTAAGCTTTCGCTTTGAAAGTCTGAAAAATGATGCAGCTACTGCAGTTGGAATGTGACTTCCTTATCACACAAGCATCCCATTATTTACAAATGTTGATAACCAAATGATGATTGGAAAATCATTTCTCATAACTAAGATCTTTAATCCATTTGTCATTTGAATAGAAAACAGAATTAATTTTGGAATACTGATGATAATCCCTGAAGCGGGCATAAAGAGCAAAGAAATAATTCTTAAGAAAACAGAATTAAGAGAAGGCAGCAAAATGCTTACTAAAATATGCAGTTAAATATTTTATGCAGCATCATCACAGCTGTACATGGCATACAACTCCAAAACAGTTGAATCTAAGTAACAAAAGAGGTTGTAACATCACACAGCTGTGAATTTTTGTAATGCAGGTCTTTTTTTTTTCCCAAATATCCCGCGGCTGATTAGATAAATAAACTAATATTTATTTAGTCCTCTTTGAAGTTCAGTGAAAGCACCATGTGCAGAAATTTAACCCGCCTTTCATCCCTGTTTCCTGCAGAACACCAATACCCACCAAGAGCTGACCTAGATGAGAATCACTGCGCACAGCTCTAACCAAGGGTTTTGTAATCTCAGCCTCCTGTAACATTTTCATGAGAAACAACACCCAGGGAAAGGGACTGGTGTACAGAAGTGACCACTAAAACACTGACCCATGAGTGATTTCCTATACTGACTAGGAAGCAGTATGACTGGACATTTATGACTCTTTTTAAAAGTACGCTAGGACTACTGAAACAGCTGTACTTAAGGATTTATTTTTTTTCCCCCTATATACTCATAATTGACATTTAAATACTCTACCTTTTATTCTATTTGAGTTTGATTATCCACACTATAATTTGAGCTATATAGAATGTAATGGACAAAAGCTCTTCGTTTTCTGAATTGTAAGCTAGTAAATAAAACGTGCTGCAGGAAAATGTGAAATATTATCTTCTAATTTCAATTAAAAATACAGTAATAATCAGAAATTTTATTGGGAATAAACTCTATTTCCTGTTATATTCCTATCACACAAAATGTTCATTACATTACCTTTGGGAGAAGTAAACAAGCAGCATTACAAACACATGCTTTAGGAATTTCAAAACAGTACATCTCAGTGTAGTTTAAAATGCAAAACAAAGTAAGCTTAGGAAACAACAGCAAGCTCTTTTCCTCTTACTAATATTCTTAGGTATGACAAAAACTGGGAAATATTTTCTCTTTGCAAAAGAATAGATGTTAAAAGTACCATATATTTTAAGTACTGTTTACAAGATGGAAACAGATGGAGAACAAATAGAATAGATTTTTAGTAATATTTTTATGGAGACAAGCCTTCTTTCTTTTCTTTTTTCTTTTGAATGAATGGGCGATTGACAGAATTGGATACTTGAGTTCTGATATTAGTCAAAACAAGGTTCAAGTCATCAGATTTAAATAGCAAAGACAACAAAATTACGGACCTTGAAAGTCTATAAATATATTTAAATCAATCAGCTGCTCCATAGGCAGCCAACAGTAGGAATTTAGGTTGTGCATAATGGACCCTTTTCAAAATCCACTAATATCAACTGAATGACTCCTACTGACAGAAGTGCTCAAATCAGCACTCAATCATGCTACTTCACTCTGGTTAAGAAGTAATGATAAAGTAGCCCAACTGAGGGAAAGCCGTAACAACCAAAAATTCAATTTTGAGTAAAATCCAAAATATTTAGGCACCAAACAAAAAGGCATAGTAAAAAGTCAGTGCTAATATTTGCAACCTCATTGAATGCATCAAAATAAATCCTGTCCATTCAATTAAGGAATATATACAATGTTTCTATCAAACAAGACGACTTTGCATGAAGAGGTAAAGGACTGAGTTAAGTCCCATGAAAAAAATAAGCACTTTTTTTTTCCTCTTTTCAATCAAACACAATGAAATTAATATGGTTAATATTGACCAATTCCTATAAATATTTTAATCCCCAGGCATATGATTGTGTCCCCAGCACACCACCATCAGCACAGATGCTTTGTCATTCACCCGGCCCAGACCAGCCCCCTAGGCAGCAGGCAGACACCACACACCCAGCACAAGGCCAACCTCTGCATGCCCAGCCTCAGCACTTTAGAGGTACAACCCCCATTCTATGGAAGAGCTGCCACTCCTAACATTACATACTGATTTTCTCACAGCATGTTGAAAGCCTAGTTCTGTACCTTTACAGCTGATAACGCAAAAGTTGAGCAGAACCAGCAAATCAATGGTGAGCCTCTGATAACACAGAAATCTACAAATATCCTTATTACAGCCTAAATTTAAGGTTCTCATTGTCAGACTGGAGGAGTGCACCAAACTGAAGGGGCACAGAACATCTGCAAAGAACATCCCAGGTTTCTCATTGCCACCAGGTAGGCAGATCATTCAGCATAGACACCAAGAGCACATATACATCCTGCAACAGCTGTACAGTCAAGAAGCACCCACTTACCTTTGCCTTTTTACGGATAAGACAGTAACTTAAGTACAAAGCAATAGGTCAGACAGAGAGACAAAGAAGTACATAACGGATCACAGTGAAATCCACTGAGGCCTCTGCACCAGCCAAGTAACTTCTCTCTAGATTCGAGTACACATCATGCTGGAGGAGCACTGTCACAAATGACATATAGAAAAAACAGAGGTAAGTTTTAGAGTCGATTTTTGGAACTCTACCTGGTTGCACTGGTATTAGCAATGTTGGCAAAAATACAAAGACATTCTGAAACACTACTAAGTGGGAGGACAAGATGTCATGATAAGCAGTTAAGCACTAGGCATAACACCTGTAGTGGATAAGATATGACAGAAGGTGTCATGGCAGACTGTGAAAGACCAAATAACAGAGTGGGGCAATTCAGAAAAGGAATTAAGTGGAGAGACTGGAAAAAAAATTGACAAGCTGCAGTTAAGGATATTTGTCTTGGTATCAGACATGATGACAATCTAGTCAGGAGTCTTACAGAGACCTAAGAAGGCTATCTTTTAAGTACTACGTTGAAGTAACCAAAATATTTATATTCTTAGAGGGGAAATTACCATTTGTTGTAAAATTGAGCAGAGTTCTCCCAGCTGTCTTTCTTATTAGAAGTTTCTCCACCATAAAACAAGTCTACAGCTGTTTCTCTACTCACCAAGTAGCAGATATTTCGTGCTGAGAGACTGTTAACTGCTAAGCACAAATATTGTTATTATGCACTCTGAAGTACACAGCAGTCTCACATTTTAGTTCCTACCAAGTTAGCAGCAGAAAGAAAGAGTACATCTGGGAGATCATCTGTGGGACTGGTGCTGGCACCAGACTGCCAGACACCCAGCACCACCCTGTAGTGGAATTGCATGCTTATAAATTCACTGACGTTGTCACTTATTATATCACCTATACAGTCCCTTAGTGAAATTCCTGTATAACACACTTGAACAGCATCAGGCACAGTATATTAATAGCATTACTTTTACCTATTTCCTGCTTGTTATGACTGATTTTGACAAGGAAAAGCTCTGAATTCCATCCACTCACTGGCAGCAGAATTCAGCAGAACCACATTAATTATAATGCATTTCACCTTTTGCAGACAGAAGTGAGATCTTTGTGCAACAGCTGGAAATGAGGCAAGATTCTGCTGCAGGGCTCAGACCACGCTACTATTCCCTGCTTCTTGGCAGCTTTTAGGAACTACAGCACAAAACATGATCCTGGATGATGACTGCTCACAACCATCTGCTCGTAACTAACTTCTTCAGTAACAGGGGTGGAAGTGGCAGAGTTGAAAAGTAAGCTGAGGTGCCTTTCTTGCCAGCTCTTCACCTTTCATACACCCTGACTTGGCTTTGCTGTCCCTATTTCCTACGCCCTTGTCAGTCAAGGCACTTTTTTCCTTAGTTCCTCTTTGCTGCTGCTAGGAAGCAACCCCATTAGAGATGTAGAGAACATCCTGTGCTGTGACCCAAGGGCAGCTGGCAGAACCACCTCAGGCAACTTCCAAATAACTGATTTTTCCCTCCCAGAGCTGTTCTCCTGTAACTCAGGTAGTTTAAGCACAGACATTTCCTTCCGGCCCTTAACAGAGACCTGCAGCTGATCTTACTTTTTACATTTTGTTTCATTCACATCTGCTCGGTTGCAATAAGCCCCAAACCCTCCCCTCAGGTCATCTACAGTTTTTCACTTCTGAATTTTTCACAGGAAGACTCAGAAACTGTAACTGCATAACAAAAAGTATGACAGGAATCTTTGTAAGGACCTGTGCTGGTTACATTCAGATTTGAGCTATTTCTCATGAACACAAAAGTGAAAAGATGTATATCAATCTGCTCTGGTGTGGGAACAAGAGCAGAAATACATTAAATCTAGAGCCAATGCAACCTTATTTCAACTACGTAATTCTAACATGCTTCTACATGGGTACTGTACATTTGTGCACAGGTCTCTCTGAAAGTAATGCCCCCTATTTACCTCTATGGAACCTACAACAGATACAAAAAGCACAATAACACTATTTGACTGAGGAAATTCTCAGCTACAAAACACTGTCTTTCAACATAATCACCACCATCAGCTATGCATTTTTGCCAGCAATGAAGAAAAGCCTGCATGCCACACTCTTAAGAAACTGCATGGCCACCCAGAACATGGCTATCTTTTATGCTGCTGTTGCTGCTGCTGAAATGCACCACCCACCACCTGCTCACATCCACTCTTCAGTCTCCATAAACATTCAATAAGTGTTGATGAATGCCAGCATTGTTTCTGCAAAGATAAATTCAATGACGAACCTTTGCTTCATCTGCACTTCCATGTCAGATGCCATTGTGTCAGACTTGCCCCTCTGCTGCCATCTGTCACACAACAAGAAAATGCAAGGGAATATTGGTGGGAAAGTTCAACCCCTACTGCTGTACCACCAACATTTGCCTCTGATGTCAGTTGACAAAAAGAAAACCAAATAGGAGGCACTGCATTTGGAGAAGCCTTCCTATGTAGTTATATATAATACGGAGCCTTGCTTTATTTCTGTTTTTTTCTTGCTTAATACTTTTCTATGGCAAAACAAAACAAACAAACGAAACAAACAAACAAAAAACCCAATCACTCACAGTTCATAAAAATGTTCCTAAGATAAAAGTTACTTTTTCAACAGTTTGTCCACTGTGATTTACAGCTGCTTTATGACCTGCTCTTCTAGAATCCTTCCTGCCTTCATGAAAATGAAGCCATGTGATTCAGCCCCATTACACTTCTCTTTGACCTTCAATTTACCTGCTATGTTGGGACACAATTTGTAGTTCTGATAGATATAAATGGAGTTCAGAAAGAAAAAGATGGAGTTTTTGACAAAAACTGCTAAGCTAATTTTTGCCTGCAGCTACTGTCATAAATCTACTGTAGGCAAGGCTTAACTCCTTCACCTGCAAAACTAAGCAAGAAAAGAATTGTTTTGCAAAGCTGCATTCAATAAAAATGAATTGTGGTTTTCAGTTTCTCAGAAACTGAATCTATGAAAATTAATCCCTGCAATTGCAAACAAAATATGCATGACTTTTAATATAGATATGCCCAATGTAACATGCTTATGCCCAACTTTGTTTTAACATTTATATCCAACAAAGAGTAATCTAAAATGGAAAGTAACCACCAAATTACTCATTTATTCACTATAATGAAAATGATATTTTTAGTAATAAGCAAAAATAATTAGAAAATTTCATTTTCATCCCACATCTAATCATACAAAGACATAGCCTTTTTTCTAAACTTCATTGACCCCTAAAATCTGTTGTTCTATTCTTCTTTCAGCTAATCTGGAATAGGACAAAATTATCACCCATTCTAAAATCATATCAGCACGTCCTTTTATCACATTATCGATCATCTTGCTTTTAGAGAGAAGCCCAGTTTCCATTCTTAGCTCAAACAGTAAGTGGGGAATTATACACAAGTTATCTATTTAGAGGTACTGTCAGGCTTTACCCTTAGAGAAGACTGAGAACTGACTTGCACAGGCTTGACTGTGGCCATAAACAGCACAATGGACTCCGTGGCTTTGATAAGCAGCTGATATTTCAGTGATGTTCCAGTTTAGTAAGGTAACACTTCTAAAGCACATTTTCTTCAAATCTGAAATTCTGAGAAAGCAACCAGGCTGTTAGATGAGGTGTGGCTGATGGAACTTCAGGCACCCTGAAAGGAAGTCACTGCATCCTTATTAAGTCTTCGTCATGGTACACAAAACAGACAGGATTTTACAAAGTTTCTCCTCACATCTTGGAGAAGTGAAGTAGTTTCAGAAGAATAAGAATCTGACTGCAGATTTTCAACCCTGGACCCACTTAATTGCCTCCATCATCCAAAGGAGAAAAAAAAAATGACAGCAACAACAATTTGATCTGAACTAACAGCTTCGCAGCTGATCTTGTACATATATAATACTTTTGTTAATACAACAAGAGTGGGTATTTACTCTTAGCAAGTTTGCAGATGACACGAAGCTGAGTAGTGCAGTTGATACAATAGAAGCAAGGGATGTTATCCAAAAGGACATGTAATTTTGGCTCATGAGAATCAAATGACATTCAGAAAAACCAAGTGCATGGAGTTGCACTGGGGTCAGGGCAGTCCCAGACTGGGAGAACAATTTCTTGAAAGTAGCCTTGCAGAAAAAGACTTAGGGGTCCTGATAGATGAGAAACTTGAAACATGAGTCAGTAGTGTGTGACTACAGCCCAGAAGGCCAAAGTAGCTGCCTAGACTCCATTAGCTGCGGGGTGGCCAACAGAGTGAGGGAGGGGATTGTCTCCCATGTCCTTGTGAGAACATCTGGAGTACTGTATCCACAGATCTGGGGTTCCCAGTAGAAGAGGGATGTGGATCTGTTGGAGTGGGTTCAGAAGAGGGCCATGAAGATGATCAGAGGTCTGGAACACCTCTCCTATGAGGACAGCATGAAGAGCATGAAGGAGCTTAGCTTGTCTGAGAAGAGAAGGCCCTTGGGAAAACCTCATTATGGCCTTCCAGTATTTAAAGGGAGACCATAAATGGGACGGAAATCAAGAATTTATGTGATTAGATAGTTATAGAAAAGGAACAAGAGAGAATGGTTTTAAAGTAACAGAGAGGAAATTTAGATCAGATTTCAGAGAAAGTTTTTCATGGAGAATGTTGCAAGGTGCAGAAACAGGCTGCCCAGAGGTTGTGGATGACACATTCCTGGTGCTCAAGACATAGAAAAAGCCTCATGGCTTTTTCGTTTGTTTGTTTTTTGTAAGTCTTAGACAATTTCAAGTTAGAGCTTTGTATTTGTTTTTATCTTCTGGGAGGATGGAATGATTCTATTAGCACACTTTAAACCAAAAGACAAACTCTTCTTCTTGAGACCCCAAGGCAACCTGGGATGAGGATACCAGCCTTTATTCCCCTCCTACATTATTCTTTCCAAGTGGGAAGCAATTTTAAAAACTCGAGCAGTGTGGTTTTCCTCAAGGAGAAGTACATTGTGTAATCAATGATAAATCAGATGCTGATGCAGCTTCTTTGATCTTAAGGATCAAGCAGACAAAAACCACGCTTGCCTGAAGCATCGCTGCACTGGAAAGACAGCACAGTACTACTTTGTGTAACACTTACAGTGTGATGACATACACACCAAGATAGGCAGATTCTGTTAGACATTACCCATGCATCAGTGGACTACGTTTGATTTGCCCAGCCTCTGAAAGCAAATAAACTCAGCTTCATTAGTTTTCTTGGCATTGAGATGCTTTGTCAGGGAAAGAAACTTATGGTACACAAACACAAAATCCCAGAAAAACATAAACCCACTGTCTGAAGAACGGGAACAAAATACATCTTATCAGGGTTTGCAGATCGAGTGGATTGTAAGATATTGATCTCTAGCTTTATTTTATTTAATTTCTTTGTCTACTTCCAAGCCACACAGTTAGTATGATTTTCAGTTTGGCTGGTAAACATGAACTGCAAATAGTGAATGCAGAAATATTTTGATCTATTCTACTTCCAATCAAATTTTCATAATATAAATGAAGTCTGTACAAACAATTTGCATCTACAGCTAGCTTTGGTGCCCAAAGGCCAGATGTACTGAAATAAGAAACTTACTGAATTCTATTAATATCAAATAAAAGACACTTGTTAACCTTCATGTGGTTTCACCAGCACCCGAAACAAGTGTTTTTACATGAACTGGGCAATGGTTCCCTTTTTCATCTAGTCCGTATCAAGCTTCTCATAAACTGCATCTTTTTTAAAAAAATAAGACAAGGCTGAAGGATCTAACCATTTATCTGGAACATTTAAACCTCACTTAGCCACCTATACCTTCAAAATCACCCTATTCAGTGATTGGAGGTAACGTCAAATATTAGCCACTGAAGAGATGTCACTGAAGTCAATTTCTATCTAGCTACCAAATTCAGGATTCTGCACAAATAGCTTGTAGGCATTTCTCTTCTTTTATTGAAACAAATCTGTACTGACATCTAAGGAAAGCCTACCATCTGCTGGGAGCCAGTGAATCCTTATTATTCCTTACCTGAGATGAACGGGTATTTAAAGGTCATTTTTTCCTGAATGTTCTTCAGGTTCTTTTCATTAGATCGCAAAGCAAAGCCCATGTCAGCAAGAAGGTTAAGAACAGTGAAGTGAATATTCTTAATATAAGCAGAATAATTTAACCTAGAATATGATAAAAGAGACTGTCACCATAAAAAAAAAAAAAAAAAAATCAAAAAAAAAAAAATCTGTAAAATGAGTCTCAAAAGTGTGAAAAAAATGAAGAATGAAGTAACTAAGTACAACTGTCACATTTTTATCCACTGTGGAGAAACAAATCATTTAGCTTAGGCTTCAATCCTCCGAATGAACCACAAAACACCCACACCCAAGAGAACAATGTAAATGATTATTCTCACAGATATTCTTGAGTTGGGTTGGTTTTTTGTTATCGAACAATCTCTCCCTTTAACTAAGTTTTGACTGCTCTGGTTTAGGCTGTGCCAGTTAAGAAAGCTTCCATAACACCAGCTTTAGCATACGATCAAGCTGTTCTAATATTTATTATTCCAGTCTTTGTTTCTTTGTTCTGAATATCCTGTTTCCCTCAGTAATGAAGTTTCATCTGTTTTCAGCTGCTCTTAAGAGGGTGTCATTATTACTGTCTAATATAAACTGTAATCTAGTCTGTCATCAACATGAAATATTTAAATATTATTTAAAATGCTAATCATACACCATGAACATCTTCCAGATTACACCAAGCTACACAGCACATGTGTATGTGTCGGTGACAGAGACTATCATATAAGCTTTATTTTCTTGCAATAGCAGGGACAAAGAACTACATTTTTCTTAGTAGTAAGCAATAAATCCTCAGGGAGGTGGGAGGACTGTAAGAGCTGTCTTACATTTGGGAAGCAACAAGACAGAGAACCTTCTCTATAGGTTTCATTAACTAACTGTATCAGTGTGTTTTTGTAAAGGGTTTGTTTCCTTCTGAGGTCACTATTGAAAGCTAAAATGTAAAGTACATTTTTAGGGATTTAAGGGATTTTGGGCCACTGAGAACTTCCTTTAGAAATTACGCACTCTGGCCAATGTGAAAAAAATGCATAGAAAATTCTTCCTACGCCTGCAAAGTACTTAACCTATTTCTCATGTTCTGCAAATGGAGGCAATGCTTCCTAAATATTCCCTCAATCTGAAAAAATCAAACTTAATTCTTTGTATGAAAATTTCACTAATACGCATGAGCAAAGAAAGTTAATGCTAATTAATCTACACTTGAAGTACTCTGTTATCAAAACACACTTTTAATTCATTTTGAGATGCAGTTTCTGCCTTAATACATTTATTGACATATGTTCTGTGAAGAGACAAATTCAACAACAGGGATGCTCAGATAGTTTTAGTAATCACTGAATTATGATGTTCAGAACTGTATTTGTTTTGTCTTATCTGTTAGTCTCAGTGGTTTGTAATTCTCTCTAGCACTTTGTTTAACATGTAGGTTGAAAAAAATAAATAAATAAAAATCAATCTTTCTTCTGCACATAAATGCTTGCAGAGATGTACATCTCCACCATATTCCGGTGACACAATAAGTACTGTTTCCTATTGCAGCTGAACTACACCAGAACAGTTATTAGGCATATCAGCCAGCACAGCTGAGCTTTATTATCAAGTGAGAATCTGACCTACCCTGACACACTTCAGCATTCTATATTCAGACAGCGTTGTAGTGCAATGTAAATCACTGCCAGCTTATTTTCATAAAAATACTTCTTAATTTTCATTGTGATTATGCAAGCTACACCACAAACATAAGTGAGAGAACACTCCATTCTCATGACCCGTTGTGAACACACTACAGTTGATTTTCACAAGGCTCTGATGAGGTTCTACTGAAGGGAAGGAGTTTGTTTTTTCCAGCAATGACATACCAGAAATAAGTGAAATCAGATTATACGAAAGGATAAAGGAACCCTATGGATTTTTACAAGTTTCCTTTTTCTGCAACACTGATGATGTTATACAAGTTAAACTTCTCAGTAAAACAAGAGCTTTTAACACCCTCTCTTCAAGACATGCATATCATTCTAGGCTTACTGAGGAACACAATAACTGAGACTGCTCTAAGGCATAAAGCATGCCATGCCATACTCATCCACCTCTGAGTAGTTTCCTAGGAACTGTCTGAAGAAGAACTGCAACAAGAGCGAACTTACAGCAGAGCAAACTTGTGCTTCACCAGGAACAGGCATTCAGGTCTTACTGGAAAACAGATCAGTATAGTTTCACATATTAGTTTTATTTCCCTGACCTACAACTTATTACAGGTACTTTAAATCAGAAGTATTTAATTTTCAGATATTTTGTTTACTATACAGCAATTATTTCTGATAATGCAGACTTACTGAAACAAAAGGGAACACATTTTCATAGACTGAACTCTAAATAATGAAACCTCTCCCCCTTCCTTCTGCTAAGCAGGGATCTATTTCATTTTCTAAGCAGACTGCTGCACTCAAAACATTTCAAATGAGGCAAGAAAAATGTTTGTGCCATCCTAAAGTCCTCCAAACCCTGCTGGGCAGCTGGCTGTACTGGACATAGATCACACTACCAGGTGCTGACCATGCTCTGCCAGCTTCTACAGTTGTCTCTAGTCCTGCCATGTGTTGCCTTAGAGTGAATCCTCATTCGATTTCCTGCCTAATTGCTCAATTCAGCATTCATTTGCTAATGGTGCCTCTTTTGCCAGTCTACCATGTGTTTTTTCATCATTTTGCTTCACTGCTAGAACCAGTTGAATAAACAACAATCCATAATTCGGTCACATTCCCACATCAAAAACACCAAGTTTGGTCCTCCGTCATACATAAAAATCGTAATTGTTTGCAAATATTTCTGTTACAAATTGGTAGAAATACACTGACTCTGAATTTTCTGCAAGTTCAAAGAAATTGAAAATCACTATTAAAAATATACTGGTCATTATGTGCTACTCATTTGAAATATTCCATTCTGTTCAACCCAGAAGAGTGCAGATAGGTACAAAAGAAAACATTAGGGCAAGTGTACAAATGCAAACAGTGCCATTTGAAATCGCTTTTCAAATGACTGCTAAATACAGATAAGTATCCAATCTTCTCCCACATATTCTTTAAGAATGTCTTTAATTATCACTGTTAAATGCTCTCCAGGGTTTCTGTCCACACCAAATATGCAACAGTGGGCACTGAAAGTTGAATTCGAAGCTTCTTTGATTTCAAATGTAAATGCACACTTTTATTGAGAAAGAGATGCTCAATTCAACAGGTTTGAGACTTTAAACTTGAAATTATATAATTCACAAAAGAAATCTAGTAAATACTGAAAAGCAGCTTCCTTTGCAGAGTAATCTTCTCCAGCTAATATGCTGAGATCTAGCAGCTCCAGGATGAATCAGAAGAATAAAATAATCACTGTTTATTTTCTAGAAACCAAAACTTGATGCCACAGATGGAAGCGATCTACAACTGAGACTGCAAACCTAACCTTCCTGCATTCCACATCCTGAAAACTGGCTGAAGAGCCACACCCTAAGGGCTGTGCACAGGAAAGTCACTAGAGGAGTATGGCAGCGTGTGGTATTGGGACCAATACAGTTCAATATCTTTACTAATGCCCTGGATGATGGATCAAAATACTAAGTCAGCAAGCCTGCAGATGCTAAAGAACTGCACGGAAATGCTGATGTACCAGTTGGTTGTGCTGCCATGCAGACACCTGAGCAAAAATAGAAAAACAGGGCAACAAACATCATGAAGTTAAAACTGAAAGACCAAGTCCTGCACTTGGGGAGCAGTAACCCCAAACACTGGAACATGTGGGAGTTTGAAATGCCAGAAAGCAATTTCATAGAAACATGGGCATACTGGAAATAGTCCAAGAAAGGGCCATGCAGGTGATTAAGGATTTGAAACACTGATAGTACGTAAGCAGGAAGTAAGCGAGATGGCATTTTCCAGTCTTGAGAAGAGGCTCCAGAGGGATGCTATACATGTATATAAATAAATACCTGATGGGGAGAGAAAGAAGATGGATTCACTTCAGAGGCACGTAACAAAAGATCAAGAAGGACTTTCCATTTAGATTTTCATCTAAACATAGGAAAAAGCTGTTTAATTACAAGGTTGATTGAACACGAGAACAGGTTGCCCAGAGAGAGCTGTAGAGTCTCTAAGATATATACAAAACAAAAACAGCCCTGTGTACAGCTGACACTGATTTGAGCAGAGTGGATGGACCGGATCTCCAGAAGTCATTTTCCAACCTCAATGATTCTGTGAAAAACAGCACAGCCAGGTGGTCTGTTCAGCTTTGTCCACTCAGAGAATGACTGGAAAAAGACAGACCTGAATACACCAAAAGCAAAGTGATGTACAAAACAACATTTGTTCTGGCTGACGTAGCATGTCTGGCATAGCTACATCACTGTCTGACAGTACAAATACCAGACAAACCTTCCTCTGCTTCTGGCTGTTCTGACAAAAGCAGAAAAGTTTCCATCTCGCTTAAAACACAACAATGAACTGAAAATCCTCGCTTCTGAATAAGGAAGGCAGTAAGACTAGGAGGTGCCAATTCAGTATTTTATCTTTATCAAAATTTTCCATTACATTTGAGTGAAATCCCCAAACAGGAAATTTCAAAACAATTGCATTTTTTGTTGCCAGTACTTCAGGCATCTTAAACTGTAGAAATTTAGCCTCTGGCACAAAATGTTCCAGTGTGCCTTCATATTTATTTCACAAGTATTTGAAGTCTGATACCACATTTCAACTTTTACAGCCAGAAAAAGTGTAAAATCTGTTTTTTGCGAATCATACCAAGTCTTTGGCTTCTCCTTAATTCTTTGAACACCTGCTTATTTAAAATTAATACACCCACCTCCCTACAGTACTGCTACAAGTTAGCTCCAGAGAAGCAGGTGGATTGGTACCTCATAATGCTAATGCACTAACAAAATGGTAACTTGCAGCCCTAACAGGGGTGCTACAGGAGGGAAGTGATTTAAACATGGTTTGGAAATCTATCAAATATTAAAACTTTTTAAAATTAGAAGTACAATCACAGTAAATTACATCAAACGTTCAAACGGTCTCACAGAGACAAATGGTTAAAATTATTTTGTCAACTTAGATGAAAATTCCAAATGTCTTCAGATTCAGATTATCCAGTAGATCAGCTAGAAGCTTGCCAGAAGAGTTAGGAGACAGAAAGAGTAAACTAAGGAGCATAGAAAGAAATCACTAAAATGTCTGAAGATTTTTTCCTTAAAACTTGTATGAAATTTACAATTTAAAATGCATGTTAGATTGTTTTTTGGTTTGGGGTGTTTGTTTTAATACAGAGGTTTTCAAGTACCAGCATGTTCTTCCATGTGATATTAAAATAGCAAAATCTCAAGGTTTTTACTCGTATTTACACATTTCACCAAAAAACATACTGAGAGCAGCAGATGTTCCTAAGTACAGTGAATTTTCCAAAAGGAAAAGTCTGCTTGATGGCAGTGGTAGGGTTAAAATGAGAAAGCAATTACCACTTTTTGGAGAAATCAGTACACATGTGGCATGTCATTATATGACTATTCTGGGAGATTTCTCTAAAACATCAATCACATAAATTGGGACCATTCCACAACCATCGTTATTGTCCTAAATCCCACTGGTAGTTTTCAAAATTATTTTGTCATCTTGCTTATTTTGCTCGCATGTACAGAACTACAGAAATACATAAAACTAATTATATACAAAAATATTCTTAAATATTACACCACCTGAAAGCAACTTAAAACAGCCAAACTAGATGTAAGCATGGTATAAAATTCTTACTCAGAACTATGGAAAAGACTGAATTTCAGCTAATACAGTTGGACTGAATCTCAAATAAAAAATTTAAAAAAAAAAAAAGTAAAATATTCGACTAAGGGTCAGAAAATCACACAGAGCAGAAAATACTTCTTACCTACAACAGTTAATTCTGGAACACTGGGAGCAGGTAGCAGCAATGGCAGGTGCAAGGCAGGGACCATCTCATGCTGAAGCTCACTCTCTGCCCAATGCTTCATTTCTCTACATCTTTCTAGACACATCTCTCATCCTAGGCATTAATTCTTCTACTTCAACACAACAGTTTTCTATTCCCTGGAAAAGGAAAAATGAAACAAAATGTTTAGAAACAGATCTCAGTGTAATGAACCTATAAACATGCGCTCATCCTGTTAAGGACTTGTATGTTCTCCTTTTAATTACAAAATTGCAAAATCATGACAATCCATAAGGACCCCCAAGTTCTTCTCTTCAGGGTTGCTCCCAATGAGTTCTTTTCGTATCTGGGATTGTCCAGACTCAAGTGCAACACCTTGCACTTGGCCTTGTTAAACCTCATTAGATTTTCACACGCCCACTTTTTGAGTTTGTCCAGGTCCCTCTGGATGGTGTGCTTCCCTTCTGTTGTGTCAACTGCACCACTCAGCTTGGTCTCATCAGCAAACTTGCTGAGGGTACCACTCGATCCCAATGTCTTTGTCATTAATAAAGACACTGAAGAGCACTGGTCCCAAGACAGACCCCTGGGGGAAACCACTGATGACTACCTTATATCTGGAAATAGAGCCATTGAAAATAACCCACTGGTTATGACCATTCCACTAACTCTTTGTCCACCAAACAGTCCAGGCTTCAAATCTGTATCTCTGCAATTTAGAGATAAGGATGTAGTGCAGGACAATGTCAAATGACCTTGCACAAATCCAAGTAGATGACATCAGTTTCCCTTCCTTTGTTCATCGGTGCTTCATCATAGAAGGTCATCAGATTGGCCAGGCACAATCTGCCTTTGGCGACGCCACTCTGGCTGTCTCAGATAACCTCCTCATCTTGCACATGCCCTAACATCTCTTCCAGAAGGATCTGCTCCATGATCTTCCCAGCCAAAGAACTGAAGCTGACCAGCCTGTAATTCCCCGGGTCTTCCTTCCTCCCTTTCTTGAATACAAGAGCTATGTTTCTGTTTTCCCAGTCCCCAGGGCTTTGCCTGATGGCCACAGTTTTTCAAATATGATGGAGGGCAGCTTGGCAACCACATCAGCTAATGCCTTCAGAACCCTGGTATGCAAGTTTTCCAGCCCCACAGACTTGTACCCATTCAGTTTCATGAAGTGGTCTTGGATTGGGAGGGATTTTGCCAACCTGAACCCTGCTTAGAAGTTCAGAGGCACGAGAAGCCTGGCTAGCCCTGAAAATTGAGGCAAATGATTGGTTTGGGTGAAGCAGGCAATATTTAACAAAACAGACATCTTTACAGAAACTCATAGGAATCAGTTAAATTAACATCTATCTTTAAATTAACACTGGCCAGCATTTGAATGCATTACTAGCTTATCACTAAAATAGGTAGGCCTACCTGCATGTGGAGATTTACTCCAACAGGTGAATGTAAATTACAGAACTGTTTAAGTATCTGACAATTGGTGGTATCTTGGGGTGTATGTAATGATATATTTGGAGAAAACAAGTAGCCATAACCATATGTGATGACTGACTACAGCGTGGGAAAGCATTCAACACAAATTTAGATAGGTTTTCAGAGATCAATGGGGTTATGCAGCATCACAAACTGGAGGCTTGCTGGATGAAAACAGCATGTTCTAAGATCATATGTTTGATCCAGAGAGGACTCTGAAGTAGCGTTTCAGTGACTGTTTTATACCCTACTCATTTCTAGCTATTTTTGTGAAAAGAGGCACTGCTCATCCACAGATGGTTGATTTCCACATATTGTCAGTGCTCCATTAATTGGTGGTATGGCCAAACTGAGCTTAAACAGCATAGCCCAGAATGACACAGCATTGCCAAAGTACAGAGCACTAACAAGACTGGGTAGAGAGTGCCCTTGGTAAAGAGCAAATATGATTCATCCAAAAATGTTTGGAAACTATGTACTATTTCTGTATGTTTACATCAGATTTTCCAACAGCATCAGTGTGTCCTCACCCATGCATGCAACATCTCTATAAACTCAGAGGACAATCTGACACAGCACCAGTGCACATGTAGCTCCTAAAATTCTCATGGAATCAGTGCTAAGCTAGACCTAAAAAGCAACCGTGGACTCCATTTAATATGGCATGCATGTTAAACTAATCAGGTATAGTTTTTTCATGCTTCCAGTACCTGGAATGAGACACTGGCTAGCTCTGCAAATATTTACTTAATCCTAACAGGCTTATAATATAAGCACAGGCTGCAGTACATGCAAAGTCAATCACTTTTATATGCTAGACAGGCAGAGTACAAGGTAGCAGTTTCTCTATGGCAGTGCATCTGACCTGCCACATACCACTTGCCTAGTCCAGTTATGTGACTTCTGCACCTGTATCATGGAAAGTTCAAAGCCCAGGTGTCTGCTCATGGATAACTCAATGCTTATTACTCTGTAAGAACACAGCAGATTACCTTGATGAATATATGGAGAATTCTATGTCAACCCACATAAAACACCATATGGCAATTTCCTGTAACATCAGTTCTACTCAGAACATAATTTTACTGTCACTCCTGCACACAGTAAAGCAGTGTCAAGTTCCAGCAAAGAAATATTATCTCTCCAAGGGCTGTTGTCTTCCTTCCATTAACAGTGATTTTAGCAAGGAAAAATTAGAAATACTTCTGTAAATTACATTTAGGAGTTAATTTCCTAAGTGCAAACAGGCATGTACTACAAGCCAACAATGACACAAACATAAGAAATGTTAAAATAAATAAATAAATAAATCAGAACACTCCCTCCCATCCAGCCTTTGAAAAATTAGATTTTAGTAATTTACAAGTCCTGCTTAACTGTCCCAGCACAAAATTATAGCAAGGACTCTGCCTACCCAGTGAAGCATAGATGAATCAGGACATGGAGCTGTTAGAACAGGTCCAGAGGAGAATCATGAAGATTATCAGAGGGCTGGAGCACCTCTCCTATGAGGATGGACTTAGAGAGCTGGGGCTCATCAGCCTAGAAAAGAGAAGGCTCTGGGGAGACTTGATAGTGACTGAAGGGGGCCTAGAGGAAAGCTGGGGACGGACATTTGAGAAGAACATGTGGCGACAGGATGAGGGCAAATGGTTTTAAACTGGAAGAGGGCAGATTTAGACTAGAAATTAGGGAAGAAATTCTTTCCTGTGAGGGCAGTGAGACATTGAAACAGGTTGCCCGGAATGGCTATGGATGCCTCCTCCCTGGAAACATTCAAGGTCTGCATGGGGCTTTGAACAACTTGGTCTAGAGAAGAGTGTCCCTGCCTATAGCAGGGCAGTTGGAACTAAGTGATCTTAAAAGGTCCCTTCCCACCTAAGCCATTCTATGATTCTATAATAAACAGAAAATAAGTTGGATGTCCTGAATAAGAGAATTGAGATAACTGAGGCTAATTCAATCAGAGCACTGGTTTGATACACTCAGAGAGCACTAGAATTGATCCTAGAATGCAACAACCTGCATAAATACCATTTCATTGCTTTGGTTCGTTTCCAGATGGCTAGTATTGGTTCTATGCTAGAAATCCATTTGCAATGAAGTAGGCAAGTCAGCAAGAACAGCCTAACTGGCCTGGAAAACACTGACATCTATTTTCTCTCCCCAGATGACATCAGCTTGTAAAATACACCCTGCTGAATGTTCATAAACCCACGTTTTTAGCCAGCTTTCATGAGCCCTGAAAGACACACTTTAAGCAAGAAAATTTTAGTAGGACTTTTACTGTCTACATACCCATTATCATCACCTTTATTAGTTTTTTTCTAGATAACAGCTTATTGCCACTGGCAAGAAGGCAACCCAGTTCACATTGCTATGCTACTTTATAGCTACCTGTTGGAGGAACACAAAGTTTACTCTGAAACTGCACTATAACTCTTTCAGCAGAAAATTGATACTGTGGGTGGGGGACCTTTTTCATGACAATTTATTAAGTTATCTATATAAAGTTTATTTTAGACTAAAAGCTTGTCTTTTTTTGCTATTGTAATTGTACATCAATGTTCATCACAAACACAAAAATCAATAAGTGCTCTGATTAGAGTATTATTTCTGTAAATCACAGTACATCACAGAAATAGGGGCTATTAATCTTTAAAGTCATTTCAATGTCAGCATTATGTTTAAAAACTGATCTAACAAAAGTTACAGTAAAAGTTATGGTAATAGTATCAATCAGCTAGGGAAAATAAGTAATGGAAACCAACATCTGGAATATCTTGAAAGTCATAATTATTATACAATCTTATTTGCCATAGGAGATTTAAAATGAACTGTTTCTATAAAAGCTTTATTAAAAATTAAGAAAACAGTGGCAAGCTTTCATTGCTGCAGTATTCTCTAAAAATGAAAATAAGTCAACGATAACAGTGATATTTGGTGCCTTCATTTTCTGAAAGTACTATAATTAAGGACTACACTTCATTGTAGAATTAATGCTAAAATATTTGTGAGCCTGCAGTGGGGGCATTGGAGCTTGATGATCCTCAAGGTCCCTTCTAATCCAAGCCATTCTATGATATGGTAAGTATCTCAAGATTATAAAATGGCCTCATTGTAGCCCTCTTGTCAAACTGTCTGAACTCCAACCACTTCAATTAACTGTAAAACTGAAAGAAGAGTAATGTTATATTTGGGAAAGACACTGGAAAAAAAAAAAAAAAATGGAGCCAAGGAGTTGTCGTTTTGTTCAGAAACCCCAAAGAACTGCAAAAGGCACAATATTGTTTTCAGCAGTCAAAAACCAATGTTGATTTTTCAAAATTTGTTCATTAGATACCCTCTGTAGCACTAGGATCTTTTTCAAATGTTTTTACACTACACTAACCAGCGACTCAAAGATAACTCAGATACAGTAACTTATTTACCAACTTTCTCAAAGTGCAAACACTTAAAAAGTCTGTAGATGGTTCGAAAGAACTCCAGCCTTTCTCATGGGGGATACATGATACATAAGTATCTTTAGCAGCAGACTGTGTCAGTTACTAAGAAAATATGCTTACATTTCCCATGTAAATCATTATCAGAAAAGTTCTATTCTTCCACATCACAAGTGGCAATCTCAAAACTTATGTACTCCTGAATTAGACTCTCTTTGGGATTTAAAATACGCTACATTTCTATAAATGAAATGCAAATTTTGAAGAAGCTAAAACTGATAATATACTAAGGGAAGACAGTCAACAGAAAGATTGTCAAGAGTCAGATTGTGAGTCACAAAGAAACATTTACAAGTTGAGTTCTCTTTCCAACCCCTTGCCCAAAAGAATTCTTTCAAGTGCTGGGAAATTATACTTGTACTACCATAACCACGAGTTTATGCCAACTACAGCATTTGTAATGACCACCCAGGAGAACACTTTCAAATGCATGAAGTGTAAGATAGCATGTTGAGTGAAACATCAAAATATTTAGTGGAATAAATTCAAGTCTTCTACAAAGTTGTAGGGTACCCTAAGCACAGAATATATAATAACATACCAAGGGAAGGTAGTCTTTTGCATCATGGTGTGAACCATGCACTCATTCACATCATGCATAACTAATGGTAGTTTTACTTAAATGAAAACATAAAGCTTTAGGAAAAAATAAAAATAAAAAAATAATAAAAAATTACCAACTAAATTTTGTTGCTTTGCAAGTACACAGAGGCAGAAGTATGGCTTTGATTTCCCTACAGTCACCATTCAAGCATTTGGTCAAAAAGGTACCACCACATTGTTATGAAAACCCTTTACTACTGACAACACAGTGTGCCTTTCAGAAACAAAGTCCCAATCCACTCTGTCACTTAAGCTTGTTCTGAAGAACTCCAGTGAATTAAGTATATTGTTTTTTTATTTACATAATTAAATTAATTACTGATTTTTCTCAAATAAGTGTACTGGGCTAAGTCTGGATGTGGCAGTCCCCACAGACTCAACATTTTTAGCACACCAGCTGATTCATTCTAAAGAACAATCCACTGTCTATAAAGTAAGTTTCTAAATATGGTAAATTACTGTGTGGCCCAACAAAATGAATTTTTGTTTTCTTTACAGCTGGCCTGAGTCAAGCAATATTCTGAAAAGAAAATAAAGCAGCGGCACAGTGCCTGTTGCAAGGGACCAGGGAAAGTGCATTCACCACACAGATATGTCTCATATACAACCATTTTAATCTTGCCTAGTGAACCAGCTTTGTACCAGAAAAGCCTTCAAATTTTGATTTGCTAGCATGTATTGATTTTCACTATCAAGATTGCTCTTAGTCAACAGAGAAGTAATTACTTTAAAGATTGTTCCAGTAATTACTCATGTAGCCAACCAAGAGGGAAGTAATTACTAAATTAATTCTACCATCACCAAAGAAATGAAGAACATACACAGGTTGGAACAAAGAACACAAAACATTTTTATAAGTCATATGCTTAAATTTCAAATATTTAAAAGTGCTTTAAGTTCAGTCAATTCTATCTAGAAAAAAACAGTCTAGACAAAGAAATACTAACTTCAGGAAAATTTACACACAACTTTCAGTGTGCCCAGATTATTTGCATTGCCAATGTGTTAAAAATATCCTTTCCTTCCATATTTCCTTTTTGGGTGTGATCACTTTGATCTCTTAACTTTATTGAATACAAGTTGGCCTGAAAGAAAGAATCAAAACCAAAATCAATTCACAGTGGTGTTCCACATGAAACTAATGTAACAACTCACAATACTTTAAAGTTTGGGTGTTTTCAATACTTTAAGGTTTGAGTGTTTTACTGCCCAAGTAACATTAGTAGTCTTTAAACAAGAAGTGTAGCTATTTTAGGTGAAGCTGATACATTTCAAGACACTCAGTAACTGAATGTCACCACACTGAGTTTCTGAAAGACTGTATTAGTGAAACAAACATAAGGCTGATCTATCTATCAGCATACCGTTTTCTTCACCTCATGAAGAAGGCCACAAAGCTCTGTGGAGCTGTCTGGAGACCAGCCACTGCTCAGGGATTGCTGGGCATCAGTAGGCAGCTGGTGAGACATTGTACTGCATGAGTTGTTGGATATATAGAGATATACCTATATATACACATATCATATTATGCATTTTCATTTCCATTTCATTTTCTGTCTTAGTCAACACTTTTTATCTCAACGTACAAGTTCTACTTCATTTCCAGTTCTCTCCCTCATCCCACTTCGGGGGATGAGTGAACGTCTGTGTGGTGCTGTGCTACTTGCCATGCTAAACCACAACCTTGTTCGAAGATTTATTTTTTCAAATTAAAAAAAAAAAATAAAAAATCCTTAAGGAGCCTATGTTGATTTAAAACATAGCTTCACCATCTGCAGAGTCTTAAATCCTTTCTTCATTATAACATACCTGTAGATAAAATACTTCAAAACCAAACATCTGCTTTCTTCCAAGCACATCTATCAAGAAAACCAGAGTTGTATTTTTAGGGATTATATCTTTATATCTAATTGCCTAGTTCGTGCACCCACGACATTTGCTTTTGACTGGGCTTTCATAGAGCAATCTAACACCAGAAACATTAGCCTCTGCAAAATGTAAATCGGTCCTTGAGCATGTCAGAAAATCTTGTAGATATAATGGTGTATGATTAACAGCAAAGAACTTCATCCGCTTCTAAGGAATACATGAACAGGGGGAAAGAAGGGGAATATTGGTAAAAACTTGGTAGAGGACTCTTGCAGACCATTTCTGTGTCCTCTTTGAATTCATTTCATTGACCACTAAAATTCTAAATCCCAGAATTATTATAGCCTGGAAGTTTCAAAAAGCTCCAACCAGACTGGAGCTCTACTAAAAGGCAGCATGGGCACTCTAACAAGATATGATGAGAAATCACATGCTAGGACAGGGAAATCTGATACTGGCTCTTGTCCATACAAAGGAAAACTAAGAAAGAACAAATAGTAATTGCAGTTTGGGTAACCTGTGAAAATCAACCAACAAAGCCTTTCTGCCTTCATCAATTCAAGGTCACAGCAGACATAAAGTAATGAGGTCTCTTCCTCTTTAGAGCATTCCATAATTTCTTTGTGAACACAAGACAATCCTCTTCACCTCTCTTTCCTTGCATCTACCATTTAATATAATTAAAACAAGAAACACTGACTTTTCATTTTACATCCTATTTGCTCCTTTTTGTAACTTGCTATGCACTGTTTCTGTTTGTTTGGGTGAAATTATTTTCCTTCGTAGCTTGCTTTTAAGGGGACTGATTACTAACCATAGCCCTTTAGGAATCACTTCAGGATTTCTCCACATCTACTTGGAAAGGGAAAAGGGATAAGTAAATTTACCCAAGGGTACCTCTATTAATGTCCAGCACAAAGCTGACAGAAAAAAAAAAAAAAAAAAAAAAAAAAAGTCATCAGGAATATGGAGAAATACTATTCAGAGCACTGCTCTGAATGACAGAAGTCTTTTTAAAGATCTCCCTTTCCTCCTCTTGACTTTCCTCTTTATTTTTAAAATATTAAATTAAACATAGCAACCTCATCAGAGCAACCTGTAGTGATCAGCTGCCCTTCTTACTGTCAGGTCTTTGACAAATTTCTCTGCTGCTGAGAAATGTTTTTCAAGTGGCAACCTGGTCACCTGACTAAGATTTTCACCTGCACGTTTCTCAAAAATCACCGCCTGATTGATTTCCTTTGTGATGTACTCAAGGGCATTGGCATGCAAGTCTGAAAAGCTTTGAAGGCATTAGGGTCTGTGAAGAGAGAATGCTGACTAAAGGCATAGTTCTACTTCGCAACTAGCTGCAAATTGTCGTCTTCTCCCTAGCAATATCTTGAAAAGAAAGAAAAGCCACTAAAGGTAGTGTTCCATCTAACCTTTATGTGGTGATTTCAATCTCTGGTTATATATCCAAATCAATCAACAGAGATTACAGAAATGATAAGCAACTATAAACAGGCTCCTTATCATTGTTAGCCTCTGTCACATAGTAACAGTACAAAAGAAATAACACATCTTCTTGAGAGGCTGTACAACTACTATGCAAATTATGACTTTCTATGCAGGAAAGTCCATCAGAGGAATCTGGACAGGCTAGATCAGTGGTCTGAAGCTAATGGGATGAAGTTCAACAAGATCAAATGCTGGGTCCTGAACTTTGGTCACAGCAACCCCAGGCAATGCTACAGACTTGGGACAGAGTGTCTAGAAGACTGTGTAGAAGAAATGAACCTGGTATACTGATCAATGCTCAGCTAAACATGAGCCAGCAGTGTGCCCACATAGCCAACAGTGCTAATGGCACCAAGGCTCATATCAGATATAGTTGCCAGAAGAAGAAGGAAGGTGATCGTCCCTGTGTACTCAGCTCTGGTGAGGCTGCACCTCAAGTACTGCACTGTGTTTTGGGCTCCTCACTACCAGAAAGACATTAAGAATCCAGAAACTGTCCAGACAAGGGCAACAAACCTGGTGAGGGATCTGGAGCACACGTCTTAAGAGGAACAGCTGAGGGAACACGGACTGTTCAGTCTTGAGAAGAGGAGGCTCAGGGAGACCTTACTGCCTTCTACAAGTACCTGAAAGGATGTTGTGGTGAGGTGGCAGCTGGTCTCTTCTCTCAGGTAGCAGTGACAGAGCAAGTATGTATTGGCATGTATTTGAGATCTGCTTGAGAACATTTGGATGGCCAGATTTTGTCCAAAGTGAGTAAAACACAGCTCTGTCTCTCCCTGAACAAGGCTGTTCTACTAGTACTTTAACATGTCTGAAATCATGATCTGCTTTCCTGTCATTCCACTGGCAAAAGCTCTATTAGGTTATGTAACAACAAATACAAACACTATTGCAGAAGTGTCGCTGTTATTCCCCAACAAATAAAGCTTTTCAACATTAACAAGGAGATTTCTATGTTACATGTAGATATAACCATTATTCTTGAAGGCAGTCATCTATTTTTATCTTTTGTTTTCTACTATAGGAATTTTAGACTATCTGGCATTTCAGCAACCCTATCAGTTCACAGAAGTGCCTGATTCATTAATGCGTTCATCTCAATCTTAAAATTCTAGGGCAATTAAATAGGAATTGGTGTTTCTCCAGAGAGGCTTCTCCATCTAAAAATAAAATAGAAGTTAGACAGTGACTGGCATTATTTATTACAACAGTTCTACTGGAATGATAATACAGCAGCTTTCACATGCAAATATACGTACATTTAAATGATTTAGTAAGGATTAAAGTAAGGCGCTTAATACATTTCTTTGCTTGTGCTCAATCTTTTCATTCACTTAAGAATCTTATTAAAAATGCCTCTCAAAGTAATTCTTCTGGACTGTGAAAAAATGTCAGTAAACCACAAGGAGAATATTTTTGTCTCTGAAAGAAGAGATGCTACATAGGAAAAAAAAAATAGCAAGCCAAAAATATTTCAGTAGCTCCTTACAAGTCAGGATTCAACAATACACTTATACCATCTAAAGAGGTAACAAATAGGTATGTTTAAAAATATACGTGTCACTGAAATACTAAAACATTCAACAGGAAATAGGATCATAGCTGTAAGATTTATCATGTTAAGGTTCACCTCAGATTTTAATAACTACACCTTTCAGCACCCTTAAAACAAAGATCCAGTAAAACAGGTAAGATCCAACTCCGGCTTGTCTTTGCAAATGCAATAATAATTGTTCCTTTCCAGGATCAAACAAAAATAAGATCATGTACAAAAACTTACATTTCTGTTTTCAATGCAGTATTTTCTCACAGTCACAAGTTTATGCTGTTTAGTAACAGCAGCACAAAGCTGCACAGTAAATCTGAATTGCAGATGTTTCGCTCTGTTGCAATGTGGAAAAGAAAAAAACATTCCAATGAAGACCAACCAGCTCTGCATGAAACTGTTAACTGAGGAGTGGTTCCTCAAAATCCCACTGTGCTGTTTAATAGTCAGGGCTGCTTATCTGCTGCAATAGCACATTTACTTCAAAAACATGAAGCTGATATGATCCACTATAACAAAAAGAGAATATGCAAAGTCTACTCCATCTCTTTGGCCTCTTTGGAACAATAATTATCATCTCTTGACCCTCAAATATGATTGATTTGAAAACATGGAGGCAAGAGTCAGAATCCACATCTATTCCCTGAAAAGGCAACATCAGTAGGAGAGAATTCAATGTGAGTCATCTTTGCATGAAAAATATTAGTGCTATACAATAGATATATTAGCCTCACCCCTTCACTATTTCTCTCTGTTCACTTCTACGAAAAAAAATTTATAGGTTAGAATTCCCTCTTCTTGCTGTGAGTATCTTCTGCAGATCCTGAAACCTATTACAATTAAACATTAGGTTCTTGAAGGCACAATAGTCAGTATCCTAACTACATAGATTACTCCCAAAGTAATGCCTCCTATATACTTCCATGAAAACAGATACAAAAGGCATAACAGCACTATTTGACATAGGAAGTTCACTACAAAACACTATTTCTCACCAAATTCACCACTATACATTTTCACCTGCGATCAACAAGACCCAACTTGCTGCAACTGTAAAAATCTGCAAAACAGCAGCAGTGACTACACGTTTCACAGCTGCTGCGATGGCAATGTTGCTGAAGCACACTAGCCACTACCTCACTGTGCCAATATCCACGGTTTGGTCTCCATAAGTATTCACCAAGTGTCTATTCATGTCAATGGGTGCCATTTTTTCGACACGAAGTAGTTCAATTTTACAATTTTGCTTCATACACACATGTATGTCAGACACCATTTTGTCAGAGTGCCCCTTTGCTGCCACCTGTTGCATTGCAAAAAAAAAAAAAAAAAAAGTTTGAACATCAGTGGGAAAGTTCAACCTCTACCACAACCTTTACTGCATGATCAATTATAGTTTCCATGGAAATAAATAGGAGCCATTACTTTTGGAGTGGCCTCTGTGTACATGGCCCAAGACATTCCTGTTCAGTCAGTGCAACTCAGGCAAACCAAAAGGTCAGAAGCCTGTGGGCTAGGTGATCCAAATGCAGTGTATGTTTGAAACCCCAGAACAAAGAGTTGAAACACACTTCACAAAGGTCTGAACTGCAAGAAAATTTTCTTTCAGAAATCTCTCTAACTATACTATTACCAGCAGATTACAGAGATTTTATTTATGGTTTGCATTAAAACAGAGCATCATGATTTTGCTGCTCTGCTGACAATCAAGAGACATGCTCTAAATTGATTCCAAGTGTTTATCAATACCAAGTCATGTAGAACAGCATGTTCGCATGCCTCTATAGTCATAAGTTATTGTTCTTTCTGATTATTCAGAGTATATCATTTCACATCCATCCGTCCATCAAAATTAACAACCTCATGCAGAGATGTGGGCAAGTGAAAGCATGGCTGGAAGGCTGCTCAGAAACAAAAGATCTGGGGAAGCAATTGTCCCCCTGTACTCTGCACTGATGAGTCTGCACTCAAACACTGTGTTCAGTTCGAGCCCCTCAAAACAAGAATGGTTGCTAGAATGCAGTCAAAGAAAAGTAATGAAACAGAGTGAAGGGACAAGACCTGTGAGAAACAGCCGAGGAAACTGAGGTTGTTTAGTCTAGAGAAAAAGCTGAATGAAGACCTCATCAGTCCCTACAGCTACCTGTAATAAGGTTGCAGCAAGGAGATGTTGGTCTCTTTTCTCAGGTGACGATTGATAAGATACAAGTAATTGGTCTCAAGATGTGCCGGGGGGCTTAGATTATCAGGAAGAATCTCTTCATGGAGAGGGCAGTTTAGGCATTAGCATACATTTCCCAGGGAAGTTATGGAGTCACTATCCCAGGAGCTATTTATAGATGGATGTGGCATTAAGGGACACAGTTTTGTAATGGGACTGGCAAATCAGATGGGCAGTTGGACATGGTGACCTCAGAGCCCTTCCCCAGTCTAGATAATTCTATGATTCTACTATTTGTCCAAAAATGAAAACATAGTGTATCAGAAGTAAGAAAAAAAAGTCAGGATTTTGGACGTCAGTATTTAAATAAGAGCCAATTTCATTTATTTTAAGAGCGCCTTATTTGGGTGCTATGAAATTTAAATAAGCTCAACAGGTTTTTAAGAGCACAAGTGAAGACTTTATGCACCTTAAATAATAATTTTCAGTGGGTGTAACTGAGTTGTATCAGTTATAGTCATAGACACCATCCTCTATACCTACAAAGACTCTACTTTTACAGCCATGTTCAGTATTATTTTCCCCTTCTTTCAGAGAAACTTCCTAGTATGAAAAGCTGATGATATCCAATTAATTTTGAAAAATAAATGCAACCTATTAGAATCATACATGACGACAGCCTGTCAGAAAATAAAGACACCAAGGTATTGCGTGATGATGCAATGACTTGACAGAAGAACAAATGTTTTCATGCATCTCAATTTATCTGCTTTAGCCTGAAGGACAAAAAGAGGATTTGGGGATCCCCTGTTTCCCTTTTCTGGAGGCACAGATTTTGCAAAAGCCCTTCACCCCACTAGTCATGGAACTGGGCTGAACCAGCCTGTAAACCATTGACAGTCCTGATACAAATAGTTGATATAACTTACAGGATCCTTATGTCATGTTGCTGGGGGGAGGAAGTCAACCATTTCTGTAACAGTCCACTTAAAAGAGGAGCTTCACTTCCCCCACACATAATAGAAAGCTGCCTGACCAAGGTATGCAGAAGAGCTGAGATTGAAGGCTGAGTGTTGCATTGCCTGCATGTAAGGGATGTCGTCAAATGCATGGAATTGGAAAAATAGGTAAGTAACAAAATCCAGTTCATAATGACGTGCATTAAATTCAAAACCTGTTTTCACCTTTTCTCAAAGGAGGACAGTAGTTGCTTAGTACTCATTTACCACACAAGCAATATTAAAGTAAGTAATAAGTATGTTCGCTGTTTTGGTTTTTTGTTGTTGTTGTTGTTGCTTTTTTTCTTCCAAATAATCTGTTTTAAATATGAAAAACACTATTAAATGTGAAGCGTTTCTAATCTGGACTATAGTGCAGTCAATATTCACTCTGAGTTGTTAGGATTTCTTATTCTTTTTACTGTAGCTTGATCATAAAACCTAAAAAACAATTATTTAGACAAGATGTCAGTTCTGACATGACAGAGAAAGTTTTTCTATATGCCAAGTGCTAACATACCCACGGAGCTAAGGAGTAAGCAGCAGCAGATCTTGAGGCAGCGCAGTTAGGCTGGCACCTTGGTGTGCAAATACAGACAATCTTCACACTACATCTCAATGGTCTTAGCAACTAGTGTCAGCACAGCGCTAGCCAGAGAAATCCTGCATGCCAGCTCTCTGCTCAGCCTAGATTCAGCCAGTTCATCACCTCATGTTCACATTTAATTATGTTTACCCAGACCAACTCTTCAAATAAATGCCTCTCCCAATTACAAAACCTATACCTCTACCAGCAGTGTCCTCAGCGTGGGATTTGTGTACATTCACTCTTTTCCTGCAGAATTTCCTGAATTATTCTTCAAGTACAACTACTTGTAGAATGCATCTGAAATGTGCTCACAGTGAATCTCCTAATCTTCCCCTAACAAAACTGAGCTTTGAAGAGGATTCCCTTTCCCTACTGAGGTAATGATACAACATTCCCACTCTATTTACATAGAATAGACTTCCTGAGCTGGCTTTAACTTTATTTTCCAGAATGGCAATGAAAAAGGCGAGAAATTATAATACAAAGTTTTGAATCCCTATACTATTACATGTTTGCATTTTAAAGAAAAAATAATCAGTAACCAAGAATAAAAAAAAACCAAAAGCATATTCCAGCTTGAGGGACACCATGTTTTTATACCATATGAACCTTGAGAAGGCAAAGTTAACACTTAAGTGGAAAGCTGAAGAGCATGCCAGAATTTCTCTCTTTCTAGCTACAGTCCATCCTCAACCTAATCAACTTTTTTTATTAGTTTATCAAAAATAGCTAATCCTTGACAAAATGCATCTTTTCCAAGACTAATTTTAAAACAAAAATTGCCAGAAAATAGGCCACCAACTCTACATAATTAAATAGACCTTTCCACTAGAAAAGATGAAAGTGTTGCAAGTTCTTAAATATTTCACATTTTGTACTTGAATTAACTTAGAAATTTAATTTCCTTTTTCCTATTTCCTTTTGGCTACAAATATGAATATATAAGTAATCAAATATTTTATCGCATAAGTTCTGCCTGTTTTCTTTTCCAGAAAAGGAAAAAAAAAACAAAAAACAAACAACAACAACAACAAAAAACAACATTATTTTGAACAACTGTTAATGTTAGAAAAACAGGTAAAATTCATAGGTCTTTTTCAGACCAAAACATTTCATTCAACATGAAAACTCTTCTGAACAACCTATTCCACAAGCAATCTTGTCCATACTTTCTATCATTTAGTCCAAATCCAAGTATTGTCTTATAAACTGAAATCCATTCTGGTTTTAAATTCTAGTAAATAAACACAGAAGTCACAGAACTGTTTGAGTTGGAAGAGACCTCTAGAGATTACCTTGTCCAATCCTCCTGCAAAAACAGGATCCCTACAGCAGGTAGCACAAGTAGGTGTGCAGGCAGGTCTTGAATACCTGCAGAGTAGACCCAAAAGCCTCCTCAGGCAGCCTGTTCCAGTGCTCTGTCATCTGATAGTGAAGAAGCTATTCCTTGTATGAAACCTTCTGTGTTCTAGTTTCTACCTGTTGTCCCTTGTTCTATTGTTGCTTGCTACCAACAATAGTCCACTCTCACCAATTTGACTCCTGCACTTTAAATGTTTAAGAACAGTTACAAAATCCCCTCTCAACCTTCTCCAGGCTGAACAGTCCCGTGTCTCTCAGCCTTTCCTCATACAGCAGATACTCTACATAAAGCAAGTAAATAAGCACTTCCATATACTCCCCAAGTGTATTTCAGAGGAAGTTCAGAATGTCTAAAGATCTTTTCTGCTGTTCAAAACAACAGTAACAGGAGGAACCCCCCCACACACACACCCCCAAGGCTGTGATTCATCTCATTTTGGTCAAATACACAGCCCTCAGAAAATGCCTTCATTGATGAGGATTAGTTCAAAACTGATAATTAGCTCACATCTAAAGATACATCTGAGACTACTAGAAAGCACAAGAAATTCACGTAGCACTCTGAAAATTTGTAAAGAAGTCTCAGCAACACAAAAATCATTGAGTTAGTCTTGAATATTCTATTGTACTGCAAAAGCATTTATAGGGAATTGATTATATTAGCTTTGTAACGCTTCCTGAAGTGAGGTTATAAATACAATATTGTTAAAAGTACTAATAAACCTAGCACAGCACTAGCTCTGAAATTTATTACTGGTAAATTTTTTATAGCTTGCGTAAATTACTTTACTTTCAGTATATACAACATTCCCTGCAAGAGGAAGCTGATTCATTAAGACAAGATTCAATACCGATGTGTAAGCAGTTAGGAACTTTTCCAACCAAAGAACTGAGTTAACCATATGGGATTTTCTAATTGGAAACAGACAGCAATATCTTTTCTGTTGGGTTAGGGGTTCTTCCTTTTGCGTATTTGATCAATAAAGTTTCTCCTTAAAGCAAAAAGCTATTTCAAAGCTAAATTCCACTTCAATACTTGAAATATGAAAGAAGGCTTGGCAGGAACTTCAGCAAAGTAGAAAAAAAATATCTTCAAAATAAGATTTTTAAAACATTTATGGACTAGAATATATGCAATTTCTATCACAAATGCCCAATATTAACATTCTCAGCTAACTGGCTGAGTAACTGAACTGCTTCTACAATAAACCAGAACTGTCACCTCAAGCCTAAGAAATAAGAGGGACTCATCTGCCTATAGGTAGATTGTATCTACCTATACCACAAGCAACCACCACCCAAGCAACTTCCTACATCTGTTAACAGCCAGACGCTTCTAGTACTGCCAGCTGAAACTTGATGATCAGTACTACATAGCAAAGTTTGAGAACTTATGCTTCAGAACTATAATTTAGCCATGTTAAGCAACTCTGCCTGTTTCCATATAAAAATATACTCTAGAAAATACCATGTTAAACATCAGTTGAAAGACAGAAAGGTAGTATATAATTAAAGCTTAACAGACACTGAAATGTTTCTTTGCAAGAGTCTGAATAATCTGCATCATATGTGACAACAAGTTTTATTTCTGAACTTGAAAATTACATGGGTTTCATCTGAGAGAGAGAAGTGGGACCAGTTACTTTCTCTGCTGAATAACAGTGAACTGTTATGTCTTGGATATGAAAAGCATTAGTAAACAGTGAGTTACATGGCTATGTCTTCACCAGCCCAGCACAGTTTACAGAAGCTTTTTGACAGAACTAAAACATGGATGCCACGCCACAGGGCTACACATATAACTATGCACTTTTCTCTCTCCACTAGCATTAGGGTTCAGCTGAGAAGAGCCTAACAGACAGGTTCCTAGGAACAAAGCTTATTGATGTCCTCTGACAAAATGATGGCTCTCTTCCATCCTGCCAGAGGAAAAAGCTTTAAGTGATTACATTATAAATAAGCTATTTCCTTTAGAAACAACTTAAATGAGAAATCTAACAGCTGTTCTGTTTGCTGCTCCACTCCAAGGATCAATGAACACTGGATGTGTCAGTTAGTAAGACACAATCCATCAAGAACAAGCGAGAGGATGCTACTGAAGACTGCAGCTTTTATGTTGTGTTTATAACACTGGCCACATCTACTATACCAAAATATAATATTTAATTCAAACGGCCTAGAAATGTACACAAAAATATTTTCAATGACAATGATTAGAATGAATAAATGTAAACAGTAATTTCTTAAGGGCCAACTATATCATGAAAAGCAAAATACATCAATATATAAAACGTATAAAACACCAGCTCCAGAGGAAGGTAAGCAGTAACCCTTTTTGCAGTGATTATATGCATACACACCAATGTACATACCCATATATGTACACACATGCCTGATAACTCTGGATGACTGTCAAACATTCCTTGCAGTTTCCACCAGAAACACTCTAGAGAGACCCTAATCCAGTTCATTTCAAAGTTTTGGAAGCATGTTTATTCAATATATGATTAGTCTGAGCACTCAGAAAAGTGCAAGACTCATAAACCAGCATCTTGAAAGTACAACTATCAACATACATGCTGTTTGTCCTTTATGAAGTCAACTGTATGCTTCTGCAATCATTAAAAGATGCAAGTGAGAAGTCATTGACAGCTGCTTCTGTTGAAACCCCTTGTGAATGATATTTTTATTTTAAAGTTTAAAATGTCAGCTGAGAACCCTGAGAAGGGAATGAGAGATCTTCCTACAATGCGAGATTAACATTGAAATGTTTAACCACTCCATCGCATCATTAGGGGAAATAATTAGGCACTTCACACAGACACTGCAAGCTAAATTACAAAAGGCAGTTTATGAACTACTTTTAACATATTTTTCTTGAATGAAAAGAATGTACCAGCAGACAGACAGTAATCACATTTAATTTCCATCCTCAAGAAAAGTTTCAAAGGACTGAAGTAAGGCTTCATTAGGGGCCTACTCCATTTTCAAGAAAGGATTTATCACTGCTTAATCCAGTAAAAATCCATTAAATTTCACAGACAAATGGTGTTCTGGAAAGGCCAGAGGTTTCAACCAGTCACCATAATTTACTGCTTTGGAAGTAGATTATTTTTCAGCTACACAAATTTGTTCTGAAGTCAAGGACTGTTCACAGAAAGATAAAATCTAACAAAGCAAGGAATGAACAGAGAGAACAGAGATCACCACAATAAAAAACTTAGTGTAGAAGTTGTACTGAAGAAGATCAAGTCAAAATTTTGACATTCCTGACTGTAGCATGAGATGGTATGTGATCTTGCTAAATACACGGGGTCTATATCGAAGACAACAGTCTCCTTTTCCCATGCTTGAACTTTAAATACATCTGATTTGCAAGTCCTGTGTGTCAAACTAGGAATGAAACATCCTGATCAGAATACCACAGATAAGAAAGTCACAGAATAAGCAACAGCACAATCTGGCAGTGTTTTTTTCATATATGTACACCAAAAGAGTTGGACAAATGTTTACATACATTATAAAGAAGCAGCACACTTCACAAATGAATTTTACAGATCCAATTCTAAATAAAGATTTCTTTTTTGGGGAATTGGTAGCACTTACAACTTACCTGCCCTCAAGAACAAAGGGAATACATTAGAACAAACTGAAGCTTGCAACATTCAAATATTTTTCTTAGTATTTGTAAACAGTAGAAAGAGAACCACAATTTCCCTTCCTAGATACTCATCTGGTTACCTTGTAATCCTTCTCTTTTTTATTTTTAATTGTGCGCACCAAAATCTTTTATCTTAGCTTCTAATAATGTAGTAGAGTCACAATTCTATATTGCCACACAACAAGCACCATCAAAAAAATCAAGCTGTTTATACAAAGTCATTCATTTTTATCCCTAAAATCATATTTTGCTGTCATCTGAAAAAATTTCTGTGTGACATTAAAGATAACGCAATATCACAGTAATAAGGAAATTACTTTTCTTCTTAATGCCTCATTACTGACATTGCTAGTATTGTATTTGTGCATCTGATACAAGAGGTATCTCAAGGGTAGTTTTAAGAATGTAAATGATAGACTTCTGCCCTCATTCACATAAACAGAAGCACACACATTTTAGTATTTATAAGCCACTGAAAGTATTCCCACATGCTATCATATTTGATTGCCTTGTGATAAATTCTAATTTTACAAACGTCCAGATCATTTCACTGATTTTACAAATATCCAGATCATTTCATTATCAACACCAGGTCAAGGTCAATGAAAGGTGGATGATGTAACTCATATTTCATTAAATGCATTAAATGCTTCCTCTATTTAATACTTCCTAAAATAATAAGGGAAATACATACTTGGAAGCTACACTGTAGTAGAAGCACTGCAGTAATAGGAAGATTGATATTTAATCTTTATTTTCATACCACACTTTCCTGGTTTAAGAATAAGATCTGATTTTCCTACTCTGTATGCTACGTATCATCTTATCACAAAAACTTAAGGAATGGAAAGAATTAGATACTCTCACTTTGTTCTGCTCATTTCATGTCCTATGCCACTGAATGCTCAAAGACAACAGACACTTCACTGTAACAGCACAGCTGTGTCTGCATGGTAACACTGTGCAGACACTGTGCTGTGCAATGCTCTGGCAATGTAAAGATGACAACACTTACCCATCCCCTATACAACCCACCTTATGGCTCCTAGCTGATCTCTCGCAAAGCAGCCTGATTTGGAACTCCATGAACAACAATAAAAATACTTCCTGATTAACAAAAAAAAAAATAAATAAATAAAAAATAAAAAATAAAAAAAAATCACTGAATAAACTTTAAAAAGATAAAAGATTTATGTAGCAATTGGACAGATCGGTAGAGTAGGAAATGTGTTACAGCAATGTTACAACAGAGGCATGATGACAGAAGACCAGCACAATAGAAAGGTACTATAAAGGAAGGGAAGATTGCTCACCCATATCAGAAGATTCCAGAAGATTCACAGCATCTCTTCAAGAGTTTTGGGGTTTGTTATGCTTTGTTTTGGGGCTAGAATGGGGCTAATTAAGCCCTAAACCAAGTTCAAGTCACAACAGCGCAAATTCTTTGAAATAGTGAATTCACAAGTTTGAGTTCTTAACTGTAGCATAGAATCTGGACAGTTCTTAAACCTGTCTTTGCATTACTTTTTCTGCTCCTGTATCATTAGGTCATTAGGTGACAAACATCTAAGAAGGCACAAACCTTCCACATCCAAAAAGGCACACGAGACAAGAACAGAAGAACTATGATTAGTATTTCTTTTTATAACATACAAAGTATTTTATTATTTAGAGCCTTTAGTCTGTATAGCTAAAGTAAAAAAAAATACGTGGGGCTGCCTAAGAATTAGTACTGCAGTTTAAAGAGGTGTTTTATTATTATTGTTTCGTCAAGTATTCAGAAGCACAGTATTATTATAGTGCTGGTGTTTTTCATTCAGTCTGTAAGGCAGTCATTCACAGAAATATTGTCATATTTCCTTTATTCTGAAAAAGGTAGGAAAGTAATATTAGGTAGCTACAGTGAGGATATGAGAAATATCTTCAAAAATAGGCATGCCAAAAATAAAAAATTCTTTTTCAACAACTTGGACCAAGCAGAGGATGAGCTTTTATTTCTCCTGTATGAATCATCTATATATGTACATCACAAAGGTAGCAGGTAATAGCTGGCATGTGCTTCCTGACTCAGTGATCATTTTCACCACATTGCTCATTGTCCTAAACAAGTATTACACACTGTGAGAGGTGGCTGATAAACCATTATTTTACCCATATGATATCAGACCTGTAGATACTGCAGAAAAATAAAATCATTCCTGCCAATACTATTAATGATCAATGGAAAGGGGCATCAGAGGACAGTTGTGAGAAAGCAATATGTAGGCTACTGTTCCAGAAGAAGGAAATCCCCAAAACATTCAAGCCAGTTCCTAACTACACTGCCCTTGCAGTGTTGTTCACAATAAAGCAAACTATTCAGGTTTGGATTTCTGTGTATCTCCACTGATCAATTTAAACACTGTTGACAGTTGAAAAGTAGTGCTTTGCTTGCAGCAAGACCACTTGTCCTTAACCACTCAGGGCTTAACGCAAGCATTCTGAACTGGTTGTTTTCCCACTTCAGTGACCAAGAATCCTTTTTATTTGTTTCCCTAAACATTTGCAGTATGTTCCTGTAATCAGAAAGTAAGGGATATCACAAAAGAGGAGGAAAATGATACCAACTACTAATCAAAAGGTAAAGCTGGAGCTGTGGGTAAAAATAAAGCTTCCTGTTTCATTTTTAAACTTTTTGATATAATTGAAAAAAATCCTTTTTCAGGTGAGAAATATTCAATTTATATTGTTGATTCTTAAAACAACCGCACTTGAATTGGCATTTACACTCAAGTGACTCATTGATACTTAGCTACACAATGACATTATCATTTCCAGTGCTGTTTTCAAATACCCACAAAAAGGTTCTGTTTGCTTAGATATGAATAGGACGGCAAATATATGAAGACACATCCAAATCGTAACAAGGATAATTTAATCCTGGGGAGCTCTGAAGAGAAGAAGCCTGGAGGCTGCAAATCCTGGTTTAAGGCTGCAGAATGTATTTTCCCTGTGTGCTAGTAGCTTCCTTCTGCTGGAAGAAACACTATGAACTGCTAAAACAATATCTGAATCCAGTTTTTAGATCTGATTCCACAAACCATCAAGAGTCCTGATCACAGCCTGCACTGACCGGAGCCTGCAAGTTACCCCAATGCCTAGCAATGATCTGCCCCTTCCAACTGTGACCGATGGACATCCTTGCTACGTGCAGTCAGAAAAGAGAAAGGAGTCAGGAGACTCCCCAAAGATAAAAAGGGGCACTCACCGAGTGTGCATTTTCAGAGGTATGCAACTGTCTCTTCAGGAAATTTTTCTTCTTTCAATGATGACTAGTAAGAGCATGCCAAACCCTCTTCATTTCAATTGATGTCGTGGTTCTCAACTAAAATATTTTAAGATGGTACAGGTGTGTTTGCTGAGCTTCATTTGCTAGCAGGAGAGCTGCCACAAGAAGCCTGAGGACTGCAAGGACAGGAAACAAACACACCATGACATGGAGGTGAACTACTCACTGTTTTAGTGTCAGTTATATCAGCCATATGTAAATAAATCCAAAGGTCACATCACTAAGCTGTACAAGAGAATATATTTAATAAGCTGTACTAGAGATTATGTTGTGTGTATTAAGGGAGTGTTCTATTAATCCAAAGCAGTAACAGCATTAATTTGGAAAGTCTCTGTGCTTCCAAACGATAATGGTCATTATGTTTCCAATTCAGTCTGCCCCATTTTAATTAAATTATCTCTTGGTAAATATCCTAAAACCTCCATTATTTGATGGTGCTTCGTTTTTAGCTTTCAGCTTCTCAGACTCACTCATGAAAGATTGAAAGGTAAGCTTGGAAAACAGTGCCATCTAATGCTAAAGAGATGAAAAATTGGAGGTTGAAACATTACAAGTTACTACAGTAAAGTCTACACCATTTTTCCACAAAATACCACAGTATAAGGAAACAGCTTAAATAAAGTTTAAAATACATCTGTCAAATGACACAGACTTGGAAAATCACATTACTAGTTCAAAAACATTTTATAGAGGTAAAAGCATCTAGTTTCCATGACCAAGAAATGCTTGTACTTGAACAGAAAATTCCCATGCTACTAGAATACCTTCCTGTTGTTAGAGAGCACTAAGGAAGAACATCAAGATCTTTTCCCAATTAGATGTATTCCAAACCAGTAAATAAAAGATGACAATTAAGATAACATGCAAATCATCACACTGAATGGTTCTAAAGAAGATATAAAATAATGTTCCCATATACCACTATTTACAAAGAAGACAATCTACAATAAAAGCATGAAGATAATTTCATAGTTATTCTCCGTCAGGTTTTCAGAGTATGTGCTTCAAGTATTCTTTTGCCAAGCAATGAGTAGAATGAGCAAGATCCTAGCCAATATGGAAAGAAAGAGAAGAAACATGTATTTACTAGGAGAACTCTGAACATCAATCAGCCTCACACTGTCTGAAGTGCTTTTTTAATAGCCTCTTGAAATTTCTTCTTACAAAGCAATGATGTATGGACAGTTTGTTTTCCACCATCTATAGAATGATTTATGTATTATGAAATCATACTGAATGAAGGTATATATGGATCTACAGCAAGTGATGCCCTTCCCTCACTGCCAACCCATCAATGAAGGGTTGATTCTGGGTCAACCCCTTCTGGTCACTCACGTTCACTACATGCACCTCTGATCTTCCCTTGGTTGGCTCTGCCTTCCCCCCCAGGTGCTCAATCACTGGTTCAGGCTGTGACTTAGCATTTCTGCTACAAGAGGAAGAGCTTTCCTCCAAGTATTTCACATACCAAAATCCAGATGAAAGTATTACAGAAATTCAGTGAATTGGATTAATGTAATTAAATTAACTTGGTAAAGTATTAATTCAAATTACACGGACAATGAAACACTTGTATGAAATTTCAGCAATTGAACTTTTATCTCATTCCATTTCAGACAGTGAGAAATAGCTAGCAAAAAAACAAGCACTTCATAAATATGATTTGCCATCGAAACAAAACAAGTGTGAGAAAGAAACAAACAGCAGACATGGTTAAATAGTGGCAAAAAAACTGCAAAGATGTTCTTCAGAAAGCAAGCGTTTCACCACAGAAAATAGGAAGGATTGTTAAGTTCTGGAAGGCTACATAAAGGAGCACAAGCCAAATACAAAGGACACAAAAACTTCTAGGAACAACTTGCAAGACTCATAAAAACTAATAATATATGTAGAAGCCATTACTCTTCAATTTATAAAGGGAATGCTCAGAGAATATTATTGCACAAAAAACTAGTTTGTTTGTTTTTTTTAAACAATAGAGCAACTTCTGGTAAGACTCCCTGATTGAATCTTCTAAAAATAAGTTGTGTATCAGGAGATTTTTCACTAGTGTAGCTGGATGATACTATAACTAAAAAAAAGCAACAAAAAACTACATACACTAAAGAAGTCAACACACTTAGGCGATACATTCATCCGTCAGCTCCAGAAGAAATCAACAGTGAAAGTGCTGAGCAGTTACCTGTGTTGTATAACCTCTTGCTTAGAAGTGCCTGACCACAAGGAGTCTAAAAAAGGTCACACAGCTGATACCATTTTTGAAGAACAAGTTCCAGGAAAGGGAAGAATAGAATATCTGCTATCAGTAATCAAGTGATAGAAAGTGATACGATCTGTAAGTAGTCGAAAATATCATAAAGGTAATTTGTGAATAAATATGCATATGATATACAGGGAAAGGGTCAGCATGGCTGCTGTAAAGGGAAATCACTCCTTAAATAACATACAGAATTTCTCTGTCTTCTTCACATGATGTTACAAGAAAATAAGCAGCCACAGGAGAAAGGAAAAACAGAAGTATTTACACAGCTAAATAATGCCTGTTTGCCTTGATGGATAAAAAAAATGTCTACCTTTGACTTGGCAGAACTCACCCAGTTTTTACCTTGCAAGATAATGAAATGATCACAGGACAGGGAACTTCAGCAAATAATGTTACCGTAGATAAATTCTCCACAGAAGAGAGGGAAAAGGGAAACCTTTCATTTCTCTTAAGTATTGTGTTGGAATGACTTGACAAATTAATAATGGTGTTAATCAAAGTCTGTTTATTATCCAAACAGCAAATAACACTAGACATAATGTCTGGTTTAGTTCATGTGCAATATTACCTGAGATGAAATGGTTTTAATAGGTCTGCAGCAAAGGCAGTTTTATACTGCTCACTGCTTGCACAACATGGTCTTAACTATACATACTCCACAATGTAAAATATACATAAAGTTCTCTTTAGCAGAAAATGTACACATATCTGCCCTTCTCTATATAAAACAAAGACGAGCATATCATATTCTAGGAGCACATGAAAGTTCAAAATGGATTACCTGATGCATCATGTTCCATTTATGAATCACTCAAGTAAGACTGTTTTGATAACATACATCAGAATTGATAGGCTCCCAGATGAGGCAGATAATAGGCTGATATAATGTATTCCATGGATTTAGTAGAAAAAGCACTTTGTTCTTTTAAAATGAATATACCTGGCCATATTCTATGGTCAACTCATCCGTGCTGACATCAGAATTTATAAAACCACATACCCCACATCACCACAGTGACAGGAAAAGATAAGGAACAAATTCAGCAAATACATAACTAGATTGCTTACTTTCCTTGTACCTTTCCATGACTTGGTCTAGCCCTTATGAATAGCATCAATCCTCATTGTTCAGCAATGGTATGATTGTTCTATCTCAGTGTGCATACAATAACACACACACGGTGCTTTCCCAAACTTATCAAACCACTTGAAAAAAGTACCAAGAAATTAAAATATTATACTGGAAAATGAACCAAAATACATCATAAGGTCTGTTAACAATTTGCCTCTCTAACCGTTCCTCTGTGGCTTATTTTGAAAATTTAAACTCCAGAAATTAGGAAGAAGGGGCAAGGTGGAAGAGAATGGAATTTCAGCCTCTGCTCTGTTGTTTTCCCACTTAAAGGGAATCAAACCCTTGAATTTTACTGCAGTGTAATTTTATTTCAAGAGAATTTTTCACTCTGGTAAATATTCAAATAAAAAGTGCTTTGCCTAAGTGTAATTCATATCACTCTCTACAGTCAAAAGCAAGACTGCTCATCAGAACACACAGCTCTGTAAATTACTTGAGCACCACAATTCAGCTCTAACAACGTCATGTGATGTGGTCACTTCAGGATATTCATTCACTTGTATTGAAAGAGGCCTTTGCTGAGCCATTAGAGAGTCTCCTCTGAGAGATCACAATGCTTGTTTCGGCCAGAGATGACTGTCCTACACCAGCTCCAGATTCAGAGTAAATTTTTGTTTTTATGTGCATCACATTATCATCCCCGATGGCTTTTAAGCATCAAAAAGATGCTTCACATTTTTATAAGAGAAACCCCCAACTACACTGCTAATACCATTAGCATGACAAAGTAAGATCAAATGCAGAATAAAAGTGAGAGGCAGAAGAGATTAAGATCATTACCCCAATCTCCCACTGCCCCTCAGCAGTAACTCATGTAGTCCCAAAGACAGCTCTCCTCCAGTTTCAATGGATAGGATGCAGATGTTTGACTTGTACATCTGGTCTCAGAGCAGAGAAGCTGAAGCAGTATCTGCAGCTGAGAAATGTGCACCTTTCCTCAATACCACAGAGCTACAGATCTGCCATTATCACATCAGCCTCCATGAGTGCAGATGAAGGGATTTGGCTAGGCAGCCTCCACCCCTTTATATGTCACAGCAGTCCCTATCTCTGACTATTTCTCAAAGCCATCATGTTCATTTTGACAATTACATGAACAAAAGCAGCACTAAAATCCTTTAGGAATCACATTTTACTTCACAGTGAATTTGCTCATCCTGCTTGCAAGCAGGTAGCTCTGAGCAGCCAGCTGAGGCACAAATACTGACACACCCCAAACCAGGGAGCATTAAAGAGATTCTTCTCTTTTATTTAACGTGTCAAAATTATGTTAAACAAGGTTAACACATGACTGACTTCTAAACGCAGAAGTACATTGTTCATCACTATCTGATGCAATTATTAGCGAAAGCTTAAAAATAGTCATTGTCAGCTAGTCATGGAGAAGCTAACCACACAGATATTGATGTCTTACTGATTTCATGCCCACAGTACGCTGCTTTCTCAGAGGCTAGTTCTATCTTCAGTCTTGACAAGATTACTTTGTCCTAAAGAACTGTAATGAAAAGCAGTTCTTATACTGTTTCTTTGTGATCAGAAGCAGTGAGAGAACAGTGCAGTTGAAACAGAAAACCACACCTTTTACTTTCAGTCTACACAGAAAAGTACTTATGACTATGTAGTACACCAGACATCTAAGGAGGAGGAACAAAAAAGCAGTAAGAATAGGCAGATGACAGTATACAACCCTGGGATTACAGTGCCTGCTCTTTTACTGCAGTAAAACCAGCTCCATATCATCTTTTTCTCTTTCATTTCAAGTGAACTGAACAGAGAATAATACACTGCAGAAATGCACAGGGAGTCGCAGAAAGCCCCATAATAGCAGACACTAATACTAAACTAACACCGAACTGCTTTACTTTTTCATATTAATTACAACCACTAATCCAGAATCCTGTTATCCAGGCTGTACTGAGTGTTTACCATCTCTCCTGTTCTAAGCTCACCACTTTCTTGTGGTCTTTTTGCCCTTCTCTGTAAAGAAATTTCTACTGCATTTAATAAGCCTCGTATCCTCAACCAAGGCAGTCATCACTTTATGCAAATTTTCACAGCAAATGATTTCAAGGATCAACATGCGATCTTAATATAACTACAGAGCAGAAAACAAAATGTAAGAAAATAAAATGTATTCTTGGTAGTTTTACAGACTGCAGAAGCAATCAGGTTACAGCAGTGATGATTCAGTTCCAGTCAAAAGCAGTAAATTCAGCTTAGTGGTAAAAGTTTAAATCTGGTCTCAAACTTTTCATGCTTTCAGTCTCACATTTGTGCCTCAGAATTTAAGGCTTGATAGGTGTCATACAGAAATACAGTCCGTCTTATGTGATCGTCTTTCTCATTAAAAGATCAGTTAGAATCCATATATGGGAGTTGAACTGTGAATTATATTTGTTTCATGACAGCAGATCAATAAATAACTTTTAATAAAACTTTGGATTTTATGTTAATGCTCTTTCCACCACAATCCCAAGAGAATATACCACTCATTTTGGGCATGACAACTACCAGCATCAGTTCCTTTTTCAAAAGAAGCACTTATTTCTCCAATGCATTGCAATCAAAATTCATCAGACAGACTGTTAGCTATTTTAAGATAAGAACTGCACTCAGCCACAGTTTTATCTTGTCAACCTTCTTTCAGAGTTTTTCTCTTTTTTAGATTCCTTATAGATCTCCATCCTCTAGCAGAGCTCCTTACATCTCTTTACTGAAAGAAAAGACCATTCACAGTTACTGTTCTCCACCACTGTCATCTACAGAATAAACTCACCACAGTGCAATTCTTTCCTACTTTTGAACTGACACAGGGTATCACAGAATCATAGAATGCCCTGGGTTGGAAGGGATCTCAAGGACCACCAAGCTCCAACCCCCCTGCCACATGCAGGGCTGCCAACCTCCACATTTAACAGTAGACCAGGCTGTCCACAGCCCCATCCAGTCTGACCTTGAACACCTCCAGAAATGGGGCATTCACAACCTCTTTGGGTGACACAGGGTACTGCTATCATTCACCTGGCACATACACAAGTTTATGTGAACTTTCACAAGCAATGGAAGATAACTAACAAGCTAACAGTAGGAACATTTCACCAGCCTTCTATTTCATCACAGTAAGAACAAACTTCTACTCAGTTTAATTGTCTAGTTACGCAGACTGGGATGCCATCCTTGCCATTTTCAGGGCATGTTCTACAAGAAACCATTATTTACTCAATAGAACCCCACATTCAGGTACTCTCAGAAGCAATGTGTTAAGCTATCCCGAAGAAGCACAGGCAGGAGACAGGGGGTGCCGAGCAGCAGGTAACAACACTGAAACATTCTTTCAGTAAGAACAGCTGGCAATAAGACATACCTTAGATATATCCTTCTGCTATCAGTTGTTCCATAAGTGCAGCTGGTTCCACTGCTTCAGGAACTCCAGTGAGAAGAGGCAAAAATGAATCTACATTTCTGGCAAATGCAGATGGCACATTCTTGGCATCTGAAGTCCTCTTAAACAATGAGCTTGCATAGCTGCTTTTGGGAATTAGGAATGTGGGGGAGTGTAGCTTATGGTGGCCAATCTAGAGTTAAATGCAGACTGGAAATATTGCCTTATTCCATATTAATTTTCCCCTCAATTCCCCTTTAGATCTCTGAATTTGAAATGAAAAAATAGCAGACACTTTTTGGAATTTGAGAAGTCAAGCCCAATTTTACAGCCAACTCATGGATACTGTATGGGACTGTGACAACTCAGAAGGAAAGACCCTGATATAATACTAGTTTGAGACACACTATCCTCTTCATTGCAATAATATCACCACCTAGAGTGATTTACTGCACCTCAAGATCTTCTTCCAAAACACTGTTAGCCTTAGGCTAAAATCACATTTGTTGTCTCTTCTGCTTTTGCTGCATACAACCCCACACAGCTAAGCCAGCTAATTAAGGTTAAGGAAACGTAACAAAGTCGAACCCTGCTGTTATTCTGGAAATACCCACTACAGAAGTCATTTCCTACTTTTCTTTAAAAGATACAGCCTGCTTCACTTCAGGGACGTAAAGAGCCACAGTGTCAGACAGATATGAAGAAATAGACCTGAAAGATGATGTCAGGAAATTTTCTCTGGGTCAAGGTGGTGCTCAATAGATGAGCATGGCTCAAAAAATGTTTCATCAATGGAACCACTAAAAATAACAGAAATTCGTTCAGCACCCTTGAATGGGATTCAAGCAATCCTGTTGCAGATTTTCAGTTTTACTGAAGGATTGCTAACCAATTGCATGGCTGGTTTGTACAGTGATTCTAACAGCAACAGCACCAAAAATTTTACCATTTGTGCAGTATGTCTTACCAAAGATGTGTAAGAGGAAAGGCAGGCAAAGAGTCTTCTGTAGAATTTCTTTCACTTGACCAACTGCTATGCCTGCAAAAGCCAAAGTCCCTTCTTCATAGGAGATAAAAGAAAGTATGTTTAAATATGAATTTAGAAGAATATAAATATGAGTTTAGATCAGAGATATCATACGTCTCGAGTAGACCATCTTCTAAAGAAAGGAAGATTTTTAAAAAAAAACCTAGCAGGAATATTAGTTAGAAACACTGAAAATTTAAGTCTGATAACATAGAATATTTCTTAAAAAGAAAAATAAAACCAAAACCTGAGCCAATTCAGATACAGCAAACAACCAGCTTACCTTGGTCAATGCAAAACATAAGAAGAAAAACTTGTTCTCAATACTGAACACGTTACTTTCCTTTTCACCCGGGAAATTCAGTATAAGCAAAACGCTTTCAAAATTCTGCATAAAAAATTGTCCTTGCAAATCATCGTGGCTACAGCTAACAAGCACCCAATTCTAATTTGGCAAAAACAGAATTTACATTTTCTTCACAAAGAAAAATGTACCCATATCTTATTTTACCACTACAACATTAATGGTTAGTGAGTTGTACCTCCAGTTCTTCCTTTTTCTTCTCATCTACGTAAACTGTAAGCAACCTATGGCACTTTGAAACAAATTAATGTCATTTTACAAAGGAATCAGTGAGTTTTATACACTGAGAAATCCACACACTGAATGTTAGTATCCACTACTTTATGTGAGGATACCTTAACAAAGCAAAGGTATACATGGATTTTCATTCCATTCTGCAATGATGAGGAAGACTCCTCTTAAAACAGTTTGGATGCAATAGATATCTATCAATATCTTTCTATTCAATCTTCTATCACTTTAATGATATTGCAGAGTCAGATGAAGTTAACAGCATTAACCAATTCAGGCAGCAAATTTATTAAGACTTCTCAGACTTGCAAACCAAAGAAAACCTTTGTGGAAGTTGAACTGCTGCATCTCTCTGCCAAGGTACACTGCTCTCCAGTGTGTGCTTCTCCTTGCATGCCATGGTATAGAGAGACATGCAACATGGCAGCCACAGTTCTGCAGTGACTTCTCTGGCTACACACCACAATATTATGTGAAGCATCACTGCCTCTGTGTCATGGGTATAAGCACAAATCCACCAATCTGGACACCATGACACACAGAACAAATGCTGTAAGCATACTGCTTTGGGCTGATTTATATTTTTGTATATTTTAGCAAGAGAGAGTTGAGCTGTTCAGAGAGACAACAGAACAGCAGAGTGAATTCAGAAACGAGCAGAAATCTTACAAGACTAACTGATCAGATGGTGCAACTTCTCAGTCTCCGTAATGACAGCTTTTAACAGAGACATTTCCAATGAATTTTCAAGTCTAACTTTCATTACCAAATCTTTACAATCCAGAATGATCTGCAATAAGGTGAGTTCTCACTTCAGCCTCCACTTTTTTTTCCCTGGTGGGCACTGCAATGAAATACATTCTGATTGCCCTAGTAATAAGGTACATATTTGACTTCAAACTATAACAGGCAATAATTTTTTTTTGCTGTTGTTACTTTTAGTAACACAAATCAGGCCAGCTGGAAATGTTATTTCTACCCTGGAGTGTCTTGCGCTACATTTTAAATTGTAAAAGGAAATAAGTAATTCTAGCCTTTATGATAACACAATTCATAGTGACTTCTCTTGGTATTATTTGTCTGGGAATTGCTGAACATTGCAGACTAACGTAAACTTCTATGAGCATCTTGAGGAAAACATGCATTTAAAAGTTTATTTAGGCAAGGTAGAAGATTACATCGAGAAAAAGATATTAGCATATGCTAAGGAGAATAGAGCCAGATCTCCACCATGGCTTTGTTTTCTCAGGTTTACATGAAAGGCTAACTGTAAAATGCCAAATTGCAAATGAATGCAGTTTTAATCTTTGTATTCCTATCAGGTCCAATACACTGGAATATGTGCCACATCAAAGTGAATGCAGACATTCCTTCATCACCATGGGTTCCATTTGGTAGGTCCTTAGCAACACACCTCTTACTGCTGTTTGAAAATATTTATCAGAAAATTCTTATGAGTATTCAACCTTATTGATCCATTCTCAGAAATTTCTTAACCTGAGCTTCCTGAACTAGTTACATGATCAAGTTGGAAATGAGTAAGAGAAAACATCTTGGTCACAGTGCTTAAATGTAAGTGTGCGGTGACCAATTTTCCAGCACTGAACATGAAAAAGTGTACCACCACAGTGCTCAAAGTAATGGAAACACCACTGCAGCATGATACAGCACTTCCATAGGAGCATTTTCAGTTGGGTCTGTTACACCACACCATCTACAAACATACTGGAGATTTCACTGTCATTACAAAACCATGAGAACACTCCAACAAAATACTTACGAATACAAAACCTCAAGTTTTCATACACCAGAAGCAAAAGTAATCTCCCAACCCTGAACATTCTCCATTCCAAAATCCCACTTCTTCCTGTGTGAAAACTGCATTTAACTTAGCCCAGAGCAGAGCTTACATGCTGATGCCCCAGGATTTGAGCACAAAGACAGAGAAATTTGCCAGAATTTTTCCAGAACTTTCAGGAATTTATCAGTGAAAGTGACAAATGGGAATTTACAACTAAAGTGTGTTGTGGGTATCTAACTCTTATAACAGTATCAAATTTGTTGGTAAGAGTTTCTGTATGTTATACACAAACTTAGTCTGAATCTGAGCTTGTAACAGAAAGTTGCAATTTGGCAAACATATATTTCAGAATACCTAACTGCTCAATAAGTAAAGACAGTTCTTCCTGAGCAACAAGACTGACAGCTTGAATGACAACTTCAACTACTATTTATTAAAAAATTATAAATAAAGTTCAACAATATTCAGCCTGAGGGGAAAAAAAAGAAAAACTTCAATATGCGTTACGAGGACTTAGGACTTTTACGTCTTCATTCAGTATTAGTTCATTTTAGTTACTGTAATAGATGCTATAAATGTAGGATAAGCAACTACAGGGAAATCTGTCAAGCCTGAAGGAATAATGCATTATTCCTGTATTTTACACAATGTTTTTCATTCTAAATAGTCTCTGTAACGCCAGCAGTCTCATTCCAATTTAAGTGAGAAGTCTTCTCTCAACTCCACACTTTCTGCTTGCAGGAGTTACCAAACATAGTTCACTTCCACACAGATTTGGAAATAACCGCCCCACCACTCTAATATAGTGGACAGTTTCTAAAGGAGACAAATTCCCTTCCTGTCATTACAGTTCAAAAACATTCTGTAAATGGTATCAGAGAAGGGAATATTTCACAGGTAGAAAGAGTTCATTTCAAATGTTTTTTTGATAATACATTAGATTTCTAACAGGTTCTAATACTCTTTTAATCCCACCATAAAGACAGATAAGTTAAAAAGCATAATTTGAATAAATATCCTTAAAGAAATGAAATATATCTTTAGTTGCATCTCATAATAGAAGTTACACAAATTGCCCTTTCTCCATTAACTCTTCTATTCCTCACTTATATTTTCCAAAGAGTGTAAATAATGTGACGGCAGCACAGACAGACTGTTAGAAGTCTCTCTTCCAACTCAGTTTGCAGGAAGCAACTGAGTAAGAGTTCATATTGTAGGAACTGGTATCCAGGGCATATGAAGGAATTGCATCAATAAACCTTCTTCACACAAAAAGCACTGTCCTAGTAGTTCTGCAGAAATGGTAGGGAACTGGTGTGTAATAAACTATGTCCTCCAATGGATATGTAAGAGCAGTGGAACACTGCACTGTAGAATCTTAAATGTATCCTTGTATTCAGTTTGAACATTATAACTTCAAACATTAAATACTTAAAAGTTAGACTTCCAATTTTGTATGATCCTATCTCCACAGAAATATGAATCACTGCCATCTTACAAGAGTTAAGCTGACTGCTTGACTGAAAATGACATTATTTTTCATAAAACCTCCCTCCTCATCCAAACATACTATTCCAGTTTGCTACTACTAAGTCCACTTCTAAGAAAACCATGTCTTCATCCACAGAATAAATCATTAATTCAAGATAGATGCACTATCTTTTACCTCACACAAAGTTTGGAATAAGCAATTCTCACGTTTTGTATACAAACACTTTTGCAAGATTTTAAGCATCAATGGAAACATCTGAGTAAAGAACAAATGCGCTAGGTGTGCTTTGTCACTATTCAAAGAGAAGTGGAAAAACAGCCTGAACCCTAAGGTGCTTGTAGTTTATACACAAAGAGTACAGGTTAAAATACCACACAGCAGGCAGATAAGGTGGGAGATCTATATCTGTGTTATTTAAAAAAAAAAAAAAAAAAAAAAAGTATATCATACAGATTGTAATAATTAATTGCTTCTTAACAATTCTCACCAGAAGACTAAAAAAGCCCTATTTTAAAAGAGCATCACAAATTTTAATAGCTCTCGCTGAGCAGAAGCCTAAACTTGTAAATTCCAAAAATTTTACTCCCATGTGTTTAACAGCCACATTCCTGTCAGACATTGGATAATGAACAAGCTGACAGATTAGTTGGGGAGAATAATTCTATGCAGTGCATTAAGTGGGGAAGAAGCAAACATCTCTGTGTGGGAGGTGGACAAGCTCAAATTATTACTGTGACAAATATAATATGCAAGACTAAGATTTAAAGAAAAGGAGATGGCAGAAAGGATGGTGCAAGCCCGGTCAGCAAGAAGCGTGGAAACAGTAACCTCTCATCACTTTTTTCTGTCTCTCTGTAGTTGAATTTCTTAATTTATTCTAACCCGACACTTTCTCAACTTCAGTCTTCGAGAAGCAATCAAGTCTATGGCTCAGGATGGGGATCAAACTGATTGTTAGAGCTAAATGGTGGTTTGTCAGACTGCCAGAATGACTCCTTAAAAGACATATATTATTACAATTTTAGCAAGTCCATTAATGTCACAGTCTAAAGCAAGTACAACGGGCATTAATTTTCCTGTGTCATTCTAGCTCTATGCACTCCCAGGATAAGCGATAAGCTACCACTGCAACTGTTCTATTTTACTTTTTTTCATCTTACAAATCTTCCTCCCACACATACACACAAATTGTGCTGGTTCTCCATGTTTTGCAGTAATACACAGAAGCCTCAACTGAGATTAGGGCCCCAGCACACTGCATGTAAACAGCATGATACAATCCTTGCTTCAAGCAGCTCAGAGGTTAAAGAGCCAAGAGAAGCATCTGATAGGAGAAATAATGGAGAAAGCTGGTGATTAAGTTACTTGCCCAAGGTCACAGAGCAGACTAGGAACAGAGGCTCCTCTCTTCTTCCCTTCCTGATCGGCCACATGTCCTCTCACCTTTGGCTGAACTTTTATCTCTATCTCGTCTCAGTCAGTTATGAATAATTCATGGTAATGAATTATTAGCTCTAAGGTGAAAATTGCTGTTCACATGTAATAGCATTAAGCAGATAAGAAAACTTATGGTATCATATTAAAAATACTAAAAAGCATGCAAGATGAAAAACTAAATGGATACTACTAGGATTTCTTTCCCCAAAGACATCTGGAATATTCTTAAGTTTTAATGACAACGGTGTAATTTATTTTGTCTCTCTTGCCCACTGCATGCTCTATGGATTTTTGTAATTCATAACACAAGACAAGAATAAACTCTGTTTTCAGATTAGCTGTAACATCTCCTTTGTCCCAAAGCTATTTTGAATCTGTAGATTTTACTGCAAACAAATAGAAGATGTATTGGCATAGCAGAGAATTGTGAATTCACACTGCTATCCGATGAATTTAGCATTTCTTCAGCACTTTCACATACAAGACTGAATTACTCACTCATCAAAAATTTTTGAAGACTGAAAGATTCTAAATGAATAAGTGATAGAAAGAAAGAAAGAAAGAAAGAAAGAAAGAAAGAAAGAAAGAAAGAAAGAAAGAAAGAAAGAAAGAAAGAAAGAAAGAAAGAAAGAAAGAAAGAAAGAAAGAAAGAAAGAAAGAAAGAAAGAAAGAAAGAAAGAAAGAAAGAAAGAAAACCTGTTGTCTTGACATAAACTAGCCTAAATTACCACACTGAATGAAGTCCAGTGACCTGATTTCTGGAAGCAATTGATACTGCTGCTATTGACCCAAACCACATTCGTAAATTGACATTTTTAGCTAAGGTTGTCTGCCGCTCAATTGCCTTAAATCAGTTAGTCAAAGAGTGCTCTCTGGCTACCTCCTATTAATTACATTATAACATCCAGCTGTAAATAACATACTTTAAGCCCTTAATAGGAACAACAAACACTCTTTCAAATCCCAGTGTGAAATCTGTGCTTTTCTTAGTTAAAGGGATACAACACATACACTGCATAGGACACTGCTATAAGCTTTTAAACCCACCCATTAAAAAAGGAGAATGTGTAATAATTACTACAGAAATTAGAAAGGTACATAAATTAGGGCAAACAAATCAGTATCAATAGGAGATTTCTTTCAGTAGTTCAAATTGCTGGTGCACATCTCTCCAGCAGAACTGTACTCTTTGAACTAAAGAGAAAAGGGGCCTGTTCAACCTAGTCACCAGTGGCCAGCTTTCAGCTCCCCTCAAAGGCAGTACATATGGTCTGAATAAAGCAGGTAATATACAACTAACCTTTGTCAATCCCTTTGCACATGAATTACATGACCTAAGTACTCTTTGGTACATCTTAGAATATTCCATTTCAAGTATTTTCCAGTGGCGTACTATACATCATAACATTTGGATGCAGCATAAAATTACTGACTAGTAGAGAACAAACAGATAAATGGCTACAGAAAGCGCATAAAAGAGCTCCAACTGAACCTAAAATGAAGGGAGCATACTGTACATCAGGGACACCTCTCAGTGACAATTTTGAATGTGGAGGGCTCTTTGCAATTCCCTAACCTAGCCAAGACTCATCCATCAACTTTAGGACTCCAGAAGTGATGAAAGAACAGATGAACAGAAAATATAGCACGAGGGTACCCTGTTTAGCATAGCAGATGAGACAGCACAACTCAATCAGGCTCTTATTAAGTATTGTGAGCTGGACATTAAATTCATTACTTCCCGTGTCTAAATTCTAATTACTCTTCTCAAGTGATCTTACTTGCAACGAAGTCACTGTCTAAAAGCAAAAATAAACACAAAACCAAACAGGGCCACTAAATCACAGTCTTTAAAGGTGAATGGTGACTTCACTGGGCAACATGTTCTAAGCTTGATTCCATCTGCATGCAGAGATAAACACAAGGGCTTCTAGAGATCCCTTACATCTTTCCATTGTTCTACCTAGGCTCTGAGAAGCTTACCCTGCCCTCATGAAGGATCACTTAAATCTTCTCTTGAACAGAAAAGAAATGGGAAAGGATTTTAAAGGCAGAAAGGTTGTACTGCTTAATCAGGCTTAAATAGAATGAATTTTAGAGTAAGAAATAGAAATAGCTTTTTTTAACTAAAAAAAAAAAAACTATATCAGTAGGAAAAATCCTGCTATCTCTTCAGAAAATGGTAGAAACTGTCCCCATTGCAAGCAAACACATCTGACCAAGATGTTAGTACTAACAGCACTGAAGAGAAGGCAATCTTACACTGGAGGTAGCAGAGAAATATGAGGTTAATTAATGCTAATACATGCTGCAGTTTTGCAGTTTAAAAAAGTCCATGAAGAGTTAATTACTGAATCTTACTTTAAAAGCCCCTCACATACTACAATTTTCACCTAATTCAAAACATTTTTATTTTTGCAATAGTTTTCCTTGCTTCCTTGTCTCGCTGTCTCCTGAAATCCAATCACAGAGCAGTAAATAAGTCCACAGTCATTACAAAGACAGGATGAAACATGGGCTAGCAATAAAATCAAAATGTAGAATCATATTAAAATAATACAGTTATTTCAGCTGTACAAAACTATATACAACTGAACAGCTACAACACAACCTCACATGCCTCATGTTAACACATCAGAAATTAGACAATAAAGAACAGGTGCTACATGTGGCTTTTAATCTCTAGGCAAATAAAAGTAGGGTAAAAACCTCCTCTTAAGATGCAATTCAGTGTTATGTGCTATACTGCAGCTTCTCCCTCAGCATTTTTAGCACAGTGCTACAACAGGATGTGTGGCATGATGAACAGGAGCCCTTTGCTGCAAGCTATTTTTCAGTCTTCAGCGATGTTTAACAGAAATATCCTAAGTGAAACAGATCCTCTCCAGCCAGAGGGAGAGATTTCAAAATAGAGGCATTAGCATGAGTAGTCAAATGTTTCAGAAAAATTCAGAAAATAAATGTCTTCCATGTGTTGCAAAGGGAAAGGGGGGGGGGGGGGGGGGGGAGAAACACTGAAAGGGGGAAAAAAAAGCATCCACAAGAAGCACTGTGGAAATATGACCAAAGTCTACAGCTCCTACTGAAAGCAGGATGTCCACATTACTTTTCTGCAAAGTGATATTCATGCAACAACAATGAACATGATTCACTTCCTATTTTAGTTAATGTGAATGCCCAGTAATATGATACCTAACTTACCTTTTAGGAGTATACTAATGTTTGACTTAGGAGCCTTGAAAACAGAACATTTCCTGAAGGCATGTTAAAAAAGCATCCAGACTCTTTCCATTAATTTCATATATAAGAGCCAAGAGAACACAACTTTAGTTGCCTAAATATCTTCAAAATCTGCGCACTGCTTTAAGTATTCAGTTACTTCCTTTCCACTGGCTTTCAATTTAGTTTTTCATCCAAGCTGTGCTTATAATAAAAAAAGTCACCATACTTTTAACATATGCTTCATATGAAAAATTATGTTCTGATACTATAGATACACATAAAATAATTTACTTGTTTCATGGCACATAGGTCTCAAACAGACTTTTCTCTGCGGAAAAAAACAAACAAACAAACAAAAAACTACCCAGATATCAGATAACCTACGTTTTGATTTGAATTCAATGCTACAAAATAAGGATAAATTCCAAGGAATGAAGTTTATCCAGTTCAAAGTTCCTGTCAAAGAACTCCATAAAATAGATAAAAGACTCTTGATTTAACATTACCATCATTAAACCATGCATCTATTGTTGCTGTAACAAACATTTTGTGTCCAGAGTAACAAAACAGAAAAGATATGCCTCTCACCCTCAGAGCTTGTGCCACTTCTGGTCATAGCCTCAAACTTCTGTGAACATCTTTCTACAACCTGTAAGAAATGCAAAGAACTCAGCTGAGGCAGGAAGAGACATTTTCCACTGATTAGTAAGCACATGCTTATTGCCAATCCTACTCAAAACTAAGTACTCCATTCAAAGCAAAGGAGCACTAGTAACGTTTAAAAACATTACAGCATCTTCTGACATGAATCAGATGTCCAAAGAAACAAACAAAAAATGATATGAATCATTCTGAAACCAGACTGAAAAACCATCACCAGAGAGGATTTTTTTTAATTATTTTTTTTTATAATATTTCTCCAGTCTGTGTAGTAATTTAAACAAATTATAATCCAGTTATATTTTCATAAACAAAGAATTAAAGGATGGTAATGTAATTAATGCCAGCCTGGGTATGTTTATAGAAAATGCATCTTGACTAACTTGATGAGATTAAAAGTTTGTCTCAGAAAGATAACAGCTTGATGAATTTAGAATTTTAAGTGGGTAAATTAAACTTGGTACTTCCTGATATGTTGACTGAGAACCTGGAACAAAACAAAGTCAATACGTCATGTATTAATCAAATTAAAAGCTGATTAACTGACAAATCCCAGCTGAAAGCCTAAACAAAAATTCCTCATCAGGAGAGCAGTTTTTAATAGGCTCCCACAGGCTCTACAGGTTTTAACATGTTTATTTTTTAACAATTAGCCACCTGAAGGGAGAAAATAACTTGTGAAATCTGAAGATGAGGAGACTCGTGTTATGTAGGAAGCAAGATGCAAAATGTCAAATACCACCAGTGGAACCCAATGCAAGGTCTACTTTACCAGCACTATATGTAAACAAACACTTTGACACACTGAATGTAGGATATGAAATTCACGATGCTTCCTGAATTCTGCATCACTGGGGGAGAGCAGGAGACCTGAGGTTTGTCACTTGTTTGCTGTATTATGCTCCTAGAAAATCAGCCTCAACTCTTTAGTGCACTTCATTTGAAATGCTTCCCATACAGGTGGGTGCCAATACATACATATAAATAAAAATAGAAAAGGATGTTCTTTCTGTGGAGCAGTGACATCCCACAATCCCCCCATTTCATCAACTACATTCCTATATGTATCAACTGCATGGGAGCTAGAAAATTGCATTTGTGAAAAGACACAACAGACTGTTGAAGTAAAAATCATACACTACAATTGGTTGCTTTAATTCTCAAGACAGCACTGTAATTCTAGCATTACTATTCTGACTTTTTACTCCACTTGCCTATAAAGTATCTAGTCCGAAGGAGGCCACAGCCAACATTCTGGACCCCTCCAAAACAAAGTTCGTAGTTACAAAGTAAACATAACAGCTCACAAAACTGTCTAACAAGCAAAAACATCTCGTATGTGCTACACAGTCTAACTTCCAATGTGATGGTGAGAATGAATAAGAAACTATGAATTGAACATACACTGCTTTGCCTCATCAGGCTCAGATGACATTTTTCATACTCTTTTTTGAATTTAAATTCATATCATTGTAGGTTAGAAAATGTTTGCTACTAGAGAATGCACTGTATTTGTAGAACTAGAAATGTTTGCTTACGACAGCCAATAGTCCTGAAATACAGACTTTTCTGGAAGACAATGATCACTCTTCATTGCACCAGGACAATTTCACAACTAATAAACCCCATTCACACAATAATCTTAGAACACAACCCTTACTTGCTTTTACAAGCACAGTTCCCAGAAATTAGTTTCATCCAACTCACAGCAGGAAAAAAAATATATATTAAAATAAAATAGAATTAAATTAATCTTTATCTTCATGTAAGAAAGCATGGTATTTTTGAGACATGTTTTCAAAAATACCTTTTGATATATCACCATGCCTTACATCAGAAGCTTTAATAACCCCGACTCACTACTACTTTACTTTAGAAGTATCAGGTGGTGCTTCTGAAAGCTGTATTCTTGACAGGAATTGCAAGCTTGCTTAAATCATGTATCAAAAGCCAACAGACTACATATTTTTTTATTCTAGACATCACAAAATTAAGATAACCATGACAGATTTCAATAATTTCAAATAATCCTCCTTCTATCTGGTGATGAGGTTTCGTTTCCATAATTGTTAGGTATTTTTAAAACAACTTGTTTTCTAGCTGCCAAGAAACATACATAAGAGTAAGAACAGGCAACACCAACACTCTTCAGTTAACAAAAAGGAGAAAAGGTGAAGGTGGAGAAGTCCATCCAGCTCTTATCACGTATTGCAAGATACTCAGAAAATTTGTCCTGTCTCATTTGCCAGTCACATTTAAACCGTATTTCAACAAAATCCAAGTCTGATTTGCAGTGGAAAAAAAAGACCTGGAACTCAGAGCAGTTAGATAAACATTTTCATGAGCTCACACTAAGTTTGTAGGCAAAGATCACCCAACGGTAAAAGCTTTCACCTTTTCCACAGTTTGTTTCTATCATGTGTACCATGCTGAAGGGAAGTGGTGGATCTCAGATATGATCTGGTAATGCAGTTAATTTTAAGGAATGAAATTATTTACAGTTCTGTGTTGGATATAACCTTTGTCAAGTGCTGTCAAAAGCAGCCTCCTGTTCTTACGTTCCCCTGTCTTACACAGCCCTCCCCTTGCCTTGGATCAAATGAGCACTGATCCAACACACAGGCAAAACCACATATCAGAAACACCTCCTTATTATCCTTCTGTTTTAAGGGCACGTTATGGTTGTATTTCTAAACCCACGGACCCAGAAATACCCAGTTAGAGAAATGGAATATTTCTCTAACTACTCTTCCAAATCCAATCGCAGAATCGTGCAGAATCACAAGGTTGGAAAGGACATACAAGATCATCTAGTCCAACTATTCTCCTATCGCCATTACTACCCACTAAGCTACTAACCACGTCTTGTAGCACCTCACCCAGATGACTCTTGAACACTGCCAGGGACAGCAACTCCATCACCTCCCCGGACAGGACATTCCAGTGCCTGGCCACTCTGAATCATAAGGGTTGGAAGTGACCTCTGGAGATAATTCATCCAATCCCCTGCTAAAAGCAGGTGCCCAAGGGTAGGGAACACAGGAAAGTGGCCAGGCAGGTTCCCTCATAAGTGCCCCTACCTGTGGTCATCCATTGGACTTCCTCCAGCAGCTCTCTGTTCTTGTGAACTGAGAAGACCAGAACTGGACACAGTATTATAAAATGTGGCATGACCAGGGCAGAGCAGAGGGGAAGGATCACATCCATGCTGGCCACAGGTCAATGGATTCTTAATGCTTCCTAGGATACCACTGGCCTTATGGGCCACTAGGGCACACTGCTAGCTCATGGCCAACCTGTTGTCCACCAGCACACCCCAGGCTACCACTGCAGAGGGCCTCTCCAGAAGGTCAGCCCCTAATCTGTGCTGATGCAAACAGTTATTTCTCCCTAGAGAAATAGGTGCCTTTGCCCTTGCTGAATCCCATTAGGTTCTTCTCTGCCCAACTATCCAGCTAAGGTTCAAACAAACGATGATTCCAATATGCCTTTAATATGAATACAGCTGTAGTACAGCAGCTCCTGTGGTAAATTATTCCCTCAGAGTAACTGAGAAGTAATTATTACAAAGTTATTGGGTTATCAAACTTCTAATGATGTTATAATTGCTTTCGTTATATAATTGATTTGTCACAAATGCTCTTATTGCAATTATTATTGACCTCCTGACACTGCTAAAATGTAATTAAAGGTTCAGTTCTGTTTAACACACTGCCCTAACAGACTGTTGAAGAATCAGAGAAGCTACAAAAACATACAGTCTCACTTTTTGGTTTCACAATAGGAGACCTAGGGCAGTTATTTTGCCACCTCTTCTCTGAAATCTTACTTTCTTTATATTTTGTTTTGGTGTTTTAATGCCCTACTCCGTGTATTTAGCAAAGCCTTGTTTACCCAATAACATCACGTTTCTATCCAAGTACAAAACATTTTGTTGTCACTCCGCAGTTTTGTCTTGTATGCTCTCTACATTTGTGCCAAACCAAAAGCAGTTTCTCCTCTTATTTGCCCGGCATTTTTCTTCCTGATGTAATAACAGTGCAATCACTTCCAATTTATTTATTTATTTATTTTTTTAACAGCTTGTGCTTAACTATTTTTCCTATTTGTTTCTCTGGAGACTTTGACAAATCCAATAATTCAGAATAAAAGAATAACAGGAAGAGCAAGTGGTAACTGGTCCTAACGCAGCAGCCCATCAAACCAAGCTTAAGCTAGGTAGACTTAGTACAGGGTTATACTCAACCTGTCACTTTCAAATGACATTACAGATTTACAAGAAAATTTCTGAAAATCTAAAATCTTGCATTTTTGATATGTTTATTCATCAACATTGGTACTTCCACATAAATCTACTCTCCCCTCATCTCAGATTGCTCTGGAACTTAACTGATGGAAGTTGAAGTGCTTGCTAGCAACAGGAGGCTAATGCAGTTTAAAAGCTTCAGAGAATTCCAGAAGTCAAAGATGTAAACTATTCCTCTGCCTACATTCATGCTGTGTGTACAGAGAGGACCACAGCTTTAGACAATTACAAACATGGAATGGGGGATTTTTTGTTGTTTGTTTTAATATTGTTCTGTCCTTTACGATTAACCCAACATGATTAAGCACTAGGGAACAGGAAAGGATGATAAGGATGTAAAAATATTTTAAAAAAGAATTATTTCTGCAGTGCAATAGTTCACGCATACATTTAATTTAATAAAAAATGAATATAGTAACAGTAAGAAATAATGCTGAAAAAATAGAAAATAAAAACTTTTTTCATCAAAAAGTAACAGTAATTATTTCTGAGTTTGAGACATTCAAATTAGTGCATTAATAAACAAGGAGGGAGGAAAAAAATTATATAAAATAAGTATATACCGAAGAAAGGATAAAGGAATCATGTGATCTAAGAAACAAAAACCCAAGGAGTCTTCTAAGTTGCCTTTATACTTATAAACATAACTCTTACCTGTGAAGGCATCTGGCATACCATGTTACAAGCAGAATATATGTGATATTGAGAAAAGATTCCAAGAAAAACGTAACAGGACCTGACTTGTATTGCTATTACACTGATGGAGATCAGCAGTGGCTTGAGTGAAGTTGAGGGAAGGAGGAATCAAGCCCACCACCCAGCAGCCATATTCATACAGTCCATTAGCTGACAGACAACAAGACGACAAAGTTGTAATATGCAGATGAACTTCAAAAGGCAGATTTCAGAATTCACACTGACCTCTAATACCTTGCACCTTAGCTCACCATTTAAATTCTTTCAAGGAGCTCCATTAAATAATATTACATTCAGAACAAGCCACTAACTATTTGGCAGTTTAAATCATTAGAGGAGATTTGAAAACAGGTGAATCAGCTTTCTCATTTATCCTGCAGACTGCTGTCACTTAGGTGACAAAAACAAGAGACAAACAGAAGGAGCACTCTCCTGTGAAGCAGGAATTACAATTTTAACTGGAGAAGTCAATGAGTTAAGATAACTGCATCACCCAAAGTAGTGTCAATTGGCTTAGGAGAATGCAGACCAGAAGACAGATAGCCTCTTCAAGTTCTACCAACTTGGAGAGAACAGAGAGCACTTTATAAAGCACAAGGCTTTTGTTTAATACTTTTAAAATAGGGCTATGTATATAGACAAAATTCGGAACAAAGTCACAGAACTACAGAAAGGCTTGGGTTGAAACGGACCACCCACATTCACATATTAACTTACCACACACAATAGTTGTTCAACTCAGTAAGACACAAGTAAACTATACACACCTCCTCTTGTATTAATTCTTTACAAGCTTAGTGAGCTGAATCAATTCCTTACAGGATCAGATGAACAGAACTGAAGCCACACAGGCAGAAGCATGGAAGGACGCTGCATCTTTTTGGTGCCAAAAGCTCTTAGGTCATTTTAGTGTATCTAACTTCAATCACAAGTAAGAGTGTCTGGAAATTCAATTTCATTTTTCGTTCTTAGAAAAACCTGTTTTTGTTACAATAATGTAGCAGAAAAATAATAGGACTAGGCTCCCAATGTTTAAGAGCTCTTCAATGGAAATTCACTACACAGGAGAATGTTCACACTCTTCAGAAGAAGTGATCTCCAGCAGGCCAGCGTTGCTGGCAGAGAGGTGGAAGAGTTCACTTAGAGCTGAAGAAACCCAGCAAGGATTTTTTTCTTCCCAATTCGGAAGCAGAATTTTAACAAAAGAACCTTCTTCTTTCCGTAGGCTCCCTGGTATATGAGTGCTCTGCTCAGGACTGTACAAATAAATTTAAGTACCATTTCTGAAATATTAAATCTCTCTCCAGTGCACTCTGTTTGAAAGCACTTTAGGAACACTAGGCTGAAATAAGATGCCAAAAGGAAATTCAAACAGCAGGGCTGAAAATAATCAGAACTAATGTAAAAATATCCAGAGAAAGCTTCTCTCAAGGGCTTTATCTTACAATGAGGCACAGTCTTACAACGCAAACATCCATTGCTATTACACTGGTAAAACACAAAGCACAATACTTATTAAAATTGTTATTATCGTTCTTAGAATCCTGAAATAATTTTTCTAGCTGTAGAAAGACAGATGAAATTTGATTAGTTTCCTCCTCCGCCTCCCAAAGAAGACTGAAGCTAAGTGTCATTAAAATATATCTTCCTCTATGAATTATTAGTCAAAAATCTGCTGGATCTCTGATGATCCATTCTATTTCAAGAAAGAACAAAAATACAGATCATTACAGTACTGATGTTATTTTCTTGCTGTTCTTAGTTTAAATTTACCTAATTTCTTGCAGGAATATGGCTCTTTCTTGGAGAATGACACAGTTAACTGTTTTCAACAGCATGCTTAAGTAGTTGTTAGTTACAAGATCCTATCATGCACCTACATTTTTAAACCACATTCACGCATCCTTTCCTATTCCCACATATAATACTATAAAATATTGTGGGCTATGTAGATTAATAACTCCAATAAGAATGTATACAGAAACTGGCAGAGGATTATTGATTCCTATCAGATGTAATTAATCACGCTGCCAAGTACCTTTCCTTACTCCTGTGCTAAATTCAAATTCAATTGGCAATCATCAGTCTTGACAAGACTGACATCGAAGTCTTTGCATGTGCCAATGGGTCATCTATCACGAGAGGTACCACCAGATGTATTACAGATTTTGTGTTTAAATTTGTCTCTTACAAAAACCTCTCCTAATATATGTAAAAAGCAATGAAGTTAACTGCAATAATGACAGCAGAAATTGCCACCTACTGAGTGTGCAGGTGACTTCCCGTGACACCTTACAACACATTCCACGAAGTAAAAAGGCTCACAATCACTTTTAGCTGTCTAATGAGACTGTGTTTGGAGATACTATCAACGAAGTCCAAGATCCAAAGACAGCCTTAAACCTCAGCAAAGCCCATAGCCATACCTATTACATTGCTTTCTCCCCAACAAGAAGAGCAACGAAGTTCCTGTATGCAACAGTGGCAAACACAAGACACTTGCGGGAAGAAGCTTGATACTGGTTAGTATCAAGAATACAGACTTGATAGGAACTGAGCAGACAGCAGACATCTTAAGGCACTTTAGGAAAACATTTTACATTCCATTTTCCCCTCTTTCATGTGAATGTACATTAAGGCAGACCAAAGCTCCAGTCCATCAATGGAAAATAAATAAAAAATAAATTCCATGAAATCAGTCAGCTGCAGCTCTTGACAGAGTAGCAACACGCTGGCAGAGAAGGCACAGCCTCTGAGGCTTGCAATACTAAATACTTTTTTATCTAGATGCAAGCTCTATTTCTTAAGTCCCAATATTTGACAGCATGACTTTAAAATAAATATATATATATATATATATATAAAGAAATTTAAAAAGCATGATATATTAGCAGCATTGGAATATACAACAAAAAGGCACAGCAGGAACTCAAGACCCAGAAGGCAACCAAGCCTGAACATTCTAAAGGTGAAATATGGAAGCAGGGAAATACTACCACTGGCTCAGTTAAACAGCTCTTATCCAGCCCTCGTACCTGAGAAAGTTCCTATTGAAACTGCATCAGTCAAGGTGACCCCAAAGCAGTTTCCCTGGGCACTCATACTGCAGAACCCATCCTAATTATACTGTACAGAAGTATAATTAGCTCCAGGTAGAGAAACACTTCAAGGCCCACACAGGGCTTCACAGCCTTTAAAAATGTGCAGAAATTTGCTAAAGATAATTGAGTTTTGTTGTCAAAGATTCTTGCATATTGGTTTGTTTCTGTATACAACAATGAAAGCATTCACCAAAACAGCCAGCTTTTAACACGCTGTTTTCAAATTCATAGTTTAAAAGCGCAGAAGTGCTGGCAACAGAGAAACAAGTTCACAGACCTGGGTTTTATATGCTACATTTCAAGTGGACCTGAAAATAATTTTAAGAACAATGTAGTGCATAAAACAGGGGAGAAAAATGTTTTTTGAAAGACTGCTGACCTGTAAAATGTGCACTTCATATTCCTCCCATCCCCAAAGCACTCATATCTGAGCAAATTCTGTTCCATATCTCCCCTTTCCCCCATGTAACATTCAGGAAAAAAGCTCTTACTCCAGCACACTGCAAGCATCAGGGAAGCTGTGCCCACCTAGTTAAAGGATAGGAAGGAACAGGAAATATAGTTTCAATGAAACCATGCACTGGGCTGCTATCTTGAAATATTTTGTTTGATCTCAAATATAGAAAAATTAGAGTTTTCTGTACATGGTTTTATTTTATAATATCTTCTGTCTTCAAAAGAGTGTTTCATTGTAAGGCGGTCTGAGATAAAATGGTATCTAATTTGTTCACCACAGACAAAGACATTTATGGGGGTGTACCACACCAAAAACATGTTCCTCATATAAGATTTCAACTTGGAATTCCAAATGCTTCCAGAGGTAAAAGCATGAGGAAATCTACCAATGCACTTCAGAAAACTTGAGATTCTCACTCCGTTTTCATGTTTTATAGGTGTGTTTCTCTTTGTAAGCCCTGGGAAAGGACCCCACAACTCATTACATGGAGCCCTCCTGCAACCTGAAAGGACTTTCTCACACCAGCCAGGATTAAGCCTCCCCAAACACACCGAAGAAACACATGATGCCACCTTTCTACTTCATAACACTGGCTTTGCCCAGATTTCTGCATCAGCTTAAGATAATCTTAAAGGATAATTTAAGTGCTTTCTACTACTCCGTGTACATTACCAAAAAAACAAACAAACCAACAAACAAGCCCCATAATTTCCTGATGACGTAATTCATTCTTGGCAACATTCTTCCCAAAAAATCCAAACTGTCAAAAAAGATGAAATCCACATTAGCCCCAGTGCAGAATATTGCTGGCAAGCCACCTGTACCCTGCGGAACTCAGATGGCAATGGAGATTGACAAGGACCACCAATCTCACCCCACTCAATGTGCAACGTTTGTTACTATGGTCAGACTTTCAAAACTGCAGTACCATAAGGCAGCAGGAAACTGGAAGAAAAAAAGTAAATCCTAAAACCATTCTGGAAAGAAAATAAAGCAAGCCAGAATAAATATGTGTACATTTTGATGCATTTACTGTCAATGCAACTAATTTTACTCTATTTAGACATAGAATATAGCTTAAGAGAAACAGCTTTAGAGGGGGATTTCCACTACTAGTCATAGAATTACACCAACTCCAGCTCTTCAAAATACATATTCTAACTGTCCAGATTTCATGTTTTTAATATATATTTTTGATTACATGTAAATACATGCGGCATATCACATTCTACCTGGAAAGGGATGATTGACTACATCTGCCCCTGAACAAGACTGCTTTTTGTCTTAGTTCCTGACAACTACTGCATTTGTAGAACTCCTTTCGCTGCTTTGTGACTAACACTGCTGCAATAAGAGACTGACATTTTACTTCCTTTATATTTCGCAGTTAAATTCTGGTATTTTAATACCATCCTTTAACTCCTTCTTTCTTAGTAATTAGTTGGTTAAAGTAATGCCAACAGCAAAACATAGACAACGGATCTGGGCTTTGCATTTTACCAAAGCCGGTCCACCACAAAGAACATCACCTCACACCTCTTTGATTTTATGGCTTGCTAATAAAGTTGTAAATTTGTATGTTATAACACCATGTAAACACACAATGAATATACTTTTGCTGGACTGATCACACCAACTGATTAATGTATGCATGGTAGTTGTTTTTAATAGTACACATACAAGAGTTTCTGTGAAGTTTTATAATTGAATAGGTAAAGCATATACAGATATGATGGATATACTGTGTACCTTTAAAGCAGCAAGTGTGAACGATGGACAGCAGTACATAATTCCTTCATGTGAGTGATGCATCTTGTAATTAACAGACTGCAAATGCATCACAGTCTTAAAAGAGTTTCCACCCCCACATCCTGCATAGTGCTTTCCAGATTAGTAATAACTTGGAGCTATTACTTCAATATACAAATAATCTCTGATTATTGTACTTGGTCAGGATTTATTCCTACAAAAATCTCTTCAGCAAACTGTACTTTGAAATGTATTTTTTAAAAATTCTGCTGTGAGAATCAGTGCATGATCTAAAATATGATTTTAAATTTAGAAAGTTTACAACCATTAGAAATTACTCTGACATTGACATGAGGGTCAGTAGAAGCTACTGGCACCTGTTTTAGATGCAGCATATCTCACCTGAGAGCTTCAGATACTTCAAAGTGAATGGTAATTTAATTATTAAAGATAGCAGTTCAATAAATACTTCATGCTTAATAATATTACTCAACAAAACAATAAACAAGAAACCAATCAAGATGTAACGTGGTAGAAAGCAGACAAATATATTCTAAATTAAGGATTAGTCGCTAGGGTCCACAACTTCTACGTATGATGTATCTCTCAACAAAGGTGACATGGCGCTAAAGCTACTGAGTTTCTTCAGCTCTATAAAGAAAAAAAAAAAAAAAAAAAAAAAAAAAAACCTATAAAAAAAAACTGTAAGCCCAAGAAACACGTAACTCCCCAGTTTGTTGAAATACTGAACCTAATGCCCAATGATAGTACTGTATTCATTTCTGGTTACGCTGAAAGTCAGCATGTCTTCCTTTCCTAAGGAGGACCATTTGGTTTATCAGTGTGCGTTTGTTTATGTTGAGTTAAACAATGAAAGATTGAGTAAAATATATTTAAAGCTAACATCCAGGGAGAAATGAATCCTACCAAGAAGGCTTTCCTATTGCTAAATGAATCTTTGAAGTATTTAAATATTTATGACATCATGAGCATATAAGAAAAGTGTCTGAAGAATGCTTACAAGAATGAGACTCATTCTGGTTTCTCCCGGCGCTTGAAACATCCTGTCCCTCGCACTGACTTTGAGGAAAGCTTCTTTTAGGAAGCAATCAGTTTCACCCTGACAACCTCATGGTGACGTTTCAGAAATAAACTCAGCAAAAGACAATTATGCTCTCTGGTCTTCGTCTAATCTCACCAGTATTCAGGAATTATCCATTTTTCATAGTGCAGATTTTAGATTTTAAAAAAATCAGTGTCTGGCTGACTGCCTCCTTTGATGCTGGAATCGCGCACTGTCTGTACAGACTGATTGTTACAACCTATCACAGGATTCTAGTGGAAAAAACTAAATTCATTTCATTTCCAAATGACATCTCTGGGCTGAAGGCAATGAAGAGGGACAGAAGTAAAATATTTGTGACAGAAAAACATTTTAAGAGGAAGACAAAATATAAAACTAACACTTCCAAACATTTCAAACTGAAGTTTGAGCTATAAACTCATGGCAGTATGAAACTTAAATTGCTAGACTGAAGGAGAATGAAGTGCTGTGCTGTTCAGTATGTAATTCAATGTGATGCAATGCGGTTCTCAAAATGCTTAGTAAAGAAGACAGGCTGTTTAGTCCCATAAAAGAGTTCTGTAAGAAGTACTGCTGGCCTGAATGCCTGGTTAGAACCCTGTGCAACACTGCAACCTCCCAAGTCCATACACAAGAACTTACACTAAACAGTTATATTTAGTGAGTTAAAAACAGCTAAAATATTGCTGGCACAGAAGACAGCCCCCTATATTCACAAATGTTGTTTAGTAAGAAGTGCTTTGATGAAGAAAGAAATAGGTTAATGAGATCATTAATGAGAAACGAACACTACAACGATTCACACTTTGCTTTTGCAAAAAGTTCTATCAGCACCATAAGCAAACATGAATATTTCACTAGTCACCATTTATATGAAACCTGTTTGACGCAGTGCTATTGCTTCTAAGCACCCACCAAACTGCTGAGAGATGTCTGGTGGCAACTGGTAGTTTCCTGAGTTTTAATAAGTGCACTCATTTTGTTTCTTTCTGCTTTCTTTCTCTATTGAGCTTTTTTTCTTTTTATTTATTTAAATAATTCCATCAATTACTGCTTCCAGAAGGACTATATCTATTAGGTCGCAAAATAAAGCACAAAAGCATTACTTGTCATTGTAAGATAGCTTGTTTCATATATACATTTTTTGCGTGCCAACCTGTAAGATCAACTACTACTTAATGAAATTCATTGATGTGTAGCTACATTAAAAGAATAGTACACTTCTAAAATCAATATTCAAAGCTGATTGTCATGCTAATCTTGCAATAATCAAAGCTCTTAATTCATCTATTAAAACATTAAAGAGGAAATACTTGCTTTGCTTGATCAATTGATCAAAAGAAAGCTGTATGCTTATGACCTAAAGCCAACTGAAGGGAAATGGGAACCTTTCTACTCAAATATTCTCAAATTAATCACATCATTTTCTGCATAGATCACTGAATTACATATACAGGAAACTCAATGAAGAAGGCAACAATAAATGGACTATTGAAATGGCTTCAAAAGCCCATGGAGAAGCTCCTTCAAAAGACAAGATGGCTCCTCCCTCTACATAGAAGCAGAATATCTTGGTAGTAAATGCTGGAAGATGGGAGCTATTCTATTTCAAGCCCAGGTCACAAGGAGGAGCAGCAGCTATAAAACAGGAACTCCAATGCCTCTACCTTACCTTACACCAGTTTTTCCATTGAAACACAATTGAGCTACACACATCATGACAGTTAGCATTTTTTACTCAGTTGAATTTCATGCCAACAAAGACACACTATTCATATGATATGCAAACACATTCTGCCTGTGACCTGCAACGGGTGGAAGGCAAGAGAGAGGTGTTCTGAGTACTTCATGTTGCAGTCCCAATGTACAAGATAGTTAAACTGTACCAGAATGCACAAAGTACACTCTCTCACTAATGGAACCATTAAAGTACATGTAATTACAATGCTAAGTTTTGTGTAGGAAAGGAGAGCACTACAAAAGCTGAATGATTTTACTGACATGCTGTTATAGGCATGAAGTTCAATACACAGAAGGAAAAAAAAAAAAAAAAAAAAAAAAAAAAAAAAGTCTTCTAAAAGAAATGTACCCATTGCATAATTATTTGAAAACAAACAAAATCCCTGTAATTATTGTTTGCCACAGTAGCTCTCTGAAACCAATGCTGTTGGCCTCAAATTATTATAGTTTCACAAAGCACTACCACAATCCTGCTAACAGTGAATGGCTTTTCTCTGACCAGGGCAAAAAGTGAAAGGGCAAAGGGTTCCAGAGACTCTGACTTAACAGAAGTTTGATGAGTAATCACAGAAGAGTTGCTTGCACACACAGATTTTGTGCCTACTTCTCAATTCTTTCCTTTGAAGTGGTGGCAGAATGCTGAGATTCTGCAGATTTGTGACTAGTGAGGTAGGTTGGATTTAATATCCCTTAATAGCTTACCATCACTCACTGTTGGGAAAACAAAACAAACAAAAAAGGCTTTTGCACTGACCATTCAAAAGTCATCATCTAAGGCATAATAAACTGATACTCAAACATGCCCCCTTTGAAACCAGGTTTATTGATGGTGGCTGCAAAATTGTAATGCTAAAATAGATTACATCTAAGACTACACCCTGTCAACAATAAGACAGAGTGAGGAAATCAAAATATTTATCAATTAGAATGATTTTCTCTGACACAATTAAAGCAATTTAATCTCTTATGTAAGACTTATTAAATTGTTAGAGAACACTATTTGTAACAACACTGAGTCAATAGCATGCACTCCAACTCAAAGTAGGCTGGAAAAGCAATGCGGGAAGTCTTTTCTATATCTGTCATAAACATTTTCTGTGATGACAGATGGAAGAAAAAACACAAAAGAAGTCAGTTTGTCCACTAACTTTAAGCTTCATCAGATAAACAAGTCTCAACAGTCCACCATGCAAAAGCTAAGCTGAATGGAAAGGCAATTTCACCAGACCACCTATTCTCTTAACAGTCCCACCATCTCTAAGACTCAGTCTTTCCTAATGCATCAGCCGTAATCAGTGAGAGGGATGCTGCGCAGATGTGAGCACTCCATCTCCATTATGAAAATTGGAATCATATCTATCTGATATTAGCACAAAACCAAATGTCTCTCTACAACCCAAAACACCTCCAGCACATAAAGGAGCAAAATCTAGGTGAGGGAAAAAGATGGGATGGAATCTCAGCTTCTTCACAGGGAAATGCACAGGCAATCTTAACACCACAGAAGCCCCTGATTTTTCTAGTGAATCAGTTGCTTTTTCTCCCAGTTGAAGAGTAAGTGTTAAGAACACTGCTAACAACGTGGAAGACTGTCACTACCAGAGGCTGACAACAGACAAGGATGGCATATCCTATACAATTCTGCAAGTGATGAGAAACAAGCAGGAACTGCTCTCAAAACTGTTGCACAAGAGTCTGCAGTGTCAGTAGGGAATGGTGCTTTGCATTGCTGCTGTTTCAATACACATGGTGGAGAAACATTTGTGAGGATGAATGACTGAAGAATTGCAATGGCAGGGAACAGTTCCAATGCCAGCAATGGAATGCAGCCAGTACTATCCTTGATGCCTGTAAATGGTTCCGGCAATAATGACAAAAGCCAGCTGATGCTGCTCAGCCACACGGAAAATCAAATTTGCAGTGTTTGCTGACAGCGATCCACAGCCAGAGATGACTGCTTTGGCAATGTCACCTGACAATACCCCTTAGTGACCCCAGATACAATGAGAACTTGATAACAAGATACAGCGTAGTTTGGAGAAAACTAAAGGGACACTGTTTTTATCATTTGATACCAAAATACTTGCACTACAAGTTTCTAGGGCTGCTGAAAATAATAAGATCAATCACTTAAAAGTGGGCGCATGTAACAACCTTGAAGAAACAGTTTTCTTCTTTCATGGCCAGGACATTACAAAACTGATGACAGTACAACCACCCCAAGCACACAATCAGAAGGAAGACTTGGGCCAAGATAGCGAACAAGCACAAAGCAATTTGTTTACTGCTGGAGAAGAGCACATGAAGCCAAATGCTGTTTCAGATGATAAAAGGAATTGAAATGGCACCATCCAAATGTACTTACACTTAGAACAGCATACAGGCAACATAAAATGTATTTGCTTCTCCAAAGGAACAATTCTACAGCCCCCTGGTTAACGGATGTGGACTGCTGCTGAGACGCATCCTTTCAATATACTTGGGAGCTGTGCTACCTTGGGTGGTTAATTGGGTAGTGCTATGGCATAATTGCACACAACTGTTCAGTTTAAGTCCCCAGTTACCGGAATGGAAAAGTGTAGAAAAATTAAGAAAACCTCCAATAATTGCTTTGAAATATATCAAGAAGGTACTTCTACTTCCACTCCACTGAGCAGACTCCTGCCTTCTATAAACTTGAGCTATTCAGCACATCAGCTTTATGTACATGACAGCCAGTCTTCACTGGAAAAAAAAATAAATAAAAAATATTACAATCTTCACATTGTTCTACACAAGATCAGATTCTGGCTGCTTAAGTCTCAAAGAATTTTAGCTGTTTGAAGTCAGTAACTGTTTCACACATTTATTTTTAATGGCTTACAACTACCTACGCAGTTTCAACTTGTGAACTATTTCTGAACTTTAAATGAGTCTAGCAGCCGGTTCCGTTCTTGGGAGGGATGGTTCCACAGCACAGACACCTTACAAGAACAACGTGTTCTACACACACATGCAGTGGTACTCAATTGCTGAAGCAGAACTAACACTACAGGAAGCTTGTACGTGTTGTTAAGATTGTAAAGAAGAAAGAGCAGACAATTATTTGCCATAGGACCATATTTAACCAGTTGTTCTTAGCTAGCCAACCACATGGGTATCATAACCAGGCAGCAGCATTGCAGTTCCACCACCCCACTGCCTGGTTCTGTGCTCTCCCCTGCTCTCAACTGTTTCAGAAAGTCAAATACTCAGAGAGCTATGGAAGCTGAAAAAACTGGAGAACCTGTTCACTGTGGCAACTATGTAACAAATAATCTCTTTGTTACTAGAGCACAGCACCTCCAACTATTAAGTGTCTTGCTACTGATATTTCCTTTGTGGACAATCATACCACATCTGTTAGCCGGAGTCAACCCTGCCCCACTTACCTGTCTTAGGGTTTTCAGGTCACAGCTGAACTACATGTAACAGTACCGAGAAAGCAATTTCTGATGTGCATGCAATTATTCAGCATGAACAGTAAACAAAATGGCGCTTGCTGTGATGATACATTCACTCTTTTGTGCCTGTTCAGTAGGAACAAAGTTCTCACCCCCAGAACATCCTCATTCCACGGAACCTCAATGGGCACGTTTGTGCATTTTTTATAATCATAATGCATTACACAACCACTTTATCCCCTTCTATCAACTGGAAATAACACCACCTGATACTACAACAGACATCAAAACACGATGCATCTGGAAAGGCAAGAGATGAGCGTTCTTACAAGCAAAAGAACACGTAACAAGAAAAAAAGGCTGATTAATTTTTACAGATTACGGGGTAATTTCAAAAATGACTGCTTTCAGAACTGCGTTCTCACTAATTCTAGACTGCATTTTGCTTTTTTCTTATTTTCTGGGAATTTAATTCCTGCTGAGGTAGCATATGCACTACAAATAAGATGACACCATGAGATTGTCCCATGTGATGCCATTACCCAAACAGAAAGCACTGCAGCATACATAGCCCTGTATTTGTACCACAGTCCTTGCTGTTTCCTAGTAGCTGGAATTAAATGCAAAGATACACTCATGATTTTTGGTCCAAAAATCACACTGCATCATCTAAGTTTACACTGCAATAGCAAGTGGCTACTTCTGTAATTAAAGCAGGTTAAGATACAGGTGCTGCTACATCTAATGCAGAAATTCTGCACAGAGTTCCCACAGCACAGGTGTAACTAAATTATACCCAGATCAGAGCTAGTTTATTACGCAATTAATTCTTCACATTCGTTCAGAGATGACCCATCACAAACGAGATAACCTGCACTTAAAAACAAGAAAGTAAACCCGATTACCTCAGAGTTAATTGAGTGGCAATAAAAACACGACTAGGAGTGACGCCGAGCCTACTGGCCAGCTGCAGCACGGCGCCAACACTGAAAACAGGCTTAGGATCGTAATTCAAGAGAAATCCTTCTCACCTGCGATGCACGGCCATGTGCATTACTCAGACTTATACATTCTCCATCAGACATCCGTTTTGCTTGAGGAAAAAGGGAAGAATTTAACCGAGCACGCTTTGCTACAGCAAGCAGCGCTTCACCTCCCTTCAGCCCGGCTGTGAGGGCAGAGCTAAGGCAGCAGCACGCCAACGCTCTCACGCGCAGCACGAGCGCGCCCGTGGCGCCCCCTGGCGGCCGCCCCAGCGCTCTGGAACCTTCCAGCACTTTGTAGGCTTCCCGCACGCCTGCAGCGCGTGCCCTGCCGCCCTCCCGGAACCAATCTGACCATTGGCTTTCTAAAGCACAAAGTAAAATAAATTAAAAAACGCTGGGGAAGAAGCAGGAGGAAAAAAAAAAAAAAAAAAAAAAAAAAAAAACAAACAAAAAAAAAAAACAATAAAAAACAAACAAACAAACAAGGCCGGGAGTTTGTAAGCAATGCATCCTCCAGGCTAACTTTTCCTACAAGTTCAGGATCGCTCGCGCTGCAGCCATGTGGGCTCGCTGCACGTGGCAGTGCCAGCAGGTGCTCTGTATCCCACCACTGGGTGCCGCTCCACCCGCACAGCAGGGAAGCACTGAGCTGAACGAGCAGGGCAGCACTTGTGGTGCGAGCAAGAACACAGGTGCACGAGGAAAGGAGCTATTCATAGCAACTGGACAACACAGCATAGAAAAGTGGGCTTTTTCTTGCTACCTGTGCTCGTTTTCCACCTTTTCCCTGCTGGCTGCTCTTCTATTGAGCAGGACCTCTCCTGCCTTCCTGCCAAGTCAGTTTCCCTCCCGCATGAAGATATTCTCCACTAAATTTCCTTTTTAACAGCAGAAACAGAAACCCAGACTGGGATCTCCCTGCAGGCACCCTGAGAAGATCACACCTCGTGCTCTTAAATCATGATACTCTTTCAAACAACAGAAAGAGATTCTACAAAACTGACACTAGAAAAATTAAGTACAATCATCTTAAGCCTTGCACAGTCAAAATGCAGCATTCATCCTCTTCCAGGATCTCTCTCCCTCTCTCTCTACATATATATATAATACAATTTACCTTTTGGCATAAATTTACATTACATTGGAGCTTCATTAAATTTACACACACAAAGTAAATGTATATGACCAATTTTAATGCATGAAGCAGGAATCTTTGAAAATGGATTTTTCGCCCTTAAGATTTTCCCTCTAAGATAAAGCATCAGTAATGACAGCTGAAAAGTATGCAGGAGAATTTTTCAGTGGACTTTCTTGACCCAGTTATTTGTAATGGTTAATCATCTGCCAGCATAATCAATAGATATGGCAGAACTACTGGTATACTGCATCACTGGCGATTCAAAATAGCATGATTCAATATATAATATATATTCAATATATAATATATATAATATAATAGCCTCATTCAATTTTACTAAGACCTGAGTATGCCATTTCTGTCTGTTGTGCTTGTTGTTTGTGTTGTTCCTATATACTGGAACAGGTTGCCCAAGGAGGTTGTGGATGCCCCATCCCTGGAGGCATTCAAGGCCAGGCTGGATGTGGCTCTGGGCAGCCTGGGCTGGTGGTCGGCAACACTGCACATGGCAGGGGTTTGGAACTGGATGATCATTGTGGTCCTTTTCAACCCAGGCCATTCTATAATTCTATGATTCTATTTTTCAGAAACTAAGCAAAAATATTTGTTTGATGTGTTAAGCAAAGCAATGCAAATCACTTCCATCCATCAAATGATATTTGAAACCCATGTTAAATCTCACTTTGTTATCCCATATCTTCAGAAACTCTTGGAAGCCAAACATTGAAGATTCAATAAAGAATAACAGTGAAAACAAGCAAGGTCATAAGTGGGAACAGAGCTCTTGTCTTTGCTAGCAATTAGATCTCCTGGATTCTTTTATGCTTTGCCTCAGTAAATTGCAGGTCATTTCCATCCCTTTCATTTGCTTTTTATTTCTCAGAGAAAACATTTCTTTCTGCCTATTTGCAAACAGTAATTCCCATAGTTACAGTTTTTTGTACACATAATAGGTAAAAATCAATACCCACTACAGTTCTTTTGAAGTGCATGATAAAGCTCAATGCAATGAAAACTAGTTAAGGTTCCCTAGTTCCAAAAGCTCAAACACAGGAATAAATCTACACAAATGAATAATAATTTGGGGGTCAAAGCAATTTGATTATGAATGAAACAAAGTTGTTTTTTGTTTTGGTTTGGTTTTTGTTTTTTTTTCCTGCAAGAATTAACAGTTACATGTATCTGTTACTTTTTTTTTTCCTACTTCAAGTTAAAATTGTTAACTTTTACACAGTTTACTAGGCTCATAATATCCACTACTCACACCCATCACCTTCCTGAAGAATGCCTTATATAAAATATATAGTGCTATTCATTCGAAACCCATGCTAACACTGGAATGCTATCTCTCTAGATTTACTAAGGAGCCTCCAGAGTCCCATTACATTGTAGGAGTGCAATATACATGTGTTACCTGAAAACAAAATATTAAGCTAAATAAAATCATCATGTTTACCCTGTATTTTCAAAAAATTGCCTTGTTGCTGCTTACCACCGACGAATGGGAAGTAGAAGACACTTATTTCTGCAGTGCAAATTCCAAAGGTTTTCTAAGCTGTTATTATTCTTTTTGGCTTCAAAGAAAATCTTCCTAAAATACTCTACAGAATCTCTAAGGAAAACAAACATCCAGCATATGCTAACAAATAGCTTGCGTCTATTACAGATACACTGACCAGCTTCAGAATGGAATTGGCAGCTCTAATCAAGTGCTGCTCTGCAGCCCAGGAGGCCTCAGAGAAACTGGAGAATTGTGTCAGCCATCTCTCCAGAAAACACCGAGCAGTTCTACTCAATGAGTCCGTGCATGCCACCCTTTTTTTCCTGATGATATTTTCTATTTGCATAACAGCCAATTAAATTATGGTTTTGTGGGAGATCTAAAATGACAGCACAGTTTTCATAGCAGTGCTACAGACTTTCAAAATCAGTGGAAGCCCTACACCAAACTTTGTATACCCTACAGCTGGCTAAAAACTGACTTCCTTAAGAACCTCTTTAAAGCAGTGAAGTTGCTGTAACCAGTTTTGTACAACATCCTTTTTCATAGTTTTCATCTCACTGGCAGATGTCAAGGTGTACTTTTTATGCTCAATAAAATAAATTGATTTTAAACACCTTCTCATACCCTGAGTTTATAGCTACTGCATTTAATCTCATGCTTTACTCTCTGTTCCTTTTCTTTCATGATTCACTAGGACAAATGAAGTGGGAAACATTGCACATTACTCCTAGTAAGTATATGGCATATTTAAACATCCTCATTTCCCCTTGTTGTCCATTAAATTAAGACACAAAGTTATCACCTAAAGATGCTCATAGCTCTAGTTCAAAGTTCAGGTGGTTGCTTAAAACTATCAGACCTTTGTAAGATTCCAAAAAGAAGAGAGATTTCATCTGGAAGAGGAAAACATCCAAAGTTACAGGGTTTGTTTCTATTATCTATCTGTGGAAAAGATATAAACTCTCACATTCAAGGTTGTAAGGCAGCCTCAGTTCAACTGGAGTCAAGATGAAAGTTCTCCTCTGCAAAGGTTTTCCATCATTCTCCATTTCATGACTGTTCCTTTCCCTCTGAAGGTGAACTCCCCACAGAACAAATCAAACCTCCAGTCCCACTGGTCCAAGTTCTGGCAGTCACATAACATTCAACTTTTAGCAAACAAGAAAAGAATAAACAGACCAACTGCCAGGTGGGATTGTTTTTCTTCCACCTCCAGCATGGCAGTGCTAATTAAGTTTTCCCTAAGTAGAGTGGCTTGATGTGAAACCAGCTTACATAACCTCATGGAAATTATGTGAGGAAAAAAAAAAAGAAAAAGCCATTTAAATGACTGAATAGGGCTCTTGAGTAAAGGGAGTAAGTATTATATGAAGGCTGAGTAAATAAAGTACTTCACAAAATCTTGATCCTTTCTTACCGCTTTGTTGTTGTATATAATCAATATACCACTATCACAAGGATGAAAAATGTGACTGTAAATATTTTACTGCTGTCATATTCCATCCTGAAAGTGCCATTGCAGACCTCAGTTTTTACAGTGCCTTGCTATATTGTTAGAAAGTTATTCCTCATTAAGTGTATCGAAGAATATAATATACAAAGAGCTTTAAAATTAATGTTTCTCAACTAAGAATAAAAAAAAAATACAAAAAAGCAACGATAGGTCCAAAGTTTTTTCCAAAAAAAATGCAACATATATTTAATAATCATGACCTTATTTCTTTTAATTAGACTTGTACTCTAAATAACTTGCCATTTCTGAAAAGAGAGCTCAGGATAGTAATTGTCATAATGAGAACTCAACCAACTGACAAACCAACTTATTTTTACTGCCAGGAGCAACTTTATACTGCCCCACTCAGCACTGTGTGAAGGTCTGAAGATGCTCTAAATTTCACCAAAATGCAGATATTTCTTCTTTGCCATGGTAAAGAGCAGGCCAAAATATCTTTCCCCCTCCCTTAGTATTTTATGAAGTCTACTTATATAAGAGCAACTATTACGGAAACATCAATAAAGAAACTGCATAAGTTACCAAGAAAGCACATAGACAGTGCCTAATGCTCAGTTTTACATTGATTGCTACTGTAATATCTCAGAAGCCATTACAAATACCAAAAGCTTCACTCTTACTATCACGACAGTAAAAAAACATCTCTTCTTACAGATGATTGAAAGGAGTAACAGTGAGAAAGAATGAACTTAAGACAAAACTGAAGATAAGCTTACAGTATGATATATAGGGATTGTCACTGGCTATAACTCATCCCTTGCTTTATGCTGTGGCATTTTACCTTATATCCATTTGAAAGTACTCAAAGTCAGCCTTTGACTGGTTTTTCTCTGCAAACTATTTCTTATAATAATCTAGTTTACTTTCCATTTTCCTAGATGCAATCCAAGGTGATTTAGAAATTCAACAGAAGCTATCACTTGTAATTAAGTAATTTCCTTATATTTAACTTTGCTATACATTCTGACATCTGGTCTGAAAGAGCAAACTATGAAATTTACAGTTTCTAAATTATGCTTTCTCTTATGGAAACCAGCTCCCCAACATACATGTCAGTTTTTACTGTCAAAAAATACAGTTCTTGCTTTGTCTTCTATCAGATGCCTATTCTACAGTCCAACAGAATGCTTGAGTGTTCTGTTGGACTGTGCAGAAGCCTGAAGGTTACAGATTAACAGGTCCCCATCAGAACTCTTGCACAGGAACAGCCATGGCTCTCCTGTAAAGTGCACCTGGACTTCCACCCCACCTCCTCAGTCACTTTGCTCTGTGTGCTGGGTGAGATTACAGGAGAAGCAAAAGGCCATCAGCTCCCCATTGTATGACACAAGGCTAATGAAAGCAGAGTGTTTAAGCAACTTGCCTGAGTTTGAATGTGCAGTCAGCTTCAGAAAGATGAAGTGATTTTGGCTGTAGAGTTGTAACCATATGACAACATATCCTTAATTTCTTACATCTCTACCTGGAAGTGAAGTAAATTATGTCTAACAAATTTCAGTTTTCTAGTCCATCAATGCTGCCATGCCAGAGATACTAAAAATAAGACAGTGAAATGTTCAAGAGATATACTTACCAGTATTATAGTCCAATGACTTAAATAGTGCCATTAGAAGAGACATAAAACAATCTTACTTTTTGATACCATGTTTGTGAGGGAGTTTAGGATATAACCTTTAAGTTCTGCATACACACCTGTAAGCACAGTGCATTAGGTGACAGTGCAAGCCATTTCACACGTAGATAGGATGACTATATGACATTATGCAAAAGCGAGACGTAAACATCCTTAATGAGACTGAATGTGTTCAAAGCAACCCTGTTAATACAATGATGTCAGCTTCAAATACATCAGAGATGTCAGACTGACTCAAGCTGCTACAATCCAGAAAAGCAGAGATAACATTTGAAAAGCTAAAACTAAATTTTAGTCCAGGATTAAAAAGTTAAATAATTTGGAAGAGTGATGTAAATACAGTGGCACAACATTGGACCTTAAGGAAATGAAGAAGCTTCAAGAACTTTCCAAGTTGGACTCTCTTTTCAGGTAGACCTTCTTCAATGAAGTGGCTTCAGCTTTGCAGATTTAAAGTAACTGCTGAATTTATAATTGTTTTTCACGTGCATCAGTGAGTAGCTTTGCTTACAGAACTGGCCATTATTAACCACTTATTCTCCTTGGCACAAAAGCACAGCAGTTCATTATGCACTAAATCATTTCAAAAGCTTTGTGCTAGCTTTGATGAATCAGCAATCTTATAACCCTCAAACCTCAAATTTATAGCTACAGTTCACGCTTCTGGAAGTTACAAGGTTTTGGTTCTACTTCTATCTAAGCAGAAAAACCTCTCAGATGTTTTCACTGAAGAAGTGGAATACAAGTATGATCTCCATAGTACAAAGTAGCTGAGAACACTGATAAGCAATAAGAACGTAGAACTCATAATCTCTGGGCAACTGAGTTGTCTCAACAGCAACAACTCATTTTGAATGCAATCCTACTTTGAAATCTGGGCTACATTAACCAGTATGTGAAAAGGCTATGATACATAAAGGTTTACATGACACTCACAACTAAGTACCTCTTTAGTGAATCTCTTCTGTTCAATCATTTTGCTTTTATACTACTTCCATCGTGTTTAAATCTGGCTCAGCTGGTTTTGAAAGCAGTTATGCGTAAAGCTTGCAGCAGAAATTAATGCAGGTATTTTCATAAAGATAAGTTACTTGATTTTCAGAGTAGGAGAAGTCATAAAAGAAAACAAAGTATATATTTAAAAAAAAAAAAAAAAAAAAAAAAAAAAAAAAGCAAGTTATGGGAGTTTACATTTGCAGGCTAGACCAGATGAAAAATAAAACCACTTGTCCTCATTTCTTCCCCTTTAATAAAAACATAAGAGCATCCAAGGAATTGACTGTAGTTATCATGGAGAAAGATGGAAAGTAAAATGCACATCATTTTAAGCGTATGAAAAATACACTGACATTTTATTTAAAGCTCTGTCAAAAAGCCTTCTGAAACCACCAACTATTTGGGGCATATGAACAAAATGCAAGCCTTTCATTTGTAAGGCTCCACATGGGAGCTTTTGTAGTGAGCCTGGACTAACATCCATTTGAATATACAATGAGGGTGAAGTTAGACAGTGCTATATCAAAGTCCTGCCCTGTTTGTCTTTCTCTCTTTTCACCTACCTTCTCTAAATGCTTCATGTACAAAAATATTTGGAGGAAAACAAGTTGACGCTACCAGCTTCATGTTATACAAGCTGCCACATGAAAATTCTAATGGCAGTGGTCACTAGGTAGCAAAATACATCTTTATGTCACTCTTCTGTTTTTCTGATACAATTCCTTAATTTTCTTCTGGAAACTTAAATTTTTATTAATACTGACTATCTTGAAGCATCTGTTATCAACATTGCATTTCCTTGTAAATAGAGGCAATATTCCTTTTTTGTTCAAGGCTATAATCAAGCCAGACTGCAATTTCATATTTCTGCTGCAAGATATTCACATGTCCAGATATATTCCTGCAATATAAATCTAACAAGGAAATGCTACATGTGGTAATCTATAATAGCATCCCCAGATTTGCTAACAGGAGTCAACTAACATTTCTGGTTCTGGAATGGAATTCCAGGCTTGAGAAACAGTCATAAAAGCAGAGAAACTTGCACTGATTTAAGACATATCTTAAAATTTCTCTTTCACACACTATTAAAACAACAGCGAGTATGCCTGTGATGCCTAAATTGCCTTTGATATACAGTCCAAATATGCACTTTTACTGGATTTCAAGCCTGTTTTGGTTATCTATGTTGTCTCAGAATGACGTTGAAATGCTAGCAAATGTATATAGTGCAACAGAGAATGCAGCCACACTCTTTCTCACACATTTAACAAATCAAAATTAGGATATATAACAGGAAATATCTATTTGCTTCCTTGCTGTCTTAGATTTGGCCTTTCTAGTGACAAATGAGTTTCTGCTGTAAATCATAAAGTTCCTGTGGTGAGTAACAGAATGTTTTCACCCTTATCCTCATGCTGCTGCGCAGTGAACAACAATGATACAAAGAGATAGATAATTTTGTTCACATCCTGTTTGCAAGAAAGAAACACTGCTGTATTCCAAACAAACATTTTACCACATTTCTGCAAGTGTATCTGCCAATGTAATCACAGCATCCTCCTACTGTCCTGTTCTTACCAGAGTACAGTACATTGTAACAGTGGAAGACGGTTGAGCTGTTGAAGTAAAAGCGGATTAATGCATTATCACTTCAGAAATCATAGTATTTCTGGAGAATGAGGCATCTTCCTGTCCTAACAGGCTAGTCATCATCAGGTTACTTGCAAATGGCCCAGGTCCACTTGGAAACTGAAGAGCACTTCTTTCCATCCTCCCTGTAAGATGCTTACTGAGAGCCTGTTGTTGATCCTTGAAAAAGTTCAGAAAGTTCACAGATTCTCAGTATAAAAGCACACAGCTTTGGCTTGCCTGAGCCAAGAGTGGTCAGGCACTAGAATGGACTGCCAAGGGAGCTGGTGAAGTCACCGCCCATGGGGGTATTCAGGAAACATGTAGATGTGGTATTAAGGAATGTGGTTTAGTGGGTGATATTGGTGGATGGTATACAGCTGGACTAGATGATCTTAGAAGTCTTTTTCAACCTTAATGGCTCTACGAGTCTACTAATCAGACTACCAATAGACTGCTGTCTCCCAAAGGTGCTGAACTTTACTGAAAACCAGTGCCTGCAGTTTCTGCATCACTCAGTTAAACACTCTGGCAGCAAAGAACCAGGACACAACCCTTTATCCTTATAATCTTACACCAGTGACCAGCCAGTCTTGTCACCTTGCTATCAGCCTCCAAAACCAAATTCTCACTGATCATGAAAGTCCGGAGCAGAACCCAATACCAGAAACACTTGAAGAAAAGCCTCATACATCAGTGAGGACAGAACAGGCACACATCTTTGGCATTAAGATGAACTATTTTTGCCATAAATGTCCTTCAATGATGTTTCAGTCTCCTATCCTAAGCATCTAATGAGATAAAATAAGGTAGATTCTCAAGGGTCTACAAATGAAATGTACCATATGTGCACATTGTTGATCCCTCCAGGGAAAATAGGGACAGAACAAAAAACATCACCCAGCACACAATTTTTTGCCTGTCAAAGAAAACCAACATTCATTCTGATTGGCTAAACTGCCCTTATGCCACTCAGTACATGTCCTCAGTCTCCCTTAGATACCGTAAGCACTCCACAACAGCGCAGAGAAGAGCGAGATGGAAAAAGAGCACTAAGAATAGCAGGTATTTGCAATGGCAACATGAGGCATTGTCAGGTCCCCCGCACTGGCAACTTAAGACAATGTCAAAGCTCCAGTGAAGTCTGTAAGCAGGCAGGATGATACCCCTTCATGATTACTACTGTTGTTTCAATGGCATAGCTTTTTAACAAAGTTTTCACACCACTCAAAAAACGCTTAAGCGATACAATCCAATCCTAAAAAATTCAATCTTCAAATAGTAAACCTCTAACCATTCTCTTTATTTAGTGTATTAGTGATGCCTGATTTTGTTACACTGTTTCTTTTTTTTCTCTAAAATAGAGAAGCATAAATTCTCCAGCAAATTAAAACAATTAAAAATTTAAGTGAGCACTAAGTCAACAACTTGGTAATACAATCATATATTTTCAATTAGATATTCATTGCGTGTAAGTGAATTTATTTAAGCCAATGTGTATCAGCATCATCAACAAAAATATTCATCATCATTATCACTTTCATCTGGTAGAAATTAGTAGCAGATGTTATGGAACTTTTCCATGTTTATATTCATAAATGCTTGACATTCCTCGATTCAGTTCAAAACAAGAAAACACAAGGAATAATAATCCCACATTCACAGAGCACTATTTTGAACCATAATCTGTGCTTAGTTTCAAGTCACATCTCAGATTGCAGTAGCCACTGTTTTTCAGACTCAGGCTTCAGCAAGACAACTTAGTCTGTATAAAGCACATGAAACACTGAAATGGAATAATGGCTTGCAATTCAATTCTTGCCCAGTCACTATCAGTATTCCTTGAAAAGTCTGTCTGCACCAACAATACACATTTCACACCACAGCACAGTATTACATGCCAGTCCTTTTACTCTGCAGACCACTGGTAGCCTACAGAACAAGATTTACTCACACACTATGAGAGATCTTTAAATTATGTATTACAGCAAGCCTTTCTTAAAAAGATTCTTTTCTTAATCCAACCACATCTCTAATTACAAATATTGATTCAGTAATGATAAAAATAATAAAATGAACCAAAACCTCTGAGACAGTTTCAAAACCCAGTACACAATAATCATGATCCCATTGGCAATTAGAGTCAAATAATGCCTTTACTTTCTCCTAGTTTCTAATCACATAGCACACATTGGTGATAAAGTTTGGGAAGAGCACAGAGGCAACTTAATGTATGTACATGGGAAATGGGGAAACACGGTGGTTTCAATAATCAGATTCAGATATGAAACATACTTCCCCAGAACATCAGGTCACGTGTGCATATATTATGTTAAAACACAGGTACAAAGAGGCAATGTTAGCATTTTCCATTTCAATAAATCTTAATTTAGACTTCTTCACACATTGACAAGCTCCTTTTGCTTTCATGTGGTCACACACACTACTGACCAGAAAATAAGTCCACTGAACATTACTGTTCTTTTCTTCCAGAAGCTTCTTTAATAAATCTATTTTTGGCATGGAAACAAGAACACGAGTGCCAATACAAAGGGAATAGCAGGGACTCCCAGCAAGGAGCACAGGCAACTGCATTTGCTGTAGACCCCATTCATTTATCAGGCTCAAGTAATTACTGCCCTGCCTCCTGGGAAACAGCAACCAGGAACAAAAATGTAAAGGACCTATGCCACTGAAACATAACAGGAAAGGACAGATTTATTTCCACATTATTAGTACACCTTGCTCTTCCAACAGACCCTAATTCCCCAAGCTTATGTCTTCCTAGTGTGCTATCTTGCAGTCTGCTTCAACCCAGCTGTGCACCCTGGTCACTGTGAGAACCTCCAGCACACCCACACAAGACACAGCCTATGTTATGATTTTGAATTAATGGTGCAGAAGAACATCTTTTTAAATTAATGTGAACTGTTCCATATGCATGCAGTTATTCAACCACCCTTCAAATCTAAGAGTAAATTTAACAATGAGGTGAAAGAATTGCAGTATGGTTTAAAGATATTGCAGTAGCTTTGAACACACCAGTAGGTTACTGTTGACAGTGAGAACTGCAACAGCACCAAGCTGAACTTGAGTTACCTTCCCAGCCATTTTTTCTATAACTGCACTGTGGTACATTCTAATTTTCCTTATTCTGTAGAATAAAATAGTTCATGCCTACACCACAGTTCAGAGGACAGCCTCACTCCAGTATTTCCTGTTCCAGATTTATTGATTGTTTTAAACACATCTATAGAAAAATACAGCATTTTCTGCAACAAAAGGCTGAGAAAAAGCAAGGAGACACTGATCAGTTGCTGTAAGAATGTGAAATATTACCAGATTTTTAGCAGATATGTGTTTGTTTTTTTTGAAACATGAACATTTAATGCAGTAATAGAATCTGATTACCTCTCATCTGTTTGATTTTTGGTTGTTGTGTGGGGAGAAGAATATTTGGCACATACTCACTGGGCTTAGAGCTTCACTGTTTGTACAGTATTTCTATTTTTTCCCTCACCCAAACAGAATTAGAAGCTCCTCATGTCTAGCAGCAGCAGTATCTATAGAATTCTTCTACTCTTCTTGAGCACATTCCTGATTCACAAGGCAAGAATCTCTTCATTCCTCAGCTATGTGATATTATACCTATACTGTTCTTGACATTTTCAAACCCCTTAAGCTGACCACAGATAAACAAACCCTGTAGAATGCAGGAAGATCACAAGTCTTAAATAAAAGTCCAGTTCTGAAATAATCCCCCTTATCCTCTCCTTATGTCCCTCCCCATATATTTTTTTTTTCTTTTTTGGTTTCCTGTTTGTTTATTTTTGGTTGGTTGGCTTTGTAATCAAGTATCCTCTCTTTCAGCCAAGAGAAACATTGGCTAAGCAGAGATCATTTACGTAGTGCCTCACACTTCAGACTAACACTGGTAGTCACACATTCTCACATATTTAAAAAGAGATTGTGTGTAGATTAAATATGAAATGCAAAGTTAGGCAAAGTCTGTTCAACTCAGCATTGTAGAGACTTTTCCCCACCAAGAACAGGGCAATTATACTGTCTAGTTTAGAAATATCAGCAGAAGGTACATTAATCCCACAGATGAGTTATCCTTAATTAAGCAGCACAGAACTAACTGTGATGAGCTGGTTGACAAGCCACAGAGTAAATAACAACTGCATCAGTAGAAAACACTTTAAAACTGTTGAATGTGATCAGCATTAAGAGACAGAAGAGAGAGTCTTGCACATGGAAGATGAAAAAGAAAATTACTCATTTTTGCAACTCTTTAGGAACATTGTAAAAATGAGCAGTACACAAGATTAAAGCTCTGAGGAAGATTCCACAGCCAACAGGCTTGGAAAGCAGCTTTAGTAAGGCCATGCAAATTCGCATTCTGACTCCAAATCAGACTGAGCCACTGAAAATGAACTATGCTGAACATTCACATGGCAGGTGAGATGATCTAAAACTTGAGTTGTTTATAAAAACAGTGCACAAACATTCAGCAGACCTGAAGTGAGTCATTTATGTGACTTCAGTAAACAACATTACATTTTAGACTGCTTTACTTTTTAAACATACTAAGAATTTAGTACACTTTTGAAGCTCTGGAGATGTGTAGGGGTTTCAAACTGAAGTTTAAGTGATTCAAACATTTTTATTTTCAATAGGAACAACTGCAAGTACAGAAGAGTTTGGTTTAAGATGCAACTTTGTAGTCATAATTCATACCTACAGTGAAAAACGATCGGTTTTTCACAGGCCTGAGGTGGACATCTAAGGCTTTTGACTATAAAAATTGCGGTAGCTGGATTCAGAATCAAGGAGCATTATATGCCTGGAGTTAAGATAAAAACAAACTTGTTTTGTATAGCATGATTTAAATTATTTTAAATAAAACAGTAGCAAAACACAGAAGGGAGTGGACACATGGTGAAAATGAATACACAGAGAGTATTAAGAGATGAGTTATTCCTTTCTTCTGAAGAAAGCGAATGAGGAGCTCACACTGCTTTTAATGCAGAAACCAAATGTCACCACAGAGCTACTATCATCCCTGTTCCTAATGGTTACCTACTTGTTTAAATCAATACAAAGGTGTTGATTTATAGGAGCCGATGACCTGCTATTGACCTTGTAATAGAAAAGCACAAACAAGACAGGACCTATTGTGATCCCCACATGAGGTTTATAATTACTCAGTTTCATTAAGACATTGACATGAATACACAGACAGTGTATTCAAGCTAATGTTTAAATAAGAACATTTTCACTTGATGCTTTTTACTTTGCTGGAAGTTAAATACATCTTTGTGATTGCAGACATAAGCACACTTGCTCCAGATCAGATAAATGGTATGGTGGTTCTCCAAATCAACTGGGACAAGTCAGGTGACAAATGATTTCCATTAGCTTCAGCAGAATAGAAACAAAACAGATCAATACAAATGATTTGCAGCAAGTTCGGATCATAAATTTCCCTCTCCCCACTACCATCATTTTAAAATAGAAGCATTTTCTCCCCACACAGTATGAAAAAAGGCAGTAGCTATCCAGGGATTTGATAGTTAGGATAAGCTGCTCATGATTTCAACTTGGATTACTTTTTAATCAAGCATTAATTTTATTCAGACACTTAATATTATTTTAAAAGACAGCAAACAAACAAACAAAAATCATCAGGTTTTTTTTGAAATGAATTTGATTCTACTGCTATCTAAAAGCCCCAGCAGTTCTAAATTCTTTTATCTAATTTCACTAAAATTAAGAGTTAACTTGCCGTTCCTCATATTTCAGATTTTCTAAACTCTGTTGAAAAGGTTATTTTGGAGTCATCAGTGATTACAAATTAGAGATTTTAAAAAACCCACAACAGCTTTTGAGCTTGCACTGCAAGAAATGGCTTGCTCATACTTTCTTCTCCTTTCAACAGAATTAACTCCTACTTAAACTATAGGCCAAAGCAGAATAATATACTGAGTAGGGATACGCAGCAGTTTATGAATCTGCTCTAATGACAATGTCATCTGTACTAATTGAAAAAGATGTTCATAGGCAAATGAAATGGGAAAAAACATGAATTTCTTCAGAGAAGGATCAGGGCACCTTCTTTAGGGGGTACATAATATGCTTCCACATGAGCACATTTTGGGGAAATTCTTTTCTAACATTATTTAGTGTACTGGTAAACTAATACATTGAAATACTAAGATACAGATGTCTGACCTTTGCAGTTCCTTCTCTCCCTAAATACATATTTATCAGCATTAATGATGTCTTCTTCACTGGCTCTGATTCTCTGTTCACTGACACATAGTCACTACTCCCACTGGTTAACTTTTAACATTAAAGGAAAAAGAAAGCTTCCTATAGGTTTCAGTTTCTGTGCCTTTTCTCTTTCTCTTATCACTAAAAAATGAACAAGAAAGAACAAATCTATTGTCTCTCTTATTGGTATGCTTGTAGTATCTCTTCAAAAACATATCTCCTCACAACATATGGGAAGGTGTAGGCTGTGAATTCCCCTCAGTACTGCAACAGGACACCCTGCATGAAGGCATTCCCTTGTCTTCTTGGCATCCCACTTGTTTCTGCCTTCCCCAGTTGTTCAGCAGACAGAAAAACAGGTGAGTGGTACAAAGCACGCCTCTCTTCAGTACACAACAGCCCTACCTTTTTATTTTTGTGCTTGAATAAAACAAGTGCTACACACCACAAAATAATTCAGTTAGGAGTCGAAACCCTATTTCTAGAAACAAGGATTCAGAAAAACAGTGAATCAAATCAAAACAGCATCATGGATTGCAAGACACAGCGAGTACCATAGTCTATTTGTATATATCAAATTTTCTCTAGAGAAATAAGTAACTTCATTTATGAAGAAAAAAATATCACCAGAACATGGTTTTAGTGTTTGTTTAAATAAAACAGAGCTGTCTGAGAGTTAATTAGGATGAAATAGCCTCTCTTGGAAAGCTGGAATAAAAAGCCTTAAGGAAATACACGATCTGCTTCACTCAAGACAGGACAGAAATTCACTAAAACTGCAGGATGATCAGTGCTTCAAATTACTTGAAGTACTGAGCAGCATCTTCTCCATGAACACCAAAAAAACAAAATTCACAGATACAGCACCTGATAAATATTAAGCAGCTGTTGCTCTTATAAAATGGTGTGAGATGCATTAGCAGGATTTTATTTAATTTGGAGAAAGTAGAGTACAATCTGATCTAATTCTTGGTGTAATTATGAGACTTACCATTAAACTTGGATTTTACCTCTCTCCAGCATACATACATACACACACGTGCACTCGATTTCCCTTCCAAAAGGTTTTTTTTTCCAGTCTGAGCTTTTTTGCATATAGATAGTTTTTCCAATGGAAGGACCAAACACAAATGCAAGCTCGGTAACCCATATGCTCAGAAGCAAGCTTAAATGGATACACACATACGCACCAGACAAGTCTGGAAAATTTAAAATCAAATTTCAGAATGTTTATGCACAGATCCCTGCCACAGCCTGCCAAACTATCACAGTCATGTCACTGACTCTGTGTCTTCATTATTGAGGTGATAAACTCTGTAACAGCTCTGAGCTGCACTGCAGGACATCTTAAGGTCATTTGCTGAGAGGCTCCACATAGCAGACAACATTGTAAGTACCACCCCATCCAACATCTACAAACACAATGCAATGCAGCCAGATAGATATAAGTTCAGTAAAAACTAAACTGAAAACAATCTGCCAGAAAACATGAACTACACGTGGAGGATTGGAAGCCATTCTCTGTTGTCCATCAGTATTATTTTCATAATTCCCTTCCCAAATTCATCCCCCAGAGCATTACTTTACTTAATTCAACATTACTTTACTTAATTCAACTCATTCTACACCACTGTTTTGGATGCTGGCACAGGCTGCCCAGAGAGGCTGTGGATACCCTGGAGGTGCTCAAGACCAAGTTGGAAGGGGCCCTGGGCAACCTGCTCTACCACCAGATCTGGAGGCTGGTGGCCTTGCCTCCTGTAGCAGCAGGATTGGAGCTTGATGATTCTTGGGATCCATTCCAACACAAGCCATTCTATGATTTTATGATTCTACTCTAAGTCAAAAGCTCCGATTTTTCATTCATAGAGATCTGGAAAACAGAAGCTTACTTTTGTAGTCCTCCTCAGCAGATATACATAGAAAAAATGCAAATGAACCTATTTCAAGTTTACAGTCTACTTCATTAGCCAGTTTACATCTAGAAACAAGGACTTGAAATCATTTTTGGAAATGCAGTTCACTGTAACGCATCAAACCAGGAAGACTGAGTAATATTCAGATGGAACAGCGTTTGAGAGGTAGGGACTGCATTTAACTCAAAACTTAACAGGTTAGGGACAGGATAATGAATTATATTTTGTATTTTTATATCTATGTGGAAATAAATGCAATATATGTACCAGCATGGAGTTAGTTATGAAGTTTCACAATGAAACAACAGTATTTCTCTGCTTAAAAACAAACAAATATACAAACAAAATCTCTCACTGACAAAGCTATCAGTAGAAAAGACTGTAAGTTGCTGTCTGTCAGCTTTTCTAAAAGCCTCTATTAGGTTTATGATTTTTCAGGTGGAAAGTGAGAGGAAAAATAGGAAGAGATACAGCCTCTAAAATGGTGAGCAAATGGGCACTTTAGGGCTACAGCTGCTTCCTTCAGCCAGAGGCAGGGACATGCAGCCACAAAAGTATTTGGCAGAGATGTTCAAAGTGGAGACAATTACATAACATACACTCTATGGTGTTATGTTTCCCCTCAAACAAATTCTATTCCCAGATGGCCTGTAAGATATTAAACTATTGCTTATGTCGCCATTCCAGCTGGATATTGTATTTAAGCAAAACCACTTCAGTAAGCCTCTTTACAGCTCAGTGGAATATTTTCTCTTACTTTAAAATAAATCCCTTTAAAAAGACATAGGAAGATATTAGATAAATGTGAAATACGTAGAATTTCAAGATTAACTTATCTCCACACCGAGGAGTTATTAAAAAGCAAGAATTTCTCTCAATCAAGAAGAACTTCTCTTCATCCAGCCTACTAAATAGAAAAATCAAGTATTGGGCACTAACTGCTCTCTTTGTCTTAGAACCTCTTCTAAACACTAATGGAAGGCTGAAAGCAGGAACAAAGATCCAATGAGCCCAGGAAATTTGTCAGTTTGGAGCAATTTATGAAATACTTTGTTGTTGTTTTTGTTGTTTAATGTTTATTCAAGCAGTTGAACCTTAAGAAAAAAAAAATCAAAATAAATCCTGTAAAAGTAATTTCTGGATATTATATATATATATTTAATTGCTGGGATCCCAATTAAGCTTCCATGTAAGTATATACGAAATAAAGTGATGCTGAAAAACAAAACTGAGAGAATAGACAGAGGCTAGACTAGATGTAGAGTAGATGGATGGAGAGTCAAATGCTTTTAAGGAAATAAAGACAAAAGAATGATAAAAACAACTCTAGGTTTTGGCATCCCAAGTATAAGTGAAATAAAAAATACAGACAAAAAAAAGAGAATTAGCTCTCACTGCTGACATTGCTTTCCTGTTAGCAGCATCTGATAGCTGTCTACTTTGTGGGGAGCACAAGAGTGCAAAAGCAGCACAGTCTGTGGAAATAAAGATCCTTGTAAGAATTATCAAATGTACGCCACCCTGTTTATGAAGTAATATTTAGGATGAGTTAACATAAGGGTTGAGCTTTTTTACTTTAAATTTTGCTTCTTGTTCCTATGAGCTTCACTGTGTGTAAAAATTGTTGCACATAACGTTATATTGGTGTGGATTTCTAAACTGGTGCACTCATCCACAGGCACTTTTGCACAACTTTCAATTCACATTTTAAATGCAGACAAAGCATTTGTTAAATGATAGTAGCAGTGCCTATGCTTCAAAATATATTTCCCCAAGGTTTCATCAGCTCAACCTCCTTTTCCTCCAAGTAGCTGTGTCCCACATCAGCAAGCAAGCTATCTGTAATATGTAAACAAAAATCAGCCAAAGTTGACAGTGGCTTTGTGTAGGGTTGAGACCTAACAACAACAACAAAAGAAGAAAAGGAAGATCCTTCCAACTGTTATGGAAAGTCAGTCCTGTTAAGTGTGATCTTGGTCCCTATACCCTGCAGAGTCATAAACTTTGAGCTGCTTAACCTAGACCTCTCAGAGAAAACGATTAACATTTCTATGTTGAAAACTTTGAAGCCCTTTTCCTTATAATCCTGCTCTCACTTCCTACCTTTCTGTGTTGTGGTGGTCTTCTGCCAGTTCCCTGACACTTTCCCTCCTCCCTCCTCAAAGCTCTCTTCCCTATAAATTAATTCAAGGCAGGAAATTTCAAACACAAAATATGTCTGCGCTCACTTATTTGCTGACAGAAGTTCAAAGCCTACTCTGGAATTTTTGTCCTATTTAATAATAAATATGTGCTCAAATGAGATGATGTACAAGGAAAGCCATGCAGCTTCTATGCTAGCTATGAGATGCATCCTTCTATCATTGTGATCTTAGGTGAACAGACAAAGGGAGTCATCAGCAAGGGAAGAAACTCACTGCTATGTTAAATTATTCCTCTCTTTCCTCACAGACCTTTTAGTTACTTCTTCACTCTCTCCATCCCCTTTTATTTTATTTATACTGCTGTAAGATGGGAATAACAGCACATTTGTAAAACAAATTGCTATAGCCAGGGTAAATGGATAGCAAAGCTTGACTTATACTTGCTGATGAGGGACTCAACTACTTCAGAGGAATGTTGATAAAACCTTGGGCAAATGCATTTTGAACTATAGACATTCGTACTATCATTTAACAGATGGCTTGTCTGCACATAAAATTGGAACTATCCTACAGGTTTTATTTCTTAAAGAACACAACATCTTCCTATTCCGCCCCCACAAACAAACAAGTGTTCCCACTATCCTTCTAACACAAGGATGTGCAACACTTGGCTGAAGCAATAGCATTTTGTTTTATTAACTACACAAACATTTCAGTTTAAGCTGTCTAGGGCTTTTGGAGGGAGCTCAGGTAGCTACAATTATGTTACAAATCACTCCTATTTGATTAGCCCCACAACTGATTTTAAAGGGCAGCTCTATTTTGAGGCTGAAAGTGGCAGAATTAGCAGCTGATGATTTGCCAAAGTAAAAACGTCATAGGTAATATCCTCCTGATCACAAATAGAGATAGAAAAGTCAAGTGGCTCTATTGATCTGTGTGACATCTTACTGCCAGGAGAGCACTGCAGTCACCCCACACTGAATCCTTAAATACACCAAGCAGACACTACTTCAGTTAATGTCAGGTGTTTAACACCACAGGCTAAAATTAGTCCCCATAATATAGATACCAGTGTCCAAGAATAAGAGGAATCAAACACCGTTTTCACCTCTCACTGAATCGGGGGTTTTGGTTAATAGTACTTGTTATTAAGATCATATTACTATCAAAGCAGACCTTGTATAGCTAATTATATCTAACAAAGTTCTTTAATACCAAGATAAGAAAAGTGAGTAGGACAGATTTTTGGTTTTTTGCAGTCTGGGCAATTTAATGCAAACAGCTTCCTTGGAGCATTAGCCATGCCTTTAAAGCCAGGGCTTCTAGTATTATTCCTAGAATAAAAAGCAGTCAGCTTGATCACTGAGCACATATTAGTTGTTTTGAAAAATATGAAGTAGCAAAGTTGGGTACTAAAGAATTCTTATCTGCAGAGAATATTAACTGAGCATAACTGCCATAAAATCTTTGGCTGTAGATACAGGCTACAGGAAAACACAGCAAGCCTATAGAACGCTGCCTCCCAGAGGGGAGTCGTTTCCCAGGGAGAGACACACATCTCTGCTTCCCTTGGTTCACAGTGTCCCAGCAGATCCCTGCCTAAGAGACAGAGATAATTTATTTGTGATGCTGCTCTGATTTTAGAGGAGGCGTTGCTGAGCTTTTATACCACGTGATGAAGGTGCTTCTGCTGCATATGCCATACTGTCATTCATGATGCACAAAATCTGTGCATTGTCTTTTCTCTCTTTTCCATCCATACACTAGCAGTTGGAAAGGTCATAGGAATATAGAGTCATAGAATCATATAATACTTAGAGTTGAAAGGGATCTCTGAAGGCCATCTAGTCCAATTTCCCTGAAAGGAACAGGAATACCACAGCTAGATCAGGTTGCTCGGAGCCTTATTCAGCCTGGCCTTGAAAGTCTCCAGGGATGGATCATCAACCACATTAGGGGGCAGCCTGTGCCAGTACTTTACCACAATCACTGTAAAAGATTTTTTCCTTATACCTAACATAAATCTACACTCTTCGAGACTGAAATCATTTCCCCTTTTTCTATTGTCACAGATTCTCCTAAAGAGTGTTTCCCCTTCTTTTCTGTAGCTCTCCTTTATATACTGAAAGGCTGCTATCAGGTTGACTTGAAGCTTTCTCTTCTCCAGGTTGAAGAGCAACAGCTCTCTCAGCCTACCCTTGTAGGAGATGTATTTGATTCCATGCATCATGTTTACAGCCCTTCTCTGGATGTGTTCCAGCAGCTCTATGTCTCTCTTGTACTGAGTACTCTACATCTGGACATGGTAGTCTAGGTGAGGCCTCACCAGCACAGAGTAGAGGGGCAGGATCACTTTCTTCAGCATGCTGGTCATGCATCTTTGGATGCAACCCAGGACATGGTTGGCTTTCTTGGGACCCTGAGACACATAGGCTTGTGAATGTTCAGGTTCCTCAGGTGGTCATGAACCTGATCTTTGCTTACAGTGGGAGAGATGTTGCTTCCCTGGTCCACTCCTTCTGTTTGTTTCCCAAGCTACATGCACTGGAGGAGAGGCACTTCAGCTGGACAGCTGGTCTTGTCACTCCCTTAAAGGATAACTCCTTAGTTCCTTCTAGGTATTTCACTTGAATTTCCCTATTGCCTTCTCCTGCTGCCCCAACAGACACTGCCTCATCATCATAGAGTTGATCCCATCTACTGTTAATAAAGCTGTTCTACACAGTGGCTGGCTCTTTCATTTCCACACATTCAATTCCATAAAGAGCAACATTCAACAATCAGCTTTCATGGCTATAAGTCCAGTCACAGAAACTGCACTGCTACCCAGAGATGCTACCTTTTATTCTGAAAATTCACAGTATCTTCTGATTAATGCTCAAGGATTTGATTCTCCTCTCACTGGTACTGTGAATGGGGCATAAACTGGCACATCCCAGATGAGTTACCAGCAACAACAAAAAATACATAACTAAATGTCAGTTAGAAATAAGTCATCAAAAGCACTCATGAAAACAGCAATGGAGAGACAGAATCACTTTCAGTCATGCAAAAGTCTCCATCCGGCCACAAATATTGTAAACAGAAATGCTTTTATGGAGAGTTCACTAAGTTTAAGCTGATTTCACATTTGCCCTTGTGAAATCACAAAGCCTTCTTAGAATGACGGCAATAGAATTATCTTTGTAATTTTTTATTTTTGTCTACTGAGAGTAGAGCAGCTAATACATGCAAACAAAACCAAGTATGTACTCATCTTATTATAAATGGATTCAAAGTTCAAGTGCAAAAGAAAACAATTATATTTCCTTAACTTGGTAAATTCCTACCAAGCCCTAAACCCTGGGGAATGATGACCAGAACACATCTGTGTTGATTTACCAGGTAAACACTACAAACATCTTTTCACTGATGCTTCATCACTGGAAAAACTGAAGCTCAGTCCTTGGCCGCTACCAGACCTTGGTCCTTTGTCATCCGCAGTCAGAGCCAACTTGCAGCACAATACATCTCACTATACAAGAAAATGTCATTTGAAACCCCCCACACTCTCACTCACTACTTTATGACTGATACTTTAAGACATTCACCTGCAAATTATGCTCGAGCACACCAACATTTTCCAGAGCACTAGAAGACCAAATACAAGCCCTAGGGCTTCTGTTTACAACAAGGATGTGCCTGACAGCCCACAGCTACCTTTTGTATTTCACATTAAAATAAGCATCACTCAAGTTTGCTGCACTTAAAACATACAAAATGCTTCTTATCTTTGCCCACTACATTCATATTTCGAACTATACAACATTACAGATTAACAATTACATTAAAACTGCTTTAAGGAAAGAAAGTCTTTTCATGTTTTAACAACATCTTATCTGCAGATGAGAAACCACTCTGTTTTTAAATAGTTTCTTAATTATTATTTTTCATCTGATATTCCTGAGACAGAAGTTCGCTTCTAATTTTATAGACAGAAAAATGCCAAAGACATCAGATTAAGTTCTACTGAATCCACTGTGTCAGGTTGATATTAAACAAACCAAATGCCTATCTCCACTGGATCCGATTGTTTCCTCTGAAGACTAAAAAGGTATAATAAAACATGAATTATATCTGCACAGATTGGCATTTCTTTGTCATGCCAAGTAAAGTAGTTTTCCAGATTCACCCTAGAGAGCAGAAGGCGAAGGCTATGTGCAAATCAATGTGTATGTGATGCCGTCCTTGAAAATAGTTTTTCCAAATAGAACAGACAGAAGCCCCTGAGCAACCCAGCACTGATAATGGAGGCACAGTCCAAACAGAGCACCTGTGCAGCCACAATCATGACCCATAGCAGAAGGCCATTAATGACATGATAGCAAAAGCTATTTTTCTGAAACTTTTCACGATAAAAAAGCAACACTAGCTGAGGGACAGTTTCCATTCATATTGTACCAAAATCAAGAGTGCTGGGATTCCCTCTTCTGTCCCCAACCACAAGTGCCAATACTTTTGGAATAACTCATTTCTATCATCCTTCAGAAAATCTGGTCTCCTTCAAAGTAACAATCACAAACACTGAGATAAGCAGATATTACACCCATCATACAAGGACATAGTTAAAGTCATTAGTATTCATAGAATCAAAATACAGTTCATAACATGTATGTTCAAGTTCAGATTCATAGATTGCAAAACTTGACTTTTAATTTGAGGAGAAACAGCAGAATTCTTGTCAAATTGCTACAGATCCTTGATGGTTAAATTAATGGAATTTAATTTGCAGAATTTAGCACATAACTGCCACATGATTGCTGCAGAAGTCTGATAAGGTTCTTATCTTCCAAACCAACCACACTACAAGATGTGCAAGTCATAAGTTGTTCTTTCATGCTGCTTCCTCTGGGAGAAAGGCCAGAGTGTCTGCGTTCAATAGGGATGAGGGCAGTACAAGATGTCAGCACCATTTTAAATTCCAGCTGTAGTAGATTTAGCATTTAATACAGTGAAATGGAAGTTCTGGGGGGGGGGGGGATTTGTTCCTCCTCACCTTTGTTTCCTTTTCTGGGGCACTTTGTTCTACAGTGGACAAACCACCGATTTTTATTTATCTATTTCCTGGGGGCAGAAAACTAGAAAGAATGCAAAAGTGAACCCACCTACTCGTCCCCCTGCCACTGACCTGCCTGTTGTAACTTAGGAAGAGCATCCCAGAGCAGAAACTTCATGTCATATTTCAAGTCCCTTAAATTCATTTATTTTCTGTCAGAATATTCAGCTTCAAGACCCCCCGCCCACACACAGATGCACATGCTCATTTTTCGCTGGGCACATTTTAGACACATACAGCAATTGTGCATTGAAAGAGAGACCACTTAAATTCATAAATTACTCCTCTCAGCTGACTGTTGGCTTTTAAGGCAGTTGAATTTGACTCCTGCATAAGACTGTCTATTTTCATCTCATACCTTTAATACTATTTAGTACATTCACTATCCTGTTACAGCATAACAGACTAGAAACCATTCCCTCGACTGTCAACGCTCCAGATCTTCATTCATTTGTACTGAAGAATAAATCAAACACCAGTATGTCATAACTAGAATATTTTGCATCGTCTGTACTGAAATAAATGACTAAACATGCAGAACAAGAGAGATGCAGCTATAAATGTGCTTAGCTCACTTTTTTTTGTATTTTTTAAAGCACATCTGCTTTAGTACACTTTAAACAGAAGAAAGGAAATTGTTAGCCACCAAAACAAAGTACTGTACATAAATGTGAAGATACTCAAAATGCAATTATACAATCTGATACTCTACAGTAGTTCTAGTGACCTAAGTATGGAAAACCATCTCCCTTTGGCTGCCTCCACAAATTTATCTGGATAGCGACCTGCACCCACAATATGACTGTTCTCCAATACACAAGTTCATCCCCTTTTCCTTTGGGTACATTTCAGTAATGGATACATTATATCCTGCTTGCTTAACAATGAATCTTCTAAGAGTCACAACAACAAATGCAAGTATAAAGTAAATATATTTTAGTTTATTAATATATATATACACACACACACATATATATACACATACAGAGAAAATTTCCAAATATATTTTCTGTGTTGTCTTTAGGTATTCCTTTTATCCATGCTTTACACAACTGACAAGCCTTCATGATTAAAATAAAACCACAAGGGAGTTGTTATATTCCAGATACTGAGATGATGATATTGTCCGCGTTGCCATACAGAATGGCCTCTCTCCCCACGCCCAATGTCTTTGCATTATGGAAGCATCTACTCCTTCCTCTTTCTTGTGAATTTCACCATTCTCAAATGTTTTCACATTCAGTGCTTCCTCCCTTTATCCCTTTGCTTTAAGTATATGAAACGTACAAACCAAACCTAGAATTCACAGTGGGGATCCCATGAGAGCACAACCAAACAATCACACATCACAGTGCATGAACTCTATGTCAATCATGAAATCAGCAAAGCAGTTTCAGCCCAGTCTTGTGCCAAAGCTATCATGCTCAGTTTTGCCAGGTGGATTGGAGTAGCCCAAGAGCAGTGATAAAGGGACAGCATTATGATGCTCTTCACTCTGCAGTGAGGTTGGTGTCTGCCAGCTTCATGGCATTGCCAGTACTCCAATGCATAGTAAAAACACACATTCATTTACTTAAATTTCACCACTCATGTTAAATCTCAACTCTTAAAAGCATGTGAAAGTCATGAAGTAGTTGAGAGAGTGGCTGAAAGAAGTCATGTTCCTTTTCTCATACAGGCCTACCATCAAAACATTTTGTCCTAAAGCTTAACATCATCCTTTTTCTTCTCACTGCCCTGCTACTGCCAGTGACACTGCACTTATAAAAGCACTTCATCATGTTTTGGTTGAAGAGTTTTTTTCCCATGAAAAATCTGAGTCTAACAGAGTATTCCGTCATGAGGCCCATGGCACATAGCCAGGACTCTGAAAGGGAGTTTGATGATAGATAAAGGTAATTATAGTGTAACATTTGCCATACAACAATTTAAGGCTATGTCAGCAGTTTCCTTCCTTTAAGAGGCTTATAACTCTTTGAGAGCCTCTGGCCTGAAACTTGATAAATACATTCACAGAAAAAAATAATCTCAAATGTGAAGTCAATGAGTTGCCTGGAATTTACAAGTAGTAATGCCAGAAGTAGTCTTAGAGTGATAGTGAATGAAAGATAAGATGTGGGTTGCAAGCAAATCGGATAGAACCAAATACTAAAAATAAATTTTCTACTGACGTGTTTTGAAGACCTGTCAGTGGATAAGATGTTCAGAACATATACTCTGCAGTTCTTGGTAAAATTAAGGTAAAGTTTAAAATAAAAAAAGAGGAGACAGTAAGACATTATACATGTTTGAGAGCTCAGCAATTGATGAGCTGAAGTTCTACCAATTCTTCAAAACATTTCCCTTCTGTAGAGCAATTTTGTTATTTCCTTTTGGTGCCATCCCCTCCAAGGATTTTAACTAATTGCACAATTGTCACTTTCCACAAAGAATCTGCATATAAGACCCCAAATCAGGACTGCACATTATGGACAACAATCAAAGCATGCCTTTCCACTTGGGTACAGACTACATCCATAGAGACCCAAGCTCCTCTGACCCTGCTCATGGCACCAGCGCCAAGCCAGCTCCAGTTCAGGAGCTCTGCAGACATTGGTAGGGTGATAGACACCTGAGCCACTATTTCACTACTGAAAATCTCTGAAAAACCATTAGGATGAGCCACACTGATCTGCAGATTTTGCAACAAAAGAATGGCTTGGCTTACTCAAGGCAGCTTAATTATAAGTGAAGAAGAAGGAAAATGGAGTATCTCTACTTAGGAAAGAGGAATATCTTTATTTAATTTGTCTGCATCTTTTGTATGTACACCACTATAGGCAATTCAAAACAGCAAAAGCATGCATCCTGAACTAGTGTTACTCAGGCTCAAGTTCATTCGAAAAAGCAGCTCCTACATCTACATCCTACAAAGATGCTGGCATGCACCAGTTTCCATTAAAAAAAAAAAAAAAAAGTATAATTACAAGCATTAATCAGAATTTTAAAAAAGACCTGAGTCATAAGGAAGTCTCAACAGTAACATTACAGATCTTTTCAATTCATGGCTTGCAAAGATGTGACAATTTGCTGCATAATATTTTCCAAAATCCCCCATCCATCCATTGTACCATCAAGCCTCTTCCATCCTACTGCACGCCATGGAGCAGAGCAGAAGAACCAAGGCAACCCTCCTTCCTCCCAGGCTTTGATTTCTGTATTGTGCCTTTTACAAGAACAGCATAAAATTTCACCGTCAGTGTTTTCAATGTAAATAAAAGAAGAATTTCATGTAGTCACAAAACAGTCTTTGACTGGAATCTGTCCTCTTCAGTTACAAAACAGCATATCCTCCCCTTTTCAGAGGGGAAAAACACCACTCACATCAGTAAAGTTACACTACTATTTAAAAAACTGGAGAATTATATAGCTCTTGGTGTTTCTTTAAAAAAAATCATCACAGATAGCAGGAACGACATAATGTACTTATTCTCTAAAACAAAGTAAAAAGTCATTCTGATAAATCTCATCACCACTTCACAACCATAAATTCTTAAAGAGGCAGTAATCTCCATTACTTAGCACACAATGTAAAAATGCAACCTGGAACTGGCCTGATAAAAACCTTATCAGTGGCTAAAATCTCTTGGGTGGAAAGCTTTAGGAAACAGAGTAGATAACTCCTGGTTGCCCCTCTTGCAGAAATTTCCGGGGAATAGCCATTTCAGATTAGATCTAATTCAGAGCATGCATACGGAAAGAGTAAGCACACCCTTGGCTACCAATTCACAGATGATAAAAACCTACGTATGGCAAGCGTGGAGCTTGGGACCTCCAGCAGAACAGGGCAAGTAGTCCTACAGAAGGTTTATATGATGCTGAGGGTCTCCTATTAACACTCACATGCTGTCAGCAGATGTAACTGCATGACCAATAGAATTTGGGAAAAACACACGGCAATATACAAATTAAATTATATTATACTTGAGAGACTGTGATTGTGAAAGGGAAACTGCAGTAGCAATGATCCCACTGAGATTTCTGTATAAATATATTTTAAAAGGCTTATCTGGCCTTGCATATTCATAGATTACAAAGCCAAAAGGACATGAGAATGATTTAAATTAATGATAATTTAAGAAGAGTTGTTTGATATAAGTAAGCTGAAAAGGTAACCTTAAATTAACTCATTTTGGTCATTACAGTTTGTAATCACCAAGTAAGAGAAATGTAAATGAAAGTGAGAAAAGCAAAGACCGGTTCTTTACAAGGAAATATGGACATATTTTTTTATGATTATCTCCATATTCCATATAGTACATGGTGATTTTATTAACCTGCTGCACACTTGAGAATTATGTTGTAAAGTAAAGTGACACCAACTATGTACAAGGCAGGGAAAAAAAACTGCAGGAAAACATGGTTAGACTGGAATCAAGGGCAATGCAAGATGATAAAATGGCAGTAAAAAGAGAAATATATTAACCAAGCTTAAATAGGAAACCAAAGTGGTGGAAAAATTATTTTAAATGAGATTATATGGCAGTCATTAAAATGAAATTCCTCCTTGATTCCCTTCTATCCACTGTAAGATAGCCCACAAGTGGTTCCAATGGGACTGGATGGTGAAAAAGTCACAAGCTGCCAAAAGGTTTTGTATTTTACTCTTGGAGGGTTAAAAGCAGACAGTGCTCAGCTAGTACTAAAAGGTGGTGCAATTAAAATTCACAAAGTTATTGATCTTAGCCCTGCTCCAGTGGGCCCTCCTTCAGCTCTAGCACATAAACAAGATGACACAGAAAGGAACTATTGATTTTCACATGATATCTTTTCAGATGCATTTTCCTAGAATTTCAAAATTGCATCTGATATTCGTAAAACAAATGGACCTACTGTGGTCACTTCTGGCAGACAGCATAACCCATCTGCTAACTGTTACAGAAGGTAGGGGGAAACAGAGTAGATAGGCTCAACTTTACACAAACAAGCTTCCCCTCTGGAAGCTAAAAAAGAAAAATTAATTGCCTGGATCTGAGTGAAAGTTCCACGATGAAGAAATGTAAGAAGTAGGCACAGACGGAATAAATGTGAACAAACTGGAAACCAGTATGTGATACTACTGCATAGATAAGACTCTCAAACCCCTTCCTGCATTTTCCAGAGCAGTTGCCCTACATGCCACCGCCTCCTCCAAACCACAACACCTTTTCTTCAGCACCTGGTTCAGTATTTGCTGCCAACAGGAGACATCCAAAGTCCAAATGGGCCTCCACCTTGTCCACACAGTCAGAAATTCCTGACCTGATGTGACAGATTTACCACATAAATCAGCTAAAGTATGCACACACGTCACACTTAGTAAGATCACTGCTCTCGTGCCAAACACCCTCAGAGCTACGTCAAGTCTGAAAAGAATAAAGAAAGCCAAAAATCTACTGGCATATGCAATAAAGGATCAATTTTCTTCTACTCACTTCCAAGAGAGCCTGTTATGATTAGTTAAGGATGCTCTAGCACTGCAAGAGCAGTCTCAGGTACCTCTTAGCTTTGTCCTGATTGCAGTGTCAAGTTGATAGAGAACCTCTCTTCCAAAGAGGAGCTCAGCTGACCCAGATGGTGGCAGCTCCTAGAACAGAGGATCAGCTGGACAGCCAGAAAGAGGCACAGGAAGGAAGGGCATTGCCACTGAAGACTGCTTTACCGAAGGTTGGAAGGGAGTACTATGTTGGAGGAGGAGGTTGTCATTTGTTATTTAAAACATTGCTCTTTTCTTCCTATCCTTTCAAAATGATAGCGATTTCTGTCTTTTTATGGTTACATATTATGCTAAATTTCCCTTTTAAGTCTTGCACTTACTGCTACTCTTTTCCTTACCAGCACCTTTGGCTCTTCCCACAAAAAACAACAACAAAAACACAACATCCTGAAACTGAACTTACCTTCCTCTCCAACTATCTCTTTTTCTTTTCATTGAGAAGATACCAAATTGCCATTAAATTTGTATCTTACAGTTATGCTCTAAAATTTCTGCACTCATTTTTCTCTCTTTCCTCGGTGTTATTTCTGCCCTTGTGTGACATTTAAGCAATTCTTACTGAAGTGTGCAACCTCTTCCTCTCCTTTGTTTACAATCTCTTCATCCTCCTTGATTGTACTCGAGATCTGGGTGAAGTCATCTACTAGTCACAAGAAGATCATTTTAACATTACCCAAGGGAGGCAATGCAGCAAAAGAGAAGAGATGAAACAGCCATAGCTACTAATTTATGTTCCTGGTCTGCACCTGTTATATCTGTCCATTGAAAGCTTTTCATTACAGGAAGTGACTTCCAACACAGTAAACATCTCGTATTTTACAGTACTTTCCCAGTGATCCAAACACCTTTATAATGGTTGGAACACTGAGATGTTGCTCAGCTATCACTTCTATGTTAGACAGCAAATTGTGGTTAGATCATTTCTGCCTGACTCATTGTATGCACTTATTCTCATAATTAGTTTTAAATGAGAAATTAGGAGTATCATGCCAGCACATCACACCTATTGTGTAAAGTACGTTCCAAATGCACACTTGTGCCTTTGTGCCTATGCATGCACTAAATCTTTCAGGTGAGTGCTCCCTTGTGGGTTCTTCTGGTAGAAGCATTATAGAACTTGGAAAAGTAGAAAATATTTTAAGGAATGACAGCTCTGGGTTCCGTTTTTCTGTTGTATGATCAGGTTGCTCCAGGCAACTTTTTCTTTCTGTCAGAATGATTTAATAAGGCAAAATTAAGAGGTTTCCACATTCTATGAGGAATGAAATTAGTAGCTCTATATGTGTTTTTCCAAAACAACAGCAACAACCAAACAAAATCCCATGGCCACAATGCAAGTTCCCTGTTTTCATTTATGCTCGCTTTGTTCCCTACATACTGCACTCCCCACAAGAGCAATAAGATGCAATAGATGTGCATTTAATGACCTCTGAATCAAGATGGAAGGCAGTAAGATTCCTAATCTTAACTACCACAAAACTCCAATTATACCAGTTCTTTAACTGATACCTTTAACCTTTAAGTTCCTATCACATAATCACCTTAGGAGGACAGTACTTCTCTGCAACAAAAAATGTTAACCCTCAACAATTCCAAACTTTTAAATCCTATGTAGGCCACACAGTTCAAAACAACACTAGTACTATTTATATTGCAGGCAGTGCTATCTATCTGTCAGGGCCTCAGCTTGTTTATAAGACATATAACATTGCAAACAAGACTGACTATTTTTTCCTATGAACTGCTCACAGCTGAGGTCATATTAAGGGACAAAAGGAAAACAATTGTGAGAATATGGTAAAAGTAGAAAAACAATTTTTCAAATGCTTGATGAAGGTCTGATTCTACAGAATGCCAGGTGCTGCGAACAAAGCAGTCAATGTATGTATAATAGCTGCTATTAGAGTCTGTCAGCAGAAAAGTACGCCCTGCTTAAGCAGACATCCTGTGATTTCACACTGAAATTTCCAGGCTCCATTTTGATCCATAATCTATACTTTCTTCAAATTGCAACTTCAGAATGTATTCAGGTGCCACAGAAATCACCTATCTGCTGCCAGAGCACACTCTACAGCAAGCCTTCCAACATGACAATGACATACTCAAAAGGCATTTCAATTTAGCTTTTTCCTGGTTTCTCTTGCAATCAATAGATATGTAAAAATTGAGTCTTATGGGACAAAAAGTATTATTCTCATATATTCAGACTAGAAAAATAAGTAGCTTCACAGAAAGGCAAAATCTCAACCTAGAAATACAGTGATAGTTCTCCACAAGTGTCAGAGAAAGGGACGAAGGTATGTTATAAAACTGAATTACAATACTGTAGCTGTTAGAGACCAAATCTAGACTGAGTCTTGATTTGGCAGGAAGACTAATTCCCCACAGATAGGAGAATACAGACTGCAAGCTACATGCAAGTTTTCCTCTCTCCCATCTCCTCTCCTCCTAGGAGAAGGAAAACTTTATATCTATCCAAGAGCACAGGCAATATACAGAAAGGAGAAAGAATAGGAAGACATACACACATATATATGCATATAATGCTCTACTTTAACCATTGCCCTTGGTCACGGATGTAACTGCTGCTTTTCTTTCCCCCATCATCAAGGGACAGACAGTTTTCTGTTCTGCTTTTCCAGCTAAAGCGTAGTCAACTTAAACTTTTCCCCACTACAGATAGTTAGGGAATATATTACAGAGTAAAGACCACGATGACTTTAAAACATTCACTCTCACCTTATTCTTCACTCAACACATTTATAAGAAACAAATCCTGAAGCTATGCTCACATGTAGCTCTGGAAGGCAGCTAACTTCACCTAAATGTGAATACCCAAATGTCTCCAGTTCACCTTGCTTTGCTCTGTCATCAGGATTTTTGCTGCCTGAAGACTAGTTCTGCTGGCAGAGTCATTGAGAAACAGACCTTAGGGGCTCAGAGCACACTTCCTTTTGTAGAGGGATACTTAGTCTGCACACACTGTGCTTTGACTCTTTTTAAGTGCCTTTGTATTTCCCAGCAGAAAGGTTTACTGTGCAGATTATGGGGCAGGCTGGATGGTCAGCTAACTTTACATTATCTAGTTTTCCCTCTGTTTAGGGCATACATTGCAGCCTAAGGACTCCAGCAGTTAACACTGAGAGATAACTCATTTTCAGAAAGCCATACTAAAGGATTTAAACTTTTTTTTTTTTTTTTTTTTTTTTTTTTTTGCCTTTGTTGCTCATAATCACCGCTCTACCCAACACTGGCCTTTATGTATTTTCTCACTTCACACCCATCACCTTCACATCTGAAAGCACTCTCTGATCCCTGGCACAGTAGGGTGCCCAGATAGGAGAGAAGTACGTCATGGACTGCAGGAATAATCTCCAAGGGCAAGAAGTACATTTTTCTGTCTTAAACATTTCTCTAACAAAGTACTTCATATGGATTTTAAGCCTGACCCTCTTTCAAATACAGTTTTCACCACCCATTCTTCCTTAAAGCAATAAAAAAATTGTAATGTTTTTAAACATACCATGGAAATACCTAAGTGAAGGATTTGAGAATATAAAGCAAATAACAACATAAGGTTACCATTGCTAATGTCTGTTATATTTGGTGGGGGGGGGGGGAAGAAGAAAAAAGTCACTATTAAAAACTATACATCAAAGTATGTAAATGCAAGAAAGTTCAGTCAAGACATAATAAGAGGCATACGTCTGATTAAGAACCATGACTGCAGCCTCACCAGCAGAAACTGGTACAGCTCAGCTGGCATCTAGACTACTCCACATTTCAAACAGAAATGTAATGAAATGTAACGGCATGATACAAATACAGAAAGTAAAGGTGTCAGTGATGCTCAGATATTGCCCATGCTTACCCTTCCTGCTCTCTTAGAAATATATCTCAGTTTGACCTCAAAGCACTTGCTAACAATAAGTGTGCAAATGTGTCACCTCACACATCCCAACTATGCAGCTCAGGAAAAAAAAAAAATATATATATATATATATATATATATATATATATGATTGTATGAGTTGTAACTCACATAAAACTTCCTATGTTTCACTGCATGACTCAGAATTGCTAGATGTGAAAGACCAGTGCCACCATCTGGTGCCTTCCAAATCCTGGATCTTTCATTCTAGTCAGAAAAATATGTATCTCCATAGTTAGTCTAATTCAACACATAAAGGGGACAAAGAGAGAGAAAGATAAGCAGTTTTGACAAGTAAGCAGGAGGCTTTGAAAAATCTTCACTGCAGCCACTGAAAAAGGAATCCACTACAAAAAAATAAATAAATCTGGAGAGTGAAACACAAATACTGGAAGCTGAGAGGGATTAAGAAACTGAAAGAAACACATAAGGTCTAATCAGAGAAACTCTGAATATCTGGAAACTCAGCCTCCACCAGTTATTAATTTGTAAAAATACTTTTCACGTAGTACACACAAAGAGGCTGAGAATCATTCAAGCAAAACATTAACCATTTCCATGAACCTTAATATAGAGCAAAAAAAAGTGTTTTAAATTCTTATTTTTCATTCTTCATTACTCTATAGAAATGAACTTAGGCCCATTCTTTCCAATAATCAGATAACAAACTCTATTTTAAATCAAATTTGTCTATGCTTTCATTGATTTTACATCAGACTTGGGGACATGTGGGAAAACTGGAACAATCCTGCCTGCCTTGTTCTTGGGAGTGAGGGAAAATGATGGCAATATTCATTCATATTGTCTTGCTCACTTCTTAGAGTGGGTTCTTGAAATCAGAGCTACTTCATTCCTGAGCTTTTATGGGGGTCAGGTTAGCATCATTAACCTCGTACAGTCAAACTGTATTGCAGTCCTGCCTATGGTAAACAACAGCACTGGCAGAAAATCCTTCCTGCGACAACATCACTGACAATCACAGCAAAAAAGCCTCCATAACATATATGTTCACAAGGCTGAGAAACAGCTGGTGACAAAGGGGAGAGCAAAAAGCAGAAGTATGAGGTAGACAGCACCTCTGTGCTCTGAGTAGCCAAGGCAGGGCCCGGTGTAAAGATCTTGAAAGCAAGTGAGTGCAAAGGGAGGGCACCCAGGACTCAGTCCCAACCTCTGCTTGAACAAGGCCTGATACAGTGCTCCAAAACTCATTACTTTTTTATTAAATTGAGAATCTGACTTGTACCACATGGACATAACAAATGCAGCAATAAAAGCAGAGGCAAACTCTCCATGAGAGCGCTGCTGAGTGGGAGCACACTGCTATCTGTGGGCAGCCCTGACCCTAGCTTGGCAGCAACAAGTACAGCCACACTAATTCTGGAGCAGAAATCTCAACCAGCATGGCTCAGGTTGCTTCCACTGCTCCTGGTCTGGCTGGCTACACTGCCCAGAGCAGACTGGTCTCAAGAGTCTTCGTTGGAAATTATGCAGAGATCTAATTCCCTTCTAGAAAGCTGCTCCATTTCCAGTTCCATCATGCCCTTCCCTTCCCATCCTTGCCTCCAGTGGCTCATCCTGCTAAGGAACACGATGCCCAGAACAGCTGTAAAGGACAAAGAGCAAGTATCTGAGGGTTTGCTCAGTTAAAAACTGAAATACAGCCCAATTCTTAGCAAGCAATTAATGGAAATTATGAACCTAAACAGTAGGTATTAATCATGTAGCAGGAGAAGCAAACCTGTGGAGATGCACATGCATAGCCACTTGGGCACTTGTTAGAATCAAATTTCAGGCACTTCAGCATTTAAGGCACAGACATTTACTTTTCCATTTTCCCCTGAACTGACAGTTGCTCAAGTTGCTGCCGCCAGAGCCCTCAGCATGACACATCTCTCCTATACAAAAACGCCTCCAGCTCCCACAGATGCACCCCCATCCAATTAACCAATAGTTTGTTTGCAAAGCCATCAATCCATGGGACCTCCTTCCAGTTGTGGTTTGTGTCATTCTGCTTCTCCTCTCCAGAACCTCCCAGAGGCAGGCTGAAACGGTCTGTCACTGAAGCAGTGACGATGAATTACTGGAGGGAAGTTGCCACTACAGTTTTGCATTAATTATTTCATAATTACAGCAAAATATTTCCCATAGTCAGAGCATACTAAATTAATAACTTAGGCACACATTAGTCTGAAGATTATGATTCACATAGCCACCCACATGCTGTAGCATTTAATCACGCCTCAGAAGTTAAGACACCTGTCCTAAGAAGATCACAAGAGTAACATCTAAACTTCAACAAGTTTATAGCTAAGTGGTGCAATTAATCAGTATTCTCATCAGAATGCTTTGATTTATCTTTGTCATCTCTGCTTAGGAGCATCATTTAATTGCTTTCCACAACTAGCATTTCATTGGTCCAGCTTCATCAAAGGAATGGTTTAAGTAAGCAGTTTTCCAAAATATTTTTTTTTTAAACAAAGGTTTAAGACAGATAATAATAAATGAGAATCACATATATCATACATGCTGTGAGTTCCTTGTCACAATAATTATATGCAATTTTTATCCCAGAGAATAATATTAGTATGTAGATTTAAAAGATGGACAGAAGTAGTATTTATTTAAATCATTTGGTATTGGGAATCAGTATTCTCAAATTTACCTTTTAAAGCCTATGCAATCACAAGTCTTGCAAACCCTCCAAGATCACCATTCGTCTACCTGAGGCCTTTGATTACTACCAGGTTACTTCTGCCTGGACCGCAACCTGCTGTAAGATCAGAAAATGAACCAGCTGTGATTTGAATTTGCCAGCATTACAAGCAAAGGTGGAAGATCACAACACACACCTCCCTTGTAGAAAGAAAAACATCTAGATATATATTCTCCCTCATACATCTTAGAACAAGGTTAACATTTTTCACAATACTAAATTGTTGACATTAAACTGAACACAGGATAGTAACTCCTGGCATTCTTTCTGAAGAATCTGGTAGCTGTGTGGATCATGCTCTTATACCTCCTCCTGTTGAAATGCTGAATCTGCCATGTCAGAAAATTTCCCTCAAGTCCTTCTGTAAGTTGTCCAGTTCATTTGGAATTCTGTTCCCTGACAGTTTGGCACCATATGCTAATTTAATAAGTGTGCTCTCAACTCTTCCATTCAAGTCACTCACTAACAAATAAAAACAGAAAACCCAGTGAGCAGTACCAGAATAGAATGCTGAGGAACTCCAGTCACTACATCTTTCTTCTTTCACAGCTGGCTGCTTGTAACTATCCTCCAAGAACAGTTTTCCAGCCAGTTACACACCACTAGAAGCTGTTCTGACTAACAAAGTCCCCTCACAAAAACTGAACTGCAGCAGGAAGCCCCTGATTAGATCTCATGTACAATGGCAGATCTGCCAGAGCTGCCTCTATTACTGCCAGGTTGAGTCTGTGCCAATAGCCTGTTGTGCGTTTACCTTCAAAACGCAGAGGAGTGGAAACTATGCAGCAAGCTGGTAAGAGCACACTCTGTCCTTACCAGACAGAACACTTTTACAGCTTCAGTAATTGATTGTCTTTGCAACAATCATGCCCCGCCAGCTTCATTTTTCAGGAAAAAAACATCAGATTGGAGCAGAAGGGAGCAGATCAAAACAGACTGCACAGAGCAGCCACAGCCCAACAGTGAACTGGGAATACTGAGCAAATATAAGAACCATGTGTACATCATGCCTGAACTGGAAACTGAGCTCTTCTGTAGCAATTTTGAAGTGCTGGTATAAATGCCCGTGTATCTGTGCTGACGGCTAAAGGTTAACTATGACCTACCCAATAGCCTTATTCATTGAGTGAAAGTCACCATTAGGTTTAGGACTGCAGACCTGTAAAAAGAGAAGCTGCACAGAGATGAGTTCCCATTTGCTCATGGAAAGCAAGGAAATGCCCACGACAAGGGTCTCATGCTCCAGCAGCCCACAGTTCATCCCCCAAGGGTGCTGGCATCAAGGGCCCTGGGTGTGAAACAGTCAGCCATGCTCAACAATTAGACCATTCAGGCCCTAACTGTCTTCTGATCAACATGGAAAGAATATTCTATTCAGGAGTAGATGATACAGAATGCAGTTTTGATAAGAAAAAAAAAAAAAAAAAAAAAAAAAAAAAATCATTTTTTAATGAAGTTTTCTACAAAGATCAAAATGTTTTCTGTGACAGAGAGGCAAATAATAATAATAATAAGATTAAAGCTTTTAGGTAGCCAGTCCACTTCTTTGTTTCCATTCTTTCTACTGCGTACAGTTAGTTGCTGCCCATACGCTTTTTGCTTTGTATTTCTAAAGAGTCATGGAAACAAATTTCATCTTAACTCTTCATTTTTTGGTTTAATTATATTTATAGAGTGTTGCTGTGAGAGCAGCAATGCATCAATCAAGTTTTCTTGCATTTTCACTCTGAATGGTCTTATTAAAGTTTAGGGTTGCTCGGGGGTTTTTTTGCACTCTTGTAGCACTGACATTTCCTTTAGCAATTAAATGCAATCAATCAATCTTTTTTTTTTTTTTTTTTTTTAACATAGCAGACTAAATATACTTTTTTTCCATCTCTAATTTTATACAGTTAAAACAAGTGAATAATACATATACTTTTTTAAAAATTATTATTATTTTGTTACAAAATATGAGCTGTAGCATTTGAACCCATCCTTTTAAAAAACAAAATGAATTAATGATCTGCTATTTCATTACTAGAAATGAAATATTTTCTAGAAATGATCTATTTCTTTGGGGGTGGGGGAGCCTCTGCAATCCACTGAAGAGGGGAGGATGATTATAATGTCAGGTTATCACTGATTGTTCCAAGCAGAATTAATTACTGCTTTGTGAATGATGAATACCTGCAGGAAGAGTTATATTTTCAAACAAGCAGTATGCTGCATAGTCGGGAGATGCATGCAGAAAGTAGATCATATTTACAAAAGCCTTCCCCTCCTCCCTGTCTCTGTGCTCTTCCCCAGCTGAGCAGTTCATGCATTTAAGCAACTCCCATGCACATGCCTAAAGGAGGGGAGTCTCCCTTCAGTCCTTCCCCATAGGTTTCTCATTCTTTTGACAAGCCAGAACACAAAAACCCGCATGTAACATTTCACTATGGAAGGATGCTCAAAATCTAATGGGATTTTTACTGTTCTACTGACCTGTTTTTTGATACATTTCATTGCACTATGAGTGCCTTTGCCAAGTCTACAATATAGCTTGTTGATAGAAAACTTTCAACTACATTAAGCTCCGCTGAACTGGCTTTCCTCACACTACTGCTGTCCCTGTTCTCATTTCTGTGCCATGCTTTCTGTAACCATGATAACTTAGCAGGAACTAAAAGGTGCATTAAATCTCATGGGGAAATGCTGACCCTTACAGAACGCCAAATAGTTATTCTTGGTCTCTGTGTGTACATCAGGGTTTCTTCTTCTACTGTAATTATTTATTTGGACCTACTGGATTTATATAAAACTCTGCCAGGGAAATAAGCCTGATGCATTACTAGTGCTCTGACACAGTACTCATCTTGCAGTAAGCAGACAAAATCCCTGAGATGTTGGAGGTAAGACAGAATTCACAAAAACCTACAGGTGCCATTTTTCACAGCAGGGACAGAGACCACCAAGAGAGATGGCACCGCTTCCTGTAAGCTCTTACACCACCCTCCCTTGACATCAAAGAGGCAGATGGGAACCTAGGGTGACTCCAGCAAGCGTCTTCAGAGGGTTTCCAGCCCCAGATTCCTTCCAGGGATGCCCGCCTCAACTTTGGCCTGGAGATTTCCCTACCTGTAGGTACTTCAGCTGCACATCCATCCAGGACAGCACAGTGCAGCTGCAGTCAGCCTTGTTCTCCAGCTCAGAGCTTTAGAAACTGTGCTTATGCAGCAGAGCCAAGAGGCTGTGCTTTGCAAGCATTGCTTACCTCTCAGCTACTTCTGCCTTTGATGAGAAGAGCTCTCATCCAATATGTAAAATAAAGCCCCAAAACATTGTTTTGTTTTGTTTCCAGGGCATGTTATTAAAAAGAGCACAGCAATACCTCAAACCGAATATTTGAATCCAAACATCTTCAAAGAAGTAGGATAACAGCACTTATTTAATTCTTTTTCATTTAAATTGAACAAAATGGCTTGCTGCATACATGCTGCTCACTTCAAAAGGCCATTCTTAATCCATTAATAAATAGCAGCCTACAAGGAATCATACACAGTAAATTTTTAATGTGTTAGCCAAAACAGTAACCAGCAGATGGGCATAACTGAATTAAGTGTGTAAACTTTTCCTCACTTGTATCTTTGCAAACCATGAAATTAACAGTAGAAAGAAGTATTACTGGAAAGCAAGATATTCAGGTTACTGGTGAAGGGTTGGGGATTTTATTTGTTTGTTTATTTATTTGATAAGAAATGAAATCTTGTTCAGTGAACTCTGGGTTTGGTGTTGTAAAATGAGAAATTTCTTTAAAAAAAACACATTGTGTCTGCACAGTTGTGGCCATCAGTTATATCAAAATGGTGAAGATGAAATCAAAAGCATTATGTAAAGATAGGAAATTAGCTTTCATATAATATCTCTGATTTTGGTGACTATCTCTGGCAGATCTGAATTAGACTATTTTGAGTGTCATACTCATCATAACAAAAGCTGAAGTAGAACAGTTGCATGAACACAGGATTAGCTCATTCATAAACTGATAATTACCTGGAAACATTGTTTCCCCTTCTGATAAAAATCCTCCCAAGTCACCGTGGGCTCTGACAGCTTTTTACTTTGTCTCCATCTTTTTAAATTACCCAGGCAACAGACATCTGCAACCTGAGTTACAACAGAACATTCCTTGTAATAAAGACAACTGCCTTCAGGAAAGTTTCATCCTTTAGCATATTTACTTACAAGAAGCTCATTAGCTTTCTAGAACAGATCAGCTTCCATTCTAATCACTCACTCAAATCTACTTTGGTAGAATCAAGCTGTAGTCGCTGTCTGAATCATAATTTCAACAGTTTTAGAAGTACTCATTTTTTCCAAAGCAGTGACTTCCCAGAATGGAAATGGAACAAATACCGATGAAGAAGATAACATCATATCTACAAACTTTCATCTTGCAGGACAGCAATTTTGCTATTTTACCTTTTACCCTCTGATGATGTCTTCCCTGAGCTTCAGCAAGTTTGGGGTTTACAGCAAAAATAAACACAACTCCATTAGCCAAATTTCTGTTACAGAAGCATAACAGATCCGTAATTCTCTAGCTTATTCTTCATACTCCAATTTAATGCAAAGAGTTGCCTAGATGGGTGCATAAACAACACTCAAAAGCTTGCAATCTCACTTCAGATTTCACTCTTGTTAAAAATAACGATTAAAAAAAAAAAAAAAAAAAGTACTGCTGTTGCTGGAATCGGAATAGAAAACAAAACAGACCAGCGTGTCACCACTCACTTCAATCCTCCTCTCAAACACTGTGCATATAAAACTGTATAATTAGGAAAGTATCAAGGTAGAGTCAGCCATATCTTGTGCAAGAAACAATTTGGCAGGTTAAGGCTACCTCAGACAAAGCCTTTGCTGCACCTCCACTTCCCTCTTGCTCATTCTCAGGCATGTGCTAACTCAGAAATCTTACCTCCATGATTTCACTTAGCCCAAGTCTGAACCTAAGCACCCCTGGTCCCACACCATGCCTGCAGCACCTGCCTGCAACAGGATAAAGCTGCCAGCACTCCCCCCCAAGAGGGTGCAGAAGCTCCTTTTCACCGCTTTTCTGCGCGAGACTCAGCTTTGCTCCAGGCAGGCAGCTTCATCCCATATATTTGCTTCTGAACAGAATAATTGAAGTGTTAATCTAGTCAAAAAACTTACTGTACGTACAGAAGCTGTTTGACTGTCTCTGATTGTATTTATTTCTCCTGCAACCCAATAAGCAAGTACTTACCCTTTCTTCTTTTTGATCATTATTTGAATCACATTCAGTTTCAATATAGCTTGAATTTAATTTAGATTTTGCTTAACCGGTCTTTATTCTATTATCTTTTGTTCTCTGGACAAGCACATATTTAATCTTGAGAGTAAAATTGCTACAATGAAATCTGTGTATATAAAGGTAGTATAAATTAGAGGGTAGAGATGAAATAATATGTAGTAGATTCTATCAAATTATATAGATGGAATAATAACTCACCTGTGTGAGCCTTGCACCATGACACAGATTAGTTGTTACCAAAAAAAAAAAAGGTATTTATTATTCAGATTTTAGCACCTACTGTTTACATGATTCTTAAACATGTTACAAAAGCCTCCACAAAAAATACAGGTTTGTTAAAGGCTCTCTCTGAAGCATCAGCTTTTCAGCCAAACTGATGAAACATGCAGTTTTAAGCAGCTGTTTCCTAGTCTAATCCCCAAGATGATGGCTAAGATGACACCCATGATGTGGCAGCAGAGAAAACCCTTTAGCCTCTGCTCACATTTCCGTAACACGCAAATAAGATTAGCAAAACAGAAAGTTCAGAAAAGGAAGACAGACAACCCGATGAAATTATCATGACCCCACAATTCCTGCATCTCCTGCAATTTGGGGCACCAGGTCTTGATTGGCTAAGTGTGCTCTGGACCTCAAGGGGTTGCACTTTTTGCACTGAAAAGCTATACCTATTTATCTCCAAGGTACGATACATGAAGATCTTGGCAAAATAATATGAACAAATACTCGATAGATTTGCTTTTCCTTCTTAATATGAATGATATTTGCATTTCCAATTCCATTTTGTATTCTTGACAAGCCAATGAGTACGAGTCAAGAGCATTGGGACCTTGGAGTATGATGGCAAGCAATTCAACTTCTAAAAGGCTTAAATCTTAGTGTATTCACACATGATTTTCTTTATATAGCACACATGTATTCATTGTGATTTGTATATCTCACAAGTTAAATTATGTCCCTAATTGGTACTTCATAATAAAGTGCCTGAAGGAGACCAGGCTGTTCTGATATGAAAGCAATTTTAGATTTAAATTAAGTTATGGATTGATTTCCATATGAAAAGTGGGTTTGAAATTTCACAAATGAAACACACCGTTGTTTTCAAAAAGGGTCACCAAAGACAGGAATGCAAACTGAACTGAGATTCACACAGACATCCTGCGAACATGAAAGTACCTTTCTTTCCTGTTACCATGGGTAATGTTTTCCTCCATGTTTCCTACACATTTAAGAGAACAGTAGATGGACATTTTAAACAATTCTGAGGGTATCGGGGCCTCATCCACAAAAAGAAAATTGGCCTATAAAAACAAGTGCTGTTTTTAATTGAAACTACTAATACTCCTTCTTCCCCCTCTCCCCCAGGACACTGGAATAAGTCCCCAAGTTGTTTTTCTTCAAGCAGTACTTGCAGTGCCTATTTCTGCTATCTCCTGGGTATTTTAAGCTGCTAGGTCAGGTTTGATTTTCTGCATTTTTATTTAGCTCTGATATTTATTTTATAACCTAAAGTTGTATTCTAATTTATACCCTTTTCATTTTATATTTACGAGATAAAGTACATAAGGTGATTTTACAGCTGCCTCATTGAACATGTAGTAATAACCAAGAGTTGAAAAATATTATTCCAGATTTAAATGGAAGACTGCTTTCCTTTGAATGCCATCATCATTAGGCAGTGCAGTCTTCCTTTTAACAATTTATACTTGTATAAATTCTACAGCTCAATTACTCTGTTCATACATAAAGAATATTTTAGACCTACAAAGTGCATGAAAATAAAACCCAGTTTTTTTCATTCCCAAGCAGAAGCAGTTCTTAAAACAATGAAGAAATTTTAAGGCATCTTATGTCTGATGCTGCTGAGAACAAAGAGGCTTAAAAAAGGGAAGAGCGAAATCAGCAACGGTAACTTTTTGGAAAAGAAAATAAATGTTTTATTGATAATGAAACCTCCTGCCTATGGACTCACCTGCCACACAGAGGTTGCAGTGGCCACTGCTTCCAAGGCCCTTTCTAGCACAGAGGTTTAAAGTTACTGACCTTTACTGGCCCCTTCATTCTTTTCAGGAAGACTCAATTTCTTTTTATTTATATGACTTTGCCCTGAGCTGCCACTGCCTCCATCGCTATCTCTAACCTAAGCCCGAGAATTTTCCACTCTGTAACGCATCTCTGATGAAAGCTGCAAGAAGGCACGAGTGCATTCACTGGGGAAATACCATGAAGTCAAGGATGTCTGATCACAGCTTACAATAGCTGTATAAGAGCAATACCTCTCAGCCAACAGACATCTGGATTAAAAAGATAGGGCAGCAAGGTGATAGGGAGGAAGGACGGACCTGCCTAGGATAAGATGTACAGAGACTGAAGGATCTGTGGTATAGTCCAAAGCAAACAAATTCAATTTAATAAAACATCTCATATACAAGGTATCACCCAGCGCTTTACAGAGAGATAAAAGACCAAGATAACGCTGCAGAGGACTGGATACTGTGAATCCTAACAGTGAAAAGGGAAAATACAAATAAAGTTGAAGTAGCTCAGATAAAGGAGAACTGCCAAATTTAAAAGTAGAGTACAGTGTACATTTTTATAGAACTGGCTATATCCAATAATACATAATAAATAAATAGTCAAAGGCTTAAAGGTTCATATAAGCATCTGAAACTCTAGTGTTTATCAATCAGCCTATCTTAGGCTGCTAGAAAATCATTTTAACCTGATGGATTTGGAGCTGCAGAAAAATTTCATCTATCTCATTGTATCTTCCTCCTCACCCCTCAGCCCCACACCTGCACTCTGCATCACACAGAAGTTTCCAGAGAGATCACTACAGCTGGGAAAACATTTGAATCAAATTGTTATTGGATTAGATCCCTTCTTATTTAGATACAATTTTATCATTTCTTTAGTAAAATAAGGGAGAACAGAAAATAGCATGAATAAGAAAAATGAACAACAAACATAATGAGAGATCTGAGGGCAGGAACTAAGTTATGAGTTCTGGCTGTGTGGAAGTAATCCATCTACCATGCAAAATTTAATTTTCAAGTTGTAACCACGCCACAGTTCTTGTAAATTCCAGTTAATAAGAACCAAATTAGCAGAGGGGTGGGGAGCAGCTCAAGAATGGTGTTTGGGAGTCAGCATGTTGCAGACACGTGAACACTGAGCGCAGCCAAGCACCTCATGCAGCAAAGCCACAGCACTGCCCAGCATGGATGAGCGTGTTGTTATAGAACAACAAAAGTGGGTGGGTTACAGAGCAATCTGAAGGCACCAGTACCAGGAATCACAGACGTGCCAGCAGAAAGCAGCTGCAGAACAGGTTTGCATGCTGCTGGGAAGCACAGACAGGCACTGCTTTGGAGCAGGGATATGTTGGTGAAAAAGGTAGCAGCCCCTACTGCCTGCACTTGCTACCAGTGAAGAGTTGTAAAAGGGGGAAAACAGTGGCAGGGTTTAAATAGCAAATGAGTGATTGAATTTTTCCAAGTGGAAGATTTTATCCTGGAACCAGCGTACTGGGAAGTCACAGAGCCAGCAGATGCTGGATGGACACATCAGTAAGTACAGGGTTGTTAAAGCAGTGACTGATGGCAGCAGTGAGATGCCACCTGAACAAACTCTATTCTTAGTTTTAAAATAAATCTGTGAAAGATGGTGGGAGAGACATTGTCAAGCAGAGCACAGCAGCCCTAGAAAGTCAGCTCCAAACCAGGGTTCCCAAGAGGTGAGCAGGGCTGCTGGCATGCCTAAGGATGCTCGCCATCCTGCCCTTCCATGGAGCAGAAAGCCATGCAGGCCCCACTTCTGAGCTATGCCATTCACAGGGCTGCCAGAGTCCAAGTCATCTTTGCCTTGCACAATGTTTCTCACCCACCCCTTTTCTTTCCCTAGGGTACATATTTAAAAAATTAATTACAAAAAAGAAACCCCCAAACCATCCCTACTGTTCTTACCCAAGAGCCCCTCAGCCTGGTTGTCTTGAAGCAACAGGTGGTGCAGCTGCAGCTGGATGAACCACAGATCTCAAACAATCTACTGCTGTTTGTTTTTAAAGCCCTGCTAACAAAGAGTTCATATCAAGGATCTTTTCAGAGTCCTCTTCCATGGGAATAATTCATTTGAACATTTGCCTTATGAACTGAAGGTCAGCATACATTAAATGCCCGAGCAAGTAACACTATTCTCATCAGAAAGAAAACTACATGAAAATTAAGGTGTTTTAGTTCTTACAGAACTCACACAGAACAGAATCTTCTATAAACACTCTCAGGAATATTTTTGTTACAGAATCTTAAAAATAAAACCCTTGGAGTTTATGTATGCATTAGATCTGTTTTCCTTCCAAGTGGGACAAAAAATTGTTCATCCTTTACAAGTTCAGCAGCTTCATTAAAAGAAGCATTTTGTACCAGCTCAAGCTGTTCTGCATATGAAAATGATCAGCACTGAGAGCATCTGAAATTCTTTCCACAGCTAGATACTGTAATACTGTATGGTTTTCTTAAGGGTTAAAACTATTTCTTGCTTCTTTATTTATAAAAGTTACAGATCATCCATATAAGGTATGTTAAACATACCAGGTTATTTTCTGTCATTTTCATTTCTAAACTACACACAATATTCCAGAGATGCTAAAAGGTCACATCTGCAATTAATTGGGAGAGTTGAATAGGAGGTTCCCTGGGACACTGCACAATGGGAATTTCAAATGTTTGACAAAGTAGACTGTTAATCTGGTATCCCATGAACAACTGTAAGTTCACTACCTCTGCACAGAACCTACTTCTAGCTGTAAAGTAACTTTCTCTGACTAGAAGAGATAGCCAGTAGTCTACAAATACATAGGAAAGCAGTAAGAGAGGAAACCCAGCAGAGGAAACAGTGGGAACTCTTAACATGAATGAAAATGATAAAAATTTTTGTGAAAGGAGATAAAAAGAAGAAGGGTGAACATTTCTAAGAGCTACAAAACTAGGAAAACGTATGATTTAACTTTGAAATCGCAGCAGGTTGGTCAAATTCAGAAGGAAAAATGCAACTGGTACACAACTGATGAGAACAGGTAGCTGTTATAATGCTTCCGCATCGAAGCTGAACTCTTAGCAGCGAAAAATCAGCTTATTTTTATGATTTTTTTTCTGCTCCTGAGATGGAAAATTTTCTATTCTAGGTTAGTTATTAACTGAGGTAGAAAAGTAATTCTAAAGTGAAGGAACTGTTGTAATTTCTTGTAAAAAAAAAAAAAAAAAAAAAAAAAAAAAAAAAAAAAAGCTTCCAGGAACACACATTTCAATTATGAAATAGCTTTGTCAAAATAATGCCTTTTCCTGAAATTTCCTATTATATTTCTAGTTGGTACTGAGTTTTTAGCTTTATAAACATGCATATACAAAACATTCCATACTATATGTTAGCACTGAAAGCTGTGCCTGAAGGTGTGGCACAGCTCTCCCAAAACCACATGATGAGATTTGTGTCCCAGAATACTCCAAACACTGATAGAGGAGGTGCAAAAACTCTTATTACAAGAGCAAGAGGAGTTAGAGGTAATTAGGGACTACTGAACACCTTCCTGATGTGTTGTAACAGCTCATATAAGCCTATTACTTTCAGTGCAAGGTTTAACAGCACTTCCATTAACCTACTTCAGCCATTAGTGTTTTATTCCATTCATTCTCAGTTACTGATGTTGTCCTAATTACTGATTGAAAATAATCTTGCAAAGCAGGAGCTGTGCTGCACCATTCACTTTACCAACCGTAAGATAAATTGTTATACAAATTTTGTATATGGAGCAAAAGGTAATCAGTCAATACTCAAGAATGGACTGCTTAAACACCTTCAAAATTAAATTACATTGCAGTTCTATGTAATTTAAAATGCCAAAGAAATCAGAAGCTGTCGCAGACTTTAATTAAAGCAATCAGCCCTTTTCCCCACCCTGCTAGTACTTATTATTTTATATTTATTCACTGCTCTGCATAAAACAATAAAAATAACCACAGTTGCTCCTGTTTGTTATTTATAGTAGTACAGTTTTTACATGTGACAACATTCCCCATCCTAAACAAACGACTGTCTTACACAAGGAAAATTGAGAACCTTGGCTATGACTGTACAGTAATTTCATGGATAAATAGTCATAGAAATAATGAACTCAAAGACATGCAAATTTCAGTCAGAGTATAAAGGAGTCTGATATAAAAAATAATAATAATAAAATAAAATCTAAGAGACAAAGGTGCAAATAACAGCTGGGTAAGACAGGCTTCCCCAGACCACCTCCACACCCTACTGGTTAAGTGTGATTGCTTTTACAAGTCCTCAGCCAGATTAAGGCAGTGGTGTCAGACTGTGCTGAAGGAGCCCAAGAACTATATTGTGAGACAATACCAAAGCTTCCAATTATTTGGTTTTTTTCTTCTATTTCTCTTAATTTTTTTTTTATTTTCTAACTTGGTCTGATTCTCCAAGTGACTACAGCAGTCCCACATTTAACTACACTCTGCAAATATATTGAAACATACATCTTAACAGCTCGTCAAGAGCAATTGGTGCAAGGAATTTTGTCACCAGGACACTTATAGCTGCCAATTTTAACACAGAGTTGACAAAATTCTAGTAAACTGAATTAGAAGTTAAATACTGCAAAGCACTGTATCACATGGATATCCTGTATTACTAACACACATTTTGAAATAGCCCTGTTGCATTACTTTCTTAGGAAAAGAATCCTTAGGTTCCAGATACAGAGCATTTATCTTTCTTACATCTCCCGCCACACTCTCAGTCCACTTAAATACAAAGTAATCTTTTATTTTTTCTCTCATTTTGGGAGATGTTGCTGATTAATGTGAGTTGAATGATGCTTCTGACAGACTAAAAAAAAAGATATATATATATCTGAGGCAATATAGCTAATTAGGAGTTACCATGTGTCACAGCTTTACCAACCTCTTATGAATGCTCTTGTCATCATAACTTAAAATACATGTATATCTCCTTTTCCCATAGAATAATTCAAGGAAAAAAAACAGATGCAAGACTGCATTGTAGTGCTCTCCTCTTTTCACCTAGCACATTATGAGCAAGAGCATCACTCAGTGTTGTTCTAACAAAAAAACCTGTTACTGGCATTATTTAGCCTTGAGCAGGACACATCACAGCCTTTAATCATAACTACCTCCATAACATCTGATTATTTCAACTTTCATTCTGGATGACCCCAGTCATAAGAGGAAGGCATAAGCTCTTCCCCATTCATGAATGCCTTTTTTGTTCCTTTAGAGCAGTAGGAAGTCTTTTAGAAACAGGAGTTTCTATCCCTTTTGACGTAGAGAGCTTGCTCATCTCTACAACAATGCTTCTGCAGCAGAAAGAGCTAGCAGACAGTAAAGGCCCCTAACAGCAGCTCAATACCTCTTCACACACAGTCCCACTGCTATGAAATATACTGAGTTGAGCTTACTAAACCGAAAAGCCTAGAAAGCAACCCCTGAAGAAGCAAGTTCTGAGACATCCTAATACCTGATATATCCTGCTGCAGTAAACAACTGAAACAGCCCTGTGAGCCAGGACCAAACAGTAATTTGGAGAATGGAGAAAAGCAAAGAAAAGCACCTGAATCCTCATGAGTAGTTACATACCTAGCAAGCTACTCCCAAGTTTCAGATGTATCTGTTCTAATCTAATCCCGTCCTGAAACACATCAGCTGATATTTTCTGCTATTACCAACCTTAAGATGATCTGTCTTTATTTAAACAGAGTATAAATCAGATATGTACATGATGAAACATTTTATGCCGGTATTTAGTTTCTTAGTAGTAATAATTCACCACCGGTAGCAGCAGTAACTATCCTTTGAGAACCAGTTCCATAACAGCATTTTACCATTTTAGAGCACTTTCTTCAACAAAAGACATCAACACCACAGTAACGCCTGACTTAAGAACAGTGCACCAGGTCTTTGACCAGAAAGATCCTCTTTCACTCACACAGAAAGAAAAATTACACAGTTTTAAGGTGGAATGATACAAAGATGGTAACAGATATTCAAAAGGTTATTTATGAGGAAAAACTCACCCATACAGATGCCTTCACTGGGAAATGCTGAGGCAATCTCCACCAAGGAGCAATCTCCAAGAGATGCTGCCTTTGTGGTGGTCAGCCCTTAAATGAGGTCTAGAGGAGGTGGAGTTGAGCTCCACCCCTTCTGGGAGCACAGCTAAATTACTCTCACCTGTGCTCCCACAACTGACCCGACACTTGCCTCAGCTGATTAATCAGAGGTTCAGGCTGTGATTACCAATTTCCCATACCCACAGTTTAAACGAAAATGAGCAAAACTGCTACAAGGATCCTTCTAGATCAATGTACAAGGCCATGGCGCAACTGAGAAAACAGTTTGTGTGGATTTCTGAACAATACAGCTGGCTTCTTCATATACCACTGCAAAGAAAAGAGCATTTAAGTAATTAAAAGGTTTGAACTAGCTTATCTTCAAGCATGAGGGCTTTAAGAGGGCTGGAACACCTCCCCTACAAATACAGGCTACCAATAGCTCCATGTCCTTCATGTGCTGGGAGCCCCAGTTCTGGACATAGTACTCCAGATGGGGGTCCCACAAGGGCAGATAAGAGCGGGACAATCACTTCCCTCTCCCTATTGTCCCCTCCTCTTTTCATGCAGCTAAGGATACTGTTGGCCTTGGGGCTCCAGGAGCACAGTGTTGGCTCACATCAAGCTTTTTGTCTGCCAAAATCCCCAAGTCCTTTTCCACAAGACTGCTTTCAATGTGTTCTTCATCCAGTCTGGACTGTGCAGTATTTCATAGAATTCTTTTAATATATTAGCTGAGCAGCAGACTTTAAAATATTTCACTTTATTAATAGATGTAATAAGCTGTAACCAACTGCTGGCCAAGGAAATAACTAATCTGTAAACATATACTTCTAAATCAGCAAAACTGAGAGTCCAGTGGGCTAAGGACAATATAGCATACAAAGCTACACCTGTTAAGCCACACAGAGTGGTACTGAGCCTTTGAAAGAGTCCAGCAACCAAAACAAGACTTAAAAAGTCTGAAAATCAAAACTGCAATAATTTATTAGTTGAACTGTCACTTATCCCCATCAAGTAGAATGACAGTACTAAACAACCCATAAAATAAGGAGACTTCTATCAAAAGCTTTGGTTTGAAAAATTCTAGAAGTTTGCTTAGCGCACAATGCTATGTTGAAACAGTATGCATCCTCTATAAAATACAGAGATATAAACTGACAAAAATTCATATCCTTCAAGGATACTTTGTCTGAAGAACTTCAGCAATGTATGGAAGACCTTTCAGAAGTAGCTAGCATCTTTCTTAGTCATGTGTTTATTAAAGGCATACACTGTACGTGTAAAGTTATTAATGAGAACTGCATCTTAATTCTCACAGTTGTTTAGTTTATAAAGAGAATGAGCAGCTTAGTGTATCCTTTTTACTTAGAACAGAAATCAGTGGCCATGTTGAACAAAAAGAATTCTGTAAAGTTGACTTCTCTGTGCACTCCTCCCATAAAACAGACAGTACTGCAACCTCACAGTAGAAGTGCAAACACATGTATTAATCCGAAGTATTTATTTTCAGAATTTGTTTGTTTACATTTCAGCAGAGAAGACAGGAAATAAAACCACAGAGGTGAGAAAACAAGACTGGCATTGAAAATATTATAGCTGTGGATGAAGGGAACATGAGCTGCAGGGAATACATGCAGCACAGCTTGTCTGTTAGTGAAGGAGTGGGAAACATGGAATGACAGAAAGAATAAAATGGAAAATAAAGACAAAAAAAAAATGGGAAATGGAGATTAAAAAATTGAGGCTTATCGTGCTGATCTGGATATCACTAACACTAATAAACCCATTTTAAGTAAAACATATGATCAAGTGGTTTAATACTAATTTAAAATAAATAAAGCAAACAGAATAAATAGATGAGTATGACCAGAAAAGTCAAAAGGGAAAAAAAAATAAAAACTTGTATCTGGTAGTATCACATGCTAAAATTTGCTTAGTTTTGGTTTGTTCGTTTGTTTTAGATACCTGACATTACACAAAGTCAAATCAAGAGAACTTGCTGGCAAAAGCAAGCTGATAATGGAGAGTCTGGCTTGGAACTGCACTGTCAACACATCATAAAGTGCCTTACCTAACTGTTCTAAGTATCCCCAGTTCAAACATTAGAAGCTGGATTTGGGCTCATACTGAAGAGAAACCCACAGATACTAAAAGTTGAAATGCATAGTTAGGAAACATGCATATCCTTAATTGTGGCACATGGTGACACAATCAAGAGTGAGACTGTATTATCATCCACGATATACCCATTTCTTTTCCTCTAATGTGCAAACAAAAATGTGAAGATGCCCAAATTAGAGCCATATGCCTAGTGTATAGAGTCACTGTTGGGTACTGTTAATGTAGTTTGAGTGCCCGAGCTATGCTCATTCAGATGTTTTTGAATTGCATAGAATAGTTAACAGATAATAGTAATTAACTCTAAAAATACTGGTTGAAAAGATCATTGGATATGAGATAATGATAATACACACACTTGGACTGTGTCTAACCACATAATATAAGCATACCATCTCCATATTAACACACACATCCAAAGATTAGCTCTGATTTGGTTACCCCCACAAGACCAGGTAGTTTTGGAAAGAAGCCCAGGAAAAAGCAGCTTTAAGTTAAATTACCGATTCAAGGCCACATCACTGTGCCATAGTAACATTTGGAGATAGTGAGAAGTGGCACGCGGGGTCTTGTAAAGAAGAATCAGAAGCCAACAAATGGGGCTGAAAGCAGTACAATATATTCCAAACCAAAACAGAAAACTGGGGGAGGGGTTCAGTGGACAGCCAAAGCACAGAAACATTGATTTCTGTTGCAGCACAGATGAAAATAGCTGAGAGGTAGCAGAACTTCTTTTCTCATATGACATTTCATTGGAAATTAAAAATTAAAAATAAAAATAAAAAAGGTAGTTCAAATGTACTGAATTATGCGTAAGTATTACCTCATCACCTGGCCCACCAGAAGAAGAAAGATGTTTATTTAGCATGGCAGTAATGAGGACAACAGATAACTTAGCAGGGTGCTAAACTGAATGTAGGAAAGATTGTATGTTATAAAGCAAAACTTAATAATAACTGTGGGTCTAGTGAATGATCAACAAATAAAAACAGATAAATTGTTTTTTAATAATTAACCTATTGGTCATCTCACCTCTTTCAACCTTTCCCTGTCTCACTGACCATATCCATAATGATGATATTGCTGAGAAAAACACTCCCCTCTCTCTGTTGCTGACACCTCCTTCAAGTCAACAAGATACAATCATTTATATCACTGGGTGAGGTAGCATGGGGAGTATAAATTAGATCACTCCCTTGAATTCCTTGTATAATTGTAAACATCAATATTTGCCAATCAGAAATTTGGGATGTAGAAAGAGGACAAAAATAACTGCGCCCTTTTTTATGAATTTTCGGTAAGAATACCATAGAATAGCATAGCAAAGAATAGAATAGCATAGCAAAGAATAGAATAGCATAGCATAGAATAGAATAGCATAGCATAGAATAGAATAGCATAGCATAGAATAGAATAGCATAGCATAGAATAGCATAGAATGGCATAGAATACCATAGCATATAATAGAAAAGAATAGCATAACATAGAATAGCATAGCATAGAATAGCACAGCATAGAATAGCATAGAATAGAATAGAATAGAATAACATAGAATAGCATAGAATATCATAGCATAGAATAGAATAGAATAACATAGAATAGCATAGAATAGCATAGCATAGAATAGCATAGCATAGAATAGCATAGCATAGAATAGAGTGGAATAAAATAGCATAGCGTAGAATAGAATGGAATAAAATAGCATAGCGTAGAATTGCATAGCATAGAGTAAAATAGAATAAAATAAAATAGAATAAAATAAAATAGAATAAAATAAAATAAAATAATAAAATAAAATAAAATAATAAAATAAAATAAAATAAAATAAAATAAAATAAAATAAAGAAGCCACTTTATCACTGAAAAAAGAACAATGTGTTTCTTTACAGTATCAAAATGTTCATGATGGCCCAAGTAGTACCACATTCAAAGATTGATGTAATCCTGTTCCACAGTCCACCACCTAAGATGTGAAAGCATGGGGATAACACCACATACAGTAAAATGTCTTGCTGCTAGTTATTTTCCATTCAACAATAAAAAGGGTTTTTTTTCCCCATGTTTCTTCATTTAAAAATCTAAGAGTATTATCTTTTTGCGTTTACTAAAAAACACCACAATAAATCAAACACACTGCTGTATCTTCATTGCTCCACTGCTATCAAGAACTGTCTTTTATTTCTATCATTGTCCTTGTATTTATTTCCCTTGTGTATTTCAGATATATCTCTCATTACCTAGAGGGAGTAAAAAGCTGAGAATGGAGACAGCAGAAATAATGGAAAGAAGGCTTCCTACCCTATGGCTGCCTGTAGACTGGTGTGCTGCTCCTGCTGCTACTGCAACTGCTTTCCAGCCAGCATACTGAAGAACTCATTTCTGCTTTTATCCTTTTTTCTAAATCAGAGAACTGAAACCACATCCAAAGATTTTGCTCAGGAGCATTTTTCCCAGTTTTAAACTATTCTATGATCCCTATATATAAACTTTGCAGACCTAAAGGTCTAGTTAACACACTTTAGAAAAGGAAATGTACCGATTGCTGTTATCACTGATGAAGTGAATATACATTTACTTTCCTACTTCTTATTCAGAAATGAGCGATGACTCAAATGACACTGGAAAGACAATAGGAGAAAAGAGGTGTGGAAGAAACACAGTGCTGTCTTTAATAAAGGTATCTAATATCTTGGTTAGATTAACATTTTTACTCCAGATCTGGACTCTCTCTTGCAAACCATTTGTCATTACCACGGCTATAAGAAGCTGGACCTGCACTAACGCGGATAAAAACTCCTCATTTCAGTAAAGCATCTTCTCTCCAGCAATAGCCATGAGCAGTTTCCCAGCAAAAAGTAAAAGATGTGGCAAAGATGTGGCACAAGCTAAAGTGACGATTCCTCCATCACCCCCAAACATCTGTCTGACTTCAGAAGACTGTAAGCCCAGATCCCTCTGGGCTGAGAAAAGATGCCTCTCTTCAAACAGTCACTAATGGATTTTCTTCCATAAATTTGTTCTGGTTTCTTTTTTATAGTTTTCTGTCTATTTTCATCTAAAAGCATAACAATGCACTATTTATTCTGGCAACTTGCCAGTCATTGACTTATGAAGCAATATAAATGAGAGTATTGTAGGGGAAGCTAAAAAAATTATATAGTTCTATCACTATTAATTCCTAAATAAAGCACTTGTTTATAGTTGTTAACGTTTAGAAACACAGTGTTTCTAAAAACTAATCCAAATTTCCAGTATATTCATAGCAAAAATTACAGATCTGATTTAATTCTTCATTAACTGAACATCCATGCAGCAAACAATGTTTCTTGTATATATTCTCCCTACATATGACTGATTTCTAAACAGTATTTATTCTGTATACGTAAAATAAATATCCAGGACAAAAAAATACTTTAAAATTAAACTTAGAAACAATGTTGAAGTAGTTTTAAATGTTTTTAAGTTATTTTCATCCATGTTTCTCATTATCAGTTGCTGCTGTTGCAGCTGCTAATAAAAAACTTCAGCCTCAGTAGAAAAGTTCTTATTAGCACAAGTATTTGAGAACATCTCACCTTAGAAGAACACAAAAACAGACCCTAAAAGGAAAAGAATAGCCAGGGCTTTGATTCTTTAATTGTATTTCTGTTGGAATACAATTAATACAATTTCATGTTGAAAGAAGTTGAGCTATGTTAGTTGTTTTTCATTCAGAATATGTGCCTCAGGAATCATTAAGCCAGTAATCTTTTCCCAAATACGCAATCAGTGATAAAAGTGTTTCATAAAAACTTAGTGTTGCAATTTAAGGCTGCTGACTGACAAACCTACTTAGCTCATTAATTGATGGGAGGCAATATGTAATGATAAGTTTAATTACTAGACTTCAAGGAAAAGGTAAAACTGATAAATTCCAGCTACAGCAGAGCTTGATGCTAACATTTTTTCCCTCAATCTCTTTATTTCATTATGGTGATACATGTATATGCAAAGTGCCATAGAGACAGTCCATTTGTAAGTTGTAATTCTTCCAGAAACTAACGGACTTTTCCCAAATCTAAGGTCACATCTGGCAAACACAGACCAGTAGACACGATCTGGATCACAGCCCACCTTTTACGGTTCAAAGGGCCCTGATCATTATCCCAAAAGGAATCCCAAAAATCATCACTTGTCACAGGAAAGCAGCAGGAAACCTGCAGTGTCCTGGTGACATCTACATTCTTGGGAATATGAGGTGAGAGGCAAACAATGTTCTTGTGTGTATGCAGTGAACTCTCCACTGGGCTATGCAGATGAATGTCCCTGTCTACAGAAGACTCTTAGAGGAAAAACCAAGAACAAAAGAAAAAATAAATCTTACAAGATTTTTATAAACAATAAAAAATGCCACTAGCTACGATTATCATCAGACACTCAGAATCACAGCCAGGTCTCCATCCAAGTATGGGTACTCCAAGTGTTTTACTTACTGATGAATTTAATTACATAATATTTCTGAAAACTTAAACAAAACGTAGATAACTTGGAGTGCAGAGTTCTGCTTCTATGGCTTTGAAAGGCTGCTTTCATACTTCTTGAGGGCACACACCAGGTATTAAATGAACTTCACTTGTGACTTCAGTAGCCCTCTAACGTAAAATTTTCCTTCTCGAGAAATGGAGTTGGACCAGATCATTTCCAGAGGTTCCTTCAAACCTTAACCATTATGTGTAAGGTAAAAGGAGTTCTGTCCTGCTATCTGTATGTAAGCAAAATAGCCAGGGCATGGAAACAGTGTAGAAAACACAACCCAGAACCGTGGAGGAACTGCCCTGGCTTGGGGAAGAATGCATAGAGACAGCCTAATGTTCTGGCAATGGTCCACCTAGCCCAGCCAGCCTACCTGGGCCAACTTCAGGCTCACACTCTTCTCCAGATAAAATAATGCTAAGTGATGGCAAGCTGAAAAGGGAAGCTGCATAATTAATTTGGTGGAAGAATAAGTGTCATGCAGTATGTCAGATGCATTTCAGGTAAGCAGAGAGCTTTTATGGAGATAGAAACACTAATGCTGTCGAGCCAAATTTTTGCTCTTATCATCTGTACCTTAAAAGAATATGCCAGTTCATACTGCATTGCCTGGTTCTACACATGACAAAACTGTCTAGCCTGACAAGTTCACATATTCATGTTAACAATGTACAGACCAGATACTACTCCCCATATTATCTTCAAATGCGTTGCCAGTGTTCCATTAGAAGTTGAAGATGTATTCCTTCACACTTTTTAATATTTGTATTGCCTGCATAACAGATAACTTCTTTATCATATAACTATTTTGCTATTAAAGCACTTAATTATCGGTAACACATCATCTTGATGTAATGGCTTAACATATCACCTTATCAACTACACAGAATAAAGAATTGACAGAGTTGTGCTAGACTCCTCTATTTCAAAGCCTTCATGCTTTCTGTTAATTTTACACAAGTATTTGTCTCCTGCCTTATCTGCATGCAGCACCTTGTTTTTAGCAGTTTCAGTGAACAAGTCACACTACTGTGGTTCACTAAAATATTCACTTACCCAAAGCTGAGACCAATAGCCAGAAACTGATTGTTGAAATGTCTGTTCTTTCCCTTCTGGAAGCAGGAAGCTTTCTGGCAGTCATGAGTTTTCTAGCAGCTCCATTCAATTGACAAAAGATGCTTTCATTTAACCTCTGCTCTCATTGAATCGTTCTGCCCTTCCCTTTGCTCTGTAAATTGCAGGTCTTTGGTTACAGATGCCTGTAAACAATGGGGAAAACAAAAACAAATGAAAAAAGTTATGTGAAGCATAAGCAGTACTTCCGTGTACTTATCTTTAGTCTTCTCATGCTGGAGGGGTAAAATGCCCTTGTTTGGTAACTGATCTCTTATTAATCAAATTTTTAAAAAATCTATTTTCTAGATACACAGAAAGTACTTATTGCCTCTTTGTGTAACAGACTGAACCTACAAAACTGTGGTGCCTTCTAGAGATTAAAGCTGATCTACCTCACTGCCAGGCCAGTAAGTCTTAGGATCTGAAATAAGTCAGCAAGCACAATATCTTTTAATAACAATACTTCAGATTTCACAGTTTTATCAGCTTTTATAACTAGTCTGTTTAACATAAAATTCATTTTCCAGCAGAAGTCTTCCAGGAGATTTATTTGTTCAGTTTGTTATTAGTTTGGTTTTGTAAATACAGAGCTATCAGTATTTAATAGTGTAATACATAACTATTCCCTTTGGATCAGGTCTATGAATTTGCTGTTACGGGACTTTTGGCAAGAGTTTAGATTTGCTTCTTGTCTGTAGGAATATTTACTTGGATTAGTCGGGAGACAAGGTAACATCTAAAAAAGTATCTATTTCTTGGTAACCTACAATACTTCATGAAGAGAACTGTATTGTTAAAAGAATAAATACTTAAAAATACACAAAATATAACTTAAACATACAAAAAAAAAAATTCAAGTACTTCATATAGGATTATTTCTCAATTAACTCTATGAACATAAGTAAAGAATATTAACTCTCTCCCTATACAGACATGGGTAAGATCCAAACTTCCTAATCCCAGTGAACTATTAAAAGAAAACAGAAGCATATGTTAATATTGCCGTTCTGCATTGCAGAGCAATATAAGATGGATAAGTAGTCTGTCTAAAATCCAAACACCATGCAGATTCTTCACTGCAAACAGGAGAGCATAATGAAAATGGCTGATAGGTACATTTTCTCAGTCTCACTACTCTTCTCATTTCATTTTCTTGAAAGTCTGGGAAAATAAATGAAATGACTGTTCAGATTTCAAAACAGACTGGAGAGACACGAGGGAAAAAAAAAAAAAGAAAGAAAAAAGGCAGGTTTTGATTCAACAAGATTCAACAAATACTAAAAAAACTAAAAAAATACTGTATCCTTGGCAGGTGAGGCAACCAGATCATGAGAGGAGAATTCTGCCCTAATCAGATTCGCACTGGAAAATATCCTTCAAGACAAGACAAAGAATGATAGTGGACCACACTGATTGTGATGTCTGCTTCTATTCCAGAAAGAAAAAACTAGATGACAGACTTAGTTTAGGGTTCAAATAGCACAGGCAAACCCCCAGGAGACTGTAGGAATTCTTCTAATCTCACAAAGATACACTTCTTATAGTTCACAGGTGAATTCAGTTCTACCCTTCATGTCTACAAAACTCTTCAAAAGAAGAAGTTGTGTTGCTTCAAAAGAAGTATTGAGCTTTAATGCCAATTCATGGATTACCATGGAGGGTGGGAAAAAAAAGCTAACTTCAGCAGTTACTACCTACATGTTCACATGACCAGCGTTTAAGTGGATTATGTCATGGTTATAATCTGTTAGCTGACAAAATGCCATCTGTTTTTCTGCCAGAAAAATCAAAAAGCACGCAGATGTGAAAAATGATTTTCATGATTCTACATAGGTTGTACCAGAAGTGAGGTCTCCTATTTATTTCCATGGAAACTACAGCAGATGCAAAGCACACAATAACACTACTTGATAGAGCAAATTCTCAGCTGCAAAACACTATTTTTCAGCATTGTCACTACCATTAGCTCTGCATTTTCACCAGAGGTGAACAAGAGCCTGCATGCTGTGTTCAGAATAGTCTATACTGGCAGAGGTGACTCACTGTCACCACTGCTGAAATGCACCACCCCTCTACCTCACTGTGCTCACATCTGCTGGTTGGTGTCTACAAATGTTCAGCAAGTATTGATAAATGTCAATGGGTGCCATTTTTTTCTGCATGGAGGGATTCAGGTACAAACCTTTGCTTCATCTGCACTTCGATGTCAGAAGCCAATTCTGTCACACAGCATTAACATGTAATGAAATACTGGCAGGAAGGTTCAGCCTCTACTGCCAAACCACCAACATTCACTTCCAATGTCATGGACCAACAGAATAAAACAGGAGGCTTTACTTTTGGATAGGTAACTTGTATATATCTTATTTGTACCCCTCCTTTGACAGCCTGACTCAGTGTCAGCAACCTCGAGGGTATTCCTATGTATTTCCACTACACATTTTTGTCAAAGTCTCTTAAGTCTGCAACTCAAGTTTTCTTTTTGCAAGGAAAATATCACTCTAAAGCATGCTGTAAATCTCATGCCCTGTAACTGAACCTTTGTGCAACTGCAAGATGAAGTCTGGCCCTTGCTGACTGGCCATTTCAGCAATCCATACACAGTGAATTTCACATGTCCTGACTCTAAGGGTCTTCAATATTTCATTACAGTTATCCATTAACATAGAGTTCAGACTGCAAGAACTGCCAAGGAAAATGAACACCCACAATTCATGTTTTCAGGGCGCTCAGAATCTTCCTGGTAGCTTTGAAAGCCTTGGCCTTTGTAGTTACAATTTCTCTGTACTTACCAAAAGCAAGAGATGAAATCTTGTTCCAAGTAAAAGCTGATAGAAGTTTTGCTATTGATTTCAAGATTTCAGTCAAGAAATTCAACCAATGACTTTAATGAAGTACTGCCTTTGACCATCAGTGTCTAAGTGATGTACCACGAACTAGACAAGGCAAGAGTGCCTCTGCCAGGGGGTATTCACCAAACTCTGCTGAGACAATTGCCCTTGTCCAACTGTTTGTGTCATGCTCATCTCCATCCTTGAACTTCTTTCCATACAGTAGCCTGAACTGACTAACACACACAGATAGAGATAGCTCCCATGGATGTGGAAACTAATTAATATGCTGCACAGCCTGTCTACTGCCTAACTCTGGATTACTTGGTTTTCAGTTTTTCTTGTTCTGAACCCCCTCTGCACATTTCCTTCTCTCTATGTAATCTGTGACATGCATACCAACAGTCTGAACTCCATTCCAGTTTGACTTTTTTTTTCATAAATACCTAACAGGTATTTATGCTCCAAAAAGAAAGTTGCAACATACATCATCTAGATGCAAATGCTTCTAGGAGATACAGAAATACAAATACTTCCAATGTTAAAATAACTCAGAACACTTTCTAATGCCTTCCCATGTATGTAGATGTTCTTTGCAACAAAGAGTGTGCCTCAAAACATTTGACAGAATCCTTTTCATTCATCTGGACTTGAAAAAGTAACAAGCTGAGAGCTTTAGAAATGATGAGAAATGACTGAATCAGTTTAAGCAAAATAAGCACACCCTTGAGACAGTCCAGCTGAAACTTTCCATTAAAATGTCTGGGAGTGCTCAGTACCTGGCAATTTCCAGCCAAATTGCCAGAACAAATTAGCAGCTGTGCTTTCACTGTGCATCTCAAACACATAAAATCCATACAAAAACAGGCATAATGACAATGGGTAAAAAAAAAAAAAAACAACAAAACATTAAGAATTGCACAAGGCAAAAAAAAAAATAACTTAGAGGAAAGGGTTTCTGCTATTTTGAGCAGTATTCAGAAAATGAGGGGTTTTAACAAACTAAACTTGATACACAGGAAAAAATAATTCATTTGAGTAATATAGGGAAAGTGTTTAGTGCTGTTCTTTGTTCATTTTCTGCCTCTCTCCATGAGAAAGACAAGAATGAGGAGAGAGGGCTTCAGAAGATGATACATCAACCATCTGGAGATAAAAGATGCACAGGAAGATGTTTTAGGCCAATCTATCAGAAATGTCTTGCACAATCTCTAAAATGGGGAGGCAATCATTTCTTGTGGCAGATGTATCAGAGCCAAACAAGTATCAGCACCAAAGTTCACTGTCTAGGATAAATACAGCAATAAGTTTAGCAAGGGTTGAATCTGTGTCACAAATATCCCATCTTGAACAAAATTCCTACTAAGGGGTCAGAGCAGATGTGACAACTGACTCTACTGTCAGCATTCAAAAAGTTTTATTCCCACATAGTTCCCTGTTTCAAAAAGTGCCCATCCTTCTCTTGGCATTAACTTAAGAGATTTATGTTCTGCCATGCTGATCTTACTCCAATTGCTGCTTTCTTTAATCTTGTGCATCCAGATCACCACACACAATTGCACAGGCTTTTGTTTGCTTTTGTTTTGTTTTGTTTTGTTTTTTAACTGATTTTAGTATTGGTTTATATGGCCTAGTTGACATTTCACAGTCAAATTCAATTTAAAATGTATGAAGATGTCGTTATTCATCAAAATTTATTTAGCCTTTAAATTAAAGAAGAGGCTGAGTAAACTACAATATATAATCTGGGACAAATCCAGTTCACTGCTTTTACCCTTCTGAATTGCCTCACATATTCTGAAATGCATTTTACAGCAAGGGGAAAATTTCACTGACACTAATATACTTAAATATTTATTCAGGTCACACATCATTCTGCCATTCACTGAACAGTAAGCATTAGTAAAAAACACCATTTCCATTACTCATTAGACACAGAAAAGGAAGGGCAGCTCATGTAACATATCAGCTAGTAGGGAGTTACCATGCTACCTGCAGTTAGGCAGTGTTTTCAGCTAACAGGTGGTTGAGTTATAAGAGTTTCAGTTAAAAAAGTCATTCCTGAGTACACAGAAACATCTTCAATGAGATCCTCGGTTTTCATTGGAAGTATTCCAGGCTTCCACAAACTCACAGCATGGCTTAGTACTTTCTTCTCGGTGTTGGAACTATAAAGGAACTTCATCAAAATTTACAAGACCATTCACCTACCCTCCATTCTGTCACCCAGCCCCAGGGCTGTTCTGCACTCTGAAAACATGGGCTATTTTGAAATAGATTTGATTAATAACATTTGTCGGCATTTCGACAGTTAAAACTAGAACTTAAGCAAGTACGAGCCATTTGTCTTGTTCCTTTTTTTTTAACCTTTGTAGAGATAAAAGAAGTTCAGACTTCCATCATATATTTCTACATTAGCGTCCCAGCTTCCCCCATGAAATAGCGATAATAAATTATGGTACTTAACGCTTTTAGGGGATGAAACAGAAAGTAAATTATAATGCATCATTTGCCTTTTTTAGAGAATCTTCTTACAGAGGCAGAACAATAAATCTGCAAGACCAGCTTTGGTAAAGTCCCACCTAGCAAAAGTACCTGTTGTCCTGGGCTAGTATAGTGCACTGGAGAGTGAATTCATCTCCTTGTGCCGTCTTTTAAAAATATTCCCAGTCAAAGCTTCCCATACTGTGGGGTGCTGAGTTCTCTACTAGCTAGGGAGGGGAAAGGCACACATGTCTTAACTGATCTCCAAACAAAATAAAAACCAAGGTCACTGCTGAATACAATAGGGCTAGCAAATGTCAATACTCTGCTTGGGATTAGATTTCTGCTCTCATTCTCCCTACACTGCAGAAAATAATTTTGGTCCACAATGATTCTACAGAAAGTAGAAAAGCCTGTACCTTGACAGCAAGGTACAAATCAACAAAAGCAAAAGAACCTGAATTGGATCCAGCACTATACCTAAACTGTTATCAGAGTTTTCTACAGAGCTTTGGTAGATGGTTTTGTCTAACTCAGCTTAGTCAAAGAAGGGATAAATTAATTATCTGCATAACACTTCATACCTAGCAGACATGATATTTGAGTTAACCTGACAAAAGACACCATCTGGTCTGGAGAAATATTTTTTTTTTCCCCATCAGAGGCATTCAGAGAAGAGTTGAGAGCAAATCCTAATTAATACAGAAGACAAGTCCATTTTAATAACCACTTCTCATGACTGTATCAGATATTAATTTAAAGTAAGGACAGCACATTTGTTGCACCTGCTCAAATATCAATAAACCACAATGCTTTTCCAAATCAAGTGTTAAACAGAAGTGCTATTAACTAAAGTTTAAGTTTTATTAAAATGTTCAGATAGAATTATTTCCTTTGGGATTTTAACATCATCTAATAGGAGATGAAAAAAGAAACCTATCCTACTGTGCTGTCTTTTATGTTACCTCTGTTACAGATGAATAATATTCTTTGTCTCAGGTTGAAAGACCTATTCAGTATTTAGAAAGTGGGTATCAGTGAAGAACTTCTCCACGAGAAGGTCTCAACTCCACATGTGGAAAACCATCTTAGCTTTGAAAATTTTCTCTTGATTTTATTTCATGACAACACAAACACCTGCTTCCAGGGGGGCAATCTTCGCAGTAAAGACTGAAGCAAATAAAGCATTCAGTAACCCTGCCTTCTCTGTGTCCTCCATCACCAGCACACCTACCTCATTCAGCAATAGGTCCACATTTTCCCTATCCTTCCTTTTGCTACTGACATACTTGAAGAAGCCTTTCTTGTTGACCCTGACCTCCTTCACCAGATTTAGCTCCAAGTGGGCTGTAGCCATTCTCACTGCATCTCTGCATACTCTGACAGTGTTCTTATATTCCTCCCAAGTGGCCAGACCCTTCTTTCATATTCCATAGACTTTCCATTTGAGCTTTTCCAAGCATGCTCATCCACGCAGGTATCCTGCCACCTTTGCCTGATTTGTTATTTATAGGGGTGCACTGATCTTAATCTTGGAAGAAGTTGTACTTGAATGTCAATCTCTTGGACCTCCTTCATTTCCAATGCTCTAAACCATGGAACAGCTCCAAGTGCAAGAGGTCAAAATTTGCTCCCCTGAAGTCGAGGGTTACAATCCTACTTATTGCTTTGCTTCTTCCATATAAGATCCTGAACTCCACTACTGTCTGGTCACTGCAACTTGCTGTCCCCAGTCAGCACATTCCCATGCAGTTCTTTCTTTCAATCTGCACATTGCAGGAACATCATCTGGGGTATGCATACTGGCAGTGTTGCTTTTCCAGAAATATCAGGGTGGCTAAAGCTTCCCATGAAAACCAGTGCCTGTGATTATGAGGCTACTTTCTGCTTTCAACTTCCTCTTCCTCATCAAGTGACCTCAGGTGGACTCTGCTCACAACTAGTAGGTATGGGGTTGTCCAGGCTGCTCAGAGAAAGCTCTTACTGTTTTCCACAGTCAAATCAGTACTGCAGAGTTCCTTAGTAAACACCTAGTTTGCAGCTTGTAAGTTTTTTGATAGCTTGTTTTATTAAGAAGTGGCCAATAATAATAATAATAATAATAATAATAATAATAAATGAACAGCAACATCACATTTCCACAACATATGGGAGAGTGAATGGTTTGGGTAATTTTAATGAACACAGCATTCCTCCTGCCATTTCTTAAACAATCTCTGGTAAAACTATTGCTTGACTCTCATTTTTGTCTTCTGTTATTCATTATTTTTTAAAGCATGACAAATGTGAGAATTTTATATATTTTTATATAATTTTGCTTTCCCCTCTCAGTGGTTTTATTAGACTAGTCACATATCATATAAATTATCTAGTACTGCATGCTAACACATTTTTTTCATAAAACCATATCTGTCATTCATTTCAGGAGTCTTTCTTATTATTGTCAATCTGACATTCATATGCCTTCCTGCTGCAATAATCCACTATTTTAAATGAGATTTTAATTTTATTTTGGAGGTCCATCTTAAGAAGACAAAATCTTTTGCAAGCTTTCACTGTCAAATGGTATGAAACTTGGTTTCAGTTTCTCGTTACAGGCTTTTAAGTCACACGCACTTATTCTACAGTTCACATTGAACATTTTTCCCCCAGAGAAATCTGATTTTAATAGTATATATTACTCATACCCATGTCACATTATTTCAGAATTTCTCGCTTCCGAAGAGGCTTGTCCCTTTGAGAAACAAGTGAGCTTTACTTACAACATGAAACATTTCAACCAAGTTCAGTCTAAAGAAAGTAAAATGGCAAGGTAAAACTCACTGAGTCCTTATAAGAAAATGTTTTAGTTGGCTGAAATGTCATTTTAAGCAACTTCTAATTTTACTTTTCCTTGCCTTCAGCAGATGCAGCTTTAACCTATTTAATAATTTGTGCCTACTTCACAGGAACACAGAGCAAGAGACAGCCTGATTTGAACACCTGTTCCTTGCTAGCCAGTGCATCACTAGGATTTCTGTAGGATTTCCTGAACTTCGTGTGATAGCCCCCCAGTTCTTACATATAAGAAATATAATACAGTAACCCAAAGATCCTCTTGCCAGCTTTTTAACTGCCTGAAGCCATTTTATCTATCCATGTTTTACAGTCTAGTTGTTGCATCACTGTGGTTTATGCCTATAAATAAAAATACACAAGACCTGCTCTAGAACATCTCCAAAGTACATTCTGAGCTAAAAAGATTTTAAATAATTTCTTCCTTGCTTTAAGCAAAATCACATACTTTGGAATTTGTTAAGGTCTTGCATAAGAAAAGACAGTAAAGATGCAGAGGAAGAGGGCAGTTCACTTGAAATTCAGTCTGATTTGAAGTGAGTTATGTTAATTTACATCAGATACAAAGGATGAAAAACTTAATTTGATATTTCAAATGAAAATCATTAAATAATGCACCATTATCTACCATAAAACATTTTACTCTTCACAATAATATGTATAGACATTTTTTCAAACTTGTCACTCTTGTTGCAGATGCACTCCTCTGTTAAAGATGTAATTTACTCCTAGCTAAAAAGAGACATAGGACTATATCAGAATCCAGCTAGCTCACCTCAGACATCTCACTCCGATACTAAGAAAACAAAACCTTTATTTTTCATGCAGAGATTAGAATCCGAAGTTCACTCCCTTGACTGACACTGCAGTGAGGTGTCTCAGTTAAGCCATAGCAACACTCACATTGTAAGTCTCAACAAGAATAAATCCCATGTATACTTCCCTCCCTGATTTTTAAGTAAGAGAAATATTCAACTGTTAACTAATCCTCAAGTCAGGGAGAATTCCATATGTGGAATATGGAATCCTAAGATATAACCTTTGATGTTGTAACACTGACTTTAATACCTAATTGTTTTTTTGACACTACCATGGGTCTATGGTTGGTGTTTTCTGCAGTTGAACAGTTAATCCCTCTCTGGACTACAGACCACTCTAAAATAAAAATTCCACACAGTAAAGTACATTCACTGATTGAAAAATATATACATGCATATATGAAAAATCAATTTAATCAATTCTACTTTAAAGATGTCTTGCTAATGTAAAAAATGTACATGCACTCTTTCACATCCATCTTCTTGTAAAAGAAAGACTCAAAAGCCTTCCAGCTTACTCACCTTAATTCACATTTAGACTAACTGGTTTTGCTGACAGGATGGAGAATGTCAAAGATTCTGATACTGTCATTGAAAAGCAGCTCAAATAGAAAGAACTGAGCAGGAAATAAATTCAAGGAAACAGAATCATAGAATCCTTAGAGTTGGAAGGGACTTTAAAAGTCACCTAGTCCAACTCCTCTGCAGCAAACAGGGACACCACAGCTAGGTCAGGTTGCCCAGGGTCTCATCCAGCCTTACCTTGGAAGTCTCCAGGGACAGGTCATCAACCATTTCTCTGGGAAACCTGTTCCAGTGCTTCACCACTCTCACTGTAAAAAGACTTTTTACTTTCATTTAACCTAAACCTACTCTGTTTAAGAGGAAACCATTTCCCCCTGTTCTTTCACCACAGATTCTGCTAAAAGATCCTGTCCCCTTCTTTCCTGTAGCAACTGAAAGGTTGTTATCAGGTGACCTCAAAGCTTTACTCTTCTCCAGGCTGAACAGCCCCAACTCTCTCAACCTGTCCTCGTAGGGGAGGTGTTCCATTCCTTGGAACAATTTTGTGGCCCTCCTCTGGACGTGCTCCAACAGGTCCATGTCTCTCCAGCACTCCACATCTGGATGCACTACTGCAGATGAGGCCCCACCAGCACAGAGTAGAAGGGCAGAATCACCTCCCTCAACTTGCTGGCCACGCTTTTTTCACTTCAGCCCAAATCTACCTAGAACTCTCAAATTTCAGTGAACTTCTACCAATATCATTTGGGGAAGAGAAGAGAATATTCATTTTCATTTGGTCCTACAATCCACCTCAAAGGAGCTGATGCTGCAGAACTGACTGTGGGCAGGAAAAAAGTAAATAGCTGCTGGGATGAGCATATTTATTTCTGAGGCAACTGAAATGGTCATGACTACTCTGCTATCCATAATGTCAGAATCTGAGAGAACCAAGATAGCTCCTGATGCTCCCACTGTTTGTACTAATTGAGGAAAAAGGAGCTCCTACCAGGGGGACAATTAATCTTATTTCTCTTTCTCCTCTGTTAGCCTGCAATGAAAGCCTAACTGCTGCAGAGGAGTATTTCAAAAGAAAGACTCAAGGGAGACAAAGATCATAATAGTGAAAAGCATGCAAAGGGACTTATAGACTAAAGCCTAGTTCTTCCTGGAAGTATGCCTTTCTTCTAAAGCATCCATAAAGGAGAGAAGTACCAATACCCCTAGTGAGATGCCAACTGGACACTGAAAGTCATTCAGAACTGCAATTTCCTATAGACAAAATAATGTTCTGCAATAAGTCACTGTCATGATGTAACATATGTATGTACTCTCCTTCCTATTTTAATAAAAGACAAATTTCAGGAATTGATGTGAAAATACGCTTCCTCCCCTCTTTTCTTTGGAGGAGGGGACTCTTAGCATAACATTATCACACTCAATAACCTTATTATCAACCAATAGTCAGCTGGTGATAGAACCCATTGTAAAGTAACATAGTTGATCTTTCAGAGATGCAAAGAATGGATATTCCTGCCTTCTTCAAAAACTCCCCTTGGCATTTCTCTGTGATTTTCTGTCTCTGCTGTATTTGGTAACAGCACGTTACCAAGAAATCTGTCTTTTTCCCCTTCTTCCATTTGAAAGAAATGCAGGTCATGAATCAGTGTAAGAGAAGCAAACAAAATAAAAGGATGAGTTACTTAGACATGTGTTCAGAGTACTCAAGGTTCGTGGCCATTGTTGACACATGTAAAGGGGAAATGAAGGTAGTATAATGCCAGAAAAGATACACATTTTGTTTTAGCTTCAGTTTGTGCTTTGAAAATGGAAATCACAAAAGGGCTCTACTTTAAGCAGTATTCATGCTGTAACCCTCCTACTGACATCCTTGTGGAGATGCTGAGAAACTTCATGCTTGAAAGTGATATTATCAGTAATAATGATTAAAAATTATAGAATAACTAGTACCTCAGAAAAACAGTTGCTTTTGAGAGCTTTCAGTTAAAAAAAAAAAAAAAAATCAGGAGAAGATAAATAAAAAATGATCCAAATCAGTAATACAATATTTTGGAACATAAACTGGACCTGCTTTCATGTACTGGTAAAAGTCAGGCTCTAGCCATAGTTACTGGCTGAAAATACAAGACTCAAAGTTAGGAAAAACACGGGAGAATATTCCAAGTCAAGAAATAAATAAGCAAGCATCAACTGATAAACAGCTTTTTAAGGAGGAAGCATCTGTATAGAATTTGGAAATAAGATACAATATATTGCTAGCTCTAACAAAACCAATTAACCATGCAAGGTTATTCCAGTGAAATAATATCATATTCTTAAGACACCATCTCCTGGCAATCTGCTTCCAGCCTCTGAATCTTCATGTCTAAAAGCTTCACTTGCTTGTTTGACTTCTACCTGTGCACTACTAGACACTACTCCTCTTTGGCTCACCAAAGTGAATGCTCACTAAACCTAATGTCCAGCAGAGAGCAAAAGTGTAAGTCAAAAAACTGAGAACAGGAAGGGAATCCATCGTTAGCCCTGCAAAGGGTGTGAATCCATCCTATTTCATTTTACAACCGTATTGTGAAAGCACAGATCACTGAGCCCACTGGTTTTAACTTTGCTGTCTCTACACACTCCCTTATTTGCATAGTCTTCTTTTCAATTAATGAACTTCACAGACAAATCTCCATATGATCACCTGAGTGACACACACAGCACTGTCTGGCACTTCCAAAATTCACAAGTTGACAAGAGTTTGGGGCACTTCATGTCTAAAGTGATTTCTGGAGTGAGAATTTGACAACTTGGGCTGGATCTCTTTCATAAAACAGCTCAGCGTATTCACATAATTAATCCTGATGTCACTTCCAGAAGGTTTCCAAGTAAGAGAGACTGATTTTATGGCAGGCTCTCATGCAGTGGTCCCAACCTCATTCCCTCTTGTTCAGAAATGTTCATACCTGTCCAGGAACTTATTGCTTGCTTTTAACCTAAGTGCATTTTTCTTCTTTACCACTTTCTAAGTCTGTAAATCTGTTCATTACCTTATAAAATCTATTGCCCTCCCTGCATACTGCATTGTTTAGCAGCTCTCAATACTACTGCTGGTTTCAAACCTTATTTTAACATTTCACCTTCTCTCGTCCTCTGGATCATTGTACCCAAAACAAAACTCCCTCTTCATCCATGAGGTACCACTCCATGCTTCATTCACCTTCACTGGTTCAGAGATGATACTCTCAGTCCCTAACAAACTACTGACTTTCACAGCTGAAAACAGGACTGCAGCATGGAGCACCTCAGACTCAATTTCAAGAGATTCACATTTTCTAGCTTTTAATTCCTTCTCAAAAGAAAAACAAAAAACCCTTCACCTTAAAACCAGTGTCATACACCATCAACTGTAAGCACAGATTACCTACAAAAATAAGAGCATTTGTTTTATTTTCTCTCTGAAAAGTTGCTGCATGTTCCAGAAGGTGAGTTGCACTTTGCCTCAAAAGCTGCCACCTGCAACTTTCTACTTCTGTAGCTCTGATTGTTTTACATATATAAGACTCACTGCTCATCAGTGCCAATCAGAAAGAGTTTTTCTTGTATTTAGGTTTAGACTGATGCAACTAACAGAATTGGGTGCGTTAACAGTATCTATGCATATGTATATTATCAAAAACTATTTAGCTGATTCTCTGTTCAGTTTCTTTCTTATATATTACTTTTGAAGTGGCGTGTCAGGTGGGGGTAGACAACAAAAGGAAGTACAGGTCAGATTCACAAAATCTGTTAGGCCTACTGCAACAACTAAAGTTATTTCAGCCACCTGAGGGAAAAACTCTGAACAATTAAACTGTAATTGGTCTGTCCTTATATTCATCAGCTGAGAATGTAGACCTTAATAATCATGGTGATGCAGACTTCAGGGGCTATGAAGATTGCAGAACTTCACTTAGCTGCATGCCTTAGCATCGGAATTTCTCCCTCTACCTGCTCTCAGTTGCTTCCCCCTCAGTCACCATCCACCAACAGGAATGTAGCAGCACAGTTCCTGTCTCAGGTATGCAAAGTGCCCTTGTGCAGGATGCATACACAGACTGCTTCTGAGCAGCAAAAAAAGGGTTTTGTGGCATATACACAATGTAGAAGGAGCTGCTCAAAAGAATAGTTGTGAAATGTAGGTCCTTTATCCTGCAAAGCTGTGCAGGACAGTACTAATGGCACAGGAGGGTCAGACAGGCCCCAACAAGAGGGGCCTTGAGCATCAGCTGAGCCAGGGGAAGGATATAGTTAAGTGTTCCCCTGCTAGTGCATATGTTCAGTTGATTGATACAAACCTACCTTTACTAGTGGCAGTGTGAAATCAATTTCATATAAATTGGAACATACATACAGAAATCTTATCACTGCCTGCAGATATATTGCCCTTAGTATGCTTTCTGTTTTCTTCAATCAGCTTTATATTTATGGGCTGACCAAAAAAGAATGCTATACATTATTTATTAACATTGATCTTAAACAAGTCATTCAATTTATAATCACAAATTACCTAAGAAAATTGTGTTTACCTCATTTTTTCTCCTTAAAGAAAATAAAGTGTTCAATTATTAATGGAATTTTACCGTTGACTTCAGTAAACAAGTCCTCAAAAATAACAGAGGGTCATACAGATAACTAGCCATGGTACAATCACATAATGTCACCAATAATTCCAGTGTTTACTGCATTTCTTAATTTAAGGAAACACTGGTGCTGATTTAGAAAGAAAGCTGCATCTAATTAAGTACAAAAATAGTGCTCTGTTCCAGTATTTCCTGAATTTACATTTGAAAAAGACTCATTTTTACCAGAGGCCTTTAATCTTCTGTCTAGACCAGTTCTTCTATGCTGACCTCTCATTACAGTAACAGGTTGCAATGAAAAATTCCTTGGAGGATGCAGTTCAATTACTCAATGACATTCACTTACAGATATTGATTAGACCATGCATTGTTTGACTTCCCCTTTGATACTTTCTGTCACAAGCAAATGGTTACACCCTTTCTGAGAGGGCAGAGGAAGATGGAATTCATGAAAATGAAATGACTTGGAGGTTTATAAAACTTCAATTTCACTTGAATGGAAAATGGCCAATTAAATACGTTACACAGCAAATCCCAATAAAAGAGCACAGGTTCAGATTTTCGCTCTAACCATGTAAGCCTACAACAGATGATTCTGAACAGCATCACACAACGACCAAATTAATAGCACCTGGAAATGCAGATCTGCTCAAGTACTAGTTTTCAGGTAGTTTCAGATAACACCTTCTTCATTCAATCTCTTAACAGATTTGCATGCTCCCAATTTCAATTTCCTGAGTTTCTGATTACCTTCATCCTGTTTCATTTGCTATCTTCTGATGATAGGTCTGTTGAACTGAAAGAATATACATGGCTGTTCAGCTAATACATTTTTCTGTTGTTTTATCAATCTTTAAAATGTCAGTTTTTTCATTACTGCAATGTTTTTTATTCCATTAGAAATCTTAAAAGTAACTAGTATTTTTTTTATGGCTTATCAGTTACAATCCATTTATATCCAGTCAAAGTGCAACAGTTCATAAAATTGTGTTGTGTGATATGTGGCTGATGAGATGCTGTAACTTATTAAGCAAAATATTTCCCTTAGTTTGCTCTTCTGAAATTATTCTTACAGCTCAGAAAGTCTTATGGTCAGGCCAAAGCCTAACTGCCTACGTCTGCTTTCCTGCTTGTTTTTATTGCTCTGGCTAATGAAGTGATCAACAAAGAAATGCAGCCTGCCAGAAACAGCATATCTTATAGCCTTAGTACTCCTGCTGACTTCCCAAGCCAAGGCAACTATAGGAGCATGCAAGGACTGGTGGCTATGGCAAGTCCTCCAGGTGACCCACATGCAGTTTCTCTTGTGTTGCACATTGCCAGTGAGCAAACACTGCTGAAGCCAAGAAGAGATTTTAGTAGCAGTCCTACTTCTGCTGTGTTGTCCACCTTTAAACTTCTTTCATGTGCCTGGAAATTCATTTTCCAGCAGGCAATTTCTGCAGCCAAGCTTACTCAGGTAACGTAAGAACTATCATCACCATAGTTACCTGGCTCAGGTCTACCCCAGCTTGTTTCCTGTGCTGCCTATTTTTATGCCACACTTCTTGAGTCTCAAGCTCTACTCAACAGGCCCCTCTACCAGTACCAACACCCACTTCTCACAAATGCCCCTGATGTCTCCCAGCTTCGCACAAACTCCCTCCATGACCTGCATCTTCACAGTTATACTTTTCTTCCCCCCTCCACCTCTCAAGAGGATGGCATCCTGCACTGCTAGTACCACTCCTCTGCTGTCATTGAGAAATCCCTTACAATATCTGAGAAGCCATGCAGAAGGCAATGCCAGCAGCTTCTCAGGACATTTCTCATCACCTCCCTGCACTTCCTTCTTCCTCTTTCTTATTCTTTGCCATAGCAAGGAGACCATAGCTTCACATAAGCTGTAAAATTAGAAGATTCCAGATCAGATATCAAAAAACTGCATCTCAGTAAACTAAATGCCAGTCCTCAGCTTATTCTTTACAGCTGTTTCACTACAATTTGTATCTCCTGAGAGTAGCAACAGAGGGATCAAAGAGCGTCAATGGAGAAGGTGTGTTCTCACCTGTTTAGAACTGGCAGGGCCATCTCAATGCTGACTGATACTCCTTAAAAAAAAAAGGGAGATGTGTGAATTTTATTATGGCCAATACACAATCACAACTAAATTCCAAAGGCAGACCTGAATGGGGGGGCGGATTACTTTGAAGTTTCTAATCTGCTGCTCTGGAGTTTCTTTTTTATGTTCAGGGTGTTTTTTAAAGGACAGTGTAGGTCTGATTGTTTAGTGTAGGGAGCACCAAGGTAGAATAAGATGCACACACACACATATAGTCTTAGGGACCCCTGTCTGCTACTGGCTTTAATCCAGCAGCTGAATAAACCAATAAACTCACCAATCTGTTTAGAAGTGGTCAAAAAAAAAAAAAAAAAAAAAAAAAGGAAATAAGAAATATAGTAGGTGTGTCTCTGAATTTGGGAAGTAACAGCTTATAGATTTGAGTAAGGTTTAATTTGCACTCTTAAATCCAAACAAGTGATTTGCAGTCCACTCACACCTCCTGCTGGTCTGGACAGCAAGTACCACAGATCTCATGGAATATAATATCTTGAATATCTTAATCAGTCTCTTCTTTTCCATCCTCCTTTCCACCCAGAGCAAAAAGCACTCTGCCTAACCAACAGCAACAGTGAGTGCTGCCCTCCCACTGCCACGCACGTAGTTGTGCCCTGCCCTTGCTCTAGGAATAGCTCTCCCCACCGGAGCAACACTTGTGCCTTCACCTTTACCCCTCTGTCCCCCACCTGTATTATCACAGCCCACACAGGGAGGCACTCCATGACCCTTTCCAGACCTGTTAATATCTACCAGGAGGAAACTCAGTCCCCATGTTCTCCCTCAGCCCCACAACATCTCCATGAGCAAGTAGCCTGCAGCCCTCCAGGCTCTCTGAGCCCTGCATGCCCCACACTGCAACTGGGTTCAGGTGCTGCTAGAAAAATCAGATAACCCCAAAGGGAGATAAATACACTCCTTACTTTCCCTTCTATTTGCACAGTAAATTTGCATTTAGGTACAAGCATCTTGATTAGAGGTGTGAAATGCATTTTAATGTGACCATTAATTAGTTTTCCATAATTTCAGTTTCTGCATAACTTTAGAGAACTGATGTTCTTTTACAGAGATGCATGCAAGTATTTTTGCACCACTCTTGGAAAGATTTATCTAATAGCACTATTGATGAGTTACAACATACCTGAAATACCACCAAATATTTATTTTATAAAACAGAAGAATGCAGAAGTTTTACCAAGTCTTGCAGTGTCTCATGAGAATGCTTAAAAGGAGAAATAAGTACAATAATCATACTTGGTATTCACGGCCTGTTCATTACATATTTTTAGAAACATATCCCTCCTTCCCCCCCACCCCATATTTAATTAAAAAGAAAGCAGAAAGAGTAGGAGGAACAAAAATGTTCTCAACTTCAATGACACTATTGGAAAATAATTATTTCCAAACTGCTTATCTGTTAAAAAGCTGGCAAACCACCAGGATCTTGATTGCTGTAAGCAATTTTATAACTGCTCTACACAGATAAATTTAACAAAGAGAAATTAATTTCAGTCTCATAATAAGTCTCATCTCATTACCAAAATGACGTCTGTTCAGCTACAGTCTTGTGCTAAGGACTGCAAGTAGAGGATTGGTGTGCAGCATTTAACAACTGCCTCGAAAAACTCCACTCCAAAACTCTGAATTTCATTAATGCTTCTCCTTTCTGGACATTTTTCCTATTTGTATAAAGCAAAATGCATCCCAGTTTGACATGTTGCCAATTGTGTTTGAGGAAGCCAGTTGACTGCCTGGAGCCCTCCTTTATTCTCAGCCTCTGAGGAACGTGCCCCTGGGAGCAGAAATAAGAATATCACTCCTTCGAAGAACAGCATCAACTATGCTAACGTCTACCCGCACTTTTTCTTTCTTTTTTTCTTTTTTAAACATTTCAGGGCACATAATAACACGTTCATTATCTGTCAGGTTTATCTGCCCACTGATACAGTAACAATACAACTGAAGAATGAAGATATTCAATGGGGAAATAGCATTCTCCCTTCTTTATGCCTCCATGCTCCCCTTTCCTAGAAGTAGGCTTCCCACAGAACCATTCCATTACATCCCTACACCCTTCAAAACATCTTTGAAAATGCTTCAGAACGCAGCATGACCAAGATCCAAAATATAAACTTGACGTCATATTCAGCAATAACTACACTCTGCAAAAGAAAAAGCACAAAACAATCAGAGCGTGTAGCAGGCCATAAATCCTGCCACACTAGAACTTGTTCTTGCAGCTCTCAGATGGCAATACTTGAGCAGAGGCATTATGAATAGCCTGCCTTTCTCCTTCTACCACTTATTGGTGATCTTGCTACGGCACATCAGCCAAGGTTTAAAGAAAGGAACACGTGATGTATCCTGCTGGAACTTCTAATATGGATTTCAGCTTTGCCAACACATAATATCACTATACAGCATCACATCCTTGGGAGCTACAATAACATTTTCTGCTACTAGACACACCATTCAACAAACTGCAGAGAGCAGATACACCAGTACAGACAACATTTTTTCACAAGGCACTCCTTGCACATTTGCTGATGTACTTGGCCACGCAAATCAATACCTCTTTGCAGAGCACACACTGCGAGCAGCAAGAAAACAAACCATTTTCTTCAATCCAGTATATCCTTGCTACCACAGCTACTTCTATTTTCTTCATTTCTTCTTCCAAATTAAAGAATTATTTTGCTCATTAGTTTTGCTTCGTTGGCATAAAGCCATTTACACATTTATAGAAAATGCATACATTTAACAAAGCAGATGCTTGTATTTAATCTTGAACTTTTCCACAGAAGGAAAAAAAAAAAAAAACAAAGATAAGAATATGCCCCTAAGTTCCTTTGGCTGTAATTAACACAGCAGATTTTCAACCTAAGTTTCTTGACCTATCACCTCAAATATGTTTTTAACTGTTCCTTTTCTTGTTTCCACAGCAACCTTTCCACAATCTCATTATTTTTTTCCTCCTTTCTCTTAATTCTCTGAGGAAATAATGGCTGTTCAATAGTAATTTTGTTCTTCCTGCTTTTTTTAAAAACAAACAAATACAAAAATATTTATGTGTGTGTCTTAAAGCAAAACAATAATTCTGGGGAAATTGTCCTTGTTCAGATGACTTTGAAAAAACTCATTTCAATCACAGAGCTTTTGTTAAGTATATCACCTTGACAGGCTTCACAATACCACAAGCTTCTCGCCCTCTAAGGTGGGGATAAATCATCTCTGGACTCTTCTCAAATGCTTCATACTGGAGCATCAGTCAACAACACAAAGCAAGTCATCTTTTCTGCTTCAGACTTTTGAAGAACTGCTAAACAGAGCTAATGTAATCCTCCAGCGATTAATGCAAGCCAGTCTGTACCCTACGGAGAAACACTGAGGAACTCAGTTCAAAATTCTGATGGTGATCCATATGAAGACCACCCACCTATATCCACATTCTTTGAGATTCCATATTAAAGGGAACAAAAGAGACTAAAGCAATAATCTATGTTACTTTGTGCTGTTACTGCCATCTATTTCTTCCTTTCTTTTGCTTTCAGCATATTTTATAAAAGGCTCCGGAATCGGCGTTAAATACTTAAAGTAAAGTATCATAAAGTCATAGAATGATTTAGGTTGGGAGGGACCTTAAAGCTCATCTAGTTCCAGTGCCCTGCCATAGGCAGGACACCCCTCCAAATCAAGTAACAAAAGATATTAGCCTTACAAGTAGATAAATGTTTCAGTTCATATAAATGAGTATTAAAAGGCAGATACTTTGTGACCCACTTGTTTCTGCATTTTGCTTATACTTGTCTTCAACCCCAGTAATAGATTTTGAGTGGAAAAAGGAACGTTCTGAGCACTGCGTTCCACACACTGAGACTGCTGGCTTCTGAAGCTCAACTGAATAGGAAAGTGCAGCTGAGAGGATTACATTCCAGTTCCAGCACAGATCTTTGCTAATAATAGTTTTTCTTTCCCTCACCATAAGCAAATACAAAGTTCAATCTCCCTGTCTAATTTTTGCCTTGGAAAACATATGCCTGAACACTTTCTAAAAGCCTCACTTTACAGACTTCTTTTTTCAGAACAGGCTGTTAACAGCACCTGCGTGGGGTTCTCCCACTGGGTCTGCAACACCTCAAAGTAAGGTAAGTTTTCAGTTTCCAGACCTCCTCAGGTTTTATGCTGCTTGCATCAAGGGGTACAATCACTATAGCAGCTGTTCCATCCGTATTTAATGGATTTTGAGCTTCTAAAATAGCTACCTGTAAAAAGTGAAGAAACCTTTAGGTACAACAGTCAAAGGACTATTAATTTCACCAGCTTGGAATATAAAAATGCTTATCTTGAAAAAAACACCCTCCTACACTGTATGGAACAGAAGTAGAGCTGAACAAGAACTTTTCTAAAAGATTTTTCTTGGGAATGCACCAATTTCACAAAATATTTTTCTACTGAGACATGACCTTTAAAGGAAAGTTAGCAATTTTAATAAAAACTTTCACTGACAAGTATTTCTCAGCTCCAAACCAAGTTTTCAGTCCAAACCAGATAAAATAGTCATCTGCGCCCATTGAGAGTGCAGGCTGGCTCTCTGCTATTTAAGCAGACCAGAGAAGTGAGAGGTACATCTTACCCCCAGAGTGACTGGGTCTCTGACTGAATGGTGCTTTAGAACTGATTTCTTTATCAGGATGTGTTTGTGCTTCACAGGTTTGACAGTTCTGCCTTCTGGCTTGCAGCAAACTGCATGATTTTTTTCTGTGCTCCTTAGGAAGTTTGCTTCTTTAGCACCTGGAAGTTTGGCTGGGTCTGCTCCCTTCTTGCCTTTGCAGCTTTCTCTGCAGGACCTGCAGATTCTCAGAAGGTTGCTGCAAGTCTCTTCTGTCATAAACCTCAATGCACATGAAAACCTTCCCTTTAGGTTGACAACCTAAAACTTCTCCAAAGGCAGCACAACATTTACTTGAAGGAAAAGAGAAATGCACGACTTTCTATGATTTTCAGCCCTAAACACTCAAGTAGTGCTGTAAGATCTGGTAGCAAAGCACAGGAAATGAAATCTGGGAGCTTATCCTCTGCAGGGTCTATGGTGCACCTACTGGAGACATGCTCACCAAAGAGATAAAAATACTAAGATATGGTAAGTCAGCTCTACATCGGCAGATTTAGAATACCACTGGATACAATTCTCCTAATTAAAGAACTGCAGAAATTCCATTTGCTGCAGGCATTCTTCACCTCAGCACCTTACCCACACGTTTTTATTCTGTTTAGCTACCATGTTACAGCAGGCCCTTAGCAAGACAAATGTGTACACTTCAAAACCAAATCTATGGCCAGTGCTGTAAGACTTCATGTGAGTAGGTTTTGGTAGGGTGCTCCTCTCAAACCAAAGCTGTTTACTTCAAATCATTTCCTGTCAAAGCCTAGGAGTCCTTGTTTACAACATCTACTTAAGTCAGTTTCCACAGCACTGCAAGAAGCTTGGTTATAAACAGCACAGTTCATGCAAGCCAGTGCCATTCCATGAGCTGAGCTTCCAAAAACCTGAGATGAGTTTTTTCTCCAATTTCAGTAGGGTCAGCAGGTTTTTAATTGTGTTCTTTCGGTGTCTTTTGGAAGATGCTCCAGGCAAAGACATTTTTGAAAGATGTTAAATGCAAGGGGTGACATTATAAGGCAGACAACGATGTGTGCAAAAATATATATGTACAGCTGAAAACTGACTACAAATAGCCACACATTAAATCAAATACTTCCTTATTTAATTACCACATTTACATGAAACCGTTCCTCTTATAATATCTCTATTTTCAGACCAAGTCCAACTCTTAGCCCCAACTGGGTTGCTAAAGCACTTTTAAGGAAAAATTACCTGCTTCCTACACTGTTTTCAAGATCACTCAATCATCTGCACATAGAGAACTTCCATGAGTCTAACACAAAGCGTATCTGTCTTATACTTTAAACTTTTATTTCCTACTTTAACATCAGCTCTAGAAATAAGCTTAAGGCTAAAAAAATGAGTTTTAAAACCATTATTGTCCTTCTCTGGTGCCAGATCACATCAGTTCAAGGCATTTAATTTGCTCTGGCTTTTTTATTTAAATCAATCATTCCAGAAAGTTCATATGTATTATTCTTGTAACTTCTTTTTCAGTTAATAATTAAAGACACAATGACAATTACATCTAAGAAAAAAATGCTTAAATATTCTAAAGCCATCTGATTTCATTATGCAAATTAGATAACATGTTAATAACAAATTTTGTAGCTTCAATAATATGACCTGACTTTGTACGCACACATTTCATTAATTATGTGGAAGGTGGAAAAGTAAATGTAGGTCATAGGCAGGTAGCACATATACGCAAGTACACCATAAGATATACCTGTGCTAACAGCATTAAAATAAAATTTTAAATGTATGTGTTAGTAGCCCTCAACACTTTCAGCATGGTGTGAAGGACAAACAGCACTTTAGAGTCTGTATCTCCATAGAATGCATTTCATTTATTTAAATTGCCCATCCTTTCTCCATACTCCCTGCTGAAACACACAAGCTCTTGCATGAAAGAGCTGCTCCCTCCTACCAGCAAGGAGACACACAGCCCTCTCATCCTGCTGCCAGCTTACCTTCATGTCCTGCATCAGCAGAAAGGCTGATTTCTTGCTAGGTATGTACACTCCATACCAGAAGCATCTGTGGGCTGCCTAGGACTTGCCGATGAGACAAACCAGGCCAGAGATCCATGATCAGAAACCCTGACTAACCCACAACAGCCAGACTGTTGCTCATTCAAGTGGCTGCTGGCAAGCAGCTGAATAGCATGTTCAGTTCTATGCTGTTATCCTTCTCTGCAATGCCTCACATTTGCTCGATGTCCTACCTAGATATTACAGCACAGGCAGAGAACACAAATTGCTAAATATATATAATATAAAGAATGATAAATACAGTTTATAAGCAACTGTGACACTGACATCTTAAACTCCTAAGATGACTTTTCATGGGTTTGCTGCGCACATTTTTGGAAGAAAATACCTCAGCCCATGGTTCTGGTCTATATCCCAAATATCTGTGGGTGACACAAGGCTTGGAGACTGAGTAAAAGACGTTATGCAGACAAACTGCATTCTGACTAATCATGCATTTGGCCTCTTGCTTAGCAGCTAGCCTTTAATAGTTTTATATTTCTCCACAGCACAGGCTGCTTGCTGGAATAATCAGCAGTTAGGATGAAAGGGAGCTGACCAGTGAGTGTTGGGAAACAGGACAAAGAGAAAAATCTCAAAGTTTGTGGAAGAAATGAGATATGCTGTCCTTCCAGAGGCAGACTGCTATTGTGAGGTTAAGCATAGGGCACTAGCAATGCACAAACATTTCTGCTTAGCTATCTTCCTCAGCTTGAGGTAGGGTAACTCTGTTAGGGAATTTAAAAGCTTATGGATCTGGTTTCCTGAAGACTCAGCAAGTAATTGTAGAGGGGACAATGGAAAATTCTCAAAAACAAACGAACAAAAAAAAGATAAAAACACTCTTATTTTGTTTTCATTATGATGCCTCAGACAAATTTTTACCTGCAACCACAACAAGGTATCTGATGCACGTTTCCTAATGTCTGCCTTGAAAGAACGTTCCTGAATGAGAAAGGAAAATATTCGGTTTATAATAAGGAAGGAGGTCCATTTGCATGTGTCTATAGAAAACCAAAAAGATGCATTCAGACCAAAGGAGCATTTGAATTTTGACTTAAATAAGCTGCAAGGGCTGATACTGCAAAGTGTCAATCATTTTTTGCAGAATTGTGATAACTTTTTGATTGAAATGCAATAATCTCTTACTCAGCCTCCAGTTAGTCCTGAAAATGATGCTGTAGCTAGCAGTTAGAAGCTGATTGTTCACACACAACAGCTGCTTCTGGGACTTTAATAACTCATTTGTTATGCTGCACCATTTATGAGTGCAATTAAAAAGTTATGTCAACTTACAATGCAAAATGTGTTTCAATATTCAACAGCCTTATTTGTCCTTTCAAAATATTTCTATTACTACAACAATTTTGATATTACCTCAGGAGGTTTCTGATTCACTTCCCATCTTCTTTAGCATTTATACTTCGGTGGAACCTAAAAGTCATAGGATTAGACTGCACTCTATGAAACACCACATATGCTAATCCTTTTTTAAAACTAGTTGTTACTCAGCTTCTGTGGGAGACAGCCCTTGCCAAGCTTTTCAAGGACAAAGTAATTCCAATACAGAATTCAGAACAGTGACATAAATATTTCTTTTTAACATTTTAAGAACTGCATGTTGTATAGGATGCATACATTCATCATGCATTCAGTCTTCATAAAATAGTTTCTCCTTTTTTGCACTGATTACAGATTTGTTCTATGAACCAAGATTGAACAGGTTCAGCTGCGTCCAGTATAAACATCTGGGCCTGAATTTGCCCATCAACAGTAGCCTGGCAATTAAGGCAGGCAATATAATTTTTGGAGGACAGTACCTGCTCCATTTCCAAGTACACATAACGTGAATAAAGCAAGAACTCCTTTCCAAGCAAAGATAAATACCAATATCCCTGAAAAGCAGTTGCAGTAAGAGCAGTGAACAGGGCAGCAGTTGTGCAGGAACAAGCCGCAGGATGCTGTCACACAGAGAAGCATGATAAAGAAATCAGGAGCAGCGTTCACTTTGCATTTACAAGCACATCCTGTTTACCAAGCAACATCCTAGATTTTGCTTTTCCTGAATTATCTCACTGTTAGTCACATCTTAGGGAAAATATCAAAATGTCACATCGAGTGATACAAAGCCAACTTGATTTTTCAGTATGAAGATAAATAGCATCATCCACTAAGGAGAAAGCTGAGCAAACAAGAATCACAGTCACCAAAGACTACAGTTAGAGCATGCCAATGAATGCAGCTGTTGTATTATGACATAAATATTGCTCAGTGTGACCAAAATAATTGCATAAAGATATAGATCTGATAATCATAACTCAGACAACATTAAGAGGATATATTTCAGTATGTTTTTATTGTACAATAAAAATCCTTCCTCAATGCCAGTATCTAAGCTTACCTTCTAATGCAATTGTGAGTGCTCTAAGTGAACCTGGCTTTGCACCATCACAAATGTGCTTAGAAATAAAAACATCTTAAGTACTGTTGTAAAGACATACTCAGCAACTTTTAGGTGTCCCAGAGAGGATCATTTGTTGACTACACATTTTCAGTAACATCTTCCACAAGCTTATGTAATTTCTTAGTGTGACAGATCTGCAAACAAAAAGTGCTATGAAACTGAATAAGTATCCATAAATTTCTTTGCTACCAGGTGGTTTAAGTCACGCCTCTTGAAATTCTCCATAATCCTTTTCTCTCTTAACCTATATCCAGAGCCTGAACTAACATTATTAATTTCCCCCAAAGCCAAAGAAACAGGGAATATATAGTTAGCATTAAGAGGATCCAAAGATAACATACTTAAAAGCTTTGGTATTTTAAGTAGGCAGGGAAAATTGGTTTATGCCACTTTGAGTGCTTTAAAGTTTCTGCACAAGTCATATATCTTTTAAGTCAATGGCTATTTTGCAGTTACTACTTGTGTAAGCAACATCCATTCTGCTTTATGTTGTCTGCGCTATCAAGGCATGAGAGCTTTATTTCAACAAATACTTTGAGCCAGTAAAATGAACAGCCAAAGGGACAGAAGAGAACAATTACAAATAAACTATCAAATGATCAAAAAGTAATCTTCAGGTAGTTCTACCAATAGCTGGCAAATTTTACATGGCTGGAAAACATGAAAAGATTTATAATCCTTCATTTAAAGGAATGTGCATAACTCATTCATGGCCTCAAGCCTTGTTCACCCTTCCCAAATCCTACTCAGCAACAAGAGTAATAATTCCATGTACATGTAAATATAACAAACAGAAAAAGAATGCATGCCAGCAACGTCTATTTCTATACACTAGGACCATGTTCCCAAATCAATATCTGGGGTGCAAAAAGAGTTGATTTCCACTGTGGTTTTGGTTTAGTACAATCCTCTTTCTCTCATCTCTTTGGATAATCTGCTGTTTCTGGTTTGGTTCCCTTGCTGCTCAGTGTTGTGTGTTAGTGCCAGACGTCACAAATTTGTTAGGATTCCTTTTGATGATTTGAAGTCTGCAAGCTCCAGCAATAGCCCAGGGAAACCTCACTAGCATCTTCCCTTTTGGGAAAAAGGTCTCAGCTTCAGCAGGGAGGAATTTCTTCTGCTAACATGTGATCCTGATAGAGCCCTGTAAGCACACAGGTTTTTCTGACTACCTACTGCAATCAAACTGACAATTATGTGTTTGCTCATGTCCTTGATAAAAGCTCATTCAGACAGAACATTACGCTGATTTTTATTTTTTTTCCTACTGTCTTCTTTCATATAGCTTTTACTTGCATGTAAAGGCAATTTTCTTCCAAACTATATGAAATAACCAGGTTTCAGATCTCCTGGTAAGTCTGACGCATTTATCATAACATCAGCTCTCAGAGGGGATCTACTCATTATCTGCTACACCTAGTGAAGGCTAGAAGCCAGAGAGGATAATGGAAGGGACAATTATTATTCTATGCCACATATATCTGCAGTATAGCTAGTTTCAGCTAAGGAAAGCACCGAAACCACTTATAGCATCAATCTTTAGCCACAAGTGAAGCATCACTGCCCATCGACAGCAGGTGACATTCACCCAGCAGCAGGCTCCATGATGGCAGCACATGCACACTGACAAGACCGCTGTGTCCAGCTGCCCTGAGCATGGCTCAGCCCTGCACACATCCAAAAAGCCTCTCCCACACACTGGTCCTGTCACATGCTGCAAGACTCCCTGCTGGGACTGGTATTGAACATAGACATTACTGTAAAAAAGACTGCTATTGGGAAGTTTGCTGGGTTTCAGCTTTCTTCCTGGGCTCCCAAACTATTTTGCTGTAGGATTGTCAGCCTGTTTGTAGCTGAACCTCCTAAGAGGAAACCTGCAGTACAGGACTGAACTCCCCAGCTTACTCTCCTGAGCTGCTGCTGCCATGTCTTCCTTTCTCTTTCATTTCCCCTGTGTATCTGAAGAGCTTCTACCCTCCCCCTTCTGGGAATCCTCACCTTTCTATTCCTTCTGCACTGTCTTCAAACACTAAAAACCCACAATCACCTCCTTTTCCTTTTTGCACTCCTGCCGCCCCTCAGCCTCTGCTGTCATTTACAGCTGCTGAGGAGGAGATGCTCAAATGAGTCTCTGGCTGTGCCACATAAAATTTATTCAGTGTAGACAGAAAAACAAACTGCTTAAAGTACACCATAAAAACATCCAGGGTAAATATCATTTTTAAGATGCTAAATCATTATTAAGAGCAAAGCACATATTTTTTGCATTGGGATCTTACAGTAAGAGTAAGTAAAGATTTTGGAAAAGAAAACACTATAAACCCTTGCCCTGGGTGCATTACATGCTAGACTCACAACAAAATACATTTAAGAAAGTGTGTAAAAACAAACAAACAAACAAAAAAAAAAGCACCTCAAATCCTAGAGTTCACATGCAGGCATCATTCAGCACCAAGACTTATATTGTTCAGATCTGCTGGTTCACTGCTCCTCCTGCCTCTTTTTGCCACACCAGCCAATCAGAAGTAATTATTAGCAAAGTATGGAACTTTACAGTGGAAGAACAACACAGACATATGAAGTATGACTGCCTTTCCTGTGAACCTTGTGTATCTACACTACACCACACCTCGAACACAGCTGAGAACTAACAACATACAGGCAATGCCCTCTTTAGAAAACCTTTGCCAAAATAGCAAAATGAAAAGGACCCAACCACAAACTACTAGCAACAGAACCCTCACAAATGTACCAAAATCAAAACATTGCCACCAAAGATTAGCAAGTAAGTTCATGTGTCTGTAAGGGACATGAGCCAAAAAGCATAAAAAAATACCTCTTACTAGTTATGTCCAACATAAGGAGTGCAGCAACTCCTCAATCCTTTTCTCCATCTTTTTTGCTCTAGCAGGAGCTTCACTGAACTCTGGTTATTCATACCCTCACCTGTCCTACCTACTCAGAAAGTCACAGTAAACCTCACTTCTAGTCCTCAGTGCTCACCAAAAAAACTATCACTTCTTGTTTATGAAATGGCTTAAAAAGACAGAAGTTTTATCTTCGCAAATTGTTTTTTCTGTGAATTTTACTTGGCTGAAGTCAAGCAATGCACAGGCTGGGTAACAATTGTGTAGACATAGGGGGTTAAAAACTACAGTTCAGGGTAAAGGCACTGCAGGTGTGCAGTCTAATGAATTCTTAATTTAATAGCTGGTGAGCATAAAAAGGAAGTGCAGAGGGTGATTACAGGGTTCTTTTAGCAAAGGGAGCAGTGCAAGCACTGAACTCTATAATCAAGAATAAAGAAAAGTGAGTTCACCTCTAATTTTCTCTGTACTGCAGCCTTTGTTATTCATGAGTAGAATGCAAGATTAGAATTTCTACTCAGAAAAGTCTCTCTACCATCACTTTAACTGACAGGATTAACCTTCTCAGAGATGTCCTTTTTTTAGGGCTAAGACTGCAAAAAGAGAGGAAGTATATTAAAACTAACTTGCACCTGAAGAAGATATTGCCTTCACTCCTGTTTTGCTAAACACTCAGATTTCTCTCCTGCTTCCTGCATCTCTGTGCTACTGAATAGGATGCACAAGAGAAATATGCAGAGTTTAAAAAAAAATAAATAAATAAAATAAAAAAAAAATGGGAGACACTCCATGGAAAGAAAAAGGTGGCTGGGTTTACCATACCATCTGTTCTCTTCCTCATCTCTCCAAAATATAAGCGGCCCAAAACCTCTTTCCTACTCAAGGAAGCCCATCTGCAAGATCACTGACTAGGCTGACACTGCAGGAAAGCACTAACACAAGGGGATGATGGGATGGCTTGTAAGAGTGCTGAGGAGATTTTGTTTATGTTAAGGAGACAATTTCATATATGCTAAGCTTTTTATAAATGCTAAAAAGAATTTATAGACCACAACTGTCAGCCATTGAGACCTCCTGGACATCCACTTTTCCACTACACATAAACGTGACAACAGGTCAGAGCAGCCTCAGCCTTCAGTGGGACAGAAGACAGTCATGGATAATACAACTCAGGACCACCTGGAACAACTCCAGACTTCATTAATTCATGGCATCATTACAAGCAGTTCCACACACTTAAATTCTTACCTGAAATTTCTTTTTTATCCTTTATATTGTAAACTACAAAATTCATACTTTTTTTTTTTTAATATAAAGAACTTTTCAAATTATTTTACATCTGACTTTAAGACTTTAAAGTGCTTTTGTGGTTGGTGGTGGTCTTTTGCCCATAAATATTACTTTAACTGGGTCATTTCAAAAAAGTCACAGCAGATGTGTATTCACCAAGCTGGTTGCAAAGTAACTGATAGTTGTCCCAGTTTTGCGGTCTCTCTCACCACCACTTTCTGATGCAGAGAGGTGCCAGAGGGAAGAAAGATGATGAGATTAATGACCACTGAGGCCCTCTGGGACCATTATCATCTTCTATTCCAATTTCCCCTATAACTTACATTACAGAATATCGCCCATTACTTCCTCCTTCAGGCTCATAATGCTTAATTCAAATATCATTTCAAGAATCCAGTGCATTCATCTCCAAGATTCAGGAAATATAGCTGTTTAATGACATGAAGCCTGATCTAGAGCCCACTTATGTCAAATGGGAGTCTTTAAGCAGACTAATAGTCTTTGCTTAAGGGTCATCAGCTCCAATAAATCAGGAGGCAATTTTATCTCTGGTCAGAGAGAACTTGAGAAGTTCATGTAAACACACACACACCAAGTTCCATCAGCCATCCCAAAGAATCAGCAGCAGGGACACTCATCCTCTCAGCACAATCCAAATAACTTCCCAGCAGCTCTGGCACATACAGGCAGGAAAACACGCCCAGGACCTCATGGCACAAAAAAGTTATGCTTGAACTGCACAGTGCTACCAAGTTGGTAACACTTGTTTGAAGCCACAGAAGATCTGAGAAATGTAGGTTCTGCTCCCTGCTCTAATACATCTCACATTCTCTCCTTGGGGGCAGGTATAGCACTTTGTCCAGACACCATTACTGAACTATATTATGCAATTTTGTTGCATTCAAGTCACCAGTGCAAATTGTGAATTTGCCTACCATGATCAAGAAATGTAATGCTGTAGTCATCAAACCATACGTGATACCTGGAAGCTGAAAGACTGATTTAAGAACATCAAATGCTTATTTCTGGTGACTAAAGCTTGCTTGCTGCCAAATGATCTTGAATTACCCAAAAGCCAGGTTCCCTCTAGCTGCTATTTCTCCTTTGTCCCTTGCTATGGTATACAATGACACCAATACCTCTCTTCCTTGCACAGACCCATAAATTCATTTATCTACAATGAAATGTAAAACATCTGAAGGAATATTTTATTCTAAGATTGGATAACATTTGGCAGGAGTCCTTTTCACACTACCAAGAACAAACAAGTATTTTTGTCCAGGACATACAGACATTTGCATTAGTGCCCTACTAGCTTCTGAAATTACTTTCTACCTGGTGCATATCACTGCTTTTTTTCTAAATTGAAGGTCTGGTTCTTTAATCTATCATCTATTGTCGTTAGTGATTATACTGCTTGTGAAGTAAAAAATAATTTGCTGATGTTAAAATCTATAAGCCATGGTAGTAAATGCAAATGTGAAGCTGGCTCTCCAAACAGTAAGAAATCCTCATTCAAATCCTCATTTATACCTAGACGGATTGGTTTGAACAGTATGCAGCAGTGGAAGAAAACACTGATGATTTGATAATGGCTCTCTGAGGAACTATTTGCTTTATTTTTAAATATTCTATTCCAAATGCAGCTACAAATTCAGGCAGTTCCACCCCATTTCAAACTTCGCAAATGTCGGTACTCCTCAAACTGCACACACACATTTCTCAGGAACAGTTATTCAAATGTTTACAGTTACATTTTTCAATGCAATAACTGCTACTAGCTTCCACTGCTTCAATGGATACTTTGAAAACTGACTATTCAAAGATCACCTTTCCATTAAGCAAAAAGCATTTTTCATAGGATTGTGATAAAACCATTTTCTACAGCAGCTGCTGTATAAAGCTAAGCTTTTAGGAGCATACACATTGCAGTGTATTGCAGTAGTAACAGAAAAGTCCTTACATATTCTAGGGTAGAGCTACGCTATTTCATGTGTACAGCATACATTCGTTAAAGACATTCAGTGCAATAAGTAAAATAAAGATAAGAAGTACTCCAATAGTCTTTGACAGAAGGAGGCTGAAATTAAAATCCCAAGCGCATCGCCTTTGTAAGGAAGACAAAGTTGTTCCACAGAAGTGAAGTTACTCTCCAAGAAATACCCTTATAAATCTCAATGTTACAAAATAATAATAATAATAATGTTTTTTTAAATCATACTTGCCACCAATCATAAGCCTAACGATTTCAAACACTTTCCTCAATGGAGGAGTTTTACTACTTCTTTCCAAGCATACAAGTAAAACTATATGGCTTTCAAACCTTGTTTGCTATTTATTTTACCCAGTAGTTCTACTTAAGAAGCCAACACTAACAGAGTCAGCTCAGAGAGCAAATTAGTGTAATAAAACCCAACCAGCCAAAACTTATCCAAGACAAAACAATTTGCAGTGATGTTTCAGAAGGTGAAGGAAACACGTGAGGGTATTCCATGCTAATTGTGTTGTCTGGTTTTCTTAATTCTTGGTAATTGCTTCAGCACCAGATCCAACAAGTGCATTCTGATGTCCTGGAAACGCTGCCACAACTGCTTGCCCAAATGGCCACCAGGGAAAGTTTCTAAGGTTCTGCTTCCCTAAAGTTACTTTCTTAAGTGAGTCCTGCTTATTCATTTTCTTCGTTCAGTCTCTGAAGCTTGTTTAACAAGATCTACATGACAAAAACTGTGCAGTCTTTAAAATATGGCCCTCTAGTTCACTGAGATGAAGATTAAAATGAACACGCTCAATGTAATGTTCTTTTGTTCAGCTCACTTCAAATTAATAAGATGTAAACTCAAGGATCTTGGAATTCTGGTGTCGAAGTAGTAAAAATAGACCTTATTTCTACAGTTTATGGAACACCGGTTAAAAAAAATAAATCATCCTGCTTTTCCTTTCATCTAAGGAAATACCCTCAATCTGAATACCTCCAAACCCAGTGCTTGGCCCTCTTTTCAAATTGCTGACGCACTATTTTGATTCCAAAATGCACAGGTGACATTTTCTAAAAATTATGTTCTGCTGGAAATTTGTAACATTTAAGAACTACAAATGAAACACATTCTGAAGAAAAGACAGTGAAACAAGTTGAAGCATTTAAAAGTGATAATAGCCCAAGGCTAGGGAAGGTTTAGGAATAAGGACAACTATCTGTGGAAGTAATTACAGGTAAGTGGCCAAGCTTTTAGGTGGACCACTCACATAGAGATTTTGGATCCACACCACTGAATAAAAGGAATAAGCTGCCATAATGTGACCTGTTATTACCGTTATTACACAAAAACCAAAAGAGCAACAGAAAAGGAAGTTGCACCACCTAAACATAAAGCACCATTTAACAAAAGGTCACCACAGGTACTGCTTCTGTTAAACATTTCTAAGTGAATTTTAGGCTTCAAACTAAACTAGTTGTATGCCCTCAAAACCAAATAAAGCAATTTACATAAAGAAATCTGTAGAAACTTCAACATGATATGAATCCAGATTTAAAATTAATAAATAAAAATCACTGGATTCAAACTTTAACATGAGATCAGCTGCATATTTGGAAAGTGAGTTATTACTTAATGAATCCATCACAATTTTAGAGTCAAACATGGCCTACATATTCTTATCATAGACTGACAAGCAAGCCCTTCTTTCAGAGAGCAGCAAAATGTAGCCTGCAGTAAATCCGTCCTGTGCAGCAGAAGCATTTGATATACATCTCTTGTGTGTACAAATATGCTTTGTGCTGCATTTCAAAATACATGCTAATGCTTCTCTTTTACTGGACCATGTTTAGGGTTTCCTAAATTTGGGCACTTCATACCGGGCAGCTGTCTCAAATGCAACTACGTGGATATGAATACATATCCATACCTGCTAATACAGACCAGGAAGGGCTTGGGTCTTCTCCAGCCAACAGAGGCTCAGAGGGCATTATGGGGTAGGCAAGGGCTACTGGTCTGAGCCTTCCCAGTGCTCCAGAAGCCAGCTTTGTCAATCAGGCAATGGGCACTCTCATAGACATTCAGAAGAGCTGACCTGTAGTACTACTACCATTCAAACAGCCAATGCAAAAATAACTACCATGCCCAAATTTCCATGTCATTCCACAACATTCACTTATTTTAAATTAAATTTTAAAAGTGCTGTTTTTTTTTTCCTATTAACTCTAGTTTGTAAAAAGGCTACTTTACATATAATTTCGTACAGTCATAACACAACATTTTCATCTATTTTCTGAAGGCATGTTAATGGATTTTAGCCTTAGACAGCGCTGGTGCTTAAAACCTCATATCACTTGGGTAGATACCTATTTTTTCACTATCGTATCCACATGAGAAATATTGACAAAACCCACAAAAAAATTTAGAATGATAAAGGTTGTCAGGGTAACAAATTACACACACAGGCAAAAGGGTAAAATATAATTATGTAAATGGCAAAATAAAAGAAGGTAATTTACAACTGATGCAGAAAATTGCTGGCACAATAAGCACATCCCATAAATCAATTAGTTAACAACCTAATTTATAACTTTCTGAAAAACATCAAATATAAAATAGAGACCTAGAAAGGAATTTAAGTGCCCTGCATCCTTTATTTCAATAATGCACCTACTAAGGGCAACATTAATAGACCAGTAACACGTTAAATAATTGATGCCATATTATTATCTTCCTCCCCACCGCACTAATGAGCAATTACTTCTTGTGATGACTGACTCTTTCCAGCAGGGAAAATTGTTAAGTTTCTGCAGAAGAGAAATGGCAACAGCTCTCAGATCTGAGACTACCAACTGGAACGCCCATTTGTTCTCACACACACGAGCAGTTGCTGCATGGGCAGGGATGAGAGAAGCACTTGGGTAAGTTTGTAGGAATCCACTGGGAAGCACAATAAGAACTGAGACCTGTCTTCAACCCAGAGAACAAAATGCAAATCTGAGGATGTTTTTTGAAAAGCTATGCACAAGAAGCTAAGCACCCTCTTCACACTCACCTTTTTTATTTTCCTAATAATAATGAACCATTTGGGGAATAATAACTCCAACAGTTGCATAGCTCTGAAGGAACAATAAAGGTTACAATGGTTTACAGGCCCTTAACTCTCTCAGTTACCTCAGCAGAACATAAAAACTAAGCTACTCTACAAGTCTTATTGACTCAGTCACAGATATAAATGATTTCCTGTATCAAGAGGGGAGCAAGTGTGACATTCTTTGAAAGAGGAAGAGTACAGCCTCTAAATGAGAAAGCAGCCACAAGAATACATAGCATTTGCCAAACAGACAACATGCTGGCAAGGAGTTAATGGTAGATTATTAATTTTCAAGAAAATAAGTGATCGTCTATGTGGCACAGTAATAATACCTAACTAGAAGATAGGTATAGTACAGGGGTAACTTTCTTAGGCAAAACCTACCAGCCCTTTACAGCAGTTAGGGACTTTGGTAAGCATCAGTGTGGCTAGCCTGGTAATGTTGCAGCATTTGCTTCAAGGAGAAAAGTAGCAGCCTTACAAGTTTGTATTAAGAAACAGTTGTCACTTCAGAAACAGTCCTAGCAGAAATAAATAACAGGTAACTGCTAGGTCATCTCATTTGTGACATTAACTCATTAAGCTGATTACTTGTCCATCTGCTCTGCTTTGCAAGTTGGTATTCTGTGTTCATCAGCAATCATAAAGCTGGATATATAATGACACAGGCTAGGAAATACATGTACAAACAGTCATGAGCACGGACCTGAGAACACTGCAGCAACTCAGCTACATAAATGCTAATTAATGACTTTGAATCATACAATTAGCCTACTGAAAGTAAGCACCTTTATGGCAAGTGGACTACAAGGCAAGATTACATTAAGAAAAATGATCTTTCACTGTAATATGCATAGTAGCAAAGCAACTTTAATCTAGCAGAACAGAGAGGGCTGCCAAGGAGAGAACTGGGAGCAGTAACAGCTACCACAAGCACCTCATTTTCTTTCTACTTGCCCAGTGGATTTCCCTAAAGTGTTCCCTAAAGGGACACTGGGCATTTGGTTCTGTTTCTTCATCCTTCACCAGATGCTCATACCAAACATGCTCACACCCTACCCTAAATATAGGAGTTTCTCAGCTGCTCTCTCCAAACCACGCTACACTGAACTCATTTCACCTCTGTTTAGACACACACACAAACATCTGCGCTACGCTGGCATCAGACCAGCAAACCAAATCAATTCCTGATCTCATAACGGAATGAATACGATGCAGACATTTAAGATCAGATTAAATACAATGTTATGTAACTGGAACTCTTCTGGCATTTTGAGAAAAGACATCTTCCCAATTGCTGTTTTATGATTTGTATGTTATGATAGCTAATGGATCAATTATACAGAGTGAGCTCTTGCACTGTAATGGTATTTTTGTTAGCTATATATTCATGCCAAGGAAAGTGAAAATGGTATAGTCCTAATGGATACATTTCCATTCACACATTCCACATTTTCCTCATTCTGCCCTAGGGCTATCATTACATATGGTAAGGAAGGAAATTAAAACTATTCCTGTAGCCTCTCTTCTTTGTTAGTCTTTAACAATTCTTAATTTTCACGTTTTAATCCATCCTCTCATGAAAAGGATAAAGATGTAATATTTGAATGGCCTTTCGCCTTTTTTTTCAGCCATAGCTTATTACAACAAAGTCTTCAAAAACCACACAGGAACTTTGTTTCTGGAATGTGCATTCCTTTTCTAACAGCATTTGAAGAAGCAACTAAGGGCTTGAATCTGTACTCATCACCAGCATAAGGAGTGACTCAACATAGCACACTGGCATATATTTCTCTTTAAGCATACAATTAAATTGATCCTTGTTCAACAAAGGATTTAAGCAAAAGTTATTTTCTGTTAACACTGCCTAATGTTACATGTAATCATTTTATATATATATATATATATATATATATATATAAAGAGATAGATAAAGGTAGAAATGAGACTAATAAAGGTAGACTATATGTTGCCTACTGTTGATTTAGGGGAGAGCCCAAGATGGAGGAGCCTTTCTTTGTAAAGAGACAGGATAATGGGCAGGCCAGCACTAGGGTGGAAGCCCAAGACCTGCAGCTGGCTTCAGAAAGAGGATAGGAGCATGGGAGCAAAATCCAGGCAGAATAAATGCTTCTGCCCCAGACACCGCTGCCTCCTGCAGTCACCACCAAGCACCTGAAGCAAACCTCTAACTCAGCCTATCTTCACACCTGCTGTCACAGTTCTTACAGTCAAATACCTGTTAATAAACCAACCCTACGTACCGGGGCACAACACCACCATCCATTCACACAAAAGTCTTTGGGGCCAGGACAAGCATCTGACTTGTTATTTCAGATCCACACTGAAAGCAAAACAACTGAAAAGATATAACACTCCCCAGCATCTCAGCTTGGAAGCTTAGCCTTGAGTATACACAGTCCTGAAAATCTTTCTAAGTAATTCCAGCATTTCATGTGCACAGCACTTCCAACTAACACTTGGCATAATACAGTTCTCCAGTCGTTGGGGATTTTTGTTGTTGTTGTTGGTTTAGTATTTCAAAAATTTAGCATCAGACCATCAAGGCATAATTTTGGAAAGATCCTCTTCCAGACACAAATGAGCAAAGTATCCATTGCCTGGATCCAGGAGCTGTGGAGTGTGAGGACGGGTCCTTTGGAGCCCAGATCAGAGTGGGCAGGGGAAGGACATATCAGCTTCCAACTTCAAAGAAGTAAGTACCAGCATAACAGAGGCAGTTCTCCACAGGCAGATTAACTGCCTCCAGCAGAGCATTGTCAGGATATTAGCAGAAATTTAGATGTTCTGATTCATCCATCTTTCCCACTGGAACTGTTCCCTGAATAAACACCCACATGTTTGTTTATACCCTTATCTGCAGAAAAAGAGAAATAGCCAGTGGGCTGCGTCTGTTTTCTGAAACAGAGGCAAGCAGATTCAAGTCCTCACTCTGAGAAACAGCAGGATATTTGTCCAGCTATGTCTTGCTCCCCACAGATCAACTGAAGTACTGGCTGTTCCACTGCTGTGAAGGGTCACTTTCTTTGAACAGAAAAGCTATGGAAAACTTCAAGTTCAATTAACTAGCTTTCATTCCACGTATTTATCTTGAATTAAAAATAAAAATAAAAAAAAACAACACCACATTAAAAAACTGTGACCCAGTTATTTCACACATAAAAGAAGCCTTTGTAGCAGGTGTAATATCCCTAAGAGGTGGTTAATGAGAAATACACATCAGAGCTTAACTGAAAAGATTCTTTGATGTTGGTTAGCTTACCTGTTGTGACACTAAAGAAGATCACAAGGGAGAGAGTGAACATACATTGCATCTCTACTAGTGGCCATTACAACTGGTTAAACTATGGTCTTACAGCTGCTACACTCGGTTCATGCTCTAGCTTAGCTGTCTAACCACCATGCAGCCCCATACCAGGACACCACAGTCCAAGAAGTCAAATTCCCTGAGCACTACCCACAAAGGATGCATCTCCACTCGATGGCAGGGGGTTTGATTTCAGCAGGCTTACTTCAGCATGAACCCCATCAGATCACACAGCTCTAAAAATAATCTAAACAACATTTACAGGTGAGATGGGAAAAAAAAAATACATTAAAATAATAATAAAAAAAAAAGTAGGTTGTTGTTGTTTTTTTCCCAGCACATTGAACTCAACTGAATCAAGCAGAGGCAAATTAATTGCTAACAAATGTAACTTATTCAGAAGATTCGCTTTGATTAGACAGTCTTTAAAAATGCATAGTAGCAGAGGAGGGTTGTGTGTGAATGCCATTTGATGATGGTTAAGCACAGCACTATTGAGCCAGAACTTCAGTTAAGTAGAGATCTGAGGAAAACTTGACTGACACTGTGAGAGTTCTCCCTCCCATTTCAATTATTGTAGCCACAGGAAAGGAGGTACCTGTGAGTTCCTGCATCTTTGTGCACAAGGCTGTAATCATAGCAGGAACCTCATCTCCATAATAAAAACTTTCCAGATCCGAAATATAAAATGGCCACAAAATTTATGTGTAACATGCATGACTGAAAATTCTTAACAAGAAACAGTACACCCTTTATTCATTTCTACATATCCACTGTGTACTAGTCAAAGAGGTTATAAAAAACTCTACAACACAGTTTCACATTATTCTATCAGAATAACTATTTTTCAAAAGCACCAGAAAGGCTGAAAGGATTTTCTTGTTACTGGCTTAAAAGTGATTTTCATACTTGAGTACATTACTATTGTTTAACAAGCAAACAAATGCACATCACTGAGTGAATATCTAATTCCCTGTGTGACAGCAAGTAAAAGTGAAGGAAGCTGTTGGCCCCCAGGAGACCTGCTAGTCTTGCCACACTCAGAGAGTTCTTGAATATTCCCTGTAAATCACCAATGCTCATGTCACGCCTTAATGAATTCTGCAAAATGAGGAAAATCTGTGTATTCTACTTGTTTGTACTTGAACTTGGCTTAAATTTAGCTCACCTTGAAGAGTTTGTGCTTGCTTAAAATATGAGTAAAATTTAACTGAACATTATTAATGCCCGCAAGAGGGGTGGTATTTAAGTTTATGAATAACAACAGAAGAATGGGGCTGAGAGGAAGGCAAGGAGTATGAAAGGAAGAAAGAACAGTATGAAGAAAAGAAATGGTAACACCTACAAGACCCCTGCCAAAACTCAGTTTAGGATCTTCACACACAACTATCCCTTTACCACTGGGGCATCGAAGGCTGTGCTGTCTAGTGAGTGCTTGCAAAATGTGCATTTTTGCAATTAAATGGGAACATGCACTAATCTGTATTACAATGCATTCAAATGAGTGTGGCACAGAGGTGTCATTCCAGTGATGGAATATCAGTTCAAAACAGAGAATAAGAGGGACAAAGCCTCATTTTGTCTCCAGGGAAGCCAGCAGTTTTGCTGGCTTCCAGCACAGTTGAAACCCAATCTAGACCCCATTTCTCTGAAAAAGTGGGGAACGCCTATTCTGCTTTAAACATTGACCCTCCTGCTGGATTTGCTTGCAGGAGCTGCCTCCTGCCTGCCTGCTTTTATAGATATTTGTGAACTCCAATGGTTTGTACTTTGTAAGCTGCAAAATTTTCCAAAGGCACTTGGCAGGTTGAGGCCAAGACAATGTAAAAGCATGATGCTTTTACCTAGGGGTCTCATAAGAAATAGGGGCTTAAAGAATTTCCATTCTTGGCCGGATCCACATTTGAAATCATATCCATGGTAAAGGATAGATAAAGAGGTGAAAGATAACTTGCTCTCCACACTGGCTATAGATGAGATTCGTTTAAGACTGAAAAGCATGAAATTTTAATGCTCCTTTAATAATAACTGATAACTTTTTAATGTAGGTTATTCACTGTAAAGAACGTAAAGGTACAAAGCAAAACACTAGGAAAGACCAATATTCAGCTTATGGAGATAACACTGGGTTGATCCTCTTACACGGTTCATTTGTAACAGACTTGCAGACAGTTCTGCTATCCTAATTTTCATGAAATCTCACTTCAACCTTTACATAGGCTAAAATAATAATCACCAAGTCATTTTTTTTTTCTGTTTAATTTGTTTAATAATATGATGTAATTTAAATTCTGCTCTAGAAGTAGAAATCATAACTTCTTCCAGGTGCTCTTCACAATATTATTACAGACAACTTTTCAGCATACATTCTGCAGAAAGTCCTCTTTTAATGCAAGTACTCTTCACTAGCTTCAATACAAAGTCATCCAGCTTAATTTTCAGCTGTTTAACCTGAAGACTGTTTAATTTGACCTATCTGACGTTGCACTGAAGCAGAAAAGAACACTGCATGGCCCGTTCTGCTAGGATGAGAAGACATGACTTTCAGCATAAAGAAATAAGAAGCTGATGAGGAAATGACAGGAAGGCAGTAGCTTAAGCAGCTCAACTGTTTCAAACCTGCATGAATGCCATTTTCAAGCTTTTTATTCCAATTGCTCTTCAAAGTTTTCTCTACTTTCTCAGCAGCCACATCAAGAATGGGGATAACCTGGGACACATAGGTCACTTCCCCTACCTCTCTCCATAGTACCTATTGTTAAAAACTTTGTATTTTTAAAACAATTTGGCCCTGATATACACCACAACTGCAAGCATATGTTAAGTGAGCCTGGTTTACCAAAATTCTTACTACAGCCCTGAGTTAAAGGACAGAACTTACCATTTCAGAAGATCTCAGTGGCAAAGGTCAGGCAAGGAGCAGCTTCCTTGTGCAGTATCCAGCTGGCTCAGTGCTCACATCACATCCTCCTGAACTGCCATGCTCCATATCCACCTTTCCTGTTCTGTAATAAACAAGAAAGGCAGTGAGCAAAAAATTATCTAGAGGAGCCAGCTGCATCAACAACTACGAAACTGTGTTTTGGATCAGTAATTACATGGTGTAAATTTTTGCTTTTAAGACCATTTCAGTTGCAAAGTCAAGAAGGCCTCAGCACTTCTACACCATTCATCTGATAATCAAGACCAATCTACTCCTGGACCTCATCTGCACTTAGAGGCATGTTAGTGGAGCTAAGTAAAGCATACTGATGAGAGGAGTACTGATGAGATTAGTCAATTCACAATACTATCCAGGGGTAGTACTTGATCTAAGCAAAGACTTACTATGATTAGAGGATTAGAAACAGTAGTCAAAAAAAAAAAGATCATCCTAAAGCTAATTGTTTTCATGTCTGACAGACTGTCAAGTCACCAAGGAAACTTCTCCATCATATCAGTTTCCTGGTTCCATGGAGTCAGATGTGCAGTCAAGGATAACACCTGCTTATCAGCAGAAGAACAAGAAGCAAGTGGATTTCTCTGCTGCAAAATTCTTCTACAGCTTAAAGCTTCTAAGTGAGCCCTTCCACCACAATGCATTTCCACAAAACTGCTGTAATAATTCTAGGATGAAATCTAAGCAACTGATGAGCAGATCAGCGAGCTAAGCATGAATATCACTGACCAGCTTCAAAGACAGCTGTGGTTCCTATTAGGAAAAAAAAAAAAAAAAGAAGTTGAAGAGACCTTCATTCACTAAAGACAAGTGGGTATCCAAGAATTAAGATGATTTTTCCTAGCTGTAAGGAAACACACTTAATTTCATTTCAACTTCTATTAAAGAATGTCACATGGCCTGAGGAAAAAGAAGAAGGAGTCTCAACAATTTAACAGAACAGAAACATTTTACGAGGAAAATCAAGCCACCACATTTCCAAGGCAGTACCAGTCCATTTAAACCTGCCCATTCAACAAAGAATTATCTAGGAGCCTAGACATTTGTCTGAGGCAGTAATTTGCCTGCCTGCTCCAGAAGCATTGTAGGAGTTCTTAAAGCTTTTTACAGGGATCTTAGATCTTTCCAGCCCTCAAAAACATATTTATCACTTTTCCTACTCTGCTCTTCAGCTGAAACCTCAGATTTGCACAGGTCTCTAAGTGCTTTGAAGGTCTACCTGAATAACACCAGCCATTTCCAGATCAGCCTTCCTTCTCCACCTGGTGACAGCCAAGGGGAAAGAGACATTTACACAGACTTCTTAGGGAAAGGTCTTAATCCAAAATACAAATAGCTCAAGGATAAATGTGGGAGACTTGAGAACAGGGGAATCATTTTTTCTTCACAGACAATTATTGGCAATGAATCATTTACAAGGAGGATAATGAGACACTGGAGAGACTGCTACTGAATTAAAAACCATGGTCCTGATCTTTATCCTTTTCCATTTTTCCCCTTAATAAAATTGCATGGGATTTTCCTATACACAAGAAACTCTTTTAGTAATTAAATTTTTAAGCTTTTGCAGATAAGACTAAAACATGGAGAAGTAACACACAGCTGGGTTGGATGAGAAGAAAAGGCAGGAGAAAAACAAGCCTGAATCAAGATGGTGTTACTTAATTTCATTGCAAATAATTAAAAGAAAAATTGATTGCTAGCTGAAAAGCAAATTTTCAGAACAATAGTAGTTTTGCTAATACTTGTAGGGGTGACATTAAGAAACTTCTTTCTGAATCAGTTAGGTGGTGTACTGTCATTCCCCATGAGCTGCAGGCTGGAATGGCCATGTTATCCTTCCTCATCTGCAAGACAAGCTCCTGAGTAAACTGCAACACCTTTTTCCTCTTTCATTTCTTGCCCTCACAGTAAGTTTTCTCATGGCCTGGATGTTTCTGAAGTTGAACTGAAAGCTCATGCCATGTTTTGGGTTGTTGTTTTTTTTCCCCTCTTGCTGAGCCTGTATCACAGGAGATGGATTCAGCTGGAAAGCAGCAATCAAGTCCATCCTTATTACTGTTACCAGAGCCAGAAAGTACACAGAAGCAGCTCTTCATATGGTTGTAAGCAAAGCCAATAACATAAATACTTGAACTTTCCCAAAATCAAGCTTTTTGTTTCAGCTATTTGATCAGATTTAGGAGGAAGCAAAAAGGTTGAAATATCCAAGTTTATTGTGGATTAGAAATTCTGGCTTTTGTTCAGTTCCGTGCTTTACAAAAAAAAGATTTAAATTACAAAACCAGGTAGACAGTTTATCCCATACATTAACCTGCTGTTTGTAATCTCAAGAGACTTCCTTGTTGCAATCCAGCACATTCCATTTACTTACTGGTAAATTAAAACTGAATAATAAAAATAAATAAAAATTTTTTGCTCTGCTTTTTAATACTTTTTGAGCACAAAGAGAGGTAGATCTTTTCTACCTATTATCAGGAAGACAAGTTTAACAAAAAAGTTTTTTCATACCTTCAGTTTGCCAATCCTTTTACCATTCAGCTTTTCAGGCACCTTTCTCAGGGGCCAGGGTGACAACAAATGCCTGCTACAGACCCTTCCCTAAGTATTTTACCTCCAGTAAGTGACCATTTACGGGGGTCAGCACAGAGGTTATAAAAACCAGGGAAGTCTCTTTCACCAGCATCACATCCAGCTTTTATTACATACCTGCCTACCCACAGGTAATAAATGAGATTCTTACTATTCAAAGTAAAAACAGACACCAAGAAAACATAAACCATTCCACTTAAAGGAACATCTTTTCACCTGAAGTATATTGTGCTCTCGATCATTTGTTTTCACAGAGATAGCAGTAAATACGGCTACTATACACATGCTTTGATGCATAGCTCACAACAAGCATGTGTATGAATAAGGAGTAGTCTTGAGCCAGGGGATGAGGTAAGTATGCAATGGATAAATCAGCTGATTTTGCTGTCAGTAAGTATGACAACATGCAACTCAAGCCATAAATCCTTCATTCTTTCTTCTATAATAACTTTAAAGGAGGTTACCCCCCCAAACACACATTTAATAAAACTCCTAGTATGCTGAGATATTATAATGTGTGCAACAAGTTCCACCTCAATAGGACTTTTTTATACCTGGTTGTTAAAGCTCAGAAAATATGGGCTTATTGCAGAAATGCTGACACAATCATAAATACAACAGAGAGAAGAGCACTGTTCTATTTCTGATACAATCCTATTCAAACAGGTAATGGTTAAAGGCTGCACCACGAATTTTGCTTTTATTTTTTTCATTCACCTCTTCTAGGTAAATTTTTCTTAGTGTTCTGAGCAGTTTTGTGTCACTCACCTTGTTTTGTTAAAAACTCTCTTCACCAATGATGTGCTGCTAACTGCAGATGACAATATATTGAGTATTCTGTGCTGCAGTCAACTAATGCAGAAGCCAGAATCCTTGGATAACAGTTATTCCAGGGACAGCTTCACACACATGCTGAGTTTAAATTAAAAAGTGAATTTATTTGAACTTGAAAGAAATCTCAAGCGAGAAAAGATGAAGGAGATTCTGTCTCTTTTATACAGGCATTAAAATTTAACTTGAAGCTAATGAACAAAAACCATTTCAAGAATTTCCTTTTGCAGTAACCCTAAACAGCATAAAAATACTTCTTTAAAACATATGCAGCAGCAGGTTCCTAGCATGACATTGGTTGTTTTCCTAAATGCACCAAGAAGGATCTAACAGCAGGACCTCAGGGGCTGGGAAAGTTCTTCAATCCCCCTGTTCTTCCCCCCCAGAGATGGCTATGCTGCTGGGCAGCCCACAGCAAAGATCCATCTGTAGCAGAGGCGAACCTTAACCCAACACACCAAGGTAGACAATGGTTGCAAAAGGAGTTGGTCACCAGACCACTGACAATCTACCATTTCCTGGGCAAGGTTGCAAGACACTGTTTTGGATACCACCCTAGAATGAGGCAGAGCCACTATGCCTAGTCCTTGGAGGCACAGAGATATGGTAACAAACTCAGATTCAGCCTGATCTGATCAGAAATGTAGTGTCAGCTAAAACATATCTGAAAATGCCCATTTCCTTATCATCAGCTCTTAAACAAGTACAGTTGTTCTCCAAAAATCTCACAGCATGTGAGATGCTCTCCTGAATTTGCGTGTCGCTTTTGGAAGTTGTGAACCAGATATAGAACAAGACAGTAATGTGAAGGAGATAAGCCACCACTGGGAATATTACCAGTGACCCGGTAGACTTGTGTCTGCACACACTGCTACCCTGCTCAAGTGTGAGAGAAACATGTCTGGGGCTGTTTCTTTCCCATCACGTAACTCCTACCCCACCCACACACCCCAGAGAGAGGAGACCACGCAATCACTAGCAGCACCCCAAACTTTTCATTACAAAAGCATCCAGCCACTCAGGAGTGAGCTACGACCAGAGGTTTACTTCAGATAAGAGAACTACAGCAGAGTTGGATTGGAATAGATATTCCTTAATAACAGCTATGCTGTATTACAGATTCCTTTCTCAAGATATAGCAGTTTTATTCTGTGTATTTCAAAGCAAATGGAGTTATTTGACTAAAGAAGACAGAAATGAGACAGATAATAAACAGACCATACACAGAGCCAAAAGAGGAGGCCAGGTTTATCGAGTACATTTTCTGTTCAGCTGTGTCATCTGTAAGTGAAGGATTACCTACATCACAGTGCCAATTTTCTTAGGGAACAACGCCCTTTGTGGCTCTTACCCATTCAGGTTACTATCAGTTATAGCCACAGTTGTAACTATTCCAGACGTTCCTGCCTTTAGCTTTAAATCCTGCAAGCACATTCCTGCCCTAAACATCACAACCTTCTTTGAAAGGGAGCAGTTAAAGAAAAATGCAGTTTCCAGTTATGTCCAGCTACTGTCACAAGCCAATTCTATCACAATGACAGTTTATTGCTTTTTTCACTGTTTTCCACTATTTACTGTAGCAAAAAAAATGCCCCTTATTGTCATTTTGATGCAGTAACCAGAATCATTATAAATTGCTGGCAATTATTTTTTCAGGATGAAGTTCAGGTAGCAGCAAGGGAAACAAAGCAGAGGGACAATGCGGTACTTCTCTGAGTGCACAGCTCAGCACCTGCAGGTCCCAGGGGAGCCTGGGGTGAAATGTCCACTGCCAAGGGGTCCAAAATGCCCTTTTTCCTAGGCTAGATGACAACAATTTCTTTCCAAACCTTTTGTTTTGCAGAAACTTTTGTTCCCAAAACACAGCACCAGTTTCACCAAGGACAGTGAGGTCCTGTGGAAACACTTTACTTGAAAACAATGGGTTTCATCATTTCTAAAATGCTTGTTTCTTCTGTCCCTCCACCCCTACCTCATTAGCACTATATCACCACACACCCCTCAGAAAAGAAGTTGAGGAAATTTTTCACACTGTTCCGTTACAAAGAAACAAACCATATTTTTATGCACATGAACGCATGTCCCTCTCAAATTAACACCAATTTACATACCACGTTTTCTTCATAAGCAGTAAATTTACTCATCCTTTATCCACTTATTCCACCTACCTGGAAGAAGCAAAGCACAGTGTCACTTGACCCTAAGCACCATGCCTGGAAGAAGCTGCTGGTGGTAGCCACAAACACTAACTTTCCAGTGCTGAATTATGGCCACAGAACAAAGCTGTGCCATTCCCACATGCTTGCACAGGACTCACCTGCACTGAATCAGTTCCTACACCACACCAGCAGTGAGGGTGAAGGGAAGAAAGAGACAAAACAATCCGAGCTTTCCTTCTTCTTAGACTTGCAAACAAAAACAAACAAGTCTCCTGTAATACTCCTCTAGTATTTCAATTAGCATTAGCTCCTCTTCCTTTGCATTGCTTCATTTTGAATTCACATTTGTCTGATGCTATATTTGCACCAGACATTAGGGCAAATCACATCAGTTTATTTACTGTATGAGATTAATACACGCTCTGTAAACCAAAGTCCTTTGAACTTTTCAGGTGAATTTTTGATGCTTTTCTCTCTTCGTCTTCCTGCTCTTATATCACTCTTAAGTTACAATTTAGAAGCACTGATTCTGACTTAGAAATACTCTGTGGTATTCAGCTCACGATTTCCCTTTGCACTCAGTGATCTATTTTATTTTGTTCATTTCTTCTTATTATTCACAGAGGAAACATTTTCCATTTTGATTGAACCCTGCAGATGTGTGCCTGCCTGGTCTGTTGCTCTGGCAAAACAGGTTCAGTTTCTACCCTTTTACAGAACAGTGAAACACCAGGCCAAATTATTCCATTTCTTTTTAATATTAGTTTTCAGCCATCAGAAGAATCTCTACAGTATCCTCAGAAGACATTTTGAACTTAAGAACTTGAGCTCTTAATGACTCCTATTGTAGGTTTCATGTGTATGAAGAGCAGTTGATTACACCAGCACTCCAAGATCTAGGCTTCCACACACAGACAAGTTTTGCCACCAGGGCAGTTCCTTAGTATTTTCTGTCTTGTTTTTGTACCTGTGAGGTATGGTGTAAACTTCCTGCATGAATATAGCTCATTGCTGCTGCACTGCTTTCTCTCTTCTTCCTTTGGGGATTTCTAAGTGATAGAGTATTGCGAGCATGTCTCTCCTTATATCAGTTCTAGATGGTTTTCCTCATCAAGGTGACATCACTCGCAAGTTGTGCAGAGCACAAATAAACTGAGAACAACTATGCCATGTCATTAAAGTATAATGGATTCTGACAAAGACAAGAAAAGGCATTCTGGGCTTACCTTAATCTTGTACAGGCATTAAAAAGACAGTACCGAGGATTGCTTTCTTGTTTTAATATTTCACTTTTGCTCAGAGAGTGCCAACCATAATGCTTTGCCAACACTGTCCTTCTTCAGCACATCTACTCACTGAAGCATGTGGAACTGAGTCACTGTTCTCCCCCTCCCCCTAAGCTTTGATGCTCCATGTGTTTTTCCATGCAGTCTGCTCCAACTCAAGGTCTGCCCTTAGCTTCATCTCTGTGAAATTCATGCACCCTTCTGTAAGGTGTTCTTTAGATTTCAGCTGGTTCTGGAGAACTGAGATGCGGCTGAGTAATTCAGCCTGTAGCAGAGACTTTTGCTACTGAATAGTTCCCTTCACAGGGTTGCTATCATGATTGCTCACATCCCTGGCAACTGCTACAGGTGTGACTGCCAGGTTATGTTACCACTTCATCAAGCTGGTCCCTGCAGAGTCCACCAATCCCTTCACACTTGGCAAACATACTGTTCTCTACCACTGATAATGTGCCACTTTTGTGAATATCTACCATTTCTGTGTTGTTGAATTCTTCCCCCAAGTACAGGCATATCTTGTTCTCATTTTTTCTACCCCACTTGCTGGTCTGCTGCTCACCGTTTCCATCAGACTCCCATGATACTCCTGCTAACTCTCTTCCATACAGATATCATTACAACATAATCACAATATACGTGCATGCAAACACACACTCAAACACACCCCACCCTCAGTAAAAGACAACCAGACCCAGCCATTCCTTCTCTAGGAATAACCCCCAGCATGAAGGGATCATACACAGGCAGCCACTCTGGACATTCTCCCTTTCCTTCCTGATGGCTCTGTGAAATATACGATGACCCCATAGAGCTCTACAGAGCTAATCATTTAAAAGCACGATGCAGCACAATTGAGGCTGCAGGGCTTCCCTTGTTGGCCTGCCTATGGAAAAAAGCATGTTATATGCTCACCCTCAGAGTCACTATTCATTCTTTTCTGTCCTTCAGGAGTTACAAATGGATCATTATTGCAGAATAATACATATTAAATCGCAGTTAATATTTACCTGATAATAGATCATAACAGAAAGGACAAACAAAAACATGTTGAGCACACTTGAAAAGAGGAATTACCCTTAACTATGATAGTGTTTATAAGGTAGTAAAAGCTTCTGCAATTACACAGTTTCAAACCAAGTGCTTGTGCCTCAGCTCAAGACTTCCGGTTTTTGCTCTGTCTCCTTTTTCTTCTCTCCATACATGAGGTTTGGCAGTGCCAGTGCAATCATTTTGAACAAATAACTGGTTATGTTTGTAAGCATTTTCTGGCTTTTGTCTACCATTTAGTTATCAACTAAACCTGCAGTTTGTTTAAATATAACAGGAGACGAAATACAGAACAAAAAGGTGAAAAATGGGACAGACATCTCCTAATAGCTGCTAGCCCTGAATACCAAAGGTATTTCTGGATGAGAATAACAGAGGATATAAAGAAATCTTCTATTTCCAGCCTCTTCAAAGAGGACTGATGAGAGATCCGAGGAAAACCATCACCCCATGGCTTACTTTTTGGAATGCCAAGTGGTCACCATTTGCTGCTGCAGACTGCAGCCCACCAGGTTCCTCATCAGGGAGTGAGCCCCACAAGGACTGTGGGGATGGTGGCAGCCAGGGGGACAGCCAGAGGCAGCACATATGGCCTGGCTTTGTGGCATTCATTTCTGGCCAATGAGAGCATGATGAAAGCAGTTACGCATTGTGGCTTCCTCAGGTTTGGTTTTTTTTTAATTGTCCAGTTAAAGTTTTCTTATTGGTCACTTATTGTAAAGCTTAAATAAACAGAGGAAAAAAATACTGTAAGATAAGTACTCCAGACAGTAAAGTTCTGTTGCACAACTGACCGCACTGCATGTAAACCTAGCTGACATTTCAACATGTTTCCTTATCACAGCTGTGCAGACAGTTTACCGAAGGCAACTTTAATTTCAAATACAGATCCATACATTTCCACCATATTTATGAGAAGCATTCTTGTGAAAAATGCATCTCTCCATCTACAGTTAGCCCACACAAACTGCAGAAAATCATTTGGAAAAAATAATAAATAAAAGGTTTTAAATCTGATTTCTGCAATGAAAATAGTTCTTAAAAAGGCAGAGGGAAAGTAGATGTCTTCAATATTCTCTGCCCTCCTATTTTTAGCTCTTTAAAAGGTTTTTTGTGAGGTTATGTCTGGGAAGATGTAGGTACAACTCCAACAGCAGATATTCAGTAGTTGAAAAAAAAAAAAAAAAAAAAAAATCAGACAAAGAAAATTAGGGAATTTATGTAATGAAAAAAAAAAATTATACTAAGTAGTTCTTCTATACTGAGATGCTTTAATTATCTTAACCAATGTTACTGTAACTAGGATTTCACAGATTGTTTCTACCTCGCTTTGCTTATGTGAAGACTGGCTGAGTGGCGTTACATCTGGATAAACCTCAGGCTAACTGCCACAGGTGGATTAACTTCCATATCTACCAATTTTTCTTTCAGCTCAGTTCTCATTCTAACACCCAACAATCTTCCTAATTCACACAATATGGCCTTTAAATGTCAAATCATGGGGAAAAAAGGGCATTAGATAATTCTGAACAATAGTCATTAAAAAAAAAGGGCAGAAAGAGAAGGACCACCAAATTGCCCCCTATATCCTCTCCCTGTAGGCAGAAAGTCATATGGACCCATCTTCTAGAGGTACATTTTTTTCAGATAACCCAACACAGGAGATACACATCAACACAGGTTCCCAAAATGAAAGTAAAGGAGCTGTAGTCCCTGAAGCCGCTGAAATGGGTTGCTGCTTCTCTGCAGCCTTATCACTCTGCCCCAGCTACATGCAAGCTCATGGCAGAGGCAGTTAAGGGTCCTGGGCACACAACCCTCTCCCAATTAGGAGACTACCAGCAAGCTCCAAGGTAGCCCTGTCCTGCTTGTGAAGGACAGACGACTCCTAACAACAATGCTTTTCTTATAGCAATTCCTCTAAAACAAGTTGCTTTCATATGAATAATTAGGTATTCTAGCCATGACACTTATGATGATTAGGACTAATCACTTGGTTGATTAATTGGGCCAAGCAAGAGCTTGTCTGATAACAAAGCTATGTGCAAGTGCTAACTATATTCCTGGTCACCTTTTCTGCCATTATCCAGAAGTAATTAAGATGTCACACACACTTTGAGCTAGGGATTACAAGGAAAGTTCACACTGTTTGGCAGTAGCAAGTTGGATGAGAGAATGATAAGACTCTCCATCGCCATATGGGTAGTAACAAGGACCCTTAATTATCACAGCCATTAGTTTGCAAAGCTGGAGGGCACCACTTGTACCTGAGCACAGCTGCACAAGCTGGAATCATCTCAGCAGCCAAAAATGATCAGCATAAGAAATACTCTCCTTTTCGTTTAGATTTGCTTACAGCCCAGTCATCATGCAGGGAAGGAATGCTTCAGCAGTCTATGCAAGGGTACTCCACAGAGATACTGCCTAGGTTTTATTATATGTGGACAGAACTGATACCTTCAAGAACAGGAAAGTGGTCTTACGCTTCTAAATTTATCTATATCAACTGTTGTAGAAGGAATTAAAAAGAAAAAAACTCAAAGCAAAAAAGAAAAAAAAAAAAAAAAAAAAAAAAAAAAACAGCCAAACAAAAGCACCCAAATCTCTCAGCATGGAAAACAGAAGTGAATTTACTTTCACTATATTCAACATGTAATACCATTTTCCCTTAACAGTTAACAAATACAGAGCACACCTCCACAGCCCAACAAACTTAGCAAATGAAGTGAATACCAGGCATTCTGAAAGGCTGCACTGAGCATCCACCAGCATTACCAAAAATCATTGTCCCTAACCAATGCATTCTCTGTAGAAAAAGTGTTCTCTTGTGTCTCACTTATTTGAGAACAATTATTTCCACTTTTTTTCTTCTGTTTTTGTTCTGTTTTGTTTGTTTGTTTTAATTGAGAAATAAAAAGTAATTGGAACTATGAGGTCATTTTGATGGTTTGTGTTTTCTTTAAATTTGCAAGGAGAAATGAGAAAATTGAAAAGAACATCTCATCTGAGTAAGACAAAGTTCCTACATGCAAACTTTACTTAACTCAGTTAAGTACAATGCTTGAGTACAGTTATTGAACAGAGCTTCCTTTAGGAAGGAACAAACAAAAAGAACAGCAAACCAAGTCCTTAGGGAACAAAATCAGTTGCAGTCATTCTTCCCAGCAGGCAGAGAGGCTATCAGACTAGATTAAAACCAAGACTGTTGTGGTTGTGTGGGTAGCAAGGTACAATGGGCATTTGCCCAGTTCACATTTCAGTAGTCAGTGTATGTATGTGTGGATATATCTATATATATATACACACACACACATATATACACGTATATATGAAAGCATACTCACTGCCAGTATGCCTTGTTATTCTCACAGCCACAGCTGTCCTGCTGTCCTTTAGCTGGACAGCCTCTTTGCTAACAGGATAGAAGGTGCAGCAAGTCACTGCAATAAAACTGCCCGTTGGTCACATGCAGAGAAATGTTTTGCACGGTTTCTGCCCATACTGGTAACACCACAGCACCTAGTCTGTGCCTGCCTTGGCTTTCTCAGCAAGCTCCCACAAGGAAAGGCAGGAACTACACAGCAGCCCCCGCCCCTCCTGACAAGCACCCAGGCAAGACAGTCTGGGCTGCTGTCTGTGGTTGGACGAACTGAGGCCCCCAGACAGCAGGAGGTAAATAAGAATGCTGTGAAGAATCGCTAGCCAGAGAGGTTAAAAGACATAAAATTACTGCTTAGAGCCAGTAAGATATTAGGCCCAGACTCAATTTATTTTTGAAATTCTATTCCTCAAATCCAACAAGGCTGTATTTTGGCCAGCTCTTACGCTTTCCATTTCTCTCTTCACTTGCACACCGTCTTAAAAATGCCAGCCAAGAAAAGCAGCAGGCAGCAACACTGCTTCTTCCATTTATAAGGACCATACTCTCCAGTAACTCATATATTGAAGTGGTGAATGTTTGCCTACCCTTGAAAAGGGAGGACAACACAGAAATCCTCACAGAATGATTGATGAAATAATACAGTCATCTAGCTAAAGCTATAGGAACTGTGAATATTTACATGCAGCTACAAGATGAATGTACCCTTCTTTAGGAGACTCTTTTAGCTCAGCTGTAACACTGTAAACCTATGAATCCCAGGTTTGATAAATTAACATCCACATCACAATCCACAACAAAAAGGATTTCAAACAGCAGCAAAGGGCCAGGTGCTGAACATAAATCAGCCCAGCTTCTAGGGCTTCAGAAGCCAATATGAACCAGGCAGAAACTTTGCCATTAGTAAATGACTTGAACCGAATATAGCATGTCACTTTGCCTACCACCCAAAGTGTTGTTGACCTCTTTAGGTAAACCATTGGTTCCATTAGGAAGCATTTTACAGGTGCCACACGTGCATGAAATTATAAAAGTCACTGAACAGATAAAGAACAAAAAGATTTACACATTACGGATTTATCTTTTAGAATGGACAAAGCATTCCAGGAATATTTTTCCTCACTGGCAGAAGAGCAATGCAATTCTGCACGGAGAACACACAGATAAGAGGGGCTCCAAGCTCTCCTTTCTTCAAAAGCAGCACATGAGCCTGGTGCAGAGCAGGGCAGCACTGCCTCTGCCTCCCACTGCCATGGCTTCATTACATCTGCTGAATCTCTTACAGAAGCCCTGATTTCAAATTTATCTCATAAAAACGTGCAACAGAAAGGAGCCAAACTCTCAGAAACTCTGAGGCAATTTTCTTCTTCTTTATCTCCAACATGTCAGTCTGCAATAAACTTTAATAAGAGCACATACTTCCCTACTTTCACATATCCCCCTAGTCTGATTCACCATAATCAAGTTCCTTGGATAAAGTTATATATAGAACTACTCACAGTGTGATATCAGCTAATATGAATAATGTGACTGAGACTCTTTGTTGCCCAGAGGTGACAAGGTTTTCTCTTTTCTCAGCCACCCATGCTGTCAGTTAATGCCGCTGGGGTTAAGTCACCATACTGCACCAATGCTTAGATTTCAAGGCATTCTGCATTTCCCCAGTTCTGAGGGTTTGGTTGATGTTTTGTTATTGTTTTTGTCTGAAACCTGTCTGGAACCTCTGAATGAATGTTATGTGTTCAAGGACTACTACAGAATTACGAACTTATGTAAACACATCACAGCTGAACAAGGTTTAACCCTTTACAAATGAAAGGTTTTCATTATATGTACTTTGGTGGCTCATAGGGATCTTATAAATTTGCTTGGGCCCTATTTTTCTTTTTTTTTTTTTTTTCTTTAATCTTTTACAATGTCGGGCAGAACTACCTACAGGGACTTGACATTTCTGCAAAGGAATGGTGGAATTTCACTTTAAAATAATCAGCCTTTGTCCCATCTGCTGCTTATGCAATGCAGAATTGCATTCAGTACACACAGCTTCACCTCGTTGAATGTTATCTGTAATTGTACATTTTGCTACCTCAGCATCTCCAGCAAAAACACACTCCCTAAATCATATTTATATATACAAGTGACAGTGCAATGAGGGAAGAAAGTGTCTGTACTTTGAAAATTATCTTTAGAACTTTGTTGGAAAGGATACCCAGAGTATAACATTCCTACATACCTCTATGATTCAGTAATGTAGCCAGGCCATAAATTAATTCTTAATGGTATTTTGCTAAATTGAAAAAAAGGCAGTTCCATTACTATAGCCCATAACCTAAATCTCTTGATACAAAATGACTTCACATTCAGTTGTAAAGAGTTGAAAGACAACAGTTAAGCTTTAACATGGGAATATATTTGGAAGCTGACCCATTAAAATAGTAGCATTGATAATACTGAAGGGAGTCAGCTTGACAAACCTTTCTGCACACAACTGGCGGGACTTAAATATTCAGTCTTGAGAATTTCATTTATGACAACTATCATTACCTTTTGCAATTTCAAATGTATGTGAACCAATATATGAAGCACTGCTGCAACTAGATTGGCTAAGACAGCTGCTACATACATATCCTTTATGGGAATTAAAATGTAGCAGATATGATATATGGAACTGTTTATTTGAGGTTTTGCTAAATTATCACCACCATTAATCTGCTTCTTTGCACCTTTTGACAACAGACAAAGACACACCTCTTGAGAAAAACAAGGCAGGGATTAAACTACACAGACAGCAGTTGCATACATTTGCATGTCTTGCCTCTCCTCCTACGAATAGCCCACTGACTGCTGAGAGCTGGCTATTAATAGGTAACTGCCACTAATTGCAACACGTTCATGGATTTTAAATCCAAGCGAGGAATACCTTTGGTCTAGTCAAAGGTTTTGGACTTTCTACAATCAATTGTATTAATTAATGCATTAATCATCTCAGCAAGTAACACTGAGTCCATGTGCCTTGAAAAGCCTTGCCTAAGGAACAGCAGTGTAACATTGGCTTTATGCTACTTTCCAGCTGAACAGCACAGATACACCAACTGTGCTGTGTCAGGAGAGATTTGAAAGGGCAGGAAACAAATAAAAGGACTTCAGTCACTTGTCACAGACATCCCAGTATGACAGAAAACAGAGAAGACGTTTACTCAGGTGCTGTCAGTAACAGCAAAGCAACTTGCTGGGAGCTCACTAGGCAAAGCACAAGTCCCTCCTTGCACCTAGGTAGGTCCAGGTTGATCAGAATTGCACAATTAGAAAGCATGTCTGTGGAAGTGACCACAATGTGACTAAGTCTATTCACTACAGGAGTAACCAAAAATGAACTTAAAAAGATAACCCTACTCAGCTTCCAGAAGGTAAATTACCCCAAAGTTAAAGCATATTAAAAAGCCATTACAAATAACATTTAGGTGATTTGATAGCTGAGATGCAGTAGTGATGGCCATTGAAAGGCAGCATACTGCAGTCACTGACCAATGCAGAGGTCATGCCCACTGAGAGGAGCTGATAACAGGCAGAAGGAAGCCAGAGTAGCTGAACAGCATAGTAAGGATTTATTAGAAGCAGGATGACCAAATGAAGGATGACCAAATTTATTAGAAGCCTATGCTCAAATGAAGAAAATATGAAGAATTCTAAACTCTAGTACATTAAAAGCAAAGACACAGTGAGAAAGGCAATAATTCTGAGAATTGGCTAAGCCAAAAGGAACCATAACTACTAAATCCTTCTTCATCAGAAACACCCAAAACCCTTTAAGGGTCAAAAAAAAAAAAAAAAAAAAAAAAAAAAAAAAAAAAAAGACCAGGACACAAAAGAGCACTCAAAGGACAGAGGTGCCACTGGAATGGAAACAATTGGACAATATTTTGTATTAATGCTCATTATGGGGAAAAAAAACAGTTAGTTTCACCCAGAGCTGGACTGACTGCAGGATTAGATGTAAAGTAAGGAGGTGAAATGACCAACAAAATCACTTGCACTAGAGGATATTTTCCACTACCCCACATGAAGCCAAAATTACATGAGCTCATTTGCTAAGTAGTCTACCTGCCAAAATCACCTTGGTTTGTACCAGAAGGTGACAGGCTAATATCAAATACAAAAACAGGATCCAGTATGGAATAAAAGGAATTATGGACCTAATATTTCAACCAAGAAAATTCTAACAACTGTGGTACAGATTAAAACTAGTGAACTCCTGAATATGTAACCACCATCTTTGTCAAGGAAAGCTCTCCAACAGGCACATGAAAAGAGTGAATGACTTGATATAGTCTGCCTTGACTAATAAAACACAGGTACAGAGGGACTGGCTTTGCACACAGCAGGTAAAAATAGTCATAGGACTCCCTAAGGAAATAGTTGGTAGATGCTAAAAGCTTACAGATATTCAAGTTTACAGAAAATGCACTCATTGAGAACTGGTAGGTAGACCAAAACCACATCCAGGTCAGGAATAACCAGAGGATCAAGAAAGTAAAAGGATGGAGATATGTATTTACTTAACATGTTTTCACACTTTCTTGCATATCTACTTATAGCCACTGTTGCTAATGTGACACCAAGCAAAACAAATCCTGTTTTGACCCCTTAGGGGCAAGTGTGTCCTGTGGCTTTAAAAGAGCTGAGAAAGCAGTGATACATACGTGCCATATCCAGAAAGCACATTATGCACCCAGAGCTTCTTTAGGTGGTATTTAATGCTGGGTTCTCAGTGATGTGTGCTCCCCTGGTCAGTGTACCACAGAAACAACAACTGGCCATTACTGGGACATCATCTGTAAGTCATGTGGGTCAAAGTTTAAACTTGAAAGGCATAAAATAACACAGCCGTGACATGCACACATAAATGAAGCTCCAACTTCATTTTCTGCTTTTCCCCTCCGAAAGAAGACCTGTTAGAAATATTTTGCAAGTCCTTTAGAGAAATGGTCTCCTAACCCCAGTATACTGGATCACATCTTGTTGAAAAATAAATTTTGGAGCAAACTTTCATTTAAACTGCAGAGGAGAAAGCTTAATAAAATGTAACTTGTATGAAAACACGTAAAAGGGAGAAGTTCCTTAAAACAGTATTCATAATTAGATTAGAAAGGTTATCATAATTCCAAATAAAATATGAAGATCATGAACACAAACCCAATCTTTACATTATCACCCTTTTATAGTTATTTAGGAAGAGTTTATTAATAAAAATGAAGGTAAGTAACCATCAAGCATGGAACTGATCTCAAAGGGTAGAAACAAACTGAATGGTAAATAAATCAGCTCACTGTTTCTGGGGCAACAATGAGAATACAGTTTCCCTCTGTCTTCTGAGAGGCTGGGGCTTACAGCGCCTGCACAGCTTTTCAGTATGTTGTATTTTTTTTACTGTGGGGGTACGCAGGAAAGTTTGCAACCAAGCCTTTCCACTTTCACATGTCAATATTAGGAAATCAGCAAGAGGTAGAAATGGTCAAAGTGATTGCTTGTGTCCCAGACCTTCAATCAGAACCAGGCCACAGTGAAAAATCAAGGAAAAAACCACATCCCATCTCAGGGAAAGTTTTTGCCTTCTTCAGAGAGACACTAACAACTATGGTTACTCTGAGTGGTTCCTATCTCTTCACACTGTCCACTCCTGCACAAATAAGAGGAGGAAAAAATACCTCCTCATTAATAAAGATCGAAGCTCCACTCGTGCCTATACAGTTTTCTCTGAGGTCACATACACCATCGCATCAAAATAGAAAGGTTACTTCACACAAAAGAGTTAACCTGCTGATAGTGGTAGACAGTACGATCACAAAGGTTTTTATTCTTTAATCACAAGCCAATTGTCAAAATTAATGTCTCCTCATGAGTAAAATACTTCGAGTTAGACCAGTTACCTGTCTTTACTTTTCAACTAAGACAGGCACAGTGTAGTTTCACCTTGGAAGTATCAAATGCAAAGATTAAACAAAACATTGCGCACAGAGGTGATGACAGTTACATGGAATTTAAAGACAGCTAAATTTTGAATGAAGAGGCAAAGAACAGTGAAAGAAAGACCCCACTACTGCTGGGTAACAGTAACCAGGATTGTTTTTGAAGCGGTAAGTAAAAAAAAAAAACAAAGGAAACAAAAACCCCAACCAATAAGCTAGCTCCACAGTCAGCTCAGTTGATACTTTAAATCATAAAGTAAACATGTATATATACACACACACTCATAAGTATATAAACATATTTATAAAGCAATCTTGGAAGATCTGAATGGAACTGCTCTTGACAAAATTAAGCAATTTAGTACATCATGTCAGACAACGGGAGTCCAGCAACGCATATCTCAGTATCAAAGAATGGGCAAAAACATTTCTTTCAGTTTGAAGGCTTGTTAAGAAAATACAAATTGCAAATAAAAAAAGATCTTTGAAATTTGTTTTCTAGAAGCACCAACAGTGAAACTCCTACAGTGCTATTGGATGCACCCTGGCATCTCCAGGTACTTCATAAAAATGTGCAATTTATTAATCCCCTTGATACAGTCAGTAAAGCAGACTCTCATTTATTAGGTAAGGGAACTGGCACAGAGAAAGACACAGGCCAGACTTGGTGCCTGAGCACCTAAGAGACTTCCCATGCCATTACCTCCTGTGACTCACAGCACAGCCAGCAGCAGCAGCTTGGCACCTTCATGGAGTTCAGGTGTGCTGGGGCTGGTTCCGGTGTGCTCACATGGGAGGCTGTGATTTAAGTGACCTCTTCAAGGTTACATAAATCTATCTCCCAGATCTGCTTTAGGCACAGGTCCCGTCTTGCTACACTCTCCAGAATATAAATGAAATACGTGTCAAATATCCTAATGGTTTCACTGGCTGTCTTGCCAAATGCATTTCAATGGTCAAGAAGTCCCTAGAGTGGACTGTATAAAGGGGATGAATAAAATCTGGACTTTCTTTTAGTAGTTCTTTTAACAAAGGAACTGATGGATGGGCCCCATGCAAAAGAAGCTCTTAGTAGTGGTTAATAATGTAGGAATAAAGAAGTTAAGCAAATACTTAACTTCTAAGGGGGGGGGGGTTGGGTGGAAATCTAGAATCAGCAAAGCCAACTCAAGACACATCATTATCTACTGGGAACTGTGCTAAGCAGCTCTGGTTATTGATTCCATAAAAATAGGATAAGAGCATTCCATTTTGGTTTCCAGAGGCAGTAAATCCAAAGCTGTTCTACCAAAAGCAACAGATGACTCAGCCACCATTTACTGTTTTTTAATTCTCAGCTTCGTATTCACAAAAGTGATTTTTTAATGTAGCCCTACATAAACAAAAATGATCTCTACATTAACACCACTGGCTTTTAAAAATGCTTTAGAGAGATTATTTTGGTGAGCTGCTTTGTCACTGCTAGAAGAAGTGTCAAAATTGAAACATGTTACTTGTTTTATTTTTCCAGTAGATAGAACACTTAGTTCTAGAAACATCATTTTAAAGACTACTTGTACTCTGAGCGACCTTGTCTTTGAGGATCTACAGGCAGATAATTTCATGCCACCTAAGTCTTATTATGTAGTAATTATGCTGTCATGCAGGACCTCAACTGATACTAATGAAATACTGTTAACCCAGGACAAGAGCAGATGTGGGACCAATAGAATTCTCCCTGTGAGCATTTGTTTTTACTATTAACCCTTATCACATGAACTCCTATATCAGGCATCTAAATAAACACATAAAATCAAGGAAATTAGGTTCAGTACACAAATGTTTGTATCAATGTCTCAGTTTCAGATTTTTCACCTGAAAGCTCTGTAGTCAAGAAAGAAATTGATAAAAACTGATGGAAATGTTAAAAATAGAGAAGACAAATTAGGAAGAATGAAAAACAGTTCTGTGTTTCTGATCAGTTTCAGGCAAACAGGCAGAAAAAAATTACCCAAATACAAAGCAGCTCTTCCTTTAGATCTACACAAATAAAAGCTGTAAAACATAATTATCTATAGAAACTTGAAAGTACCAAATACTGATAATCTGATTTGATCACTAATAAGAGGAAATGCAAGAACTACAAACCAGGAACAACCTTTTCAGGTCTTGGATCCTGTGTCAGGGCAGCCATCAGACAATGGCTATTACCTTGACTCTCTTAGCCCTTCCTCAGGCTCAGTCTCATCACAAAGAACCGCACCAGGTCTCCTTCAGTGAGAAGCACCTTCTGTTATTTTCCTATAATGATTGACTGTAAAACTATGTGAATGACCAGACAAGTAAAACACACAAAAATCTCCCACATAAAGAAAATGGGCAACAAAATTTTTTACTGTGTTCACAAATAGCTTTGAGTAAAGGGAAGAGTAGTGGCATTTCTATCACACTGTGCAGCTAGATTCAGTTAAACCTCATTAAACACATCCACTCAGAAGAGTGGAAGAATAGTTACAAAAAGCTCAAACCACAGTTGGTCAAGACAAACTCACTGAACACTAACACAAGAAGCTACCCATTTGGAACTGTGTAGCAGGAGGGCACATCACATACAGCTCTTATTGATCATACAGAGTTTTAACATCTCAGTTCCTCAGACTCCAAAAGACGGATGAGCAGAGAATATATAATCAAATTCACACCGTGCTGCAGATGTGGCTGAGATAAATTCTTTACAGGCAGGTAAGCGACCCCATCTCTCCCAGCAGGTGCAGCATGTTGCTTCAACATATTATGCAATGGAGAAAGTCAGCAGCCTCTCCCAGTCACACCAGGATTTCATCTGTGATAATGATAACAACAAATACAGAAGAAAAGGCAGAAAATCCAGTGCAGCCTTGCAGGGACTAAGTAGCTGGTAAGTCCAAGCCATTCAAGCTGTTTTCCTTTGTGTTATTATATTCAGCTAGGTGATAATGAAAATAATTTCCTCTAAGTGCACAACTTGAAAATGACTTGAAAAGTAGCCAGCCTAAAAACACTTCCTAAAGTAAATGCTTTTAAATGGTATCTTGCAGAAATGTTAATAAATGTTTTAGTGAATGAGTATGAAAATTTTAATTGTTCCTTACAGAGATTCTAAATTTTGAGATTAAATTCTAGTCTTTGAAGAGTGAAATGTGGGAGATGTAAATTGTGCCTAAATACTGAAGCTTCATAGTATCTTCACCAAGAGAGACACAAACAGCCACAGTAGCTCTACCTTCCTGAAGACAAATGGAGTAACCCCTATAGAGGAAAAAAAATCATTAAGACTAGCAAGAAGGACCTCTCAAGTTCACCATCCTCCTTCTGCTACAGACTGTGCATACCTTAAACTGTCATGCTGTACCACATAATAATATCAGATTTTTACTCCAAACAGACCTCTGATTTTTATAAATTATGCTCTACACGTATTTGTCCCTTATGCAATTATTAACTGAACCAGATTCAGTTTGACCAGTTATATTAGGCCAATTTAATAGCTGCCTACATAGAAACATAATATTAAACTTAACCCTAACTGAATCAATGCTGTCAGTGCATAAGACCTGTTTGAAGTCAGGGGACCACCTCTTGCCATGTGTCAGGCCTCAGTGTGCTTGGCAGGCAGTTTGTTTGACCCTAAGACAGGAACACAATTCTTAGACTTCATGTCACAGTCTGTCTTCATAAACATACATCAAAAAAATGTCCATAATGTAACACAGGAATTGTAGAGGAAATGTAAAAAAAAAAAGAAAAAAAAAAAAAAAAAGAAAAAAAAAGTGTTATGGAATGAGCAAATAGTGAACATATCAGTATCTGGAATTCCTAGTGATAAGCCATCTATCTAGGTATAAAATTCTGCATTTTTTCCAGTGAGGCTGCATACAAGATTTAAAAAAAATAAAAATAAAAAAATATAAAAAAAATTCAGTCCACTCCAATTCCAAAACTAAAGTAAATGTAAGGCAATTCAAAACATTTACATATAATTTTTTGTATACTGAACCAGTCCAGGTTTCATCTATACATGTTCTGGACTGCTTTTCTTGTTTCATGATTAATTTTGTATTTCCTCTTGGAAGTCTGCTATTTAACGAGAAATCTTTATTTAAAAAAAAAAAAAAAAAAAAAAAAAAGTAATAAAGGGTCTTTTAAAAAGCTTGAAATACAATGAAGTTGGAAAATAGAAAAGAAAAAGCATTAAAGCAAAGACTTCTTATGGATTTATTCAAGAAATTTCTTTCCATGTTTCATCAATGTTTTAACATACAAATGGAGCTGTGTTTAATTTCCAGATGCAGACCTAACTCAGCTTGGCATTAATTCAAAGTCTTTATCTGAATTTTGCAGCTAGGCTCAATTGCTCTGGGAAGTAGGGAAAAGAACAACCAACAAGAGACTCACACCCGCATTTTGTAGCCCTCTTCTGGTTGAAATTATTCCAATACTCAAGGGGGGGAAAAAAAAAAAAAAGGAAAAAACGCTTCTTCAAATAGCTTAATTTTGCAAGTATAATTGCTTTCAGTTGTTGATACTAATTACCCCTTTTCAATTTCTATGGTAATTCCTTTTCCTCATAAATTACAATAGTAGAGACCACAGAAAAGCAGTAGAAGGGGCACATAGTTTACCAACCAAAAAAAAAAGCCATACATAGCCAGTAGGAATACTCACAGCAGCATTATTATTGTGCTGTCATACTAACAGGACAGTGACTATTTTTAATATGCACCAGACCATCTTATTCAGTTTTGCAAAATTCAAAGACAGTTAAGTCATTCTGTCAGACCAACTTTTCTTTTAAATCCCGAAGATATACTCCATCAGTTTGTGCTGGATTTCTGTACTCCTAATTACTTTGAGAAAGTCAACAGCCTGACCTGAGACTCACCTTTCCTCTCAATAGATAATGAAAAGAAATGATGAGTCCTTTCTCTTTCACTTATAAGTAGCTGCAGCTAATAAGTGAGTCATCGGTTCAACACCATTATGTCAAACAAATGACATCTGGCCAGATTGCACCGTTACCATATTAACTCTGGAACTTTCACTCAAGATACTGTTGACTTACTTAAAGGAGATAAGCATATTCAACTCTATTATAGGGCAATGCTGAATTATTTCAAAAAGCAAAACTTTCCCATGTATGCTCAGTATTGTCCATGATCCCACTAAGTGATAACAAACAAGCAAAGCAGTGTTTTTCCATGCCCGCTGCCACAATAAAGCAACAACTCTGTAATAAATACTTAGAAACAGAAAATGAATATCATAAAGCAATGTATGATTTGACCACCAGCCAGTACATGTAGAGGACAATTACTAGAAAAGCTACACCGAAAAAGGAAATCTGAGTGATTGTGATATATGTGTGTCATTCTAACTTGCTGGCAAGAAAAATGAACTAGAGTAACTACAGAACATTGGAAGACACTCTTCTTACAATAAATTTAAGCTAAAAGTGTAGGACAGGACAGTGTTAGCTTCAGAACTTCAGCAGCAAGCAAAATAAATGATGTCTAAGTAGAAACTTTGACTTAGGTCAAATTACATCTACAGAACACACACACCACTTCCTTCTACACATGAAAATGAACAGAAAAGCAGGGGGCTCCACAGACAGACAGACACACACACCCCTGCTGCATCACCACTTGGATTTTACGTCCTGGGACTCGTTTCTGCTCAGAAGAATAAAGAGACACATGACAGCCACAAAGGCTTGTAGAGGCTGTAACACCTAGGGATTGATGTGGAGTGCCAGTCAGGGAGCAGAGCAGGCATTCCTCCACATTGCAGCCATGGGAAGGGAGGCTCAGGGAGCAGAAAGGGAAGCACAGCCTTGCTTCAAATTCATTTTCCTCATTTTCAAACACTTTGCAAACACAATTATTCATTCTACAATTTTTACTCCCAAAACAGTATTTTCCATTTATGTACCACATGGCATTACTTATACAGACTTAGAACTTGCAGAACATCTCCACTGTTTAACAGGCACAGAGCAATATAACCATGTTCATTAATTCTATCTAAAATCTCACTTGAACTGAGCTTGGTGTCCCTCTGTGAAGCACAGCAACAAGAATGGGAGACTGGAAAAAATAAAGGACTGATAAAGAGCCAAAACCATCCTTTACAGTCCAACCTCTCTGTGTTTATAATAGCAGTAAACAACCTGCAACCCAAAGTCCACCTTACAGGGCAGGTGAACAAAAGCAGGAATTTTGAGCTCTGATGTATGGAATAAACAGATTTTTTTCTGGATTTATCTCTACAGTTTCCCCCAACTTCCAAGGACAGGAAGTTATTCCACTATGGGTGGGCTGGCTTCAGAAACTTTGCCACAGAAACTATTATAGACTGCTATTGATTGTATTTAAATCCCTGTGAATTGAGTTAGGAAAATCTCCATAAAATTACAGCATTAAATTTTTATACTTCATATTCCCCCCCAAAAAATAAAACAAAGACAGCAGGTCCTAAGATCACTTGACTGTGACAAATTGTCTCTTTCTACTCACTTGAAATTGGCCTGTGAGACTTATCAAATCCCCAGCTTTGTTACTGCTGGAAGAATTGATTTAAAAGTGCACACTGTCATTATATACTTACTGAGAGGTATATTTTAGGATTATGCAAGTGCTTGATATATAATTGGTTCTGTCTTTTTGCTGCATCTCAAGTTTTCTGACTACAGAAAACAAAAAATTAAACAGCACAAAAGAAAATCTGAGCTACCCTCATAAAGCAATGGTAGAAGGGCTGAGCACAATTCCTAATTACACTAATTTGTAAACTTCTTGAAACTGTCAATCAAAATTAATTCCCTTTGAAATAAAATACAAATAGTTCTTTGAAATGTCAGTGGTGTCTATGTGTGTGCAGGCACCAAGGCACAACACTGTGAGTTACTGGGACCTCTGCTAGTAAATAAATAAATCTCAAATTTTGGGACATTGCAAAAAGCAGCCACTTTCTGTTAGAAAACAAATGCAACATGACAAGACAAGCAAAAGGATTCAGCAAGGTGCTACTGCACTTAGTGCCCAAGGCGAGGCAAATAAGCTGTCCCACTGAAAGCTGCCTGAGCAGTGACATGACTCCTGCATTTTCTGTCCCACAGCAGGGGTGCCTACCTCAGATTCAGCACTAGCAATGTGCCTCTACGTAAAGCATCAGATCAGACTCCATGTGACACTGGCATAGCGTGCCAGATGAACACCCCACCTGCCTGCCTAGTAAAAAAGAGAACTCACACACATTTTCAAGTCAACACCAAAGACCAAGCCTGGAACACAAGCCTCTGATAAAGAAGTTCACTTCTTCTGTAGATCTACAAAAGCATTTGGTCAAAGAATTTGCAACACAACAAGTTTTTAAATCAAGAAGTGTCATTTGTTCCTCTCCTACTTGTCATTTCCCCACATAAGTCACTGCTGTGCCAATACCTCTGCAGAATGCTGCTCTATGGGGGTATGGAGGTGCATTAAACCCCTCTATGTAACAGCTGATGTGCCCCTGCTGGTTTTATTCAAGCATGCTATTTATGTACAGCATTATTCAGAGATGGGAGAAATTCTCACCCAAGCTGAAGATTCCAGTCCTACAAAGACACAAACACATTCTGATTTTCTACTCAACTTCCTCCAAAATATTTCAATTTGTAGTTTTGATTCATCTTAAAAACATTGAGCAAGAAGGCAAAACTGTTCTCAGAAAAAAAAAAGATATATATATATATATATCACATTCTTGAGAAACAAGATACAATCTGGATAAACTATAAAGCATACTTGTCTGAAGAATATATTTGTCCAAACAAAAATTGTAAACAAGTACATAAGTTACTTACCAAAATAACTACTTCTAACTGCACACAAGGAAAAATCTGGTGAATGACTCAGAAGACTGAAAACATTCTTGCTTCAAGAAATAGTACCAGGGATAAGATCAACTCTTGAAGAATTGATTCTGCCCCACAGAATCTATAAGTATGATCTAACAAATACATGGTTGGATGCAGAATACTGTTACAACTGATACTTGCAGTCAAATGTTTATTGAGAGTGTAACACATCTGAATTTTGAAAAGTAGTAACTAAGTTTAAAAAAAAAAAAAGAAATTTTGGCACATTGGATGTATTTTCTTTTGCATTTTACAGTTACATTACAGCTGTGTTCCAAAGAAAACCTTGAAAAAGGGATGCGCATTGTGCAAATTGTGATAAACTGTTTGCTCGCTACCCTTAGAAGCTTTCCATACTTTTAAATGCAGGAATAACCATCATATCCCCCTGGGCCCCTCTCTGGGGACTGGAAGGAAGGTGTGGCAAGAAGTAACCAGTGCAGGAGATGGCTCCTTCTCCCAAGAGGACCATCAGCTCTAGAAGCCAAGCTACAGGCTGATAGAAAAGGTACAGTAATCTTAGCAGCACAGAGCTTTCAAAGATGAACACTGAGCCATACAATTAATATCTGTACTTAATTATAATATTGCTCCCCAGAAATGTTTAAATAACTAACTGATATCATTAAAGCCTTATTAAATAGTTCATTCTTGACATTAACCACCATCAACACACAGAATAAAATGACAACCGTATTTGTCTCTCTTCAGAGATTACAGGGAAGCAGCACTGAGTAGCATAGGAAAACTGGTCTTTATTTTCTTTTTCCAATCTGTCTTTTGACAGACAACAGTGTAAGTAATCATTTGCCATGGCACTTCCATCGCAATAGCAATCTAGACAAAACATTAGAATGATATAACCCTCAATATGCCAGAGCAGAGTGAAAACAAGAAACTAATCAGTCTATTACTATCTTTTCAGTACGTGATGTGTTTGCTCAGTATACTAACGAAGACTTCTCACTAGTCCAGTGTGTGCTGCTTCACAGAAATATTTCTGCACAGAGAAGCTTAATGAAAGCACAGTGTTGAGAAGTTTTAGTAAGAAAGATACCCAGGAACAAAGAGCCAGTGACATCCGCTGGAGACAAGACATTGATGTGTACTTCCCTGCTTTCCTTCCTGAGAAATGCCAAGCTTTTTTAACAAGCTTCTGAGATGATACTTAAAACAGTACACAGCAAGTTATTACATACTTTAAAAAGTACTATTAGGGTTAAACACAACACAGGCATATTTACTTCTGTCAACATATCCTGAAACATTCTCAAAGCTGGTTCTGTCCAGCTATACGTTGATGGACCTCACTGATGTGCTTTTTTAGGTGCTATACAACTGCTAGTCTCCTGCACTTATTCCATTCAGACTCTGCACTTTCCTATCAGCTCCCTTTCCAAGCTTCCTAACATACTTCAAAATGCTACACGGTTTCATTATCCCTTCATGAAATCTAAATACAGTTTGTGAGCAATGAATGTTAAATGAAGGATCCCTACTGGCTACAGTTGTGCAAGTCGGATCAGAAATCCAAAATCACTTAGTGAAAGAGGTGTATTTTTTTGTTGGTGGTGGATTTTTTGTTGTTGTTGTTGTTGCTGTTTTGAAATTAACATATACATCTTTTCCCAGTAGAAACAGTTGGATTCTCATCAGTTGCCAAGTAATACTGCTCAGTTGCCATTGTGAATGCAAAACAGCAGCACCTGCTTCATCTTTTTTCTATCCTGCTGTCAAACTCAGACCTTACCTAGTTAGTTATAGACAACATTTGTTTTGCTATTACATTCATTTGTATTTTGGAAAGATGCTTCACACGTGACTTCAATTACACCAAATGTAATGCCTTCTATTTTATGCCATGGAAACTGCAACAGATGCAATAAGAAAAATGATGCTACTTGTAAAAGCAAATTCTCTGCTACAAAACATTGTCCTTCAACACGGTCACCAACATTAGCTCTGCATTTTACCAGTGATGAACAAGAGCCTGCATGCTGCACTTGTAAAACTCTGCACCAGCAGAGGCAGCCTGCTGTTTTATAGCTACTGTGATTGTGCCGTTACTAGGAAAATACTGCTCATGCACTCCATCATTCATCAGTCCATAGAAATGGAAGCCAGAAGGCAGACTATACAGTGGGTGTGGTAGGACAGTCCAGCCAAAACTGGCATTGTGCTACACAGTCTTCAAAAGCCTGCACGTCACACTTGTAAAAGCCTGCACCGGCAAAGCTGATCTACTGTCACTGCTGCCACTGCTGAAACATTACCTACCACTGCACTGCGCCCAGATCCACTCATTCTCCATAAACATTCACTAGTGTCGATGAAGGTCAAAGGATGCCATTTTTCCACACTTTTGCTTCATCTGCAAATGTCAGATGCTGTTGTGTCAGACTGTCCCTCTGCTGCCATCTGTCATTCTGCAATAACATGTAATGGAATACTGGTGGGAAGGTTCAACCCCTTCTGGCATACCACCAACATCCACCCCAGTGTTCTACACCAACAGAATAAAACAGGTGGCATTGCTTTTGGAGCTGCCCTCATACACATCAATTACAGCTTAATAAGAGTAAGACCATATAAAATGACCTCTGCTAGCTTTTTAAGGGTTTCAGTCACCTCCACCTTTATACATTTTCAGCAGTAGTTGAAAATTCTTCCCCTAACATTAAGATTTTTCTTACACTCAGTTAAGCAAAGGGGTAAGTAGCTATGAGCAATTTCTTAACTTAATCGTAAGTCCAGTATTGTTACATTCAATTTTACAGAGCCCTATTTTTCTGACCCATTGTAATGTAAGAGATGATAGTTTCCATTATGGTTCCCAGAGAGTTTTAGTTAGCACAATTCCTTATTTGAAACTATGTTATTTTAGTTTGTCTTGTTTTTAAAAGAGCTTCAATTCCTCATTTCTATTTCTTCCCCAGTTCATAAGAAAACTAGATCTGAGGTCTTCATTGAGGATTAACCTCTGTCAGGCAGTTCCAAACACAATGCATAGCTACAAAAGAAAATAGTAAATGACTCAAAGAGAAAATACCGTAACTCAAACAAAAAGCCATTTGCTCAAGAGAATGTAATAAAGAAATTCTCATGGAGGCAGTTTGTGTCAATCAAACAGGAGAGATTTGCCTCAGAGTTACTGTTTTTTTTACTCATCAACAAGGTTTCCAAAAACTAGCTTTCACTAAGTGGATGTATTCTCTTTAAAATTTCTGTGCCAAATGCTCTAAATTAGCATAAGTGATAATCCCATTGTGACAAACAGTGAGTGGAACAAGAACAAAGGAGAGCCCACATGGTACACATCTCAATTCTAACTCCATTTTCCCATAGACTCAAAACATGCTCCCATTTTCTCATAGACTCAAAACAGCAATTAATTCAACAGATGAAGAAATCTGGATTGCCTACAGCAATAAAAGAGTAGGGCCATCATGGCCAGTAGCGTGAAGTTACAGTGAGTTGAAGTCAGTCTGCATTGTGAAATACCTTCTGCACCATGGACACAAGGTGCTGGCACAGCAGAGACTACACAGTTTGGGTCAGAATACAGTTGTAGGATGCTCAGGCAGCTAGAAGTCACTCAGTACAGATAGAGCCCTTCCCCCTGCTCAATTACACCTCTACCTCAAAAACCAGCCTTCTAACACAGAACAAGCTGTTCACTCACTGCTACCAGCTGTGTTTAGGCCCAGATGGCAGACTCAGCAGGCCTGTAAAAGATAAAATCTTGTTGTAGGTGTCCTATAATACAAAAAAAAAAAAACTAGTATATTTCTGCATGCAGTTCTGGAAAGCTAGAACAGCAAAAGGGAACAACAATCACCAATGAAAGCCCCATATTTCCAGGTAGCATTGCTTGTAGCTGAATTAGTTACAGTGTAACAAAAAAAGATATTCAGAGAACTCTGGACTGTAATTCTTCCACATGTGCAAAAGGGAAATGTTTTCCCCACAGCATCCAGGTAGTGCAGACAGGTAGGTCTCAGAACATAACCTTGGTATCTTCCAGTAGACTGTGAAGAGGAAGACTCTGTCAGACTGAAAGTTACATCTAAACCTAAACAGAATGTGATTTTTAGATGGAGGAATTTTCTATGTGCTTAGATTGGGGAATCATCTCAAAGTTATGATAATAAAAGGGGGCTGGGGAAGGGGTGTCTTTTTCTGCATGGATTCAGCCATGAAAGATAAATATATTACACGTACATTTGTTATGGGGAAAGAATGGATGAGTTCATCAGCTGCAGTGAAATAAGATACTGCAGCAAAAAAGGTTCTCTACAAAAGATGAAAAAAGGAGAAAAATATGTCTCAGTGTAGTATAATGAACATATCAATCAACACAGAAAAGATTAGCAGCAAGAGAGGGGAAAAAAAGAAAGAAAAATGAAATTAGAGACTCCAGCAGGAATAAAAATGTCTGAAAAGACAAATACTTCTGATGCTTATTTTCCCTATTATTCTTGTATTTGTGTGGTTGGCAGAATGCCATGCAAGAAAAGCTCATTCAGCACCAAGATGTACATATGGGGGAAGAGGTGTGGAAGGTTTGGGAAGGACACAGCTAAGATGCCATTGGAGACGAAAGAAGTGTCAGCAGGCAGAAATCATAAAACAACCTTGAGGAAAGCCAAAGTAAGCCTTCACCATACACACAAAAATCCAAACCTTGTAATTGCTACTGAAACTATAACAGCAACGTTTCAATCATTCTCAGAGGAAACCTGAATATCAGACTAATGCTGAACTGTAGGCAGCCTTCAGAATTCGACAATATCCGTGTGGTGAGCCATTACAGTGATGTCATTGTGCATCACGTGATCTGTACATCCTCATTCTTCATTATATATATATATGAATATATATATATATATATATATATATATAGGGATGCCACCAATAGCAAATGTGAATGATCATTAACTGAAGCTGTTTGGAATTTCCAGACAGAGTTCTCAGTATATCCACTGGAAACTGGTAAACAGCTTTAAATGGGCATCTGGGGTATCTAACCTAGCTTCTGTGATGGGCAACTGTGTGGCAGCCACAGTTTTCTGAAGGTATCCATCCCAAGAACAATAACATTTCTGAACAAGATTTACTCAGCTGCCTTTGCAGTTGCACTTCAACCTAGCCAAGGAAAGTATCAAACCCAGACATTTTAAGTGTCAAAGCAGCAGCTCCAGAATGAAGATAGTAAAGACTTATGAGCTCTTCCTAATTCTGCAGTGCATCACTGCACACAAATAAAATTGTGCATACAAAAAAAAAAAAAAAAAAAAAAAAAACAAGCTTCTCTCTGAACTGCCCCACAACTTAAAAAGGCTTTATAAAAGTCTTCACAAAAAAGTAGCAAACATGAACACAGACAAACTGAATTAAGTTTCTTTTAACATCTCATGAATATCCCTAAGCATGATTTACCCAACTATCGCTTAGCAATATGACAAGGCAACATGGAAATTCCTCAAACTCAGTACAGACATTAGTGTTGCTCAGGTGATGTTCACATATGTCACCTTAAAGCTTGCTGCATCTCATGAAAAAAACCAAAAACTTAGGGATCACTGTGTGAATAAATTAGACATGACAGCATGGGTTTACTGCAAAATAAATAAATAAATATACACACACACATACATATATAAATAAAAAACTAAATAATTTTGTTCCAAGGTTTTTTGAACAACAATGACAAAAAGAGCATCCTGTTTTGACCAATTTCCAGCTTAATGAACCAGCTCCAAGCAGAGGAAATGCAGCATTAATGAGGAAGGCTACTTGCTTTTTCTTATGCCCTGACAAGTTTTCGCTTTATTCTCAAGATGGCTTGACTTGAGTCAATTCAATTCTGGTCATTGAGTGCCTCCTGAGCAGTGGAGGGTGCTGCCAGGAGTATCTGGGTGGTTGCAATCTTTCCCCCAAAAGAAAAGGGAAAGCAAACAATCCAGTTACCTTACAGCCAATAACACTATAAGACAAACAACTATGTAAGAACTAGTCCTACAGACCAGCAGAGTCATGGGGGGAAGCAAAAAGAGTATCTGTAAAGAAATGCAAACAGAAAAGGTATATACTTTAAGTATATCTGCATCATAGCTAAATGGCAGCTTCTCTTTCATAGCTACCTCCAGTGAAGGAAATGCTACAGAAATTCTGCTACCAAGATCTACTTTTTCCTTTATACAGAAATCTCACAGCTTGATTTACCCTGAGCCATGCTAAAGGGAAGCAGTGTGACAGCTTTGGAGCAACTCAAGCAGCTCAACTTCTTTTGATAAAGCCTGAGTTTTTCCACAAGTCCTATGAGGAAACACACTTGGAATGTCAGCAAGAGCTACAGTAAACTTACTGTGTCTGAATTACAATTTTCCATTTGAGTATGAGGGTACCAGTGCAGCCAGATACCTCCATGTAGGTACCCTATTACTGGGTACTGAATGGTACCTGCACTCTCTCTAATAAAGAGAGTCTGGAAAATAAAGATCAAGCTATACAAATGAGGTGTTATCTCTGCCAGTACCACAAGCGTAATTAAAGTAGGTACCAAATAGGATCCATTTTTGCGAAGAAATCCAGAGGAATGATATTCACAATACACAGTATATAATGACACACAGGGACATAGCTTCTACTGGGGATGCCTCAGACATCAGGTGACTTGCTTGATCAAAAGACCTTCAAATTAATATGTGCATTTAAGAGAGTTCTTTGTCTTAAAAAGAACTCCTCAATTTATTCAAGTTGAAGTAATTGTAGCAAGAAAGGAGAGCTCTCTAATTTACTGAAGTGAAAACTCACAGAAGACTAACTTTCTCCTCTTGAGAGCACTTCAAAAAAGATGTTTAATTATTACTGAAACTCAAGAGAAATACTTGCAATCTGATGAAAATGCTACTTCACACCTTCCTTCAACTTCATAGCAGTGGCAGAGTCAATAACTGTGCATTTAGTATTTAAATGTATTGCTGCCTTAAATTCCATAGCAGTTTTATGTAACACAGATTTAGGGCTACAGCCCAGATAAATTACTAAAGTCTTTCATTTAATTTTCTCTCCCAAGATCGAGGTAGAAACAAATGCCTTTTTGGCAGTGTCACTTGAGCAGATATGTTGCAGTGATACAGACAAAAACACAAAAGACACACTATTAAAAATAATAGTGTCCTGTTACATATGGATACAGCATAGATAAACCACAACCCCAGATCCACAGGAACAGATGTCTGGGAGTCCTTGGTGATTGTCTGCTTTCCAATGCAATTACCAGTACATGAAAGAGTAAAAGGCAAACAGGGTGAAAAAAATCTCTTGCTAGGTATTAGTACTAGCCACCATTTTCTCCAGGCTTATTTCCACTTGATAATGCAAATGTCACAGACCCTTCAAGAACCTTTTGCAACACAAGCGCTCTCCAAGCTCTGCACAACCCACTACAGTAAGTGTACACACATCTGAATGACACATCACTGAAAACCACTGGTGTATTATTGTTCAGTAGCCACTCTACACCTCAAGATACTGAGATATATAGCAATGGAATAGAACAATGTGATGAGGAAGGCGGTATAACAAAGGTGTGACGATGAAAGGACCAGCAAGGTAAAAAGGTGCTGTAAAGGAAAAGAAGATTGCTCACCTGTATCAGAAGATTCTAAGTTTGAAGGGGAAAGCCTCACCAAGGAGGGATCTCCAGAGAAGGATTCTCCCCCAGTGGCTATCAGTTCTTAAATGGCTCCAACCCTTCCAATCACACAACTGAATTGCCTTCACCTGTGCTCCTGGGGCAGACCAAGTCCCTTCCCCAGGTGCTCAGTTGGAGCTTCAGGTCACAACTCAACAGTTACCATACAAGCTACTTACTGAATTATACATCTATAGCAGAAACAGAACTGGAGGAATGCAAGAATTGAATGCAGACAATGCATCCTATATAGGAACCTGTTTAATTTTGGAATGTTGTCCCACTCTTACAAAAGAAATAAATAAATACAAATTACAAGCTTTATCATAGAATCGTAGAATCACCAAGGTTAGAAAAGACCTAAAAGATCATCCAGTCCAACCGTTCACCTATTACTAGTAGCTCCCACTAAGCCATGTCCTTCAACACAACATCCAGCCTTTCCCTGAACACCCCCAAGGTCGGTGGCTTTTTCTTCCCCTGCACAACAGGTAACAGGTTACAGCTGCAGACTATAGGTGGGGTGGGCAAATAGGTAGAGGGTAAGGACAAAAAGACAAGGTAAATGATTTCATTTTCTTATGTCTGAGCAGCACTGTAAATACTCTACATGACTTGTTTCAAGGGTACAGCTACTAATTTCTCTCACAAGAGGAAGAAATAAGCATTCAGCTCTGAATCCATCCACACACCTGTCTTCACTTGAAAATACTGAAGGGAATGATCTGGAATCAACAGAATTAATGGCCTTCTTCCAAGTCCTGCCTTGTTCCTCCAAGTGCTGGAAACAAAACACAAGGCCACTTTAATCTGAATTTGTCCTTTAGATCCTTTGGTTCTCATTTCATGGCTGAGTAAACAATTTAAAATACTGATCATCAGCCTTCACAAAGATTTGTGAAACTGCTTGCTCTTTGTGCGATTTTATATCTATCTATATATATATATTTTATTTTATTTTTTACTTCTACATTAAAACTTCATACTTTCTGCTGTGCCATCCGTGAATTATACTCACTCTCTGTGGGCAGAAAATATTATGGTTAATAGAGACAGTTCCAGCAATGGGTGCTACCGTGGTTGTAAGCTGCTGTGGAATTGGTGCAGCAAAGAGGTTTTGGAATCCAAATAACTGTTGTTTTGGGTAAGCATGTGATGTCTGGTAGCCTCAGGCATCCTGGAGAATGGGGTGGGAGAACTGTATTAACTTGTTAACCAGCACTCGTTCCGGTTTGGTGCTTCTGAAATTATGTTTAGAGGTTACCAGAATCCTACTAGGAATATAGACAACTCTTCTGGTTTGCATAAAACTCTTTCCCTATTTAAAGCTGCTTATTCAGGGGAGTTCCCTTCAGAATGCAACAAACACATGTTTCTGCAGAAATAAATTATCTAATGATTTCATCATCCAAACTGCTATAAGTGGTTATCTGTATTCTGAATTCAGATAGATTTCTATTTATAGAGTATTTATTTATCTGAGATGCATTTGAATATAAATTGCAGTACCTAACACTAAGTTTTATAACATGCCATTCACAATCCATTAAGTATTTTACTACATGTTGTACAAGAGAGAAACTCACATTCCTCATTTATAGCATTAATAAGGAATGATGAAACTACACTAAAGACAGATTGCTTTTTGGTTTATGTGAAGGTTTACCGCATATTTGGAAGCTTCAAGCTTAGTTACAATCTTATTTTAATGTTTTATCATAATAAAAGACATGATCTAAGTGCTGTAACATACATAAAAATTAAGAAAAACACTACTAAAACTATATAGATTTTCATATTGAGGTGGGAACACAGACTTAATATACTCTCAGCTGTTTTCCAAATGGAAATAAATATTTGCTCCTTTAGAAGCATTTGCCAGGTGCCTCATCACAGTGTTTCAAACAAATACTTCACTCTATTTGAAAATTGGGGCAGAGGGGAAGAAAAAACGCAACATAATTTGTTCTCCACATCCTTTTAAAACTTTCTAAGTCATCCCTCAACTAAGGTGCTTCTTTTCCCACACTTGCTGACTGTCAATGTTTAGAATCAGCAGGGAAATCCAGACTTGCTTCTTTTTCTTAACTTTCTTCACACAATTTCATTTCCTATTACTGACAAGAAAAAAATCAAATAAATTGGAAAAACACTTTCTAAAGTTCTGCTGTTAGTGTCCTCAAGAGATGCCACCTCCATACTCATTCAATTCTCATGCTTCCCAAGCAAGCAGAGAGAGAAAGACCATCTACTTCATGTATACATGGTGGGAAAAGGCGGTTGATTTTAAAAAATATAATTAAAAGCATCCAGAACCGATTAACACTTTCCAGGAAGTACAGTGAAAACCTGGGTAAGTGAGGAGGTGAGAGAGAATAGAATATTTTTTGATTGTCTGTAATTTCGATCAGAATCATTACTGTTCTCCTGCCACATAGTTCTGGCTTCCATGGTCGGTGTCCAGCCCTTACTGAAGGCTTCCAAATTCACCAGCCTTCAGTTAATCCCCACTCAAGTGCTGTTATTTCAAATACCACATACCTGATTAAAATCCCAAGCAAAGCTTATTTGAACAAGTCTTTGTAAAAGTCTCTGATGTTACATTAATGTCTCATGTTTTATTACTGTTTGCTTATATGTAGAAAATGGGAAATAAACAACTTTTTACACTACCTATTGGTCTTCCCATTTTCTGTCCCTGTAATACTGAACATCTCTCACCAACAAAGGAGGCTTGAAGGCAGCATTCCTGAGAAAAAAATTGTTTCACTCTGTATCACAAACAGGAGTAGATGTTGGTTGAAGTAAGCACGAATGCTTTGACAAACCAGTAAGGAAATACCCATTTCTGGAGCAGCAGTTTATAACTAATGCACAGAAAGCTATGATCATTTACTTAAGAGATAAAAGTATAAAACACCCTGAAAGATCACGAGGCATAAAACATAGAACTTCAAAGGTATTCTGATTTTAAGAATCTTTAAATTCACAAAGCAGTTTTCCTGAAGAAAATTATTTCAAGATCAAATTCCAATTAAAATAGGAGTTCATGAAATAGAAATACCATGAGAATACACATCCAATAATTTCTTGCTGTTTTTTTAAAGCATGACTTCTTTTTCTTATGTAAAAGGGGGGTAAACAAAAGCATGAGGAGGCTAAGAAAGTTACCAGCTTTACAGTAAAATCAGTAAAACAACAGAAGAACACCAAAATCCCAGGTCATAGTCATACACACCAAGAGCCTATCCTCTAGCCTTCTCCATCCTACATACCAGCTTTATTTGGAATGGTGTATACTAGTGATATTAATGCTTTTTCAACCTTGCAGATAATTTCAGAAGGTAGAAAACTTTGTCAAGATCATTTTTGCTTTCAACTTGTCACATATATCCTATATTTATGTAGTAAGAGACAGTATTCATTTTAAGACAAGAAATATTGCTTACAAAGAGTTTGTTATATGGAAATACATCAATGCCTTTTGTAGTGGTGTTATTATGATAGCTATTTCAGTTCACTCCATTAATCTCACTTTCTCTACAGTCATCTGTAGTCTCATACTTTTAGCCAACCTCACCAAACCCCATTTGTTACCCCTGATTTCTTATTTGCTCTGGGTAGGTATTCTAGATTTCTTTGTCCATTCTGCTTCCTCTCTGTCACAAGATGCCCTGGACATCTTCCAATTTATTGCCTGTGTTCTAAGCTCCTGAAAAACAGTACAAATCCAAGCTATCCAGCCACCTGCTTACACTAATCTTTCATGAGAGAGAGCTAAAAAAACAAACAAATCCTTATCTGGCATGCATCTAACCAGTAGGATGCTTTCTAAGTAATTTAGCATACAAGAAAAAAAGAAAAAGCAATTTAAAAAGCAGAAGAACATAAAAAATAATAATTTGCAAATATATAAAACCAAAAAAATAGTGTGGAAGGAAGCTGCTTTCCTCTCTAGGCTCACACAAGGTGCATCATGCAGCAATATGTTTCCTCCTCTTCCTTCTCCTCTGTCAGTATGGTCTGCACAGTAAAGATTGCACTAGCTGCATTATCCCAAACAGCTGCAGTCTTGTTTGTGCTTGAGGACACTACATATAATCACAAAGACTTAATTAATCAGCACCCCTGTGCACTCCAGAAAATTTATAAAATATCATGGACTACTCCCTATTGTTCTGGTTAAGCAGTGGTTGGAAAAGGTAGTATACAGTAAACTCACACTCAAGTTGCTGATCTTGCAATACTATGCTATTAATCTTGGTCAAGCTCTCTGTCATTCTCCAGGAATGAAAGGGCCAAAAGCCCAGACTTATTCCAGAGAACAACCAAAGGAGTCAGTAGTAGACTCTTCTGGGGGCAACGTTTTTATCCTCTCATAGGCAAAAATCACCAGAAGGTTAATTACTAATATTTACAGTGCAACTTCCACTTCATGAAACCAGTTTATTTATTGTATCCTGAACACATCATTTCAAGTACAGAAAAATAAAATGGAACCAAAGATGAAACCCACAGTGGCAATTCCACTCAAGAGAGAGCTCAGGGAAGAGCCAGACAGGAGTGACTTCACACCAAGTGGGCAGTAAACTTGTGCTGCAGGAACAGCTTTTGAAGATCATTCAGATATGAGAACAAACAGCATCCAGTTGGAAGCATCTTTCTCCAACAGGCCATCGTCACATTCAGCTCTTTTTCTAACTTAAATGACAGAGAAGAAACAGTGTTATCAGGAATATTTGGGACATGAGGAAGAGGCTATGAGGTATGACAAAGCTGGAAGACTACTATTTGCTCCTGCTCTTTCAAGCTGGGTCACAGGAGGCTGCAACCACAAAATTAGAAAACAATTTTTATTTTATTTTTTTTAAAAGACAATCTGGGAATGTCCCATGGGAAGATGTTGAAGGGATCAAGACATTGCCACAACCTCACAGAGGACCTTAACTTGAGCAGAGTTACTGGCATTGCACACAATAAAACAAGAGTCAGGCCAAAATGTTTGTTCCCTGTTCATTACTGGTGTCAGCAAAGGAGGAAATTCAGCACAGATAATAAGCCCATTTACGTTATAAGACTCAGTCTGGCATTGCATGGCATTCTTCATATTTTTCAACTCTAAATGGAAAAAAACAGTCATTCATTCCCTTGGATCTGTCATAGTACAAATGAAACTATTCATTCTTTCCATGAACCAAAATTCTTTAATTCTAACTAAGAATTCTTCTTCAGAAAGTACACTTCTGAAGGCCTCCAGGAGCACAAATAAACAGTAGCAGGGATCATAGATAGTCTCCTGGGAATATCCTCCATAGAATACCAATCAATCAATCTTGCTGATACAAGAAGAAAGTTCGCATAGGGGATAGTAAGGGGAAAAGGGAAAAGTGGAGAAATTGCTGATGTGTGTCATTTTCTGCCTTGGTGAGCCCTGGAAACCCAAGCATAAGTAACTGCAGAAGGCAGTCTAGTCAGCATTCAGATGCAACATTTTTAGAGCTTCAACTGTAATCCCGCAGGTTTTTGCATGCGACAAGTCTCATTTACATGATTAGAAATTCATACCTAGGCACTGGTCCTACCCCACAGGAATAAAGATTTGCAGGATTACTGTTCAGACAGCTGGACACACAAGATAGCAGCTGTATTAACATTCTTAATTTATTATTCATTATTAAAGAGGCTCCTGACATCCACCAACAGAAGTGGTAATAAAAGCCTCACCTGGATCTTCAGAGCACATCCAACATGAGCAGAACAACAATGGGAGTCCCACCCTCCCTTTTGGGACATAGCAGGAAGGAGTCACGAGCCAACAGTTGATTAGATATTCTGCACTGTAGTGGAGACACTCCTATTTGAAATCTCCCACATAATTTCATGTCTACTTCTTTTGAGGCTGTGTTAATAAGACCCTTTTCTGAACACCTGCAGGTCTCTCAGAGCAAAGGGGTCTCTCCTATCCTTTACAGATTCCCTTCTGCAAGTCATTACCATCATAGATACATATTTCATATACATCTGTATATTACAAATGAATACTAATATTTCTGTATATCACATATACAGATTTATTTTACTTGTAAGAGGTTTATTTGTTCCCATGAGTGCAACTGATTTAATTTTTGACTTAAAAACCACCCAAACACCTAACATCTAAATATCACAGCATTTCCTGGGAGGAAATTACTTACTCCCAGTCTGGGCCTTCATTTTCCTCCCAGTGTATCTGGTAAAAGGGAAGTACATATCAAGTGGGCCACCCCAAAGTTAGCTTGTTCACCTCATTTCTAGTACTCAACGTTTCTTGGCTGCTGTAGGCTCTTTCATTAGTAGACTGTAAAATACACAAGCACTTAAACCCTTGTCCCCAGTCCCTCAGTACTGTCAACAAAGCTCCTGCAGCTTCTTCATGGAGCTACACACTGGTGGAAAGTTTTCATTGATACCCAAATGTTCTCATGTATTTGCAGTCTATGAGAAAAGATCATGTCATGACTAAAGGCTCTAGAAAAGCCTTATTCTGTTAGAGCAAATCTCATTCCCTTTCTTGTAAATTAAACCTCCCACCATTACTGCTGTTCTTAGCTTACTCATGGGGCCAGGGATAACAATTTGAAATCATCGGTCAACATATATCCTGCTTGGCCAGGTGTCACTAAAAACATTTCAAGCAGAAACTGTAATTGTCTCTCAGCAAGGATATTAATAGGGCTTCTCTCTTTCAACCAGCTAGTGACTCTGTATGTGTCCTACAGAGACCTGATACCTTTAGAGACCTGATACCTTTAGAGACTTCATTCCTGCTGCAGGCTCAAGAAGTGACTGACCAAGACATTTATCACTTATTCAAAAAGGAACAGAGAAATCACATAAGCCTGAGTCCCTTAGAAAAAAAGCATTAAATACTCAAAGGGGAAAAAGAAAGACAAAGAACAGTAACTGAAATGCTAGAAGCCTTGACTTCTAAACAAAGCTACATAGAAACACTGAAAGTCCTTAAAATAAATACTAAGTTCCCAAAACCAGGTTTCAGCTTATTGCCTTGCAGCAAGTACTTTCTTTTCTGGTTATTCTGCCTTTATTGATGAGAACTGCACAGTCAACTATCGAAAAATTACTACCCAAAGTATATTACTATAGTCTACTCAGATACAGTTCAGAGCTTTCTTATCTCCTCCTGATTTTGTTTCTTTCTGGATGCATGTTTAAGCTTGTCCCGGAGTCAAGCTACTGACACTGGTGTTATCTGTGCTTCCTGAGGAGCTGTTGCAATATCTGCCCAGACTGCATTGATTTTGGGTTGTCTGTTCTTGAACATGATTACATTAGAGCAGATAATGGTCTTAATGAGGAACAAATTTCATTGCACAGGACATTTCTTGCCCTTTTTCTATCTCCTTACTTAAAAGGCAGGATGTCCATTTCCCTTATTTTTACCAAAAATGAACAAATTTATTTTTAAACTGAAATATGGCATAAATGTATAGACAGGTGGTAAAGGTTAAAAAGACATTTGCTAGACTATCAAATCTACATTTCTAGTAGCTGATAAGTAGTGTGCATATAGGTAACGGATTTGTAATCTGCCTCCTCAGAAAAATAAACAAAAACCAGGTAAGAAATAAGTAAATATAAACATGATCAAAATCCTAACCTTTTGTTAAAAAGGTTTAGGAATCCATGGTGCTCATATTTAGGTAGTAGACAAAAAAACACTGTTTTTAGGATAATATCTGAAAAAATAACATTTGACAACCCATTTGCTATTTTCCTCTTTAATTTGCCAGTATACTTATTACCTGCAAATCATCATTTGCATATGCAAATGTTTAAGCTCAGAGACAGGAGGAAGTACATCATCTTGAGCCAAAACTGGGCAAAATTATTCACTGACCATTGAAGAGAAGGCATAGAAGAGAAGGAAAGTAACGTGCAACTGGGCCCCAAGTTACACAAAGGAAATCCCAAACCAATTGCAATTTGATGAGATCCAGGCATTTGAAGCATTTATGCAATTTTGGGGAAAATACAAGCCCATGGCTTTTATGCTCTCCTTCTTTCCATTTAAGATCAGCTGTGTACGTGCATACAGAATAGTTTTCCCAGAAGCAGGCACTGATCAAGTTCATAACTGTATGAATGGAAATATTCTCCTAGTGCTTCCACTATGCAAAAATTAGCAAACTTACTATTTCAACTTCATGTCCCATATAGGAAAAGAAACATACTTTTGCTTTCAGACACAAGTGTAATTAATTCTTTACCAACAATAGACTGAACATGCTGTGTTATACAAACAGGTATAGCAATACCCGCAGCTGAAATAAGTCAAACAGTGGGAGAAAAATTGCTCTTTTGTAGAAACTGAACCAGTATTGTATATTCATTTGAACCATGCTTTGTCACAGACAAATATTCCAAATAGTTTTAACAGCACTTCATTTGTCTAAGAAACTATCAGGGTACTCAGTTGCTGTTCACATGTTGCTATTTTTATACATCTTTTGTTTCCATGTGTTGACTTATTTTTTTCTTTTCAAAGGACTCTATTGGAGACCATCTGAAAGGAAATTTGGCTTGAAAGCACTGCTTGAAAGACACAGGAGAATTTTTCTGTTTCCCACTTAGGGAGCAAGATGATAAATGGCCACAGACTATTTCCTAAAGCTCTACTTGCAGACATCCCTGTGTAGTTCCTGCTGTATATAATGACTTGCTAAATTTGAAGAAAAGACTGAGGTCTGATGGGGTTAATCTGATACATTACATGCCATCGTGCTACACAGATATTTGAAATCTCTGGCTTGGAAGCAGGGATGTGCGTCTGACAAGTGAACAGCTTCTCTAGTAACACAATTACCAAAATACTTATTTACTTTAAATTCTTGGACGTTTACTCATGCCAACTTTTTGCCATTTAAGGTACAAGAATGTCTGCTTAGGTTACAGATTAACTTGGGTTTCTCCTGCAAATATGTACTTCTCACCTCACGAGGCCAAGAGAACCAGCTGTAAGCAGACAGTGGCTGCAGTGAGGGTGGAAAAGGACCAGCCCCACCAACACCCTGCAGCACAAAGTTAGCTCCTTTACTGGCAAGCCCATCAGCCTATCAGCATATAGAGGTGCTGGGAAAGCTTAACAGAGACCATAAAAGGGAGAAGGCAGCAGAACAATAAAAATTAAATAAATAAAAAATAATAATAACAACAAACAAACAAAAAAACCCAGCAGCAGCTGCAGTTCCAGGGGCCCTCTTGCCATCATGTTGCCACTCCACCAAAAGGGCAGGCAGAGGTGGTGCTCACCCGGTGCAAGCAGAAACTAAGTTGCCACCTCAGCCAGAAAGGCTGGGCACCAGTGGCACGTTGTATAGACTGAGCTGTCCCAGAGTACTGCTGCAGTTATCTGTGCCAGCAGATCTTTGAATGCCCTTTGCAGTTTATTGTGCACTAATAGGAAATCTTTCAAACAGATAATGAAAACAGAATCTAATTAAAACAGATTTTTAAGGTTCCTGCGGTATCGGTCTTTTCAGATGGTTTACAATCTCATCTCCATTACTACTTGGGTTTTTGTTTGTTTGTTTTAAGGTCAGATAAGCAAAAATCAACAACAACAAATTGAAAAAAAAAATGCTTTGGTTTTGTTATCTTCTTATAAATAATGAAGTATACAGAACCTATAATTGTTAGGGCTTCCATCTGGCATCTACAAACACAGCATGGCTCTGGAGGTAGGGAGATCAGACTTGTGACTGGCACAGGAGTCTTGGTAACAAGCAGAGGGATGGTCTAGAAGGGAAAAATACCAGCTGCATCTCCAGGGGCCACACAGGCCACCTAACAGATCAAAGCTTGACTTCCAACAAAACTTCCCAGAAACAAAGGAGCAGGCTTCTCAGTCAGCAGCCTCTGTCACCTTCAGCATGGCTACACCAATGCTGAGAGTGCAGCCAGTCACAGAGGAATTAACTGAAAATGAACTAGAGCAGATTATAAATTACAGCATTTTCCTCCATGAATGTTACAATTTGCTGAACATTCTCTTGTTCCAAGCAGTCATAAAGACAGTTGCAGATTGCAGCCAAGCTTAGGCTTCCTCTCCAGTCCTCAGGCCATTTGAAAGTCTGGCTGCCACAAAGTCATACTACTATACTGTACTCATCTAGCACATGGACCTGAAGCTGTGCACAGAGTACTGGCTGTGCAGCTAGAAAGCAATCTTTGCACCTGTTTCTTTTGAGATCCATTCTATCCTATTTCTATGAGCACGTTCTCTGAAAGGTGATGTTTTTCCTCCTATAATAGTATTCTAAACAAAGAAATAGAGCCTTCTAAAGGATGCAATGAAAAACATCCAAAATTCAAGGTGATACTTCCACTAACCCTTGATTTATACTACCTAATCCCTTTCAGCAAGAAGCATAAATTGCAATGTAAGTCAAGCTTCAGTTATCTCAAGGGCCAGTTGTTTAAGATCATTAGAACAGTAAGCCTATAAATATACACTCTATGAAGGTAAATATCATCAAGAAAGACGGACAAGGGTTTTTCTCTAAGACTTAGCTCTTGTCCAAATGTACAAATCAGTATTTGCTTTTCAAATTCCAAGGCAAATGCATTTTTGGATGCAGTATTTTATTTTCAAAAAGAAAGCTTTGACAAAAAGACTACATGCTGCAGAGTAAATAATTTCCTGCCACTTACTCTTTTGCTAATCCCAGGCTACTTAAGTATCCAGGTTTTCACTAGAAGAAGCAGATTTTGAGTTCTTTCGGTTAAAGGAAATAACTGAAAGCAACCAGATCTCAGGTCACACCAACTGTTAATCATTGTCTGCTACAACAGCAAACCAAAGAGACTCACCATGACAAAACAGCAATGCACAGCAAGACAGTGTGGAGCAGGGCTCTACAGTGCTGGCAGCTGCTCACTGCCTCCATCCTCACACAGCCACCTTAGTTCAAATCTCTCACCTCCATGATTTAGGGTGTTGAGTTTACTCAGACTGTTTACTTCTAACAACTGAAGACTTTCTCAGAGTTATCACCCTGAGGAAAAACTCCTTGCAACTTTCCGTGTTTTTACACGAGAAGCTTCTCACAGAGAGAATATATAAGTGATTCAAAGCAGTATAATAAAACAACATGTACAAGAGCACATAGCTGGAGACTGCTATGAACACAAACCAGGTTAGCACATTAAAATTAAAGGAGAAGCTCGTAGGCCTGAAGTTTTGCTGTCTCTTCCCCAGAAGAAGGAAGCATTTGAGACCGGTACAAGGAATAGGAGAGACTGGGGGGGTTGAAACCATTTGATCTTTTGAGGTTCTTTTCAACCCAGGCCATTCTATGAGACACAGAACTTCCATTTTCAGCTTTAAAACAGAACAAAACTTCTACATGCATTTTCAAGGAAGGTGAGGGGAGCTTTAGTGCACCCACTAGTTACTGTCTTTTCCTGTCCCTGAAAACACACATACTTGTGCTTTGCAGAACTCAAGATCACACAAATTATTATGTTGCACTCACTTTTTCCTGTCAGCTCTTTCATACCTGAGGTAGCTCCCTTGCCTCCCTCATTTGCACCAAGCAGTGAATATTCACCTGCAGTTGAAGCCCTAAACACTTCCCACTTGTAGTGCAGTCTCACCATTTCAGAAGGCACTACAGCTGAACAACACAACTGAGGAGCAGCTCTCACACACTGCCAGGCCAGGGAGCTCCCGCATGTGCAGGCTCTTGGCCTTCAAACTCCTAATGAAACTCCCAGTTTAGTGATCCTTGACAGCTGCAGCAAACTAAACCTGGACCATGATCTGCAACTAGATGAATTATTTTAATTGTTAGACTATTAAAGCAATAACAGAGTAACAATAAATTCTTGACTTCACACATCAGGTTACTCTTTTACAGCCACCATAAACACGATGAATGCTTTCTTTGCATGCTAAACAAACAGTAGTGACTATGCAGAGTTCCTTCACAGAATAGTCAGAGCTTTATCAAATGAAAATATTTACTTCATCTTTACTGTATAGCAGTTAAGAGATGGAACGAGTGTCTTCCTGCCACAATATATTCTTTTGGTTCCCTTCTCAGACAGCAGCAGTAACCAGAAGGGATCCACAGGTTACATGCAACTAGACTGGTGTTGCCCTGGCAATGTTAGCACTTCTGTCATGAGCTACAGCAGGATAAAAACGTAGAAACCAGTTGAGCATGTACTGTTATATTTCTTTGGTCTTCACAGATATTTTGGACAACACAAATTTAATAAAAGATGGTTGTTAATATTTCTTACAACAAAATAGCCAAAGAACTAACATTTTATACGAGGTCACCATTCTTTCTTCTGAAAAACATTGAAATGCACTGGAAGTTAAAGCCTACTCTAAAATAGCAGCACAAATAACTGTTGTGTGCAAAAGAATTGTAGACTCCACAGAAGACCAACAATAAATAAATAAATAAATCAGACCATACAGCCAAGGGCATTGTCCAGACACTTTCTGAACTCTGGCAGGTTTGTGCCATGAGCAATGCCCTGGGAACTCTGTCCACCCTCTCAGGGAAGAACCTTTTCCTGATATCTAACATGACCTTCCCCTAACATGGTTCCATGCCTTTCCCGCAAGCCATGTCACTGTCACCAAAGAGCAGAGCTCAGCACTGCCCCTCTGCTCTCCCTGAGGAGCTGTAGCCACCTTGAAGCCTCTATGCAGCCTCCTCTGCTCTGGGCTGAGTACACTGAGGGATTCAGCTGCTCCTCATATGTCTTCCCCATCTCTGTAGCCCTCCTTTGGGTGCTCTCTAGTAGTTTTATGTCCTTTTTGTATGGTGTTGCCCAAAACTGCTCACAGTGCTCAAGGTGAGGTGGCACCACTGTGGAGCAGAATAAGACAATCACTTCCCTTGACCGGCTAGCAATTCTGCATTCTGTGAACCCCAGGATATGGTTGCCAAGAGATGTCATGCACCATCCCAAAGCTCACAAGCAGATCACCAGGAAATACAGACTACTCACCAAATCAAAATGACATCTTCACTATTCTACTACTCCAACAGAGTGTGTCCTGTGTCCCATGAACCTAGCAGACTCACGAGTGTGCCTGTTTTCCTCATAGTCAGAGAGCCCTTCTCCAGCATTCGCAGACTGCAGGAGCTAACTCCACACTCTAGCATTCAGTTCAGGCCATAATTTTAGCAGAACCACAAGAACACTTGTAGAACAAAAAGGCAACAGCAGACCTACAACCTCAGGCTTTGCAGCCATTACATTTTACAAGCAGCAGTAATACAGTGGGATATTTTTTTCTACTATGCTACAGGCAAATTTAAACATCTATCACCGGAATAATTACAAGGAACTTCTAAAAATTAATTAGATCTGTATCCATCAGCATATTTATGCCAACACTGTAACCACGTGGTATCGAAGTATCTTACAGAATTTATGACCAGAAGAGAGCATTAGTATCATCTTCCTTGGCTTGCTGAATAATAGGGGTCATAAAATCTTATACAATAATTTCCACATCAAGCTTGGTACATTGAGAGCCCTGTCTCCTTATTAAAAAACTAACAATTTAATACCGAGCAAATAACAACTCAACATATCCTTAAAAATTGGTTCTGGCTTCACTGGGAAAATGTATCCTTAGTACAGGCAGATTTCAGCACCCAACTGATGGATTGTCACCATCACCACAGTCCAAAAACTCCACTAAGTGCTGTGTTTATTCACACACTTTGAAGATCCAAGTTGACAAGCAAACTGAACAGAATAGCTGTACTGAACAGTGAACAACTTAAGCTCAAGACAGTTTCTGCTCTTCAGAAGAAACAAGATCTTTTTTTACCAAGTTTTAGCATAAGAGGTATGCTTGAAAATCTGCTCTTCCCACAGTGGGTGAGAAGGATAAAACAACTGAGGCACTGAAGAGCATGACCTCACAGCAAAAACAGTAGATAAACTGTAAGAAGCCATCCATTTTCCTGGCTTTCAGTGTTGCGTTGGAGTGCCCATAATGCTCAAGTGCCCCTAGAACTTGTACCTCATGCAGGGGCACCTGGCATCTTATCAGAAAACACATCTCAAAAGTGATACACCGAATTGAACAAGAGAAAAACACTTACTACAGCTTTTGGCTAGGAATCCAAAATCAAAAGTGGGATTTGTCAATGTGAAGTGATACATGCCAATGTGTTATAAAACCCAAACACAGCTGTTATTTGTCTGGACTGCTTTTTATACTGCCAAGTAAAGCACTACTGTGCTATAATCAGAGAGCAGACATCACCGAGCTCGTTGGGCTTGTAAGTAACAGTATAAATTGAAAAGTTCCGTGAAAGATATGACTTACTGTATTTGTTAAAATAGGGAAGGGAAAATGCTATAGTTACCAGTCTGGAAAAGCAGAATTATTAGCTCTTAAAGTGCTGACTGGGGTGAGAAAGCAGGAAATATTTACATTGCCTGTTCATATACTGAGCCTGCATTTTCCCTCCTTCCATGTCTAACGTTTCTCATGAATGAGGCAGTTGACTGAACACAAACTGACTTATCACTGTTCCTTGTTTCCTCCCTTCCATAAAGGATATTAAGACCGATGAATTGTGAGGAGGGCTACAACACTGAGTAAAGACCTTATTTTTTGTCTGAACAGAATATGTAATACCTGGGCCTCTCCCATAAAACTAGAAGGGCATCGGTGAGCTAGGAGGCAGCAATTCACAAATTCACAGATGACACAGATATCATCCATGTGAAGTTCAGTGACTTCCCTGCCTTCGCTTCCAAGTCACCATGCCAAGATCATAAATCTGACCTTCCTAATATTCTAAAATGGTTGATTTTATAGATGCCTTTTGAAGACATGCATTTCTGTAGACTTTAGAGTAACTTCTGCTGCATACAAACTTCAGTAACATTAATTACATTATTGATAATCTCTTTCTACTCACCGATTCATATTGTAAAGAATTATTCAGCCCAGTTACCAACATTCTGAAAATAGGAAACTAAAAATAAAAATTTTTAAATAAACCATTTTCCAAAAAGAATAATTAGTTGTACTGAAAAGGTGTTAAAGCACTAAAATGCAATAACCGTTCAAATTGTCCAATTCTCCTCCATCGGACTTCCTTGAAATGATTCTGTGTACCAAAACATTTGCATGCAGCCATTCTTAAAAAATACAGAATCATCAATTTAGCCAGAAGAGAAAGCAGCATTTCATAAGCTATGGGGATAGTCTCCAAACTCGCGTTTGTTTGCACATGACACATGCTGGAACACATACTGGGTGATGGAAGCAAGCTGCATCAATGCCACTAATTTTGCTAGAAGAGGTGACATTTATCACCTTCAGCTGTGGTGCACTTAGAGGCAAAAAGACAGCCCACGTGTTCCTACAGCTCTGGTGTAAATTTGGTAAAGCTTCAGACTGCATAGAGTTCCTAGAATTCCTTGGTTGTAAAAATATGGAAACCTGCTGACCTTCCTCATATAATTAAATCCCATTTGTTTATCTTGACAAAAAAAAATAGAATTATAATCTGAAGACAATGTACAAGAATATTCTTACATTTAGCAGCAATTGTTATTGGTTTACTTTACTATTTGGTGCACATAGAAAATACAGAATAGTAGATCTGCTTCATTATAAAGTAACTTGAGATGCTTTACTTTCCTAAAAAGGCCCCAAAGGGGAATGCATCACATCACATACTGTACAGAAATCTAGTCATTCTGCTTATTTAGCTTGTTTTCAGTATTTCACTCTCATCTTGAGCTAAGAACTGATGAGGCTCAATTTGTTGCCAGATAACATTCATTGCCACTGCTGGAACCTGTGAGTCACAGCTGCATTTTTAACATGAAGGCTTTTGTTGAATACTTCCATTGTATCTCAGTATACTTTACTGAAATCCAACAAATGCAATCACACCATCAATTCTATGGACTTCTGAATGGCCATGAAGCACTGTACTTCTGACTGATATCATGAGCCCTTCAAACATTTTGCTGACATTATTCATTTCTGGAAAATATACATTTAATTTACCATACAGACAGGTTTTTCAGTGGCTTTATAGGTGCTCAGTCTGTGCACACACTCTCTTCCCTACCTAAAAGATCCCATTTACATAATTATTGCCAGTGACCTATGAAGCCAGTATGCTGCCACCTAAACAAGCATAGAAATGTGAGTAATTCAAACTTCAGAAGATCCAGACAGAAATCTTGTCTCACTTAGAGTTGTAACCTATTGATTGTGTCCTAAGTGTTACCTAGATCAGCAGTCATATTGCAGTTTCAAGTGCTGCCAAAAAGAATGTGAATACAGTACTGTTGGTTCAAACTCAAATTACTGTTAGATCAAACTACAAATGATGCATCAAATACAGAAGAAAAACAAAACAAAAACCCAGAATAACGGTCTGAAGTTTTTATAACAAAAAGGGCAGAACAGTAGTAATTGAGAAGTGAGAAAATTCAAGTCAATGAACTCAGACTACCCATTTGGTAATATGAACTGCACAAGGCCCTCCACCCTCACATCATTAAAAGCAGTGATAGCAGGAAAATAAAAGTGACATTTCTATGTTGGATGCATATGTCAATTGGAAAAATCCATCCCTCTGGATAGACTGTCATATAATAAATTAGAACTTGAATAGACCATGCTAATAAGATAGCTTGGCAAGTTCTGCTGCCTTGAATGACAGCAGCTAACTCACTAGCTTGTGGACAGCTTTCAATAGAAAGGCTTGCAATTGCTGGAGGCAAACTACGGAGGAGTTCTTCCAACTTCAGTGGTTTTGCCCACACTACTTCTTCCCATGATTATTCAGTTAAATTTAGGTGATCAGGGATGGAGAACAGGATATAAAGTTACAACATAAAGATGGAGAACAATATTAGTACTGTAAAACAAAATGAAGGGATACCAAAATTCTGAACTGAAGGAGCTGCACTTCAGGATCTTTCAATAAACATACACCAACAAAAACAACTTCTTATATTGGCTTTTTATGATGGCATAACTGTGTCGGTGAACAAGGGAAGAGCCATTGATGTCATCTATCTGGATTTCAGTAAGGCCTTTGACATGGTCTCCCATAATACCCTTCTCTGCAGATTGGAATGATATAGATTTGAGGGGCAGAATCTCTAATGAATAAGGAGAATGTTCCAAGATTGTACCAAGAGAGCGGTGGTCAATGGGTTAATGTCTGTTAGTAAGTTAAGGAAAATAAGACTATATTAAAAAACAAACAAACAAAAAAACACCATGCTATTATTTTGTTCTGCAAAAATGCACAGATCTAAAGATATAAAAACACAGGTTACTTTTTTGTACAGCCAACATTCTCCAACACAATCATCAAGCTATTACACTGCATGATGGGAATAGGGTAATGGAAAAGGCAGATGGTATGCATCTCAGGATCAGCAGGGCAGGCTGATCACCAACCTGGGTTTGGCAGAGACTGCAGAGAGTCAGAGCTCATCAGATCTGCCAGCACCAAGCAGACTCCTGCAGAGCTATTTCCCGTCTCTGCATCCAGTTTCCCTGCATGCCATGTAAAAAGGGCATAGAGCTGGACCTAGGCTGCTTGTGTGTGTGCTGGTGCCAAAGAAAACATTCCCTCTTGGCGCAACCAAGGCAGGAGGAAATGTCTTAGGCCACAGGGATAAATGGTTTGTGCACCATCCAGTATCTTTAAAAGAGAGCTCTAAATTCCCATCTTCCAGCACTCCTCCTGAAAGGATGGGTACAGAAGCTGCTTTTTTCCGTCTGAGAGAATGTGCTCAGGTTTCATAGCTACCACAGGCAGCCTCTACAAGTGCCTCAGAGAGCTGCCAGCCATTAACCCTTGATGAGCACAAGTTCACACAGGCAGTGGGCATACTAAGATCAGATCACTATGGCCTATTCCCAGCTGCCAAATGCTACCTCCTTGTTATGGGGGGCTGTTGTTTAAAGAAAAACAGTCCTGAATGATCCAAAAAATTATTATCTGAAGTCAGCTTGTCTTCTATTCAAACATGGGGACAAAGAGACTCATGTTGCATCTTGTATTCTTTTTGCTATATTTCTAGAAAATTACACATCTCAAAAAGTAATGTTAAAAAGGAGAAAGAATAGAAAAAACATTATTTTTTTTTTTAATTTAAATTCAGAATCTTTCATGGATTGATTTAATGCAAAGGGTTTCTCCAACCTCAAATCTGCTCTTCTTTTTCAGAAATCTGATTTTTCTTAAACCTAGTTTTCATTTCATCTACAGCTTTACATTTGAAATAGAACCTTGACAAACCCAGACTCCTTTAAATAAGGGTTTTTAACCCAGATCTTAAAATTGCCAGAAACTGTAAAATAAAGGAACTTTCATAGATACCAAGTGAAAAATATCCTTGCCAGAACCAACTACTCCTAACCGGAGAATGTGAAGGCAAAATAAAGCTTTCTGCCTCCTCCAGAAGCTTTGGAAAAAAAAGAAAATAAAAAAGCAATATCAAGAAAATATACAATGTTGCAGTTTTGTGGTTTTTTTTTTTTTACTATTTTTTTTTTCCCTGACTCCCATGGGAAGGGAAAGTAAAAGTGGTATTATCATAAAAGAAATTATATTCTCTCAATTTGCACTCTATAAGAAAGAGAAAATTGGTCATCCTGAACTACTTCACATGTACTTCAATACTTCATTTTCCATTGGAAACAAAGAAGGTGAAACAAAAGGACTGGCCAAATCCAGCTGTTCAAGCTGCAAATGTGCTCAGTAACTATAACTCAAAAATGAGCAAGTGACTCTCAAGAAACATGAAAAGTTCATCTTGCACTGTAAGTTCTCTAATATCAAGCATTACAAAGGTGTGTCATAGCATGTATTGTACTGCCATGGAGTAGTTCTCAATAGAATCAGCAAAATCCAGAATACAGCTGTTCTATATGATCACAAGAACTGGTTTCTTAAATATTCTTCTTTTCCTATATGTATAACTTCATTTTTTACACAAGAATTTGTCTGAAGTTGTGATATTGAAGGGAAACTGGTAATTATTAAACCATTTTCTAAATTTTCACCTTGTTGACCTCACCTTCTACCTCTTCATGAAATTACTTGGACTTTACAAAGGAAAAATCCACAGGAAAAAGATTCAAAGATGCCAACCTTTGGCTCAAACGGGTCCAATGCCACAGCCCCAGGAGCTCAGGGAGTGTTCCAAGGAACATGCTGCCTGCCTTGTTCTCTAACAAATAGCCAGTTAGAACAGGCAATGTCTGTTCTAGAGATTAAATATTCATTTTTTCCTTCCAAATGTGCATTTCCATTAAGTGGGTATTTTTTCTCTATAAAAGGAACAATAGTTTGGCTGTGATCCACGTACTCTTACTGAGTATCATTTTGATTAAGGGTCATAAAAATAAGATAAAAAGTGAGCCAAGAGCCTGCAGCTGAATCCACCATACCGTACTCACTACAGCCTGGCTTCAGACCAGGCTCCAGGCAGACACCACTACAGCAGTACTAACAGATGGTCTCCTAATCTCAACAGATGATAAGCAGACACTGCTCTCACCCTTTCACATCGCTCTGAACCTTCTGACACTGTTAATCAAGATACACTGCAGTCCACTCCTAATAGGTTCACAGGAGCCAGGGGCGATTTGCTAGAATGGCTCTAATTCCATCCATGAGAAATGCTCTGTATGACCATACACTAGCAAGACATGTGGAATTACAGCTGAAATTAATTCTCATAAAATTATTACAATTAAAAACAACATTATCAGTGCTGCTTGCTGCAACTGGAAGCAACCCCTTAGAAAACAACAAATCAGCCTTAGCTATGATCTCTTAGTTACCTTCACTTGCAAATGCAGTATTTATGGTATGCATTATTCAGTCATTCAAAAACTACAGAAGAAGCAAGATATTTCTGCTCTCTACTATGGTTTTCTGCAGAACACTGGAGTATGCTCCATGTTTTTCATTCAGCTACCTGACTTCTGGCTTCAAAAATCTTAGGAATGAGCTCTTGAAGCATGGCAGTCTCCAGAGTATGAACAGTGTCTATCCTGGGCACAGTTAGATGTCCATCCCAAACTGCAATAAGACAACCAGAAAAATAAGCAGCAATATATATTTAAAAAAAAAAAAAAAAAAAAAAAAAGTTAAAAACTGACACACAGTAAAATCGCTTAGTAATACAATTTTGTACAAAACTCACAGGAATTAAGTGTGCTGTGACAAAAGCAGGGTAAGAAAATGTACGAAGTATCCTTTAAAAGAGATGGCATTTCTTACCATCTCAGGACCTTCCTCTTTCCTGTCTCATATTGGAAGTATTAATTGTAAGATGTTGTAAGGAACATGGCAGATGGCAAAGGTATTAAACAGGAAGTCAAACTTGGACTGTCAAAGTTATGATCTCAAATAGTATGATTCATAAAGGTCTATAGATCTGCCTCAAACTTTATTTCTTGCCACTCATCACTGTCTTAAAAGCATACACACAAAATTTTCAGGGTTCAACCCTCAAATACATCACGAAAGAAAATATGCTCACTAATCTACACTGAAAATCACCATGTTCCTTGTTTACACTCTATAAAACCTACGCATTAATTCAGGAGATCATATCCTAGTGTGTTTTTTCCATGTCAGCCACTTTTATGTCACCTTTTATTGGCTGCTCTTGGCACTGACCAGCAGTAAATAATTTCTGCTTACCTTTAGACTTTCAGTTTATCTTTTCACTGGTTACTACTGACTCCAGTCTCACTTGTGTAGACAATTAATTTGCCATTAATTAGGCACTTTGAGCATTCTGAGTTCAGTTAACTGCCTCACAAAGATCAAGAGAAGGAGCAGTCGATGATCCAAACATACTAAAGTGGACAGCAAAACAGTACAAGACAAAAACATCTCTAACTTCAATTTCTCTGGAATGTAAAGCAGAAGAGTTGGGATTAGCGAAAGGATGGGCATGAAGTAAGCATAGAGGGACAAAGAGGGAAGATTCTGTCAGTCTTACAAGTGATGCACACCAATGGCAGTAGTGGGAAACAGATTTTAAAAGATTCTAATATTCTTGAGTTTATATTTGTGATAACACTGCAGCCTTTTGGGGAAGCAACCCAGTGAATCCACAAAGATATAAGATGTACCTTCTAGCAAGCATATAGATCCTTCTGTGCTAGGTGGTTCCCCCAGCTACCACAAATGCTCCCCTGCTCAGCTGAGCATCTCACACAGTAATCATTTTCACACACACAGGCACAGCTCTCTGGGTGGAGAGCTCTCACACTGGCACAGATGACAGGAAGACATCCTGCTGAAATGCTTCAAGCTGACAATAGGGGAACTGACTGCGCGCCCACTAGCCCTATTTTTCACCCATAAAATTCTTTACAACTTGTACAGCTTGGTCTCCCAAGAAATCTGTATTCTGCAGGAAAGAAGACTGGGAAGTTTTTATTTCATTTTAGTTGATTACAAATGGCAAAATTCAAGCAATATTTGTTAACAAATTTTGCCTGGCAAAAACGTTCAGTGTTAAAAGAAAACCAAGCTCCACTAACAGAGCTTTAAGATCAAGCTTCTTGCATGTTTTCACCTTACTAGACCTTAGTTAAGTGCCTTAAACACCTTTGCAGGATCCTGAAAGGAAGCACAAAGCAGGGATTCCTGCACGAACAATGAGAATGTGCTCAGAGGGCAGCACACAGCCTCTGTGCTACTGCAGAGCTTCAGAGCACCTGCCCCTGGGGAAGGCCCTGCTGCTTACTTTGCTTCATGCAGAAGTGATGCCCATCTCACCAGCACATGACAAAACAAGTTCGTTTTCTCATAGTACTTCTCAAAGTCTGCTCTTTCTTTGCAGGATTTTCTTATTATTACAATACAGTTTTAACCCATACACACACAGCTGTGTGTGTGAACCCAAGCATTTGCTGATGGGTCAAAAGAGAGGAAGAAATGGTTTTCTTTTCCACATCAGACACTTTGACATGAGCTCTGCAGAAATCTTGTGAGATTGCCTTGTCTCAATTCCAGATTGGAAACTGGAATGGTAGCTGACTGTTCTTATTGGAAATTCCTAAGTCCATTCCTGCAGCTAGTTTTAAAATTAAGGCACACTTCTATAAGTACATGCACATGGATGGATACACACACAGTGTGCATTTTACCTGAATACCTTCTTTTAAAATGTTACTGATGCATTAGGCTATAATAGCTTTGGATTAATTGTCAAATGAATCAACTCTCATGCCTCTTGATAACAAACTTTCCTGGAGTTGGAAAACATTATAATAAGCTGAAGTACATCACATCAAAAGCCTACGCAGTATTAAATTAACATAATGTGATAAGATACAATGTGACATAACATCTTCATAAACTTAAGCATGTCAGAAAATAAGATATCTTTCTATCGGCTTATTCTGAATCTAATCCATATTTAATCAGCCAAATCACTAGCCAGCAACTTTTAAAGTTTATTTAATAACACCAATTGTCTATGGTGACCCAGTTAGAACTATACAAACAAAGTTAACAAAATACCAGGACAGAGAACATTCAAACCTTCAGGAGTTATACATGAGTGAACTGAAACCTCATTTTCAGGGTTTGGCATTATTTTATCTGGAATGAAAAGAAAGTTTTGTGGTTTTCTTTTTTCATTTTAATAGCATGCCAACTTTTCTTCTGTGTAAATGACAATGTATCGTATACAATCAGCATGGTGGAATTTACTAAAAATCAGGTATCTAGTAACTGATGATTCCCTAACAGAAGGATCAGGATTCTGTTTAATAACAAAAGATTTGAAGCATTTCTGAACTCTGAACACCCAGAGCAAGGTAAGGATTTTTATCATCTTAGTTTGAAAAAATATTGCTGCAACTGCGACTGGAATGTACTTCTTGTCCAGTTACAAATATTTTGGCTGGAATAAGATTTTTCATGGTATCTTAGCAACTATAATTTTATCCAAGCAAATGCTGCGTAACAGAAAAGCATGAGTATGAATTTCCCTCAAAAATATTGAAAGGGGAAGAGAATCTCAAGAATAAGTACAGGTTTAATTCACATTTCAGGGGAAAGAAAACAGGCATTCCTCCTACTACCCATATAAGCTACAGTGCCAGCTGCTAGCTGTAACAGCTAGAAGGAACACGCACTGCTAATGCACATAAGGATCTGCGTGTCCTACAAATTCTTGTATTTCCTGTGAGTGTACAATAGACTTCAGTGGACAATTTGAAGAAGTAATAAATTACATCTATTTTGAATACTTGAAAGGTATGGAGGAGCCCTTAACTCTGGTAGAATTGTGTCTATTTACATCAATTGGCTGTGCTAATCTAAACATGGTTTCAGCTTTTGAACAAACAAACATAAGGATGAAAACCACACCATTCCTAGAATCACTCTTATGCTATGGTCTGGATTCATTCAAATTCAATCAGAAATAGTAAGACTCTGGAACTACCTGATACTTACCTAACTATAGGTTCTCTGAAATACAGTAAAGAGACTTGATACATCTTTCGAGTACCCTCAGCCTTCCTAAAAAGAATGCTCTGCTTGCATATGTCACAGGGGGGACAGGAATTACCTTTTATGTTTTACTATCCCTCAACACAAGCATAAAAATTCCATAAAGTCCCTGTTCATGTGTGAACTCTGTTTTCTCAATAGGTAAGTTTGGTACCTTCCAGAATGTCTATGGTCTATAGATGAGAATTTGCTCTATCAAATAGTATTCTTGTGCTCCTTGTATGTTTTAATTTCCATGGAAATAAACAGGAGGTATTACTTTCAGAGCAACTAAGATGCAAGCACATTTAGGCAGCTTTTGCTTCCAATGAAAAATTTGTTTAAGCAGAAGAAGAAACAACTTCTGAGCTTTCATGCATCCTTTTTCTGAAGCAACAGTAAGCCCCAGCTCCATTCAGCAACACTGCTATAGCCTACACAGCCAACTACAACATAATCAGCTCAGACTCTTGTCAGAATGGACATCTCAAGCCAATTTCAGTGTCAATAAAAATCTTATATAAATTGTCATGCATTGAGAGCAGCCCAGAAAGGTGCTGTTTTATCATTTGGAAGCACACAAACCATCAGTATGATTTCTAATGCCAAGGAACATTCAAGTATTATAAAACAGCAGAGGTATTTTCTTGTATCTTAATGACTGCTCACCAGCAGTTTTAATAGAGTTTTCCTAACTGAAATGGAATATTTTTAAAGAGCACAGTTCAAAGAGGAGTAACATCACTAAAACAAGAGTTCTGAAATTCAGCCATAGTCTTGTCTGTGTTACTTAACCAGTATTTGATCACTAGAGCAATATATTTCTAATTTAAAGATGAAATTTAAGTAAGGGATAAAAATTGGTCACAGCTCTCTGAGGTCTAATTTATGATGAAGCTTGCCATAAAGTTGCTTGCAAACTACATAATACTATTTGAAGCAGAGAAGCTCCAACAATATCCATTATTCTGTTAGTATCTCCAGATGAGCAGAGCCTGGCCAAAAAGTCTGTCGTTGCCTAAAGCAGAAAATAAATCTTGTTTAAATTCAGAAATACTGAGATTTACTCAACTTCAACAGATATACCTCAGGAAGGCTAATGAGGGTGAAGAGGAACAGGACAGTTTGAGACTTCAAGTAAGAAAATATTGCTCTTTTCAAAATTCAATGTGGTATCAACTCTTCCTAGCAAAGAAAAAAGGATCCATATGAGCAATTATGGTTGATGGCACTATTTAGAATCACTTCTCAATGGAAAAGTATTGAATAAAATCAAATTAAGCATCACACAGATGTTTCATCCAGAAACATTGAAGATCCAAAAGCATCCACTCCATGATCTTCCAGGCACAGACATGAGGCTCACCTGCCTGTAGTTTCCTAGGTCTTTCTTTCTCCTTTTCTTAAAAATGGGAGTGATGTCTCCTTTTTTCCAGTCACTGAGGATTTTGCCTGACAGCCATTTATTTATTTATTGCTGCATGCCAAATCCTTTACGGTCAGTGCTATTATACTGCAGGAGTAGCCACAGAATTGTCATATTCCTTTTAAAACTACTGCTTAAAAGTTTTGGTGGAACTCAGCAAGGAATCCTGCAGCAGTTATTTCCAAGTTCTATGCTGATCCACAGATTGACTCCTGCTCCATTACATTTGTATGTACTTTTTTTAAAAGCATCCTCCGACCTCTTACAAGATAAAAGACCTAAGAATCACTACGTGTCATCTTCTGAGATTGTTAGTAACATATTTCCAAAATAATTATTACCAGGCATTGCCTGCTGAAGAAAGTGTTTTTCTGTTGGAGAGTACTAGTTTGTCCTGTCAGAAACACTTATGATGCAGACTCCAGTTAGACCATATGAGGATTAGAAGGAGGAAAAACTAAAAGAATAAAAAACAAAAAACCCACCTAGCTATATGTACAACTATTTTAAAACAAATGCAGCTACAAATACTGCATATTTTGTTTTCTTATATACAGAGGAATTGGAAGAGAAAGCTACTGAGAAGGAAGAGAAAGTTACTAAGCACGAAGATTATATAAACAATTCCTTCAACATACAGAAGCTATATGAGGTGGAATTTTAACACACAAAACTGAGTACCTAAAAATTATTAGTATTTAGTTGTAAATAAAGTATGTTTCCTTAAATCTGATACATCTTTTTAAGATTAAAAACACTGCCACTTGTCCCAGCCAAGCTCATAAACTTGCTTCTTCTTTTCACGTACAGTAGATCTGCAAATAATTTGCCGGTCACAAAGCCCATTGATACAGCAGGCCATTGTCTATTGCTCACAAAAACTTTAAACCATGTTAGAAAGAAGATTGCTGTCCTGAGTCCATCAGTGTTTTCTGTAACGAGTAGCATGAAAGTATTCTCACAACTACTTTGCAATACCTGCTTCCCCAGCCTCTTTTAGATAAATCTCAGGATTTACATTTACTAAATCCATATGAAAGTAGGCTGCGTTAAACACAGCAATATTCTACTACATCCTTACTGACAATTGGTGCCTTGCAGACAGATGAACCCTTACCGTGTCTTGAGCAGAAGTTCCAGGAGTGAATATAATAGCAGTGAGCTGCTTATGTCCCTGGTGACCCCAGTCAGATTCATATGCTTGGTCTATTAAGAATGAACGAGATTCTGTTTACCGCCGGAGGCTATGGGAGCTGATGGCCTCTATATGTTTCAGTTAAAGGACATGAGTCAGCAAGCACAAGGCTAAAGCTCTGACAGACCTCTGGGAATTGAACTAGGGCAAGGTAGACAGAACAGTTTTCCTACACAGATTTGGCTCCTGGGAGTAACTTGCATACAAACGTGAAATGACAGACATTCCCATTTGGTGCTGATGACATTCCATTCTGTGTGAACATAAAAAGAAGCACCAGGATCACAGTTCTGAACCAAACTCAAGAAAGAAGAGAGTTCAGCCTCAATCATTCAATTTCCAAGTGAGTTACACACTGGGGCAAGCATGTAAACTGCACTCTGACAGCTGTGTGTGGATTACACTGCTTGCACACATCAGCCAGGTGAAAGAGAGCTTGTCAGCAATTTAGCAGCAGGTGAGGATAGACTAGGATATACCCCACTAACTTGGTGAGGTTTTTTTTCCTCCTTGTCTTACTGTGCAATTAGCCTTTCTGTGGGACAAGGAGGACAAAAATTAGGGTGGCAAGCAGTCAAGTGCTTTTCATACACCACTGAATGTTTTAAGCAGATTATTCTACAGGCATGTCTAAAAAACACAGTAGCAGAAGTTGTGTGAAGATTGTGTATTAAAGTTTCTAGCGTTCAAAACAAAAGCAATAGATACCACTTTGAAACTGACAAAGTATAAGATTTCCTTACGTACTTTATCTAAGGTCCCAATGCCCAAGGCTTCCAAAGGACACCAAAGCCAAGGAGTCCCTTGCCAGCTAAAGTGGTCACCTCAGACCACTTCATTACTACCTTAAATGTCCAAATGACAGTTCTCTTCAGCTGGTTTTCTTTTACCTAGCATCTTCCAAGTAGAGAAGAAACAACACACATCATTCTTCTATTTCATTTCTGCCTTCCACTAACATGGTTTATTTTTTCCTAAAGGCAGGAAACAAAGCAATGTCTTAAAAAGTTTCCAGGTCAGTAAACACAAAGTTTACCTAAAAACGCCTAAAAATCATGGAGGAAGGCAGGCAGGAAATACACCCAGAAAATTCAAAACTTACTTTAAAATTTCTCAGTTTCCTCAGGTGAAAATTGGATTTTGAGATTCGCAGATTTAAGTTTGCACCTGAATATATCTATATATACACACACACATATGTATGTGCATATAACTCCATTTAATTTTTTCTTTTCAAAGCATGTTGATCTTCTTGCACCACTTACAAAACATATACAATGACAACCTCCAGCTACATCATTCTATTTTTGCTTTTAATAACAGAAATCCCACATCCCTGATCCTAGCATTCTACGCTCTTGTGCTACAGTGGGAATTTTGAGTACATAATGACAACTCGGAGAACATCCAAAGCACAGCAGAGTTGATAGCAATGTGGATGCTGAATGCAGAAGTTGTACTGCTTCTGGGATTACATTTTTGTTTGTTCTCCCTAAGCTATCTCTGTACCAGAAATCATACCCCCATGAGACTCAAACAAAAACCTAGTCTCAGAAGTATGGCTCTCACATTCACCATCAAACACTATGAGGATAAAGCTAGTTTCCAGTAAAAAATTTGTCAACACATACACAGTTCTTACCTCAGTGTAGATGAGGTCATTGCTTGTGTTTTCTACATGAGATTTCTCTCAGGAAGAACTCCTTCACTTCCACCATAATCTCCATACAGGCTATATTTTACAGACAGTTGTCACTAACTCCTTCTACAGATAAATGCTGAATACCTTTAGAACCTGGTGGCTAAGCTCACAACATCTCTCCGGAAAGGGGCTGCACACTGGAGCTGCAGGGAGAATGGAGCACTCTTATTCCCTTTAAAGACAACACATCTGGTGCAGAATTCACTGTTGTAAACACCTATTTTGAATAAGGGGACTACATACAGTTATATGGCCACTGGAGATAAAAGCAACATGGGAGTCAGTGAAAGTCAGTCACGCTCTTATCCTGAAGGAAAGATGATGCTTCTCTGAGTCAGACACACTGCAAAGATAGGGCCAGACTGAGAATTTAAGATTCTTACTGTTTTTATACAATGTACTTCTTCCACTGCAGCCAAGAAAGATTCCATGGGAAAGAAAAAAACCTACATGGTGCATATCACTTGTCCACACTCTGAACACTGGGTCATCACTAAGATCAGAGGTTTTTTTTGTTTGATTTTTACCTGCTTCATCTTAATTCACTTTGATCAATAAGAACTTATAAAAGCACTTCTGTTAGCAAAGACATCTACACAAGTTTAAGGAGACTGTGAAGTTCCACTGAATTATCACTTAAACACCATACTGGCTTCAACCTAGTCTGTGAACTGTTCCAGAAAGCACTGAATTTAACCAGAGCAATTTGATGAAGTAGGTTTTATGAGTCTTTTATGATTCCCTCATAGATTAAACATCACATACACTTGCCAGCTCTCCAGACCAGCACTAGATTAGTATTTTAGATACAGCCCAGGGTCTCAGTGAAAGACTCCAGGACAGTATCCATAGAGCTACACTATGGGGATGCCAACACAATCCAAATCTCAGTACCTTAAGATAAATGAGTGAAAGCACAGCTCTCACTCATTTATTCATACATATAATCAAGAAGAAACACTAGTACTTCATCACCATTTTGTGAAGAGCATAAAAAGTTAATGGTCAGATTAAGAAGAGAACAATTATACCACTGTATCTGAGATTTCTTCATTTTAAGTGGTGTGTGTGATAGTATTTCATATAATGTGCAAATTATGACTCAAAACCCTGAACACTAACTTAATTTGAAGTGTCTAGATGGAAAATTCAACTGACAAGTGTCATTCATCCCAACCAAATATCTTCCACACTGTTAAGCAAATGACAAGATAGTAAAGCAAAATGGAATTTAAACAGTGTTTTTCCTTCCCATTCCAGTGAAGCACAAAATATGAATCCCACTTCTGCTCTCTGAACAATCTCTGCTAATATACCATTAATGAGGCACTCTAAAGAAGTTTTCATTAGTTTAAAGCAATACAATCATTCTCATCTCTTCTTCTTGGCTACCGTTCATTTGTTCTTCAATATACTATACGACATAAAACTGTCAGGATATTACTTAAGGTATATGCCAGAAAGAGGGGTGTGACAGAAACAGAGAGCATTTTACAACTGAGCTGTTCATAGAAGCAAGCTGACTGCAGGCACCTCGGATAGGAAAGGAGAAAGACTTCTGAAGGATTTTAAGAGGTTAAGCCCACGTTTTAGCTTTCAGCATGGCAGGCCTCCCCTCAGTGGATACAAATCTCCATAGGTCTTTTTCAATCAACGCAGTCAGTTCTGAAATCAGCCTTTTTCTCTCCCTCCAGATCCCCTGCTTCACATTCAGCCTTAAGAGAAAGCTCACGCAATCTGTTTAAATGTAACTCAAACTGCAGGTATTTTAGTGGATTTGTGTTTGCATACAGAACCCCAGTCTTTTAAAGCTGTGTGTTGAAGGGAAAGTAAAGCTCCTTTTATAAAAAAAACTTCCAATTTCAAAGGAATATGCTCAAATTCTTGGTACATTAATAACAGTTTTCCACACAAGATGCTTCCAAGATAACAGAACACTCTTTTTCATACAATCATGAGGTGAAGCCTCAGCTACCAACTGCAGCCCAGGCTTGCTCCACACAAGGCTTGCACTTCAGGCAACTAAAGGCAGCCCCAGTTTTACCTGCTTTGCTCACTGTTGCACACCGCTCAACGGGCAGAGAGGCACCCAGACTTTCCTCGTCTCCTGTAAATCACCACCACATCCGACTTTCCCCAGCCCTACTACTACACTAATAGAAAAATAAAAATAAAAAATCTTATTCTGCCGTTTTCTGGCGAGGAGCTCCCAGAGGCTGAGCTACGTGACTCTCCTGGCAGCAAAGCCCTGCCGTCTCACGCGCGGGGCAGCACCGCTTCCCGCTCTGTGGAGGATAGCAGACAAAAGCCCGCTCCATCCCAAACGCTGTGCAGCACCTCGCGCCGCGCCTGCAGCTCGAGCAAACTCCCGCCGGTGCAGCAGCAGCAGATGGCCGGATGCTGGTAGCAGGGCTGCTGCGGAGGCGCGTGGCCGCAGCGCGCGGCCAGCACCGTCAGCCTCCTACCTTACCTGCGTGCCCTCACTCCCACCAGCTCAGCCCCCTCCAGCCCTTATGCGTTCCTAGTTCTCCATAGCTACAGACGCTAAAGTTTCTTCAGAGAGCATTTCTGTTTCTGGCTCGCGCCACCGTGAGCAATGCCGGTGTCTGTTCACCGTGGCTGAGCTCACCATTCCATTGCTCGTATGTAAAGAGGGTGACAGAAAAGCAGTAACATATCGCCTGTAGGGGTCTGCAAGACCTGATTCTGCCTGTGGGTGTAACCTCTTGGAAACATTAGCAAAGGAATTGCATTTCAACAGGCCACGAGGCCACAACCTTCTCTCAGCATAGCAGTGACTTTTTCATCAAGTGTGGAAGTGAGGAAGGGTCACCCAGGGAAGAAAAAGCTTAGAGAGAAAAAGACCACAGTCTTGATTGTAGTTAGGAAGTTAGGACACTCCAGTTCACAGTTCAAGAGAGATTAAGGATTAGCCAAGAAGGTCAGCAGTAAACTGGAGAATGGCACTTCTCCAGGCACAGAACTGGTGCAAAGCTGGTTTTGAAAGGATCATTGACACTGACAGGGAAAAGCAAAACCATCTCTGAACTCTCAGTAAAAGCACAGTTTGGCTTTTCCTTTGTTCTGTCCCTCATCACTTGCTGGCCTGGGCTCCTGATACTCCCACATTAAGGTTGGGTGTTTTCAGCAGCAGTGAACAATTTGGAAACAGGACAGAACTGGAAAGCTCTTTGTGACTGGAAAGCTCTCAATCCAAGGAAAATGAGATTCAAAGTAGGTTGCTTTGGTACATCAAGCAGGCACTGATGAGAACATGACTAAAGAACAGATATAGTTGGGTGGCTTTAGTGACAGCTAAGGACTTGAGGAGGATGTGAGGGTATGCATGGAGTGGTAAACTTCATTTAAAAAAAAAAAAAATGAGAAGCAGGAGTGCTCACATCTCTTTGAATAACTCTTATTAGAATGAAAACTGCTGGGTTTATTGTCTGCTCCTCCAGCCCTGTCAGTCACAGCGCTGCATGTGGCCAGGATATGACTGATACATCCTGACACAACATATCAAAATGCCAAAAAAAAAAAAAAAAAAAAAAAAAAAAAAAAAAAAAAGAATTGAAATATGGGTCTAAATATGTAACAAGATCGTGTTATTTGGAATTATCATGACCTTTGGGGGGAAAAAAAAAAAAAAGAAAGAAAAGAAAAACAAAAACAAAAAACAAAAACAAAAGCATGATATTCATGAAAACTTTTTTAACCTATTCACCAATAATTATAAAGTTGGACAAAAGAATTAGTCATCATCTTTTTTTCTGATTCGTACATCAAACACAGCCCATGAAAAATCACCATAGTAAGAATATAAAGCCTTACAAAATTCACACTCCTATATCTCAGAGGATTTCAGGATAGTTGGGCCAGATGACCTTTACAGGTCCCTTCCAACTAAATGACTCAATGATTCTGCAAATAGAACAAAATAAAGTACAGAATCTGCTGGGCTACTGAAGACCAGGACAGTGGGATTCCTGGGAGAGAAAAAGCTCTAGCAGAGCTCAAAAAAGAAAACCAACTTGAAAACATCTAGGTCATTGCTTCAAAATTGTAAGGATACTCAAGGTTTCCTAGAAGGTTAATTCACCAGCATGCAACCTGGGAGTCCAGATTTGTATGAGCTAATTAACAAGATATTCTTAAATACATCAACAAGTTCAGTCTAACAAATGCTCTGAAAGCGAAAATGAGCTTAGCAACAACTTATACATTCAAATTTATTTCACATACCAAGATTTCAGGCTTCTAGGCTGAACGCACTTCCTGTGGTTTTGTTTCTATAGTGGTTGTATAGTTGGAATAATACAAGTACAGTTGTAATTACAGAGTAAATGAATAGCCAAAGGGTACCTAAGAAAAGACTCACCAGTGCTGAGGCTTTCAGTTGAGATGGATGCTCACCAGTGTTGAGGCTCACCACAAAAACTCCACAAAGGAGCAATCTCCAGAAAGAGATGCTACCTTAATGGTGGTCAGCCCTTAAATGGGATCTAGGAGAGGTGGAATCAAGCTCCACCCCTTGGGAGCACAGCTGAATTACGTTCACCTGTGCTCCCACAGCTGACTTGTTGCTTGCCTCAGATGGTTAATCAGAGGTTCAGGCTGTGATCATTTTCCTTACAGTGTGTAATTCAGCCTCTGATGTTTACAACTCTAATTTTTATATTATTTGTATCTGAAAAATAACAAATAAGCTCCCTCTGAGAGAAGAGGAAGACAAACACATCAAAAGCCTGAAAACACATGGCTGCAAAAGCCTGCAAGTAACTTTCAGCACATTCTCCTGATGGCCTGGCCCTCAGTATGTTGAATTAACACACAGCTCCAGAGGACACACTCACAGCTACGTTCTTTGGTAAACTTCAGCATGCAATCACACTATGGGTCACTTTCAGTACTTGCAGGCAGGTGACACCCTTAGAAAATGTGTATACACAATGTGTGGGACATCTTCCATCAGCAATAAGACTTAAGAGCCAACAACCTATTTCTCCTGCCCACAGTAATTCATCCCTGCAGAATCTTGTGCTGTAAAAAATGACTTTACAATTCTCTGCTCCTATTTACTTTCCTACAAATACAGCATCCTTACTTTTGCAATTCATGATTCCCTGCAAGGGAACAGCCAGAATCACTGGAGTATTACTTCTGTATTTTCACCAGCACAACTGTGTGGAATGGAAGCCACACAGTACTTTTCAGCAGGCACAATGGAGCACTGACATGCAGATATGAGCTCAGGACCTGCACTAAGTTTCTTCTCCTGTTAGTTGCATTCTTGCTCTGACACCATGTCAGGGGTCTTCTTGTCTCTGTACCACAGCTTGAGAGCAGCCGCAATACATCTGCACCAGCAGTGGTGACTATCTGGTTATATGGCTGGGACAAAACTCTACTTTTTCACACCAGGAAGGGCAATGAAGTGACTGAGCTCAGCACAGGCAGAACTGTCTGCCTGCACTCTCCCAGCTGAAAAGAAGGGCTCTCTTAGGCTGATTTAATCAAGGCTCTTTATTTTCCAAAGTGAGGGGAGGGCACCAATTAATCTTTTTGCTGCTTTAAAAACTGGCAAATATAATTTGTATTTATGTATTATAATGCTATACAAGTCTAGGGAGCTGACAAGTTTCTATCTAGAGACTCCTAGGGAACCCAAGTTAACTAAACATCCATTTGCAACTACTGTTCAGTCAGATTTAGATACCTAATTCCTTTAGTTCTGTTGAAAGTCCCAGCCCAAAACCTAATAAAATGCAACAACGAGCAGCATCATAAACAGTGAAAGTGAATTGAGATCAGTTCAGTCTTAGCTATAACATACCTAAAGTTTGCATTAATAAAAATATAGTTAAATCAACATGACAGCATGCCTTCAGTCTTGCATTTATTCTGTTTCTAAAATAAAACACTATAGCTGTGGTTTAAAGTGAGTGTGTAAGGCTCATCAATTACACTCAGCCAACCTTTCCAGTCACTTGGTATGCTAGGCTTACTCATATTAAATGAAAAAATATTCTCTCAGCTGTTTTTTATAACTTGTCGAATGTTCTGCTTTGTAATTGGTCTTCTTTTATGGGCATTATTTTAAAGCGTAGAGTCAAGGTACAGTGATATTCTGAGAATCTGCTGTAGTGCACAGCGATTACATCTCACTGCAATAGTTATAAAGTTTACGATCCCTGCTTTACATCATCCTCTTCAACATCTTTCAACATAAATTATGCACAGGGTCAGAAATTAGGATTGCTGAGAGAGAAAAAAGTCAGAATTCTATCATCACCTAAACTAATCTCTTTCTGAATTATTACTGTTGTGTTGAAATACCTCAGCAGAGAATTTGATCTAGTTATTTTCTTAATAGAACAGGTACCAGCCACACTCAGGATACCAGTCAAAACATAATTTTTCTAGCCATTGGGCTTGCACTTGCTACATAATGACCAAAGATCTCTCTCATACTCTTCTCATTATTCCTACTGTTAGTATCCACAATGTGGATTCTGGTAGGAAGAATGAACAGGCAATTTTGCTAATGGTGCATGAAGTAAAATATATTGTCATTTTCTTTAACTGCAGCATATTTCTCTTCAGAATGCTTGCTGTGGTGAAAAAAATATTTTTTACAGTGAGTTTCAAATTATTTTTATGTTTTCAGGCTTTCTTCACAGAAAAATACACAACATGAAACAAAATATTTATCACTCTTTTTCTACTAAAGAGCTGTGCTGTACATTGGTAATTCCACAGCAACTACATGATCAAGTTTACCGTGACAAATTTGCCATAATGTTGCCAAGTCCCAGCAGAACTGTACCTTTCACACATGCAGTCCACGTAACCAAGTGGCCATCTGCAGTGGTTATGTGCACTTTGTAAAAGGATTCAAATAACCTAAGAAATTGGAATATGTGTCCTACAAGAATAAAAGGCGCAGTACCACCCAGAGGGACTTAGATGGGTTTGAGCAGTGGGCCCAAATGAACCTCTCGAGGTTCAACAAATCCAAGTGCAATATCTTGCACCTGGGTCAAGGCAACTTTCACAACCAATACAAACAGGATGAAAGGGTTGAGTACAGCCCTTCTGAAAAAGACTGGGGGTACTGGGCCAGATTTTCTTCTCAGGTGAATATTCCTCAATTCCCTGAGATCAGTGTGGCCATACTGTTAGAAACTAGTCAAAACCACTGGAGTAGAAAACAAAAATATATAAGAACATGCATTTAGTCTGGATGATGTCATTCTGTGCCAGCTTTCAGTAAAATGCAAGATAAGGAACACACAATTATATGAGCTTTGTATTTAGGAAAAACACAGCAATAAAAATGATGACTTGAAAAATAGTTATAGAAAATAATGGAATCTAACATTAAGAAATCATTCCTGTAAGGCTTATATTCATCTGACTTAAAAGCAAAAAATAATTTCTCAGTTAGGAAAGCAACACTATTTTCATAAAACATTCAACTAAAGAACTGGAGCTATATTCACAAAACATCTTGCTTGTTAAAATACTGAGCACTGCTATGGTTCACTTCTAACTATCAGATTTGCCAGTGGAAATTCCAGCTGTGAGTTAGGCTCCCGGTGCATCAGTGAGAGAGACTCACAACAGGACTCAAAGAACTGACTTAAAAAAAAACCAAATGTTGTCAGGGAGCCACCAGATCCTGGAGCTATTCACCTGCAAAAGTTCTTCCACTCAAAAGCAGCTGAGAAAGTCATGATACCACTAGATAAAAAGCCTGATGAGGGCAAGTAGAAAAGACAGCAGCTTAGTGAGATGGAGGGGATTAGACACTGCTGTACAGTGATCAAGGCCAACAGTTTTCTGGCAGACCAAGAGCTCCTTAGGTGGGCAAGTACCTTGCAGTGCAGTGAGAACATCAGTGCTCAACAACCTGTTTCTATTATCACTTTGCAATAATTGAGGTAAATACTGTGTAGTCCAGAACTTTAAAAATGAATATGGCTTTGTATCTTCAAATTCAGCAAACAATTTTCAAATATAAGCAACATTAAGATTAGAGCAGAAAAGTGAAGTTACAAAGATGTTATTCCATTGCTTTATCACATTTGCTTTAAGCATGTAGTAATGTGTAATTTAAATGTATTAAGAGCAGGAATGCCCTAAAGGGCAGTACAAGCCTAAACATTTGTCACACATGCTACTTTTCTTAGATGGACTCTACCCACCTTCAAAAGCATTGTAATTAATTCCACTAAAGTGAGATCGTAGCTGGACAAACATCGGATGGTTTATGCAATATAATTTATTTCTGTCTTTAACTGTAACTCACTATAGCCAAATTTGTTTGCTGCCATGCAGTCACAGTGCAACAGCACTGTATTTTCATGATCTGCCATTATCAGATGCATATTCTAAGAAAATGTGATCCTTAATTGGAATTTCGTTATTTCTTTTATACACACTGTATCTTTATATTCCTTTGTGATGTTCCCTAGGTGTTCTAAAAACTTCTCCAAAGAAAAGCACTTTTTCCTCATGACCTGAAAAATTATTTGATTTTAAAGAAAATAAGCCAGTAACGTTTCCATCTCTGACATTACCTAAGTTGCCCTTTTTCCATGCAGACACCTCAAAGTCTGCAAGGTGTAAATTTCTTTCTCAGATCAGGTTAGGTCAAATAATGTTTTCCAAGTTTCCTTTCTTTCTTTAGAATCATCCTAAATATACCTTTCTGTATTATGTTTTAAAGTGTTTCTAAATCTGTTTTCCACTCAGACATTTTCTTTCAGGTTTGGTGTAGTCAGCTAGTGAAACTTGTCAATAACTATCAGTCTTATTTTCTTGGTCTTCTCTGGCTATTCAATTGGACAGCATAGCAAGCTATTCACAAACTCTGCTACAGGTATTTCATTTAAAGTCCTGAATTATCATCTGAAAATACCAAACTCTTTTTGTTGATGACATTTATAGCCAAAGGATCCAATTTTCTGAGATTTGAGTCTCAGCTAAATTACCTGCTTCAAGTGCACAACATGAATTCTCCCTGTGGACACTAGTGAAAAAGCAAAGCATAACACCAGTGTCTGTGAAGTTCTTATTATTTGCTGCTTCTGTTTTATATACACTGGAATATATACTTCTAAGATCTGCCTGCTGTCCATCACTGTGTTGTCACAGATCAGCTGTGGATTGAGAAAAAATGTATGGTTTAACAGGTTTAATAGGGCATCTATTCCTCTAACAGATATGTCCAGGTTCCAGGCTGGGTGACCTGTGGTCTTACTCCCCTCACCTATAAGTGTCCTTCTCCTTTCATGCATCTACTTTGACTGATATTACTTTTATCCATATCTTATGCCAGATTTACTTCCTGTCTTGGAAGTGCAATGTTTCCTTACATAACTAGTTCTGAAACCTTGCTGAATGTATGTGGAAAAAAGTCTCCGTTCTCCTGCAATTTGTCACACCTGTTGTATTCAGAGGGGCATTTTGGAAACTCAAGTCTAGTTTTTAGCACAGATAAAGCTAACTGAAGATTGCTTATAGCATGTGAACTAGTTCCTAGAATCTTTCTCATGCTATAATCAATTCTTCTCTAAAATAAAATGCATAAGGAATTCCAACTAACAAAATCTTGTTTTCTACTTACCTGTGTGTTATAGCTGATAGAGTATTAAGTTGGTGTGTATGTTCTTCCTGAAGTTTATGCAAGGTTTGCTCATTTCATTCCAGTGTGGATTCTTCACATAACATAATATGTGTTTGTGTTGCACATTCCCCCAGCTTCTAAATAGGAAGAGATTTCCTTCCTGCTAATGGAGTCTATAGGGATCATGGCTCTACAGAATTTGATTTAAACTGCCCAAGTAGTTCAACAAGTTGCGTACAGAGGAGGGATTTGTGTAGAGAGTGTGGAAATGTATGCTGATTGAGGTAAAACAGGCTAACAAATCTGTAGAAGTGTCCTGAAGAAAAATTTTCCTCCGGTATCTTACATGTTTTTCTCTTTAGATAATCTTTTTTCCCCTACTATAAAAACAAACAAAAAACCAATGCTATTTCATACTTCTTTTCTGCTTCTGCTCTTTTTCCCTCTCTGTCTGTTCTTCCTCTGTTCACCTCCACTCCTTATTTCTTTTCTCTGAATCTAATTAGGATGAAGGACAATTGAGCATCACTAGTTTGTGGACCTACAGGCATACATCACATTGTGGCAAACATCACAAAAAAACAAGCTCTACAGCTAATCCTGAGGAATGAATGCTGGAATGAGCACCCAGTGGACAGGTGCTGTAATTCTTGAAAGAGCACTGTCTCACTGAAGGTGCTGACAACTTGTCAAGCTGAGGGCTTGCTAACATACGTGTGGCACAAAGGCAACACAGATTTTGCTAGTCTGAACTATCACTCTGGAGAGGTCAAGAAATTAGCTTAAATCTTCTGTTCTAGCCTTTATAAAGTGTGTTTTTGTCTCTTAGGGAAAATTGAATACTCCAAAAAATCAGTTTCAGTTTTCAAACGAGGAATACTATTATACTTGTTCAAAATTCCATTTAAAAATTCTTTCTCACAAGTCATTTCAAAATTATCATCAGCCCAAACAATTTACTTGTCCTAAAGCAAACTTGGAGTTAATTCAGCCTCCTACATTTGGAACATATTTCCCTCCACTTTGTTTTCAAAGAGGCAGAGCTAGCAGCTAAAATTCTCAAATACAGACTCGTTTCTATGTCATATTCCATAACACCTGAAAATCTATAAAACTCTCAATAAATCCACCAAATGAAGTAAAAAATAAATAAATAAATAAAAATTATGCCAGGTACAAAACTGTGTATAATCTTTCTCCTTGTTCTCATTATGGGGTGCTCCATCAGATTGAGAAGTTGCTGTCTAGTTTTGACAAGAACACTTGGATAGTACTGCACGTGCAGCATTCCTTTTAAGATTACTAGACTTCAAGAACCTTTATTTTCACTTTAATTAAAAAAAATTACACAGAAAGCTATAGCACGTCCTCAAAGACAAGCTTAGAAATCAGTTCAAATAGTTAGCTAAAAATAGGTTAAGTAGATGCTTTCCTGTAACTCAAATTTATAGCAGAGCTTGCCACAAAGAATCCTTTTGGAAGGAAAGAATAGGACCAGAAGGGCAAATTTCAAAAATTTTCAGCATCACAGAACTGTTCATATTGAAAGGTGCCTCTGTTGACTGGCAAGTCCAGCTGCCCTTCTCAGAGCCACGTCTGTCAAGTTTTGATCATGTTAGTTTTCTAAGCAAGGGGTGGCTTCAGGGTAAGCTCAGTGATTCATATTCTAAAGCCTTGTTTTACAACTTTTAAAAGTTGACATGTCTCATAGAAGTCTAGTTTCTGAAGTTTATGACTGACGGTTGACATTCATAGCTTAAGTGAACATCTACAACATCAGTTACTGATTCTTTTCAGTATGAATAAACAAACAGCATATTTTATCTTCAGTATAAAAGACATTATTTTTTGAAGCAGCAATTTATACCTAACTGGACAGGGCCCACGTAGACAATTTTCTAAGATCTCTATTCACATATTCTTAATAAATATTCATGATAAGCTCTATTTGGAAATCTAAGCTTCCTGACAAATAGTCACAAACATACATGTAAATTACTCTCTTTACAATAAAAGAGCCAGATTTTATCACCTCACAAAACAACTTTCTCCAGTCAGAATGAAAAGAAAAGAAAAAAAAAAAAAAATTAAAAAAAGAGTCTTAATTTGCACTTGTTACATATCTGTTCTCTGCTTCACTCTGAACAATGGGAAAGGTTCAGGTGCTTCAAACAAACGTTGTTTGAGCTGAATTGGCCCCGTAAGATGGCAACTGTTTAGTTTGAATTGTTCTGATGAGCAGAGTGTAATAAAAGGAGTACTGATAATAAGCCTTTGCAGATCTGTTTAGTGATCAATGGACATACAATATTTAAAATTACCATTAAAAGCTGGATGTGTACCTTGAATTATGATTTTATTTACAGAGATGCAGCTAGGCTTTTTCCTTCTTTCTTTTTTCTTTTTTAAATAGAGCTACAGCAAATCAACACTATTTAGAGATTTGCCTTTCTCTAAGGCACAGTGCATTCTGTATGTTTTGTTTGCACTCATGGAACAAAGGAACTGTATAACTAGAGCTTGCAAACCAAATGTGAAGTATGCTACACTGGTCTTATTTCACATTCTATAAAGGCCTGACATTAATTAACCAGACCATATTAATTAGTATTCTTAGTCTCTTAAAATCCATTGAACTTATCCCTGAATGAGTTTGATTCACCTACCCAGAAAGAAACAACCACCGAGAAGAAGTTTCTACTAAGCATTTGCAACCTCCCAAACTGCAAACATACACACAAGATTAAATTAATCTTGTTGTTTGTTGCTTAAATAAACTTTGAAAAAATCTTCAAACGTGCTTCCTGAAAATTCATCCACCAGAATTAAAATACAAATTACCACCAAGGAGATCTTAAAAATACCTGGAAAGATTAAGCATTCAACCTTCAGAACATGGCAAGTATTACCAAGATTCAGGGGCATTTAAAATTCTCCAATTAGAAACCCCAGGATATTAGTACACAACATGCTCGTGTATGTGCATGCAAAAATTGTACTTCGCACTACAGTTTATTAGCAGAATACTTCACTACTTCAGTCAGCTTTATTCTACACAGGAGAGGCCTATACTAAAACTGTGCCTTAACTGTAGACTGGGCATGTGTCTGATGTTGCAATGTATAATAATTCAATATATCTGTATTGAATACAGGATTTACACAGCTGAATCCACGTTTCTAGTGAAGTTAAATAAGTTTACCTCTAATATTAGAACAATGAAATAAGGTATAAAAATTTAATACCATTCTCCTAGATATTTTTAGAGCATTAATACCGTTCTGTGATTCAAACATGGCATTGTTCAATGCCTTGGTATTATTTACATTATTTTCCTGTCTGGCTATCACTGGAAGACCTTAGAGTCCACCCAGCTGGAACATTTACAGCGGGTTTAAAATGTCTTTTAAAGAATTTCCGATATGGTACTCCAATATATTGAGTTTTACTTCCTATTTGCTGGTTCTAAACATTACAGCACATTCCCAGCTTTCTCCCAGAATGGTTTCCTTTCACTAACAATCCTTGCAGTCTACTAAGTCAGAAGTCCTAAGGCAATGCAATGAAAGAAGATATTCCAAATACTTCTTTCCTCCTCCCTAAGAGCACGTAACTGATCTGCCATACGTCAGTTTTCATTTCAGTGTAGTTAGAGTTGTTAGCAGGTGGCTTTTTAAATGAAATATGTACTTTTTCTTCTTGAGATGCTTTATCTGATTTGTTCAAAGTGAGTTTATTTCATCTCTATGGATTTAACAATTCCACCTTCTTCTTCTACCCTAATAACATTTTTTTAAACATTCTTTTCTACCACTGAGTGATAGGTAAGCTGAACACCCTTTCCTAAAGAAGAAATTTCAGCTGCAGAAGCTCTGGTATTTTGGGAGTTCAAGAACCAGAAGGTCTCTGTCACACTGAGGTACTTCTTTCTGTTCTGAGAGAAATTGTTTCCCTTTACTTTTCCTCAGTCCTGAAAATGACTTCTTAATCTACAGCCTTTTTATTTATTTTTTTTTTACAATAAGGGTCTTTGTTTCATCTCCAAGAACATTTTCCTGCTTCTCCCAGTCTACAGGTGCATTTCGGTCTTCATGTTTGATCAAAATGAATCAGATTTACCTCACATGAATCCGTGCATTATTATACAAACTGATGAGCTGGCCTATAGTCTTAAAAGGTCTTACATTTACAGTTACTTTGTGTGGAGGAGCCTTCTAAAATGATTTCCATTTAAGCTTTCAGCACATCCTTTCATCCTTTTTTTTTTTTTTTTTTTTTTTTTTTTTTTTGAATTAGATGCCATCCTCCCTAAGAATTTAGAGAATTAGAGAATTTAGCAATTTAGTGTCATTTTTCTTCTATCCTCTTAACTGTATTAATTAGCAGTAAGCAGCATTGGATGTACGAATTATTCTTTGTCTCAGAAAATCGAGGCCTTCCCAATGTCCTCCTCCCCCAGTTCCATCATACCTCAAATTTTAACTCTTCCTGTGGGCAATGTTCACATCCAGTGTGATAGGAGTGATGGAAACACAAAGAGAGAAATAGTGATTTTGCAGTTCAAAGACAAAATCCTTTATCTCTGAATAACTTTCCTGGGTCACTAACTCCATCTTGCACATTCCTAATCTTTGCCTATGATTAAATAAGGAAAAGAGTAGGAGGAAAAAAAAAATGTTCCAGACAATCAAGTTGCTTCTGGGAAAAAATATTCTCAATTCTTTTTTTAAATCCTGTTCTGCTCCACTGTTACCCTCAGCATTAATTTCCTCAATAAACTTCAGCAAGTGAGGACTATTTATGAACCATGACCATTATGAAAACCTAATTTTAGAAATTATTATTAAATTACAGAACAACTAAGTTTGGAAGGAGACTCAGGAGGGCTCCAGAACAACCTTCAGCTTAAAGAAGAGTCAGCTATGGGGTCAGATCAAATTGCTGTCACATCCTGGAAATTTTCAAGGGTGGAGGTAGCTCAGCCTTTGTGGGCAACTTGCTTTACTACTGGACTGATTATCTGGAGAAAAAGGTTATCTTATAGTCAGCCTGAATCTCTCTCACTGTAACTAATGCCAGTTACCTCTTGTCCTCCCACTATGCACTGAAGTGAAGAAGTTGAAGAGAAGCAGCCTATCCTAAGACAAATATCTAGGGGATATCACTCATCACTGCCTTCACCTGGACATAGAACTGTTGATCATAGCCCTCTGGCTTTGACCATCCACCCAATTCTTTATCCACTGAACATTCCAGCCTTCAAAACCATAGTTCTCCAACTTAGAGATAAGTATGTGAGGTGGGACCATGCCAAAGGCTTTGCACAAGCCCAGGTATATGACATCAGTTGCTGTTCCTTTGTCCACCAATGCTACCACTCCATTAGAGAAGGCCACCAGATTGGTCAGGCACGATCCACCCTTGCAAAGCTATCTTCTTTATAACCACCTCCTATGTAGCAGTGGATTGCCATTAAATGCCTCCAAATTGTTCCCATCTTCAGGCAGAACAAGATCCATTTTCTTAGCATCTTCTCACAAATCAAGTGCTCCAAGACCACACCACCTTGGTGGCCCTCTTTTGAACTTGTTTCAGTTTATTAGCAGCTTGCCTGTTTTTGAGGACCTAAAATTACACACTGTCCAGATGTAGCCTCTTGAGTGACAAGCAAAGCAGGATAATCACTTCCCTCAGCCTGCTGGCTCTGCCATGGTTCGCGTGGTCCCAGATGCTGCTGGCTGCCTTTGCTGCCAGGACATCCTGCAGGCTCCTGACCAGTTCACTGCCAAGACCTCAAGTCCTTGTCAGCAGTGCTGCTCCCCAGACGGGCAGCCCTCAGCCTGTACCATTGCTGGAGGTTCTTCTTTCACAGCTGCAGGACTTTGTATTTGCATTCATTTTCATGTGCCCGTTTTTCATTTGCAAACGTAATGAGCCTGCACTTCACTGCCTCCTGCAGGCCACTAACGAAGAAGCTGAAAATGATAGGTTCAGGCAGAGACCCCTACCTGAGCTCACTGGCCTGTGTAGAGTGTGTGTCTAAATTAACCGCTGAAGCTGACTCTCCCATTAGCTTTTACTGACACAACTGTTCATTCATCCAGACTGCAACATCCCAGGTTGGACACAGGAATACAGTGGAATGGCGTTGGCTATTATCTTCAGAAAAGTACTGTATTTAGCAAATAATGCATTCAGAAAAACACAGCATGGAGAAACTTCTTTAAGTTTCACTCAAGATAAGACATTCTTTTGGCTCCAGTATTTGTAATACTGCCTTTAATGGTTTTGATGAACTGCAGGCCCAATTTGGGTATCAGACCAGGTTCTCATTGACATACCACCACTAAATACCACAAAAGTTCTACATCAGTGTAAGTGTTAGCAATGTCAAGCTCTAACCCCCCTCCCTGTTAGGTAACTCAGGGCAGTAATAGTTATCATTGTGTTTTTCCAGCCATTTTGACAGAACTGTACAACATTTTATTTGTGGTGAAATTAAAATACTCTGATGAGATTTGGAGCTGGGTGTATGTGTGTTTCTTTGAATAAAGCATTTTGAGCAGGACATTAGAATGCTCTTGATATGGCATGTGCTAATCACTACAGATGACAGCTCTGATTTCTGAGCAGTCCTAAGGCACTTGCCTTGTTTTAGTTTCTCTGTTTCCATATTGCTGGTGTAGTCAAACACAATTGTTACAATTAAACCTTTAGAGAAAAGGCATGTCAGTGTCTTGCATAAATACAGTGATCCCTACAGCAATATGTAAAACGTCTCTTTTCACATCTCACAGCTTCTATGTTGGCTTCTACAGTATTGTAATTAAGTCTAATTGAGTAGACTTATGGAGTTACATTAATGGTTATGTATAAGTACATGTCCCCCATAGCTATTTGTTCAAGGCATTCTTCATATCATTTAACTTGCTTCAATTATGCATATTATACTTTGCCTAGTGATGTTTTTGAATGATAATTTAATAAAAGTAAATGTGACCTACAGGATATTCAATATCATTAACTTAAGATCTGAAGAGATTTGACATACAGCTCAGTTTCTTTCCACTATTTTTTTATTCAGCTTGTATTAAAATTACTCCCTGCACTTAAAAACTTTTTTCATTTGTACTGCAATTATCCCAGAGTAGAAACAAAATAATAAGAAAATAGATTAAATAACTTTTCTTCTATGCTTGATATAACTAATTTAAAAGTTTTGAAAAGGAAAGTCTTAGAATGATCCTTTTATAGAAGGAAGCTCATTAATTGGGACCACAATCAAAACAAAAGCACTGAAGTGTATTTCTTACCTTATTCACACAAACTATGTTTTGAAGACAAGAGATACATCAAATTGCAAGTATTCTTTGGGAACTCTGCCTGTACAGCATAAAACTGTTAGATTCAAGAAATGTTAAACTGCTTAGCAAAACTTGAAAGAGATAGCCTGAAGATATGTTTATCTTCCTTTCCAACTCACTTTAAACAATACATGATTTTGCCCACAAAAATTAATCCAGAATTCAGCTCCTACATGTAAGAAAGTCCCGAAAATACACAAAGTACCACCCAAAATGATGCATGCACTTCCACAGATAAAGTCTCTATTTACAGATGCACTACAGTGTTAGAAGTATTTCATTTCTATTGGACCTGGATTCAGCAAACCAGTAAACTAGCAAAAGCAATTCAGATAAATATTATCAGCTTGTTACTTAGTGCAATCCTAGACTTGGCATTTTCTGTGGATGCAAAATCCATAAGGCATCTTTAGGCTGAGGACAAAATATCTCTAACACCTTGCTATGCTCTGAAGTACCCACAGCATTTGCTGTGAGGAAGTTCTGCTACACAATTTAATGTGTAACATAAGACAAAATATGTGAACAGCACAAAATTTTAACAAATCTGTGGTGTGTCTGAAAGCAATTAGAATGCAAATAACTTAGGAGAGAGATCCAAGTCACAATCTAGCAGTTCACAGTCTGAAGTGTTTCCACAAAAGAAGAGATAGAAGATGGTCCAGAGTGCTCACACAGTAGCAACGCAGAGGAAATTTGCTGGGGCAATAATGTGACAAAAGACTTTATCTGGGGTGAAAAACACAAAGAGAAGTGTGGCACATCTGAACAAGCACTTATATGGAAGTAGACTACCATAATAAACTCTGGAGTGGGCAGAGGTGAAGTAATAGACGTGCTCTGAGGAGACTTAAGGATGCCTTTGCATAAAAGACTGCAAAACTTCTAAATGCAAAAAAAAAAAAAAAAAAAAAAACAAAAAACCATAATTTTCTATAATTTCTGTCTTTCTATAAAACTGAGAAAATTCAAAGTAACTGGAACAGAGACAGAATCTAGGATTTATACAGAACTCACTTGTCTTTCTTCACTTCTTATCAACTCAATACCTTCCTTAGCAGCAGCAAACTCTTCTCACCAGATCTCTCAATTCCTGAAAAGGTCTGTCCAGCCGCTCAGTGCCTCTCCTGGCAGTCCTGAAGTCTTTACATGAGACATAACTGCACTTGGCTCCCTATTGCAACTTCCATGCTTGCCTAACCTTGCTGTTCATCAAGCCTGTTCTCTCAGGGATGCTCAGTGGCTCTCCTAACCTCATCATCTCCTTTGCCCTAGCAGATCCAACCTTGCTCCATCTTATAAGAAGAGCATAGCTTACTTAGTAAAGAAGAATACACAGGTAAAACAAATATAAACTGTAAAATACAGTTGGCTCTTTTTTTCTTCTTCTTCTTCAGTTGCTGTGGAGATGAGTAATTTAATCGGTCACAAGGAGCCAAAACATGAAATTTTACTGGGAGAAGGAAAGGATCATGACATTTTGCAACCTAGAAACTGGCTCAACATGGCATTGGTCTCTTAGAGCTTACTCTATCCATATCACTGAGAAGGAGACCAAGGAGATTTGTGTTACACAGATACAGATGCCCTGAAGTTCCCTCTTCAAATAAGGAAACAAATACTCATTAAAAACATTCTGTCTTAAATGCTGAGTATATACATCAACAACTAACCTACATCAAGGAAAGAAGTTAAACTGAATTGAAATTAAGAAGCAGCTGCATGAAGAAATTGAAACAAGCTGGTATTAAAAAATGAAATAAAAGGCAGTAGAGGAAAAGGAAAATAGAAAAGACAGCTAGTAAGAAAAAGCAGAAAACAAACCTACAATTTCCCAAATCACTACTTAAATACCTGTAGTCTATCAAGTACACACCTGTTCTCCACGAACTCCTGCTGAGCACATAAAAAAAGAACCAAACAATTTAAAGAAATGATAGCAAATGTAAAGATCACGGGCCTATTCATCACAACTATGGGAATTTAAGAAAAACAAACTGATAAGCCTTTGTTTCTCAACAACTGCATGTAACAGAGCCTCCCCATCTTCTGCCACTGTTAGCTGTGTTCTGAGTTTCACCCAAGGAATAAAAGCAGTAGCATTTAAACTACTCGCTGCCTAAGACACAAACTCAAGCCATACTACAGGAGGAGGATAGATGCCCCATTTTTTAACAACTGATGGAATGATGAGTCTTAGTTTGAATTTTTCTAACCAACATGACAGGGGGCTCCTCCTCTAGAGAGTCAGTTCTTAGGAGATGCTGGATGTGTTGGCCTCATTACTGAACTTTTACTACAAGCCAAAGGTTAATACTATATCTCTTAAAACATATCTATAGCAAGATTCCTACTTCAGAATTCCAAGCTAGAGCAGGAAGTAGTGGTCTGAAACATGGTGATTGTATGTTGAGAGTCATATACAAAAGGATGCTCGAAAGAGTCAAGTCACAAATGTGTAATTAACCTTTTGTACAACTTCTGTCTGAAACTGGGAGCCCAGCATAGAAACTCAAAATAAAGTAAAAGGACTGTGATGACTTTAACTGAGCATTTTGTAGTTACAAAACTAGACTGCACTGTTTTGGACAAGGAAACCTAGCCATCAAGATCAAAGAATCAATTTGAAGACCAAAACATTTTAAAATGGAGGCACAAATAAACTATATGAAAATTTATTACAAGTGTTATTCTTCCAGATATTCAGGTGGCTGGATTTAGATTTCAGAGGTAAAAATCTATGCCATCAAAATATCCAAAGGAACAGCAGGTTTGTTATCTTATAGGATTATCAAGTACTTCTTACAGAAGCATTAAGAAACACCATTTTGCTAAACTTATTTGTCAAATACTTGAGTGTACAACTATAGATGACAGTTATGTAACTTCCCAAGGTTTATGTACAGCCAACAGTTTTCAAAGGATGCAAATAAGTAAGTCTTCCAGATTAACTCAATCCTGGGTGTCAATCACTTAAGAAATGATTTCATGCCTTAAGGGGAACAAACACTAAAAAACTTTCACCCCTGGTGCGTTCTCCTTCATTTTTGTTTTGTTTACCACTATTGGTGCCGTAAAGATGTTATTGTTCATTTTCGTATTTTTAAATCACTCTTTTTAAAAGCTGGCATGTGACTGCCCTGCAGTGAATAAGAGTAAGAAGCTGTCAGTTTGATAGGACTGCTTAGAGATTGCTCTTTCTCTGTGCTGTCACTGTATGTGAGATGCACACACAAGAAAGCTACTGAAAAAATATTCCTTAGGAATGTAACAACTCCCTCCATACCATTGTTACTGTTGCTTTTTATTGTGTTACTGTGAAGCTCTATTGTATTAAATGCTCTGGAAACTCAGAACAAAAGTTTGCCCCTGCGACCGAGCCCATACAGCATAAGTCATTAAAATTTGTTTCACATCATAGATCCCAGATGCATAGGAAATAAATCAGGACCCATAGGAGAAATCTGAAAAGCCTGCTTTGCTACACAGCACTATCTGCATGTCAGGCAAAGTTCATGTTTTTTAATGAAAAAACGATAGGTCAGGGGGTGTCTGTACAGCAAGCCAGCACCACCCTTCTCTAGGTGACCAAGGGATCTCATCCAGTGAGAGGTCAACAAAAAGCTGAATTCAAGACAACTCGTACAGAGCTGTACAAGGCTATATTGGTACATAAATCCCCCAAACCATCCATCTGTAGCTTAAAATACTACAGACAGTACTGCTGGAATAGACCTCAGGAGTCCATCTCAGGTATCTTCCTGCCAAAAGGCAGGATCATCTACACTTGATGCAATGATGATCTGTCCCACATGCTGCAGCATACCGGCAGCTAACATCTTCCAAACCCCAATTACCTACTTGTCTTCTAATAACAGATCTTACCTGCTAGGCCTATAAAGTTTTAAGCCATAAACAGGGGAGATGGAGACTCACTTCCTCTTTGCAGCAGCGTCACAGGCAGATGAAATATAATTCTTCTGCTCTCAGATTTATTCTCCTCTAGCTAAAATTCTTCAACTCTCTACTATAACCTACGGTTCACGTTTTTGATATCTTTAATCATTCTTACACCTGCCTTCTAGGATCTCTCAAAAATGGTTTGTAGCTTTTTTAAAATACATGCCCACAGCTGGACTTGGCACACTGTTTGGTGTCTTGGTAACGTGAAGTAAAGCAAATGGATGCCTTATCTTGGTTTTGCAGGCTCTTTTGCTTGTTCAGACTCATTGAGGTGCTTGCCTTTTTCTTGCTCATATGACATTGTTGACTGACCCTCTGTTTGTGAGCCATTAACATGTTCAGTTCATTGCAGTAATGACCATTTCTGCAGTTCACAGCTCCTAAGTCCTGAACCTTACTGGCATGTAACCCATTTTACTGCACCCTGTCTTTTTCACCTACTTTACAGGTTCTCATTTTTTCTTCACATGCTTTCTCCAATCTTTTTTATCTCCTACCTCCACATCACATTTTTGTGTATTGAAGTTCATCCCTTCAGTGTTAGCATTCAAATCCTTCGTAACAAGGCCTTTAATTCACACTTATCAGAGAGCGAAGTGAATACAGGGGGCACTGCCACAGAGTCAGCAGGTCTCCACCCCTGCTTTACCCAGCAGACTTCACTAATGAATACCAATTCTGATGCAGCAGCAGTATTACTGAACCTATCCAACCAACATAATAGGAATGATACAGACAGCGAGTCATAGTGATTTTAACACTGTGAGAAGATATTTACAATACAAATTGGGGTAGAAACTTCAAGGTCTCTACTGTAATAGTTTACAATTCTGACAAGAGATTCAAAAGACGAACTCTCAACAGAAATACATTAAAAACTCAGCACCTTGTCTTTGGCATGGAAGTCAGTGAGAAACATGCCTGACCATTTATAATTTATCATTATAACAAACTGATAATTATGTAGAAACACAAAATAGCTTGGGTTGAAAGGTACCACAGTGATCATCTAGTCTCAACCCCTCTGCAATGTGTAAGGCTGTCAACCACTAGACCAGGCTGCCCAGAGCCACATCCAGACTGGCCTTGAATGCCTTCAGGCACAAAAGTGTCCTGCAGGCTAGACTGACTCTCTTGATATTCAATTCCCCTATGGACTTCAGGCCTTTCTAAAAGGATCTTTTTACTATGAGAAACTAATTCAAATACCAGAAATATTAGCACATCTATTGCTGCTCTTTGTGGTATAATAGCCACTTTGTGACTTAGGAAAATGAGTCTTACAGGAGTTCTACAGAGCTGGGAAGTTGAAAAGGTCAAGTTGCATTGCTGTGAACATATCCCTTTCACACTTTGCCATTGAAACACTACTACTTTCAGTACAGATCTAGTTCTGTGTAAAAAAAACCCACACAGCTAAGAACACCAAATCATTCCTCTAGGATTAATTAATTTGCCAGAAATCAACGAAGATGTTTTAGAAATAGCTGCAGGCAAATGTTAATAGGAGATTAATCTTTCATGCCTTTGGGAACTTCTCAGACAAAATGAAGATACATTCAACTTCCCCTTACAGTTCAAGACAGGAAAAAGATCAGCTAGTTGAAATGCTAACTTTTGTGATAAGTGGCACATTAATCAGAATAGAAACAACTTTTGCCTAGAGCAAAAAGATTATACCTCCTCATTAAGCCAGTTAACAGTAGCAGCAAGACAGGTTTCAGCAACAAAGCCTATAATAGTTTTGCCTTTTAGGTGGACACAAAGAGAACAGCTCAGACCTGTTTCATTATGTGACCTGCTTTGGACCCTCTGAAGCTGGTAGGAGAACTCCTTAGTAAGCGAAGGTGGCCACTTTTAATTCCTTTGTGGCATGCAGCTGTCACGAAGTTCAGTAATGAAACACTTAATTCCAGTAACTGAAGAAAGAAGCTACTTCTTAGAATGCTGACAGCTTGATGTGGAAGGGTGAGAAGTAGTAGTGACTGGTAATAACAGTTGTGACAGCACTGGCCCCACTAGCTTGGTGTTTCTCTCCAGCGCACATGTCTGGTGCCTTGGGAGCTGCCCGGATAGGAGCATGGCCTGGCCTGGGCAAGGGGGGGCCTTTCTCCCTTCTCCCAGTGCCTTTGCTACCTCTGTCTGAACCTGAGCCTCATTCCCTGACCAATTTATTCAAGAAAAGACTTCTGTACTAAAACACTGTCTTTTCCAATCAAGGAGGAGTAGTCTTTCCTAACTTGGAAAGCATAGGCAAGTTATAAATACACATGGTTTATAAGATGACACAATATGAGATCCATCTGATACACAGATAATTCCTCTTTTCACTACATCGGGGCACTGAAATCCTCTGCTACCAGTTCTCAAACCCCAACTTAAACAACAATGCTCTGGTGTTCCATGAAATCCCTGATATTTCAGTGCCTGTCACACAACAACTGAATGCATAGTGCAAAGATGGTAACAAAGTTGTCAAGCAAAAAGGCTGGCTTTGCATTATGACAGTCTTACACGTGTATATGAGACTATGAACAACATGCATTTTGAACAGTATTGCACCCTGAGGTTGAGCAATCATCCTTCTCCTTACTCACCTCTCTTTACAGGATTCATCCTTCTGAAGAAAAATAAACACTTACACTCTGTCCAGAAACAAGATGCCGTAAGTACCAGGATGATGCCAGTCATTAAAATGCTGAGATATCATGTAAAAAAATGTTTAAAAGACCTATTCATCAGAAGCAATAAATAGTTCAAGCCTACAAATACAACTCACACGTTACTGCTTTTCAGAAGTTCCTGTTCTGTGATTAATTGTTTACATGCTGTTCAGTGTTAGGCACTAGATAACACATTATTCTTAGTGTTATGACAATATTCCCTGTTGACATCTTCTAGCTGTCTACACTTCTTGCAGGCAGACTTGGCAAACATTTCTTGAATATATAATGTTTGCTCACTCCTGAGTACAGTGTTAAAAATTTACTTGGGAGAGATTTTAGAATCCATTTTTGTGGCATGTTTGCTAGTCCTCTTACACTGTTCTACATTATTAATTTCGGATTAATTTCACCCTCTGGCTGTACATGGTTAGTGGAACTCCCTGTACAAATACTTAAAGCAAAATGCTGTATTTACAGTACTTTCCAGGCACATATATCTACATTGATAAAAACCAGAACACTACTGTTAAAATCTATGCATTTTAGTGAAATACTGGAGCAACTTTATAGACTGTATTTCTGTGACACACCTTCATGTTCAGTGAATACAAACAATTAGGATTCTTTATCTACAGCAGGACTGGATTGCCTGTCTGAAGCACAGTAACAAAGCAAGTACTTTTCCAGCTTTTTCTATTTAATTTTCAGAGTGCAATATCCAAGCACAGTAGAACTAATACCACACTCATTGCAAAACTGTGTATCTTTCTTATGCCTCACACTTCTTTTCCCCTATCTGACTGCTTTACACCAGAGAGAAGAGGAAAAGCAGGCTGCCTATGCAGCCGTTTACAAATTCACTGAACACACCACTGGCTCACAAACCTGCTATAGATAAAAGGTGACTATTCTTTTCTTCAAATGAAAATAAGGCAGCCCAAGAAACTGTTTTGTTGTCATTTACTCTGTAATAACACAGTGAATGCCCAGGCACAGCCATTAAGGACTGGGGTCCATGTGTATAGCTGATGTAAACAGAGATGAGAAATACTTTGATAAATTACAGCCAAGGAGCAGCCTTCTGGCCCTTTTTTCATAAAGGCCGACTATTTTTTTTTTTTTTCCAGGTTATCTATTTGACAGGAAAAGAATACCTGCCATCTCCTAACATGCTACCTACATCAATCAGGTACTCAGATGTAATGGCAAAGAAGGGCAGGAGCCAAACAGGCATGCCTGAGGGCCTTTACTAATAGTATGTGCTAAAAAGCAGGCCTGTGAAGTTAGAAAAAAAAAAAAAGTCAAGAGAGAAGCTATCCAGGACTGACTTTTTCTCCATACCAACAAACAGGCACAAATCTTCAATATGTCAGAGCAGAATGCTGCAGAAGACAACAACCAGTGAGGAGCGACTAGAAAACAGGCAGAGGACTGGCAATGTCAATAGAAATACAGTATTTTTCTGGCTTCACAGTGCTGGTTTTACATGCCTGTGGCCATTGTGAGTGCTATGTGGTTCACACAAAACTAACAGCAAAAGAAGGGTGGTACCACTGTCACCTTCATCACTGCTACAAATCAGGCCAAGTTTCTCACAAATAAAAGAAAGGGAATATTTGGAAGGAAATTAGGAAAGGAAAAAAAATAAATAAAAGGAAAAGAAAAAAAAACCACAGATGTAGAGATTGGGTCTGAGATTGAAAAAATAACGAAGACAGCACAGAAAGCAATGTTTTAAACTGATCTGTTTCCTTATTCATGTTTCCTCAGAGACATGGGAAATACAGTCATGCACTGAAAACAGCTGCCTCATGACATGTTAACATTAATCAAGCAATCATCTAGTTAAGTATTTAAAGAAAAAAGGTAAAATGTATACTTAATAAAGTTATCTGGCAGAAGATGATAAAGTTCCCATATCTGACTTAATAGGATAACATTTCTTATTTCATATAAAGGAATACACCTTTCAGCCCAAGAAGCTACTAAGTGCTGCTGGAGTCCATGTACAAAGCAACACACTCTTGTGATGCATTAACTAGACAGGCTGAAAGTTTTTTCCTCTGGCTTCCTAATATTTGGGTGAAGGAGAAGAAATCAGAGCCTGTTGCTTATCAGAAGCAACAAACAGGCTACTCAGGTAATGGTGAATTCCAAAAAAAAAAAGAAAAAAAAAGGACACAAAATTATTTCCTCCGTCCTTATACACTGAGTATTCACTGAGCCTCAGCATCTCCCTGTGCATCTCCTGAAGATATTCTTTTGAACAGGGAATCACATCTATGAAGGAGATCATCTCAGTTACTATCTTATCATAGAGAATGTGGACAGCAGGCTAAAACTAAGTTTAAAAAGAAGTGTTCCTATATGAAAGTAGCACTGGTAGGCAAAGAAATAAAAATGAGACAGTGGCATCTTACTCAGGGATGGCACCAAGAATTTCAACACTTGAAAAACAAAAGAATTTCCCACATTCTCTTTCTCAGTGAACGAGGAAAGTAGCTGCAACGTTCTTACTTGGTAATGTTATTCTTGGTATAAATAATATTCTGACTTATCCCATTTCTTAACATTAAATAATAACAGAATGATTCAACAATAGCAATTCTGTTTATAGAAATCAACAATTAGTTCCCAGACAGCCCTTTGTTAGGGAAAAAGCTATTTCCAACTCACACAAAGCTTACATTGACAAAGTCAGGAGATAATGGAGAAAACTTGTAGGTTCCATTCATACAAACCACAGATTCTGAACTCTATTCTGCTGTTCTCAGGTAGGTACATTAAAACAAGCACTGCATTATTCACAGGATTAGCAGATTCTATTCATAGCTCTGACATCTATACAATTTCTGAATTTCTGCCAATTTTTTGGATAAAATATGAAAACCAGAGAAAAGCAGCTTGAATAACAAAAGCCCAAAGCTAATATTTTATGGAATAGTTCAAGAAATTTCTTTCCATCTTGAACCAAGATTAGCATTCAGGGCAAAGAAAATTATGTGGACTTATCTAGCTGGGTATTTCTCCTCTTTCTATCTGGCTAGAAGACTATGAGGGAGCCCGAGACCACAGCCATATGGCCAGTAATAACAGTCTGCTTGGTGTCACCTCCTACATTATTCTGAAATATGAAGGTTATTATAACAAATTATTACCTGAACATTGACAGGTAAATAACATACATGCCGCATACACAAGAGGAAAAATCAGCATCCTTCATATATTTTTTCCTCCTCTTTAGAATATTACAAGGTTCAATACATAAATATAACTTCACGGTTACCATTCTTTTCTGACAGTGAAATATGAAAGGATATATTTTCCTCCTTACGGATGCAGATTTCAAGGGCAGTGAATTTCATGCTTTTCTTTGCCAGAAAATTGTTGTGATCTGAATACATTTTAAAAAAATTACCATGCTAGCAAGCGATTAAGAAAGAAAACATCATGTATTGGCTGAGACTAAATGAAAAGCAAATAATAAAGATGGGTAGAAAAGCAGCTGAAAGAAGAACTCTAATCCCTTTCTAAATTAAATCATTTTTAAAAAGTAAATGCCTAGAACAAAAACTGGTGAAATATAGCTCGTCCCAGCCACTGTCTACCACCCATGTCATAATTGAATTTACTGCCTTGAAGTTACTCCTGACTTACTGCAAACAAAATCAGAATGAGTCTGAGCATCTGCCTCAGGGTGACCTCTCGGTTGCTGAAAGATTAAGGACAGAATTGGCTGCAATCCTGTGTGCTCTCTGTAGCACAGCACTGACCAACGCAGTCACAAGTATATCAAAACTTATGAGTTTGGATGGCTTGTGTTTGTTTTGCATCACCAGAGCTTTTGAATGGAACCATGATACACACTGGTCACTGCATCTCTACATGCAACAATAGAAGTTGCAAAGACCAAAGAGCTGTAAGCCCTGGCATTTTAGAGAGGGGGGTGGGGGAGAGAAGGGGAAGAAATGAGAAACATCAGCAGCATCTTGGGGTATAAGTTTGAGGAATAAGGTTAATTGCAGATTACAGTGATTAAATCTTCAGAGAGGCAGTCATGGTCAGGCCACCTGCCATACCTGGCAAGCTCTCACTAGGAGCTTAATCTGAGTTACAGCACAGCTCCCTTGCCAGAGGCTGCACCACTGCTCCAGGTCTTCTTGAGGACTTCAGAAACACTGGGAGCTGCTGGAATTAAGATCCTACAACGCACTATTTGGAATGTATCCAACAAATTAAGGGAAGCGAGGCCATGCTCAGTGGTGGCTCCTCTCTCCTCATACTGACTGCACATGATTCAAATGCTGCTGTCTTCTAACATTTCATCATTGTGATCTTATTCTTCATTTTCCTAGAAAAAGGGCACTAGCTGTGCTACATCTCAATGGCTCCCCTTCCTTCTCCTCCTCTTTTTCTCACTGATCTTGCAGTCACTGTTAATACCTCTCCATGACTGAATAACATTTAGGATGTCACATTTATATTTGTGCAAAACAGAGAAGGGTTTGAACCAAAGAGCTGAGATCATACTGACAGATAAAATGTTTTGTGTCACAAAAACTTCCTTGCTTCCATTCTTCCTTCCTGGAAGGAAGTAAATCTTTCTAACAACTGCAATTTTTAGAGTCAAAACATTTTTTCAAAGACAGTTTTTCTGCACAGATGCATCAATTTCTACATGTTGTACCACATCTAAAGGATAGTGACTACAATCAGGTGACAAGTGATCTGTGAGGCTGGAGGTACAGACAGTTCTCCAACAGAGTAGGCTGCAGGGCAAAGGTCAGACTCAAAAGCTGAGTCATCAGCGTGGCTGCCAGCTGCTGAAATTCACACTGGAGTCCAGTTTTGAACAGAACTAGATGCAAGATATTTTCATTTGCATACGTCTTTACATGGTGGGTTTTTATGTGATCACACACATTTGGGAGTGCATGTGTACACCTACCTACACACATAACTGTGAAGGACATGCAGAGACAGGCTTGTTACACAGCCAGCAATTTCATTCTGATTCGAAATGGTATCTCTCAGCAGCACCACCACTCTGCATCTTGACTGGAATGCTAATAACCACAGTGCTTGGTCTAGTTTATAATCAGTGTAGCACTATCAAATTTATCATGATCGCAAAAATGAGATGGGCCCTTATACAGGTGATTTCTCTTCAACCTGCATCTGTAACTACAAAAATTGTGTTACCTTGCTGTGCTACTATTTTTCCAAAACAATTATTCTAGACATGTCATCAAAATAACAGTCAATCATCATCTCTGCTCCCTCTCACAATTTCTTTATGCATTGTTTTAGCAATGAAGAAATACAGCAATAATTCCAAAGGAAAACATTTTTAACTCATCAGTCACCAAGTTACACCTGAATCCAGAACAAAATTGCTAGGTGAACTTGCCTAATCTTGAGACGTAGCAGTCTACGTATGACATAGTATACAAGATATTCACGAAACAAGTTCACAAGACCACTGCAGAGACGCACACAAAGAGAGGGAACCTTCTGTGCAGTATGTATGCTGCACTGGTATCAATAGGGTTTGCAAAATACAAGAGAACATTTGGACAAGGCAGAGCTGAGCCCCTTTTGGAGAGGATTCACCTGGGCTTTATCACTGCAGTATCCCTGAATCTGAACAACTTGGCAGCCAGAGGTCTTTGTGAAGTTGAGGACAAGAGGTGTAGAACACCTTCAAGAACCAAAAATTCATTTACTGGAGCATGTGTTTTAAGGTGGATAGCAGAAGCACTCCTTAGAGAGGACTTCAGCAGTTTGCAGCTGCTGAGCATTTGTTCAGCATTTGAACGTGATGCTCACATAAGTGCAGAGAGAGGGCAAGATCCATTTCCTTCACACTGTCTGGGGAATGTTGCATGAGGAGATTCCAGTGGAGTATTTTTCAACCATCTGTCTGAATTCTTTCTCATTTAGAGTTAACTATTGTCCTGTATAATCACAATAATAAGCAATCAGACATCAACTGGGTAAGTCCTGGCTAGAGACCTCAGTCTTCAGAGGGAAACACCCTCAGAGAATGTCCCAAGAATTATACTTCCACACTTCCACTTACAGGCCTCCTGCACTGTCAGAAACCCTCCAGGTATGAGGTTTTGATCACACACATCCAACTTAAAAAATAAATTCATTTCCATCTACAAATACCATGTCTCCCTTTGTCACAAGTAGTGCCAAAAAACAATCTCGAGGGAAAAATACCCGTTAATTTCAATATATTTGCTCATGGCATTCAGCTATTTGTTTCCTACTGATTGAATATTTGCCTAAGGAAAGGCGTGATCAAGCACCTGCATAACAGCTTTCCTTAATTCAAGAACTATAGGATGTTTGTAAACATATTGTACCGCACCAAAAAGGTCACAAAGTCCTCTGGATCACACTTCTCCTCTCCTTTATTAGTAGGAACTGGAACTTCCATTTTTCAGGAGAGTTCTAATTAAGAAAATTATTTTTAATACTGATTATGAAAACATAAAATATTGAGCAGAATGGAAATATGTTAATGTTGGTCCCTAAACTGAGAGACAAAGGGTATTTTAAGAGGCCAGGTAAGGAAGGAGACAGCAAGCATACCAGATAGATTGGAGTTTGCTAGCTATATTTGCAGACTGCAGGTAGCGTGAAATGCCCACAGGACACTGGAAAGCACAGAGCTGCTAATGGGGATCCCAGACAGTTATCTCAACTTCCAGGCTGCTGTCTGGCAAGAGCCTCATTAGGCAAACCTGCTTGTCACTTGTGCTGAATCTGGTGCCAATAGGATTCACCAGATTCAACAGAGAAAAATCACAATTTTCTAACTTGAATGAAAATTTTTCATTTATTTCTATCAGGGCATCTTGTCTGCTTAGAACTGCTGGCAGTCCATGGAAGTTGGTTCCCAAAATTTATTTGGGAAACAAGTGTCTCCTTTTTCTTACTAAAATGTAATTTCTGAGAATCCAGTTTAGTATTTCAGATTCAAATGCTCTCAGTCCAGGTACATATAAGTGTGAGCTCCTCTAAACTTGACTTTAAAATGACTTTCTACTCAATTTTCTTCCCAATATTCAAAGCAATGAGCTTATTTCAGTGGAGTAGCTTATTAAACCGCCCTGGTCAGAAATAACATTAAGTTGATATAAAGGTGAAATACTAGATGATAACCCACCCTAAGTAAACTACCGTGAGTCATTTAAACTACCCAATGTTTTACTTTTTAATTAATTCATTTAATACTCTTTTTATAGCACTAAGTTTTCATTGCAAGTAAAAACTACAGTATGCGAAAACAAGATTGTGCTTAATAATCAGAGAGCCAGGGCTAAAACCTGCAGTTCTCACTAAGGCAAAAATCAGTTTTTACAACCCATAAGAAATGTCTCCATAAAAAAATAAAAAAATAAAAAATACTGATTTGGGCTGAAACTGATTTTGTTCTTTTGTGGGTTTTTTTTTTTGTTTTGTTTTGTTTTTTGGTTTTTTGTTTTGTTTTGTTTTACTACAAGTTAATACAGGTACAGTTTTCACCTATCTAGTAATAAACATTAATTTTTGCAACAGAGAATCATGGGCTCAGAAAGGGTTGATGTTATTTTTAAAACACGTCATATATTTTCACCTCTAGAGCTGCAGTTGAAACCTAAACATCCAGTTTCCTTCTTTACAGACAGGAGCAAATATCTTCCTAGAAAGTAGACATAGTCTTGTCAGAGTACACGCTTAACAGTGATAAAGCAAGTTAAGATCTAGGCTCTTTCACTAAGGATGGCCATGACACAAATCAGAATTTAACTATGACCACCTTGTTTCCAACTCAGTGGAGTCCAGTAAATGAATAATTAAGATCCAAATGAGAAAGCTCCTTTTCTACAGTGCACTTGCAGGGCTCAAAATTACACTTACACCAACTTTAAAAACTGCATTACAAAACAGGATGTGAAAACAATGGCTGAAAGGTAGTGTGGATATTTTCTGATCTGTACTCAATAGAAAATTGGGGAATATTAAAAAAAAAAAGATATGTTTCAGTGTCTGATGTAGGGAGCCATTGGTACCTGCATGTGTTCATGGCTTGGAGCTCACATACTGGAGGAGAACAATGGTCCACATGGATCAGAAGTCTACAAACACCCATCCTTAGCTACTGGATAGAAGGGTACTGAAAGATTAGTGGTTAAGAGCTCTCCATGTAAAAAGAAATAGTGTATTCTAAGAAATGGAACTAAGTACTGTTCAAGACATTGAGCAGCAATTCAGAAGATAGCTGGGAGAAATAAATTCTGTACTAAGTTGTACTATTGCAACCTTTGTCTTACTAATGATAAATAACCTTTAGGCATATTTAATCTTCCCAATTATATACTGTCAATATACAAATGGAACATTATTTTCAATTTTTAACAGCATAATCTGCTACACATTATTACCTCCTAGATTGCAAGTATGAGCTACATCCTCCACTTTGGTTGCAGCACCTGGACTGAAAGGATGGTAATATGAATGATGTTACTTTGTTTGCTAACATGTATCATCTATTGTCCATTCAATGTCAACAGATATCCTACCATCCCCAGCTCAGCACTAAGATCAGGCAAGTATATGCTTGATACTATCTCATACAGAGTTGCTCTGGGCTTTGCTACATGTTCAACATAGACCCACATGTTTACTGTTTATTCTAAATACTAGCTACAAGATTTGAAAGAGAAAACAGATCTGGCTGCTGAATTAAAAGTGATTTACCATGAATTCCTGTTTCTTCCACCCTCTTCAATGAGTTTACTTCTTATACTCAAGCATTCTGGCCTCAGTAGAGCAGAAGATTTAATCAAGGATATGAAGTTCACTACATATTAAATGTTATTTTCTTCACCAGATATATATCGTCCTCATGTTCATTTCTATTTTCATAGTTATTTCCTCAATAGATGATTTACAGACCAGTAGAAATAAAAGTTCAAATGTATCTGTAGTGAGGCTGCAGATAGTAATTAGGAGCTCTGCTTTGAAAGCCAGTGGGATTTAAAATAGACTGTAAGGGCAGTTTCCCTTCTGTATTTTTCATGTATCACAAAATAATTTAACCTTACATGGAACAATAAGAGCTCACATACATATTCAGCTAAAAATGAACCTGGGGAGTCCTCTAAAATATAGCCCAGAAAATCTTTTAATGGCTAAAAATTCCTCAGCTAGCTTTCTGATGTATAAAACAGACAGTTAGAATGCAAGCTATTACATAAAAACAACTATATAACACAATCCCAAAGCAAATTTTAAATCTCCTAAATTCTTTCATACTATTAGTGCATGTACTTACCATTGTTTACTGATTCATAGATGAACGTGAACTTCAAACTTCACTAGGATGTTAGCCCTCATCTCATGACCAAAGTTTTCAAACACAGACAAATACCTAAATTAAATGTCCAAAATGTCACAGTACTTTACTGGGTATTTAAAAAGTAGTCTGAAGAGCATTATTTCTATCAATTGTTTTGTTTTTTTCCACCAGTCATCAGTTGATCCGATATTAAGGAAATATCAAAGTTGTGCTACTGAGGTAGTACATGACAATGAGATTGCCTAAAAACTGCCCCTCCATCTTTCCATGTGAAGATGAAAAACTTTTCAACTCATACACATTGTGAGAATCAATGGCAACATGATCGAGAATTGACCTTTTGAAGCGTTTTTTACCGGTTGAGAAAACAACTTATTAAAAGAAAACAAATTGTTTTCCCCTGGAGATGAGGTAGTGGTAGTGAGAATCTGCTAAAGGAAAATAAAGGTAAAAATCAAACTCTTCAAGAAAATAAAGGCCAGATGCAACAAGTGCATTGCTTGGAGGGAATGGTTTTCTCATCCTTCACAAGGCAAGCAGGAGCTGGGCTCCTTCAGATGTGCTGTACCTGTATAAGAAACGTCAAAACTCAAAAAAAGATTGTTACCACCAGGCGTCTGTTCAAAGCTTCAGACTAGGAAACAATGCTGGTATTTACTCCTCACTAGGAGATTTCCTAAAGTAAATTCTGAGAGCCTTCACGTACTAGTCCTCTAGTGACCTAGTATATAACATAATCATGAGACTTAAAGCCATTGCTTTAAACTGATTCATTTTTATATGCAAATAGCTCTAATTCAACACCTGAAGTTGTACCAGGAAGAAGTTATGCCTATCTGTTCATTTCCGACACACATCTGTTCCCCCGTAGCAGAGCACTATATATGCAGAATATGCATGACAGCAAACACAGTTAAATTCAGTGGCATATTTGGACTATTTCACGTTACAGGAACTTTCTTTTACACTCATACATTCCATGACAACAACTTTGCATAATGAGTATTTCATTCAAAAGAATGAATGCAACAAACTATATATATGCAAAATGATTGGGGGTCATAACTACTATATTAATAAACATCAGGCAGTAATTTCCAGCATTATGCCATAATTTTGACGTTTTGGCAAAACTGTTTCTTCACCATCTGTTTTTAAATGATCCTCACAGGTGGTTGGCTTACTGAGAGACACCTCTTGCATTCTGTAATATGTATTATACTTCAGATGTTATAAAAAAATAATTAAGTAGATGATAGCAGCTACCCATAGAAAGAGGTCGACAAGTTCATCAGCCATTACTCAGCAATCTCATAACAAAGTGTCAAAATTGGCTACAGCTAATATTTAGCACCAATACTAACTACATACAAGAGAAACTTCAAACATCTTTTAACTTGTATATCTAGGCCTCAATATATCACAAATTGGCAGCTCTTAGACATCTTCTTTATAATTTGACAGCCTGCTAAATAATCCATAATGTGATGGGAGGATGCAGTCCAACAAATTCATTTTGTTGCTGTTTGTGCAAGAGGTGGGGTTTTGAGCACTCATTAACAATGGCAGGGTATATTTTAGACTCAGCACGCATGCAAGGGTACTTATATCTGAGTCTTTCTGAATATGGAAGGTTATGGGAAAATAAACCTTTAAAGTTGGAAGGAAAGTATCTCATGCCTGGCTACACCAACTGGCTAGATTTGCAAGTTTCTTACTTGCAAAGTCTGCTTTGTGTCTGTTAAAAGGAAAGACAGTCTCTAGTGGTATAAAGTGTGTTAGTCTCCAAGAGTAAGAGATGCAGGATCAGAGGCACTATAATGACTGAAGGTGACTAATGCAGTTGCTGATTACCCTGAGTAAAGCAATGAGAAAAAAATACAGCAGTTCAATCTTCAGAGTCTTTCAGCTCCATCACTTACCAAAATATTCATCATAAAACTCATTTGTAGAGGTGTGCCTCCAGGAAGAATCTATTACTTATATTTAAGATTACTCTCATTTACTTAATACTAGGAAAAAGAATTTCAATAAGGAATCTATTTTCTATTTTTATCTTCAGCAAGGTAAGACCAGCACAGCCAAGTAAATTTTCAGGTGGACACAGGACACCTGCTCCAGCTCTACAAAGAGGAGTTGGTAGTTCCTGGGCTTGGGTACATTCAGTCTAGCAGCCACCAACAGGATCATCTTCATATACGGGTGCAGTGCTGAGAAGCTGGCCTGGAGGGAAGAGTTATGGGCCAGATTGGCCAGCTGGCTATTCCCTGAATTGCATGTAGAAGGATGAGCAGCTTTTTCTCTGCACGTGATTTGATGTTGCTTGAAAAATGAAGGAAATAACAGATCATGACTAAAATAAGAGGAGAAAATTCATCTGTTTGTGTGAAAAGTAACACAGGAAGGCCTCCGCTGTCGGAGCAGCTGTACTGATACAGAATTGAATGACAGGGCCTGTACTCCAAAGATCTTGCTAAAGCCCTGAGGTATTACAAGTAGTCATTAATAATTTTTCCAGGATGCGTGTGTTCACAGATGGAAGATGTGCAAGACAGAGTGATGAAAAGCAGGATCTCAGAAGGTTCCATTCAGAATGCATGAATGAGGCACTGTGCTCCCCATACTGTCATGTGTATGTTGTGTTACCAGCACAGCTCTTTTGTTTTGCACTATGTCTAAACAATTCCAGGTGAATTTCCTTGACCCTCATACAGTTTTGTAATCACAAAAGATAGATACAGAAGGATGAGGGGTGCTGGAAAGAATCAAGAGGAAGAAATACTGCAAATAGTTTCTAATCCATCAGAGTTTATAATTATCCCTTTTTTTCCCCCAAGGTTTCCAAAGGGCATACTTGTCAGACTTTAGAAAGTGTTATTCTAGATGGTTATCTGATAATTCCACATCAGAGCCTGCAAATCGTAACCAACATCTCAGAACATTACAAGGGCCACACTTACCTTTTTTGGTGGAAAAGACAACAGCAACCACCAGTGTGCAAATCAAGACAAAATAAAAACCCTTACCCATTTTCCTCCTGCTTTTTCCATACTGAAAACCATACTACATTTTCCACCAGGAAGACTTCAGGAAAAGATTAGGGAAAACAGTGCCCAATTCAAACATAAGAAGACATCTACAATGATCTAACAGAGTGTTTCAGTCACAACATTCTGCAGCAGCCAGCAAAAAATATCCTCAGCAGTTTCTCAGGGGGCAATAGTAAGAAGCAGTCGGTTTGTCTCTCACCAAATAATAATAATAATAATTCTGTATGACTTTGATAGCCTGTAATATACTAATTACAGAAAATAGAGCATGTCTGAAGATGAAAGAAATACATTTAGTTATCTCTGCCAATGTGACAGAACAGCATTCCTCTCCCTCATATATTTTGTCTAGTCCTTTAAATTCCCAAAGATTGGCTATTCCATAGTTTTCAGATAGTTTCCACAGTACCTTTCGTTGGCTGAGATTGCCAGATGACATTCAGATCAAATGTACTTTTTTCTCCATCCCAGTCATTTTGTGCTACAGCTCATGACCAAAAGAAAAAACAAAAAACACATTTATTTCAGCCCAATATGACTGACATCAGGGGTGTTTGAAGTAGTGTAGTGGATGGATTATGGTATCCTAGACATTTGTGCAGTCATGTTGCAAGTACTCACTTTTTGAGAGGGAGCCTCTCTTCCACAGAGATGGCAGCTTCCTGAGGGAGCCTCTACTCCCCAAGGACACACCAGTGACTTTTTGATACTGAAAGCAGTATGCTAAGGAAACACTGAGAAGTAAACCTGGCAAACATCAAATAATTGCTTCTTTCCATAAATTACTCAAAACATAAGTCTGCATTACAGAGCCCTGGAGATGAAGTCCCATGCATACTACAAGACAGCAGGGTTCCTACATTTAGCACAGAAGCAGAATAAAGAGAAACACAACAAGCATGATCCATGAATAGCAGCAGCTGCCTTCTTATGCCTATAGGCTTAATTATGGCTCTTTTTTCTTTTTTGATTCAGTAACTCGTGTATTAATTTTGATTTACCTAATTCTTTTAGTATTTCTGTTGCTTGAAAAATTACCAATGACAAACAGCGTACAAACACCACTAGCTTACACAGTACCTTATAAAGAGTTTTTAGGACTATGAAGAATGATTTCTGTGTTGAGTTCCATCCAATTCAAGGACAAGCAGCATGATTTTATTTTAGTAACCATCTTTACCTGGCCTGAACTCAAAACACACACTAAGATTCACTCTAGTTCTGCAATCAAATTAGACTTACTAGCTTAATCAATTAACCTTGTACTTGGCATTTTATTTCTGATGCCCAAGACAAATCTGCCACCAGAAAACAACAGGAAACAGACTTCTACTCTAGCTAAAACCTGTACATCACAGATATGAGTAGTGACAGTTCAAAATCAAGATCTTTCCTATGTAGGCAATGTATTGTTAACACATAGCATTAGAATCAGTGCTCATTTTATCATATGCCCACTTGGTGTGTTTAGCTGAAGCAGTTTGTTGGGTATTTTTTGTGGTGGCTGTCTATGCACCAGCTTTCCTTCCATCCTATTGCATCCTACAGGGCAGGTACAAGAAGGAGCTGGTCTTGATGGATCTTTCAGTCAGGCTGCTTCAACACACTAAGTATTGCTTCATACATAGAAAGCCTTTCTCAGAAAGCCTCAAAAGTTTTTGTTCATACCAATGTTCAGTAAGTAGCCAAAAGTCAATATGCAAGAATGCTGCTGTATTAGAACTGAATTCTCTGTTGTATTTCCATTTTAAGTTCAAGTCAAGAGAAGAGCACTGATCCATGCTTTTCTTTCCATTTGACTAAATTGTTCTGATGCGTTACACTGCTAAGCCTACTGAACTCTCAGGAACAGTTGCATTTAAAGGCTACAGAAAATTCACACATTGATAAGAATGCCTGCAGTGCCCTGCTGTTCTCTGAAGGTGTGAGAAATCTGATATTTCTCGCAGCCATTAGAAGCTCTTTGCAATTTATTCTTTACTTTTCTGCACAAGCCCCACAAGGCTTTTTTTTTTTTTTTTTTTTTTAAACCTCTTGTCCACTACACAATTACTTTGAGTGTCTGAACTGCCACCAGCTAGGTACTACCTCTTACTAATTTCAGGCACAGCTCACATTGTCTTATTTAGCCAGATGAAACAGCCTTCCTAGCACCCCAGAGAAGGCAATAGGACAGGGCTCTACCAATGAAGGATTTAGTATAGTCCTAATGAAAAGAGTGTCTCAAGCTGGCAGGTAGTATGCGGGGCAGAAAACCAGATATGGGCAGTTCTGGAGGTAATCTCTGGTCAACACAAAGCCAAGCGGTGCTGCAGCATCAGTGCTTACAGCCCTGAGGTTACTGCAGAGATCCCTACATGGTTTCCCTTCTGCAAAACACCTTTCTGATCAGGGACTCACAGACTTAGTCACAGTCACAACAGTTTTGGAAGTCCCAGATGAACAAAGGGGATCTATGCTCCTCTTAGGAAAGGAAGAGGATTCTTACATGCACATTTGCTTACAGTTCAAAGTGTGAGTAAGAGATACCTCTATTATTTGCTAGACAGAAGACTGCGACTATATTATCTTTATATGCCTGACACATGTTTCACTTCTGACCTCCAAGGTACACAGAAATTGCACACAAGAAGTAAAAAGCAAAGTAAATGCATGTCTTGATAGCTTGATGTTACCTTTTGCCTAAAGCAATTTGATATAATTAGCCATCTCACAAGTGAAACCTTTTTATTTTATTCTTTCATCCATTTAAAATAAAAACTGTACAGTGGCATGGATAGCTTGTCATTTTAATACACTTTGATGTTTGCAAGCTTTGAAATATCATGTTCAAATTTGTATGCAAATTTGTGACTCCAATTACATACTCATTAGTTCTTCTGGAATTTCATCTTAATATTCAGAAAATGTTTATGGCTTTCTCTGTTGTTTTTCAGAATTGCTTTAGAATGACACCCAGTGTATAATAAACAAATGAAGAAATCCATTATCACTCTGTAACTTTCTTAAACATCACATTTAATTCCTAAGGATGTTAATTCCTCACTTCAGAAAGTTCAATTATCTGTGCACACTCCATCTGATAGCATATTAAAAATCATAAGCAAATAGTTTAGTATCTATAGCATTTTCATCCTCCAAAAATGGCCACCTCCATTCCCTTCTTACTTTTAATTCTGTTGTATTTTTCACTATCTTTAATGAATGTTTTGATAGACAGGAAATGCTGCTTCACATTCCTAGACACAGTAAAATAGCTACTACTGCCTAGACTTCACTGGAATTAAGCAAATTTATAGCAATTATGAATACACTATTTTTTTCTAGTTATCCACCTCCATTAAAAGCATGAATAACATTTTAAACTCTAGAGTGAGGTAAAAGTCTTGCCACTAAAAAAATGCAGTAATCTCCACTGCCAGAAAGATCAACTTTTGGATGACACCTGGAGCTCTCTAATAAGTAAAATGCAGAATACATAGAATGAGAGAAAGGAATGAAGGACTGGGAGGGAGCATGAGGGCATCCAGGGTGTAGCACCATCCTATCCAGCAGTGATGGGGTAGCAATGTACCCAGGCAGATGCTAGTCTAACCTGGTCCCAAAGATCTCCCCCCTCCTGGAGGTCTGGCAAGTCCCCCAAGCTGGTAAGTACCACTATCAGATTTCTCCTAATCATAGAATCACTGAAGTTGGAAAGAACCTTCAAATGTTATCTAGTTCAGCTCCCTTGCAATGAACGCAGGAACAACTACAGCTTGATCAGGTTGCTCAAAGTCTGGTCCAGCCTGATTTTAAGTGTCTGCTGGGATGGGATACCACCTCTCTGTGCAACCTGTTCCTGTCAGCACTCTGGTGTTGCTTATGTGCCCTGCTTGTGTCAAGGAGGCTTTTGCACCCTTTCTGGAATCTCTCAGTTCAAATCTTCATACCTCTGACCTGCCTGTTGCCATCCCAGCCATTGTAATTCTGTTCCCTTGCTAGGCACCAAATTTTCTCTTATTTGTGTCCTTTCATCTTCTAATGTACTTGAGACTCCATGGTGTACTTATAATTTAATTATAATCTAATTCTGCATATAGAGCAATTGGACAAGGGGAAATAGCCTTAAACTAAAAGAAGGGAGATTTAGGTTAGAGATTACAGGGAAATTTCTTACTCAGAGTGCCCAGAGAATTTGCGGGTGTCCCAATCCTGGAGGCGATCAAGGCCAGGCTGGATGGGGCCCTGGGACAGCCTGGTCTGGTGGGAGGAATTGAAACTAGATAATCTTTACAGTCCCTTCCAGCACAAGCCATTCTATTTATAGGGATCATGTTATTTACAGGTTTAGAGTCAGGGAAACCACAGATGGGTTGGAGGTTAATTTGCTGAAATATTTTATGTTTCCTCTGGTTTTATGGCCTGGAGACATCATGCATCTACACTTCTGGGTGATCCTGTGTGAAGCCAGGAGCAGGACTCCGTCCATTTCTCTACTTAATGGGTCAGAGCAAAAAAATATTAAATGTAACAACTGATAATGTGACAGTGCCTTATTTAAGAGGTTGCAGTTTGGAAGACAGGCACTGGAAACAATATGAACAATTAAGACTGAAACTTACAGTACCTGTATATGCACTAGAAGCTACACAATATCAAGAGAGGGCAGGTTTTCCCTTTCCTTGCCCTTAAAGTGGATACAGCTTTACAGGGCTCCAATAAAGAATGTTTTTTCTCAGTCTATCATCCTCTCCCTCCAGTTCAGTTAAAACTTGTAGTGCACAGAACGGCACAGAAATGGCAAAGATAGAGGCTAATTTCATGAAAATAAAAGCACAACAGCTTTCACAGCTATTCCAAGTTTTTGCTGTCAGCAAAAATTGTGGTAAGCAAGCATTACATTGGCTCACACGCATCACCATTCACGCTAGCAGGCCTGAAAAGAACATGCTTCTAAGCAATAATAAATCTACAACAATGTGTTAAGAGTTTTTTAATGACTTTAAATTAACGCTGATCTTCTTAATTAAACTTTTTTAAATTAAGGAGTAAATCTGTGCATGAACAGATCAATTTATTCTAGCATGCCACCAGCATACAAGATGGATACTACAAAAACACTAGCAAAGCAGACCTGAGTCTTGCTCCAACAGAAGCAGCTCTCTTCCTACAGGCAAATGACAGTAATTGCAGTTCAGAGTGGGACAAAGTCAGATAAAATATGTAGCACTGCATCACAGTCTGACATTTGAAATGTGAAATGCTCAGCAGAAATCACCTAATTTTGGGAATCTTTGAAAATAATGTTGGAAATTTCTCCCTTGCTATGAAAAAAGTATCTTAAGGTAAGCAGTTATCTAGAAGAGTGGAAACACAGTGAGAGTCCATGGAATGACACTTTAAAGTCAGAAACAAATATTTATCAGCAGTAACTTTAAAAAATTTATCAAAAATAATAATAATAATTAAAAGTCTTCCTGGATCTATTTTCAGTTTTTCCGTTATTTTAGGTACGGTGAGAGCAACTACATGCATGATTTATCAGTACTTGGAACAGGATATAGAAGGAATAGAAATGCTTTTTACATTATTATCGTGTAATACCCAAACCCATTATTTCAGAAGTACATGTGATTCCATAAACCAGACAGGGGTGTTGGCACCACCTGAGAGGTACTTGCTCTCAGGGTTGTTTTCCATCTGCTGACATCAAAGTGGAAATGAACATTGCTCATAAATTCCCACCAGGATGAGGCCAAGCCATCAGGGCCAGGCCTCAAAATTTCACCCTATGGCCCAGCGCCTGCCAGCACATCTACAGCATTCCTGGAGGGAAGGCAAGGAGTCCCTAGAATACGTAAGCCAAGTGGTTCTAAGGGCTTGATAACTGCAGGGTTGTTTCTCGTTACCTCTGCCATATTTTAGGGCTGGGAGATGAGGGCATCTTCCTGGCTTTTTACCCTAGTTAGCTCTTAAAAGAGCAGTTTCTTTAGACTGACAACAGGATTAAGCTCTGAGCTCACTGTAAATATAGATAAATGCCTGCACTATACAGCATTATGGGAGGTGGTTAGAAGTCACCCACTTCTCCTAAACTAGATCATAGGATAAGAGATTTGAGAACGGAGCTTGCAGCTCAGTTTGTACTATGGGATTCTTTTATTTATTCTACCCAGAATTTCTCGCCAATTCAAGCTGATTCTAGAGAAGAATCTCAGTGACTTTTCATGCCAAAGATGTTTTTGTATTCAAAGCTACACTGAGTAATTCTGAAATAAGAATAATATTCATGTAATCCTTCCTTCATAAATATTAAGTGATATAAAGTGTTTTGGGTTTTATTATCAATGTGTTTGTTACAATATAGTCTGCGCCCCTTACTGGAAATAAAAGCTAGAAGATCACAGAGCATTTAGCTTGTGTCAAAAGCACTCTATAACATGACTTTCTTAAAAACTGAATTAGGAGTGGTAGTTAAACAACCAGGAGGGACATGCAAGCGCTAGAGTGCTCCCACATGTCTCCTCAGCAGCCCTCAGTAAACATTGCTGGACAATGTCCATCTACTAAGGCAGGGCACAGAATCTCCTCTGCTATAGGTTTGAGCTCACATAATCCAGAAGTTTCCCATTTTCTTACTACGATGTTACACATTAGCTTTCTATTTACTCTGCTAAATAAAGCCAAGAAAAGCTCATATATTCATTACTGATTAATGCAGAGAAAATCCAAAGGTTTATTCAAACATTATTACCTGACATGTACATGGTTTAAATGAGAATTCATGTTAGGAATGCAGCATAGCTATTTCTTTTCTACTGATGTAAAATTACATCAGTAAATGTAATTTAAAATGTCCCAATTAACAGAGGATTAGTCAGAATCCTCTGCCATATCTTTTCATTCTGAACACAGTCAAGGCATGCAGAAAAAGTGGTCTGTGTCTAGTACAAGGGGATGCTCAGAACTGAGGCGTGAGGGACGTTCCCCACAAAAAACTCAGCACACCCTCATTGCTCTTTAATGTTCCTGTTCTCGCTCATGCATAATTCTTATATCATCATAACCTTCTGGAAGATTGATTTACCTGTCCTACTGGAAGTTGCTTACTTGTCAGGATATTGGCAGATAATCTGCCACTAACCTTGTCTGAGAAGTTATTTTGTCATTCACATACAGTGACAACTTTTGCACTGAAAAAAAAAGCCAAACAAAACTTTGAAGAGGTGCACCCTCATCCTCTCTACTGCAGGTATTAGTTAAGGATGGTGCACTTACTACTACAATTGAGCAAAACAATTCCAAAGAAGGAATAATGTTGTCAATCTTCTGCTGAAACCTCAACCCCAAAGTCAAAAATACTCCAATAACTGTCTAACAAAATTTTTATGATCCTTCTTCTTAAGTGCCTATAACTGGTTCACTGTTCAAAGGGATTCTAAACATCTCCTCGAAGTCAGCAGACTCTCCCAGTTATGCTCCCTTTGAGCATTTCCTTTTGCTCATGCTATTGAAGCATCATCATAACGAAGTAACGAGTGAGTGAATCCTGGAGCAATGCAAGCATACTAGAGCCATTTCCCTATACTTGATTGGTCTTTTCTCTCAGTTCCATTTAGGACATTTCTCTTTCTTTTTAAATTATCTGTCAGACTGCAGCCTCTTCTGGATCATGACAGACATTCAGAACCACTCCTGTTTTTGGTAGCACTGATTTATGAAGCTCTTATTGGGATAGACTTAATCTATCACAGGAATTGTTTTTTCCTCTCAGAACTCAGTATAGCAGATGTGATAAAGCACCTGTATAATAGGCTTTCTATGCTGCTGTTGCCCAAAGATGTGGTTTACCACACTCTTTGTGAATTATAGCTTCATTCCGGGCTTAAGTAAGCCTGGGTAGGGTGAATGAATTACAAAAGTGGATTGCGGAGATGATAAACACATGGAGCACAGTGGCTCAAGCTCTCACTGAAAGGAACAAATTGGTTTTTGACGTCAGACAGCAGAAGATGCTGCTCGTGTAAAGATTACTGAATGCAAATAATCGAGTGCAGTAAAACACTGGAGATGACAAAAAGATAATACTGTATTATTTTTTTCTTTCCTACTAAGTCAGGAAGGACTAGGAATAGTTACCTTTGGGTTTGTCCTGCTCTATTTTGTTATACTTTTATTCTCCAAGCCATCTTGCCCATTAGAAATTTATCAAAATCTGTTCACAGTGGAAAATTTGACCTGACACTGGATTATTTGGCCAAAGATTAAACATGTTCTACTTACCATGTTTAAATAGTCTAAGAATCAACAGTAGATCAATATGTTTTTTTTTCCCAAGATTAAATACATAGCTGTAACATCAACAAACAGTGCATACCTTGTTCTCCATCAATTTGCCTCCAATCCATGCTATTTATAAGCAGAGAGCTTATTTCAGGAAGGTGTATGTCTTCATTTTATGTAGAAACACAGACACAGGAGGATTTAATTTTTCGGTAGTTCACCAGATGAGTTAGATTGAAATATTCAGTCATCAAGGTGTGATCTGCCTGTTGATATAAAGAGATGTTTTAAGTACAGAAGAGGAGTCGCGGTACAATTTTTAGCTCTAATACATTAAGTATCATAATTCACTGTTCGTGTTTTCAATTATACCATTTACCAATAAGATGCTGCTTTATGACAGATTAATTTGTACATCTTCCCCCAGGGAAGAATTTTTTTTCAAAATATGTAAAGCATACACTGGGGGACGAGAACTGCTCTGCTCCCTACCAAGGAGATTACCATGAAGATCTGTGCTCTCCTGTAATTAAGGCAAGATTACTGCAAGTTTGACAGCTTTCAATCAGCCACAAAGAACAGAAAGGAACTAACAGTTTGAAATGTATCTAATATGAGTAATGTGAAAAAGTGCAGCCAACTTCAGCTGAAAAATCACATCAAATAACCAGTTTAGACTTTGTAGGGGAAAAGAGAAATTTTGCATTTATTATCTTTCTCACACACCCTTGGCCTTGTGTCAGCCAAAGCAATAGCAGCAACCATGGTTTGTTAAAAAGCTGGCATATGTGCCAGCTGCTTTCTATACAGTTTAAAAGCCTTCATCCATTCAATTTCACACTCAGAATGAGACCCAGCAGATAGACAGGGGGAAAGGAAATATAACATGAAAAGGACACTTTCTGCAATTTTATACAATTTATTGAGTTTCCTCATCTGTAATGATTACACTGAAAACTCAAAAGACTGACAAAGATCAGCTATTTATTACAATACTCAAGACTAAATCCTCAAGATACAAGGTTATATAAACTGATACAAAATTATGTAATCATTTTTTCAGTAGCATGAAGGGCATAAAAATATAATAACCGTAATAAGTAAACACAACATATTTGGTATGTTCTAGAGAAACGTCTAAAATGAGGTGGAACTGGTAGCTAAAAGCCTGGGGCAAAGTCAGATCTGTTAATAGTTTCAGTTCATTTGTTTGGGAAGTACATAATTGACTTGAATGAAATTCAAACGTAACAATTTTTTCCCAATTAAAAAAAAAAAAAAAAAAAAAAAGAGAAAGAGAGAGATGAGAATAAATAGAACCACAGAATCATTCAGTTTGTAGAAGATCTCTAAGATCACCTTGTCCAACCATACAACTTCCAACAATACTGCTCACTAAACTTTGTTCCTCAGTACCACATCTACACATTTCTTGAACACCTGCAGGGGGCAGTGCCAACTGGGCTCAATGTTGGCTGATACCAACACCCTCAGGTCATTTTCCTCTGCAGTCTTTCAGTCACTCTGCCCCAAGCCTGTAGCATTGCATGGCTTTGCTGTGACCAAACTTCAGGACCTGGCAGTTGATCTTGTTGAACTTCATCCCATTGGCCTCAGCCCAGCAATCCAGCCTGTTCAGGCTCCACTGTAGGACCATCCTACCACCAGGCAGATCAAAACTTCCTCCCAACTTGGTATCATCTGCAAACCCACTGAGAGTGCATTCCATTCCCTCACCCAGATCACTGATAAAGATGTTAAACAGGATAGGCCCTAATAGCAACCCTTGGGGAGCACCACTGGTTTTAACACCAGAATCTCCGCCTTTTATTCATCCTCAGTGATTACTTTCCCCTCCTCATCCTGTAAAGGATGGAGATTCTCCTTAGACCTCCACTTACAGTCAATATACTTGTAAAAAACATTTCTCTTTTTTCACTACAGTAGTTGGGTTGATTTCAAGCTGGGCTTGTTTCTAATTTTCCCCCTGCACACCCTAGCAATTTCCTTGTACTCTCCCCTGAATTGCCCATCCCTTTTTCCACTGGATGTGGACTCATTTTTCCTGGAATCTCAGCAGAAGTTCTCTGTACGTGCACACCAGTCTTCTTCCCATCTAGTTATTGCAAAAGGGGACAGCCTGCTCCTGTTCCTTTAAGACTTCCACCCAGCCTTCCCAGACCTTTTACCCTTAAAACAGGGGATTCTTCCTACAGGGTCTTGAATAGTTCAAAATCCACCCTCCAGAAGACCAAGGTAGTAGTTTTTCTGACATTTGGTAACTCATATACACTTCTGTGGCTAATCAGACTCAAGCCTAAAACCTCATCTTGGCTAAATCGTTTTTCAAATTCATGCATTATATTTAAGAAACTACTGCTAATGTAAGTCTTTTTAGAATTAGCTTTCCAAAGTACCCAAAGTGAGCTTATAAACAGGACATCACTGATACTGGGTGATTTTCTGGTTTTATTTTACCCTGTACTTTATTCAATGTGTTCTCGTTTCACAGTGGCATAGTGTTTTTGTATCATTGAGCACAGGATGCATAGCAATTACATATGTCCTAGCTGGTTGTTTCTTGAGATGACAGATCTTAAAATCGATACAGGACTTTTCCACCAAGATAGAAGATAAAGCACCTGGAAATCTTGCCAAACTGTACAAGCTTATGAAAAGACATACAGATTGCCAGCAAGAAAAGAGGAGAATAAAGCAACACATACGCACACACACCAGGAAACTTCCTTTGTATTTTAATCTGTTTATGTGAGGACCATGGGAAACGCCCATTATACTTCTTGAGAAGAATCTCTATCTTTCATTTGGTTATGATATTTTTTTCCCATAGAGCCTGGAAAAACCTCAGTTTTTCCAGAGAACAAATGACAATGCCTTTGAAAGTTAAAATAAATAAATAAATACATAGAAATACCTTTGAAGTCTTTCCTCTTCCAAAGGTATTCAAAGCCCTTGGCAGTGGAGAGGAGCATTGTAGGAAGCTCTCTGTATCCTGGTAATACACAGGACATCAGACTAGATGAAAATCTGACCCCTGAAACAAAGAAGGAAGAGTTTAGTTCAGTGAAGAAACAAAGTGAAACCACACTCAGCCAGAAGCAAAGGCATTTGAAATCAGTTAGGCTTCACTGAGCTAAGAGGGCAAAACAAAGCCCAGAGCTTAGATGAAGGTAAGCCTACAGGTCCTTCTAGGACTCTTCTCTACATGCTACCTATTACAATGTTTTGAAGATGACATTTGATAACAGGTATATAGTTTGGATACAGCTACTAGAGTAAAATCTTCTGTAGGACATCAGACTGATTGAGTACCCTCCCTGATACTTAGGGAAGGGATGAATACAGAGGATGTAGTTGAATCTGCTGCTATAAGATTACATGGAAGTTTTCCTTTCAGTGTTGCTTAATTCTGATCTAGAAAGAAAAGAAAAAACTGCATAGCAAAAGTATGCTTAATTATGTTTCACACATCACCCTCAGGAATCCACAGAAACAACGCAATATCCCATATGATAAAGTCATTCTATATATACTTTACCTCTGCATGTAAAAGCTACATGAGCTTCTGGACACAGTACCATAGAGCATTTTGGACTCTGTCCTTCACATTACTGTTTTGGCATTTCACTATACACAAAACCAAGGAAGCCACCAATCTAAACTCAGTTGTTCACTGACATTTTCAACAGAAAGGTGGCTAGTCAACCTCCTCAAATCACTTCCTTAATTTTTGTGTGGATGCAAAATGGATGACTGAGATCTTTATCAGAAGTTGATCACAGTTATCTAAATATCTGAATTATCTATGAATAGAACAGCATTTTGTAAGTTTATGGCTTCAGTTTCTAATATTCCCACATTTTTTTAAGTATTTGTTTTTCTTTTGTATTCTGGAAGCTCCCTAAGATTTGAAAGCATTTAAAAAGAAAAGGCTTCCAGGAAACAGGCAGCTTTGTTTTCCATAAGGGATTTCTGAAACATCTTACTTCTGAAATGATCAAGCACTGTGATTATAGATTCTCTACATTCACTGCTTTGCTTTAGACTTTCCGAGATATATTGTAGTGGTGATACTCCTTGCAAAGATTTGGATAAAAACATCAAAAGCACACAGTGATCTACATATCACTGCTTCATTTAAATGCTTCACCCTTAAAGGCGCCATTGTATCTGCTAACATTAATGCTTTCTCTGCTGTTGTAGATTTAAGGCAGGCTGAGCTTTTTTTTCCCATCACACATAATTTCCTATTTATTTATTTTTTGTTACCCATCCGCAAACAGTTTTAAAGTTCTCAAAATACACTGCCAACCAAGAGCTTGTGATAACAGAATGCTTCTCAACATATTTTATCTAGCCCTGTCTTATTATCTGAAATAGCCATTTCGTCTGCAAGGAATGTCTTCATGCCACTTAAAAATAAATAGTAGTCTCAGATCGTGTTCTTTACTCCTTCCATAAGCAGACAGAATTCAGCTAAAGATAAATGTATACATTCACTTTTTTTAAACCTTCCAAACAACTCAATTTCTCTTTAAAGTGCTTAGAAGTACAGCCTGGAATATGTCTAATACATCATTCAAGAATGGAAAAATCTTTTTTTTTTTCTTTGTTTGTTTGTTTTTGTTTCTTAAATCCATGAGTCCAAGTACATCAACCTCAGAAAAAAAATGATTCAGTAAGAGTTTCAGACACCTTTGCATTAAACAGTTCTTACCCTTCATTAGAGTCCCCTAAATAAATATGGGGAAATAGCCTTTATTCCTTGGCTAGGTTGATTCTAACTTAGCATCTGTGGTTAGGTTTGAATTGTACCATAGAATTATGCCTTCAAATATTTTGTAGTTTCTGTTCTCTTGTGGATTATGTTTTTACCTCTACTTAAGCATTTCAAATGATTTTTGCAGATTATGTATACGTCTGATGAATTTTCAGTAAGACTTGTTTGGTTTTTTTAATAGTTAATCTATTCTATTTTTCAATATTCAAGGTGATATTAATCCAGACGAAATAATCAAGTCAAAGATTTTACTGCTATAGAAGCGTTACTATCATAAAAGAGGCAATCTATCTTGGCGTGGTTTCTCAGTGAATTTCACATTGTATTTAATAGAAGTTATGGACATCATAATTTAAGAGAGTATTACCATGGTCTGAAGTGTTACTGAAAGTCAGCCTCATCAAACTCTTTGGCAGGCCAACGTCAAGTTCAATTTAAGATTTAACTGGTTGTTTTCATTGAGACTCTTACAAGGTATATCAAATGAAATACCTATTTGACAGTTCACTCTCAATATTCATCACAATAACTTCTCAGGCCAAAAACTGATAAAGACTTCTAAAAATTCTTCAGTTTATCTTCTAGGTGGCTTAACATGACTTAAATGGCCTAATCATACAGCATACTGCTCAGTAGCTATCTTTTTTGCAGAATGCAGTCTAAGCATTATATCAAATAGACAAACCCCAAGAAAGTCTCATGCATCCTCAAACAATCTGGCACTCTCATAGCAATTCTTGGAAGAAACATAACTATACATACTGTAATCAATTACAAATACTATTCAGATCTTGCCTGAGATCCACCACCTGCAAATACCTGGTGTCATTTGTATGTCAGTGAAGCTGAGCACATGTGATTGACCTTGTGTGAGCATTGCAACTCCTACAAGTTCTTGTCTTGACTGGCACATCCAGAGATGGTTTATTGCTTAAGGTTAAAAAAATCCACAGATGTAGCCCAGCACTCTGTACATTAAGAGAATTCATGTTCAAAAATTGGAGACCGTTCTCCAGATGTTTTTGTTTTAATCCTGTTTCTGCACATTTCCAGAAAAACAGCAAGCAGCAGCACTGGTTCAGTCATACTACATTACGGAAGTCTTATTTAGCTACTAAATAAGGCAGTGTGATCTTAGTTGAATTTCCTCCGCTGCTTACATTATTTAAATATATCAACAAAACTGTTTCTCATCTGTATTTACAGAGCAACAGAAAGTAATGGTGTAGCTCTTCGACTGAGTAGACTAAATAATTGCAGAGATATAAATATAGATCGCTGATGAATTAGACTGGGTGCACCCCTTCATTCTAATTGAATATTCACATGATGATTCATATCACTTCTTTCCAAGGAAAAACCCATGGTGGGATTATAACAGATGAGAAGGCTGTATAAACACAGAGATTGTTCTTGGCAGACATTTCTCCCTGCTGCCCTCTCTCTGGAATGGAGATGAAACATCTGTGGATTTTAAATGCTTTAAAAACCTGTAGTTTGAAAATTCTTCTTAAGAGCTAATATAAATCACATTTGCTCCAACCTAAAGTAGTCATTTCTTGCTTTATCCACATAACCTACAGAGAACAAATCACTAACCCATTTTTCTGCAGTTCTGGTGCACCCCTCCTGTTCCTTCTTTTTCTTTTTGTCCTACTGCTTCTCCCTCAAACCATACTTTTTACACAATTTGGCCTAACTAAACATAGGTCAAGTAACCCTCCAATTCAATTGTATTATTTTCATATATCATTATTTTTTGGTTATAAAAATAGTCATTCAAATTGGCAGATTTTACCAAATGGCAGTAACTGATCTGGAGAACTTATATCAATCACCAAGTTTTTACTGATTTCAATTGTACAGTTTTGTTGAAGCTACAGGTCTTGGGAGGTTTAACCACAGCTTTGAAGGGAAGCTGCATTTGCTTGAATATTTATATATCTTGTTGGTTCAGATCTATTTGATGCTCTGTTTAAAATCTTTATCTCCAAATTGGTACTCTGCTAACATCTGCATTAAAACAGAAAATGACATTAAAACAGCTCACACACAGGAATTTGCTGGGACATCTTCTCTTCTGAATTATCCCCAGTTAAACTAAATGTATGCCACAAGAAGTCCATATATTCTAGAATCAGTTTTGGCACTCATGTTGTTTAAGATCATCCTGTATAACAGAACTAAACAACAGAATAAAGAAAAAAGAAAAAAAAAAAAAAAAAGTGAATCATTAATACATGAGAGCATCTTCCTGTTCTAAAATCACAGTTGTGTTACATCCTAAACAGAAGGAAGGGTATGAATCCTGACATTCTCTAAGAATACCTTTGATTATGCAGGTTTCTTGTTCTGCCTTATTGCTGCATTTTTGGGTTTGCTCTAAAGAAATAATATCATCAACTTGTCACTATGCTTCCAGTTGCTGTGAGAACCAGCTATATGATAAATGGGACATCAATCCCTTCTGTTTGCCATTTATTCCAGGCAGTTGGAGCAAAGCATCTATGTGAAAAATGTAACTCTAGATTCAAACCCTGAGTGGAGTCATTTCATAAAGGCACTTTTTCTACCATTTTAGAGCATCAACACTTCCAGAGAGCTGTGATCTAGCCTGGAATACCTGAGGTGTAGCCTGAGCCTCATCACCTACCACAGCAGGACTGCTGAGAGGGACCACTCCTCTGTTTTGACAACCTGAGCAGGAAGCCATGCTGCTATGCTAGCTGAACAGATTAATATATTCTTAAGTAGACCTCTTTGGCCTTGTAGGTTTCACCATGTGCCAAAGACCCAAGAGGATAACAGAAATGGCTTGTAGTTACCATAATTATGCCATACTCATCCTTCCTCTCTCCAATGGAGAGTCTGGGCCGCATACCAAATAATTACTGGGCTTTAGATATACATATAAAATCAATATGTTCAAATTGATGTTATTAATCCCTTCCTCAGCCTCAAGGAGTATGGAGTTATACGCTTATGTTTACATTGCTAGTGAGACGCACCTTCTCAAAGTTATTCCTCACTCTGTCTGTGGGAGGAATAAGGCAATAGCCGAGCATTCTATTTTGTACTCTGCAGTCAGGTCACTTAGTAATAATACAGCTGTGGTGTATTTCCTCCACGTGTCTTACAAGTACATACCTTTTATCTTTAGAAAGAAAATGGATGTAAAAACAGAAAGAAATTTTTTGAAAAAAGTTATCTGTGTCAGGACCGTCTCATTCTCGTGCTCAGAATCATATTCTCTTTCCCAAATATAAGATGCCAACACCTCTCGAAATAAAAATTAAACCATCAGAATTAATAATCACTGCAACTGCCCTTAAAGTACACACATACAAAGTACAACTTGTTACACGCTCTTTTACTCATTGAATTACACAATGCAAGTTAAAAAAAAACATTTGGGCTTCTTTAGGAAACTAAGCATTGCTGACATATAATCTTCCCTTTAACTGAGACAATAAGTCCTTCCCTTCCCTCTCATATTACTGATACCTATTCACAGCTTGTTTGTTTTTCTAAGACCTTTTGAACAAAACCTCAGATGGCTTTTGCATGCAGTTCTATCTACCACTGAAAATCCAGTTCACTTATCAGCATTATCCAAATCCCCCAATCTTCTCATCCTTTCAATCTTTTTTTTTTCTTTTACTTTTTCTACCACAAAATTCCATTATCGTATCAAAGAGATGTGAAAACACAGCTCTCACAATCTCTCTCATGCTTATACAGTAGAAGTGCAGATGGCTCTAATTCAGCCGCTGTTAAAATAAAAACAAGGTAAACTGCAGTACACACAGAATTCCACATGAGCAGGAAATGGCAGTTATTTGACTCATCTGCACTGCAAACTGATGATACAGTTTCATATGCATACAGATAATTAGGTAAGTCCTTGTGCTTTAAACCTTTCACAACCTTTGTTTCAATGTTTACACTGAAGACAGCTGAAAATTCCATCAGAGAAAGCTGGGTGTTTTTTTCTTCCTGTTCAACAGGCTTGTTAGGATATGCTGTTAATCATACAGAAGGTCTATGTAAGCTAGATATATTGACACTGAAATAGCAGCAGTATCTTTCACTTGCAGATACGGAAGCATTAAACATTGAAGTTGATTTACTAAAAGACTTAATATACATAACAGTTCAAATTAGCTTAGAGAATAGAAATATATTGGATTATACTGTTAGCAAAGAGAGCCAACAGAGGCAAAAACATTTTAACATGATGGTTCTTAACAAAAAATTAGATTTTAAGAAATTAAATTAATTAATCTCTCTAGCATTCTGAGTACTGATCCAGCAGTGATGCAAACATAAAGGGGGAGTAGTGAAGACCAGAATAAAGGCAAAATCCAAATGGAACACATATGTAGTTCATACAGATCAAAAGTAGAATTCCACTTCTGAACTACTAACAATGCAATTTTTCAAATGCTTTATTCCCAATTCAGTGTCAGGTGTGTGGTGTGAGCTGGCATTTGCAGAAGGCTGTCTGTGCACCTGGCAGTGAGACCATTTGCAGTTATGTTAAGCCATATTAACAAGAGGAAGAGAGATTCTAAGGAATAGATGTGCTCCTGGCTTCAAAAGCTATTTCAGTTATGGGGTTAAGAATAGTTTTCCACAACTACAGTGATTTTCTTCCTTTGAAGGGTCTGAGCACAGGAGGGACAAGAATGGTACATCTTTATCAGCCCCTTTCCTGGGAATGGCAAGAGAGGTGGCTGCACTGAAACTGCTAAGGAAGAAGGCGGCAGAACATAGCCGTTACAAGCAGCTTTATACAAGTAAAAGCCGAAGATCCACTCTAGTCAAGAAGACTTCAGTCTGACTGTGGTTATAGGTCCAAATAAGCTTTCCTCGCCTTTTAATTTAAAACACTGACCCTCAGCATGGGAGTAAAATGAGGTGACAATGGAGTTCCTCATTTGAACCTGCAATAGAGCAGGTTGTAATTATGAACACTGGCCACAGGTGATAGGATCCGGGCCATATGTCTTTTGTACCTGTTTCTAGCTTGTAACTCTATTGAGAACTCTTGTGCAACTTTCCTATTTCAGCAGAGAGAATACCAGTTCTTTCAGAATTTTCTTTCATTTTATCATTCACATTATTACTTCAGGCCAGAGTCTTCTAATATGGATACTTCAAAAGCTTTGAATTAGAGTTGCATAGAAGAATATAATCCTGCTTATGAAATTTGAATATGCCTAGGGATTCTGCATATTTGCTTTGTTCCCTGCTGTTGCATCATTAATCAATGACTCTTTCTGTTATTTTCTCCCATGAGATTTCTATACATCATATTTGCAAACGTTTTTCTCTGCTCATTCCAGATAAAAAATAAATGCATCTTTATTATTTTCACTCAGCATTCTCTTTCCTATTGTCCAGTTATCATGTTAAAATGTCTCTGTTGTAAAAATGTTATTCTTGCCAGTGTCTCCAGAGTTTGAGGCTCTGGAGATGTAAGAGAGGAACCACAACAAAGACAGGCATATTGCAAAAAGCTTCCTATACAAAATTCAGTACTATCAGGAACAAAATATGAAACTCTTCTGGCACAAAACTAGTGTGGCATCCCTACTTCACACCCTATCCCTTCCAGATCTCTGGACATAAGCAGCAAGTTGCTTGGGAAGACAATCTATATTTCAGCTATACCAGCCTCCAGCTCATAACGCACTTCATGAACAAATTCCTCTATTTCAAGAAGCTACAGAACTGCGGGGGAGGAAATGCCAGCTCATATTTTTTTCTTAATAGTCTGCCACCATGGAAACCTGTAGCATCCTAGAGCTACTAAGCAATCAGCTGTTACGTAAACTTCAAACACATATGATAGCAAAAGTATGCGTTTTACTTTCCAGTTCAGCTTCTTTTGTTGTTCAGCCAAACACTACACTATACCTTTTCTCTTTTCCTCTTTTGCAGAGTGCATAAGATCATTCGGAGAGATCACAGTTTAAAAAAAGAAAAACAAAAACAACAGCCAGGAGTGGTCACGTAATCAGACACTTGCTCAACTCCTGTCTTCTTGCATATGTAAATTCAGTACAAATTTTACGTTCATCAGGTTTATCGTGTAAAGAAGCACAGTTGTTACTCAGAACGCCAACAGCACCGTCCCACAGTATGCAGTACTTTCCTGGGCACCCTAATGAGTTCATGGTGCTGGTCTCCCTAAGAACCTCCAAGTTCTCATCTGGCTGGTGCCAAGGACTCAAGTATAAGGAGCCAGAACAAAGCACAGACACAAGCAGGGAAGATCACACACAAGCAGTGTTTTTATAAATTATTAGCATGAAACTTTGCTGGGATACCGTCTTTCAACATTATGTGTGACAGGACTTCACCAGCTGTATACCATATCTGGGGCTTTATGTAGTTTGTAAGGAACATGTGAGCTCCTTACCTTCTTGTGTCAGTTAGGAATCATTCACTCAGCACGAAGGAAAGAAAAGGTAGGAAGTGTGTCTGAGATTCCATCTTCAGTATCTGTTTTGTTACAGGGCATCTTTTCATCATTTTTCCAGAAAAGAAATTTGGAATAATTTTGTTCTGACAAACATTCCCTGAAAAATAACTTCTTTGCTACAATAAGTTTGTCACAAATACAAAGCTGGCAAAAGAGAGATTTTGCTGAAAGAGTCTAAAGCACTCTTTCCAGAGCATCACTACTGCTTATTTATTTGCACATATGAAATCCAACTTTTCTATACTGCCCACAAGAAGACTCTGGCTATGTCTCATGTTCACCCTAATGAGAGTGCATAACCCCTAAATCCCAGCTAATCCAGCATCTCATTCCTCCAGCCTGCCCTGACCCTTTGCAAGCATTAATAAAAGTGTTCTGTGTTCAGTTATTCAAAAGTCAAGGGAATGGAGGGAGGGGAGAAAGGGCACTAAGCTGGCGCCACTGAGGAGGAGAGCAGCAGGGGGGGAAGTAGATGAAATATTTTGTCTTTGATTTTCAAATGGCCAGAGCCCTGTCCGGCACTGCCTGGAAAAGCACTCTTCTTGCACACAGAGGGAAAAAGTTTAAGTGGATTATTTTACCTCAGAAATTGATCCAGTTTTCAGCAATAGGATTCCAGGCAGTCTTTTGTCCTACCATGAGAGCTAAGTAATTGTAGCTATCTCTTCAGGAGGACAGGAACCTCATCGGTCATAGCTGTCTTTAAATTCTGAAACATTTTGTAACAGCAGTGTCATAGGATAAATTTATATGTACAAATGCGTGAACTGTGTGTAGGCAGAGAAACACGTAAGCATCTGAAGTTCATCTCATGAAACTGCTATATGATGCCAGATACATTTCTTAGCTGTATCACATAATGAGGAAAGGAAAGAACATCTGGTGGGAGGGAGCCAAGAGAACGGAAGAAAAACTGTGTCTTGCTGATCTGAAAGTCCAATGACACAGCGCCAGGCTCTGGTGGCTCACAGCCCAGGCCTGCTTGAGAACAGATGGAATATAGCATGTTCCCTTCCGAAATTAAGGCAAATAAGGGAAACAGAAAACAAAAGGAAATGCAGCTCAGATTAGTACTTCCTGATCTGCACTACCTACGCCATACTTGATCCAAAGCTCTTTGAAATCTACAGAAAGTACACCACTGATTTCAAATAGATTTCATTCAGAGCCTAAAGAAGAAGTTAAAAACACGGCACAGCAGAAAGCTCTCTGGCATCATGGCTCTGTGGGGAGATACAGAGCTCAGCCTGGAGCCATATGTGTTTATCAAACGCTTCTCTTCCTTGGATAGCCCTTGAGACATGTTCCATCCAGTAAAATCCAGTGAAAAGATTTAAAATACCATTTCATTTGCATATATTTGACAGAAAAGCTAAGCATTCTTCCAGAAGATTTGTGATTCAAATAAGGCTTCTCCTGATATCTGAAATAAGAAAATATTTTCTCCTTCTCCTGACAAAAATCTTCCCACAAAAGAAGTAAATTCATTCTGCATATTGCTTGACATTTTGGTGTGTTGTTTTTTTGTTTTTTTTTTTTTTACTCAACACTGTTATCACAATCTACATTGCTTTGGTCTTTCAATACTACTCCTGCTTCCTAACAACCATTCTCAGTATCCCCACAGATGCACATTCATTCCAGTTTTCTATAGCTGGCAAGCATTTCATTTTCCCTATAATAACAATTTACTTTGATGAATTAAGAACGTCCATCAAAATCTCTGCAACTACAGTCATTATGTAACACCCCAATATTTACATGGCTTTGTACCAAAAGGAGAACTCTCACCACCACCACCACCCCTAAAAAAAAAAAAAATAATAAAAAAAAAAAAAAAATCAATCAACCTGCCTTTTAGTCAAGTTTTAAGCATATCAGATGGTTAAAATAGCTCTCTGGAGCTTCTCACATCATTCTGTCTGGAAACAAATCAAGCAGTACTCCTTTTCATCTCTCCTCCAAAATATCTACACAATCTTCACAACATATTTTTAAATAATAAATAATACGTATAACCCACCGTGTCTTCAATTATTTCATCTTCTGTGAGCAAGATAGCAAGTGTAACACTGCAAGCATTCAGCTCTATGGTACTTTAAGAGAACTCCATGCTGCCTGCTCCACATATCACTAATTACAGGGTCAAGGACAAGAAAAGATTTAGATATAGCACATGAACAAACATCCACCACAACAACTGTGATAAGATGTTAAAGTTTATGTGTCCCTGTTTGACAAAACAATAAGTTTTCATTGTCCGGTTGCCAGAAAATGCTCTGCTGCCTAACCAGAACGCAACGCAAGAAATAAAATGAGCAGCGGATGCATATTCAAGTGACGTATTCGATGGAACAAGAGCTGAGCAAAGAGCACAGCTCACTCGGAGTTACTACACAGACATACACATTTAAAATGGCAGATGGACAGGCAGCAAGGGCTTTGGAAGGAGCTCAACAGGCTAAAGAAGAAATTAAAATGCCATAATTTAAAATGTGACAAAAAAGCTTGATCAAATCTGCTACTATGGCCTGCTTACAGATGAAGTTTGGGCAAGGGGAAATAGAATGCCTCCAAGGCTACCAGTGAAGCAAAAAATTACATTAGCTTTACAGCCTGAAGCATATTTGTTAGTATTTAACAAATTATGTGCTTCATTTAAATACTGTTGCTGGTAGCCAAATAAATTAAAATCACCTCATTAGGCTTTACATCAGTGAAGTTAAAAAATTAAAGGAGGTGTGTTGTTTCTTTTTTTTTTAACCTTCTGTCTAGGTATCTTTCCACTTGCATAGTCAGTGCCAGTAGGGATCTATGTCACACAAGCTTTTTTCCATATAATTTGTCTCTAGGCATCCTGAACCTAGATAGCTGTAATGAAAGACAAGACGCACATGATTTGAAAGTATGGCCATGGTGCCACAATCAAAAAATACACTCACTCAAATATCCTAAATGTATCCGTGAAGAATTTATAGCTCAGAAGGCCCATATGGTGCCCTCTGGTGAAGGCAGACTGTATTTTTTGTCAGCATGTCACATGAAATGGAGGTACAAACATATGCGTGGAAAGAGGGGGAAGCTGGAGCAACCAGCTACTACTTTTCTCCTTCCCCTGCATAAAGCATGACTTTTAACAAGTTGATTTGTTATATGTTTTAGGTACTCTGTGACATGAAGATAAAGACACTGTAAGCCCAGATTCAGACTCTAATCTTTCTGGTCAAGTCCAACCATCTACCCACCCATTCCATGCCCACTAAACCATGACCTTAGGTGTCTCATTCTAATGGTTTCTTGAACACCTCCAGAGGCCGTGAGTCCATTACTTCCCTGCGCATCCTGTTCCAATACTTGACCACTCTCCTGAAGAATCAGTTTTTCCAAATATCCAACCTGAACCTTCCTTTGTACAGCTAGAGGCCATTCCTACTCATCCTAACACTTATTACCTGGAAGAAGAGACCAACAACCACCTACCACAAGCTCCTTCCAGATAGCTGTACAGAGCTATAAGGCATCCCCTTTGCCTTCTCTTCTCCAGACTGAAAAATTCCAGTTCCACCAGCTGTTCCTCACAAGACTTGTGCACCAAACCTCTCACCAGCTTTGTTGCCTTTCTCTGGATGTGCTCTAGCACCTCTACATCTTGTAGTGAAGGGCCCAAAACTGAACACAGTACTTAAGGTGCAGCTCTACTAATGCCAGGCACAAAGGGACAATCACTTCCCAGCTCCTGCTGGCTACACTATTTCTGATTTAAGCTAGGATGCCATTGGCCCTCTGGGCCACCTGGGCACACTGCTGGCCAGTCTTCTTCCACATCAGCTTGTCTCACAGCTTACAGGGTCAGTCTGTTCCTCCAAATTCTATCTTGAAGAATATCCATCTCTCCCAGAGCTATCCTTAACTCTGAACCAGAGAGATATGGATTTGAAGTCTAGACTATCCAGTGGATAAAGAATTGGTCAATTAGTCACAGCCAGAAGGTTGTGGTGAAGGGCTCTATGTCCAGATGGAGGTAGGTGATGAGTGCCATCACCAAAGATGTCTTGGGACTGATGCTATTCAACATATATATCAATGACATAGACATTGGAATTGAGCATACCTGCAGCAAGTTTGATGATGACAGCAAGTTGAGTGGTGCAACTGATACAACTGAAGGAAGGCATGCCATCCAGAGGGACCTGGACAATCTTGTGAAGTGGCCCCATGTGAACCTAATGAGGTTCAAATAAGGACAGGTTCAAAGTGTTGCACTTGAGTCAAGGCAATCCCATGTATGTGTACAGACTGGGATGAGAACTCAATGGGAGTAGTCCTGTGGGAAAGGACTTGGGGATTCTTATGGACAAAAAGCTGGACATGAACCAGAAGTGTGTTCTTGCAGCCTGGGATGCTAACTGTATCCTAGGCTGCAAAAGAGAGGTAGTCAGCAGGTTAAAGGAGGTGATCACCCTCTTCTATTCTGTTCTCATGCGGCCCCATCTGGAGTACTGCATCCAGGTCCTAGGCCTACAGCACAAGAGGCAGAGCTATTAGAACAGGCCTCGAGTAGGGACACAAAGATGACAAGAGAACCAAAGCAAATATGCTGCAAAGAAAGGCTGAGGCAGCTGAGCTTGTTCAGCCTGGGGAACAGAATGTTCTCTGTGGAGAAACCATTCAAATCTTCCATTACTTAAAAGGAGCTTATAATCAGGAGGATACCTGACCTTTTACATGGGGAGACAGCAGTGGGACAAGGTAGAATGAATTTAACTTTAGAGGGGAGGTTCAGATGAGATGTTTAAGGGAATTTTTTTACTCAGAGGGTGGTGAGGTACTGGCACAGGTTGCCCACAGGAACTGTGGATATCACATCCATGGATGTGTTTAAGGCCAGATTGAACGGAGATCTGGGTAGTCTGATGCCTTTCAAAGCAAGACATTCTATGATCATTTCTGTGACCAGACAGAAGGAAACATTAAGCACAAAAATGGAGGTAGAAATTAGGCTGAATTTAAACCCTTAGCCTTCTTTGAAGTGTCTTTAACTTATGGAAAGGAAAAAAAGCAGCATGAGTCACATACTCCAAGTATGTATGACTGAATGTCAGTCTTATACAACCTACTTATAAAAGAAATCCTGTTTATATCATGATAGATAGGAAAGAGACTTTATGTGTAACTTCCTAAGTATCTGCAAAATATGGCAAACTCTGAAAGACATCCTGATAGAGGGAAAGAATTACTACTTTCTTTTATATAGCTCATTTGCTCTGGAATGCTGTTTGAGGAAGCCAAAATCTCTGGAAATATGCATTGTGTGCAACAGGCATGCCAAGAATATGTATTTTGACATTTTCCAAGTTAAGCACTTTGATTTTTAATTTGAAGCGTAATTTGGGGACCCAGTGTAGCACATTCCATTATTTCTTTTTAATACTTAGTATCAAATAAGATGTTTTATTCAATCAAAACATCTTTCTTTTCTCTTTCCTGACAATTTATGCTTTGCCATGGAACAACAAGCATTTGTTTCAGATGACTCAAGAAATATTCAAAAACTTATAGGATATTTCCCAGCTGTGCTAAAGAATAAAATGGAAACTGCACAAGTGATCAGATATAACTAGTACCAATTTGGCTCAACGCTTAACCAAGTATTTAGGATTTGTTATTCCTAAATGCCAATATCCTATTAAACATAGAAAAAGAATTACATATTTCTCATAAAAACATCTTCCTAAAAGTTTTCCCTTTGGGAGACAAGGGGGTATGGCCAAACTCTTTTCAGTGGTCTGAGGGCAGGACAAGAGGAAATGGTCATAAACTGGAGCATAGGAATTTCCGCACCAATATGCAAAAGCTTCATCATGAGGGTGACAGAGCACTGGAACAGGCTGCCCTGAGAGCTTGTGGAGTCTCCTTCTCTGGAGATATTCAAGCCATATTAATGGCTACCTGTGCAAACCAGCATAGAAAGCCTGCTTTAGCAGAAGAACCCTTCTGGTTGGACTCCATGATCTCTTGGAGGTACCTTCCAACCCCTACAGTTCTAAGATTCTTTCAAGGTTTTGCCAAGTCCAGGTACATGAAGTTAATGATAATGAGAGAATAGCTGAATGGTTATTATACAGTTCTTTGACTAAATTATGTGCACGAGCCCTTTCACCAGTTATCTTTTGGCACCAAAGTCTTTACTTGAAAAATTCCTCTTCTTTAGAAATACTAATTTGACTTGCGACGACTGACTGATATCTCCAATTCTTGCATTTTGGTATTCCTTTACAGTGGTAATAACAAAGTCCTAACCAGTATTACAAGCCATCTAACTCTAATCTAATAGTTAAAGGTAAGGAACACTGGACTTCCATCCACCTACAACAAAAGCAAAGCTAGGTAAAACTACATTTGAAGCATATATGCAGCAGCAGCAAATACCTGTAGGAATAAATTATTGACTATACTGTCAGCAGCTAAAACAAGTTAAGGCAACAATGTTATTCCCTAGCTAGCTTACAGGCTCAAAAGTAGTTACTTCTCGTCTGCATAAGAGCCATCTTCTGGTTAGGGTGTCTGTGTATTTGATGCTGTGCTCTGCTTGTTCTACAGTAGAAACCTTTCATAAATAGAGGGCTTCCAAATATATCAAAATTTTCATTTCACTGTAGTGTAGAATTAAGCTCATTATGATTTAAATTAGGAACATCAAATTAATTTCACCTAATCTGATCAGACTCACCATATGCTGACTAGGTCAAGAAATGCAATTTATGAAATGCAGTACTAGAGATGCCAGTAACACATTATTTATCTCTCCTTTCCATTTTATCTCAGACTTACAAAGTATAATAGAGGTGTTGAAACAGACACATTTCTACCAAACATAATATCTCCCATGGCATATTTAATTTTCATTTGCAGTTCTCTACATCATGCTCTATTTGGTGATTCTAAGCTGTTCAGACCCAAAGCACCTACATAACCAGCACCATTTTAGCAGAATTTCATTGGCATGTTATACAAATATTTATTTAGGATATAGGATGTTAGTTCTTCAAAATATCATATTAAGAACAGCGTATGAAAACCAATGCATACTGTCAGTGTGTGCTGTGAAATTATACTCAAATGAAGGCAAAAACTACAGCACAATCAGTAAATCTGCTAAAACTGTTTATAAGGGAAGGTGACAAAATCACTGAAGAAGCATTTCAGACAGGAGGGAGGAATTAACTCATCCCCATGCTCTTCAAGAGTGACAGTAAGGCTGTCCTCCAAAGATTACAATCCCATTACATTTCTCTAAACTGCAGATTGCACTACATGGCTTTCTCCCCTGCCATTCCCACCTCCACATACTCTTTGGCCAGCAGAGCTTTGCAATCAAGAATCCAAAAGTCACAAGTCCTGCCCTCTCTGACCTCCCCCTCTTGCCAATCTGATCCGCAAATAACATCACAGATTCCTGTCTCTGCTTTGTTCCTGGGATGCAACATTTAAGCCACATAAATAGAAATGAATAAATCAGAGCTGTTCCCTCTGCATTTACATCCTCAGCTCTTGCTTCCCACCTTGCAGGGAAATGTACACTGTCTCACTTCCTACCACAGTTTGGAGCAGGGCTGGGATCACTGGAGTGCTGGAAACTGAAGTGGGTGTTGTAAGGCAACCTTTTAATTTGTGGTTCCTCATCAAGAAATAAATACAGTTAAACTGATGTTTTATTTCCCCAAAGCAATATCACTTCTCCCTAAACTTTTCCATCCTTCACTCATGGGCACTTGTGCTTCTCATCAGCTACAAATGGGCCTGTATGCTGAAGGACTTTCCACTGTCTCTACAACAGGCTACCCAGCCCTGCCTGGACAAAGTCCTTGCATGACTTACCAGGAAAAAAAAAAAAAAAAAGGGGGAAAAACTGGAAAAAAGTATCATAGTATCATAGTATCGTGCGAGTTGGAAGTAAGTGAAGGAATAAAAATTAGAGGAAAAAAAGAAAAACTGACAAATGGAAAATTAAAAAGCTTAAGAGGAAAACAGTAAAATGAAAGGTCAACATCCTTTTAAACACATGAAACCAGATGTTAACTGTGGAAATCAGAAGAGAGGACCAGAATGGATAATTCTATATCAATATATAAAAATAATTTTTAAATAATATAAATAATTCTATATCTATCTATAGAAATAATATAAATATAAATTCTATTTAATTTATTTAATTTATTTCCATATAAATTAAATAAATAATATAAATATAAATAATATAATATAAATTCTATACCTAGATGTATAAATAATATAAATAATTATATATATATGCATAAATTAAAATTCTATTCATATGGGCATAGCCAAAGCAGATTTGGTTTTCTATATGCTCCTAAAAAGATAGATGAACCCATTCTAGGGCTTCCATGAGCAAAAAAACCAGAAACTGTTTCACTAGGGTACTACAGCCATTAGCATTTTTTGCCAATTGATGAGAAAGCATTTCATAACAAAATGTGTATGGTCAGCAGAATATGAGCATTATTGTCTACCTGATTTTCATCTTTCATTTCAGGGTTCTGAATTATTTATCTCCTTCTAGTCATTAATTTAACCTTTTCTCCTTTCTCTTTTCCTTCACCATAGCCTTTATAATATGTCTGAAGAAGTTCAGAACTCTGAAGCAGTAGCCTGAGTTAGACATCCTTTGTAGGGCTACTTGGAGCTCCAGACAACAAACTTCTACAAAATGAAATCACCATTTGGCCCCATCACAACACAACTGCAGATGCATTCCTGCAGGAAGTCATACAAGACAGGTACTTTAGATACTGTATTAAGGTATTTGCTTTAGTGAGCAGACAATGGTTGGGAAAAGAGGAAGCTTAACCTGTACTCAGAATGTTCGTTTTGCCACAATACTTCAACATCTGGGAAAAAAAAGTTTACCCACATCACTGTTTTAAAGGTCTGAAAGTCCCCACTGCTGAATGGGATTAGTTTGTTTTTTTTTTCTCTCTTGTAAGGGTTAGCACAAGCCAAAATAAATATGTGCATTTCATTCCAGAGGGAAAAAATATCATAAGACTGAGGAAAAAAAAAAGAAAAACAAAACAAACAAGCATGTTGGTCTTAACTCCACAATTTGAAAAAGCAAACTCAAGCAGAGTGATTAAAAGCATGTGAAACAAGAAGTGTGTCCCTTAAATACCAGCTTCTAATTGAAGTGATGTGAATGCATAAATCTAATTATGCTCATTTAGGGTATTTTATTAAAACTGCCTTGATATAAATTGCACAATCAATTCTTTTATTAAGAGCGATCAATTTTCATGCTGGTATTTATTAATAATAACTGACAAAATATCAAGGACTTACCATTTCTATAAGTACAGCAGTGATGGCTTTACAGCACAGCTAAATTTATTAACCTAAGGCTCAGCTCCAGCTTATTTGTGATATTATATTAATGCAGTCTGTGACAGGACTAAAAAGGGGCTTAGATTTAGCCATACAGAGTAAGGTTTCTTAGAGTCTCAAATGACAAAGTATAATCCAATTAGAAGAGATTTTCCACAATTTTACCCTTCCTTCTTAGCTGGTGCACACATCTCTATCACAATTAATTACTGCTCCCTTTCCAGCTGACCAAGACAGAACCTACCACTGCCAAGCAATGAGACCACCCAACAAGCAGCACACAGCACAGCACAGTTGCTTTTAAGCCTGGAGGACAAAATTTGCACAGATGTCATGCAGACACCTTACACAGAGCTCACTGCTACGCTTTGTCTCAAAGAAAGATAGTTAAGCCTCACTGGATGGAGTGACCACCTCTCTAGCCGCAGGTCTGCACCAGAGCATACACCAGTTTTGCTGTTGTAAATATAATCTACCATACTCGCTTAATTCCTTATTTGAACTTGAATTTGGCATCCAGTCAGTAATCCTTTTTGCAACATAATCCATCAGAAGAAATCACTTTTTAATGCTTATCATTTCCTGCTACAAAGAGTTTGATGAGTAGATATTGGATCTCTGCTCCACATTTTCAATACAGCCCCAACACATCTCTTTTGGCAAGGTATTGCCTACAGACCCCAAATTATTTATGTCTCTCTCTTTTCAGTGTTCTGCTTAAAACATGGGAATTCAAGAGCTCACTGTTGTAGTCTTTCCCTGGCCTGTTTCTGGCTCCACACATCTGGTATCACAGAGTATCCAAATTTGGAGAAAAAAGACAAACTGAAAATTAATATATATATATATATATATATATGAAAAGCTTTTATAGAAACTTGTATGTTTCAAGCTTTGGAGGAAAGTTCAAGCAGTGCAAAGTAGACATCTTAGCCACACAGTTACAGGAAAATATTTATTACTTTGCCTTACAGAGAAGCCTAAAGCATCTGAATCAAAAAAATCTACCCATCACTTGTACATCACATACAAGTGATAGGGAAGAATCAAATAGTTTCTTCCCTACCACTTAGCACAGTGTCTCATTTCCTTCATCTGGGAACTGTAAATAGACTCTTTATCACTTCCCACTGTTTCTTCTTATCACTTTAAAGAACAAGACATACTGCAGTTCACTAACAAGAATATACTTTCCACAGGTGCTTAGATCAGCATAGCCAGGACATTTTGTGAACTATTGCTGTCATTGTAAATTCCCGCGATTTAAATACTGTTAAATACAATTAAATGGGAATGCCTCAGTATAAGAGTTCAGAGACTGCAAAGGATTTTTGCTACTATTAAAACTTAAATGCATAGGTATTGTACATGCCACAAAAAAAAAAAAAAAAAAAAAAAAAAAAAAAACAACCTAAAATATAACAAAGTGACAGAACACAGTTTATATTATTGTGATTGAAATTTCAGTTTGTAGACCCTGTTACACTATGGCTCAGAAATAGTTTTTGATTTCTGAATATTTTCTCCTTGACAATACTACATAAAGGTAGTTTACTCAAACTGTAGAAATAGCTCACAGGAGATGAAGACTAGTGTGCATAGTACATTGAAGAATCTACACAGTGTTTCTTTTGTATTCAAAGGAAAACAATCAGGTACATATTAATTTAATCAAAATCATTTTACTTGTCTCAAATGCAAGGCTCAGGGGTAACCTTTTTAAAAATTAAAAGAAAGCAGATTCACAGACAGTTAAGCTTTGGCTTCTCAACTTCTTTTCCAGAACACTAACTAATAATACTGAAATTCTCCACTTTCTCTACCAGTGCATTAATTACCAGTCATATTTCAAGCTCCCATGCATGGTACTTTAAATCAAAGATGTTCAATACAGTTCTACAACCATTTATATGAACAATTTATCTTTCACAGTCCAGTTGAATTTTATACAGACATTCATTCCTACTCTGTTATTTAACAATTGGGGCCCACACAAAACAAGTAGAGGAAAACTGGAGAATTCTTACTGTTGATTGTCATGAGTACCTGACCTACAGATGCAGTTACTATTTACCATACAGAGTGCAGAAGCTGGCTTTGAATAAATTATTGTAACAACAAAGAAGTAGGTTCGTGTTGATAGCAATAGTGTCTACGCAACTGAGAACACTGTTTAGCCCACTAATCTTGCATCCTAAGCTTTACACAGACTCATGGCTGCTGGAAGGTCTGCCCTGGCCTGTGCTCACTCCCATAATCTCTACATAAGATGGGCTGTTGGAAGCCAGGTGGCAGAGCAGAATGTTTCTTCTCTGTTCTCTTGTTCCTGTCGACAATACTCAGGCCTACTGAACACAAAGCAACTCCTTCTCAGCAGCTGACTGGTAATTGGCAAGATCTGAACCTTAAAATATGTTTATTGGGTACACTAACAGCATCAATTACAACAAAGAGGGTCAGGAGGAGATAAAACTAGAGGGCACTTTAATCCCATGCAGAACTACACAAGTTTCAGCACAAGACCCCAGAGCCCAACATACACCCAGGCAGTGCCAGCCCTTTCTCAGCCCAGGGCCAATACAGTCAGGAGCATCCAGCTTCCAGCTCCCCAGCCCCTGCCTTCTCCCTGACCTTCACTGGTGCACTACCACCACATTGACATGTCTCTAATTTCAATTTCTATCCAAACTGATTATGATATTCTCACTTGGCTGCCCTTGAATGCAGCTGAATTAAGACACCAGGGTAACAAATGGACCGACACATTAATAGTGATAGATCTCCCCATTCCCCATCAGACTAATTTTCATGTGGATATCACTAGACATCACTGCCATTAGGAATCAGTTAAATATTAATTAATGGGCATTTAAACTTTTAGTAGATGTTTAGCGAAAAAATCTCCATTGGCAGAATAGTAATTGGCTTTCTAAATTTCACAAATCCCTTAAAAATGATCTTCTCCAACTCTATGCCCCATTGCTCCTCCATTTTAATGCACAGTTCATTTGGTAATCATGTACCTCTGTACAGACAGACAACTAATCTATTTCTTCTGACACTTTGTTTTATAATCCCATTTAATACAATCAGTTCCTAACAGAAATAAGAATTTAGCAGAAGCAAAAAACGTAAATGGAAGCATTTATCAGCTTAAAAAGAAACAAAAGACTTAATTTTCAGAAACTTGCTAATGTTCCAACAGAAATAGTCATTTCCAAGCACCCACTCCAGGAGTGTGAACTTAATGGAAAATTTCAAGTTGGCTGTTCCTTGCTTCATGCTACTGTATCTCCTTATTTTAAGAAGTCAAAACAGGCTATTAATCATTTCACCCCACATCCAGAGACTGTGAATGCCTCAAAAGGTTAGCTGTAACAGTCTGAGGAGAAAAAGCAACAAGAAAAACAAAACAGAAGAGGTGAGAGCGAGGAAGAAAAATCATTATATAAACACACCACCATTAGGAGACAGACATTTCAAACTGATGATTAAATTATATACTCTTTCATCTTCGTTTCTTACAGATCTCAGCCTCTTCACTTGGTTGATATACACAGCCACCAGCAAGGATAATTATTTCTCTAACCTCACTGACTGGCCCAGGAAAAAAAAAAAAAAAAAAAAAAAAAAAAAAAAAAAAGAATTTCTGTTCTTTTTAACCACTCTTTTCCTCCCTTTAGCTTTTTTATACTGGAAGTGAAAGTAAAGAGAACCATAAAGCAATGAATAAAAGCCAGCTTCCTTTAGCCTCCTTGCCAGCTCCTTTCTCCAGGGTCACTCACTCAGTATACCCATTTTGGCAACTGCATGCACGCTTATTCACCTCAGCTGCACGCAGAGCTGACAAGAAGAGGTTGAGCAGCTTCACAACCCATGAGGAGAAATGTCATTCTGCACCACACCGATGTACTGCTACCTCAGTTTCTGCCAAATCCACCTGAGTCAAACACAAGTTGTGTCACACAGTGCATGCTTACAGCAGACCAGAGCAGATCCCAGGGATCTGCTCTTCTAGAAGAAGCCTTATAATAACTGGATTTCTAGATGCCGATTCTCTCTAATTTTCAGCACAAAACCTACTTAATACCAATGGGTAAGAAAAGCCCATTCGATAAAAGGGCATCTTACAGATTCAGAGACTTCATGACCTCACCACAATAGCATCTTTAATGTAATGCTGTCTTTACTTCCCATGTAATACCAGCAAATTAAAGCCTTCACATTTTAAACAATTATTGATTTGTCTGATTTATGAATAGAAAGAAAGCTAAGTAGTTGAAATCTTATTTGGGCTCTAGCTGGAAATGCTTCTTTCTAATGTAGGGTAAGCCTGCCCTCTAGAGCATTGCTGTCCCTTGTTGAGAGAAACCCATCTGCATTAACCAACTTACATGTATGTACTTAGTGAACCTGTGGGGACTGCTTTAGTTCTCTCTCAGATGAACTGGAAGCAACAGATTCTTGAGTTAGAAGTGTTTGTACCTCTCAGCTAGACAAAAGTTTGAGGGTTCAGGGTTAAATCACAACAAATTCCTAACTGCATCAGGAGTGACAAAGGCCAAACGCAGCACAGGAACCAGAATGTGATGCTTTTGTACCACCAGAGACTCCTCCACAGAAGAACGAAAAGAACACTAAAGCCCACATCAAGCTGCTGTCCTCTCTCCAGCAAGCAGATCTATCAAAAGAAGATGCAAAGTCTCACAAAAACAAAAATTTTATACATTCCCCGCTGTCAGGATCTCAGTGATAATGCCTGCTGCAATACATACGTGCATTACAACTCTGGTTACTGTGCTGACTTCATAATACAGTAGTTATTCCCACTTGGTGCTGCTAGCTGGACTGAAAAAGCATTTTCCCTGCTATTTCAGAGTAAGCATGTAGTGCAACCCCTGTACCCAAGCAAATCTGACAGGGTGCATGGAGGGGCAGAGAGATAGGAACAAAGGGATCCTTTGCTACATTCTTCCACCACTGCACCTACCTTTGTCAGAGTAGCAAATACAGTTACATCCAGTGCTAGCAGGCACAGAAGCAAAAAGAGCAACTCCTTCAGCCCTTATATATACAGTGATGCATATTGTGCCAGCATGCACAAGCCACAGTCTGACCAGAAAGCACATCAGAAAATAGTTGCACAAAGATCAAAGTCCTTGTCTAAAACCTCTTTTTCATGTGTCCTGGTGTAGAATTAATCCTCCTAGAACCTGGTATGGTTCTATGGTTTAGACTTGGGAGAAAAGCAATGCTGGTAATACATGGATGCATTAGCAGTTGCTGAGCAGTTTCAGCTTCTCATTCTGCTAAGCCACTAAGGACATGGAGGTGCTCTAGGAGCTGGAAGGGGACACAGGTAGGATAACTGACCCAGAATGGCCAAAGGGACAGCCAACACTGTATAACATCACACAGAAAATTAAAATGGAAGAAGTTGGCTGGGGAGGGAAACCACTGCTTGGGGACTTGCTTAGTACTGGTCAGTGGTTGGTGAAAACTGCATAGTGTATCACTTGCTTTGATTATCATTTTTGTTATTGTTGTGATAGTGGTTGTTGTTGCTTTCTTTTTTTCCCCATTTCTTCTTTCTTATTAAATTGCCCTCTCAACCCACACGAGGGTTGAGAGCACTTTTTATTTTTTTCCCCCCACTCCACTGTGAGGAAGAGTGAGCTAGGTTTAACCACAACAACAGACCAGATTCTCAGGTTGGTTAAGAAAAAACATTAAATTTGCCAACACAAACCTCCTGGTCATGGCTCAGCCCATCTGGATATTTCCTGCACTGGTCCACTTTTAAGGTTTTCTAGACTTCTCTAACAGCCAGAAGAGGTTTTTCAAAGGACACATATTAACCCACCATACAATTATATCACACCATCATGAAGGGGCTGCAAAAGTCATGAGGTGTTTGCATACAACTACTTGAAAAGTTCAGCTTTGATCTGAGATAGCCCATACCAGTGGTGACTTAGCTTAGGCTAAGTTCTGCTCTGCCTGGATTTGATTCATTAATTCTCACCTGGCCAGTTTGCAGAGAAGGAATTAAGCTTTAGGCTGCTATGAGAGAGAGCAATGGTTTGGGGCTTCCTTATGGATAGGCAGTCTGTAGTGATCTAGCAGAACATGGAAAAAGCAAGTATTGTAAGCAGTTGGCAGTGGGGACCAGGAAAGTAGAGGAGAGATGTTTGTGATAACTGACAGTGCAGGTTCAGGGCTGAGCAGACAGATGGAAAACTTACATCACTGAGAAGCAGCAGACAATGAGAGCATCTTAGTGGCATACTTAATTTCTGTTCCTCTAGGCAACAACCTGAGCAGCTGCATTTCATGCAGAAACACCTCTAAGGATCCTCTTATATGTGGAAAACACTGAAATCACAAATGAAATACATCCATTTCCCTGATGCACAGCAGTAGGCACAGAACGCAACACAACAAACTCAGAGAAGAAATCAACAATGTAGAGGGGAAAAAGAAAAAAAAAAAAAAAAAGAAAAGAAAAGAAAAGAAAAAAAAAAAGAAAAAAAAAGAAAAAGAAGCAAAAAAAGAAAAAAAAAAGAAAAAAAAGAAAAAAAAAAGAAAAAATAAGGAAAAAAAGAAAAAAAAAAGAAAAAAGAAAAGAAGAAAAAGAAAAAGCTTAGTTTTGTTCCTTTCAGCCTTCTAGGGAAGATTAACTAATTACCGTTATTTTAAAAGTATAATTAAACCACTTGGGGTGAACAGAGTCCTTATCTGACTGGAAGGGCACAGCAGCAGTGTGGTATGAGAAAAATGTTTGTAGACAAAGCTGTTAAGCAAAGTTCATTTTTTCCCTGCCTGCTTTTCTCAACAGGTGAATATAGTCTTGTAACTTGCCCCAGACTTCATCAGCACTTTCTGCTAAAACTCTTCTAACAATCAAAGGAAGTAAAAACCTCACTCTTGCTTTCTATTGGCTGGACAAGCACCAGCACCACTGACAGAATATCCCCTTCCTGTTGCTGTTAGAACCACAGCAGCTGAAGCTCATCACCAAGAGCCAGCAGGTTCTGCACAGATGCACCTTGCACAGCTCAGTTGATAAAACTCAGACAGAATGCAGAGCCAGGCAATACAGATGCAGACTGCTTGCCTTTTTACCACACTTCTACAGACAGTAATATTAGCTATTCTAGGTTTATTCCTTGTAACAGGTTTTTTCTGTCTGTTTTCAAATCTGGAACATTTCAACTGCATTAGTATGCTTCAGACTCCAGTCTCATCAGAAAACATTTATGTTGCTTGGATAGAATATAAATCATGGTAATGCACAGAGTAAGCTTCTACCTATACATAATAATGTGAGATGCATAAAATACCAACAGTCTGAAATGCATATTTAAGCATGGGTAAAAGGGAATCGCAAATACAAAGTTAAAGTGCTTTTGCACTTCCTACAAGCTTACCTGATATCACTTGATCACACTTCCCTTGCTGCTGAAAAGGCGAATGCATAAGCAACAATGGTGCTGTGTTATAAAGAGCTGAAGTATAAGGCAGTGACATGGATACAGAAACACACTCCTTGCACCTCCCATCCTACTTTGATTTGAAAATGGGGCAGTTAACGGTAGAGGGAGGCAGCTCAGCAGAGGCAAGTTTGTGTTCAGTTTCATGGTATACTGAGTGAGGTCCTTCCTGAGGGTCCAAGGACCTCCCAGTTCTTCCTCATAGTTGGAGGGGCTTTTCCTTCATGAAGAACCTGGGTATCTGTGAAGGCTTCCACTAATAGCTAATATTTCTACCGCATTTCCAAGAATGGTCACAATGTGAAATAGTAAGATAGAGTGATTTGAAACCTGAGGACATTCATGAACTATCGCTTCTACTGTAGTTGCTGAACATTTTTTTAATGCCATTGCACTATTGTCAAGTGCTAAATAGTTATTAGACCAAGATGAAACTTAAAAGCAAAATGCCACAGTTGAGCCTTTCCTCAATGTTTTAAGTGAACAGACATTTGCACTAAAGAGAAATTTCAAAAATCAGCTTCTGAAGTTATATTTCTCACACAGCATTTTTCCATTCCATTCTTCCATTCAAAATTCCCATGGAAATACTCTACAAGCTGGTTTTCATTGTTCTGATTTATATTTAGAAAACAGCTTCATAGAACAGCTGATTAAAAATTCACACTAATTAAGATATCATGTCCAGCAGGACAGGCAGCAGCAGATTTGGATCTAAAATTTCCCTGTACTATGACTAAATTGTCTTATTCTGGGAAAATAAGCTGTTTTACTCTGGAACCCAGAAATGCAAAGTGGATACGATCATCTTCCATGCACTACACTTGCAGCTGCTGCCAAAAGTCACTAATAGTATTAATAACTTAATGATAAGCAAAAACAAAGCCACTCCCTTAAAGACAATGAACCAACACGTCTCTTTCTGGCTCTGCACAGTAAATAATAGAGGGTCAAAAGATCAAAGGGAAGCCTCAGATTGGATATGCACCAACTAAAAGGTTAAGAGCTTCTTAAAGTAGTAATACATGTGCTAACTTAAAATTTTGAAAAATATCTTCAGTGAAATATTCCTTGCAGAGGTTGAATTTTAAAAGTTCCCAATTTTGGCTGGAGTATTTCCTCAAGCTTAATCTACTGTATGAAATGGTAATAGCAAAATGAGGACCTCAGAGTCTGGAAACAGACAACTATGCTGTTCAGACAATGACTCTTCTATGCAAATCTACAGAAAAAAAACTCAGTAACCTTCCCTGCTGACACTGAGCTTAAACTCCTTCATTAAATTCACTTTATTAAACTGATTTTTCACTTTAATTATAAATGCATAAGGTGATTTGTAGTGGAAGAATTGTGAGCTCCATAACTCTTAGAAGCACAGGTCTATAGAAAGCCAGTAGCGGTGGATGCTGACTAGAAGAGTATCTTTCAAAATCAGTGTCATTCTGCATTTACAGTCAGCCATAATAATTCTCCCACTGTTGCCTAAGTTGCAGATTGCAACCTACCAAAAATCCATACTTTGTTGTTTCTAATTTGAGCAAAAATTCTCCCTGTGATACAGCACAGATACAGACCTGCCCATGGAAGTTCTGACTTTGTTTCACACCTTTCTGGGAAATCCAGGCTTAAGCCAAAAGAAAAAAACAATGCTAGTAGCAGGTGAATATTTGACAACATTAAAATACATTCAGCTATTTTTCTGAAGAACTGTTATCCTGCAAATACCAGAAATGAAGACTTTCGGGACACTTCATAATAAATATTTTGCTCAAAAGACATATTTCAGAATACAACATAATACAAACCCCACCACCTGTTGTTCTTCAGCATCTTAAGAAGCCTTAAATGTCAAGGTGCAGAGACATCCAAAACCTTTCCTGTTACCAAATATGGGAAGGCAGAAGGAAAGCTAGCAAATTGGTCAGCAGCTCTTCCATCTCAGAACTCATCCCCACAGGACTGTCTTTATGACTAGCATCCTAGAGCTGCTGGTAAGAGGAGGGAAGTTAGCACAAAGGAAAGGACACAGCTGGTGCACAAATCCTCATGTCTTTTCCTCTGCACATGTGGTAAATAGAAGGAAATTGCTAATAATTACCAGTGCACATAGCAACACTGCCACTACCCAAATCAATCCTTAGCAAAACCAAGTCAACTAGTCCACCTGTAGACTGGTTATGAATAATCCTACACAGCTGCAAGAATCCAGCCCCAGGTTTCACAGCTGAAAGGCAGATCTGAGCTTGGAGGCACTGGCCACATGATCAGGCTGTACCCAAGTCAGTGGTACCTACCCAAGGCAAAGTACAAAACATAATTGCAACAGACCAGTACCTTTTCAAACAGCAAAGCTGATTCAGGTTTTGACAGCAAAGCACAACTCATGTATTCTTTGGCTATAAAAGACAGCTCAGGTGGCATTTCACCCTTTCTGTTGCGATAACAGTAGCATAATAGGAATTCATTCTGAGCAGAATCCTTCCTGCAGAAATACAAAGATATGTTAATTTTACAGTTGGATTGGATATGAATTCTATCTAACCTAAATTATATTTTAGGTCTAATTCAAGTTCTGCTCACATAAAAAAGAGAAGACAGTCTTTTGAAGGCACTGTAATTGCATCAGGTCAAATTGATACAAGAAGAAAATAAAGCTATTATGACTTGAGGCTGGAGCCTGGGTAGAAGCTTATCAAGCACAGACCAAGGCAGATCCACTGCCAGCTGTATTTACAAAATAACTGCAGAGATTATTTTGTTGAACTGGACTGAAGCTGATTCAAGATAATGTAGTTAGGACAACATACGCTATGCTGGTGCCATCATCTAGTGGATAAAACTGTAATTTTTTAAATTTAATTTTCCTCATTTAAACCTTTAAGATCGGAAGCACAGAGTCAGAAATAAACTATCACCATACATACCATATGTGACATTTCTCAGTGACTATGCTAACAAACATACAGATTTTATCTTCTAGGAAAAGAAAATCCATAAGCATGCTGTAGCACAGTGAAAAACAAAGAGTATCACTGAAATGTGTTAGAAATTCTTTTCTGTACAAATTTTTGAACTTAGAGATCTTCCCTATTTTACAGACTTCAGTCTGATTCTTCTCTGACTGAAAGAGACTTTACATGATCGGAATAATGTAACAGAGTTACTACTCTCAAGTGAACCATCTGGATACTTAAGTAAATCCTACCACATTCTCTGATCCTATCACAGAGTTCTGAAGTGGAAATAGGGACACTTTGTTTCCCTTCCCTGCTGCGAGTGCAAGTGTTCATTCTTACTACTTGAGCCCATGGACCTCAGCCCAAAAGCAACACTTCTTAGGCTCCTAGAAGTCTACCTTAAAAGCAATTCACTACGATGGCACTCTTACAGCTAAACCCTCCGTGATTTCAATGGCTTAAGGTTTTGTTTGTTTAAGTACGCTTCAGTGAAGAAAGAAAAGCTCCTTTTGTTCTTCTTCCTCTCACCTGTTTCTCAGAACAGGTCTGGTCAATCCACAGGGATTCTAAACACGCAGACAGATGCTTTTTAAGGAAAGAACAAACGAGCAAACAAAAAGTAAACTGTCACGTTCGATACCAGAGATTGTTCAAAGCTGAAAGTACTCTCTCTTCTGACAGTCCAAGTCCTAAAGCCAGAAGGCACAAACTTCATCACACAAGTAGTATTTAATAAAGGAGAGGGAGAATAGAGCTGACTGAGGAACCCTCCTACCCAAATTGCTATTCATCTGGCACTCCACCTGTGAAGTTACTGTTCCAGCAAGCCAAGGACAGTGGCATAAGACCAGCCTTGTATAAAATTGATTCTGCTGGCCAAACTTACTGCATGGAGAACAGTTCCCAGTAGATTTTCTCATAAAGATAACCTCCAGATCTAAAAATAACCACAAAAATGCACAAACTCAAAAGAGCAAGCAACTGATGGGGAGTTTTTGCATTTGATTTTAAAAAATGCATTGTTAAAACTGTAAGTGACATTTTGACAGGAAGCCAGGTTTTCAATTCCTTTTATTTCATTTTTGTGACAAAACCCAGCAGCGCGTCTTTCAAAGTTCTCCCTTATTTATTAATTCCATGAATAAAAGATATATCTGGTGACTAATTCACCCTGACTTTTTGGCCACCCATTCTGCACTTTTTATTCCTTTAGGGAATGGATTTCCTTCCAAATTCAAATGGCAAGACTAGAAAACACTTTAATAATTGCACGGTACACAGGTGGTACCAAACATCACTGAGAAGCTGAATTAACTGCCTCAAGAAAAATACTTTAAGGACTTTAAATCATCCATAAAAAGAAAAGAAAAAAAAAAAAAAAAGTCAGATGTAGTCAACCATTTCCTTAGATAATACAAACAGGCACAAAGTAATACCAATTTTTATACTAGTTAGCACTGAAGATGAGAAGAATCACCAGTCAAAACAAACAAGGAGCAAGCCCCGTAACATTACTTATGTTTTAAGAGAAAAAAAAAAGAAAATGATATTTCCACTTGCCTTTGATTTTCATCCTAAGAGCTCATATCTTTTTCATTCCATTTTTCACCCCCCAGGAATTTAGATGCCCACTCCTAATAAACATTATCCAAAAGTTCCTTTCTTAGTTTGAAATAATAAAAATCCACTTAGTATCACCCTATGACAGGAACAGCCATCTCTCTATAACACTCCAATTTTCTTTAATTACATCAAACTTTGTTTTTCATTTTAACAACATGAATAAGCCAAATAACCTTGGGTAAAATGGAGAAATCATGACCCAGTGAAGTTAATGACAAGCTACACATTCATTTCAAAGGACCCAAGATTTCACCTGAAGTTTATTATTCTAAAGTGGATAATCAACTTTTCACCTACAATTTCCCCTGGAAAATCCAAAACACTTAAAGTGAAGAGCAGATAGTGTCCTTCAGATCAATGCACAACACTACAACAGGCTGTCATAGACCAGTCTGATCATGGAAAACTAATTTTAAAATCCAACAGTTTCATAAGTATTAAATAAGTTCTAGAATGACTTATTACCTTTTCTTTAAAGCCACAGGAACTGGTGCCAGAAAATTCAAGCATAAAACACTTTTCTCTCCAATAAAATAGAAATAAGGGAAGCATTAATCATCTTCAGCCTCAACTGAAAGTCCAAGAACTCCCAGAATCTTGTTTAAAAACACATCCCCTTCGTGTTGTGTTTGAGTAAAAGAATAGATCTGTTGCATTTGAACCCCAGATCTACTAGCACACCCCTATAAACTCACTGTCCAGAGAGATTTCTGAAAGCAAAAATGCATGCAGCTGACTAATTATTTCATGCAGCATCTCAGCTCAGGATTTTCCTTTTCCTCTTTCTTCAAAGGCTATGGTTAGCACTCCAACCTTGGCACGTATGGTAGGGCAGAGAAAAGAGAGAACTAAAAGTTTGAGTTGTAGGACCAGCTTTTCATAGAACTATTGTGTTCATTTTGTGCATTTACACGTAAACCATGAGAACAAGCTAAAAACAGAGTCCATTAAATCACTCTTTCCCTGAAGCAAAAGGCACAGCCATTAAAGAAATCAACATCTAGAAAAAAAGAGAACAGTTTTAACAGGTACTGTAAGACTGTATTAAGGGATGGGAAGATTGAAATGAAACCACATCTTTTCATCACAGGCTTCCCTATGAAACATGCAAGTGAGCTTACAGCCTATCTCCAAGTGGTCAAAAAATGACAGTTTTGTGTTTTATTTCTTTCATATTACTGATTCAGATGAGAGCATTTTTAAACATGAGCCTGTGCAGCAACAGTGTTATGGAGATGATGTGCTTTGCAAACCAATGCAAAAATCATTTTAGACTTTTCAGCCCTGACATTTTCCATTTACACTTTGCACTATGGAATAATGAATGGGTATGTTAACAGCAACAGGAACTACATAAGTCATTCTCCCTAACTTCTGCTGGTACACAGTAGAAGACACAGGTATATCACCTGAAAAAGACAAGTAATGGTTTAGAAAGCATTAATTCCAGATTGAGATTCAATTCAGGACACAGCGATCTACAGAACATTCAAATAGTTTCTCTTATTGAGGGTACCCACATGCAGTCTTCCCAAAACAGCACACATTGAAAAAGAACAAGAAATGAAGAAAAAGGGCCAAGAAGGTTACATTATTTCAGGCTACATTCATGCCTTCTTATCTCCTCACATCTTAAAGCCATATACCTGTGATCCCACATACTCAAAGAAGCAACAGATGTGGTGAAATTCAGGATTTGATGATGAACATTAATTGCCGGCTCAATTTTCTCTCTGACTAGTCCTTTTGCAGGGACGTCTGATTACTTTTCACTTAGGAGAAATTATGCACTGTACAAGAATACACTTCTACTTTTGTTGCACTAGCTATATAGTTGGTATTTTAACTAAAGGGGTCTGAGAGATGTGGTATCCCATTTGCCATGTCCTGGTTTTACATGTGCTATTACATGTACCTTTGCTACTAGTAAATAGGCCAAAATAAAGAGAATGCATGATAGATATTAATTGAGAGAACAACTGACAGGTTTTCATGGAAATTAAGTCAGGAAACTGGAAAAACAGAGCATGAGAAAATATATTATTAATAATTTCATTACTCTCAGTATATGAACAGCATAGAACTGAAATTGGTTAAGAAATCTCTAGGCACTACTACCATCACATAAATAAAATAAAAAGTAATTGTAAATACTGTCCAATTGTTTCAGTTAATTACAGTAAAGACAACTTTACCTTGAGTCTTTCATTTTAATTTACCTATTGTTTAATCCAGAGGTGGAAAGAGTATTATTAAATTATACCCCATAAACACTCTCTGATGATGTATCAACATAATTGAAAGGATCAGAATTGAAAATTAAAGCTTAGTTTTCTATTACAAAGCCCTAATATTTTCAGAGAACCAAACGTCATGGGGTAAAATCAGAGACCCTGTTTATTAAGGATAACTCACTGGGCTCAAGCGTAAAGCTGTACCCTATAGCAAGGACTGAACTCTCGCTCCATTAAATTTAAAGGCACACTAATTTTTTTCCTTCATGCTCCTAAAATACAGTTCAGAATGAGACCAAGGTATGAATCATTACTGCAATTGGTGTTGCATCAGGAGTTATTTTTTTCTAGATTTATGGAATAAGAAAATGATGAAAAAATAAAGGCCTCCAACCTAGCATGATTTCAGAAACTCTCCAATAATCTCTACATCATGTGTAAATAGAAAACATCTGATATTTGAAGTCTGTATTCATCCACTCTCATCCTACACTACTAACACCGCTTATTCCAAATTCCAATACATTTCCAGATGTAAATGACAGCTGATAGGGCACATTTTAAACAGGGAATAAGCATGAAAGAAACAAATGTTTGCTAAAGGAAGTTAGAAAACTGTTTTCAGACAAAAGCTGCACAGCTACATGATTCTGAAAAACCTCACCTAGCATCTGACTGGAGCATTACATTTTTGAAGTTCTGACAACAAACCACACAGCCAGAAATGACACAACTCCTGTAATGTACTTACCACAGATTTAAGTTGCAGCAGAACAAACAAGAATCTGTCAATGTATTACTGATTCAAAAATTTCACTGAACTAAGAGCCCAGGGCAAAGCTGCAAAGGTAACATATACAAAATGCTGGTTTAATTCTCATCTCAGCAGTGGAACTCTGGGCAAAAATTAGCTGAAGACAGAACAGAGTGGTGACTTGAAAATATTACCGTGCTGTACATAACTCATGCCTCTTCTTCAGATTTTATTTTGCTGCTACTGGAAAAATAAGTACGCAGCAACAATTTAAGGAAAGAATAGCATATAGTTTTAATTGCTTATCTCACCTTTAAGCCAAGTACAGGAAGACCAGAAGCCCTGTTGGACTTTTGACTTCAACAAATAACAAATAAACAAAACAAAGAAAAAAGAAAAACTGACAGAGACAAGTATCCCAAAAGAATATCAACTTCAGATAAGAACTCAGTGTTCGACATACACTCTTCCTGTTTCTCAGTCCACCTCATACAGTGTTTTTTAATTAGAAACATTATAAAAGTGACCTTTTGCTTTCAGCCTGGATTAACATGTCTGGGTTTTTTGTTTATTTTCTTTTAAGTAACTAAAGATTGCATTTCAGAAGCACTGCACTTGATGTAAGGAGAAAGGGGTCAGGGTGATATTATTAAGAAAAGTATATAGTAAACTAACTCTTAAGAAACCTTAAGTCTTTTTATTTCTCTTTTATATGGTTTTGACAGTCTCAATCATCTTTAAAGCAATTCAATTCTATTAGGCAACAGAATCAGACATCATTAATTGATATCTACTGTCTTCCTAGTTAGACATCATTCAGCAGGAAATACAGCAATAACTTCAGCACACCTAAGAGTAATTTGTAACTCCAATTTACAAATGCACTGATTTATCTGTTCAGTTCTCCAAACATATTTTCTAAAAAATACATAACCATCTTAACACACAGCGTGTTCATCTCCATCAGGAACTGGGTCATATTAGAAAGCCAAAGCACTTGCAAGCCACAAATGGGTTTATAGACCCATAAGCACCTTTAAGATTCACACAGTGAAAGAAACTAAACAAAACTACAAAAAAAAGAGTTTCTGGGCTCAGGGCAGCTTAGGAAAGATCTAGCATGCAGCACAAGCAATGTACATGCATTTCTCATCTCTCAGCTTGTGCACTGCAGTCCAGCATCAAAGCAGTGCAGGTTCTTGTATGGAATTCTGGCATATCATCTGAGCTGCATCCTCCTTGATACAGACAAACAGTTCCTGAAAGATGCACTGCTCCACCTGGTCCAGGCGATCTCTACAACACTCAGAGGTGACTTTAAGACACACACATACATGTTTTGTCCTCAAACACAATAAAATACCAGATCTTTTAGGAAAGCAGAGATCAGCACCCACAGAAGAGTCTCAGTTTTCTTGAGTGCTTTCAAGGGAAAATGAAATGGCATATTACCTTTTTTTGTACAAGCCCCAGACAGTTTTCAGTAGAATCAATAGAGCTTTCAACTCTCTAAGCAAGGAAGAACTTTAACATCTGGGACATGAGAACGATGCCAGGATTTTGCCCATGATGAATGACTTCATGCTGTAATACTTCTGCATTACATCCAGAGTTAAATAACTTTTGGAAAATTAATTGAAGAATTATCCAAGCAAAAAGATGTAAAAAGCTTCAGGGCTGCATCCTGCACTTCTAAATGTACGTAAATATTTGCCTCAGTGTCCCACTTGAGCTCATAGTCTCTGGAGCTGTGACATATAGACAGAAAAGAAGAAAAAAAAAGCCATTTGAGAAGAGGGATAACTGAGGAAATGGCAACTCTGGCCTGGGAAGTAAAAAGAAAAAGCAAAAATTGATTGATACTGAATACAAGAGACCAAAGGTCTCATTCCATCTACTGCGTGTCATGGTTCTGCCTCCTGGTTATTAAGAAAGGTTTCTATTTAAGAGGCTGTTTCCTTCAGATAGATTCAACATTCTTAGTTTGAGCAGATGAGCACTATTCAAACAAGGTTTGTGATCAAAGATCATTAAATTCACACATTGGTGAACTTTTAAGTCAACAACTCTTCCAGCTCACATTTAATTCATTGAGTAAAACATTTTGAAGTAAAATGTTTTGAAAGCATATGTCCTTGAAAACAAGGCAAACAGAAGAAAATTCTCAGCTAAAGAGAGAAACTCAAGGAAAGATCACTATTTACATGCACCCACACTTCCCAAGATGGAAAGGAATACGTTCAAGCTGGAAGAACAGCAGATGCTAATATAGCCTTCAGAACCATAGCTTATCCATAACCATCCCATTTAATGAAAATCCGGGAGTTGTTTGTCTCTGACCCCTGATTTACTCTCAACAGTGGACATCAATGCATGGCGTTACTTAAGACTGAATACATCAGGATAATTATCTCCTATTTAACTTTTTTACCATCAAAATTTTGTTTCTATGAATCCCAGGCAAAATTTTGGAGAGGAATAAAAGAGAAATAAAGCCTGAAGAATAAAGTGTTTCCTTCAGAGAACATTTCACTTTGACACAACCATATACTAACTGCTGAAGAAAAGGCATAGTAAACTTCACTGTAAGTACAATCAGGTAGGCAAGGAAGGAGTTTAATTTAGCACTTGTAGCTTTTCTTTATTAGCTATCTCCTCCTGCATTCAAGAAGCCATCAGCCATTTCAGTTGCTGTTAAGCAAGGAAATAAGATTAGCAAGCACAGTATTTGCTTGAGGAGAACCTATGCTAAGATGTGTTACTGCTTAACACTCAGTGACAGCCCACCTGCAGCACTGCATCCAGACCTTGGATCCTCAGTTGAAGCAGTTAGGATGATCCCAGAGTAAGCTGTGAGAATGCTCAGAGGGCTGGAGAACCTCTCCTATGAAGACAGGCTGTGAGTTGGGCTGGTTAAGCATAAAGAGAAGGCTCTGGGGGGACCTAATGCAACCTTCCAATACCTAAAGGGAGCCTACAGAAAAAGCTAGAGAGTGACTTTTTATAAAAGCATGTAGTGATAGGACAAGGGAAAAACCATCTTTAAACTCAAACAGAGTAGGCTCACATTAGATAATAGGAAGGAATTCTTTACTCAGGGGGTGATGAGGCTCCCATATAGGCTGCCCAGAGAAGCTGTGGGTGCCACATCCCTGGAGGCATTAAAGGATTGATGGGCCCCTGCTCTGGTGACTGGCAACCCACCCATAGGAGAGGGGCTGGTACTGGATGATCTTAAAGGTCTCTTCCAACCCAAAGCCATTCTTCAATTCTAACGACAATGTCAAAAGATCTGGGAACAGCAGCAGAAATCTGTAATTCACCTGTCAGCAAAAGTCACACCAGAGCAACTCTGTAGGGTGTTATTTGAAGAGGTTTTAAATAGAGTTCTGAGAAATTGCAGCAGAAATTCTTCATCTTTGCACTCAGACTACAACTAAATATCACAAATTCTTTCTATGGAGCATTCCTAAATAACAACCTGCAAGATCACGTAGTCAAATGCCTCATTGACTCAGTATTCTTCTGTGTATTGAAGACATCCTCCTCCTTATTTGATACATGCAAAGATTTTCTCTCACCTGTCACTGCCTCACGTTTTTCCCCTACTTGCTTTCACTTCTTTAGCACCAGTGTGTGCTACTTAGTTTCACTTCCAAGGCTTTCTCAGTGCTGTCCTTTCCCTTGCCATTAGCTCTTATACAAACAACTCATATTACAACTATTTCTTCAAGTGTGTTAGCAGCTTGTGGGCCACAGATGCCCAGAAGATCCAAGAAGCAAAGACCTTGCTCCAACATAGAAAAGCCTGGCTGCTTCTCCAGCCACTAGTGCTGACTACATCAGCCCTTTTTAATACCCCTGAAGGTCACACACTGGACACATCTGGCACAGTAAAGGAGAAGAAATGTTTTGCATTTCCTCTAGCTTTGCAGTTTTTTATTGACGCCATTTATGTCCAAGACAGGAACTCTGCTGTGCAGGATCTCTGGTGAAATCCCTTTCAACTTGCCTGTAACATTCCTCCTATTTTTTGCCCTAATACACACAAAAATCTGATTAATATTCCTCCATGGATAAAGTGTTGATTGCCATGGCATTCTTTCCAAGAGCTGACCTTGTTTCTTTGAGTTTCTAGAAACTGATTATACAGCAAATTCGGCTCTTGATCTTCCGTGTACTATCAAGGTCACTTACAAATATGCAACTGTTAACTAACAACTCAAGTGACAAAAATGCATTCAGTGATGCTGTATTTTAATTCTGAGGAGAAATGTGTCAAGAGGTATAGCAGGGCACCTCCTAAACATAAATATTAGTATTTAAAGTAACATTCGGAAGTCAGGTTTTGATTCTGCAAAGACTCATAATGAGCTTGAAGTACTGTTCCACGCAACAAAGCAGAGCAGCACTCTGTAGCAATCTGCAACAATCAGATAAGTCAAATCCCAGCTCATGACAGCAGACACAAGCACCCAGCACAGGGACCCTGGGTGTCCTTCTCTCCCTTCCCAGACTGCTTCCCATTTGCTGTGAGCAGGCCACCCACCAGCAGTAGCCACTCCAAAGCCACCAGAGCCAAATGCTCACAAATGGCAGGTTTTGTTTCCAGCAGCTTCCTTCTTTCTATTAAAGTTGTTCAGATTTCAGCCAGGAAAGCTGTAGTCAAATGTTGACAAGGGAGCCCTTAAGCAGATTACTGAAATACCTGGATGACTCAAAGATGTCAATTTGTGCAGAAATGTAGAACAACTGCTGGATTTCCCTGTAATATAATCACTTGTAAAAATAAAACAAATTTAAAAAAACACTCCTATAGCTAAATTAGAGTTTTTGTTAGAATTTGCTGTAACAACGCAAAGAAGCAACTGGTCAAAATGGATTTTTTCCTCAAGTCTGTCAGACAGGCATTCCTAGACAGGAAGCCAGTCATGACCTAATTAAATCCAGGAGTTATACTGTCATCATTGATTTAAAAGCAATGGGACCTAGAAACTGCACACATCTGGCAAAGAGCTAAGTAAACGAATACAAAAGCCTTAATTTTCAAATTTGCACAGTTACCTAAAGTAGCATCCTCATTTTCTAACTCAAACATTATATATATGTATATGTATATATATACACATGTATATTCATATATATATATATTCTTCTATAACACTGATCAATAGAACTTTCAAACATTTGCTTAAAGTTAATGAAGATCTCTAGCATTGCTCATCTGGAAAAGTAATTCAAATATTTTCAAATCACTCTTTCCTTCAAGAGAAAGTTTAGAAGGCTCATCAAAAGCAAAAACTAAAGAAACGATTTCCAAATAGTCCTTCTACCTACTACGGACCATGCAGTTTGACCCCAATCTAGAATGTGCCAACATCTTTGTAGCAGTTTTGTATGAGCAGTTACTTACAAGGAAGAATGTGAGCTAGTATAACTAGACAAATTTCTGTTTCAATATAGAAAACATAGGGGGCACAAGTGAAGGGCAATTGCCTCACTTGGTGCAGACATGCAGGTTATGCTTTGGTATTTCTGTAGTTTAGCATGTGTTTCTGTAGCTTTTAAAGGTGTTGAAATAACAGCACAGATTTCTAGTAGCCTAGAATGACATACCAGTCATTCTAATCACAGCTGCCTGATTAAAGAGGTTTTGTTTCAAAATACTGTTATCTAACATTCATTTCCCTTACTCCAAGAGACAAAAGTTAGAAAGAAACTGTGATTATTTTTTTATTTAAATAAATAAATAAGAAGCAGAACTACATAACTTACATTAAGTTCCCAGCGCAGAAGCTGCTGCAGTAAAACTTAACGGTTGGAAAAGAGTTCCGCAAGACTCAAGGAGAGGCAATGATTGTCTTTGCAGTAGCTGGATAAATTCATCATTATGTTTCATAGCAACATAAGAAATGAGGAACAAAGCACATTTGCCTCTGTGTTTCCCAGTATAGTGAATGTCTGAGTGAGCAGTGGTATACTACAAATCTCAAAGCAAAATGTCTCACCATCACGTATCAGCATGGATAACTGCAGCAGTCAAGACATTATCTCAACTGTATTTAAATCACAATTTCCACAGATAATCCATTCATTCAACAATGAGCTGCAGACAGTCAAATCTTCTGACAGCTAAATACTATTTCCTTCTCTTGCCTCACTGCAACAACTGCAGAATACAGTTCAGAGACACTTACATTGCATTCCTGCTAAGCTGAGAAGAGTCTAGAAGGGAACAAGTTATGCTGCTTGACAGGAGGAGCAGGAATCTCTGATTTGACTCCAAGAAAAGCTAAGAGATGACAGTTGTTGCGATGAAGGGAAAAGAACTAAAGTATTTCTGTGGCATAAGGTTTTCTGGAGCTGTTTCTGTAAAAAGCTTCAGTGACAGAAAAATGCGAAGTTACTTTGGACCTAGCAGTTGTGCCCAAGAGTGATACAATGGTCTAATTAACCATATTTAAAATAGAGCCAATCTAGGTGTTTGAATATTCAGATCTCTCAGGATCAGAAGGAAGTCTGTGTTCACTGGAAAACATTCAAGTTTTTCACCTAGTAACACACATCTACCCCAGTTCTTCTCAGGCCTCTCTACCATAGCTTGCCTATAAAGCACAAGAGCAGATTTTATCTCACTTTACAGGACAGTCACTGCAGTCTCAACATTGATTACAGCGAACTTGTATCTTGACCACATCAACAGCAAGGAGACAGACAGGAGCTGGGAGCAGCTATGTGTATTAGTACTGATAGCAGCACCACTCTGATTCTTACTGCTCATTTTTCCTCCATGTCACACGGGATGCTGTAGGCAGACAGCTGGAATCTCTGTACATGTATTACATTGAAAAGCAGTTGCATTAACCTTCACTTTTTGTTGCTTGGTTGAATTCAGTAACTAGCAAACAGAACAGAGATGTCTGCATGTACTCTTATATTAGGAAACTTTGTCTTCTCTGAGCAACGTTACATGCAAAATTTATGTGGGTAGACCAGAATGAACAGCTTAAAAACTGAAGTCTTTCTGTGTAACAAGAACAGCCACCACATCAGGTGGGACTAAAGTAGCAATGCAATTAAGGTGAAAAAAAAAAAAAAGTGTGGGGGTAACAGATTTACTTGGCAGAGAACTCTGAATTCAGCACTATTACTCACTAGAGAAGGAAGATTCTCCTTCTGTCCCTCAAATCCTGCTGTTTTATAGCACTACATTTTGTGCAATGCTTACAGCACTTGTTAGGCACCCTAATACCATGGAGCAGGGCAGCAGAATGTAAAATATCTATAATGCAGATCTAGCTTTCTACCCCACTCCCCCATTATTCCTCACTCTGCTGGAAAATGTGCCACAGTGGAGTTTAACATTGATGTGAGATTGAAATTTGCTTTACTGCAGACTGTTTTGCCACATGTTGCTCTTGCAAACTCCTGTGACACCAGCAATGCCTACAGCAAATAAAGCAGCAAGCTGTGCCACACTAAACAGGGAGACAGATGCTATCAAGTTTAGCCCAGATTACACTACTAAGGCACCTGACTTAGGACTCGTGTGGACTTCCCTGAGCTTTTACTTTGTGGTGCTGATAGGGCAGAAGAAAATTTCCAATTTGGTTCAGCTTTTATTCCTCTTAAGAAAAGTGCAGGATAGAAGCATGCAGGCTTTTATAAATGGAATACAAACACTTACTGATCACTTCTGTGATTCTAGATGGTTCGTTCCAGTACATACTTATTAAAACTCTTGGCATTTCTATATGCTGCATCAAAAAGCCACAAGGAATTTAAATTACATCTCAAAGGGCACATTATCAGGACCAGCTTGTACAAAACACTATGTGCTGAACAACAAAGAAACATAACTTCATATGCATTTTTTGTGGTAGGTGATTATCCATCAGACTTGAAAACCATACTTATACCTAAGAGAAGACTGACTTTTGTTCCAAGGCTTCCAGCATTTTCAGTTAGAACTACTTGTATGTATAAACATTTGCAGGATTCCACTGTGTACTGTGCAATCAATTGCAGGAAAATACCTTCTGAGCTATCTTTTCAAAACCTGCTTTTTGTTCCACTAATACATAAAAGATCAGCAAAAGTTTAAATTTATCAAGAGAAGTTTTGTTTTGTCAGCTGGTTTTCAATGAGAAAATTACAGACTGTTTCCATTGTCTCAATCTCCAACTAAAATTTACAGAAATAGAAATTACAACAAAAAACTCATTCAGGGAGAAAAAACTCACCAGTCCACCGATCTGGCTTTGCAAAGTGCTTGGCTGCTTGTTATGTAGAGCACCATTAGACACGGCTTTAATGATTCATTCTGGCCTTCAAACTGAATCGTAGTTTTAAAGAAGCAGAGTGAATCAACAGGCTTCGCTTTAATTTCTCAAACATTTAGAAATAAACCTTTGTCTGCTCACAGCAGAAATAAGCAGGATATGTCAGAGGTTTAGCACTTTTAGGTGAAAAGCACATCTTTCAATATTAGATACTTCTATATTTTGTACTAGAGCTATCTGATGTTTCTCTTTTCTGGCTATCATGGGTTATCAAAAGCGTTTCTAGCTATGAGTACAAAGGTATACATAAAAGTAAGGTCAGTGCAAGTGCAGCTAAGTGTGTCCACTTACTACCTAAACAAAATTAAGGAGCAAAAGATGTCTGTCTACATCCTGCAGCTAAAACTTCAGTAAAATATTGTGAAAACATTTTAAAAGTCTCAATTATTTCCATCATTTTGAAAGTCCTCCTAAAAATTTTCTCCTAGAGCATGCGTAATTGAAACAAGTATTCCTATGGTGAAGTGTAGAATAAGGGAGATATGAATCATCAATAGTTTGAATTTGAGTCACCTTTCTCTGAGATGTAATTTCATTGGTTTCAACTAAATCAGTTCTGATTGTGCTATTGTAAGAAAAAAAAAAAAAAAAAAAAGAAAAAGTGAGAAACAGAATTAAAGAGCTTTCATCTTGGTTTTGGACTGGAAAACTCAAGAGCAGTTAAGACTGCAGTGAATGCCAGATTCACCTTAGAGTCTTAAGATCTACTAAATCCTATTGCAGCTCCCTTGGAGCAAAGACCTAGCTGACCCCTTTTGCTGAGACATATTTGCTGTCCATTGTTTGAGCTGAAAGCATTATTAACTGACTAAGGTCAATTCTCAAAAAGAAAATTAATTATGTCAGAAATCTCTCCCACTGTCCATAAGCAGACTGAAAGGAATGATGTGTTTCTTTTACCAGGCACTCAGAAGGCAAGGTATGGGACTCAATCCAGCAAACACCACATGGTAGGTTTCCTTTAATCACCTAATAGGACTAATTACATGAGCGAGAGCAGCATGACTAAGCATCACTGCTGAATACGAAAATCCATATGGTGGAAAGAGTGAGAAGCAGAGGGTTCTGGTGGCAGAGACAGATACAACCATTAAGGTTGCTCTCAAAGGTTAACCATGGCTGGAACCTGAACGTTAATTTTTATTTTGCTGTGTATTATCAGAATGTTCAATCTTGAAGTCTTTAGCATGTATGAATATCAATTTGTCTTCTAAAAAAAAAAATAAATAAAAATCAAAGAAAAAGCAGTATACAAAATAATCATTAGAAAAACTGAAGAACTCAATCTAGTTTGTTTTCTGGATTCTTAATAATTTGATATGACTAGTGGTCCTTGCTTTCACCTCATGCTGTTTATTTCCAAAGCTATATTTAATCTCCAAGAAAACTATTGAACTTTGATCACTATTGCTTAATTACTTGGAAAAATAGACAGATTGTTAATATTAATTTGTTTACAACAGATCACATAGGTTATCTTCAATTCTCAGCACATATTACAGCTGTCATTTCATGCCAGATAACAATTCCTGAAATTATTAATTTAAACAAGGCTTTTTACTTGTACTAGTGAGATAGAAAAATTCTTATTTGAGCTCACACTCGTATTTTACAACCCAACTCCTATTGTATCTTGTTTACCATATGTGAGCCCCCAAGGTAAAGCAATTGCAAGTTTTACCTTGACATTTCTATGTAAATTGTTTCAAGTTATGCATGAAAATCTCATAAGACAGGTTCTGTTTTTCAGGTAATTGGGTAATGTTCTGAAGACTAAAAGGACAAATTTTAGACAAAAGTCATGAGAATAAAGGTGGACTTAAATATTTAAGTCAGAAAAGCTGAGCACAGAACATTTAACACCTTGATATTAAGTTTAAAATATCTTGTCCTGGAAGTCTCAGATAGCTCCTCAGAATTCTGGTTTCTACTAGCTTTCAGGGCACAACTGGGCCAGAGTATCCAATTTTTGGATCAGAAAATATGTTCATGACTTTTCACAGCTAGTTACTGAACCGCTAAACAGTAAACTGTTTCTGGATGAAGAGAACAAAAAGACATTCTTGGCACATACCTGTCGGTCAAACTATGGTAAATATTGTTTGGTAGTGGATCCTGTATATGGTTGTCTTTTGTTCCTTCACCGGTTTGGAGGGAGAGGAGATGAGGCTCAAGATACTAAAAACTTCTGCCAATTTAAGGAGATCTCTCAGATCCAAAAACACTAGAGGATTAAGGAGGGAGTAAACAGAACATCAACTTTGACCCTAATTTAGAAAAATTTATTCTACAAAATTAGTAGAATTCTCATTAGAAGCAACCATGGGGTCTGAAAAAAATTGAGAAAGAGAAGGAAAGCATTAAAATTGCAGCCTCCCAAAAAATCAGATTTGCATTTCACAATACTCAGACTCTTCAGATTGCAAACGATCTAAATCACAGAAATATGGACTCCAAATGACTTCTTGAGACTCCATTACTAATACAGGAGGCAAATAAGTCTATATCACCATGTGCTCATCTGACATGCTCCTAAAAATCCATAAGAGCTTATACAGCTTTCCAAGATACCATTATCCTTTGAAGTTTACCAATGAAGTTAGGCATTTTGCCCATTTCATAACTGAAAGCAATTAAATAGCATCACAAGTTCAGCCCATTGTATCTTAGCCTGGCAGAAATACAGTATTTAGTATTTCATGTCCAGCAGCTGCTTACATAACAAACCTGGGTCCTTAAACCAACTTCACAAATCAACCCTCTTTAGTGGAAATAGGCTACCCAGAGAAGTTGTGGAATCCCCTTCTCTGGAAATATTCAAAACCCACCTGGATGCCCACCTGAGCAACCAGCTCTAGGGAACCCTCTTTGTCAGGAGGTTGGACTAGATCATCACCCAAGGTCCATTCCAACCCCTATGATTCTGTACGATTCTTCCTTTACTGAAAACATTTTTTATTTTTTTTTTCCCCTACAGGTTTCTCTGAGTGGGGAGAAACTGCTTTTTCCTGTAATTGCTTTCTGTTGTCCTGCCACATGAATTTCTTCTCTGTCATTATCAAAAAGCACATTCGGTTATTTTTTCACTTTAAGCTCTTTCAGAAGATGAAAGACAACAGCAGTTTGGGTCCATCTAGCAAACAGAGTGAATACTACATCATATTGTAACTCAGCTGATTTAATTCAGCTCCATTAATATAGGAGATTTGAAGTGAACACATTCTCGTGACACAGAAGTAATGAAAAGTCAACAATATGAAATGGAATTCTTTTGCCATTACAAACAAGCCTGACAAGTTTTAGACCAGATTCTCTGATCTAGAATGACTCTTACAGGCAGAATCCTAAATCTTCATCACTGACAAGGTGTACACCCCATCTTCAGCCAACCTCCTTAGCAGAAGCAACCAACATGGCATTCCTCAGCAGTAAGTCTAAGCTCAAGCCCACTTACTGTTTTTCTCACTGTATAATCTCTAGGTTAATGCATTACAACAGAATTCAAGATTTAGATGTTTGCATAGCATAATGCCACACAGGGCAAGTAACTACTTCTTAGGTTATAATATACAAAGGGCCCTGAAGAAAAATCAGAAGTATATTTTTTTTTACTGATATTGATGTATCAGTATATCAGGAGGAGGGGGGGAAAGAGAAAGGAGATCTCCCTTAAGCTTATTCCTTTATCATACCAAAACAAACAGCATTAAAACCACTTTTGTTCTCATGACAGAAAATAAGATTAAATTCACACTTCAAATCATCATCAAATTAATATTTTATAATCCTCCTTCAAAATCCCAATGTCTTGTTTTCCCTTTTTTCCTTTATCACATTATCTTATCCCTCCCAGTTCTAAACCAGATCATTTCATGTTTTTCAGGCATCTTTTATTTTTACAGTGATGAGTCTGACCATGTACAGTGTTTCTACTGCCTGAAATGCCTTTTTTTTCTTGTTGTTTTTCTCCATTCTTTCATGCCATTCTTATCTCTTTTTATCTCACCTGGCCAAGTCTCTTTTCACGTTTACTTCTAATAACTAGGAGCCAGAGCACAGAGAGGTTAAAACTCACCACAGAATACCTTACTCTGTGAAGCACTGAAGGGAGAGTCAGTGCATGAAAAGCTGACAGGTATTGAAAGCCTGGTACTGCGAATAGTTAGGCATGCAAGCAGATCTCAGTACAGAATCAAGCTACTGTTTAAGCACCAGCAATACTGGGGTATTTCAGCTACATAAACTTCAACAAGAAAAATACAAATCCAAGTTCAAAGCACTAAAAGTTAACATGGTAATATGGCATCTCTTAGAAATATTTTCTGGCATATCTACATTGTTACCTACAAAGCACTAACATAAATTAAACCTTTAGGACACTTAAGCAGCCAAGAGTAACTTTATACCATATTATATCGCTCACACTGTTCATGCTATGGCTTTTTTGGTCGGTGTAGGAGAAGCTTGAGGGGGTTGGTGTTAAGGTCTGCTTCTAGATGCGCAAAGTGTTTACATCAACAACTGATTATTAATTTGTGTGCCATGGTTCAGGATTTTTTTTTTCCTGTTTCCACAACTCATCACTCCATAGAGGAATGTTGCTATCAGTTCATAAGGCTGTGATTTATAAAGAGTTCAACTCTCAAATGGTTCTAGTTCTTTCCCCAAGTTAAAACCACCTACTATCTAATACCTATGCCCAGTCATACAGTGACAAGTGACTGTGAGCACAGTTTAGAAGACAAAGAAGATTAAGTCAGATGGAGGGAGATAACCTAGTTTTAAACTCACCACTGTTACACAATGATGCTTATAGGTGTGGACTGCAATGCCAAGGGCTTCTGTCCCTCTGCTGTGCAGCATTCCATCCATCCCTGTCTGGCAGAGGGGGACGCTACTCCCAGTACATGGCTGCAGTGGGAAGCATGTCATTTTAAACACCCAACAACATATATTCCTGCAAACAGCTACTCAAGTGCTATATACGGATTTCAAAAGCTTCAACAGACACGAACATCACGTTCCTTCCATTTGTTTCTGTTCCAAGTTTACCTCACTGCAGCATTTGTATCATGCTGCTGCTAAGAACATGCTTCAGTTTTCTCACTGTTCACACATAGTCAAGTACAAGGACGGAACAAATGCTCTCCATCAGGTCAAGGCAGCATAACTGTGTCCTAATGTTCCACAGGGTTCTGTCCCTTCACAGATCTTCAGTTATGCACAGATCCTAGTGCAATGTTTCTGGAAAAACTACATGTTTGTTTTCCAGGCAAGGGATGCCTGGGAAGAACTAAATAGGCTTCTAAAATGATTTTATCAGAAATAAAGCAGCTGAGTGGTTAAAATACCAACAAAAACTGAAAATAGCATTTATTATTGCTAAAAGAAAACCAAAGGGCCTCAAGCACAGCATTACTGCTATGTTTCTGGAAGCAGATAGCAAAAAGCAAGCAAACTAAAAATTTGTTTAACTGTCCCATTCAGCTCACACAACTGCTTCCCTCCATGACAAACACTGGAAAAACTGAAAAAAGGAAATAAATCCTGACTTATCCTTCAATTTACCCTGCCATTTCCTTGCTAAAATAGGCTGTAGTTTTCCTGATCTTTACAAGGGTTGGTATGTGAAACACAACAAGAGTTTTCGTTTATTCTAGCAATGCAGAACAGCAAGATCAATCAGATGGTTTAGATCTGTGGCAGACTTAGAGCACAGTAAGTGGTAAAAGCATTGTGACAAAATTCATCTCTTTTTACCCACTTTGCACTACCCTGGACAAACTCAGGAGTATTTCTTCTGTATCCTTTCTTTGTTGCAAGCAATAGAGCACAATGCAAGAGGAAAGAGAGGAAGCATTTGGAAGCGGAGTACAAAAAAAAAAAAAAAAAAAAAAAAAAAAAAAAATTAAGAAAAAAAAATAACAACCAAGCAACTTACATCTACCTGTGTTTGTAGCAAGGTCAGCCTGAGCCCACACAGACGTAACACAGTGTTTGCGGTGTTCTCAATGAACAACAGGCTCATAACAACTGCCCTCCACTGCACAGCCTTGGGTAACAACACATTCACCCACCTTGAAGTTCCTTCTTCTATTTGCTATTCCTAATTGGAATATATTATACAACTACTTCATAGAAAGTTCAATGTCATCCTCCAAAAAGATGCTGGAAGTAATAGAATTCTTTAGTTCCCTCTTACATTGAAAAATTTGCTTTCAAAATTGAAGAAGAAAATACAGAACTTCCAAAATGAGTTTTTGACATTTTCGGGAGAGTTCCTTTCGTGGGGCTGGTTACAACACAGAAGTATACGTTCAATTTTTATCCTAACAACATAAAACCCATTATACTAAATCATTTCCCCACAGAAAGATTTCAATATATATGAAACTGTCAAAAAACTCCATTATACATAGAGCATTATACAAAGAGCACTATGTTATGTACAAAAAAAATAAAAAGTAACATAAAACCTAGAGAGGAATGGGAAGGATAAACGAACATCTACCAGAGGCTGGGCAATTTCTAAATGGCAAAGGGTCAGAAAAAAAATCTTCAGGTTATATTGTGAAGCACTTCTATTATCTTCATGACTGAACAGAACACAGGGACTGTTATCAATAAACGTCCATACATGTTTGTTTGTTTGTTTTTTGTTTTTGTTTTTTTGGCTCACACAACAGCCTGTTTCAGTATTTACTGACTTGAAAGAAAATAAAAAAAAAAAAACAAAAACAAAGCAGTCTTACCAGCTATTTGGGAAAACACTACTAAAAGAACTATTCTATACTTTGACTTCAAAAAGACTGAATTTTAATCTCCTGAAATGTCTATCCACAGAATTATCAATATCTTCCTTCATAAGCTAATAAAGAAACCCAAAGGAAACAAACCACATGCTAAATTAAGCCCATGCTGAGACATTAGTCATGTCTTTGTTTTTCTTCTTAGAATTGCTTTAAAATATTTCTGTCAGATAATCATAAATCATCCTGAATTCAACAGAAGTTGAAAGGAAAAACAACTGATTCTAAAGATGGAATTTCCCATTTTCAAATACAAGCCTGAAGCCGCAGGGGTCTGAATTCTTTTGCTAGCTCCAGTGGTCTTTGGCTAATGTACCTATATTAACTGAGATAGTTATCCGAACAAGCACTGATTGAAGACAGCTCACAGTACGTTCTGATCTCTTTTCTCCTTTTCCTCCCGTTTATTCCATCTGACCTGAATTAACGTGCTTATTACAGGGGCCAAAGAAGCCTCTGAACTTCTGATTCAAGATCTTTTCCAAATTTCATCCTCTAACACCTTACAAACTTTCTGAAGTCCCTTACATAAAGCAACACAAGGATCATTTACACTTATTAGTCTCTTTTTACTGATAAGAATCAACATTATAGAACACTGACACTGAAATCTATGAAACAGATATGATGTGCAATCTGAAGTCCATTCTGACAATCCCAAGGTAATTGTGTGGTTTCAACCTCAAAATATATTCTTGCTTTGTTCCCTAAGAACATTTGTCAAACTCAATGGTGCACTATTAACAGATGGTTGACTCAGTATCTCCAAATTTTCTTCATGCTCACCTGTTACTAAACAGCAGGAGGATCAGACCATCTCCAGAGTCAGCAATAAGCTTATCCATTCCATTTATGCACATCCAACATACTAATTGCATATTCTCATACTCACCTGGCTTCTGACTTCTAATTATCCACTAATATCTACAAATCAGTGAAGAAATCAAGTCTTTATAGTAAAAACCAGAGATTAACAGGAAGTGCTGCTTTTTGTAGGCTTTTGGACTACTAAAAGGAGCATGTTAAGTTGCCTTCTCTTAACAACTTGACCAGATAAATGCTTTGTAGGGACAGCTTACCTTCTGTGCTATTCTATAAAGCCAAAGTCATTTCTAACTGAACCTTGTCAAATGCAGTTCTTTAGTAATCCATCCTACCCACAGCTTTGTGGAGCCCTGCTAAGTGCAATGCTTCATTGGAGTCCAGAAAGATGTGGTCGGGTGGGTGCAAATGGTTTCAGTTAAACTCATTCTAGCTATGTGGCAGAAGAGACATATAATCTCCAATGCAAAAATAAAGGCAGTGTCTAAGATGATAACCTGACTCAGTACTCTTTTAGTCTCAGATTTACAACTGTCATTTCTTTGTTGCACTGGGTTGATTTTTCCAGCATCTCAGACTCTGAAGGTCAGTCCTTCCTTCATCCCTTTCAACTACTCTCTTCACGGGGCTTGCCTGGCCACCAGAACTCATGTGGCTACATTAACAGGACATTTGTCCATGTCATATTTTGCCATCCTGAGATATTATTATATCATTAGACACACCAGCAGTCTGCCATCCAACACATTTAGACAACTGATGGTCCTCTCACATCTAGAAAAATAATACACCTACAATTGTTAGAACATCAGCACTGAAAGGAAAATAGTGTTTGGCTAGAGAGTGTGAATGAGACTTCGACTTGCAATGTCACACAGTCACCGAAACACAATTGCATCTACAGACAAGAACGCATTGAGAAAAGCAATGATTGCAAGAAGATATTAGTGTACAGACTAATAACTTGCCTGGAGTCCATCTCTGCCTGGAAAGTTAATATAACAGTATATGGGGGAAAGCATTACCTGTTCTCTAGAAAGGAAAATAATCTTTTCAGTTTTAAACCCAGAGTCCCATGACAGATTATAAAGCCTTCGCTACAGTGGCTAAATTTAAAAAAAAAAAAAAAAAAAAAAAAACAGAATGAGACAAAGACTTGATCCTGAGTAGTTACAAACATTCTATCCTTGAACTAATAAAGTACATCTGTCATTTCTCTAAGTTCATGAATATTCCACATGAATCTCAACAAAACTGTATAATTGCTTAGATTTAAAGTATGTGTTTAAGTGCTGGATAGGAAATACAGATCTCAAGGCTGTGCAGAATCAAGAATGACATTTAGAGACCTAGCATATAGCAAGAAACAGAATTTAAATAGGAGCTATTTCACATGTTGCTGATTTGGTGATAAAGTAAATTCCAAAGTTCACTTAGATGTCTTGCTCTTTTCTTGTTCATTTCTGGCAAAACAGAAGTGCATACAAACATATGTAAGACTAAATATTTGCTCTTAAGAGCAAATATATAAAAAAAAACTGTCCTAAATATTTGATCTTATGTATCGCAGAGACTTCATGCTAAAGGAGAAAGGCTTCTCTAGGGCATGGGAGTGATTTTTCTTGACCTATTTTTAGTATTATGAACTGAAAATTTTTTTACCACTCATCCTCTGTATGAATGGATTTCTAGAAGAAAATTTTTATTCCTTCTTTATAAAAGTTATTCAATTTCTAGACATTAGAGATGATCAGCTTGCACACCAATTCCTTTTCCCACTTATAATTTTGAGTACAATGAACCTAATGACATTCAAGAGCAAGGTCAAGAGCAAGGTGATGCACTTGGGTCAGGGCATACCAAGTACATGCACAGACTGGAAGAAGAACTCTTTGAGGGCAGTCCTTTGGAGAACTTCAGGGTTCTGATGGATGAAAAGCAGGACATGAGCAAGTGGTGTACTCCTGTAGCTCAGACAGACAACTGTATCCTGAGCTGCATCAAAACTGGAGTGATCAGGAGGGAGAGAGAGCAGATTGTCCTCCTCTACTTGGCTCTCCTGATTTCTCATCTGAAGTACTATGTCTAGGACTGGGGCTCCCAGCACAAGACAGACATGGAGATGCTGGAGTGAGTTCAGAAAAAGACCATGAAGAATATCAGGGAGCTGGAGCCTCTCCTCTACACAGAAAGGCTGAAGCAGCCAGGCTCATTTAGCCTGCAGAGAAGGCTTCAGGGAGACCTAATTTCAGACCTGCAGTACCAAAAGGGAGTTTATTAACATGAGGGAGATCAACCTTTTATGTAGTCTGAAAGTGATAGGACAAGGGGAAAAGGAATTTAAACTAAAAGAGGGGAGATTTAGATTAGATTTTAGGAGGAAATTCTTTACTCAGTGGCAGTGTGGCACTGGCATAGGCTGCCCAGAGAATGTGTGGATGCCCAATCCCTGGAGGTACTCAAGGCTAGGCTGGATGGGTCTCAGGGTAGCTTCATGCAATGGGTGGTTGGAACTAGATGATCTTTAAAGTCCCTTCCACCCTAAGCCATTCTATGATCATCGCTTTGTGTTTCATTATACTCATGCTGAAGCTTCAGACTGCCCAGGAGAAACGTGATTTCAGTGTAATTTCACCACGTCCTGGTAAAAATGGAAAAAGACATTGCAGTAGATGATTTCCACTACACAATGAGGATAGCATCATATGCCCCTTTGATAGACAACCAAAGTACACTTTCATCTTAGGAGAAAATATTCCATGTGCAACAAAATAACGAATAGTAGCATTATAGCTACTTACCACTGCACACAGAAAAACAAGCCATGTAAAATCAAGAAACAAAAACAACTGATAAATTAGTAAACTACACAAAGATATGCAAAAGAGAGTAAAATAGCTGCTACTCACTTTTCTCACACACAGTAGTTTTATTTTGAAGTCTTCATCTCTAATTTCTAGGGGCAGGAGAAAGACAAACTTGGAGAGAATTCATGTTATTCTAACCTCCATATCAAATAGATACGCAGACATGAGAAAGGCTACCCTACAACTGTGTTTTCAGCCTCCAATTGCTCTTATTACTTCGTGCTGCAGAATGTAGGAAGAAAAAAGAAGCCTCACACCTTTTATATACAGATACATATATACATATATATTTTATGGATTTTAACAAACCTGCAACTAGTTAACTTATTTTATAAGAGGTTCTCACGTTTTTCCAGCACCTACAAAGGAAAGATTTAAAAGATTGCCAAAAAAAAAAAAAAAAAAAAAAAAAAAAAAAAAAGAGAGAGAGAGAAACTAAAATGCAATTTCAGGTCCTTCTGGGCCTCCAACTATTTAACGGGGGGGGGGGGGGGGGGGGAGAAAAAAAAAAAAGTGAAGGTGTACAGCAAGAGAAGCTGATGACAGTGCCTTCTAATGGGAAACAAGCACTATGGAATGATAACAGGTAATAAAGAAGAAAAATAGACCAGAGGTGGCTTGAAAGGAGAGTGATTTCTATCCAGAGCAACAGTGCACCCTAGGCTGCTAAGTGAGTGTGAGGAGGGGTGAATCCTGGCTCCAACCCTTCCAGTCACTCAAGTACATTGCTTGAACCTGAGCTCCCTGGGTCATCTATGTCATCCTCCCTGGATGCTCCACTATCAGTTCAAGCCACGATCTGGCAATTCCACCGCAGAAGAAAAACAAATTTAGTCAGCGTTCAAATTTTTCAGCATCTCAAGTTGTGAAACAGTGATCTAATGAAACAGTATCTATTTCGTTAGAAATATAAGCTTCTCACATTTTTATGGGCAGTGTTTTACTAGAAACAAGTTATGCTGATGCCACATATACACTCTTATCCCCAAGGTCTGAACAACAAAAAAAATTGACCAAAAGGCCTTGACGTGTGAAGCTAGGAAAAATGTAATGCGGCATTCTTTAAACTCTTTAAAGATTCTTTGAATGTTACAATTAGAAAAGATGCCAACAGTAACCTGCACAGATATCTGGAAACACTGAAGTACTTAAAGGCACACTTTGTTTCAAGTCTCTTCTATGTACATTGTTTTTCATTATTTTAATTCTCAGGCAGTTCAAAATGTCTTTTTAGCCTATTCTACATAAGCAGTTCCTGCAGAGTCAAAGTAGCCTCATTCTTCAATGGGATTACAAGTTTGGTTGATAAAGACGAGGCCAGAAATGCCACATTCTCAGAATTCTGTGAGGTTTTAAAGCCCTAAGGTATACAACTAATGGATTAAAAACTCACCAAATGATGTTGAGTGCTGAAAATTCGAAGGGAATACTTATATTTGCAAAACAAGTCTTACCAGACAAGGATAAGAATTTTACAGTGCCCAAACAGATCAGTTGTTCTTTTATGTTGCTCACAATAGTAAGTATAGCTGAAGAACACAGGCTGAGTCACAGACACCTGTATGGCATACTTTCCATACCAGTGATGCAGACTAACTGGTAGCTAACCACCATCAAGTTTTGCAACAGTTTAGAAGAAGTCTTCAATACCAGTCCCACATACAGGTAAAGCGGAACTAGTTGAGTGACAGGAGGAAAATTATCTCAATCCTAGATTACAGAGACAAGTACTGCAACGAATCAATTACAAATGTTGCGCTGAGCAAAGAAGTGAAGACAGGCAGGCAATTATAATTGCCTTTTTGGGAGCACCCCCATTCAACTCTGCCACCCACCACAAGGCAGTCTGACTCATCTGTAACATGGCTATGCTCAGCATCATTCCTAACCTAACCTTTTACTTCAGTGATTTCCTGTTAGGCAGTAGCCTTTCTTCTTATACTGCTATCCATTCTCAACTATTTGTTGATTAACTTGCCTTCTGGACATGCCTTTACTCCTTCTCTCTCTGTTGTCTTATTTACTGAAGCCTCATACTTTATTCTCTCTGCTCTTCTCAGTGATCTCTTCCCTCTTTGTGCATTCAAAGGGTTTTAACACTGCCTGGCCCAAGGTTTTTAAAAGATCAAAAAATGAGGCCACATAGATATAACTTCTTCCTGCAGGTGATTGAAATCTAAATTAACGCATAAGCAATTGATAACCATATCTCTATTCAACAGAATCCCTGTTTATCTTCAGATACCAAGAAATACATGATTTAGATGTAAAAAAATCAGCGCTTCCAAAATGTATTTCAGTGCTTACTCTTGAACTGTGTTTAACTATATGTCTTATATTCTAAATCACTTTACCTTTCTTCTTAAAGGTTGGTAATGATTTTACTATTATGAGGTAACCCTCAATTCTTTCTCACATTGGAAATTAACCTGAATCAAGCCTAACTTGTCAAATTAAGTACAAGCCTGATGGAAAAACACAAAATTGCTTCAGACCAGTTCATTTCCTTCCATTAAATAAAAATAAAAGAAACATCAGTTTGACATTTCTTATACTTTTTGGGTGCCTGGCTACATCATATCCTGAAATAAAAGGTATGCTTTGGAGGGATCTCCCATTGTTTTTCTCTCTGCCAGACAGACTGTGCCATATGTTCCAGCTGCCTCTTCAACCTTAGTCTTCTTTATATTGCATGCCTTCTCAGTAGTTCAACAGAGGCATGAGTCTAGGGAACTGTTATCAGTGCAAGAATAGCCTGGCCTTTGCCTGGACACCTTGGACAAATGGCTACCTCAGATAACTGGCTGCCACACACTGAGAGCCTCAGCCAAAAGGCCACCACACAGGATAAATCAGCAGCCACCTCATGCACCTCAGTTGCATGCACAGCCATCTGTACCCAGGTGCCCTACTGTATCACAGGTTGCAGAACACATTTAAATCAGCCAGACCAAAAGAAGGAGGTTTCCTCTCACATCTGTAAGGCAAGACTTGGCCTCCAGGTCAGGGCCAGGCTTACTCCACAAGTGATCTCTCTGCTGCAGTTGTCAGAACCAAAACTTGCCTGAAGCAAAAGGGCATGAGAGCTTCTCTGGTAGGCTCCTGGTTTTAACAGCTACTCTGCCTTCCCAATTGCCCTGAGGCCTACATTATCAGCAAGCCTGCAGCAAGTCACCCCATCCATGCAAACCCACACTGTCAAACTGGAAACTGAGAAATAGATTGTGGAGGTAAACTTTGATCCCAGAGGCTGAACCCACACACACAGTGACCAGAGAGAAACAAAGCCCACATCTAAAAGGAGGAGAAAGCCAACAGCATTGTATACTTCCACAGTTGCTCAGTGTAACTTCAAACAAGAAGCACCAGCTCCAAGGATGGGGGGAAATAACAGTCCCTTCTCAGGGCATTTTAGTTAATACCTGTTGTGACTGCAAGTTGGTGCATAAAAACAAATCTCAGCATAAAATATTAAAGCCTTCCCAGGGAAATCTTTACCTTCCCTACTGCACTCAGTCTTTTTTGCTCTTTCCATCAGTACTTTTTAAATAATTTACAGCAGGTAAAAATTATCTTCTGCATTAATACAATTCCTAGCAATTTTAAAAGAGCAGCTCCTCCAAGCTTAGGATCAAGTCATGCATTGTACTGCTTTACCCTTTAAATGTAAAGTTGCAGCTAAAGGGCAGTCACTTTCCCCACGTAAAATTGAAGTTTTCCACCCAAGAGATATCAAGAGACTCACCACTCCCAGGACCAGCTCCTGAGGAGATGCGGGCTGCAGCTGGTGCCTCCTCCTGCTGCCTCTCCCAGACATTTTATGTCCTTCACCTTGCATTCACCTTGGTTTTTTGCATTGGCAGCTCCCACAAGCCTGTTGCCATGGGAATCCCCAATTACACACCTCTCCTTGGACTCTCAAGCCCTAGGAGCCAGACCCTGAGAGCTCCTTTCTTCTAGGAACAGCTTCTCTTCAGTCATGTGCACAGATGGTCCTGGCTCCCATGAAGGGGCATCTTGCAGGCTGCCCCCACAGAGCAGCCCTCTCAGCTTAAACTGGTTCTCAATTGGTCCCAGTGCTGCTGCAAGGCAAACCCCACAGCATGAGCACACCACATATCACCACCATACACCATGGCAAATTCTTCATAATTTATGCCTACAGAAGGCCGAAACAGTTTAAAATTTTGGATACATTAATGGAAAATTGCTCTGTTTCTCCAGTTTGCCAGTGTTCACTAAATAATGCGTGTTTGCTTAATATAACAACTACAAATTAAGTTGAAACAGGTCATTCTACCACAATAAACTACAGAAGATTTCCAAACAGAAAAGAACATGCTAATTGAGATTTGCCATTGAAAATCTCCCCAGTAGATCTGTGTCTTAGATTTGTACATATGTGATTTTGCCATTGGTGAGTTCTGTTCAAGGCTTTTCTGTTTAAATTAGATTAAACAAGTTAATATGAAAGAATAAACTTATCTTTTCTGCTTCATCACTTGACTAAAATGTCACAGAACTGAAGAAAATGTTACGTTTAAGACAAACAATGTTCTTCTACTAGAATAACACCTAATGCAACAGAAAACATAAATGGTTCATATGCATCCGCCCCAGTTCATCAGCAGGTTTTATTGTTTTTTAAACCAGGATATTTTCCAATGGGCACAATAATAACTGGACTGTGAACCAAAAGCTATTTTCACTTCCAACACACTTCACAGTGATACCTTCGCAATTTAAGTACCATGCTTAATCTGTTTTCATAGGCCTCCTCTCTGATGCCACAGAATGGAAGTGACCTTTGGGGCTTTTTCTCCTCTATATTACAGACAATACAGACTTAACTATGTGAACTCTAAGATTTGGAGATTGTTAGTCTTAGTACAGAGACATCTAGCAGCTACTGAGGCATAACTAAGTATTTACTTACCTAGCAATGTCATTTCCTACTCAGTGATTGGTGATGCTACATTTTATATGCACATTTTATAAGGTAAACATACAATTATTTAACATAGCTTAATTTGCAAAACCCTTTGTAGCAATGGCTAATAATAACTGACTTAAACACTAAGCCAATTTTCTTAATAATGGAGGTATTATCATTTTTCTTAATTATTGTGCAGGTAAATACAAACCTTTTTAACCTCTGTGAGAACTTAAGAATTTACTTTAAAAGACCACCTAATTTTCCAGTTAGAGAAGCATATTAATTTTTCTTTCTTTTACAGAGAAACAGAAATTTCCAAGGTGACATAATAATCTTACAGCCATAGAAGAGGGAGACACTGTCAAGAGGAAATAGCTTTTGAAATCCTGAGAGCAGGTGCCACTGAAAAGCAATGTTACATTCAATTAGGCAAAGAGCAATGTGCAGAAAAACACAGTACACTTTCTTGTATCTAAAATCATGCATTTCAGTCATACAAATGAAAACAAGCTTGTCAAGCTATTTCATTCAAAACAGAAAAAGAGGAAGAAAAGGGAATATAGAATTTAAAAATAATAATAATGATTTCAGAAACTAATTTCTAAAGTATTATTTCTAGTTTCATTTTACATTAACTTTTCATTTGTCTGTGTTTTCATGAACATTGCTTAACTGAAATTAGAAGTGTTTTAACCAAAAATTGTATCTTTTCTCCATTTCTATTCTGGTGAGAAAAAAAAAAAAAAAAAAAAAAAAAAAAAAAAAAAAAACACCACAAAATTAGCAACTCAGACTGACTTCTTTGGACTGAAACAATCTTATCCATGAACTGTGTTTAAAAGATAAATGTTTTCATCATTGAAGAAAACCCAAATACACCATCTTTGTTTTTTATGTGACAGCCCTCTTAGGGGACAGACAGAGCTCAGGAGCTTTACACGCCTATCTACTATCCAGAAATAATTAGGTAATTACTGTGACCCAGTAGTTTCCTGGGAAACAGGAATTGGTTTGCAAGCCCCAGCTATGAAAGCACAGAAAACAGCATGGCTGTTTACAACCCTATCTCTTCCAGGACTGGTATTTATGTTCAATAAAACAAACAACCCTTGCACACCAAACTTACTTACACCGCTCATTTTCCATTCTCTGAAAAACTAATTCCAAAATTTCAAAGGTCTGTACAGGTGTGTGGTGTAGCAGAAAGGAGAGACTATTTCCAAAAATCACTCCAGATGTGTCACAAGAATGGTTTTACATATGTGAGTAAACTCAGTCTCTGCTTTCAAGAGAAAAGGAGCACCGAGAAAGTCAATAAAGCATCGTCTCTCTGACTTCAGAAGGAGTAGGATTGTGTCCTGCCTCTCATGATCAAGCTCTAGGTATTAAAAATGAATTTATTTATTCCTATTGGCAGCCACAGTGTAAGTGTTAGGGAATGAGTTAACAGGCACAGTTTCCCTGCTTAAAAAAACTCAGCGTGCTACCAGTGAGAAATACCATCTCTACACCTTGGCATGGGTGTCTGTCATTTGATACAATGAAGTTATAAGCAAGTCGAGATGAAGGACAGCAGAAAACAGTTCTGTAAAATAGCCCTTCAGCTGGTGTTGGGTTAACATTCCGCAGAAGGTTATCAAACAGGTCAGGAGATTTTCATGGACAAAGTGCCTGCATAGTGATAAGCAGCGTGATGGAAATAGTGACAGAAAAAATTAATCTGCTTGTCACCCTAGATAATGCTAGAGACATCCTTGTGTAGTTTTATTGTCATGGGATGAGAGATAATTTAGGTATATGGCACAACATCATGCTGATTTTTGGGAGGGCATGGTGAAGGTGAAATGTATACCTTCTGCTCATGAATGTCAATCTGACTGAAGCCTTGGAAGCATATATTGCTGTCAGGCTTTTAAGAAAGAAAAAGGACAGAAAACAAGTTGTCTGTGTGCTTACCTTGAGTAAGAATTGAACAAAGTTACCTGTTCAGAAAATAAAAAAAATTCATGTTTCCCAAAACATTTTAGGGGATAACATAATAGAGGTAATTTAAAAGCTTTCCTTCAAGGCTGAGGCACACCAAATTCTCTAAGCACCAGAAAAAAAGAAATCATTTGTTAGAATCTGATACCAAATCACAAGGTTAAGAATCAGCAATTAAAGAGTAGACTGTTGGGTTTGTTTTTGCAAATGCATTACTGGGATACTCCATTTTTTTTCTAGATTTTTACACTCTGAGGACTTGATGCATTTCCTTAAATCAACCCAGTATTCTATTTCACTCTCACTTGTGGATTGTACTTGGTGCCATATTGGAATACTGGAATATAACAAATGCTTCTGCAGTTTTCTAAAATATAAATAATTAGCACATGACAGAGAACAAAGCAAACATAAGCAACTCTGTGAAGGATTACTTCAGATTTATCTTCCAACATACAGATATAGAGATGCATACACAAACATTTTTCCCTCAAACATCACTGTGTCCTCAGATTATATTCTAGTTCTGTGATCATTTCCTCATAATTGTCACTTTAAAGCAAAGTTGGTTTTTGGCCTTGCCAAAATTATTAAGCAACTTCATGGTTTCTTGGCTGAAAGAAAAATTAATTCCATCACACAGAAGCTGCCGATAGGTCACATGAATTCTGGTGTTGATAACTCCTTATGGCACACATGAGAATAACCAGTACTACATTACCTAGTAGAATATAAAGGTACTGCTGTTCATTGCCTGTGATTGGCAGCTGCTAGAGAAGTATGAAAGTCAGCTCTAAACAACTGTAAGTTGAATATGGCAGTTTGAGAGGTTACTGACCATATGGGAATCATATATAGAGTTTTCTAACTTAATATCCACAATGCAAATTGAAAACAGACACTCAAGGGCTCAAGATAAAATAAATATTCATATTATTTGGAAAATGATCCAAGACAAAAATTTAGAATATTATAGAATTACAGCTCTAGAAAATTTCTAAAATATACTGAGCTTGTTTTTATCTTTCAGAGCTAACAGGTACTGATGCCATCATTTCATACTATATTCTGTGCAGTCAAACATCTAATTGTAATACATATGAAGCCAAATATCCTTTAAGAACTTCATCTGACATATGCCACTCCTATGAAAGAATTTCATAAAGGAACCACGTATCAAACTGTACAAACACACTAGCAAATGCATTATCATCAGTAAAAGGTCAGGTTTTCCTGCTTTGTATTCCCTACACGATTTCTGGAAGAGCAGAGCAACTACTAATGTCAGGACTTGTTTGGCCTCCAGGTGTTACTACCAGATGAAATACATTTGATGCCTTTTACCTTTTGCTACAATTAAAAATCCCTTGCTCAGAAGATACCACAGTGCAGTGACAATATCTGGATAGCTCTTTGGTCCTTCTAGCTCAACAACAGTTCTAAAACTACCTTCTCAAAACTTGTCTGTGTTTGATTCTCTCATGCAATGCACAAAGCAAGACATGGCTAATATTAAAAAATAAAAATAAAAAATCCAACATCTGATTGCTCACTGAAGAACAACAAAAATATTACCATTTAAGGTAGAGGAAAAGGCATTGGTTAACATTACAGACTGACCTGCTCACAAAAAAAGCTGTTAAAAAAAAAAAAAAAAATTAGTAGAAATGGAATTGTAAATGTAACTGAAAAAACATGCTTTTAACTGTGTTCTTGAAGAATACGTTCCAGTGCGTAAAAAGGATTAATGAGTGAAATCTTTCTTCTACTCCAATTATAAGAATATTATGTTCCTTTTCAAAAAGGGGGAAAAAAATTATTTAATTTGCTTCTACTGCACTTCACAAGACTGAAAGTATTCCAGTTTTCTAATTCTTTGTTGGTTGGAAATGTAAGTGAAATACAAGAAATATTCAGACCCTCAAGTGAAATATAACATCTGTGTTCTGTCTTACTTGTATCAGGTCACATAAATTGAAGAAGAAAAAGGGTAGTGGAATGCTCATTTGTTTGGAACCCAACATCCCTCTAGTTTTTGCTCCTAAGAATACTTGAATATTATGATGGTACCTTGCTACTTTTCTCAAATGCTATTTCAGTACAGTCCCTCCCTTCTCCTTGATTGTGGTATGATAACATTAAAACAAAGATCCTTTGTACTGAATAACTGAAGTCTTTCCTTCTGGGTGAAGTCTGCTGGGGTTTTCTATCATTCACTCTACAAAGCAGTTTACATGGTAGAGCTGCTCCCTCTGGCTTTATCAAGGTGCAGCCTACCACTTCAGTAAAGAACTGTGATGAGTATGTATGGGACTGAACAGTTCAAACCCTCTCCCTGAGTATGTTTTCAGTGTTGTAGCTAGAACAGCCATCCCACCAATGATAGACCTCTAGCAAAAAAAAAGCTATTAGAGCACTGAAAGAATAACTGTCCTGGAAAGGAAGACACTAATATAGACTTGACAAATCCATATAGGGAGTTCAGACTGCAAATGATCCTATACAAAAGATTTTAAAAGAAAAAAAAAAAAAAAAAAAAAAAGTTTATTTTCCTAATAGGGTAATAGGGCAGGGGGAGAAATCAATCACAGAAAAAAATTGCTTTGAATCTGTAGTATCAAGGCACTACTTTTCAGACCTGTGTACTAATGGATGGGTTAGGTGCATCTGAACTCCCATTTCTAACAAATATTTGGCCAACCTTCTCATAATCAACCCCAGAAAAGAGAAGCTTCCTTTTCACATAACTTGTTACAAGATTTTTCTAACTTTCAACCCTGCTTTTTCTTCCACGTCAAAGTGATGTTTTATTATTCTGACCCAAGTATAAAGAACAATTTGCTGTCACCTTCTGCACAAAAGGTACTGCAAATAGGGGTACCATTATGCTATTTTTTCTTTTATATTAAACATAATTTTTTCAACTTTATATTCTGTGTTTTGTAAACCCTTATCTCCCTTGTCATTCTTTCCCTGAATTCCTCCAACTTAGAACATTCCTACTACATGACAAAATGTGTGATTTTGTAGTAATACCACATTGTTGACCTATATTCAGTTGCTGTCCACTCTGAATTCTTGACTTAATATTTACAGTGCACAAGCAGTTACTACTCTCCATTTTTCACTCCAGCTCATCCCCTTTCCTTCCCTAGTTATAGAGCTTTGAAAAGATGAACTTATTCTTGTTGATTTAGGACTTACTTACAAAGTAACATGGCTTTTATGAATTCCAGTTTTGTCTTCTCTTGTCCCCACAGCATAACAGTCTGACGTCTTCTCTGCATTTCAGCAATTCAATCTCTCTCTCATTATCCAAGTCCTCAATGCAAATACTGAATAGAAGTGGAGGTTTGGCCTCACTTTAAATCCCCTTTCACTCTGTCACTAAACTACAACCACATGTGAGTGGGTTTTAATTCACTGTGTGTAGTGTTTTCATGCTGGATATGCTTTCCTAAGTTGTATATAAAGATGAGAAAAAAAATGTCAAAAGCTTGACAAAAGTCAATTCATATGTATATGTCCATCATCTATTATCCTGTCCAAAAAAAAAAAAGAAATCACAATCATAGAATGGTTTGGGTTGGAAGGGACCTTTAAGATCATGTAGTTCCAGCCCCCTGCTATGGGCAAGGACATCTCCCACTAGACCAGGTTTCTCACAGCCCCATCAAGACTGGTTTTGAATGCCTCCAGAGAAGGGGCATCCACACCCTCCCTAGGCAATCTGTTCCAGTGTCTTGCCACCCTCACAGTAAAGAATTTCTTTCTAATATCTAGTCTAGACCAGGTTATTTCGATGCAATTTGTTCTTCATGATTCCATACAGTGATGGTTTTGTGGTTCAGTGTTTTGTTGTTTGTTTGGGGTTTTTTGTTTGTTTGTTGGGTTTTTTTGTTTGTTTTTTGTTGTTTTTTTTTTTTTAAATCACTTCATCATCTTCTGCAGCTGATAACCTGACTGATAAATAATTTTTCCCAGAACATTTCCTGGGGCTGAAGTTAACCACTCCAAAATTTCTCCAGATAAGTCAATTTCCTTTCTTTATTCACACTTAAAATTTTAAGCAGTAACTTCATGAAACTTGAACTAGTAATAGAAGCTATTCTCCAAAAAGATAAATGTGACTAATGTCCCAGAAAGTGATCTGTATATAAAGTACCATTTATCTGAACAATCCCAGGAGACTCGTAAAGGACCATGGCTCATCTAGTGAAATTGCCAGGAAAAATAGAAGGGAAAAAAAAAAAAAAAAAAAAAAAAAAAAAAAAAAACCAGGGATTGCTCATTTTAGTAACAATACATGCTGGAAAGATACAAATGAGTGCATAGCATAAAGAAGTTAAGCCAACTGCTCCAGTTAATCCTCCTGTGATGCAAAACAAGCAAGTGAGAATTTAAACTGAGAAACATAGTTCTTAATAATTAAAAAATAAATAAATAAAAATAAAGAAATCTTCTAAATTAAAAGGACTGTATTGACTCTTGTGAAGTGTTGCTAACAGTCAATAGTGAGGGAAAATGCCTAGGAGAAAGGAGTAAACATTTCTGCAGCTAAGAGCCAGAAGCAAATACTAACCCCTCCATAACAGATAAGCACAAGATCATTTTGACTTCTCAAATCCAAACCCAGGTCACTACCACAGAAAACTGTAGTTAACTCAGGCTTGCTAGATGCCTGTGGCTGCTGGCTGTGCTTATCTTCCTCTCTCCTTCTTCCTAGTAGTTTTGCTGTGTTTTGCTTTTACTTTCTGTTCTCAACCTTTTGAAGCTATAGAGCACCTGATCAGCTTTCACCACTCTGAAATAAATCCTTCCTCCAAGATCAGCATGTCAGTTACATGACTGACCAGCAAAGCAGTGTTTAAAAGCTGCCAAATCTTTATTTTCCTCACAGCTTCCATGTCTACTCTGCTGCTCTCACTTCCATACGCTCACTTCCACAACCCACTGGGCCCTTTTTCTCTTCTACAAAGTTAATCTCTTAACTGACAAACTGGGGAAGGACCCGTTTAGCCTGGGACCATACATCAAAGTACAAGTCACTCCCCTCTTTCTCTGTGGCAGTCCACTTTTTTTTATTCAACTAAATCTAAACACTTACACTCTTTGTTTTAATATCATTGCAAAATCCGTTTCAGTCCAACTTCTGTTTATGTTCTCACTGTACCCAATCCTCCTTGCCCACAAAGCCATTATTTACTGCAAACTGCTCAAAGTTTGTTCTCAAGCTAGAATTATTAATTTCTGCAGGGTTCTATAGCATCTGTCAGGATGTTATTAGTACTTAATAAATATTAGAGGTGCTGTGAAATAAATGCCATTTTCTCAAGGAGGGATTACTTCCCTCACTACAGGTACTTCTAGGCAAAGAACTGGGGCTAGGGGAAAATTGTGCCTGTACTGCAAGGAATTGTGTGCATCCAAACAGGGTATCTCACACTTAGCTTACTGAACCAGCTATTGCAACCTTGTTGTTATCTGTTCAAAGAACCTCTACTACTGATCTGATTCACAACTACAATTCAGCACTTCTGCAGCAAATCAAACCCCAGGGTCCATAATAATGAATCACAGAAAGAGCACAGAAGCAACCACAAGAAAAGGGATTAGTTCACATGACCTACCTCCAGAAGAATATACTGACAAAGGCATTGTGCAAAGCACAGTTCATCATCCAGGTGATCCTGCAGCAGCAAGACATCTCCTTGGCCTGCAGTCTTGGGCTATGTACACCACCTCAGCCACTAGTCCACTCAATATACACATTTTTCTCTTTTGACTGAACCTTTATTCCTTGGTTTGCCAATATCTATTCAAGAAACAGCTTGCACCCATACCTGTCCTTCATTCTTTCCACTCTGCTGCTTCCCTCTGGTCTGTGTTTATGTAATTAAGAGCCTTTTCTCAATACCATGCACACAGGCTATATTAAGATTGCTCAATCATGTTGAGGGCTCAACTTTGCAACTGAAAACATCTGTGATCATAGCAGAAGTAATATATACTAATGCTTCACACATTTTTACTTAGTGCCTTATAAGAGTCATGCAAAGAACTGAAGGAACTGCAGGGCTCTACCCAGTAGGTGCTGTTTGCACACCGATTTTCTGCCTCAGTGCTCAGCCCAGTAGCAGGTATTCAGAACCGACTGGGACAGCTAAGCCAGTCAAGTAGAAGCACTCTTAGGACAACAGTCCACTGCCACAGTAGAATGTGTGCAGATGAGCATGTTCCAAAGGACCCCCACCTTTTGCCTGCAAATAGTCACACTATCTTTTTGTGCCCGGCTACAGCTGGGCAATTAATTCTGTCTTCCCCAGAGCAGAGCCAACTACAGCATTTAACCCCAAAGTTTCCTTCTCTGCTGAATTTTTCATACTGCCATTTTCCTCCAACCCTCTGCTGCAGGATCTCAAATGTACTACAGAGCAGAGAGACCAAATAATACCTAAGATCATCTAGAAAATAAAGTATGACTTGGGTGGTTCTATTACATTCCATGACACCTATACAGAAAAGACTCTCTATAATCACTAAAATTAAACATCTCTACTGCTGCAGAATCCTGAACTAGCAGGTAAAAATAGTAAATGAATTTGTTTTTACATTTGTGTAGATAGCAATATATAACCAGAGCTTTTAGTGGAAATAAAACACTGTCAAGGGCAAAGAGTCATTATTAAAACTGCGTATCACTGGGACCTTTGTAGGGTAAATGCAAGAGGCAGTTTGGGCTTCAGCTGGAGTTAAACACACAACATCAGTGATCATTTTGAAAGATAATCAGCCACTGGTATCTGCTGAAAAGGGGACACTACAGTTTGTATTTGTTGTGCTTTCAATACATTGACCTAATGTCAATGTATTGCAATGAGTTAATGCATTTAGAGATTTGCAGACTGATGAGATTTCATCTTTTTAGAGTCACAATTCTATCTAGAAAGACATGTGTGGGAGCAACTGGCTTTTTCAAAAAGCCCTGTGGATTTTGTTATCAAGGTTTAAGTACAGGTTTTATTTATTTGAAATGGATTTATTTTGCTAGAGGAAAGGGGGATTTCTCTGCTTGGCTTCCAATAGAGTGTGTGCCCTTGAAAGATTAATGTTTGCCTGAGGACTTTTTATGTTCCTCAGCTTAAGGCTTTGCTGCTTTTCTGAAGTTCACTTGCTGTGGGACAGAGGAGAGCTTGCAGCAATCCTCTTCTCCCTTTTCCCCTGCTGCTGCCAACTTGAGTTCCTCAGGAAGACACTGAGGCAGCTGGGGTGCTCCCCTCATCCCCAGGGACAATTTCAACTCCTCTGCACCAGGAAGAAGCTTAACCAGGCCAGAGCTGTGAGAAGCTGGGCTCTCCTTGTCAGCTGGAATGCATTAAGGATCAGGGCCCAAAGAGAAGCTGCCCAGGGAACTGAGCAGTTGGCCAGCCTCAGGCAGCTACCAGGGGTAAGTCAAGACTGCTTATTTAATCTACAACCCTAATTGTTCAAACCTTATTCAAAATAGTCAAAACAAAGGATTACAGAATGCAGTTAAAAATCTCTCATGATGATCAGCACATGTTAAAAGTGACCGGTCATCCTCCAAACACCTTTACTGCTACATTTGCTGACCATCTCCCCCCACTTTAATCCCTACCTTAATCTACAAATCATGGTTTTAACACTAATGCCTTCCAGGCAACAGCTGCATTGCTGTCCCCATGCAGATGGTCCAGACCCTTAGGCACAGGGAGAGAGTCTTGTGGTACACAGTGAGTAGGGCAGCAGATGCTACTGAACTCCCAGTACCTGCACAGAATCCAGTTCCCCATCAATGCAGTGCATACCCAGCTACCGCTGGGCAATACAATCTGCCTGGGAGCTGTGGGCGTGTTACAGCCTTGCAATACTCTCCGATATCAGGGATTTCTGATGAAAATCAGATAGTGTTAGAATTTCCCCATTTTGAACTGATGACACTTCCATAAATTCACTGAGGATTGCTTCTCTAGATGAAATGCTGGTAATTGTAACAGTAAACTTATACCTGAATAGCACCGTACCTAAAACACTCATTAAGAGTGTTGGTTACTTTGAGAAAATTACAAACAAAAAAAAAAAAAAAAAAAACCATTTACTGCAGGAAAAACGACTAGCACTGACTGACAAGCACCTGCCTTCTATTAAGGTTTGTAGGAAAGCAGAAACTTATTTTAGTGAGCAAGTAGAGGGATCACCCTATCAATACAACAGTAATTAGCAAGTTTCTAAAAATACACTTACCTGAGTAATAACCCCTCACACCATGATCTTCAGTTCCTTACAAACCATCTACTTTGAATGAAGAAACCAAGGCACCTGAGCTAGGCAGACTAACCAAAGTCACATGATAATTGCAGGTGCTGACTGACTGCAAAGTAAGTCTGTAAGCACATCTCTACATTTCGTTCTTTGTGAACATAGTATTTAGTTAGCAAAAGTGCATTTTCTACTTACTGGAAGGATACATGATTACTCAGCAGCTTGCATCATGATGTGTTTTTGCTGTTCATTTTAGTTGCACAAGTTGTAAAAGCCATGGCTTTTGGCAAGTCAATAAAAAAGCTTCCATCATTCACAGGTCCAGCCTCCATCTTTGTCAAATCTGTTAGAAGAAAGATTCTGTCATTTACAGCACTTTTCATTTTGCTTAGCTCTAAACATCAGGAACTGGATTGAGACCCTTTTCAGAGTTCACAAGGGACTTTTACTGCTGTCAGACGTAAGCAAGACTTGAATTTCTCAAAGCAAGATTTATTGGAGGGCCAGCATCCAATGACAAATGTTGAAGGAATAACAAAATATTTTGTATAGTGGGATTTCTTGACCTGCCCGTTTATTTATGCTTATCTTTCTTTGTAACTCAGAGGCACAGCTCTGTGTTTTGATGCACCATTGTGGAAACAAAATGGTGTTGATGCTTCTACTTATCCACATAAGAGAAATCAACTCATGAAAAAGGCCAATATCTAAATTGCAGTACTTTATCTATTCAGACTTAACAATGAATCCCTACCAGCTCTGCAGTGCAAAAAAAAAAAAAAAAAGTTACGTCTGACAGCAGTAAAAAGATGACACATCTTGTACGTACATCAGCCAGTATTTGAAAGCTCTGGCTTGTTTGTCACAGCGAGCGACCACACAAAGTTCATAACTACTGTCATGTCAGTGCAAGTTCTAACTCAGAGGGAACCTGATGTGCCAAACGTGCTTAAGCTTACTGTTGCTAGCAACAGTGCTTTTCGCTAACGTTTCCCAGCTCCACTGAAAGAAAAACTGCAAGAGGCTTTACCCAGGCAGAATTCCCAATGCATTTCAGAGTTTTGTGTAGGGCAACATATTTGTAGTCCAAAAGGTAGCCAAAATCCAGCTGCTTCCTTGTATGTCTGTCTCCTTTCTATGCATTCAGGTAACTGCACCCAGTGTTCTGTGTGTAAGGACCTCAGCCACCCGTGACACCCACAGTGAGGAGGCAGAGCACAGACTGAGAGCAGCCCTTTGCTTGACATACACTGTACCCAACAGGACTGCTTGCTTTCAGGCCATGGCCTGAGCAGCAATTTACACTCTTCTAGACTGCAATGATTAAATTAGAAGACAAAGCTAAATCACACCTTCACAAACCAGCTTATACATTCTGTTGTACCTCATCATTCTTGGAATTCCTCTTGTCCTGTGTATATCTTACTGGAAATAATTCATCAGAATAGTACCACGGATCCAATCACAATTAATCCCTTTGTATAACACAGGCACACAGTGAAAGCTTCCATTGTCTCTGTGCCTTTACATCAGTATCAGCTGAAACTGTTCTGCTGCAGCACTTCAGCTTTGACAAGCTCACTGCTAACTCTGAGTGCTGATTGGTTGCAATACTGCTGCTTCCTAGGTTTCCAGTTTGTAGTGGAAATAAATTTGTGATGGTTCATTAGGTACAACAAATATCACAGTATAGCAACCACCTTCACAGACTCTGTGTTTCTAGAGAATATTATAGTATTAAAACAAAAACAATCAAAACTGTCCAGAATCCACACCTTTTGTTCACAGTTAACAACCACACTCTTGCACTTCCATGAACATCTCCCATATTAGTTTATTGGCTGACACATTCTCAGAAGCATTGAATTCTAAGTAAACCACACATCATACTTAATGAAATAGAACCTATACTGCAACCAGCACCTGATGCAATAGAATAATATTATTCACAGCCAGCAACCAAAAAACAGATCAATAGAAATCAACACAAACTGATTCTGAGAGCACTGCTACAGGTTATTTTCAGGCAACTTGTTCTACAAATACTTGCAGATACACCTAATTAATGCCCTGAAATTTATCGTTGTTTCCAAAAATATATTGCAACACAAGGCCTCCCTCTTGGGCCAGTATTTCACAGGTAGTTTGCAGTGAACTTGGTGTAAAACTTAATGCTGGTACAAGTTCCGCAATACCAGCTCCTCACATTAGGAAATCAGACGTGTGATTTGAGGCAGCAGTGTTATACACATCGGTCTCTGGATATGCTTACACAAAATCCAGTATAATGAGTCCCCAGCCTGGGTCTTTGTGAGACATATGCAGATCTAAACTCAGAAAGAAGACTAAAATGATTGCTTGATTATATAGTGGCAAAAGCAAGCCTTCCTGGAATACTTATAAATCTCTAAAAATAAAGGGGTTTAATTATATGTTAATTATCTCTAGTAATTATTGTGTAATTCCTTATGAGCTGGCAAAGATAATTCTTAAAAAATAAAATAAACAAACAAAAAAACCTCATTGGTTACAACCAGGGAATTTGTCAACATGAGGAAATAAACTTATGAAAAAACTATTCCATATGAATCATTTGAGCAGCACTGGTAAATATACAACCTCTTCCCAATTTCATTAGCTGCTGCCCAGCTCTCGCACACAAAATGCCAGCGACTGCATGTGCAATAAATATTAATGGTTCATAAATTAAAGAGCATTATTCTTCTTGACATACACCACTTTGCAAGGCCCCACGGAAAAATTACAGACAGTTTGTTGAGCAAGCTCTAATAGAAGAAAAAAAAATGCGCCTTTGTTTTCACTTTTAAATGCATTTGTCAGGATTTATAGGGTATATCCAGAAGGCAATTAAGGAGACATTTTACAGAAAGCTACCATATGCCCTCAAATAACAAAGAACAATAAAAGAAGAGTGAGATCTGAAGATGATTTTATTTATAGATTTACATTTATAAAATGTGGATACTTTCAGTCTAAACAACTTGCATGGGAGGAGCTTGTGCACACATATCACAGACTCTTCCCAGGAAGCAGGTTGCATTACTCATATTGTAGAACTATGTTGCTACCAAGGCTTCATTTTTAGTTGACAAGAGCAAGGTAAGCCATATCCCCTCAAATGCCACTGGCAGCAAAAGAGGACAGAGATTGCTAAAGGTACAGATAGATGAACTCAGCAGCTCAGACAAGGGAAATGCTGAGCTCTCCCTGTCAATACCTGCAGCTCAGTTTGCTATCAGGGTGGATCAAACTGGGTACCTGTGGAAGGACCCAGTCACCAGCAAATACATTTGATGCAGCAGGTTTTTAAGTTGTACATTCCTCATTTTAGGTGGGACTTGAACCAACTGGAAAGGACATGATTTGAGTTAATATAGAGTAATACAGACATGAAAATATTGCTTCTTTATGTTTAGTACAAACAATATAGAATGGCTTTTGCTTTGTCTCTCTCAAATACTGATTCACTACAGGCAAGCTGAGGTGGGGATCAGAGCACTTGGGAATGTGTAAAGAAAAAAAAAAAATCATTTCTCACCTTGGGGAAATAGACAGGGGTATTAGGTGTAGAAAGCATACAGTGACAGAGAACACTTAGAGGTACAGAGCCGAAAGACACCTTACAAGCACAAGCTTAGTACCTGCATTCACTGTGGAGGACACAGCGCAATTTCCCTGGTGTTTAAATGACTTCTGGCTGTGCTAATCAGTGAAGTTCAAAGCCTTACTGGTTCCTAGTAGGCTAACAGAAGGGCCTCAGATGAGAAAAATCTTCCTGAGAAACACTAAGGAGCATAAAGCATAGCAGTGCAAAACTGAAGGATATTCACATTTTCTGTTTGTATATAGCAAAGCTGTTTCTCCTGCTCACTTAATGGAAGTTCAGAAATGTCTTAGAGCAAAAATAAGATACCACCTTAAAGAGAAACAGAAATATTAAGTAGCATCAGATTATTTGGACTTTGTTTAGTTCCAGGCATTCAGAACTCCTCTTGAGGGTTCTGTTTCTGCGGTTTTACAATGACCTCAGACTGGGCTTCACTGTTGCTACTTCAGCAATTAATGTCTTTATGAGTACAACATTTGCATTTACCATCTGGGTCAGAAGAGTCACACATTCAGCAGCCAAACAATCCCACATGCCCATCATTTTTTTTTAAATATCAGCAAATACCATCTCTCCATTGAAAGCAAAGAGTACAGAAGTGCAGAACACCTGCTTGCTACAACTGCAGCTACTGCCTGCCTCTGAACTGATGAAATGTGGCAATGTGAAGTAATTTATAGAAGAACAAAAACAAAACAGTAGGAGATGGCAGTTCGATGACCAACAAACCAATAAAAACAAAAACAATAGTTGAGGACAGGGAATGTGATTTGAGGTACTCAGACCAAAAGGGACATAGATATTTATCCTTCCTGCAGTAAATAAAACATGCCATGTCAGCTGGAGAAAAAGCACTCCAGCAATGCTGTCCATCTTAAAAGAAAGATAGCAGTGAAGGAAGGTCATCTGCCACAGCTGCAGCATGTTTAATGAGGCTTTAGTTCTTAAGAATGAGCTTCTCCCAGGACAGGCAGGGTCTGGTTAGCCACAGAAGCTACTCTCCATAACAGCCTTGCCAGGAGTCTCAAGGAGTCTGAGGCTGGACTTGAGAAAAACCAGATTCAACTCATGTTTTAGAAAATTACTAGATTTTGCTTCCCTATGTCACAGTACCCTGTTTCTAGACTCTGGACTGAAAAAGAATTAACATTTTGTAACATGTCTGTGCTGCCCTGTTCATTACAATGTCTTTACTTAAACACATGCCCTGCAGATAAAAGCATTTTTCCCCCCTCACATTAAGCTTTGTTGTTATATGTCTAGAAACATTTTCCACCCCACAGCCCAGACAGAGGTCTATTGACTTTATGGGCTTTCACCAATTCACAAGTTCAACTACAAGTCACTTTCAGTTTTGTTCAAGGAAAGATCTTAAGAACAGCACATGCAATTTCAGCATAATGAAAACAGATTGATACAGCCAATACCTTGTGGTTTCTTCCAGACAACCAGAACTGTAGAACTCTTCCAGAAGAGATATTGTGCCACTTGGTCTGTTCCATCACAGCAACCAGGAAGGTAGCTATTTCTCACAGCCAAGGGGTAACAAAGTAAGAGAGCTACAAACAGCCACTTGAAGATGCCCAGCCTTTGCTATAGCCAGGACCTTCCACTGTTAAATTATCTAAGGGCTCACCAGGCTAATCACAGAATCATTAAGGTTGGAAAAAATCCTGACTTTTATCTAGCCAATGATTCAAAGCCAGTGGAAAACAAGCAAACAAATCATGAAATCACAGATTTCCTGAAGCTATGAGAAAAGTAAGTATTATTTGCACAGTAATTACCCTGGTTCAATTACAGTCAAAGTAGACTTAAAATGAAAACAGGTCTCCTTATTTTCATCCCCAAAGGAAGAAACTATGATTATTTTCCCTACTCATTTCTACTAGAGTTGAAGTATTTCCTGTAGAGGATGAAAAAGACAGTATTCAACATGAAAATAATACATCTATTCTCAAGAGACTGCTAAGTTCCACACACAATACTGCTAAAAATTGTTTGTTGCCCCTAGCATTCAATAATTAATATCCAGAAGTAGTACTGCTACTTAGACTATCTGCAGTTCTCCAGTCACAGTATTACACCCAAAGCACATTAATAAAAATCTACAGTCAATCTGATGAGGTCCATATTCAGTAAGTGGTCTTTATTATTTTTCCATACTATCTTAGGTTTGTCTCATAGATGAGATTTCCACACAAGAATAAACCCACAAGATCATTACACCATGCATTCTGAAACCTGCAGACAACTTTCCCCAAGAAACTGGGCAAATAAATCACCTGAAAGCAACAACAGCATAGGAGAATTCTACAGCTCCAGACAACACGCAATCAGCTAGCACACATTGTATATATTCCTTTAGCTTTACCATGACTGACAAGTATAGGGCTTGAAAACAACACATAGATGGTCTGTTCATCAGCAACATGGCAGAATTCACAGAAAAACTTGGAAACCTGTTGTTTCCAAGTTTTCTCAGGACAAGCTCCAACCCTGATTGCAACCCTATGCACTCCAGCTGGAGTGTCTGATCTCTGTGGCAGCTCCAGACCAGTAAAAATTTGTTTTCTATTTTCTAGCAAAGAAACATTTTCTTATAATATTGAAAGAACTTTCAGAACTGAATGTAAATGCTTAAGTTGCAGTACTCCTAGTAAGAAGGTAAGTACAACTAAGAGAAGGGCAAGCACTGATGAGTCAGGATATAGCAAAGTAAACAGAAGTGCCTTTAAGCACTAAGTCACTGCATTAGACATGGATGGCTAAATATTGCTGCTCAAACAGCCCGGTTCCTGATTTAGAGGAACCACACATTTTACGCACTCTGGTGTACAACCAGGAAAATGCCAACTAAATCAGTGAAAGAAGTGTCCAGATTTTCATTCAATCTATTCATTTAGCATAAACCCACCACTTTCACTATCCCACTGGAAATTCAGCCTTTTAGCTAAGAAGCCAGGTGCTACTTTCACATTCATTGCAGCAAAGACTCCCAAGCATCACCTGTACACTGCAGAAAAACTCATAGCCCTAACATGCTTTGTGCGTATTAGCTTTTCAGCAGGCAATGTCACATATTGAGGAAATAAGAAGGAGGTCTATCCTGTGTCTGCATGCCAATACGGCCATGGTGCAAGGTCCCCCAGGGTCTCAGCCTTTCAGGTGGATTTCACAACTGCAAAATGGCAAAAGGTCTTGTCAGGCAAGGAATATACTGCTCAAAGCAGCCAGAGAAGTGGAAAGCTGTGGAAAACTCTCTCTTGGAAGGAGGCACAGCACCCAGGCTACTTCTCTATGGACTCTCCAAGGTGCAGTTAATATGTATTAAACATTTGGGAACATGAAGGGGATTTGTCCCTTTGCCAGAAGAAGCGACAGACTTCAAGATGAGGTGAAAGGGTGTTCATCTCAGATAGCTTAGCATCACAGGAGCTTTCTGCAGCAAGTCCTTTCTTTGCTTTCCAGATCAAGAGGTTTATGGGCAGCAAGCTCAGATTAATTAGATCTGAAAAGGAGATCTGAGAGTATATATATGCTGTGCATCAAGTCCTGAGAAGTCATCACACCACAAGTGGTTCAGGGAAATGCAGCAGCCTGCTGATGAAGGACATGACACACTGGGTGAGCCAGAGGGCCTTCTGAGGAGATTCAATCCCAACCTATTTGCAGACATCCTGCAGGCAAGGTCAGATGGCATTTACAGGCGACATGGAAGAATAGCCTCTGCAGCTGCTCTATCAGAGGGAAGGAGCCACCCCAGGGGACACAGCATTCCCCCACCACATCTGCCACCATGGCCTCTTAAAACTATCTTTTTGCTACGACACTGACAGATGGAAATGCAAGAAATTATAGGCCTCAGGATAGGAGCTCAGACTGATCCATGAAAAACACCCACAGAAAATCACCTTAAAATTCAGCAACTGGAATCGATAACTTGTCAGCACTACAGAGAAGAGGGGAAAAAATCCCAGCTCTCTTGGGCCTGGTGGTTCTGCTTACTAACTAGAGCTATTTGAGATTTTTGCAAACCATCATACTGGTAATTCATGCACGAGTATAACATGAGTTGCAGGTAGTGGAAGATGAAGGGAGGAAACAGAACAAAAATTATCTGGACAGTATTTAATTTGGAAAGGATCTGGAGCATCTCTACCACATCATTTCATTTCTCTGTAGCATATCAGAGGAAAAAAAAAAAAAAAAAAAAAAAAAAAAAAAAAAACACTTAAGTCACAAGGTCACTGTGAACTGTTCTCCCATGAAGAAAAAGGAGTGTTGTTACTGTCACTGTTAAGTGAAGAGTGGCTAGAAAAATTCCAAGTCCTGCCTCTCTTTCTTGCAATTACTGTAACTTCCCATGTGTCACTTGATTTTTGTAAGTATTATGCTGCATCTGCTTTGAGAAGAATTTATCTGGCATGCTTCAAAAGCATAAAGCTCATAGAGAATTGTCTTCTAAAGAAGCAAATAGGGTCTGAAAATTGTTTCATTCATAGTCAAAAGGCAAAACAAACACCTTATCAACATTCAAAACGCATGCAATTTGATACACCAGTGTCAAGTTAACAACTAATACTTCCATGCTTAAAGTAGATGACTCTCATTTTACTTTATCTTGAGGGTCATTTATGTTGCATTTACTGAGATGAGAAGAGAGTATAATACACACTTGCATGGAAAAAAAAATATCTGTTTCTATAATACTATCCAGTTTTCATATTGTCGTGTATACAAATTAGTTCAGTGTTCCTGAGCCATGCTTCATTATGCTGGGGGAGTAAGGTATGTATCTGCTTCTCCAAACTGTGGGAAAGTGGACTCAGGGAAAAGGAGGGGAAAAAAATAAAAATAAAATAAAAAATCTGCAAACAGAGCATCCTAGACTGAAGTTGTGAGTAGGATACAGGATATTTTGTAGATGCTTACACAGTGTTCTGCTGCAATGTGCAAGAAAGGAGACTGCGCAGCTTGTCCTGAGAATACTGCACACCCTCATGGGAAGCACATGCCACATTCTGTCTGCAGCACTCATCCTGATGGAGTCTACAGTGAGTGAATCTGAGGCGAGCTATTCTGTCCCCATCCCTGCAGGATGGCAGGCAGAACTCCCTGTCTTCTGCAAGCATAATCCTGATTGCAGCAGCATAGGAAAGCACCACCCTTAGAATGATCAAATAATTACAGTTGAAAAAAGAACACAGATCATCAGGAACAGCCATCAACACATCACCACCATGCCCACTGAACCACATCCTTAATTGGCACATCTGCACAATCCCTGAAAACCCTCCAGGGATGGTGACTCCACCACTTCAATGGGCAGCCTGTTCCAGTGCCTTACTATTATTTCTGAGATTTTTTTTTTTCCTAATATTCAGCCTGAACTTCCCCTGGCACAACTTAAGGCCTTTACCTCTCATTCTACCATAAGTTATCTGGCAGAAGAGAGAGAGCCCCCCTAGCTCACCACAACCTCCTTTCAGGAGGTCATAAAGAGCAGTAAGTTCTCCCCTGAGCCTCCTCTTCTCCAGATCCTTCCTCATCAGCACTAAACCAAAGGGGATGTCACCAGGCCTTGCCCACTTGCTCAGGGGGTGGTGCATCTTATCCCTCCAAGAGCACAAATTCTGTCCAGCAATGGCCATAGGGTCCTCACTCCCAGGATGGACCTGTGGATCACTCAGATCTGCCAAGCGTAAGGACACCAAAACTGCACTCTAGGAACTTCCTCTTGGTGCAAACACAGTATAGACTCATCTCCTCATCTGACATAAATACTGTGGGCTACTTCTAGAGATGTCCAAAATCTGTTCCAACCCAGGCATTAATACAAAATCTCTTGCACGCATCCTTACTAATCTCCTGCTGAGAACAAGGGAGCACACACTGCACAACACAAACTAAAAGAAACCAAATTTCTCCAACAGTGAAAAATGCTGCCCCCCATCATTTAAGATAGCCTAAAGGAAAGCAGTGTCACAGCACTAGATTGCATTTCAATGACGAGATGCATTTGTTGTCCTTGAAATGCCTGTCACCTGCAGTTACCTTCATTCTGTCTTGGTGTCAGCCTTTTTACATTGTGTCACAGCAACTTTAACCAATCGCAAATACTGGCTTCTGTGAAGAGCCAAGAAGCAAGAGGTATGTGACAAGAAAGAAGCAACTTTGGTATTACAAATACATCAGTGATGCACAAAAGTCTCATTTTCTAACATTCAAGCAGTTTACAACCTCCAATGCTTTTAATGTCTCCACAACCATGTAGAAACAAGTAAGGAAGTACTTCAGAAATGGAAAAGTGAGTCACAGGACTACCGTTAACTCAGTGCATCTATGTGTATCTTATTGCCAAGAAAATTCTTTTCAGATATGGCCCTGCTTTACACCATTATGCTGGGCATGAACTCTTGCTGCTGTCTTTTCTAAAACCTCACCTCTTCTTTCCTGAATGAACATATAGGCAAGGGATCATGTTTTAAGGCAAAGTAGAGCTGCCACTTACTTGAACATGGCTACTTCACATGAATTTATCCATTTATCCATTTTAAAATCATAACATTTTAGAAAAAAATATGAACAACAGAACTAAAATAGAAACACACCTCCCAGTCTGAAAACCAGATCAGAGAACCAAATCAGAGCCTGGGGGGGCCCAGAGGCAGAGCATCTCAGCCATAGGTCTCACCATGCATCTGTGGCAGCCTTCAGCAAGTATTGAACAGGACCCCAGTATTCAATATATTTGGCCTTCAGTTCATCTTCTATAAAATGAAGATAAAAAGTTCTTTCATCATAGGAATTTTTCAGCTGCATCAAGCCTACAAAATATTTGGACAAAAAAACCAAGCCACTACATATTCAATAGGAGTATTGCATCCTATCACGTGTGAGAGGGGTACCAGAAGGGGAACAGAAAAGGTTATCTGTGTTTGGCTGCAGATTTCTCTCTGTTCTCAACATCCTACCACATAGAGCATCTGCATAAATACATCACACACAGCAACACAGTGGGCTGGGTTTTTTGATACAACTTAATAGTTGACTGTGAAAATAAACGAAGAAGTACTGTACTAGAGGAGTGTCTGTTTGTCAACTTAATTCTTATGATACAGTCAGATCAGTCAACTGCAAACAGTTACAGATCTCTGTAATAAAATATTAACAGTTCTGGCATACCGCTTCCAAAAGGTAATGAAGTAAAAATGAAAGTAGCTCAAACATTTCCATGTTTTCTCTTCTATTACTTCTGAAAGCTTACCTTTCAGAAAAATTGTTTGCTGCAGCATTCTTTTTCCTCTTTTTTTCCAGTGGGTATTTTTCCTTTACAACTCAGAGAATAATTGAAATTCCTTGCACAGGACAATAGTAAGCAATAGGGTCTGAATTTGAAATGCAGCATACTAATGGCACTTTTGGACTCTACAATAAATCATTTATATTTAATGTAAGTAGCAGAGTAAATATAGAAAATCTCTAAAATACACAACCCCATATATAACTTCCATACCTTCACTCTAATTTTGCCTTTTCACATCTGAAATATCCTGACACTTTGGTAATAGAGATATAACATTAGCTTTTTTATTATTATTTTAATATACTTCAACAATCTAATAAACTCATTAACTGCAACTATGGCAGGAAGGTAGCAGCCTGCTGATACCCACCAAACCACTTCAGCCTTCACCAAGGCCAGTTGACAGTGACAGACAGGCAGCCAAACACATATTTGCTCTGGTTCACTTTAGCATTCCTTTTTATAGTTTCCATTTAACACCAAACTGACAGGAGGGAACCATTTTAACATTCAATTTGAGGACCACTTATTTAAATATGCAGAAGCTGCTTTGTTTTTGTATCTAACCTTTAGGTGATCTCATCTCTCCCACAGGTTTTTGACATTTATATTTGTTCTGAGTACTTGCAGTTTACCCTGCTGCAAATGGTAAGATCACAACTGGATATTCCATTACCTGGAAATATGTGTTTCTTTCGCAGCTTGCTTTTGTTCTTCCTTCTGCATATAAAATAACACCAGCACAAAGCATTCCTGTGATTTAGTCTCCCCTGTGCTATATCACAAGGTATCTATTGCGACAACAGCAAATCTTGTTTCCTGGTTTTGGATAAATCCAGTTCTCCTGTTTCAACTTTGAGTTCAGGTAAATCCCAACCCTCTATTAAACCATGGGAGAGTGAAATGGCCAGGCTCATGCTATGCCTGATAAAAGTCCTGTCCTAGTTTGAATGAAATCCTGCTGGTTTGCCACCTTTGAGATTTCTTAATGTTTCCTTCCTCTAGGAAATCCTTTGGCTAAACAAGAAAAATGGATTTGTTTTCCAGTTTTCACAACTAGAAAAAAAAAAAAAGTAAAAAAGATTCTGAACACAGAATTCAGGTGTTTGTTTTCATAGAACAGCATAGATAAAACAGAACATTTTTCTCTAAACAAACATTCTCCCAAATTCTTTGAGTTCTGTTTTCTGCTGTACTTCCCAGGTAAGCATTCAGTACTTCCAGGTTTTAGCTCATGCAACCAATATAAATAGCAACACTGTTACACTCCAAATGCTATTAGCAATTCAGCAGTTTAAGGCTCAAGAAAGTGCTCCTTGCATGGGTTACTGTTTGGGTCTTCACAAGGATAAATTCGTTACCACAAACTTAGCTACTTTACAGTCTTTACTGCTGACCTGCATATTCACATGGGCAGTAGAAAGGCTGTAACCTCAGAGCCAGCCTTCAGGAAACTTGAGATTGTTTACAACAAGATAAGCTAAGCGGGCCAACTGACTCTCACTTTTGTATTTGTGGGAAGGCTCCTTTTCTGCACCAAGAGCATCACCAGCATTGCAGCCCAAGGGCAGCAGCAGGCCTTGGTGGTGCCAGCATTATTGATGGCTCAGCTTCCTAAAGCTAGAGCCAAGTAGATTTCATAGCTAGAGCACAGCTGGAAGCAGTGATGTTTAGTTGGAAATGCTGATGGAAGTTGCCAAAGAGACAGCTAAAAGCTGCTGAAGTTCTCCTTCCATTGGAAACTTGGAAGTTCTGCTTACAGAAATGAAAGCTTAGAAGGGAGTCCAGAAATCCAGAATCTGAAGATTTTGACAATGCAATTGCTAAGTTTTGATTGTAACAAGTGCATATGAGGCCACAGTCACTTTCCTGGTTACCTCAAGTACTCTGGGCATAGCTGGTCAGGAAGAAGGTGACTTGGTGTCACTCCTGAAACTAATAACTCCCCATAAGCTCTTGAAACAGAAACAAAAGACACCTCCAGATTTCATCAGCCACCTACAACTTCCCTAATTTGTGTTCCACACCGATGCATCTTCCAGCTACAGCACATTTTTACAACTAGAATCCATTTAACTACAAAATACAAGTCCAAGTCACCTCCATTTTTTTTCCACAGCTTTTCTTCTGACAACATACCCACATCAGAAGGATCAGAAAAGACAGGAATGAAGAAAAACAAACAGAAATAGACTCTTTAAAAAAATAAATAAAATACACACCTGCATTACTTCCAGACATTTCAAAAGTTGAATTCTTTTTTTGCTAGACATCCTGCTCACCTCCTCCTCCATGCGAGGGTACAGGTTTCAGAGGTGTTGCACATAGCACCACTTCTACAGTCATCATTCCTGATTAAAAACTGCATGTGTATCCCACTAGAGAAAAGCTGGATTGCTCTCCAGGACTGCCATCAGTACACATAAGGCCACTACAGGAAATACACACACACAAAAAAAAAAAAAAAAAAAAAAAAAAAAAAAACTGCAGTACTTTGTGTTCATCTGGTTCATCAGTACACCTAAATATAAAATGTTTATTGTCACTTAAGGTGAGCTCTGGATCCCAAGCCAACAAGTTGGCATCCTCCAAAGCCAGTCAAAAATTTGCAATTATTGCCATCCAACAATTTGCACTGCTATGAACAATTTCATAGTCACACTATATATCACCTGGTTTGAGCCTCTCTGCTAGTATGAATATTAATCACTAGGAGAGGCAGAGGAACATCTGTACAAAACTGCTTTGGAAAAAAAAGATTCAAATGAACAATGTTTAACAGTATGTTTAGCAGAATCTATTGCACTTGCTATGTTTCTTTGTAGAGGCTTGCATGATGCAATATTTTGGATTATTTATTTTTATGAAAATAGTGATGATAACACAGTGATTTTAGTTGTTGCAAATCAGTGCTTACACAAAGTGAAGGACTCTTTTTTACTTCTGCCCTGCCAGTGGGGAGCCAGGTGTACACAAGGAGCTGGGAGGGAACGCAGCCAGGACATCAACGCAGACTGGCTATAGGTACATCCTATACTATATGGCACCATGCTCAGCAAGAAGAGCTGGGGTAAGGGACGTGGAGGGGGGAGATGTTCAGAGTAATAGCACTTGTCTTGCCAGTGAACTGTTACACATGATGGGCCTTGCTTGCCTGAAAGTGGCTGAAAACCTGTCTGCCAGAGGGAGATAGTGAGTGAATAAACATTTGGCTTTGTTTGCACACACAGCTATTTCTTTACCTTTTAGACTGTCTTTATTTCAACCCATGAATTCTTGCACTTTTACCTTTATAGTTCTCTTACCGGGGAGAGTAAGGGAGCAGCTGCATAGTGCTGAGCTGCTTGCCCAGTTATACCACAACAGGAACTCAACATATCCAAAAGCTTTCTCAAAACTTATGAAGTTCTATTTTGAATTCAAGTGACACCACTGTGGGCAGCATTCAACACTGTCTGATCATCCCTTTTATACCATTCAATTTAAACTCTGTCAGAATCTCTAACTATACTGTAATTATCCACCTTTTTTCTATTTTCTTTTGCTGTAACTTCTTGGGTAGAGATACCCAGCTATAGCTCTGTTGTTTCCTCTCTAGCTCAACCCTGTATTTTTGTTGCAGCCATCTCTAGGGAGCTCTTTGGAAGCAGAAGTAATTCCCAGTCATAGAAAACAAGACCACGGCTCCTAGCCAAGGGATGCTGTAAGGGCAACAGGCTGCCAATGTTCTTTCCCACCAGGTAAGGGAGAAAAGCCAAAGCAGAGTTACTATTTGGGTCCCTCCTGAAGATGGGGATTGAGGTCAAGAGCGTGCAAAGGGAACTGTACAAGGGCCCAATACACCAGGGGGTGTCAGTCCTCTGGTATGAGCCCTCAGCACAAACATCTTTCATTGCACTGGGCAGAGGAGGGGACAGTAACCACAGTAAGGCACATCGCCTTTATTCACTTGCAGGCACACCCCTCTGTGGATCCTTTAGCTGTCCAGCTGATCTCTCCAACTTATCTGAACTGCTCATCAGGATTTCTACAACCACTGTTTATTCCCATCTGGGCCTACCCCTGGCTGAGCATCCAGCTCTCACAGAAAGCACCGTGGGACTTACTGCTGCTTTCCAAAGCAATAATAGCCATAAATTGCAACAGATCCCAGAGGTACAGAAAGAAAATAAAATTCCCCTACATGGCCAAAAGAAAAAAAAAAAAACATAATCCTTCAAACCATCAAGCTTTTTTCTGCCTCTCTTATTCAGTTCTCCCAGCATAATCATGGGGGGGGGGGGGGGGGGGGGGGGGAAACACATGTGAACAAAGATCCTCACATTCAGTCCCCAGTAAACAAGGACAGGAAACAAATTATGTGATGGTTATGGGATGGCAGATCATTCACAGATAGCATATGCCTTCAGTCTGTTCTCATTGTACTGCACAGCACACACTTGCTACTCCTGGCCCAGCATAAGCTGCTGCTGAGCCACTACCTGTCACCAGGGAAGGGTGGCAGACTCCTGTGGGACTGAAGGACTGACATGTAATAACAGTCATTCTCCTTCTCAGTTACTAATTGAAGCTGGTACTGCAGTTTTCCTCTCTGACCTTTGGTGTATCACAACCCATACATTACTGTAGAGATTTCGTATCTCTACTGTCTGACTTTGCAGGAAAGAAGAGGTCCTAATCCACACCCAATGACAATCCTCCAGGTGCAGCAACTGACAGAAACATCTCTAGCAGATCCTCCCTAAAGTCAGCAGAGAAGAAAGGGAATGGATCAGCCTGGGTTGGTGCCAACTGACTATGTCCCTGTCCTGGAGGCGTGGGAATACCACAAGTGCTGGGACCACCAAGGTTCCCAGATGCTGTGACACTTCCTCTCAGGTAATATGTAAAAGCAAACCCCTTAACCATAGGGTAACTTTGTATCCTGTGAGGCTTAATTTCTCACGCTTTGCTATGTGGGACCTGCTGCAGCAATGTAGCTTCTCTGCAGCTCCAAGTGTCACCTCATACTCGGAATTAAGTCCAGAGATACTACATAGCAACACTAGTGACCTCAAAATGGATAATCTTCATGGGGCTTCACTCAGTTTCAATTTCCCCAAGTTTTTTCCAACAACAGCAGGAAAAAATCTGACACCAGGCAAATCAACCAAAACAGCAGCAGGTTCCTTCTTGGCAAGTCACAATAAAAGCAAAGGCAACAGGTGTGTTCTCCTACTCCCAAACCTATTTGCACAGCATCTCCCCCAGCAGGGAAGACATTACAGTGAATCTACCAAACTGAATTAGCAAGTTTGACAGGAGTTGGCTTGAAGTAGCTAAAATTTCAGAATTCCTACACAACCAAATCAAGCGCTGCACAATCAACCCGGTCTTGAAAACAGAAACCCCAAAGGTGTTCAGCCACCCATCCTAGTCAGAAAAGGAAGTTCTCATGCAATTCCCAACAGCCCTACATGACAGAAACGGTTTGAATATGGCCCAAGGAGCCTCCATTTACACTAGTGTCACCAACCAGAGAGAAGAGGCATTTTAATCTTCAGTCTTTCCAAGACACTGGAATAAACCCAACAGTGAGATGAGGGGAGAACTGTCAGTTTCTCTGGTCTGCCAGTAACACCTAAAATTAAACCACATCCATCACACATGAAGAAAAATTATATTTAAGGCCTTCCCAGTGCTAATACTTCCAAACAGATATTTCAGAAATTTGGATTAAAAATAGATACAACTCCACTTTTTCTTCTGAAATAGGTCCAGTCAAAACATTGTTAATAATGTACCACTGTCAGGTGGATGCCCACAAGATACCTGAGACCTACTCTATTACCATCAGCTTATGTTCAACTAAAAACGAGCTGCAACAGCATTTTAAGCTGCGGACAATTCTTTCAGCTGGAATTAAAAAAATTAAAAATAAAAAATAAAAAAATCATTTTGTTAGCTTATCTCTCAGTTGCTTTCCCTGTCTCATGCCTAAAGGTCTGAATAGGTTGCAGGGGTGATTCTAAGTTCCTATAGTATTCCCAGAGCTTAAACCTCATGTTAACAAGAAAAGATAGATTTGAGCTACCCAGCACTGCAAGATGCAGAGGTAATACGGCATCTGCAGCCATGGCATTTTAATCAACAATGTTCCTATTCACTGAAGCAGGTTTCTGATCTTCAGCCAAATCATGCAAAAGAAAATTGCATTCATACTCCCTGGCACTGCTACCCCCTCAGTAACCCATTATTGCAGTGAAGCAGCTCAAAAACCCTTTCTCAGAGGCATCTCTTCTATCAGATCTTCAGAAGAGGGGCAGAAGGGGCAAACTGCAGCACACCACCAGCCCCACAGTCCCACCAAGGCTCCTTTTCTCCCAACTGCTGACTCTCACAGGCCTCAGGACATCAGGAGAACAGTGCAACAAAACACCCTGCTGGCAGAAAAAGCTTTGTTGTCTCCCCCCAAAATACAAAGAGATGCCAGACCCAGAAAGTAAATAAATAAATAAATCACATTCTGCAAAGCCCTGAGCATCATTCTCTGCAGAGGCAGACACTAGTCTAGCCACCCACACAGCTACATACAGGGTTTTGCATTGCAGACATGAACACCAGAGCCCCCTCCTCCACCTGCTCTTGATACACAGCACAGTGCTGAAACAATGAAATACCAGGCAATGCCTTACAGTCTGAATTTTCTCTGATAACCAGCGAGTAGCTTTACCTGCATTCCAAGACAGTAAGCAGCTGCCTCCTGCAGCATCCAGGCATTCTCTTGGAAACAAGAAGTTTCAACATCCAGAGCACATTTACTTCCTATTCAAATGCCTAATTTACTATCAGCAAGTATATCTAAGTGATGTTAGTCCCAAGCAGGTAAACAGCAAGTACCTTCGGAAGAAAAGAAATCCACAATTTGAATGAAATACAGCATAGCATCATCTGAATTTTTGTGTACTTTATACTTACTACACTGCTGTCAGCCTACAATGAGTACTATTTAGTTTGAGTGATTGGATTTCTTCTCACAGCTATACCTGAGAAAATGGTATCTTCTTGAAGTTGTCTTTTCTGTCAGTGGACAATTAAAGAAGTATTTTTGGCAGGACACATTCTTCTGTATACACACATACACAATCTTATTTCCAGCTTTTGTACTCCCCTGGATTTGCACTTTGCTTAATCAACACCAAAGCCCGGACACCACATATTTGCCATCTTGGCAAGTTTTCTTGGTTCTGACAAAAATGTATCTCCAGCTCTCACCTTTCAGCAGGATTGTAACTCTCTGCATCTCTAAGAGAACTTTTACCCCAAAAATCCATGTTATATGCACATCAGCTGAACAGCACTCCACAAAGCACTGTTAGATCTTCCAATTTACAGGAAATACATACAAATCCTATGCCACACTAAAGAGGAAAAGATCTGAGAATAACTGGCCAGATGCTGAGGTCTGGTTAAGGGTTACACATCAGTAACTGCATCCAAATAAAAAAAAAATCTCTACCAAAAAAAATAATCTTGGAGTTAGCAGCAGGTGTGCCACCAAAACAAAGTTCTCAAACCCAACCCCCAAACATCAAAAATGTTTTGGAGAAACTTGTACTTTTTCCATTTCTGAATGTTGCTTCCTTAAGCTTGCAGCTGTGTCCAAACTTTCTCTCTCCTCTTCACCACAGATAAGCTTGAGAGATACTGATACTCTAACATCAGTTTGCTCCAGGAGACACTGCATTAGCACCAAATGGAATAAAGCAGTCAAGTCATGAGAGTCAGCAGCACCACTAAGCAGTGGAGATTCCTTCAATTACCCATCCCCTGCCCACTGAATTCCCTTTCCACAAAGAGAACACACTGGGATCACTGAAGGAACACTGCCACATAGCAGCTGTAAGAGAATGATGCTTCCTGGGTGTGTTTCCAGGTCTCACAAATTCACTGCAGTTCTATACAGATGCATTCATTTTAAATTCATGTTTCTTAGGCCAGATGCATTAAAGACAATCTCAGCCTCATTTCAAACTAGGTACATCTCCAGAACCTCTGATCAACACAGAAAGAGCTCATAAACAATTACACTTAATAAAGTGTATTAAATATATGCATAATATATATGTATAATAAACAAATAAACATAATATATGTATAACACATACACTTAATTTTTAAGGCTTACACTGAATGATGCATCCCTAAAAAACCACGTGCGACCAGTACAAAAGCCCATACAGTTATGTTGTTTTTAAAAAAAATAAATTAATATTAAAGGTTGCTAGGCCAAAGCACCATACAAAGCACCTTGGTTTCATTCTAAGGTATCAGATTTATATAAAGAAAAGAAGGAAAAGCAAAAACCCTGCATTTACTGGATGTGCTGGCAGAAAACTTTGTTCTTGACATAAAATCAATCCCTATATCCTACCTCTTAAGTTGATTCCTTTACAGGCAGCCCTTGGAATTAAAGTCCCAGCTAAAACCTGTTCTTACAGCTTTTGCTTCCAAGGTGTCCCAGCTAAGCTCACCCTAAGCACTGCTCCATACTAAAGTAAGCTGTTGCCTGAAGTCTGTCATGCCCAATGGACATGTCCCACATAAGGGACCCACACACACCTACAGCAAGGAGACTGTGTCTCAGACCCAACCATGCTCATTGAATTTGACAGTTACATCTACAGCCCTAAATATGAGCTCCTCGGGGCCAATAATTCCAGCAAGAACAGTTCCCTGGAATGTCTTTTGGAGAAAAGCTTTGGGTTTCTTCTCCCTTTTTTCAAATGCTGATGTCATTTGCTTAAAGCTATTCTTTTCACAATTGGGTTGTTCACCACCCAAATCCTGATCCCACAGCTCAGGATTACTGAGATGAATCTGGTGCTGGGAGTAGCCCTACCAATGCCAGACTCCACCAAGGCCCATCTGCTCATCCAGTACACACTACCCAGGCCTGTGCAGGCACAGAACGCATGTACAAACAATCTTTTCCACTCTGTTGCTTTCTTCTCAATTTGCTGTAAATTTGAACAGCTGTAAGACACTTTTAGTCATCAAATAATAGAGACTGCGAGCTCCTTGCTAGCATCCACAGCAAGAGCTATGCCTGTTACTTGAAGTCAAATTTCTGTCTCCAGCAGGGGGTCCCCAACTTGTTCTGCTCTGCTGCTTCCATACCAAATTACTGTAAATTCACATTATTGTAAGACACTTAAAGCTTTAAAATAGCAACAATGAGCTCTGCTACTGACATTTGCTCCAAAAGGCAAGTCAGACAGCTTACTGCTAGTCTTCACAAGCTCATTTTGCTCAGGTACCATAATGAAGTCAGGAAGCACCAGAGCTAACTTCTTTGTGATTGCAAGAGCCCACATAGCATTTACCATCAGAAACTGCAAGGGCAGAACTGCCTGCTTTTCTATCCTTACACCAAAGAAAGAGATGACTGAAGAGCAGTGTTTGTCCTTATTCATGCTTTAAGCAAGGTTATTATGTGACTAACCAAATACAGTGGCTGACTTTGCAAACTCTCAGCCCTACCCAGAAGGGATGACAAAGGGGCGCAATACAGATTTCACTGAAACAGAACCTAGGCCACGAACTGGCCTTGAAATTACTTAAAACTTGTGCCTGCTCAAATCTAATCCGGAAAGACAGATGTTTCTGCTTCATTCAAGTATCTCACTTCGCTTAAAACCCTGTCATGATGCCAGTGCTGAGCACACACACCACAAAACACGGGCAGGCCAGCCACACTCAGGCTACTTAGCCCTCAGCACACATGACAGCCACAAACTGAGGAAGCATGTTATCAAGAGTCCAGTAGCGCAGTTTTAGCAAGCCTGATTTTGACTTAGAGTGTGCAATACTGGAATAGGTTTAAACATATTCAAATGCATCATAAATATAAGTCATGTACAAATTAGACCACTTTATTCTTCAGTGATTTATGTAAAGAAGAAGGGTTGATCTGCTTTTGAAAAAGATCATTAACACTGTTCTACTATGCTGTAAGAAAACTGAATAAATACACATTATTTCTAATTTTTACCTTACCCAACTGCCTGCTTCTGTATGGTCCATAACGCAACAGAGAAGCAGGAATGGGGGAAAGGAAAGATGAAGGTAGGATGAGAGAGAGTGTGCCAGAAGACCTTACATTTATTGTACCTTTTGTTGATTTTTCATTTAAACACTCTTGTTGCTCACATTCTGGTTTTAATTTCTCACCTTTTTTCTTTTGGCTTTCACAAGCAACCATGAAAGTTTCATAGCCTGGTCCCACTACCCAAAAAGCTACCCTGGACCCAGCACCAGAGTGGAAGAAGCTCAGTTTGAACAGCAAAACACTGCAGAGGCTTTGTTTTATGCATTTGTAGATCTGAAGGCCTCATTCTCTGTGCTACAACCACCAGAGAGCTGGGCAGCAGTAGATGATGATACTCCCTCTGTGCTTTCTCAGCCATGTCAACTAAGTGGATCATTAGGATGTAGAAGCAGCTCCTTCCTGGCCTCATATCTGGCTCAGCCTGCTGGAGGGACCTCACAAAGTTCCCCAAGTCTGCTGTCTGGGAAGCCTGATGCAGCAGGAAGCTGGCAGCACAGACAGAAGCAGATTGTAGAGAAGCGTGCTTATTTTCTTCCCTTCAACTTCATCCCCTGTGGTGCAGCTGCCATCTGCAGGTACCTGAGCTCCTCTTTAGGGAACAGCCTCTCATGGGTATGCAAACAGGAATGTGTCTGGCAGAAAAGCCTTTCCTTCCCTTCCACCTTGCTCACTGCTTTTCTTCCTCCCATCTGTTCATCCTTCCCCACTTCCGAACAGCCTCTCTGTTTTCTCCATATGCTTGCACCACCAACGTCTATATTATTCCTCACCTCCACATATGCCCATCTCTCCAATATGACAGAACTGAAGCTTAAGTATTTAACTACCACCAAGTATCAGGAAAACGTAATTCCTCCTCTTCCTTCAGCTTTTACCTATCTTCAGAGGCACTGTGGAAACCAAATACCATTGCTGCCCCCTCGGTGCTCCTTCATAGCCCAAGTATCACCACACACACACAAAAAAAAAACACTGCCTAAATTAATGGGCAATTCCCTCTCTGTCCTCAGCACTGGGAACCCCCTTTAAGCCCAGCTTCCCCTTGCCCCTCCCAGTCTGTGACTTCTCCCAATCACAGCCAGGAACAGAAACTTCAGGGGGCAGCTTCACCAACCCCCAGGACTATCCTGTGCCTAATGCCTGGATATCTGGTTCTTGCATCCTGCCTGCTGCCTCTGCCACTCTTTGACTGATGATTAATTCCTCTCCAAGTATTGGCACGTTAATGGTATATAGCTCTCCTCGTTGCCTTTTTTAAACAGAGTATTTTTGAAATTATTTACCTATTTGTGGAAGCAAAGTGCCTATTTAACAAGGTACACACACCACGCTACCTTTTATCATCTTGACAGCAAGCTGAGATTGAGAACCACAAAACATGATTCTATTACAGGGAAGAGCTCGTTGTCACAAAATGTATTCCATTACCTTGCCTCCCTTCTGCAAAACTCAGTTACTAGCACATGCAGACGCCAAAGGGAAAAACAGACCAACATACCATAAAAGCAAACAAGCAAGTATTGGCCCTGTTTTTCACTTTTAATATCTTCCTTCACAACCAGAAATGTCTTCTGTTTGCTACACACCCAGATTGTCCCTCCCTCAGTGAGCACTGCATACACACTTGCTCTACAAACCTGCAGCATATTCTCATTTTCTGCCTCCCCACCTTACCATGCTCCTCATGTAAAGCTTTTCTGATAACAAACAACTCAGAAGTATAGTATATGGCTGTCTACTCAGTTATCTCAGCCTATTAACCCAGTTATCCCAGCCTATGGATGGAAATGCTTACACTCATCTTTGAGTATCAAAGACCTTTGAATTAAGAATTGCCAGAGAATGAAAGGAAATTTGTTTAAAATGCTTGTTCTGTCAGACACACCCAAGATATTACACCTTGACTCACTTTCAGCTCCTCTATCCATAGCCTAGAAACCAACATGCTGGAGGAAATAACAGAGCTATGTGATATTTGTAACAGTGCCTAAGGTCTAGCCCACAATTTGTTCAGCCAATTAAGAAAGTATTTTAACTATTAACAAGCAAAGTTATGCCATCTTTGATTACCATGAATATTCAACAGCAACAATGTAAAACCACACTCAGCAGTAGCACTGCTGCTTATACCTTGCTCTTTGCATAATTCAAGACTCTCTTTTGATAGCAAATTAAGGCACTGTGTGGGCACTGAGACAAATGTGAGATAGCTTGTGAGCTGGAAATTCATTACCTAATCTAGCACAACAGCAGGCAGTATTCCTCTTCCTCCTCCACTATCGTAGCAATGCAAGGTAAGGGAGCCATGCTGAACAGGCAAGGATGAGATCTGAAGAAATGCGACCTCCCTGCTGCATCTCCCAGAGCATCTCGTGGTGAGCACTTCTGCTCATCCATGTGAGGATCCAACAGGGTGTAAAAGGGAAAAGGACAAAAATAAGAGATCCCAAAGCAAGCACACACAGCTTCAGAACCATCCTGAGTACCAGAAACACCACCTGCCACACTAGCTGCATCCCAGCACATCACTAAGAGTGTCCCACCCTTTGTTGCTGAGCAGGGCACAGCACACTGCAAGCACTGCATCTTCCTTTAGCTCAGAATCAAATCCCTCATCAAGGGGTGGAGACAGCCCATGCTGGGAAAAAAGAATGAAAACGGGGGAGGAAAAAAAAAAAGAAAAAAAGAAAAAAAAAGAAAGAAAATATCTGCTCCCTTAAGCCTTGGCACACGTAGCTTTTATCCTTGCCTTTCAGTTAAAAACTGAAAATGTACCATTTTAGAAGGATTAAGAAAAACAGCATATGAAAGCACATCCAGTTTAGAAAATGGATGCAGTTTTCTTCAGTCATCACAACATTTGTGCACCTGTATCTGAATCTTCAGAATGCATCATGGCTCTCCAGCTACAGCTGATGAACAACAGGGAAGCCCATCAGGAAGGGAGCTGACTCCCTCCCCCTGGGGAAGTACCCCCATCAGGATATTTCACACCTGGGTTTCAGCACAAGCTCATTAAGTGCAGCAGAACTAAAGGGCCTTGACAGAGAAACAGCCTGCCTGAGCACTGGCTTGTCTGAGAGCAAGGTACCTCTCTATTCAGAGTCCTCAGCCACAGCTGCCAGGAAAACACTAGAGACAAGTGCCTTCCTACAGCCACATCATACAAGCCAGGCAGAGCTTGAATTGCTCCTGAAGAGCTTTAAATAACAGCACTGCACAAAACGTCCTCTCCTAGACCCAGCTGCACTGAGTTGTCACCCAGAAATGTTAGTTCTGGCTCAGCAACCAGGTGCTGGGTCCCAGAGGCAACTTCCAAGAGGTGAAGGGAGGCTCAGGGCAGACCCCATCCCACACAACATAACCCTCACTGCTGCAGCACCCACGCATGGCAGCTCACTCGCTGTCTGTCTCCAGTGCTCTGACAGGTTTATTGCAGTTTAATATTAAAGCCTGGAGGACTATTTGCATAATTAAACATTGATCTGCTCTCCTTCCCTGCATGTGCCTCTCATTCCTGTGAAATATATTAATTCTGCCTCCACTCCAAGACAGAGGGCCTGTTGGTGCGATGTGGTGCCTGTCCCCTGTGGAAAATTATTTTTAAAATGCCCCAAAATGCTTAAAAAACAAATAAAACTACTAGGACACAAAGCCAAGGTGACAGGCCAGGAACACTGTCCTTTCTATCAGGGAACAAGGGAAGAAAACAAAGGACCATGGGGATTTTCCTGCAGGCTAGTACAGAAAAAGGGATGGAACTGAGTTTTGCTACCCACTGCACAGCACCTTCAGCTGGGATAGTTCAAACAGATGAGCCTGCCCTGGATAAGCAACTACACAAAAACTCCAAACCAGAGTAACATTACAGAGCTGCTCCTCAATACACACCATAACCATGAGCCATAGCTCACGGCTAGTGATAGGTAGCACTAAGAACACTTTGGCCAAACAGCATTCCAGGAACTGGAAAGCAATCCAGAAGTAAATAAATCTACGTAGCAGAGGCAACATTTTGATTTTTATCACTTTGTTACTAAAACACATCAAATGGTGACGCACACATACACAAGATCTGTGCTGTGACAACTGCAACTGATGGATGCAAATTGATACGATCTCTCTCATACATATAAATGTTCAGGGGAGACAAGACCAAACAAATCTGCACAACTGAATTACCCAACACAAACAAAGCAGGAGGCACCACTCATGGCATCGGTGGCATTCTGGGCAACTTTTTCCACCTGTGAAGAGCAATCCCAAGCTGCAGAAGCTCACAAATTCCCACACCCAGTTGGGCATCAACACCCCAGTGCAGCAGTGCCAGGCCTCAGCTGCACACAGAAGCTCTAGCAGTTTTCAAATGCCTGAATTGCCCAAGTTCCACTCTCACTCATGACAAAAGCACAGCACTTCTGAGGCACACACTGATCCAAATGGGAACAGAAAGTGCTAGGGTACTATATAGTTGGAATAATACAAGCATATAGTTGCAATTACAGAGTAATGGATAGTCAGAGGGCATCTAAGAAAAGACTCACCAGTGCTGAAGCTTTCAGTTGAGATGGATGCTCACCAGTATTGAGGCTCACCACAAAAACTCCACACAGAAGCAATCTTCAGAAAGAGATGCTACCTTAGTGGTGGTCAGCCCTTAAATGGGATCTAGGAGAGGTGGAGTCAAGCTCTACCCCTTCCGGGAGCACTGTTGAATTACCTTTACCTGTGCTCTCACAGGTGACTCATCGCTTGCCCTAGATGGTTAATCAGAGGTTCAGGCTGTGATCAACAGTTTCCCTTACAGGTACCTATAGAAATCACACCCACCTGCTTCACTTACAGTTTGAACAAGTGCAATAAGAGAGGATTTCTGGATGTGCTGGAAAGGGCTGTGAATGCAGACTTCACATGGAGCACTTCACCAGGCAACACTATGGGCAAATGTCTTCAGCGTCTGAGTTGTAATTTTAAAATGAGTAATTTCTCTACATAAATTGCATAAAAGCATCCAACAGAATGCATGAAAATACCTGAGTACTCAAATTGATTACATGCGCAGGAGGCAACCAGTAGATAAATAACCAACATTAATATTCTGAGTTCCAATTTCTATCTTGTGCTACCATAAATTATTTTCACATTTAAATAACAAACTTATACTTAAGCTAATCTGAGCTTAACGGTAGAGTCACAATTGAAAAATACCAGGAGAATCTCATTTTGTTGCTAGCATTCATTCTGTATTTTCAACTCCCCTCTTGCTATTATGGAATAAGATTACCTTAAAAAAAAAATAATAAAATCACTTTGTCTTAATTTTTAACTGAGGCCCATCAGCACATTTTTGCTCACAGAATCATAGGATAGCTTAGGTTGGAAGGGACCTTAAAGATTACCTAGTTCCTACCTCCTGCGGTGGGTTTTCTCATGTACTGAGACCCTGGCACATAAATGAGGGGTTTGTTTTGCCTAGCATTTGGGAAACATGTTCTGCCTGTCATACGCTCCCTTTCTTAAAGGCCAGCAATATCACACCTAATTGGACTTGTAATTATTCTAGTAAGCATGGCTGAATAGATAAATGCCAATGCATTTACATATATAACATTAAACGGAATCTTCTGATTCCTAATGTACCAGGTAACAGTATCAGCAAAAGTCTGTGTGCCTTCCAGCAGGTTGGAAAGGCCTTTTTATCTCTGCAAAACACTCTGGTTACTCCTCCCTGCTGCTCCTCGTGAGCTGCAAGAGGAGAGAACCAAATAGCTGTTCCACACGAGCAAATAATGTGAGGTGCAGAAGGTCAGCTCATAACCCAGCACACCTGGCATACCAGTTTCAAGGCCCACTGGAATTTCAGCAGCTGCACCCTATGCTGACCAGGTCGCCAGGTGACAAGATATGCAGGGGAACACTTCAGAAGCATCCAGACAAAGTAGCAACGGCACCAGCATCGCATCCAGCCAGAGAGCGTGGTGCAGCCAAAGGACAAGATCACTGTGCCCCTGCAGTTAGCAATGATACATTCATAAATGTATCTTACTGGATTACAGTAAACAACAAAGGAGAAACAGTAGCTCTGCTTGCTGAGCTCATGGAGGCTGCTGGGGCTTTTCCCCAGTACCAATGTGTGGCTGCACAAGGGGTGAGGCCCATGAAGGGAAAAATCACAGGGAGTTCTGGTTTGCAGCCCACTGGACCACTAAGAACCCTCTGAACTCTGCTCATAGGAAAGCAACCCCAGCAAGCACTGCCACAACAGCCCTCCTCACCCAACTCAGGCACAGCGCTGCCTGTCCAGCCGCTTCTGCCTGCTGGGGATCAGAGCCATATCAGTGCTCCTCCACATCCAGCTCACTCACAGACAGTTTTTCCCCCATCAGCCCCAAAATCCCAGTAACCCTGGGGCCCCAACCCCCTGCAGCTATAGGCAAGGCCACAACATGAAGCCCAGCATCTGGGGCTGCTGGGGGTACTCCTTATCAAAGCTTCTGTGCATCACTGGTGCGGCAGCAATGCAGTGAAGCATGGCTGCCACACAAGAGCACATCGAGCAAAGAGCAGACAAATCTAGCTTCTTTTGCAATGCTTCCTCGCTGTCTTTGTAATCAAAATATAATTTCTTTTTCTGTAGTATTTGCATTTCTCTTTTGAGAAGGGAGCATAAGAGCAATTCAAAGCCTTAACAACGGGAACCACAGGTTTCTGTGTAAAAGCTAAATGGCTCTCCTCCAACTAAACCCCACGGCTACTGCAAATCACTTGATAAAATATTTAATACAAATACCAGATCCCAGCCCCTTACTGAGTCAGGATTAAGATCCTGTTTTAAAATAAAATAAATATTTACTACCCCATGTATCAGTATTAACTGAAATGAAATAACAGGAGGAAATAATAATTTCTAATCCATAAGTCTTGTCAGAGCCCATACTAAGAAAACCATCAGCCATTATTTGACTAACACTCATTAATTTTATTGAGCCCACTGAGGACTGCGGTAAAAGTGATAATATCCGTTCCACTGCCACATGCTGGGATAGAAACAGCTAAATCAGATCAGGACTGGCATGCTGTAAGCAATGAAAGCCCTCTGTAAATCCAGCCAAGAACACAGTACCTTTCCCATGAATACCTCACACATACACAGAAGAGTTGCAGCAGGACAGGAGGGGCACTAACTTTAAGCATCAGGTTGGCACAGATTCACCACTCTTGCTGCCACAGCTGCATTAGCTCAATACAGATGTGAATCCTGATGGTCTGCAATGTGCCCGAGATACAGGAAAGGCTCTCAGAGCATACTATGGCCAGCCTGTGGCATCTGCCAACAGACCTACACCTGCTACAAAGCCACCAGAAGTCAGGTTCACCATTTCCTCTATCACTCTTTAAAAGACTGCAGCTCCCAAAGAAGCCTCTGAGTGGGCTGCTGAGCCCAGCCAGGAGCAACTGGAACCTGCACTGGTTCACCCACCTCCCCTCACCTGCAGCATCAGCTGCAAGTAGAGCTCACAGGGATGACAACTCTCCCATCTGCATCCCTTGCTGAATGGCATAGTTTGGGGATTCTTCATAAGCACAGACACATTTTGCATTTACTTTAAGCAAGAAATTTTGCCAAAAGGCAGTGTTTCCAGCATGACTTCACAAGCAGTATCATGTGGTTTTCTCCACTGCAGGTTCAATCCTAGGTAAATAATTGTTAGCCCATGTACCAAAACTGGAGTTGTGCGATTTCCTATCTGATCTCCAAGCCAAAAATGTATCTGCTTCCTTATAAGCATCATTCAAATACATCTGCATAGTCTGTTCATCTACATGTGCACGACATCTAACATATTTTAAGAATGCACATCCAAAATGTGATATTTACTCATTATTTAAGTTTTTACATATCCCTGAGAGCTGAACAAATTAATACTTTGATTAAGTTAGCCATTTGCTCCTGTGTGATTATTTTCTAGAATTAATGTATTATTTAAATTTATTCAATAAAATAGCTTCTGGGCTGTTTCTTCTCCGGGTTGATTATGAGTTGTGAAGATCAAACATTCCTAATTTGAGCTGTGTAGCTTTGATTATAATTGTTAAGGTAAATCAGAGGGCACCACAGCTCTGCCAGCATTGGAGGAGTTCAGGCACAGCCACACTCCCACACACACAAACCAAACGCAGCACTCGGGGCAGGCAGCACAGCCGTGACATTTGCTTTAATCAAACGTTCAGCCAAATAAATCTAGACAAATGTTTGTGATAAGGAAATAGGAGGGGTCAAGAGGTGCAGCTTAAGCTAGTTCACTTTAAACTGTTATCGAGTGTGTGCACAGACATCTCACTCCCTCCCAAGCCCTATCTCCAAGGCACGTCCCCAGCAGCAGCACACTGCTAGTCAAATCCCACATGTGCACTACTCAGGAACAGTTATTACAGTGCATCTTGTTCTTTGTTTAATTTATAACATGCTCTCTCTCCTACATGCTCTGAATAGTTGTGTTCTGATAGGTAATACAGCTCTACATCACAATGCGTGTCGGCATTGCTCGTGGGGAGGTTGGGACACACTCGCTGACAGCATTGGCTCTGAACAGCACCTTGTTCATGCTCTCATTCCAACCAGCACACATGGACACACAGCTCCTCACCTGCACTTGGCACAGAGCAGGGAGCACAGGTGGGAACACAGCACCCAAGTGCTTTGTTCCAGCCACAGCTTTTAAAACATGGGTGACTCCTTCACAGTTCTTCACAGATAAGTCAGGACTATCAGTTGCTGTTCTGTTGCCGCACATCTGAAAAGATACCAACAAAAACAATTAGCTCTGGAGAAGTATTTAATTCCCAACAATACATCTGAGTACTCCGCTATTGCTTTTTAATTGGAAAATGCACTACCATGAACTTTTACTGCAGATTCCAAACTGACCCTGCCAGAAACAGAATGAAACCTTCTGGGGATTCCATCAGCTATTACTATAATCCATCTGAATCAGCAACAACAGTCAGTATTTTCTGAAACAGATTCCTCTGGACATTGCCCCCCTTTCTTTAAAAAAGAAAGAAAAAAAAAAGATACTGGCTAATTCCAGCATATATGTGCATTATCACACACTTTCTAAATGAAAGTTTTCTCAATGACTCGAAACCAAATGGAGACTGCTGAAGTCCCTTGCATGTAAGTTCACCAGATGTTTGAGGCTTTTCTATAACAGTCATGGCACCAAAGTTATGCTGCTAACGTGCAGCCATTCACCTGCCTCTTAAATCAAAATGGATATGATCTTCATTGTGCTAAATGCAAGTAATAGACAGGCTGCTTAAGTACCTTCCCCTGTAGGAACACAGAAAATAAATGCAGAACTCAATTAACATCTTTAGGATGATTCTAACACTACAAAACAGAAACTCACTCTGGGGGAAAGCAGTGAGGGCATCCCAGAAGGAATGGGAAACATCATAGCAGCCTCTGAAAACATGTGACCTAAAAGGAGCTGGGAAGTCTTTAAAAACGCGGGCTGTGGGCTGTAAGGGAAGGCTGCTTACAGAGGCTCAGATTTTTACCACATGCAGAGCTAAAGAGGAGAAAGGAAGTATAATGCGTTTTGTTCGGTATAACTTAATCCCTACTGCCACCTGCAGTTCCCAGTGCTCACAGTCAGCCTGCTGTCTGCAAGCAAAGGTACAAAACCAGGGGGCAGTGTCCAGCGTCACCCTTCCCCAGCTAACAGGGGGCTGCTCTACGCGTGTTGTACAGGGGGGTTGGCACCCACCTCCCCACCCCAAGCCCACCACCAGGCCGCTAAGCAGCAGAGGCAGCCTCTAGGCTGTTACATCTGTGTGTGACCCATGTGTGATTCCTGTTTGGATGCAAACATGCAAATGGCAGGGGGAGAACACAGCTCAGCTTTGCTCCTGGCCTTACCTGACTGGGGTCTTGCAGCAGGGCTGCTGGCTCTACCCCAACCCTGCACTCCACACAGCTCCAGCCAGTGGGGAGACCACTGCTGAGTGCCGGCAGAGCGCACTCTCATCTTAAGGCAAAATTATTTCTTGCTATTTTCAATAGCTTTGGGTGATGGGAATGGAAATTAAAACATCTTCTCCCAGACTCAGCCTCCCTCCTCCTCTCCTCAGGGCTCACAGCCTCGTGCAGCTTCCCGCCTTTTCTCCAGCCGGGTTCCCTCAGGCTGTACCACAGTGTGGCAGGGTAGGACTTCCAGAAGCTTCTGGAACCTTCCAGAAATGCCTTCCCCTCAAAGCACCTCTCGGTGCACTGCTGCAGCATGCACACACAGTCACCATTTCAGCCTTTACCTCAGCACTGGGAAGTTGGGCAGTAATAACAACTGCTTCAAGGTTGCATTTGTTACCATGCACTTGAAGTAGAAAACAATGCTTCACAAACCTGCTCTTGCTTAAACACCCGTTTTATGCCCATTTACTTTGTGTTCCCAAGTAATTCTTCTTCCATCTTTTACTTAGGCCTGTCATTAAGTGGCTCCACCACAGCTTCAAAGTTATTTTCATGCATTTTATTGTGCTTTTCTTACACTGCACAAGCTCCTACTCACCCCAGAACCGAGCAGGGGCCAGAAACCCAAATCCCAAAGGCAGAAATACATCCAAAGGAGCACAGAACCAACCTGCCAAGGAGGTTTAAATAAAGGAATTTATTAACTGTAACCACAGAAGACCACGAATCACCCACCTAGAGGTGTGCATTTATGAAGGTTTTAGCACAGGAAAAGACCTCCAAACAAAAGGCTGCCCCTAGGGGTTCAGCTTTCTCCCTACCCAGCTGCTCTGTGCTCTGAAGGTCAGCAGGACTTCTACATCCCTTCTCAACTTTCAAGATCAAAGTTTCACCAACAGGTTTCTTAGATTGCAGGAATTCGATTTATTCTCCTTTAGTTTCAGTAGAAGTCTATGCATTTTTACACTCTTCAGCAAAGCCTCCAAATTACAGATCTTTTTTATTATTACCAGAAGAAAACCCACTTTTCTTTTTTGCTTTATTGTTGTTCTTACTCCAAACTCATTCAAATTACCTATTTTACACAGTAACCAAAGATTGAGACACGAGCACCATTCAACAGTAGCTTCCTGCTGCATGAACACATTTGCTAATGGGGCTGTTTGCAAGCTGCAGTGGTTAATTACATAGACAGAAAACATTGTTGGAGTGACAGTGCTGCATCCCACCTTAATCCCACCAAAGCACAGGCAAACAGGCTGATCATGGTTTGCTCCCAGCCCTGCCACCCTCTATAAGCCAGAAAAGCTGGGTGGATTTTCCCCCGTCCTCTCTGAACTGCAGAGCTAACATTGTTTAGAGCACAAGTGGATTGATTAACTTTCAAGAGCACTTAAATAAATACCAGACACTTAGTCAATGTTATTTTGCTCCTTTAGCCTTCTTGTCAAAGGGAAGTATAAAACTGCCTAAAAGGAGCAATATAAATTTATTTTCAACCTCTTCTCATTGTCTTTTCATTAGCAACAAGTAACAAAACTTGGGGGGGGGGGGGGGGGGGGGGAGGAATTAACCTTTTTAACATCATTTCAGATCTCCATGGCTAACACAGCATCAAGCAGAGGGAGGCAATGTTCAGCTGCCCACAGGCAGGAGCACATCAGCAAATGCCAGTGCATCCCCCTGCTTTATGCACACCACAACCCCACAGGTGCCCATCACAGCTCATGCAGGCATCACAGGCAGCCATGCACAAACACAAATAAATGTCTGTCTTAACCATGCTGACAAAGCTGGCTGGCATTCACTGGAGCTCCAGGTTGCTCACCAGCCTGAAGTGAAACCTATCCACAGCACACTGTGGGGAAACCTGAATAGGCAGCTATCCCCACAGCTGTTAATTTTTTTGTTTGGGTATTTTGCTCACAACAGTACAAAGATACTGGATGAACTTTAACCACCACCTTTCCTGTTTTCCCATTTCTGGTCTCCACCCTCAGCAGCACCAGTTCAGGAGTGGTATAATGGCACGATCCCTGTCCCAATGCTTTAGCATCCCAGCCAGTGCCACCTGAATCATTAGTTTCTTCCAGCAACTATTTGTCCCCCTGAATTATTTATACAAAATCTATTTTCCTGGCAATCAGCAGGGAAACAGACAAGCCCAAGAAAAGCAAACCCTGCTCTATGCAAGGGCTAGGCCTGGACCATCCAAAGTGGGAGGTCTTTCTCCTTGAAGAAGAGGCCTTAGCAAGGTGGACATTCACCTGGCAAGGCCATACAGTTGCTCAATGCTCTGCTTGAGAGCCCAGGTGACTATTCTGGGCTAAAACCAGGAAAATTAAGGCAAACTCACTCCACGGTGCTTTACTGGCTCAGGAAGACCCTGGGCATTTATAAATCTGTGTGGCTCATTCCAATATATTCTACCAGAACTGCATGTCAGCACAACAGTAACTTACAATGAGAGGAGGAAAATATCTCCCTTTCTGGGATATTATTGCACAGATAAAGAAAACACCTCTGTCAGAACAAAACAGATTTATTACTAATTGGTTAGGCTAATCCCCACTGATGATAGGGGAGAAAAGGGCATTGTTTCTAACCTGAGATGGTTGATGTTTCTGTAGAATTTCAATTGCACAGTTGTGTAACTGCATACATAACTGCATAAGGAAGACATGACCGCACCCACTTAGAAATACACTGGAGTAACTAATGACACCAGCAAAATGCTCTCTGCTAAGCAAATGTTATAGTACCGTGAACACCCAGTAGCACACAAGAATGAGTTCAAAGCTCTCTAAATAAATAAATAAAAAATAAATAAAAATCATTCACCGCAAGTCTTATACAGATCCTGATAAGTTATCTATGTAACATTCACCCAAATACTGCAAAATCAAAATCTGATATAACTACAGTCAGTCCTAAGGAATGAGAAGCATTGCTGCTTGTGAGACTACGGATCTCAGGGATGAGCTGCCCATTCAGAATTCATCCTCCTCCCCCTCCCTGCCACCTGGTGCTGTCTCAGCTGTGAGAGGACAGCTGATACGCCTGCATTCCCACCAGCTATGGCCTGCGCATTGGTGGCAAAGAGGTGCCTGCTTCTCAATATTCTGAGAGTAAGACATTGCAACCCCTATCCCCACACTAATGGCTCTTTTCTTTGCTCCTTTTAATTCATTGTTCAAATTAAATTGGGTCTTAATGTAAATCAGATTAGACATTAAAATGTATCATATTACAAGTGAAGTGCAGTGCATAGCTTTCCTGCGGAAGTATTATTTGTAATCAAACGATGAGTGTCCACAGAGTTTTCATACATGAGAAAACTATCAGATGCTAACCCAAAGGATATTAATAACCTGTGGACAAAACAAAACCCAGCACCAAAGATTTAATTCATGTCATATTTTTCATGCTGTAGGCTTGAGGATAACATAACTGTTTATACTATCCCGTGACAAACACCCTAGCAAAAGAAAGCAGGTGTTATAGTTGAAGGACCGGCAAGAAACTGGAGATTTAACCACCCTTTCCTTACTCTCTCCTCTTAGCACGGCACATCCAAGCTGACCTCCTGTGCCAGAGGTTAAGTTTATGCCCACACTGACCCCTGTGTTTTACAGCAGCTGCCATGTGGGGCTGTGCCATTGTTTCAGATTTAATCGCTGTTAGTTACAGACAACATCCCAGCAAGAGCTTGGGCTGCAGAGAAGGATGTCTGGGTGACCTCTTTTTCCCCACAACAACAATAGGAGTTTCTCCTCCTTCATGAGAGGCTCGCTTTATTCCAGTTCAGAAACTGTAACTTTCCAGCAGACTGCCCACTATCACATTAAATCAGAACTGGAAGTGGTAGAGCTCTGGGAAGAGTTTGTTTTTGCCTCTTTCCTCTCTGTCTCAGTGAGCATAAGCGAGCAAGCAATCATGCACTGATCAGTTCATTCAGCAACTCACTACAGCTTCTGCAAAGGAGGCTTTTGGTCTAAAAGCACAGCAAAGTGGTTTACCTATAGATTAACGTACACGTGTGAGGTAGTCATGGGAAGTTGTTTTTCAGAAATTGCACATATCCTGCATGAAGAGCACCAGCAACCCACTACAAATGTAATTACATATAATTAGTTGTTTGTAAGCCATGCAATTTAATCATGTTAAATTAACCACATTGTAATTGGAACCTTTAATAGTTAAATGTTTTCTTGTTAACTGAAGAACACCTGGAACACATCATTAGTTCCACCAACAATAAATTAACTTAAACTAAAAATCTGCCATTAATAATTATTTTCCTTCCTTCCTGGTAGTTCGCTGGGGTTAAAGCTAATAAATAGCCAATTCATGTCCATAGCAAATTGCTAAGACCATGACCACGGGAGTCCTCCTGCTGCCAGTTTTACTTCTTTATGATACATCCATCAGAAGAGCTGACCATCTCCACCATAAGTTACCATTTTTCCTTGCATTTAATTTTCATTTCCAAAAATTCATTTTTATCCACATAGAACTGTGTTCATAGTTTTGTTGTTGTTGTTTAATCTTGTTTGTTTTCTTTGATTTTTAAAGGGCTGCTAAGTCAAACATAAAAGGTTGCATCCAGGTGAAGAGCAAGAGGAATAAATGATCACTGAGATGCAGACTGAGATGTAGGTTACAAGGCTTCTTTCAAGCTGGCCCTGCGCATACCTGGGCCCTGACAGTCCCTGAGGCAGAGAGGTATGAGGCACACACACATTACTCCAGCAAAAATAGTCCTGTTTTTACACTCAGAGGACTCTGACGGATGGGATAAACTCTGCACACCACAGCTAAAGTAACCTCCAGAGCTAAATACCAAGAAATTGCTCTGTAAAAACACATCCCCCAGGAAAACACAGCAACTTCACACAGCAGAGCAAAACAGCTATGATAAAAAAAACGCCCTTTGGGCACTGCCATACCAGGGGAGCAGGGCGATTGCAAGGGTAACAAGAACCTGAGCTGGCTTTCAGCTCTCACCTCAACAAGCTCAGCCACAGTTCCAGAATCAATCATGAAAACTGGAGGCATTCCTCTCAAATCCCAAGCAGCTCAAGCATTCAGCACTGGAGTCCCTGCCTTTTTTATTTATTTATTTAATGCAAAGGTGAGCAATATTTCTTCAGATGTAGCCAGGGATGAGCTTCTATGTGTCAGAGTGGTTGCTGTGACTCCTTACAGAGGCTGCAGCTGTTGTGTTATCAGCAGATCTTCGCATGCGTAAATCTGAGCGCACGCTTGGAGAGTTTCTTGATACAAGTACTTCAAACCCTTTGCTTACCAATTTGAAGCAGCACAGAAAGGCAGATATACAAGTGAGAGGCCCCGGAAGGGCATCCATTCACAGAAATAACTGGAACATTCTCAAAAGAAGAGAAACCAGACAATACAACATACATAACCTTAAATCGCAGGGTATATCTTCAGGTCAAACACTCCTATTCGCTGTTATTCACTGATATCTCCAATGTAACCGAGGCTGCAAATCTAAAATGATAAAAGAAAACAAATATAATGGTAACAGATTGTTGAACTGAATGCCATACCATAGCCCCTGAAATGAAGAGTTCAAGCCTTTTAGAAGGATTGGACATTTCTATGAACAGCAGAATATACTGCTGTAAGGGTTTGAAAGAGATGAACTGCCCTAGGAGCTGTGGCAGATACCCTGGTGCAGGGAGCTGGATGTAGCCATTCAAACAGCTGCCATTCAGCACTGCCATCAACCACAGACAGACCTGACCAGCCATGAGATAGGAGACGGGGGAAAGAAACAGGAATTCCTTTCAGCCTGGACACATCTAGATTAACTTTATTCTGCACATTCAGATTCTACTCTTCCCTTCAGCATGTTAGCAATATAGTGTAGTCTCTCTTTATTCCTTCTCATAAATTTCATTGGGTCTTTGATTGCTGTATAGAAAATAAATAAATAAAAACCAAGTAGAAAGTGATGTGAACAAGGCTGTGATAAACAAGAAATAAGGTGCCATGGATACAGGATATGTTGGAGTTCAAAACCATGCCATCTGTTTTTAACTTTTATCCCATTTCAATACAGTGATGACCATACTGACACCTGGCAGCCAGAACCCTGGTATAGAGAACTTCAGCCCGAGTGACTGGGTTGCTGAAGAGGTGACTCATCTCAGTGTACTTAGTCTTACCTGTCATGAACTCATAAAAAGCTTACCAAAACTTCGGTGTGATGCTATTACAGGAGATGTCACCTCAGCAGTGTTTCTCATTCCCTTCTTCCTCAAGAGAACTGCAACAAAAAGCCATCAGCCTTCAGAGCATCACATATATTTGGACTGCTGTTGGAACCCACACTGTCAGACAAGTCCAGATAAAAAAGATGTACTGTACTTTTATAAGCTACCAAAATTGCTTCAGCGTTTGTTTTTTGATTTATTCATCCTAACACCAGCTTGTTTTCTAAACCAGGAGACTACGCAGAGGAGCAGAAGTGCACCTGGTATAGAAAGTACTGTAAATATTTAACATGAAGCTAAAACAAGTCTGATGTAATAATTCAGGATGGCACTCCAAGTATGCAGGAGTTAGAAACAAATAATTCCCAGTCCTTCTCAGACTCATTCTCTTACTCTCACCACCCTCAAGTGGGCACAAACACCACTCCTGCCACACCACGCACATCTTCACAGATTTTGAAGTCTTGGTAGAAAGAAACTGTGCTGCCATAGGAAAATATACACAGTTTGCCTGCAGCTGCTCTTCTGCCCCATTCTCAAAAATTTAACTGCAATGGAAGGACTGCACCTATCAAAAGCCAACCCCAGGAAATCTTACATCTTCCATAGCAAGTGATGCAAAGAAAGATGACCTTTACAATGAACTGCCACTAATTCACTGCATGGGGAAAAAAAATTGGATCTCTTGCATGCTGTAAGACGTGATACAATTGTTCGCCTCGAGCAAACTAAAATTGAATGTCGGAACCAGCTGGTTACAGACGGTAGTGTGAAAAGTTCACCTCCTCCTTTCTCTGCTGCTTAGCTGCAAGAGTATTAGTCAACAAAGCAAAGGATTATTTGTACTTCACTCCTCTCAGATTAAAAAGGATAAATTCTAAAAATGAATCCATAGCCTTCACTTCAAGAACTAACGTACAGTGCTCCAACAAAGGAGGAAAGAGCTTTGATGAAACATCAAATGAGATTAATAAAAAGATCACCGAGATGAGCTTAGAAATGAATATTGTGCTAAGTTTACTTTTTGGTAAATTGAACACAAGCTCTGTCTTTATACCTGACCTGATTTTAAACATGATGGGGGAAGGGAGAGGAGGATGCTCAGATGAATTCTTTCTGACCAGAAAGTAAAGCAGAGGATATTGGCCAGCCAGAGCAATGCTATTCCACGGCAAACTGGTCATGGGTAGGGCTCTGGAATGACAAAAGGTGGCATGAACTGCTAAAGCAATGGGAAAATACTTGGAAATATTTCCAACTGATATTCTCCCTCTGATGAGGGGGGAAATGGGACCTCCCCAAACCTGACAAAGACATAATTAAAGGATAACAACTGCACAATGACAGGGAAAGAGCATTTAAACAGAAATAGTTTAAATGAATGTCCAAGCTCTGCCCTTGCTCAGCATCCTTAGCACCTAATAGAAAAAGTAGTGCTCTTCAAGAAAAAATAATAATAATAATGTGAAACCCAGAAAGGGGTGAAAAAGCATCAAAATCAGACTTCCTTTCCAGACAGACTGCCAGTATCACAGACATTGTTCAGGACAGGACACACAGCCAATACACCCAGCACCCCCTCCCCCCAGGTTTGAGGCTTGCAGCTGAAGCTCAGCAAAAGAAGAAAGCAGCAGTTTTTTTCCAAGTGATTAAGTAAAAAAAGACTTTCAATCAGTTGAAAGCCATAGAAAGCAAGAAGGGCAATTTCACAACTAGTGCTAAAACACTAAAACATTGTTCTAACACAGAAACAGATGAACAGCACAGATGCAGTGTTATACTCAAATTTCTGCACACAAATAAAGCACAGAGAAAGAGCTGAAAGTGGTACTTAAAGATGGGGTTTGTGACCTAATGAGTGCAATTCAGCCACTTAAATTAACTCAGCTCCCTTTATTCTTCTTACAGAGAAACACAAAGCAGTGGATTACAGTCCCATACCGAGTAAAGGATTTATTAGGGCATTCCCCCCCAAATGCTTTGTCTTCATTAGAAATAATGGGAAAAAGTTGTTGTAAATGAAGAACTTCTGTTTCTACAAGGCAAGAAGCTTGAAGCGAAAATATCTGCTAAAAAACCCAAACGGTTACTTGACAAAAAAGGCTGCCTTTTCTGATGTGCTGTGACATACACAGTAATGATAAGGAACAGTTGGTCTCTTTAGTGCCCTGCAAGACGTAATGCACTAACCATGTTAGTCCAACTGAAACTCCATTTAATAAACCTATACAAACACTTCTCTGCTCCTAGACATGCACATGGAAAAAACACAGCATCTTCCATGCCAACAGCATCTTTTTACCCAGTGATAGAAAAATGTGGTGAAGTTATATGAAGTAAACCAGCTGTTAAATTGAACTGAAAAGATAAGAAGCACAAATGGGAAATGATGTTTCACTTCATATTCTCTTTCGGATGTTAGAGACAAAGCACCACCCAGCTGCCCACGCACAAGAACTGCAGGTATCATGCACAAGTGAGACCATGCCACAGATGCTGGAAAGATCATTAACTTCTTTTAGTGACCCACATTTTTCTGGTCATCAAGACACCACATTGACACAAGTTACCTTGAGCAAATACATCTTTAATTCTGGGTCAAATAAAGCAGAAATAAGCATGTTTAAACTGCAGACCATCATCATTGCCTGGTTGTTGGTTTTTTTTTGTTTGTTTGTTTGGTTGGTTTTCTTTTTATACAGGATGCAAAAGAAATGACAGGAAAAAATGCTCTGGTATAGGCTGATCCATTTAACGTGGCAAGGGGGGTGGGGGGAATGATTCCTACCACATGATCCTTCACGATCCTCCTGTTCCAGTCTCTTCTCAGCCTTGGGAATACAATTTCATATTGTTCTATTTCATAATGAATTTTATTTATTGTAATTTTAAAAGTCAGCAGTAACAGAAGCTGTATTTTTTTTACCATATCCCTGCTGTACCAATTATCCTTTGAAGAAGTATAATTAGTTGCTATGGTTATAGATGTTGCTGCAACAGAAGGCATTAATATTATTTGGAACAATTTTCACAAACTCAGTTCTAATCCTCACATCACAAAAACGTTGATTAAGTCAATCAGAAGATACAGGTTTGCAGCCCACTCTGTAGGTTTTTTGCCATCCAGTTTCAGCCCCAGAAGATAAATGCACGCACAATCTGCCCTTATGTCAGCATCATGTAAGTCCATATGGGAAATTTATTGGAATACACGTATTATACAATATATGATGCATTTGACCATTTCCAGTTCAACATGCTAAACCAAATAACCTTTGACTAAAAGGCACTCATCCTCCTTTTCTTCCTCTTGAAGGTTTGATATTGCTTTTCCCATGCAGCGTTATTGTAACTTCAAGTGTCTTTTCACGCTCAAATGTATCAAAAAATTCTTCCCACAAGGAAATTAATTTACTCTCTTATTCAAGCTTCTTACGCTGGACATACCAAAGCCAACAACACATGAAAATCCTTGGTCTCTTCACATTGTGAAGTATTTGGTAAGTTAAAGGCAAATAAATCTGTAGAGAAAATTAACATATACAGGGCACATGTACTTTCCAGAAGTGCAGTTTGGGTGAATATGAAAGGCCATCTAACTTGGACATCACACACACTGATTCAGCTCAATTGCAGCATTACAGCTTAATCTGAAGCTAGCAATTATATTCTGTAACAAGAATTAATTGAATACTTCATTTTTAGAAGTCACAGAGAAGTCCAAACATCCAAAACATGGTTTTGTTACATCTTTATATTAACACACAGATTTGTCACCTCTTCCCTCACAAGCTTTAATCAGCTTTTTCCATCTTCTCAGCTCGCCTCCATGTAGAGCTGTTCGGTGTGCTACAAACAGCATTATACATGAGTGCTCCAACACTCCTGCTCAGATACATACAACCAGACTCTGCCCTTCTAGCTGTTGTAGCACCTTCTCAATGGAGGCTTCATTTTTCACTATAGAGAGAACTCGTGAATCTTAGGTGCTTCCTTCTAGCTGGTCTGCCTGTCAGAGGAAAAATAATTATTGAAAAACAGCACACACACGTCTTATTTCTCTTGCTCAATTTTATATGCTGACATTAGGCGTGAAAAACTGAATCTGCTTATTTAAAAAACCTATGAGGCAGCAAAATGATATTCACAAATAATAGAAATTCATCTTTTCTTTCCCAGTTCAACTGAAATGCGATGTATTAGGCTACAGTAAGATTAAGATGTGGGTAGTAAGATTGAACTGATTAAATACAATAATAACCGGGTAATTAACAAGCTAGCACAAAGAAAAACAAATTAAAACATGGATTATGTCCTGGCTGCGTTAAGCCATTAAGCTGCTTAGATCCAAGTTAACAATGTCTTTGTTATAGGAAATCTCTTTTTTTTTTAATTCTTGCAAAAAAAGCAGAATTCTTCCACGCAGCTTTTCTCAAACACAGTAGATATTCTTCACATTTTCTAGTCTGTAGCTACAGCATATTGAACCAAAAAGCTCATTTTCCTTAAGTTTCATTACTTAGCTTGCACCTACAGCAGGAAAGCACTTAAAATTGCTCTAGCTCATGAGACTAATAAGGGATTAAACATTTCCTCAAATATCTGCTAATTTTACATTCTATCCCACTATAAAACACAATAGAAGAAAAGGCACAGTCCTACCATGTTAAAAGAATATGCCTCTCTGTTCTGCTGGGAAAGTACAGGCATGGTACTGAAAGTCACGTCCCCATTACATTAGATTGCCTTCCTAAGATTTGTTTTCTTTAAGCAAGCAGAATATTGATTTATATAAAATTTAATACACACAGCTGAAAGCATCAAGTCTTTTCATCTCTAGGAGTGAAGCACAGAGAATGAATTTGATCTCCACTTAATGCGAGAGAAGGATGGCTTTAAGTTCATGCACACGTGCAGCCATGCACAACCCAAGCAACACGCACTACATCATGGCTTGCAAAACAAAAAGGGACAATAATGAAAAGCAACAATAAAAAAGAAAGATTACTCTGCCTTCTCGTTTTTAAGCACTCCGTATTTGGGACTCTGGAGCTCCTCAACGCTCTCTGCAATTGGCTTATTTAGTGTTTCTGGGAGAAGGAGGGTCAGGAATCCTGCAGACAATCCACTGATTCCAAACACCACAAATGGTACAGAAGGACTGAGAGACTTCTGAAATTACAAATCCATAGCAAAAATTAACACTGTTTGCTGCTTTTAAAACGCTTGAACTTCAGACAAAACCAAAAGGCTACAGCTCCTTCATTTGAGAAATTTAATTGCTTACATGCTATAATTAGACAGATAAAGAGTGGGCCTATGTAATGTACTGCATGATAACCGCTTCACTACCACAGAGCACAACACAGAAGTGCAGACTGTTTCCCAAAAGGACGCAATACCAGCTACATTGAGACATTTAACACGTTTATTCTGGAAACTGACTGAATGAAATTCAACTTTTCTTGAAATTATCCTTTTCAAGTAAGACAGGCTTATGTGGTATCATCATCACTAAAATGCCTGTCAGAGACTTTTATATATCTATTATTAAAAAGTAAAAAAACCCTGCTCTTACCATAGTTGGCACAAATGGAGCCAAAATGCCCCCAAATCTGCAAGACATGGAACAGACCCCCAGGCCGGCATTTCTGTTTCAAACAAAGGGATAAAAATACAAAGTTTCAGAATATACAACTGCAATGTGCGGCGGCGCTGCCAGAAACAGCTTACACGGTTTGGTTTTGTTACCAAGCGTCTTCATCAAAAAGAAAAAAACAAATAAAGGAAGTTCATAAAGGCCCCCAGTAGTTATTACCAGATCTGCTGCCATTAGCTGCTAAAAGGTAAATCCCACCCTTTCACATCCCTCTCAAAAGCACTTTGCTGTGCAATCCTTCAACATCAACCTGAGCAGAGATGGGTTTTCCAACCTAACTGTTGTGTTTTAACCCACAGGTGGTTCAGCACCACACAGACGTTCCCTCACTACCCCCTTTCCCCGTGGGATGGGAATTGAAAGGAAAAAAAGTAGTTTTACCTCAACCCATGGGTCCTATCTACAAAGATAGAGAAAAGGATAATAGTTATAACTATGTATATATACACATACATACATATATTTATGTATGTATTTAACAAGTGACGTACAAGCAATTGCTCACCATTCCATAACCAGCTCCCAGCTAGTACCCCTAAGCAGTGGAAGAGTGATGTACTCCCAACCTCTTCAGATCTCCTTCTGCTTGATGTTCTATGGTATGGAATATCCCTTTGGCCGGTTTAAGTCAGCTGTCCTAATCATGTCTCCTTCCAGCACATGGGCCCATTGCTGAGAAAGCCCTCGGCTCTGTACAGCACTGCTTAGGCAGCAGCTATAAACACCAGTGTACTACAGCACTGTTGTTCTCCTAGAACCAAAACACAGCATGCCAGATACTGTGAAGAAAGCAATTCCACCCAGCTGAAGCTAAGACACTGCCATGTAGGGCAACAAAACTGGATATCCCTGTGCTGGATGGGGAACAATTTCACAACTTGGTCTGATCTTCAAAGAGAACAAACCGAACAGTGTCTTCTGTCCCTTCTGCTGTCTCACATTACACAGATGAAAAGTCAGCACTGATCTCCCAGCAGAGAGCAGCTATCTGCTAGCACGAGGCTGGGAAGCTTCTGGCCAGATGAGACATCAGGCACTGCTGAATTCTGTACAGCCTTCAGTTTTCAGACAAGTTTAAATCAACCTCACCTAACCTGGACAGTAAACAAAGCAGGGTTAGAGCAGCAGGACCCTCTTGAAAGAAAGGTACAAAAATCCCCATTGTCTTTCATTTCCTGATCAAGTGCAAAACTCTTCCCATCTCCATATGACACCTACAAACACTATCTGTCCCTTCAGAGACAAACACTGGCACTGCTCACAAGCTGGGCAGCAAGAACCGCCTCACAGCTGCTCTCCTTCCTACATCTCCAGCTTCCTCCTCTCATTCATCATCACCCTCAGTTACTGAGCAGAGCTGCTCCCCCTCAGCCCGCTTCCCTTCTCCAAACACAGGAAGGCAGTGACAGGATAAAAGAGGACAAGCCGTGGGGTTACACGGGTCACTGGTATGCCAGAACCACCCACACTCACCTCCCTTCCTCATGACCCTTTGCACGGGTTAAGGGAAACAGATGATGGAAGGAGCTGATGAGAAGCCAGTGACTTTGGTGTAAAAATAAACATACAAAGCAGCCTATTCTTTCACACATCCTCCTGGGAAAAGGAAAACAGCAGCCCGTACTTCCTCTCTTTAAAGCAACATCGATCCAAACCCCGTAAGAGAAGGCCAATCACCTCCCCTCTGTCACAGTCCCTCAAGAGATGAGAGGCGCCTGTTTGTACATGAACTATTCATTTAGAGGCATCCTGACCACAAACCCGTCTGCCTGTCAACATCCAGAGGTTTGCCAGCTTTTTTCTGACAGAGAGGAAGTATGGCAAAAAGTGATCGTAAACGCAAAACATTTCAATCCCAATGCAAAAGGAACGCAGTTGCTAACACGCTTCTGAATATAATTAATTCAGAATTCAGCGTAGCGTGGGTTGATGCAGGAGAACATTTGTGTAACCAGGAGGAGAGAGGCACTGCTGCTCACGAGCTGAGGAAGCACCCAAGATGTACTTACTTAGATGTTTACTCCCCGAAACGTATTTTAAAGATACATTAAGAAGGGGGGAAAAAAAGCAGATTGCATACACTGCAGTAGGCAGCACTTCATTTCCAGCATGAGTTGTGTTTCTCATTCCTCCATGTACTCATTTTCATGAAAAAAAAAATGAGCGTGCTTCGCACAGTGCTCATGCTCAGGGTAATAACGTAGGTTCAAATAAGGAGAAGCACTACTGAAAACATTTAACAGTTCTGCAGAGCATGCAATTGGAAAAAAACCCACACACAACAAACCCAACAGCTTATCCTGCCTTCCCTCTGCTGCCTTTGAAGGGGGACACTCCTCATCGCAGGGAAAGCTCCTGCTGGATGGAAGCCAGGATCACTACGGAGCTGAACAAAGACCACCAGATGGTGCTGATGCTTTGCTTTAAAATTAACCACTTTCCCATCACTGCTTTTCTTGCATAAACTCTAATATTAGCAGCTAATTAAAATATCAGCCATCAAAAACTCATTTAAGAACGTATCAACTGTCACATATGTGGAATTTTCATCTAGTCTAATGTAGCAGCCTCATATTATTAAGCATGATCTACTAAAGAAAGCTGGTGATTTTTAAACTCCTTACTCTTGCATTTTCTCCACTAACATTCCATACCCTTGACACACAGTTACTACTGCGCCAAAGTATCAGTGCAGATTCTCAAATGATACAGCGCTTCAACTGAAAACAAAGAACAACAAACACTTCCCTAATGACAAACATGTATTTTCAAACATGTTGAGATACTGCTGTATTTCCTGCTAGGTATGAGCTGTCATGGACTTGGCACTGAACACCAGTGGGGCTTTGGAAGACATTAACATAAATCATGAGAACGCAGTGAAAAAGTCAAACAGGGCCATTAAAACCTTGTCAGATTTGATTCTCTTGATTCTCAACTCCAGAAGAGCAGAGGGGACAGGGAACCAAAAGATGAGAACTGTGCACCAAGACAGAGACCTTGAAGGACACAGAAGTTTGGACCACATCACCAAATCCCATTTCAGGCAGCATGCTTGTCACTTGGATATCAATCCCCAATCCTTGCCAAGGACAAACTTGGTAGCTACAGCCAATCCACCTCCACCCTCACAAGTTCTACTGCAAAAAACTGCATTCACAGCCTGGCTTTTGTGCCTCCGTAACATATGGGAAATTGTGAGCCTCGAAAGAAACAAAATGCCAATCTAAGGAGTGCCCCACTCTTCTGTTCTTCTCCACAAAACACTTCCTTTCCTGGATTCAAATGATCCATAGAAATACTTCTGAAATACTGTATCCATGAGCCGGGACACCTTCCTGCTCCCCTTCATAGTTTTGGTTCTGCTTTGAGAGCAAAGGAACATTTAACTTCTGGAACATGTTACGTTTGAATGTGAGCACAGTTAGTGCAACACGTCTCCAATTCCAGGCACGTACCCTGGGTACAGCTCAAAAAAGCACGTGGTGCTGATAGGAGGTGAGAAGAGCAGCATGAGGAGCTATCTGTTCTCCCATTCCAGGACAGAAGGAGAGAGCTCAGCCTCAAGGAGTTGGTGAGGGCCATGAAAACACAAGTAAGGCTTCAGCCCACTTGTTTGTGAATTAAATGCTGTAAAACATATCATTGCCGTGCAGGAACCAGTAAAATGAGTTGCATTATGAATGTTTAATTAAAGAAGAAATACATAAAATAATTTATTTTTCAAGCAGTAAACAAACATCATTATATTGGAGGTTAAAGTCTACAGAAGCACAGTAAATAGTCCTTACTGCATACTCTACATTTGTAATTAACTTACCATACACTTCCATCACATCATTACGTTCAGCCTTGCAACCTGTAATTTGACTCTCCAAATCAGTACTATAAATGGGAAAGGTGGCACCTAGCATTGCAGTTCATGAAGGTCTTTTTGCATATTGGTATTCTGACTCAGTCCTGGTGGAAATTGCCACAAACAGCCCTACAAAGAGCACCAGAGCAGAGCACGGACTGCCAGGAGCAGCCCCTCTCATGGCAACCTGCTTCAGTTTAAGAAAACTCGCCCTGATATCTCAGATAACAATAATTACACCAGCAACTGGGCTCAATGTGCATGAAAGCTGACCCACAAGCCCCGTTAGATTACCTCAGCACTGTTGGGTACAGTTCAGATGTATAGATGTAAGCAATGTTGAAAGCAGCGCTGACCATCATTTTTCCACACAAAGCTAACAAGGTGGGACTTAAGAGAAAACCTTTCAAGAAGAAAAAGAAAATAAACAATAAGCATAAATAGTCTGTTACCTTTTTACACAATGCTGAAAGCACCCTGTCCTTTTTTCAAGAGACTTTTACACAAAAACAAAGTTTCATCTATTTCGTCAACTACAAATAAAAACACCTTGTTGCTTCCCAGCTAAAAGCTAGAACAGAAATGAATAAATAAAGCCATGCTTAAGACCAAGACCATCTCCTCAATTTTGGGGGTGTGAATGCCCAAACTATTACAGCTCCAGAAAAAAGCGACAAAGTTTCCAGCTCTGCAGTTAGAAAATCTTGCCAGGTAATTGCATCTACTGACAAGCACAAGCAGACAATAAACATTCCCTGACTAATTAACAAAATTAATACCGTACAACTTGATTCATCTCAAAAGCTTATTTGCTCCCCAGTGACATCCTGCTGAAACTTCAGATGCAGCAGCTCTGTAATTGTGAGGAATAGATGCTAATGAGGCCTGGTTTACTTGTACTTAACCTTCAATTGACTAAACCAGGGTGAGGATCTTTTCAAGTCCCAGTTACTTTGACTTTGGACATGTTTATGTTTGTACCATCCCTTCTAATAAGCACAGAATTTATTTATTTCTATTAAACATGAAAAAGTATAAGTTCCCCAATGAAGTGCACTTCACCTAAGTAACGTGAAGGTTGCGTTGTTTCTCAATTGCTTCTCCATAATTTTGCCTTTCATTTCTATTCTCTTTTCTCCAGATGAACTGCATCATGATATACAGTGACCAGATGCAAAGTGTGAGCCTGGTCTTCAGAACCCTGCCAAGTGCCACCAGGAAGTAGTACATCTCTCTCCTTTCATCAACCAAACAAGGAGCAATCAAGAACAGACTTGTAAATGTGCTTTAAAACTTACTGCTTCTCTCCCAGAGCGGGCTTAGACTGAATGCTGTATATCCATATGTATTAGAAGAGCATTAGTGCACTTGGGAAGTTCTAGTCTTACTATCAAAACAGAAGAGTCTGTCTAGACAGAGAAATTGGCACTCAGAAGCTCAGGAGTGAATTTAAAGTGCACTTTCTTCTCTGCACTCACTCCCCAAGGGAAGGCTGCTGGCTGTCTGCTGGGGAATTACTACAGGATTAGAAGCACACTGGAAATACACACTGCACATCAGCTTCGTGGTGTCAGTAAGCTCAGACATAGCCATTGTTCCTCCTCAGCCATGGAATGTACATTTAGCCACGTGCCAATATTCTGTCTTCACACGTAACAGTATAAAGCAGGAATGCATTTGCTCAAGTGGGGATTCTGGTGACCATTTAAAAACAATTTGCTAGGACCAGTCAAGTGTTTCAGTGAAGCTTATTTAACAGTTACATTTTTATTATTACATTTCATCTAATATCCTTTTACTTGAACATCCAGCAACAATAGCATGCACATCATTTTGCCTGTGCTAATGCAGCTAGGACAACCATTTTGAACTTTAATAAAAGACAAGTTTCATGTCCTTACTAAATTCAAGCATTTGCATTCCTTGTTGAGGTATAATCTTACATATAATCTTGCATTAATTGACTTATGGAACTTAGGACAGCAAAATGGGGGAAAATGGCAAGAACAGTGCTGATATTTCTGGAGTTAGGCAGTGATTAGCTCTGATGCCACCAATGTCATTAAGAGCCTAATTTGCAGTGCCATTATGTAGATTCGCCTTCTGGCTGTCACCTTCATGAGAAAAATGTTCACTTAACCAGTATGTAAGGAATCAAAGAAACCTTTAAATTTACTGCAGGAAAAAATACCCACCAAGAAAGGATAGTCCTCAGCACAAAGGGAACTACCCAACAGCAACAAAAGCTGGGACAAAACTGGTTTAAAGAGCTGGAAATTGTTCCTTCAGTGGAAAACTATTAATGAAAAATCACAAAAGGTAACAACTGTACGTTCAGTACAGACAGGTAAATCTATGTTACCCATGGGCAAAGAGTTCACTTTGTTTACTTTACTATAAAACAGACACAAAACAGAAGAGCCTTCTTGTTTTACTACAACTTCTGAAAGAAAGTGGTATTGCGGCCCAATTCCCCGCACCACCTTCCAGTCTGATGTTTGTTTCTGTTGAAACCTCACTGCATGCACAGACATGCCTCATTGTCATCATCACTCCCAGAACTGACCGTCTTTCTTCTTGAGTAACACAGAGCGTTCTGGGCCAAGAACCAGCTTTACCACAAAGGAAAGTAAGATGCTGTAATTGCATTCATGTAGACTCCCTTAAAAAAAAGAGATTTCCCAGAACTTAGCAACTCTTCAGGAGTTACTGCCCTATCCTGATTAGCGATGACTGCTCAGTACAAGAAACAAAGTGTGTGAGGATGTGAATCAACACAAACATGGGAAATAACATTCTAGCATTTTCTCTCTCACTGCTTTTCTTTTGTAGACTCTTCTGAGATCAGTTTGAAATGGAGGCCTAACAGCATTCATATCTGCTAAGGATAAACACAACCTACAGATGCACACTTCATCATCACATCAATGCTGCTCTTGGTTTGAAATACAACTACAACAAAAGCAAGAAAAACAGATGCTGAGTGAGCGCTTCTCTTTGTTAGTGTCATTTATACCTACATTTTCAGTGACTAAGGTAAATACTGATATATAAAGAAAAACTGCACTTGAAATGGAAAATGAAATTATTGGTTTCTTTAATGAAGAGCTTGACTTTTAATACAGGAAAATCTCAGTTCCTATGTCTAAAACATTGTATGACACCAAAACAAACATTAAGTTATGCTTTGTGTCCCCCGCTGTCAATATCTAACTAAAATTACAGCCCTGCATTTCTGCCATTACGAGTGGCACTTTTAGGATAAATGGATTAATGGTGATGAATGAAAGCAGTGATGTTATTTGAAACAGAACTTGACAGCTCGATCTGACCATCTGAAAGCCAAGAACTTGGAAGTCAGAAAAACTTGGTTCTGGTAAGGGACAAATTGCATCTGCAAGAGGTTAGAAACAATATAGATGGTCCCTGGGTTCCTGATGAGCCTTGGAAGCAAAAAACAGAAGGAGAGGGAGGTACAAACTGACTGATGCTGGTAACTATGGGCAAGAAATACTCATTGCCCAATAAAAGCTACAAAACAACATAAAGAGACAATATACCTTGGCAGCACTTCATACCTACCAGAATTTTTTTGCAAGAACATGGTAAATATACAGGCAAATCCTGCAAATACCAGAAACCACATCATAGTTTTACGCCTTCCAGACCTAGAAGGAAACGAGTTCCAAGATAAAGTCCTTCATTATTTTTTGACACTCACAGCAAAATGCCAGCTGACGTATACAGCAACATTATTAACAGTCAGACTCCTATTTTACCACAGTAAGTACTTCAGATCTTACACTTTTTCTAGTTCTGTGCATCAAGGGCTTCCTATAAATGCTCCCTACTTAACAAACAAATACATATATATATATATATATATATACACATATGTATTTTTAAGCTATTGGATTTGTAGCCTTGAGAAGAACCCATCTACTTCAGCAAGAACTCAGGCTGTATTTTGCCTTCTCTGCAGCGAGTGAGGCAATGGGCTCTGTCACTAACAGGGCATCACAGAGCACACACACACACAAACACTGAAGTAATATAAGTTAAAAAAATATTTAGTGCTAACACGCCCTAATCTCTGCTTCTCTTATAGAACTAGGCATAAATACAAGCAGTCAAAACACAGTAAAACCTCTTGGTATGCTTTTCCATCTAACAGTATGCATATAGAAATAAACAAAGGTTATTTCAACTGCCTAGCATTTTAAAGCAAAAGAAAAGCAGCCAGGATAGAGAAGCACCAACCCAAACTAACAATGCTTAAAAGTGTTTTTCAGTTGCAGTTGGTAGGCAGTACAAAATCAAAGTCGCTCTGAATAAAATGTGAGAGATGCACATGCAAGCAGTAGGTACATTCTGTAAGTGGGTACTTGGCATTTTTTCTCAAGACTATCAAACCTCCCAGTTTTTAGTCACATTAATCACTGGGAATCTCACACCTTGAATTATTCAGAAGTCAAACAGAATTATAAAAGGAAAAGGTAGAAAACTCTCAGCCTGCAGCTGACCAAACCCATGATGAATCCACTGCTTTAGAAGAACCACAAAGTACCTTCCCAAGAAAAACGTTAACATTCTTTTAGGCTGTCTACAAATACGTGCAGAATAATAGGAAATAAGTTTTTCTTACCAAGATTTCTCAATAAAGAACATGCAGAGTGGAAAGGCCGGAACTTCCACAAGACCATAAAGAGCAACGTTTAAATAAAGATTTCCTCCTAATTCACCAGCATTTAAAGTTAGCCCATAGTATACAAAGCTGCAGACATACCTACAAATAACCACAGAAGTCACATTATGAGCACATCTAGTCTTCAAGGTTAAGAATTAACAAATGAACTATGCCAAACTTTGGGTCAGCTATATTAAGTTAGTATGTTAAGAAGAGAACTCTTATTTTGCCCGAGTGAGAAAAAAAATGCAGAGCGAATAGTTTCTATTTAAGTCAACTGGATGGAAGGACAAAATAAACAATCACGTTGTCAGTTTGGTTCCTGGTGTTTATGCCCTGGGTTAGTCACCTGATGTTTACCTGCTTTGGGGGCTGATTTTTTTGGGTTCCAAGTTGCACAGTTTTTCAAAACAATACCTAATGTAACTCTGCAAGCACAGACCTACAAGATGTACTTTAGGGCTCTTACTCTCATTTCTTACACGTACTCCAGTTCTTACTCCAGATCTCTATGACAGCCTCATCCACTGGCTCAAGTACACATCCTCTCAACTTCCGCTTCAGCTTCTCCTCCCACTCAAAGTAAACAACTATGTTTTCAGCAGATTTCTTACTACTAAATCTTGAAGGAGTATCTAAATAACACATTGAAAATAAAATCCAACAGCAATGATAATGAAATGGCAGCTTCACAACATACCACGCTTATTGTTTACAGTTCTTAACTGACAGATGTGAGATTAGTTTGGGGCAGTATCTTTTAAAAGAAAAGGGTAGCCATTGTAATAGTTTCCTCATGCCTGACTCACTCACAGCAGCTCAGTGTCTCATTACTACATACCAGATGTACATGAGTACGACGGTTCGCCACCGCAGCACTGGGTGTTTTATTAAGTGTAGGATACCAGGGGGCGATTCGTCCTTCCACAAAGCTCCTGCATTCGGTTTTAATTTCAGATTTAGTCTTTCTTTCCCATTACCAAGGGCAATATATTGCATCACGTCTTCAGCTTCTGCAGTTTTCCCTTGGGAGTACAGCCATCGTGGTGACTCTGGAAGCATACTAACAGGAAAGAAAAAGAAAAATCACTGGCGATAAGTTTGTTCCGCAGTAAAACCACTTCCACTGTTCTGCAAATCAATCACTGAAACAACAAAAACATGATTTATCAATGCAAAATTCACAGAAAAGCATTTTTTCCGCGCTGTTATGCACATTAAATTTGGTGTACTCTACTAATAACGTGCAGTTAACCTCACAGAAGGATGGCTGGAAATGTCTGTCAAACACTTTGAGATTACAGCTACATTGTGACTTACTGTACCAAACTAACTTCTTGGGAACACTGCACTAGCATTAACCATGGAGCATCTCAAAACTTGGTGCTCACTGACATATTTCAAACTTTGCAACATGGGGAAGGCTCCAATCTGAAGCAGAGAGAAAACAAACTTCACACTGGACTACCTGCCAAACTTCAGGCCCTGTCACTGCTACCTGCTGAACTTGTAAACTTCATTCATAGAATTACAGAATGGCTTGGGTTGGAAGGGACCTCAAGGATCACCAAGCACCAATTCCCCTGTTGCAGGCATGGCAGCCAACCTCTATATTTAATATTAGATACTAATATCAAATATTAGACAAATTCCCAAATGCAACCACAATATCCTTGTTTACCACAACTGTAGCTCACAATTCCTGCTTTATTCAGCTTGCAGAACACGCTACTGCTTTTGTAAGAGTCACAGTGCAAAGAATGGAATATTCTGCTTTGGACCCCTGGCAAAGACATACGGCCTTCGGCACAAGGATTGATTATTCCAAAGGATCCCAGGGGTTGTTTTGTTGTCTTTTGTACCTGGGGAAAAATGACTCTATATCCACCAGAAACACAATATCACGAACAAAAACATGGCGTAGAACACCTCTCCCTACCCAGAAGCTTTGTTTTCCTAGGCTAAAAGAAAACTGCTTTTTGTGCATTCTTCAACAAAGCTTCTTTCAAGAGCAGATCTGAAAAAATTAAAAACTACAAGGCAGAAAAGGTTTTCTTCTACCTATGCAGTGTGCCATGAGTTCCATGTATCACTTTAGATACAACCTATCACACTAAGAATTCTTTCATTTCTTCTGCAGCTCTAACTGGTGATCAGAAATATATACAGAATATCCACTTGATAAGTTACAAGCACATTTTGTAACAACACAAGCCAGACAACGCTAACACTTTCAGATCTGTAAATCCTGCAGTATTTAGTAACTGGTTTTATAATAATGCCTATGCAGTAATTGAATGCTCCTGCCTATTTAGAAATACAATAATGATAGGAACAGAACCCAAACAGACATGAAAAACACACAGATCAAAAGCATATCAAACAAGAAAGGCAGTTCCAAATGCTCTCAGTTATCTCCCTTTGCACGCATGCATGTCTCAAAAAACAATCCCCAAAACCCTCTAAGAGCACTTGCAGAACTTCCCAAGCATTGAAACCGTCCATTGGCAGCAGGCCGTGTTCCTGGCTGACGTTCCTCTGTGCATGGCCTCTGGCAGCCCTCCCTGCAATCAGGCTTTGAGGCAGCTGGCATGCAGATGCTCTGCACAGCGCTGGCTGCCACAGCTGCACAACAGTGCAGGCTTTGCTTCGGGGTAGCCCTGACCTTCTGCTCCACCTAAAACTGCTTCTTTCTTCACTGTGATTTTCTTTTGTTTGGTTCATAAAAACACAGAAATATCATCCTTATTATTTATGCCACTCTTGAATTATGACAAGAAAAGCTGTCAGATCAATGCCTATTTTTATTTCCTACTATAAGACACATGGGTCACTTACAAAGAAAGGAGGAAGAAAATGACTCCCAGAGTATTGGATACCAATGCCAGGTAGCGCCACTCTCTTACACAGTAACCCAGTAAAGCATACACAGCTATGCCGACTGCAAACGTCAAATTAGTTAACGAACCTGGAAACACAAGAACAAAAAGGTGACTCCAGATACCAGTGGCAAAGAAAAGAAAGAATTTAGTAGAAATTTTATATTCCAACCCCACAAAAAATCTAAATGAAATAGCAATAAAATCTTAACCTTGGGAGTATCTTTACGGCATTTAAGCTGGCTCCAGTATTTGCGCAGTCTTAATGAAGAAGGCCTTTGTACAACTGGGGCAAGGGAAAATGAGCAGGGCTGGTCACCCCTCAAAAACAAAGGATGGTACACAAGGCAGACCAAGAAATGAACAGAAATCCACAGACCAAAGAGAAAACTTAGGGACTGGAAGGGGAAGCGTTGCAAACTATTTAAGTTTATTAAGGTGATCTTGAATAAAGGTGGAGGGCAGTAACAGACATTGTAAGAAAGCTATGAAAGCACAAGGATGAAGTTCAGCATGTAAAGAGCTGCAGCCCAGAGGTACACTTCAGCAAGCTTCTGATGAACAGGTGTAGATAAAAATGGTGAAACATGGGGTCAACTTCCATTCCAGGAGCCTACCAACAAACCTCTGCAGGCTAACACAGGAGGTCCCACACTAACCCACAAGCTCCCAGCTACTGCACACACAGCCTACCCACAGCCAACACCTAGCAGAGCTCCTTGAACACTGCCAGGCAGGTTCCAGCAGCCTTCTCTCCTGCAGCCCCTGATCAGTTGTTCAGCACCTCTTTACCAACAGCTGAGCAAGACTAGAACAAAGCACCTAAAGTGAGAAGCAGCAGGAAACAGGCATCCCAGTGGTCCCGCTGGCCCTGCAGGGAGAGAGAGGCTGGGAAGTGCTGGGAAGAGCAGAGATAGACACAGGGAAGGAGGGGCGGGAGAGAAATGATGTGAGTCAAACAAGCAAACCCAGGAAAGAAAACTGAGCACTTAAAAAAGCACAACTGAAGCAGAAAATTATAACCAAACCACCACAACCTTCTACGCCCCAAAGTCCCAAGGAGAAATAAGAAAAAAGAAGAAGGTGGTACTGGAGAACAGAGAAAAATACTCTCACAGCCACAGCAAGTGAGCAGTTAGACTCAGTTTTTCCCTGTTGCATTGGCCAAAAGGGGTTTTTGGTCTGAGCTACTCCCATTATTACAACAGTACAACATGCAAGTGTTACATTTATCTTAAGCCTTGGCAGCAGCATACAAAAAAGGATGTTTAGAAATACCGGATGGCCAGCACATCCAACTGAGACAAAAACCCTGCATCTTTGTGTGGGGCAGGGAGAAATGCTTCAAAAAAATCACTTCCCAAGATACCATTGAGTACCACTGAGGAGCTGGCAGAATCTGTCAAAACCCATATTCATTTTTTTCCACTATGTATTGCAGAGCACAAATCTGGGTTGGCTTGTTGGGCTTTGTTTTGTTTTGTTTTTTCAACCAGTATATTTATTTAAAAGCCCCAGTTTGGCTATTTATCCAACAAACCCAATCCTGTATTTCTCTTTTTAGGCAGCACCCCCACAAAACTCAGATCTCAGATGAATCACACTGTGTTCACTTGGCATGCCACATGCTACCTTCACACTGTCAATGCCCACACCTGCACTAAGCAAGGCACTGGTAGTCAGAACAGCACTTGGCACAGAAATCACGATTAAATATTCCCAAATCCCACCTGTAAACGACCAAAATGATTTTCCTACATATTCTTGTGTCAGGACAAAAGACACAAGAGCCATTCCACCATTCACAATTCCAACAAGAAAACGTGAAACTGCAAATATGCCATAATTTGGAGCTAATGCTGTGACATACCCAAAAATGATATCAAAAAATAGACCTGCAGAGAGAGAAGAAAATATGATTAGTGCTTATGCTATGCAGCTTGACCTCAGAAGAAAGGCAGGGAGCACAGCGAGTTACTGGCTATATATCACTATAATGAATAGTATACATGGCATTCCCACTCTTATTTGGCTTTCTGAAACTACACCATTCTAACATTATAGTCATCTCCATGTCCACTCCCCAAAAGTGACAAAGTATTCTTCCTTGAGACAATCTTATCATTAAAAAAAAAAAGACCCTTTGGTTGCAAGCACAGCTGGAAAACAAAACACCAGGACATGAGTAATCCATTCCAAAAAGGCTGAGATAAATGATGCTTCCCTCCCCCTCATTAAAGAGAATATTTTTATAGGGGGTAAAACAGTCAGGCAATACTTGCAGCACTATGCTCAAATAGCAAGTCATAGCAAAACCAGGTTATTTTATATCATTCCAGTGACCACTGTGCTGCTTAGCACACTCACAGGAGCCCATTTGAGTGCTGCTTCAGTCTGGGTGAAATGCTGGCATAGATCACTGACTCCACACCATTGGTAGGGCAGAAATGGGGATGTTGCTATCCAGTAGAACACTGAAGAACATTTAAAGCCTTACCTGAGATATATACTGGTTTCCTGCCCAGTTTATCTGACAAAGGGCCAAATGTAATATTTCCAATAAGCAATCCAACAAAAAACAGGGATGATGCAAGGCTCACTTTGTAGGCTTCTTGTTCAATTAGATACCACTATTAAAAAAATAAAAATTAAATCACCTTATCATCATTAAGTGTTAATGACAAATGACCAGCTTTCTCAAAAACAAAGAAATCTACTAAACCTGTCCTGGTGCCACTGGGAAACCACTGCTTGCTTTATACCCAATTACACGTTTGCCCCAAGTTTGATGAGTGAGCCAACCCCTTTACTCTCTCTCCTTGAGAAATATCATTATAATCTCAGCTTCTGATTTGTTAAGTTTAATGTAGTATCAAGATTTGACAAAATAACTCACCTGTAAACTTATGGAAGTTTGAATTTTTAACAGCTTGGCCACCTTGATACTGAACAAGCTGTTATTTGGGTGAACAGATTATAAAACTCATTAACAAGAATTAAGTGTGTTTACCACTACAATACTGAGTCAGCTGCTGCTGTGCAGCCACAATTCCTGGAGCTGGTGCCCCTCAGGGTACACACACGGGAGTGTTGAACAGAAGCAGGAAAGGATTATGGAAAGATATCCAGTTGAAGACTTGTTTTATATGAGCTTTAAGAAATACTCACTGACTGCTCAGTAATGTTTTAAGTATTTTGCTCCTTGTACGTGTTTATGATCAAACAGAAGTCAGACATAAACAATGCTTTTCTTTATAAAATGTACATCGGATCTCATGCAAAAGCCCACATGAGGCAGCATAAGTAAAAATTATGCTTGTGCTGAAAGGAAGAAAAAACTGGATCGTGCTGGAAACAGAAAGCACCAAGCATTTCCTGACAGGAGGAGGCGGGCAGCCAGCCCACTGAGACGTGTGGTCACAGCAGCACGGCTGGGATTACAGACATTGCTCACATCGTGGTTGGGAAAGAAGCATGACCAGAACAGCCCAAGTGATTTTCCAACGAACGGTAACTAATTCAACACAAAGCTCTACACTGAGAAATTACTGGAAACGTGCAAGGAAGTTTAGTTTAGTAGGACCAGAATCCTACGCTGCACACCATGGCATCAGACTCAAATTCAAACTGATCCCCACAGACTACTAGGAATTTGCAGGATCTTTTTATTACAGTGCTCTGAAACAACCACTGCTCTCAGCCACTAAGTCCTGACCCACACGGGGCAGCACACAGAGGAGACATGGCTCTATCCACTGCTGCCCACCAGCCCCTGCAGGATGGCAGGAGCAGGATCTTACTGCTTTCACAGGGCACCCCTTCAGTCAGATGGGCACCACTTCAGTCAGACGTGCTCCACTTCAGACAATCGAGGGAGCTGTGCATACTCTGGGATGGTAAGTTTGGGGAGCTACAAAACATTCCTGGGCATAAATCCTCAGGAAACTTAGTTTGGAAAGCAAATATCGCAGCACATCCACTCCAAGGCACAGAGCGCTGCTGGAGTAAGGCTTCCATGCCAGCACTCCTCAGCACACAAACTGCCAACTCCTGGTTCTCATCTGCAGTTCTCCAGGCCGATCTGAGACACAACACAACCTTTCGGGCCCCAGGTATGGTTGTAAAACTCAAGTTCTCAAAACAAAAAAGCAACTTTATCTTTTCCTATAGTAATCTTCTGACCCGCTCTCCTCACACTGTACAAACACAGAGTATGGGAACCAAAACATCATCTATCTCTGCATCTGAGAGTGGCAAATGACATGGAGAAGAGTAGGGCAAAAGACAGCTTTTGCAAACTGTTACTTGTGCTACTTACTGTGCCACTAGAATCGCCCCTGCTTTACCAAGTCTGACAGTCATCAATGAAGTAACCGCAGTTTCAATGAGCACATCCATCTACTTTATTTGCATAAAAGGAACTGGTTGACTGCAGCTTGCCAACAGAAGCACTGCCCACACTGCCATCACCATAACAGACATCCTCTGGCTCCTTTCATCCCTGCGGCAGGTGGGATTACTTCCAGCCCCCCAGCACTACATCACGCATCCTGCTGGCACTCGGAAGCTGAAAGGTGACCTTGGAAGTCACACTCATCAAAAACCCCGTTTCTGACAGGAGATGTGAGCCGTAATTGGGTCCAACCAGCTCCTCCTTACACACAGTTGCTTCATTTTTCCAAGCTAAGATAAACATTACATGGTCATCCTTCTCATTAGCCATGGCTTTGAAGAACATACGAAGAAAACTGATAACAAAAGAAAGTTTAATTCAAACTAGTGTCAGTTTTACACTAGGAAAGCCAAGCTAATCATTTCGTTGCATACTTTCAGGTTAGAACACAAGAATAAACTAACAGAGCCAGATGGGTGGGTTCTGCTGACGCTTAATAGCGCAGCAAAGTCTCGCACTGGCTGCAAAAAGCCCCAGGGAAAGAGAAAGCAGAGCGGCCGTTACTCACCTCGGTCACAATGGAGGTGAAGTTGCTCAGGAAGCGGACCCGCTGAGCCCCGCCGGCTGCAGCCGCTGCTCGCTCCACGCGGTACTGGGGCACCGCGCCAACCAGCACAATGAGCACGGACTGACACGCCACGTACACCTGGCAACGAGACGCAGCCACTCAGCCAAGCAGTTCCCGTTCCACCGAGCCCCACAAACGACAGCAATTCCCGTTTGCTTTGCACCGCAGCCTGCGTGCCGTTGGCACGGGGTGCGCACCCCCAAGCGCAGGACACACGCAGCCCCGGGCGCAGCGCCCCGTGCCCTTCTCCCTGCGCCAACGCTGCTCTGCCGCTCGCTAGGCAGGAGATACGAACAACTTCAGCCTAGCCTCCCAGCCAGGAAGTAATATCCATCAGAAAGTGGAAGCCGTATGCATACAAATAAGGAAACAGAAAGCGAATAAACTCCGCTAAACGGAAGCCGCGCGGAGGCCCGTGAAAGCGGCCGGCAGCGACACGGCCCCCCGGGGGAGAGAAGCGCCGGGGAAGGGGCGGCCCGACCCGCCGGCTCCTGACCTGCAGCAGCACCAGCAGGGCGGTGAGTCGCCGCTGGGCGCCGCCGAATTCCCCCACCGCGCCGAAGGCCTCCTCCAGTCCCGCCGCCATGGCCCGCCCGGTCCGCCGCGCTCAACCGCGTCCGCCCCGCCCCGCGCCGCCCCGAGCTCCCCGCCCTCCTCACCTGCGTCCCCGGCACGGCGAGCCGGGCGCTGCTCCGCGAGGCTGCTCTGAGCGGGCTCGCAGTCGAGAACGGCTCTAAGGAAGTTTCGCTGTGAGAGCTGCTTTCCTCCTCCCTTGAGCTCGGCTTCAGGACAAGCGCCGTGCTTCACCGGCGGTCCGCCCAGCCTACGCGCAGGCCGCCCGCCGCACCTCCCCCGGGGCCACGTGCGGCCGGGAGAGCTGACATCTGCGGGAAGAGCCGTGCAGCACGCCGAGAAAACCTTCCCGAGGAACCCGTACTCTATCGGGAAACGTTTTGTTGTTTGACTTTACCCGAGTAGAACACCTCATGAAAATCGGTAGCTACTGTATTTGCCAGTTACCTTGAGCAGGGCAGACTGAATCTGCATCTAAACCAACATGAGGCTGGCTCCATGGCAAAATCCCGAGGGCAGTTTTGTCATCGAGCAGTTTCAGAAGGATCTTCAGCATTCAGACGTTGATGTAGCACAGGAATCGTAGCAATAAAACGTAACGTAACATGGATTACACGTGTCTACCCTCATTACATCACATGTAGGTAATAAAACAGCCACTGCATCCCGCTCAAAGCAGTGTTTATTCAAGGTAGCATCAAAGTAAGTCAATGCATAATGAAACCTTCCCTACTACAAACATGTAAACAAATTGACAGCAAAGTTATTATTACAATATAAAAAGTAAAGCTTACATTGCATTTTTTAAAGCTACTAACTTCAGTCTCGATGTCTGACAGTCTCTGGTCTGTAGCATTTAAAAATACGAGTTCTTGAAAAATATCAAAGTATTGCCTTTGTGCATATACGTTTTTGTACAAAAATACTTTAAAACACCAACTTCCCATTAATAAAAGTAACATCAAAATAAAACTTTTTGTTGTTGTTATTAACAGCATTAAATGCATCTAGCATTTACTCCACCATTCTGCTTAACCAAATTACCTTGTATTCATTTTAAAATTCACTATAGCCTGCAAAAAGCATTTTGGATAACGTTCCGTTACTCCGACACAGCTAAGCAATTAGCCTTCATTAGCAAATGTTGGCAATTACCACCAGGTAATCACAGTCCAGACAGCATGTTTGCAACTGAGGCTGTCAGATGAACCCTCGTCTTAAGCAGTGTATTTGAATACATACAGCACGCTCTCACTGAAAAGCCCGACTCAGTTGAGATATAAAGTTATGGAGCATCTCCAGAACACATAATTTAACAGGAAATGCATATTCTATTCTAAACTACCTTTGACCTCTACGTAACCTTTCCTTGACCTGCTTTAGCAGTTGTGTTGGTAGCAGTCAGTCAGTCCTCGGGAAATGTTTTGTTTGTAAGAACTATAATCGTTTACCTTCCAAAATGAAAAAGAATATTTAACTCTCTTCCCGGAATTCCACTGTAAGAGCTCAGCAGGTGACCTCTGTGGTTACTAAGGCAATAAGAGGAAAAAAAGTTGAAAATCCATAAAGTTTCTAAGATAGAGAGGATACCCTCAAACCAAACTCAACTAAATTCAACACGAAGAGAGAATGATGTATATCATCTGGATGGAAGCTAATCAGGCCATTGAGCCATGTGAAGGATCAGCTGACAACGAACAGGAAGGAAAAACAACTTGAAGATATCAGGAAGTGGTTTAAGGATGAATGCAAAGAGAAGAATCAAGGTGCTGGGGGGCGTTAGACCAAAGGAACAGCTGGGAAAACACTGGGTGTTTTATCACTTAAGATGATGTCTGAGAAAACATATTTATACAGAAACAGTAATGAATATGAATAATACTGCCGGCATTCCCAGTCCCGTCCATATTTCAGGAACAGGAGGGTCTGTGCAGCCTGTTGCTATCTAACCAGCAAGCTGCATTTGTCAGATTTTACAACCCTAAGTACGCAAAAACACATAAAGCAACTTATTGACCTCCAGCATGCTAAGGCTTAACCTTCTACTCAAATGACGTCTATGCTTGGGACCAGGAAAAGAATATAAGCCCAGAAACAGGACTACATGAAACTGTAACATGAACTAGAATTCTGACAGAAGGGTTTCCCCAGCTCTTTCAAGCAGGATTCTAATTAGTAAAACTATGGCAACTTTGTTGCCACACTTACCAATTAAAATTAGGAGCTAATGCAAGATGTGGCAGCAAGAGCTCAACTGGAGATTAAGATCTGGACATTCTACTCAATGCCCGGGTCATTCTAGTGTTCAAGGAGAGGTGAGTTGCAAGTTCAAAAGCCTCTGCTCCTCCTAACAACATACACGCCTTAACACATAAGCAGCCCTTCCCTTCTTAGGTGATTTCTACATTCAAGGAAGTAGATGAGAACGGCAAACACTTCCTAGACATGAGCTACCCACCCTAGGATGTCACCTTGCTAATCACTTCTCATTTGAAACAACATTCTTGAGAGAAGTAGAAAAAAAAGAAAGCTTTGGCCTTTTGATCACATATGGAATGCTGCAGCTTCCTGCTAAAGGCATTCAACTTCCTTGGAGGACGTTAAAAGCACCGTGCCAACAATATTGTTACATCTGTCCAAGGCTTTACACTTGGCTTATAAAGGACAATAGTAGTAAGTGAACCATACAATGCCAATACAGACCAGCTGCATTTTTATCCGTATAACTCAAACCCTGGCCCAAAGAAGTCTGCAGAAGACTATACAGAAGACAAAAGCCAGTCTGTATTAACAGGCTATTAGGTGTCCATCAGCAGCAAGACTGCTATGGCAGTAACAATATGAAGAAAAACTGCAGCAGGTGTTTAAAAGCATTGCAGCAAACTTGCAGATGACTGTCAAATCTGGGAGAAAGTCTAAGGACTGGGCTTTGAGCATCAAAGGTAGGAGGGATAATGCATCATTTTCCCTTACAGAAAACTAATCCTTGGTCTACCCATGCCACGTAATAAAAAAATACTATCTACAAAAGAGGATTTGTCCTCCCCATATCCACACTAGAAAGAGTCGCGTAGAAAACTAAAATCAGCCTGCTCCTCAGAATTACAGAAAACAGCATCGAAGGGGATGTTGAGAGGTCATTTTGACAAGTATGGCATTCTGAAATTAATCTCTGTGCAAATAGTTATACCATGGACATCAGGTTATGACAAGGCTGATTCAATGAGCTAGATTTTTAGAAAAAGCTATTTGTAAATCAGTATTTTAGTAATAATTTTAGCGATAAAAAACTACATAGCCGATTCTAGAATCTACACACCAGGAGAAATATACACATATACATGTTCTAAATATATATATATTCTTATAGGAACGCAGAGCAAAACCAAACCAGGGACTGAATAATCTATCATACATGCTGCCACTTCAGCATGACTTATCCTATGCAGTTGATGGGCTGCTCAGATCCCTGAGGTCTGTCACCAGAATTGCTACAAGTTTAACTTACCACAATTTTAACCAAAAACTGAGTTAATTCTTGTTACATCTCTAGCTGAAGGGGAAGGAGGAAAAAAAAAAAAACAACAAAACACAACTAAGTAAAACAAACAAAAAACAGATAATACCACAGCCCTGTAAGACACAGAAAGGCACCTGATAATATCGTTAAGTGTTAGCTGCGATTATCTACAGCATCCTAAGCAATCAAGGTGAGTTATAAAAAGCCTACAGCATAAGTCCAACCTGCCTAAGAATTAACTAAAATTATATATGCAGCTGTAAATCAGTACGTGTGCAAAACTCTACAGTTTTGCATAAAGTGCTAAATGTACCCCCATTTTGCACCTATTACTATTATACAAGTTTGTTAAGCTTGGAAATACATGGTGAAAAGATGATCTTAAGGATACAGGATATCTTTACTTTTCATTCCTCACTATCACCCACTGTTCCTTAAACTGTACATTTTAAAATTACATGAAGGCCTTTTCAGGAACTGCAGTTCAGAAAAATATTTCAAGTATACCTATTTTTTTCCATGTAAACTAGAGGATACTACAGGCTTGACTTTCACAAGCTCCAAACACTGACAGCTTCTGCTAATTAGTTTGGGCTTGTAATTATTTCAGTCTGCTCAATACCTCTGGAAAAGTCAGGCTGTTTCCTGTAACTCATTTAATCCTTATTTACAAAGCGCTGAAGTTTATCCTATAGATTCTCCAGATTTAAGTCTAACAATAAGCGATTACAGAAAAGCAGAGTTATACATTACCCACTCATTTAGGCTCATAAACCCAAGTCCTACCACATCTATTCATATATATTCATCATATGAATCATACACAGATCTTTAACACTTGAAGTATTGAATTCAAGTTGTTATAATACAGCAGTTTGTCTCACAGGCATTGTGCAATAAACTTAGAAGTACACGTTGGGTCTCTTCTTTACTCTGTATTTCAGTGATCCGTATCGTATCTGAGGGGGGAAAAAAAAGTAGAACTTAAAAGAGGTAAGATCACATCAGGCAGAAATATTTACCTCTCCACTACTCCTAATATCTTTAAGTGTCTTTTAGGCACTCTGCAGGTTAAGAAAGATCCTCTGCTTACAAATGAACGACACAGATCTTCAACAAAACTGGGCAACAAGGCAACAAGTCTCAGCTGCTCAGCTGTTCTCCCAGAATTACCCAAAAGATTTGGTGATATTCCGTAAGATTTATTCTGAAGCATCTTTAGATTTGTAACACTTGCAAATACAAAGCACTTTGAATTTTGCATGCAATCTTCCCCTCAGGTTTTACAAGTCACAGTAGGTGATATGTTTATGGAAGCTAAACAAACTGAATTATCTTCAATCTATTAAACAGCAGATGCATAATCACAGTCAGTGAAGACACTCCAAAGCAGGTGACAACACCATTATTTACAACCCATCCAAAGCAAGCTGTTTCTGGAATTTGGGATTGGCCAGCCTTAATATTACAAGCCTAGAGTCTACTTCATCTCCTCATTCCTTTACCTACAATGCAGTTAATTTTACTAACATAATTTCATTAAGCACCCCAAAGTACAAAACTCCAAGCCTAGGTATGACCCATTAGTTCATTCATAGTTATTGTTGATATCCCCTCTAAGAAAGAAAGAAACAATTCGGTTCCCACATTATGAAAAACACCAATCTATATTGTTAACAGTATAGACAAGTAAAATTATCCTTGCCTCTTTACGTGCTTTAATGGATTTCACAGATTTCATGCTCTGAGTTCTTCGAAGGCCTCTCTGAGCAAACATTTCATCCTCTGAATGTGTCCCTTCTACCTCTTCATCTGTTTTATCATCTCCAGGATTTTTTTCCAGTGGAAAACCTTCAAAAAAACAGTTATATAAAAACTTAAATGGAAAGTAGCTGTAACTTTCACATTTCTAAGAAAGCCGCGAGTTTCACATTTTACATATATCCTTCATGCATTTAGAAGATGTCACTCTTCCATCTGTTTCAAAAACAAGACATCTAGCATCCTCCCAGGAGCAGCACATCCTGCCATTTGCAAATAACGAGCCATTTAGTTCCATAGGCAAGTAATGCAGCAGTCCATCAAATGTGAAACCACCACTTTGCTTCCATATTCTTCTTCACAATGAACTACAAAAATATCATTCCTCATTCAGAAGTACTTAAAGGCTTTTTGCAACACTGCTGCTTGAATGCTGTTCTAGGGAAACAAACAGACATGGAAACAAACGAAAACCCTTACTTTGATTCCCAGTCTCTATTTTATTTCACGTATATCCTATAATTTTCCAGTCACTAATAATGTGTTGAGTAACACTGATGCCAAGACCAAGTACCCAGACAAGAATAACCCCTTTATATTCTCGCAATTTACAACAGATTATGCTAAAAGATACCCACTTTAAAAGCTACTAAATGGGACACCTACTATCCACCATTCGTATCATAAACTATAAAATTACTGTGCACTCAAGCAAAAAACATCAATTGAACTTAGAGATAAACTACTTTATACATTTCATACTCAACATTGCATTTTACTTGGTTACTCCTTTCTTCACTGTTTGTTTTACTCCCTCACAGCAAAGAACAAGCCAGAAGGTTTCCAGCTGCCCAAGTTTACTTTTCTCCTCCCTCCTCACTGCCACTCCCAATAGAAGTTTATATTGTTTCTCCATTTGCAGAGAACTCCCTGCAAACAAACAGATTTGCTGACATTTCTTAGCAGAAGAAATGAAGTTTCATGTTTCCTTAGAAGAATTTTTAGCTACTGCAATTTGGGATTAATGTAAAAGATTCAACTCAGGACAAATTCAAAGCAGTCATCAAAACGAGGAAATAATTCTGAGCCTCATGTTAATTTCTCCCTTTGGAAGCATTGTGTAACTGTGCTTCTTGATGATGCTTTTAGTGACATGTCTTTAATGCCAGAAGAGACATCGAAATGAAACGTAAGAAAGTCTAAAATGAAGAGTAAGAGCATTACATTCCTCATTCTCAACTCTGCATAAACTTTATCAATATGAAATAGTTTTGCTTCTTCCCTTGGCCTTCTTGTTCCTCCTGCTTGCTCCCAAGAAACAAATCCTATGTTTTGCATTCCATTTCCCCAATTTACTGCCAAGCGTTTAGTTCACACTTTCTATAAATTAATATCAAAAACTAGTTCTAGGTTAAGACACAGGGATAAAGAACAAAGTGTATCTATGCATCTCTAACTCCTAAATTCATTTCAGATGGCAGAATGTCAAAGTATTAAGGCTTATTAAATAGTTACAAAGAGTTGTTTAAATCCTGCAGAACTAAGACCAAGGTTATTAACAAGCATTCTCACTAGAGGGAGCAAACTGCTTAAAAACATGTGCTGGAAAGATCTTTGGAGCCTAAAAGCCCAGACACTTCACCACTGACACGTCCTAAAGGTGCCAAGTGTCATCTGGACCCCGGCACACTCTCCTTTTAGAAGGCCGTTCTATAAGCTACAAGGTGGAACACTTATGGACATCTTTTAGACTCCAAACCTAGCTTTATTCAAAACCAACAAACGTTTCATCTTAAATTAATATTTTCTTAAGCCAAAGTAGATCACTTTCTTTTGGTCGTTACATTTTTTCCTGAAATCAGAATTGGGCTTACCTAACTGCACAGCTAAGCAAGGCATACCTGACTTTTCTGCGGGAACAGAGGCAGACCTGCCACTGCCTCCAACAGCGTTTCATATCTTAAGCATGGAAAAATTGAATCATGTCTGTTACGTACCAGAGATGCTTGTTGTGACATGAATGCTTCCTTATCTCTATTTGTAACTCCTCTTCTGATGAATCAAAATTACATTTGCCTTCTTAACAACAACTGTACTGGCAGCTCAGCTATCGTATAGTCAGGGCCCTTCTACATCTGGGTCTAATTGGTTTGTAAAGGAGCTCCCAGAGCAAATCACAAAAAAAATAGCATTCTGCTACATAGCATTTTTTCTTTGTTTGTATAGAACCCTCATGTTGAAAAAGCTTCAAAGAGAACTGGAAAGGTGTGCACTATATTTGGGCTAAGGAGCAGAAACAGTTAAAACTAGCTCTAAGAAAACACTTTCCACATGTGATACTGAATCTCACAATCTGATTATTTACACAGCATAACCTGTGGGCAAAATTGAATTTTCAGCATTTTCAAGCTGCTTCAGGGAAATAATTAATGGTCTGTTCCCGAGGAACAGCCCCTGCACAACAGCTGCAGTGACATCACCCCTTACCTAACTCCTGATGAATTCATGGGCTTTTTCCCTGGCCAGTACTTTACGCCTACCACGACTACTACGACTACCACGGCATACCTTCTGGGCTCAATTAGCAATTCAGCTTAGGGCCATTCACTCCTCAGAAGTGCTGTGAGCTACCATGTGATTCCTGGAATGCTTTGCAGTCCACAACCACCACCTCTTCAGAACAGAGAGGTGAAGAGACAGACTTAAGGGAAAAGAAAAAAAATAATAGACCAGAGCTGGGTTTTTTTTGTGAGAAATGTCCAGCGTTTTCCATTGTAGCCTCTCCAGTTAAAGAAAATAGCGGACAGTCTCTAGGAAGTCTTTCATCAAGCAGCATAGACTCAGGAACATAGTGCATTAATAATAAAGGACCTCTGCAAAACTATTTCAGTCACTGCACACCATCTTCTGAATGCTGACATGCACCAAGGTGTGGACTATTTAATGCCTTTGGAATTCCTACCACCACACGATTTTACATTTTGACCAGAACTACTGGATTCAGTGCAATTTATTTTCTCTTCCCATTTACCAAGCTTCCATACATTTTCATATTTAACTTTTGGTACATCGTCACAGAAATACTACTTAAGCTTTAATCTGGCATATAATTATTGTTGCTAACTAACAGAGAGAGAAGAAATGAGTATGGTGTGACTATACAGTTAGCAGCTCTTAGAAAATCTCTGCTGGAGGGCACCGCTTTTTAATGCTGCAATAAACCTTGCTCACAACAATTCTGTTCTAATGTTTAGGAAACCCTTCTGATTCTTTCCTTTTCTGAATGGGGTAAATATACAGCTGTTCTTCCCCATTTTTGCCTGCCTTGCTTTTTACTTGTAAAATAAAGGTCCTTTATTTTAGATAGGTACTTACCTGCAGATTCATTTGCAGCGGCTCTGGTTTTCCTTTTTGCTTCTGGCAATGTCTGATAGGGTCTCTGGCCTACTGGTTCATCTCCTTGTATAGCAGTCAAATCATGCATACTGAAACTTCTCAGTTTCTCAGTTATTGCACCCTGACTCTGAAATACAAGAACAGCATATTTGAAACCAAAGCAGTTTTCATTAGTCTTGCTGCGAAAGCTGGCTTAAGATGGTTAAGCCCATGCTTCCTCGTATCACAAAATTCACTGAACATAAACATGCAGTAGATCTACATTTGCTTTAAGCATTGCTTTTACCCAGTTTAACTGTATGTTAATCTTAAAGGAAAAGGTTGCAGATAAACTACTGGCTTAATTACAAGTGTCTCATTTTATGCTCTTTATTTCAGGGAATAAAGGCTTTTTGAGTGTGGGTAAGTACCGAAAAGAACAAAATCCATCAGAATTGCTCAACTGACTTCAAACAGGACATTTCTCCAGCAGCGTTAGGTAGCTCGACAGTGGATTTAATGCTTCCATTTTTAAGTGTGGTTGAGGGTAGTTTACCACATCTGAGTGTTAGTATTTCTTCTCTAATTGCTTTTGCCTACATCTTTCCTTTTACATAGGAGATACAGAAAGGTCCCCTCTGGAAAGATTATCAAGCATTAATTTTATCTTACGTCAAATGATCCCATAGCATTGAAGATGACTTTTTAAGCAGCTAAAGGGACAAGCACGTTACTTGACCATGTTAAAATAACATTTAATTCTCAGGCATACAAGGCAAGGAAAAATAAGTAACACAGTTTCAGAGGATGGTTGACCAGCCTACATGAGTTCCATCCTGCTAAGAAGAGATTAAGATTGTTTAGTCCTGCAGATCAAGCCACAGAAATACTCAGTTGAGCAGTAGCAAATATCTGGGTACAATTCCACAGTCTTCTCAGCAACAACATAAAGCAAAAGGCAGTTCCTGTACCAATAGCCCCAGCCATTTGTTCCCATTCTCATGCCAACAACTGTTTGAAGGCCAGCACACTAGATTGTTTCATGTTAAAAATAACCACTTAAAGTGAAGAGACAGAGAAGCAATACTCCCTAAGCTGGAACGGCCTCCAAAGCAAGGGATAGCATGCAGTTGAAACCTAGTACTCATTTTGTAACAGCTCACCACCAGTGCAAAGTGCAAAACTAACTGTCCTACACAGGCAAGAATAACTGATTTAATTCTTGCACTACCACTCATGCACCACAACTAAACAATACAAAGGTCTCGCACGAGAGAAATAGAACCTTTGCTTTTCTATCTCATCCTACTGACAGTTCTCAAGCAGACGACTACAGCTTGCTTTCAAGTTAAAACTCATTACTGATGCTGTAGAGTCTGTGTATGAACTATGTTGTGTGTTCTGAAATTATTTTCATTTCCTAAAATAGCAGGTCTGTCAGCTCAACAGGAATCCTGCCCTTCTACTACTCCATTTCTTTCACCAAGAAGTATTTGCAGAGTGAACTGGACCACAAACCTGCTATGCATGGTTTGGACAAGGACACAAGAAATGACGAGACAGGACTGCTTCTGACAGCAACAACAGCTTACAGAGCCAGCTGCAACACACATGCAGCTCATCAGTGTGCCCACTGCCCAAAGCACATGTCCAGCCTCAGTAAATTGACATGAAATGGACCCAGACAGTTCCCAGCAGAATCTGCACAACTCCTTTCAAACGTGGACAAAATCTACTGTGACAGCAACAAATTCTTGATTTGGCCCTAAACAAAAATACAGGAAGAGACACACCTGTTTAAAAGCTGCAATGCGAGTCCACTCATCATGCGACGCAGTACAAGACAATAAGCATTTGGAAAGTACGTAGGATTACACAATTAAGATTATAGTAATTAACATGCTAAGAATTCAAATCACAAGCCTTTATTTCTCATGGAAGGTAGACAGGAATAGATCCCAGCTGGGAAAAACCAACCTTATTTTTCAGTGCAGATTTGGACACAAGTGTTTTGATTTTTAAGGGGGAAAAAAAAAAGCCAAACAATACACCCTAGAATAACTTAGTGCCTTAAACCAAACAGAAGACTTGATGAGCCCAGAGCTTCTAGGGAAACACAGCCTCTCTGAATAAGGATGCAACCGATTCATACATTCGGTCCTTCATTGCAACAGCACTTAGGAAGACGTACAGTTTCACTCCAGTGATGTACAGCAAATATTAAGAACTGGGGAAAGACAATTAGGACAGCACATGTGCCTGAGTCACAGTAGGAATAGGGCTGTTGCTGTGCTGCACAGTCATGGCCACACACCAAACCATCCTGTACTTCCTACTGTCCTACCAGTCTCCTGCTGCCTGGAAGCAATCCCCATCCACCCTAGACAACACAATCCAGCTAGCTGAAGATCACCACCTACTCCATACCAGTGCAGAGTGAAAAGGGTGTGTGCATTGTTGTTCTGCAACTGTTTTTCTTTTATGGGGGGGATTATGCATCTTTTTAGTTTGTTTGGGTTTGGGGTGATTTAGTCTTTCCCTCCCCTACCCCCCCTTGTACTGTTGTTCTGTGTTATTTATTAAAGTGCTCATACAGCACTTAAGTTTCAAGAAGATTCTTCAACCTCAAAAGAAACAGATAATTGCTTTCTTGCAGAAAGCAGGCGGTTTAAGAGGACCTGTATTATTTCCAGCTAAGAAGCAATATCTTCCTGAAAAATATTAAATATCATCTTCTATGAGAAATGTGAGAGCAGCACTGACATTTGAATTTTTAACACATTAGGAGCTTTGAAAGCAAGGCCTTTGTCCACAGAACAGACAACAGGGCAGTCCATCTGCAGGCAGGGCTGGGGGGAGATCTCCAGCACGCACACTCACAGCACAGGCAGCAGCAAGCATTTCTACCCGGCCATGCTCTCAGTGCTGCTGCTACCAAGAAGCCAAGAGAGGAGCTGCCACCCCTACCTCCAGGCCAGGCTCCTTGTTGGAGTCACTGTCCCATTATTTCACAGAACTGTAGGGGTTGGAAGGAACCACCAGAGATCATCGAGTCCAACCCCACAATTTCAAGGATTCATGCTGGGAAGGAGGAAACACTGTGGGCTGCATCCAGCCCAGCAATTTCCAACTAGACCACATCACAATGGGAGACTGACACACATGCAGCATAGGCAGAAGCACACAGAAAACCTTCAATTTTTATGTAAGTGAATGTTAAACAGAGGTTAATCGCAAAGTTTGTGTAGCCTTAAAAAGCAGGACTTGGAGAACGTGTCTGCTTATTTATTTAACAATATTTCCCAAAACATATTAAACCTTTTTCAGAGACTACACTCATTAGCAGGAACTAATCTTAAGCATTAACTTGTAACAGGTTTCTAAATCTAATTTTTGCTAAAGATCACCCACTTCAGGGGCTGCTTTTTGGGACTACTCAGACTCTAGCGAGCTATTAATGTACAGCTTCATCAGCTGACTCTCATATATGAAATTCCCTTCTCCATTTTGCCACTGAGCATTTATCTCAGTGTAGTTTATACACTTAACCCAGAAAAGCTGCTGTAAACAGACACCATGCTGTATTATCTGCCTCAGGACTTTTGTTCTTGTTTAAATTGGACTTGCACACCATCAGCGGTAACCATCTCTGAACAAAGCTGCTTGTCTTCACTGGACAAGTTCTCAGCAGACTGCATTTAGAGCTGCTTGGAGCTCTGGACTGCAAAGCCATGGTGTGCAGCACCCACATTCCCAGCTGTTCTCTCCCAGATCTGACCCAGGATGATGGAGAACAACTTCTGTTCCCTCTCAACCTGCAGAGGGGACTGCTGTCCTGTGGATGACCTCTGCATTGTGCCAGGGAGTCGCAGCAGGGAGGAGGGATGAAAGCAGTCAGGCTGGTGAGCTGAGCTGCTAATTGTGATACTGGCTGGATGCCACGACTGACTGCAGGATACCTTCCTGCATCACGCCTTAGGCAGGAAGAAGAGGAAGCCTGAGCAAGGCCAGAGCAAACAGAAAAGAGGTAGAAGATTCAGGATGACTACAAGGCATGCTGAAATACAGCCCGCAAAATAAAAGTTACTGCTTTTTTTAAAACAAATCAACAATGTTTGTTTGAATTATTACTACATTTCACAGCTTAGTACCCACCCTGCTGGTGGTGACAGAGAAGCCTAGAAGTCTAGAGTGTTCTTCATCTTTAAGTATCCCAAAAATCAGGATTGTTCAAAGATTTGTATTCTTAAATTAACAGGACACTAACAATACACTTTTCTAATGTACGCCATTGAGCAGATTTTGAAACACTGCATTGCAACTGGTGTAGATCAACAAATACAGTTAGAGCAGGTAAACTTAATAAACACTTCCTTATCAACTGCTTAAGAGAAGCAGCAGCTTTACAATCAGATTGTGTTGTCTGGACATGAACTTCATGTGGACAGTGGCTAACAAGTACCAGCTAAAAATATCAGCATAGGAATCTAAACTGTAAGCCACAACTCTTGCCAACTGCAGTTTAACTTTACAGCTCAGCGGGCTTAAATCTAGGTCACAGTTCAGCAGACTGACCTGTCTGCTTCAGTTTCCCCTGTACAGCTAATCGGGCACTTAATATTAAATCCATTCTTCTTTGACAGCCCTTGGAAAAACTACTCTTTTCCACTTTTGCTCTTGAAAACATTCCAAAGAGGTTCTAAACAATTTTACTCAAGTCCAGAGAAAGCAGAGATCCTAGCATCATTTACCTGAACGCTTTACTAAGCAGCTTCCTTCAGACCTCCTCTGGTCTTTAAACTCCTACCTTCTCTGGTCCTAATTTAAGAGCCAACATTGAGATCCAACATGTCAGAATAAGCATGCTTGCTCCATTAAAAAAAAAAAAAGGGGGGGATGAAAGTCCATCTCCATCAAAACTGATCCCACTAATACACTGCAGAGTTCCATTCCTGAAATCCTATAGCATGCTCCACCAGCTCACGCTGAAGGGATAATCTTTCCACCTGCTGGAGGCAGCAGTCAGCTCTTCAAAAATAGGGAACAAAATCAAGAACACGTGCATTGTCTCCATTTGTCTGCATGGAGCAATCACGCTCAGCTTTCTGGAATGACAAACTGCACAGAGGTTTAGCATGCCAAAATAAAGATTTTCAGAGGGTCTCTTCTTTCATGCCGCTTAAATCATATCTATTTTAGGTCGTGGGTACTGTAGTTGTTTTACCCAAACATCTCATCTGCACTGAAATAATTCTGTACAAGTACTGTGAGCATGTTGAATAAGTTTTAACAAATGGAGCAGGCATCCTGCCAGTTACAGCTGAATAGCAACAAAATCCAAACACGGATGACATTTAGACAGAAGTTACTCATATATCAGAAGAAACTGGGAGCAGATATTAGTTTCATTTACTTCATAGTATCTCTCTAGCACCATAAGGATCAACGAGGAAATATCCAGTCTTAACCAGACAGACATACATGGGGGAAAACACACAGAGCGTAAGCATCACTATAGGAGCACATTATGTTAAGTTCTGGTTGCTGTTTGGCAAATAATTTGCATTTTTAGCATTTTAAATAGCATAGTTCTTAAAACTTTGCCCCAGCAGAGTATTTCCAAGTTAGATTTGTTGTTGTTGTTTTTGGTTGGTTGGTTTTGTTTTAAATAACCTACTTTCATTCTGGAAACATTCATTCTAGAAGTGTACTCCATTTCATTGTACATCATGCCTCAAGGCATTACTAAGAATTTCAGTCCCCAAAAAAGAATCAGTGGTCAAACTGAATCACACTTTGAGCACGTGAGGTTCACTGTGTCTATACTGTAAAACAGTGTTATTTTTAAGCTGCCACCCACATACATATTTAAAAAGAGAAAGGAAACAAACAAGGTACGCATGGCTGTTTTTCCAATCCTTTTTGAGATACAGTTTGAAAATGGAGTTCTCAAAAATGTCTCAGATTTAAAAAAGAAGTTTACATAAAAGCATGGAAATTAAATGCTAGCTGTACCTCCTTAATTGTGACTGTCCAGGACCACTACAGTACTTTGTTATCTACTAACAGTTTTCAGTCCCATTGTGATGAACACAGCAGTTCCATTTATTCCCCAGAGGAAATTAATCCTGATAGCCCCAAAACTATAATTTAACAAGGATGTACACATCTTTCTTACAACACTTCTTTGTGTTTTACTTTAAATGGATACACATAGCAAAAAAGTCAGCTTGTTAGTCAGTTCTACTCCCTTTTGGTGGCCCTTGCTGCTCAGAAGCTTATTTAAAAGCTTGCATTATATTTTGCTAGACCCAGAATCCTTTCAAATTCATCCAAAGGTCTTGAATTTTGTAGGAACTTGGATCCAGAACAACCACAAATTGCTTACTTCACAATTTAACAAAAATTAAATAAAGTAAAACAATGCTAAGCAGCAATATGCAAGCTTATGCTTAGTGCATTAATTCAATAATTCAATCAACTAGTTGCAAACAAGTTAATTGTGTCAAGAAACTTATCTGTGGTAGTAATCTTTCATGCCTCACTTCAAATATGCAATTACCTCAAGTTGATTGGAGAAAAACAGCAGAAAGAAGCCAGAAATCCTTTTAAATAGTTTGTTTATCAACAAGAAAGCACAACAGAGACAGAAAAGAAACAATGGTCATGTTTACCAAAAGCCTGTATAGAAAAATGCATGGTATCTTCTGAATTACAGTAATTGGATCCCCAGCATTCGAAAAAATAACTAGAAGCCACCTTAAATAAACGTAGTATGAGGCCCTTGCATTGTATTCCAGGCTCTCTAAACATTTGCAGAGTCAAAACTTCTTATGTAGGAATGGCTAAGCCTGAATATCACATCATGCCATTCAACAAGTATATCAAGGACAAAAGCAATCAGTGTAAGCAGGTTACCTTCACAGCTGCTGTCACTGCAGCAGTTGCTGCCAAATTCAACCCCTGTCTTCCAAAATTCACCATGGTCTCATAGCCTCTTTCTTTGGCTTGTACGATGTATTCATCAATCTCCTAAAGCAAAGCACATTCCAGTATTAAAAGGGCGTGCATATGAGAATCGCATTACCCCACAGTATTACTTGTATTCAAAAAAAGATGACAGAAGAAATCTTGAAGGAAATACTTAATGGAACAATTACTCTTAGCTTTGTATACTAATCTTCCATTCACTTATACTCTCTCATTTAAAAACGGATCAAGGCTGGTCAAACAAGAAGATAAAACAGAAGACTTTTATCCCACTCAGAAACCTTGCAGCTACAAAAGCCTCTTGTATAGAACAAGCTTGAATTGCCAGACAAATGTTATACAAGGTAAACAACACACTCAAGATGAAATTAATTCCTTAGAAAAGTAGAACCAGCGCACAAAGAACTTCAGAGACCAGGGCTCTGACACAGGTAAGTATCAAGGACAGTAAAGCCAGGACACTTATTTCCAGCTGTGGTAAATGGCTACAGTTGGAGGTAAAGGCTTCAAGGTTATCCACAATAAATAGCAGACCAGACAAAAAATCCCTTTAGCTTATGAAGTTAAAGTGTTTGTAGTTCAACCTTCCTAAGGCCAAGATGACATCATTCATATCATGTCAGCAACCTGTTTTGCCTAGTAAAAGGCCAAACCCTGTAGTGACCTATTGCACTTACTGCTTATGCTCCACATGGTGAGATTTAGCAGCAGTAGTCTTCACAAATTCACTAATTGCTCTTTCCACAAATCCAAATACAGTACTAAAAAATAAATTAAGCAGATCTGGGACCTTTATACTTTGGATAAAGCTAAGCATCCTTTCAGCTTTGTTCTATTTGCATACTTTTTTTTGCAGACTGGTCCCTTAAAATTCAGTAGAAAATCTGTTTTTGTATCCTTTTCACTTTGCAAACCAGAAAAGTCACCAACATCATTCATCCTGAGAAGTTCTACTGGTAGGATATGCTAGAAAAAACGATGATGTGAAGAGCTGCTGCTAAAACTGTACTTTTGCTTCTGTATGTGCTCTTCCAGCAGAACAATTTGACTGCATCACTTCCAGTCAACTGGGCTCCCCAAGGTACAGTAGGTAGACCAGAGAACACTATGCTAATTCATGTCAATACAAAGTCACAGACAGTAAATTAAATAGAAGCAAGCATATGGACAGTCGTGCACTTTTCTAGTCCAAGTTCATGCTGCTTGATGAGCCAGTAACACACTGATCTGCTTTTATGACTTGTTTAGCAATGGTTAGTATTTCAGCATATGGTACTTCCATATTAGGCATTGAAAATGAGAAGTTATTTCTTACCCTTTCTTTAGAAGAAAGAAGGGGGTGGAGAAATTTCCTGTACATTAAACTCGCCCCTCTAGTATATGGAGAAAGGAGCCAAATAACAAAAGCAATCTTCAGCTCATAATACAGTGGAAACCTAAAGACAAATTGAAAGTAGCATGAAATTAACAACAGGAATAAGGAAACAAGCACTAATTAAATCAAGAAGATCTCTCCAAACAACAACTATATGTTAGCATTTAATGTTCTATACATGCAAGAAGTCACACTGCACAAAAATTCACACACACTGAAATCTACTAGGGTATTTATAGGGTATTTATACTCTCTAGGGAATTATATACTAGGGAATTATACTCTCTACAAGCACAGCCTCCCTTATAAAGGTACATCACTACAAATCAAAGTAGATGAGAAACAAATATCATTGCATCCATTGTTCATAGAAAGCATGCTCTTACCAAGAGATTGTTAGATCAGTTATTGTTTCAGTAACTGTATAGAGAGCAAATACAATCCAATACATCATCCAGCGAACCTGAAAATTAAAACACCATCATCAGTAAGAACTTATTTTTCTTTCCTTTACATAGAATACACAATACATCTAACAACCCATCAGTTCAAATCTGTCAAAACAACAGCATCTCAGTCTGATTTCAATTGAAATTATAGAAAGTCCCTGAAGGTTTTCTGTTTGTAAGAACTGGTAGCAGCAGCCATGAGCTAGGTGAAATGCCTGGGTATCCAGGGTCACCACCTCACTTAGACTGGCTTCATGGACTTGATTCTGCCTCTAATAAGCTTTAATGATGAGGAAAAAGAAAAACAGTGCTGTACTGTAAGGAGTCAGTAGATTATTTAGTATGAAGCGCAACTCCCAGTATAGCACTAAGGAATACTTCACTCATCTTTGTGTTTCTAGCAGTCAAAATTTCCAGCATTAATAAGTCAGCAGCCCTTACTTTCACTTCACAACATACATTATTCAGCTTTATTTTGCATTTAGGTTCTCCAGATGTACTTGGCATTACAGTACTGACTGGAGCAAGGCAGCACAAAAGCATTTTCACTGAATTTGAATGCTATTCACATGTCAAGAACCACAAAATTCTTGCTAACAAAAGAGGTGACATCTATGCACCTTAATTCTTCTTCAGAGTCTATTTGTATTTGTGAACGTGGAGGTTTTGTTGGCTTGGCTTGAAGGGGGGTGGGTTTGTTTTGGGTTTTGTTTTTTTGTTGTTGCTTTAAGATTTCCACTATACTCCTTTGGAATCAGACGATGCTTTTACAAGAAACCCTCAAACCTGCATTTTAGTAGTTAATTACATCTCTAATTTCCTTGAACATCTGTTCAGACTTTCTTTCCTAGACAGATTACATCTTTCAGAACAAATACTACGAGAGTGGATCCACGCATGTCTTCTCTAAATCATCAGTGGCCAAGCATAACATATTTCCAAAATAGGTCAGTGCTAATCAGAAACAACTGAATAAGCAGCGCTGAACTGAACACCCACGGTTTTTAAATTCTAATGCCATCTATGCTTTTAAAAAAAAATAAATAATAATTAGCAACTGCTGCAACCAGATGCAGTAAATTCATTTCAAGTCTAAAATTCATGTTAGTCTCCTTCAAAAGCAGTTGTATCCAGTTTCCCACAGAGCATGTGGCTCAGATTTGATCTATACGTGTTTTTGAAGTGGACTTCAGTAAGTACTCAAAAACCCCATGCGACACTGCTGCCTTTTCCATAGCTGTGCATTAAGCTTTGAAGCTACTTCCTTTGTCATGAGACCTATTTATCTTAAATACTTTCCTGCATTTCAATTTGAAAAGAAGCTCAGTCATGTGATGACACTTCATTTCAGTCTGTCAGAGGATTTAGATATTTCAGGCTTGACTAAGCTAAGACAAACGTACACAACAGCTGAAGTCATCTCTGACAGGCCATGTGACATTTAGACTGGTGACCCTTCCATGAACCGGAGTCAACACCTGCATAAAGTGAACAGCCACCCTTTCTCCAACTTTGCTTGTTTAAAATGCCACGCAATACTGGTTTTTTTCCCCCATGTATTTTTCCCAGGCTATTCACTATTTAATCAACATCTATTTATCCAGTTGGGAACACTAGAAGGTGAGTTTCTCTCTGGATGCTGTGAAGAGAAGCAGGCGCTCTGCAAAAGGGCACATGATGTCTGCCAGGAGTCCCGCTGCTGCCAGGGCAAAGATTCTCAAGAACACAGGTCAAATTGTATCCTTGCTGAACTAAAGCATCCCTGACAGCAAACCCATGCAAGCAATGATTTCCATACCAGAAACATAAGGAAAAACAAAAGGCAATATTCAATATTTTGATGCCGTCCTACAGACCATTACCAACTCAATGCTTCAAGATAAAAGCTTCAGAAACTTTGATTAGGTTTTGCTTTTTATGTTAAAAGGGTAACTGCAGATTTATTTTGTCAGGCTTTTATTTCTACTGAGTGTTAAGCTCATCTTTGCTGGCTCCAGCTGAAGCACACGTAGCCTTTCAAGTCAGGATTTTGAAGCCAAGTTGAGAAGTCTGGTTTTTCAGACTTCTAAACTATGTTTCTGATGATTATTGCGGGCACTTCGGTGCAATACACTGAAAAAACTCCTCAAAGATCTTCAGTCATTCCATTAAACCAGGGTAATTAAAAGAACAAATAATTCTCCTCAAAGGAAAAGATCTTAATTTCTAGAACTTAAAGTCCACACATGCCTTACATTATGAAGAACAGAAGCAAAAACCCCTCGCTTCTTCACAGGTTATCTGTGTACATTTTGCAGCCCCGTGACCTACACGGTATGTCACAATACCATGAAAGAAAACAGCAAAACAAAACCAAAAGCCTGGCAAAAGCAGCAGCTATGTCCAAAACGTCACTGGTATAAAGCTCCTGAAATCCTGTAAACAGAAACAGATGGTAATGAGCCACACACAGCCCTGGTAAGGAAGCTGGACTTGGGCCATAGCATGACTGGCAGCAGAGCCGCGCCATTTGGACACTGCAGTAACCTACACTGAAGAAAATGACCCAGATGGTAAGATGAAACATGGATCATTCCCAAGATGTTTCTGGACATTTATCGCAACTGGCAACGTTGTGGTAGCTCACTGAGGTTCATTGTCATTCTCTGGCTGTGAAAAAGTCTTAGAGCTGCACTGAAAAACTAAAGGCTTAGAAACAATGTGATGTTTCTTATTCATCTCAGCCCGGGGAATATTGAGGATGCAACTGCATATACAGAGACTGGTCAAAGACCACAGCTGATTGAAAAATTGTGCTTTCAAATTGAATAACATTTGAAACAATTGGAAAACTACAGTTCGAAGCTCTACTAAAGATCTGGTGTGACAAGCATCTCAAAAAAGTAAAGTCACTGCTAACTGGACAGCCAAGTCAGAATCTTAGCTCATAGTTTTTTTTATTATCATCTTTTAGAAAACATACTGTTAATCACTTCTTAGGATGATTTCTTTCATTAGAATTGGCAACTGCCATCCTCTATTAATGCTTTAGATGCCTTTTGAGAGAGCAAGGAGGAAAACTGGATTTCTGTTGTTTGCATTACGCACTTCCCTGACAGAGTAAAGTAAGCATGGTACAGAGCAAGTTCTTTTACTTTTGACATTTCTTCCTCCTAGAAGCTTACCTCTGGCAGGCATTAGCTCTATATGCACAAATAAGGCATAGTTTCTGTGTACAAGCTGATCAGAAGTATGAACATGAGGTCCATTTTGAAGCCTCAAACTTACTGTGTCAAATTTAGCTTGACACAACCAAGCTAAATGCAAGACATACAAGAGGAGGGACAACAGCTACTGCATTTTGACGCTGCAGCAAAGTACAGAGCAGCACCATTAAACAACCAGACAGCAGTATTTAGTCACAGATATGACTGCCAAATTAAAATTCCAATAGCACTGACTATTCTAAGTCCGGGAGCCAAGCTGAAGTGCAATAGGTTAGTTGCCAAAATGAAGTTTGGCTGTCTCTTAAAATAGGCAAATAACTCAGTGACCAAAGCTTCTCACAACAGCATGTCATTTTTGCAACAGTCATCACTGTTCACTTTGAAACATAAACAGATGAGTTCTGAACGGCATAATTGTCTTTCCCCATAGAATCATAGAATGGTTTGGGTTATGTTGGTTTGCTTCGCTCTTCCCCACCATCTTAATCAGATCTTCTCCCTCCCTGGTTACATTTGTCCTCATCTTAGAAGAGCAGTGGTTACCCAGAGCTACCCCTTTTCTCAGGCTGATCTCCTTTTGATTTCCATACAACAGTTAAACCACTGCTACTACTGACGTGGTCACCAAGAAGCAAATCTGTCACAGCTTACCCACAGGTACTGGCAGAATTCAGAAACTTCCTCTCCCTCTCCCCCTCTCCTCCACCCAGAATTGCATTATTTCATGTACTTCACGGAAATGCAGCTAACATAAGATTTATGTTTTAAAACCCTCCTGTTCTTCAGACAGCACAGTATGTTGGATACATTCCAATATGAAAAGTTTGAGAAGTGATCACTCAAAAGAAAAAACACAGCACTGCCACTACATTCACACAGGTTTTGTATCTACTGCCAAGATGATCAAACCAAACTTCCATATAATTTATTTCACCACATAATGAAAATGTCTCTGTTTTATCTCAGCAGAGGCATCTAATTAATTAAGCAATTAAAAGCAACGTGACTTACATATTCCTTCACATTTTTTGTCTTCACAGCTTTGTATGAATAATACGCAGGATACAGCATCCCAAACACCAGCCTGTCAGAAAATAAAGAGTTTTCAGAATTAGTTTTATCATACACAGCAAAGCAGCAACAATACATCATTAGAGCAATCCAACTAACTTACTAATGAAAACACCATTCTCTGGTTTGAAACAAAAATCAGTGTTACAGGTTGCATGGAGGAAGCCCTGCAATATGTACGAATAAAGCTACACCAAGTGCATGCCTGAAGACAGCAGTTTCGTGAGACTGCCCCTAGGAGATAAGCCAGAACTAATGCTTCTGCCTATTATCAGATGACCAGGAGTTTCTCCAAAAGCACTTCTAACAAAAGGAGTTCTGCTGTTTGAGTTTCTGTTGCTAGAACTTTTCAAAACAAACACGTGGTTATCCAAGCAAGTGGGAATTAATTCAGTTTCACTTAGACAGCCAGTTTCCACTAAAATTCCTCAAAGTGCAGAGGGCAGAGTGAGAGGGTGCCACCCAATGCACAGCGAGAGCAGGATCAGAAGACCTGCTATAACAGAAGTTTGTTATTACACAGCAGCTTTACTAAAAATATTGCCCACAAACTGGAGGAACTGTTCTTTACAATTAATTGAACAGCAGTAGTTGCCATCTCCTTGAAAGAGCTCCATGCTTTCTTTCACCCGCTTATCACCCTGTGCAAAGCCAGGCATCTGCCCACCCTTAGCGCCAATGGCCTAAAGCAGCAGCTACAGAAAAGTCTGCCTACACCACTGCAACACTGCTTACTAATTGCTGAGGATGGTTACAAGTGGGAAAAATTCACCCTTCTAGGGATAGCCAGTGACCTTCTAAGCAAGCTCAGAACTTCTTAATGCCACACAAAGAAAGATGCATCACATGGTATTTTAAAGGGCCCATCTGAGTGATGTTTTACACTCAAATGGTCAAAATTTACCAAAGTAAGTAATCAACTTAAATGTAAATGTTTCATAGCTTTAAGTAACTGGTACTACTGGAGAGTACAAAACAAAAAGTAGCAGAGTTTGTTTGTTTTTAAATGGAAAAGGTCCCAGAGTCTTCACCTTCTGCAGCACCCCAACAGCAAAGACTGCCACAGCTTCCCCAGTATACAAGGCACCCGTGTACAGTTGAGTTTGACAGATTGGATACAGGGTCAGAACACCCTAAAGTGTTTTTATTCCTCTTGACTACGAGGAGATCATGACTACATTGGTCCAAAAAAGTCTTCACTCCAAACACACGAGACATGGAAGGAACACAAGAAGGAATACTAGACCTGATGAACTCCTGCAGAGGAAAGCTCTTCCTCTCTTCTTTGTCCCTGTGTAATACCCCATCCAGCAACCCATCAGCTCTAATGGTGCTCACCTTTCCTGTTCCTTCAGGCAGAAACTCGAACCATTAAGCACCAGAGATAAGGAAAAGCCTCATTAATCCAATAATGTAACAGTTACTTTATAAGTGTGGAAGTTTCTTTGAATAGTAAGGACACAAAAGAGGTTTATGAACATCATAACCACTGCTAACTGTCAGGTGGCTTCATAATTACATGTCAGTGGTTACCGGTCATCTAAACACCTCACAATTGTCCAAAACAGTCCAAAGTTATTTATACAGCTGTTTGCAGACTGCACATGCCAGTTTCTTCCTGTGAAGCAGGCAAAAGAGAAACAAACAGACTCCATCTTTTACTGAGTAGATCTTTGGCCTGCAGTTTTCCATTCAATCTACTGCCAAGTAACACTGCTATTATTTTAAAAGCTAAGTTTTAATTTCAAATTCCAACAGCAATTTTTTCCATTTGTAATATCCTTGAAAGTCTGCTAGATCATCTGATATAATGGGATCTCTTTTTGAGAGTACTGCTTTGGGAACGACTGCTCCTGAAGTAGCAGTAAGGAGATCACAAAGCTCAGCTACAGAACACCTCAAGTGAGAAACAGAACAGCACCCAATACAACACAGACATGACAAAGGCAGCTGCTTTTCCCCAGCTGGCAGATCTGTATTCCAGCAAATTCAGTTTTGCCCTCAATCTATAAATCACAGATTAGTGCAGAGCTAACAGTAAGGCTGCTCACTGCAGCTGACTGAAGACAGAGGCAGCAACCAGCAGAACGGCATTAGGGAGCCCGGGTACAATCCGCACTACTGACAAAGCTACAACAGCAGAGCATTTTCTGTTCACACCAATACCCCCAACATATCGGGGTCGTTAGCAGTACCTACTGTCAGACATTACAAGCACATTCTTCTGCTGCTGTTTTTACAGTAAGTACACAATGCATTTGAAGGATGTACCAACTAGCCCAAAGCTTTTCAAACATAAAAGCTTGAGTGTTATTTTTAAAACCTACTTTATACTTCACAGCGTACATTAGCACGCTGCACTAATGTAGCAGACAAGAATAAAGCCAGCTTCCACAGATGGAAACAGATTTCAGCCGAGCGTGATATCATTTGCTTTATTTCTCCAGTAGATCTAGAGGTATAATCCTGCTTACCAGTGTAATTTCTCTGCCAATCGTCCACCTAGCTATTGCTGTTTCCCAGCTGCACTCAATAGCTTGTGCAGCACTCCTTCGGTACAGCCACTCCTCCATGGACATTGTGCTCACTCCAAGAGAGGTGTTTCTTATGAAACCACAGAGCAGTACATTTGCGTACCGATATAGCTGTTAAAACACACATCACCTGTGTTATCACATAATCAACAGTCCTGCACACTCAACAATAGTTGTGCATTATCACACACAACTATTAGAAACAGTAATTTCTGCAGTGAAGCAGCAGAGCTCACATCTGACCAATTAATGAGATGTTGGCCATAGAACACATCCAGCCAGGTAAACAACACTCATGTTTTCAAGTTTGTACATAATATAAATAACTATTTTAGACATATTCTCTATTTATATGACACTATGAAATTCTTTAAGTCTCTCAGAAGTACAGCTTGCGTCAACACTCCCAAAACATGAAGCCATTAAACCAACAGCATATTTACAACCTCAGTGTGCTGGCATTGCCAAAGGATTGCCAGAAGCACTGGAAGGTGTCTGGAATTTCATTCTTTTGTTTCTCTGAAATGCAGAGACAAGGGCCACAAGTATTCCCTGATAGTACAAGCTGTTCAGGACACTTGGTCAATGTAAGATACTTCAGGGACAATGTCATTTACTATGCTTGCCCTAACAAGTTTGATAACAGATGAGGGTTATTTACCCACCCACTGACAGGCTGACAGTCTTGGCACAGACTGACAGGGAACCAAATATTCGTTAATGTGTGCATTTACATTACTAATATGCACCAACATCCTGAGGAATCACTTGACAGCATTTGTCAGGTTGGAGAACAAAGAAACAAATCTACCCTGTCTGCACAAAATCATGGAAGTGAATATGAATGCCTGACACCCTCCCTTACTTTGCTGACCCCATCCAGTTTCCCTTCCCAACAGTGGTCTTTCACCATGATTTATGACAGGAGCATCTTCCATTCCCTTCACACACATGCTTTGCAAGAGCAGGTAATACATGAAAATATGTGCTAGAGGTAACATGGATGACTCCAGGGTAGGTGGGTAGTGGTGTGTGTGTTATCAAAGCCTCAAATACACGGCAATACCTGTGCATAAACTTGTACGTAGTGCATACTATATACAATTACTGTTCCAGACCTTGTTTAGACAGTTTAGCTTAAGCAAGATTCCTTCTGAAAGGGAATCTTGCTAGTGGAATCTAAACAGAATGAAATTTATTCTGAAGAATGGTACTGGAGTTGGCTGGCTGGTCTTGGACTTAAAAAGAAATATATGGTCATACCCATTAACAAATATCTCTAGGGTTTTGATCAGCACACATTGGAAAAGCAGTAACTCACTTGCTCAGACTACACACTATTTGTAAAAAGGACTCATCTTTTTTGGGGGAGGGAGGGCTGTGATGCATAAAATATGAGAAGCTATGAAATACGTTTTAACTGTTAAACATCTGCATGGTATACTTGCAATCAACATAAAGCATAATGAGTACTTATAAGAACCCTATTAAGGGGGAAAAAAGCTACAGTTAAAAAGAAAGTCCAAGTCAAGCCTCTCTGGCACCTCCCACCTTGAGGATTACAGCTTGGTACCAAGTCCTACACTAAGCCAGCTGCAACCTTTGCTCAGCCCTACATTTTCATCCTGAATGCTTTTGAAAGGCACTACACTAAACCAAGACCTTCCCTCTCTCAACAACTGACAAAACTGAGCCAGATTTTGCTACTCTAACCACAACAAACTACATTTAAAGAGTACGCATCCAAGTCGTTACAAAAAACAGCATTAGACAAAAATGGAATAGGAGAGCATAAGGATAAACTGAACTTCCTACCAAGTCGTGTCCTACTTTTGCTGTTTTTCCCCCAACCTCCTCCCTGTCCTCATGCAAGTACACTCCTAAGTATAATAATCGTTGCAAGGAGCCTAAAAGGAGACAAAGCATAAATATATATTAGAAAAAATCATCTCCCATAAAGGATGTTCTGTACTGAAATCTTACTCTTGGCCAAGATACACCAGTAAGATCGATTGCCTATCTGCATAGGCTTGCCAGGTTTCTCTCAGAGAAAACAAGACTTACATGCCAATGAAGCACTGTTATCTTTGATTAACCTGTTTGTTATGCAGTGAAACATCTTTTCGAGTCTAGAATGAAGACTTGCCCTTCTATGCCACCATTAAATATCATTCTAATACATTCCTTTAAGAATTCCCACAGTTGAAAACACTAGTGACTCTCACAGTATTTTCTAGGTTGCCTGTTACTCATTCTATTTGCTACTACAAAGCTCTAGATAAAAATATATAATCAGAGAAGTCTTAATCAACAGTTAATATCCACACACGTTAGATAAGCTACATCCTTCAGGGTGAATCAACTTTGAATTTCCAGCTCAGCCTACATACAGCTTGCAGCCTACTGGGCCTGTTCAGCCAGCCAGCAATGCACCCAGATGCAGGCAGACGCGCTGAGTCCCACTCTCAGCAAGGAACGTGCTGTATATTCATTGTATCAGCCTTCTCTTCAGGCCCTTGGGAGGTATGAACACTGTACTAACTCCCAAAGCAAAGCTACACTCTTACCAGGTTATGATGGACACTGTAACATGAAGAAGCTGCATCACTACAGGTACAACACAACTCTCAAGATTTCTCTCTTCTAAGGGCACTACCTGTATGTAAACCCTACAAAGCAACTCACCTCCTGTCACAGGTACAAGCCTGGAGAAACCATCACCACTGAAAAGAGACTACTTAAATGCTCTTCAATACAGTGAAAAAGCCCAATAAACCCAGCAGTATGGAAAATTCTAACAAGCTGGTACTGGAAAACACACAAAAAATACATTAGGGATAGAAATTGTTACCTAAGTCTTAGCCACTACTCTGCATGCCTACTTATTAGTGGATGCAACACGTGCCTGACTTGTACTATAATAGTGTCCTGAGTGTCCCTGCACTGCTTCCTGTTTACATACTAAAATCAGCCACGTTTACACAACAGTCAATAGGTGATCTCATAGCTTCCAAGCAACCGAAAGATTCTTTTAACACTGCCACATGATTCAGCTCTAGCATCTCCACAAGCTAAAGAACAAACACTGAAGGCCTTCAACACAAAGTAATCTTTATCAATTTAGATCTTTCACCTAACTCTTCAATCAAGAGCAGAATTTTATCCCTGCTGGAAAAGTACCAATTCCCAAAGCTACTCACACTTACTCCAGCTTCAGATAAGCTATCTTCCCTCATATCTACCTTAATACTCTCTGAAGTCTCTCATTGCTATGACTGTTTGCCACTGCAAGCCAAGTATTCACGGTCTCTGAGCAGCCACCTGCAGCATCATTCAGGAACATGACTGAACATCGAGAACTAACCAACAATTATCAATGGTTACACCTACTTCTCATACAACCCTTGAGAACCCAGAATTCCTTTGATCAAAATAGAAGATGTCCTTGTACCAAACCATGCTTTTCTTTTCATGATCAGCAAGGGTAGATGGCTGGCTTGAAGGTGTCAGTTACAAGAGACCGGCTGACCTGCTTCGTTTCTGTTGGGTTTTCTTGTTGTTTGGTTTTTTTATGAGAAAAAAAAAAAAAAAAAAAAAAAAACAACAAATCAAACTCACTCAAGTTTTCAACAACTATTTTCTATATTCACCACATGCATCAATAAGCTCGTTCCACAGAGCAGATGAGCAAGAAAACAACTGAGGTTGTAAATATTTTGAGGTTCAGTGAGGAAAGCTGATGCCTATATAGAGGTACACAGAAACAGCCAGGCCACATAAGATCTAATCTACAAGAGTATATTTTAAAAGTGTTTACATAATCATGACAAAGTTGACAAAGAAACAAGTTAATGAGCTCGCTCACTTCTGAAACAGTTCTTCATATTTACTACCATTGCAGAATCATACTGTTTTCATGAGCTACGTGATCCTGTCAATTTGGGATACTTCTGATAAGCTCCTAAAACACCACTGGTTTCATGCAGATGAAGTGTTGAACAAAAGTAGCCCACAAATTCTAGGAGGAGACACTCAATTTTAATTGAGAAACTTCTAATTATATATGCTTTTAACACTTAACTTGTTGGCTCTGGTAGTCTGAAGCCAAGAACAACTGCCTGACTCTCCCATATACCCTCTTGCTAATATTAGCTTTACTCAGTGTCTTCAAAATATTATTCAAGGCTCCTACAATTTAAGTAGGCCTTAATTTATGTGTAGCAACATTAAGTCCATTATATTAAGGCCAGACCTTGCAAACACCTTCCATTTCAATTTAATTTGCACACTGAAAGATTGTTCATTATAGTAACTTGAACCAACTCACATCAAGTCAGTGGCCATTTCTTTTCAGAGGTTTCATGCTACAGAAGTTTCCAAAACATGCACAGTCAGATGTGTGGAGAGGCAGGGCAAGTGTCAGAAGAATAAAACAAATACTATCACCTCAGCACCGCCAACTGCAAGTTTTTCAACACATTTAATGCTCTTAAATTTCAGATCTTAGAGATCTCAAAGATCCTTATGTTGGCAAAGTGATTGGATAGCATTCAGGTTTGCACAATGAAGATGTTTTTTCAGCAAGTACAAAATGGTAACTGACACAGTGAGACACTGCAGCTGAACAGAGCAATGCTAAGGCAAGGAACAAAGTTCTGCAATTGACAGAAACAAAAGCAAATGCTGTGGAAAAACAGAAACACCAGGAAAACTTGGAAAGAACAAAACAAAGCAATTTAAAAACGAAACAAACAAAAAAACCCACAAAAACACATTATCATTACAGCAACTCTATTGGACATTTAAAGCAGCCTCACCCTATAACATATTTAAGATCCAAAGCAAGATAATTCACTATTCTGTGGCAGTAATCCTTCCTTAGTGCTGGGAGAAAGAAATTTTTTGCCATCTGGAGTTGTTTTTAAAGCTTTAACTTGGGCTTATTTACCCCACACTATGCTATCTTCAGGATCAAGCTGTGGAACTCATCACAGAAATCCCATGCAATATTACATAGTGCGTGCGTTCACGTCTCAGCCGCACAAGATGAACAGAAATTCTTTGTGTTCAAGCATGTTTTATGCATCATCTCAGGAGCTGCATAAGGAAAAACGTAACTTGACATCCAACATGAACTATGGAAGTCCAGCAACCTAGTAGCTCTACTGTTGCTGATACTAGAGGAAAAACATTCGATATCCTCCTGAAGTTATGCTCATTATCACCATCTGTGGATTCTAAAGCTTTCTTCAGCTTTGTAAAGTGGCTTTAAAGTTACCCATCACACTGGAGTTTTGCCCTCCTGGCCTCTGCCTCAACATCACCTACAGTGTAGGCACAATCCCTCCAACACCGCTGAATGATACAGAGATAAAACAAGCAAACAAACAAACACTTTGCTTTTCACCTGATGTTGGTCAGCTAGAAACTTTGGAGCACCTCACTGCTTTTGGAATTGCACCGTCAGCCACAGCTGGTGCAGCAGAATGCCACAGTGGAATGTCTTCTCTCAGCATTTCTGGAGCACAATCAACATCAGAATTACCAGTTATAGGAAGCTAACATTTACAATAGGAGTGGTCCCAACTAAAAATTCCTTATGCTTTTTCCAAGATAAACCACATTTCATTCCTAAGCCATATAGAAATAAAAGACAAACCACACAGCCATGTAGCCATACTGAGTCTGGTTGCTTGGCTTTAAATAGGAAAGCACAGTTTATAACCCGAAGGCTCAGAAAGCTCCAATTTAATCACTGTACATCTTATAACCTGGGGGGCTGATTCAAAGCAGCCTCAAGGTCAAGCTTCTACAAAGAAAACCCTAAAAAAAAAGACAAATGTATTTTAGCAAAGAAAAGTGACGCAGCCACACAACACCAGCTGAAATACAACAAGCCTTATTTCTTCCTCGTGTGACCGTTGTTCACTTTTGATCATCACAAGCTATTTACATCTCAATTTTTGCCTAAAGGTTTTTGATTTCCAAACAGTTCTGCTAATGATAAAGACCCAAAATGGCATTTCTAAAACCTCTTAGAGCATTAAAAATAATAATAATAATTTAAAAAAACAAAAAACATTTTTTATTGTACATAGGAAAAAGGCTTCTTCTTTGTATTTGGCAGATACCACTGGGATAACATCTGGACTTGTCATTCCAAAGTACACACATTTCCTCAATTACAGCTTGTGTTAAGAAAAACTCTGGGTGCAGTGCTAGACACCAAGTCCAGAACTGACAACATGCCGAACCTCTAACAAACTGCAGCCCTATTAGTAACTTAACATCAGAAATGCCACGCTGAGAAACAACTTTCCTCCCTTCTGAACCTCATTCTCCAGAGGTTCATTCAATAAAGCAGGAAAGGACAGAGAGGGTGGAAGAGGCTGCTGCCCAACCACACGTGCATACACACGAACACAAGGTGCTGCTGGGGCAAGTCCTAGATCTTCAAGGCTATTATTACTATTGAGAAACAGCTTCCAGTGATAATTCTAATGTTGAATTGTGAAACCAGCACCATTTAAACTGCATCTACAGTAAGCTACTGACAGCTAAAGCAGAGACTAAAAATAATGTGTTTTATGTTTCTGTGGACATACTGTATTCTACATGAACCTTCAGCTGTTCACTGCTTTAAGATGTGAATAGATCAGCTCCATCCATGGCTTCTAAAGCAACCTACTTGTAAATACGCTTAATTTGAGCAGCACTAAGCGTGCTTTTAGACATAAAGGAAACCACGTGTTCCAGAACAGAGCCCTAGTGTGGAAAGAAAACATTAGCAGACAAAGGTGAGTAATGCCAGCACAATAGCAAATAACTCTTTTTTTCTTTAACAATAGAGCTAAAGGGAATGATATTACCAAAACCAATCAAGATCTCCCTAAGCAAGAGAGCACTTTGCTTGTTCCCCTTTCCGTGCTTTTGATCAGTGCATTAAGAAGGGAGTCAGGAAGAGGAAATAACAAAACCAGACTGCAGCTGGAAGGCACAAGGACGGACTGTTTTCCAGTGCTCCCCTTCCAGCAGTGCAAGTCCCAACAGCTTTCTTAGCAAAAGAAAGCAAAACATTGTCAGACTACTCACTTCAGGAAAAGTAATGGTTTTGTGGATCCTTGCTTTTTTACACTGAGTTAAATGCTTCTGAAAGAGGCTGCACTGTGTTGGTTTTGAACATCAGATACAAGTTCCGGCAGTTTGGAACACCAAACAATATTATCAAGATGATAACAGGGAAAACATTCTTCTAAGTAAATTCACCTGCATGTCAATGTTTGCAGAGTGGCCATAGAACACCCAGGAAACTAAGTCACACCCCATTATTTTGTCAGTGACAAACTACACTAGAAATCGTCTGTGGGGTCTCAGGATGCAAGTGACCTCTATGGGGAGTTACAACTGTTGTGTTAAAGCGTCTCAGCACATTGGCTACCATGTTTAAAGCCACACTGGTCAGCAAAAGCACAACAGTCAATCTTTCCTACCTACATCCCTGTATAACTCATCTCATTTTCCTGCAGTCAATTACTACAATCTAACTGGCAAGCCTTTAAGGTGCGAGAGATCCAGAACACGGAGATCATATATTCTTCTTTTTGTTCTCTAAGTACCTAAATGGGCTACAGAAGGTACTCCCATTCAATAGTGGATGTTTTGAAGGTTTAAAACCAGAACAAACAGGACCAATAACCCCAGAAAGAGCTGCTTTGCACATTAAAGACCAGGAGAGAGGTTTCTGCAAGTCATGTTTTTACCTTTTTTTTCCCCAAAAAGATTTTCTCACAAGGGTTAAAAGCACTAAGCCAAAGCACTTTTTACTTTATCTAGATATCAGGATTCCATACGGGACTTCCCCCAGAGATGTCCTTATAGGCACCTCTTAGGACAGGGCTCTACATACAAAATAACCAATGAGTGGTTACAGTACGAAGTCACATCCATGCTGAGCAAACCTTAAGATGCAGAGATATGCACTGACAAAGCAGAAATTGGTTTGCAGAACGTACGAGAGTAGAGGTTGTTTGTTTAATTAGCAATGTCCTCCTGTGCCAGAGCACGCAGCTCTTGGTATTCCTTTATCTACAGCACATAGAACACAGATGTGGATTTCAGCACATTCTGTAACACAGCGCACACCAAGACAATTAAGTAAGAATGTCAGATCCTGCAGTATGCCTCTGGTTGTGCTCCATCTGTTTCAGGGAGCTTCAGTTCACCAGGCCGCCCTGGGCTATGAGCGCTGATCACGCATGCTCTGCATCTGCAGCATGCTATAAACACGGGAAAGAAAAGAGCAGCTGGACTGCATAGCAAACATTGACACAAGGAAAGGTGTGTCAGGCAGGCAGCGGGCACGCTCATTTCTAACTCCGTCAGATCCAGTCACATCCTGCACTGTAGGAGCTCACAGAATAAGTGTTGCAAGTCAAGCTTAGCAAGCAGATGCTTTTTACTGTACATATGGATTACCTAACTGCAAAGCTGAACCATGGATAGAAGTATTTTAATGATTTCATTGCTCAATTATGTAAATGACTTTAAGCCTTCAATAGACAGGACAACGTACTTAGTCCCTTGATGTATATATAGTTACAGACTTCCAATTACAAAATTTAAGAGCCTTTAAAAATCGGGAGGCCTTGTTTAATGAGAACAGCTGCACCACTACTGCTGTAACTAGACTCATCACTAGAACCAATAAGCATCAACATGCAAGTGAAGGATGTGAATACAGAGCATGCTTTAACTCGACTGGCAATATGCTGTTTTCTTCCTGCAACTTTTAATTCTCAACATGGCATTTACAAAGCACATGGCAACTACATGACAACAGCAAGAGCTGGTGCACTTCAGTGGAAATGAGCAGAGATGGCCCCCTCTAAAGGATCTTTAAAGAAAGCACGCTTCAGCAGACAAAACAACCTGCACTGTCCTGTGGCCACACAGACTGGGGCCTCTCTGGAAAGCAGAGGATGGGGGAAGGGCAAAAGGATGGCCTTTCCCAGCAACAAGCTGGTTAGACGTTTAAGGATAGCATCAAGTGTCAAGGATAACTGACACGTGATGATTGATGGACTCTTTTCACTCACCGTGACAGCAAATCCTTCTCCTCTCCCCCACAGGTGCAGCTGGGATTTATGGGTCTTTACAATGGAAGCACATTCCGGGTCTGACAGCACTCAGCATTCTTCAGGCTTCGGCTGGAAGCATCCAGCCACAACAAGAGAAGGCTACAGATGAAGGAACTTTCCCACAAAGGGCCATTCTGACTTGAAGGTCGGGCTGCATATAGCTATTACTTCCACACACCATGTTGGCAGTATCGTTACACTCAGTTCTATCTCATGAACAATGGCTGTTTCAAGCAAGACATTTGACAGTGTTTTTATTAGCAAACAAGAACAAAAAGATTTTGTTTTTTGCACTTGCTTTTAATAAAAACCTTTATAATTCAAGAGCAAGACATAATCCAGGCTTACGAAGTATACACACTCACATGGAAACTGCAAGGAAACAAACAGTTCTAATGCATAAAGCAGCAAAAGCTGAAAGAGCAATGCTACTCCCCATCTCCAGGTCAGCTCCCATGTGCCCCAGACAGTCTTTGTCCAGGTTCACATAGCTGCAGCTATAGCCTAATTCCACAGCTGTGGAACACTTGCTGAAAGTGTTATTCATACACCCGTGCTCTTCGTAAGGCACTAAAGTGGAAGTGGGGAATAGGCAGAAAAAAAAAAGCAGCTACAAATACCTCAGAAAAATCCCTTCTCCTGCAGTCCACTACAGCTCACCTTTCCAACAGCTGAGACTTTCAAACAACTTTACTGGAAGGCAAACATGCTTAAATACAGGGGTAGAGCGAGCGCTGCAAAGCAACGCAGATGGGGCAACTTCCATTTTTTACGTGAGGAGGGAGGAAAAGTTAACAGATTACAGCAGACAGTCTGCTTTAACAGATTGCAAGAACAAAATGGCCATCTCCTTTTTTTATTTAGGATGCATAACATCTTTGCTTGGCACAAGAGAATAGTCTGATCTCATCCATACCAGGCTGTGACTGACACGTACTCAGTGTGTTTACTACTAAATACACTGTCTCAGCAACTGATGTGTACACAATTGCTCAGACCCTATAAACGAGAAGAACGAGCAATCAAAGCAGATCAGTCAGACAGGGCTACAAGATAACAAGACAACCAGCCACAATTTTAAGAATTCCCACCATTAGAGACTGAGTACTTGACAAAGTGTAACACTTCCAGAAATTCCCCGAGACTCCGAAACAAATTACTACCTCTCTCTTGGCTTTTTGGAAGCGCAAAGATGGAAAAATATTGCAGTAACCCTTCTTAAAACTGTTGCAATAGCCAGAGTGGAACAACTAACAACCTATACTTACTCTTAACAGCACCCCATAAACCTTAAAATGAAAAGGTATTCTAATTATGTGCTTCAAGCCTTCCGCTTCTCCACTGAAGATACACAACTAGCACAATATATTTCACAAGCCTGCATGCTGAAGTATTTAAAGCAAGAAAGCAAAACTCTTCATTAAAGCTAAGTTTTGCCAAAGAACACAAAGCAGTGAGTTTTAACCACTCCCTGCTGATGACTCCTCAAGACAATTCACATGCAATTAAGAATTCTAATTCTCTACTACCTCCATTCCCTGGTTCCTTCAAGCTCTAACCAAATTATTTCTAGCTGATGAACTCCGAATTGCAAGTTCTCAGACTGAACCAGAAGCTAGTTTGCTTAGGAGGTGCACGTCAGGACAAGTCCTCCGTATGAAAAATTCAGAGGGCACTGTGACACACCTACAAATGCATACTTTGCTGGCTTGTTTTTTTTTACTTTGACAAAGAGCAGGTCTGCCAGCAAAGGAGGACTTGCACTGCAGCTAGACCAACTGCTGCCCCTTCCAACCACTCGTGAAGACAACAGATCATCCAGAAAGAGGATAAGAGAACTTTTTGTTATGGATTGTTATGACTTGTTATGGACAGCACAAAATCTGTATGGCTCTCATATACAAAAGAAAGACAGCAGACAAAAATGAAAATGATAGAGTAAATAGCAGAAAACCTCAGGTCTCAGCATCTACATACTGGTTAAAAGTATTTTCATCTTCCTTGCAGGCTTTACTGAAGAGATAGCACACTTCTAACCAACTGATGATGCACAAGTCAGAGAAACAGCCACTGGAACAGCCTGGAAAGATATCAGGAAGCAAAACAGATCAAGAAGAGGAAGACTGTATAATGAATATTGAGAAAAAGAGAGAAAGGAAGACAGTCTGAAGACTACTTGACTAAAAACATGTCACACCATCTCTATTTTCATGATATCTCTCACCTGTCCTTTCTGTGTGAATTTTACTTTATTAAGCAAAGTTAAATAAGTTTCCAAGCTACACAAGTGCTCTTCTGGATGCACTAAACTTCCTACCCAGGAAGCTAAGCACTAGCAAGGTTTAAGTCCCACAGCTGGGAAACTAGGGCACGAGAAGGTGAAGAGGATTTATAAATAGTATCAAATACTCTCTTTTTAGCAAAAATAATGAGCACGCAGAAGTGAGTCAGTAAAGCAGAAAACCAGCCTGAGTAATGCGCTGTCCTTTATTGCAATAGAACTGTGCACTGGAGCAGCTATCACCTTAAATGCCTGTGATATTGGTCAGGCCCACAAAGGACTTAATCCTCAATAGCGCAAGTATACTGCTTAGTAGCTAATTTCAAAGGGGAGGGGAGAGGAAGCCACTACAAGCAACTTAACAAGAACCTCCTTGTTGGAAACAGAGGTGCCCAGCACTGCTGTTATTTCCTTTACAGCCAGTGCAGTTCAAAACACGGTTAAAGGCAAAATCCTCTGGTTTTGGTGTTTCCATATAACCAAGCAGAAACAGGTTCAGCAGTTAGTTTGACTTAAAAAAAAGTATGGGTATGCATCGTCCCTCTACTGCCCATGGGAAGACCATGCTGACAGAATGGCAGCAATTCTTCCCACAGCCAACATCGTTCCTTACCAGCTGTGAGACACAGCTCTTTCCAGCCATTTCAGTCATCTGACAGGTCTCATAAAGGGCAGAAGGACAGAGGACAGATGAGGGACTGTTACTTGTGTAGTGCTGAGACCACAGCAACAAACATACTTTGCACGAGAAGACATCCTGACAGCAAATCGAGTCGTGAACTGAAATGACACCAGGCGGCTTAGGGGAGAAGTTTGTCACCAACAAAACGAGGAAGTCCTGTTTATTACCCCCTGCACCGGGTTACACACTCCTGCTGCTCTTGGCACTCACTCAGGCACTCGCAGCACTGCTCTGTGCACAGGATCAGCTCATTAGCTTGGCAAGAACTCACACGCAGCATAATCTCAACTCGAGCAACGCAGCAAGAACCGGGCCAGGACAGACCGAGCCGCCACACGCTGCTGACAGTTACCAACCTGCCCTTACAGCTTCATTCGCACTCATTTACTAGCAGCGCTCACCACGCACCGCGACAGCCGACCGCTCCCGGCCCGAGGGGGCGGCCTGCACCCGTGGCGGTGAGCGCTGTGGCCCTCGGCTCCGCTGCTGCCAGCTGCGCGCCACTCCCTCCACCTCACTTGGCGAAGGGCCGCGGACAGAAGCAGCGCTGCGCGTTGCATTAGGCAGAGGGGTTCGGCGCAGCCCTTCCGAGCCGGCGGAAGACGCAGAGCCGCGGCTGCTCCGCACAGCCCCCGGCCGCCCCCGCCACACCTGCGCCCAAAGAGCCGGGGCCGCGCCGCGCTCCGCGGCCGCCCCCGCTCGGGGGCCCAACGGCGGCGCCCGGGGGCCTACGAGGTCCGCCTCCCTCCCGCCGCCCCCCCTCCGTGGGAAGCCCCGGGACGAGACGGATGTACGCGGCGCCGCCCGCTCCCGGCACTCACACGACGGCCCGCGAGATCATCCAGGAGACCATCGCGGCGGCCGCGGCGGCGGCGCGTCCCCTCGGCGAGCCGGGCCCGAATGGCCGCGCGCCGCGCCGCCCCTCCCCTCGCGCCCCTCCCCTCCCGCCGCCGGAGCCCGGCGGCACCGCGCATGCGCACTGTGCCGGCCGAGGCTGAGCGCTGAGGTGCTTCCCGCGGCCCGCCCTCGGCTGTGCTGAGAGGAGCGGTGACGGGCTCCTGCCCGGCCTGCCTCTGCCATCCAGTCCCCTGTAGGAGCCGGGCTGACCCCCTGCTCACAACCCCCGAGGTTGGTGCGGTAACGTCCTGTCCCTGCCTGATGAGCCTGGATTAGTCACCCGCCCTGTGAGTGCGGCCGTAAAGTGCCGCCTATTTTTAGACCGAAAAACGAAGACGCCCTTTGCGCAACAGTCGTCACGCTGATGATGCACGAGGAGATAGAAGCAGGTACAATTTAATTTGATCAGGGAGGAATGTAACACGGCCCCTTTCTCCCCTTCTCATCTCTTCCCTTGGACCGCTTGGTAAAGGGCAGGCCGAGCTGCCCACCCGTACCCACACTTTCCCTCGTGTTCCCTCACTGTGGCCCAGGTCAGGGTGCAGCTCCTCAGGCCAGGCCTCTGCAGAGCAGCTCTAGACACACGGGTACAGCATCGTGAGCCACATCATGAGCCTGACAGCTTCCATGGTTTTCAATATCAGTGTAGAAATAATCAGTTCCAAAGGCTGTGTAAGGACACGTACTTACGTGGGTCGCACAGACTGCTGCCTGCACCTGATCCAAAGCTACGGGTGACTGGGAGGACACGTCTGGGAAGGACTGGTGTCTGTTCGCCCAGTTCTTTCCCTTGTCACTGTGAGGCAGGACGCTAGGCAAGATGGTTATCAGCATGACCCAGCCCAGACACCTTGCTGAGATTGAGGGCTAGCACGTCTCACCTGTCAGGGACATGTGGGTGAAGCTGGGCACTTCATGGTACACCAGCTCTATAAAACATCTGCAGAGATAATACAGTTTTCCTACCATATAGGGAGTAAGAATGGCTTACACTCCATACACTGTTGGCTTATTCAGATCAGAGGTTCCAAGTCTGCGCAAGGCGCTTTCTGTTCCATGGGCACGTGCTGCAATTCCTCAAGTGCTCGCACCAGCAAAATCCAAACAAAGGCATTTTCACTCCTCTGCAGCCTTCAAACACAATTCACGTGGTCAAATGGCTGAAAGTGATTTATGAAAGGAAGAAGTGGGGAAATACACAAAATGTTTCAACAATTACAGTCTTTGAAAACTTTTGCTATAGTTGCAGACTGTGACATTTGAAGCTTGAAGTAGAAGAGCGTACAACAACATAAAAACAAATTTTACTCTTTCTGTGCAGGTATTGAGGTCTTGAAAATAATGATGTTGGCCACCTGGGTTGTCTCCTTATTTTGACCTCAGAGGGGACCAGGTGCAGAAAATGGTAGAGAGGAATCTGTGGGGAAAATATATATATATATATATATATATATATATACTGCTCAATATCCTTATTCTAAAAACAGGCCTACACTGAATGTATTCTTTATTGCATTCAGTGAAAGCAGAAATCTGAACTGCTATATTTCCCTTGAATAAAATCCTCTCTAGCGTTAGGCTGAATAAAGCAACCTTGAACAGCAAAGGATTTGAAATATGAATTAGCTCAGAGAGATTACATTTTAGACTCCAGTTCTGTAAACTCTACTGCAGAGGCGGATCCTGCTGCCTGCATAACGCTCCATTGGAGTCTGTAGCATTCCAAACCATCTAGAGCAAACTGTGAGATGAGAGCTCTACTTTGTATTCTATTAAAGAAGTATATAGTAGATTTCTTTTCTATAAGCAATTCCGTGTTCAGTCATCTCAGAGAGCCTTTCTAGGAAGAGAGTGATACTCTTTCTTACGGTCCAAAAGAATTGTATGCATCAAACCCATAGCTATGTATTCTATTTTGTATAAAGTATGTTTGAGAGAAAACCACTCTTTATTTTGAGTGAAGACATTTATTTTTCTTGTGTTTGTTGCCATGGCAATACTGTCTCTGGTGAAAAGCTGCATTTACATTTAAAGAGGCAATTTTTATTTATTTATTTTAAAGATAAAGGCAGATGGATCCTAAAGGGAATTTATCTTCCTAAGAAGGTTGCTTTGTCTCATAGAACATTTTGAGACTGAATTCAGTGCAATAAACTTGACGAATGTTGGCCTGATCCCCAGGAGACAGACATGAGGATGCCACATGGACTTCCTTGTTTTCTAGCTTGTATGGAATGATAATCCGTTCCCCTGAACTGCAGAAACACAGGGAGTGGTGCAGCAATTAAATCCATACCATGTACTTATTCAGACCTGGGATATGTCTTACCCGTACGTCTATTTTTATGTAAGGAAGACTTACAGCTATCTATAGGATATTTTTAAGTCCTGCACAAAAGCCACGTAATATATCTAGAAGTCACTTTAAATAGTTTTAACAGTATTTAGAAAACCTCTGGTGAAGATCAGCAGCCCTCCATTTTCTTCAGACTACTTTTGTGTAACAGAATGTATGCATACAAACATTAATGTTTAACTTTCACCTCCTTTAGAGGCAAATAAACATTTTTTCCGATGTTGCAGCTGTGAAAACAGAAATTGAGCAATGTTTAGGAAGACACAAACTGGTTTTTGGACTATAGAGGTTTTGGGTTCTGTCCCCTTGCTGTGAGAATGAACTCCCTGCAGAGAGCACGGCTTCCAACACTGCTCCCAAAACATTCGTATGTTAATTGCCTTGCTGTTTTTTACTTGTGTTGTTTGATGTGAGCAAATTCTATATACATATCAGATACAGGACAATTTGAGGTTTTCACTTGGGGCCTTAACAAGCAAACAAACCAACCAACCCAACAAGCCATTGTCACAGTCACTGAATCATACCAGAGATGTTTGCTATTTTGGAGCCAGAATATGGTTCAGATGATACAACAAAATACAGAATGGATGTACGGATGATTTTTTCTTACATTACCCTAAGTTGATATTGTTTTTAAAACTTACTAACGATGAAAACATGGTTGAAATTTGTGGTTTATGCTTCCTTCAAATATTTAACTAGTCATGCATTTTTCCATGTATGAGACTAACAGTAAAGGTTAGCTAACTTTCACTATCTGATATTCCTTTTACAGCTCTTGCTTCTATATTCATTAATAAGATTCTCCTCTTGAATTCTGCAGATGCACCAGCAAATACAAAACTTGAAAACACCATCTAATTGAGGTTATGGGATGAACTGCATAGTAGGATATTTTTGCAAGCAGGGGGAAAGTAGTAAATACAAGAACAGGATGAGAGATGTCCCTGCCCCCCAAGACTACAAAGGGATGTCCAGCACCCTTATTTGACCAAAACAGCCCTTCAGTCAATAAAAAGCCAAAGCATTTTCATCATTTCAGCACAAGCCTGATTTGATTGCAGAGCAATAGAACATAATCTGGCAATTCAGTTAGAATATTATCTGATTAAAAGTGCAAATATTAGATTTTCTATGCTTACTTTTCTTTTGCATTAACAATTTACTGTGCTGCTAAAAGGTCTATTGTACAAATGTTGATTAATTGTATCGGTTTTTGAAGACTAATTGCTAAGGAGGTTGCAATGGATTAAATGCCTCCGGTTCCTTGTTTTGCAGCAGAAACAGAAGAGCAGGAAAGCACCCCTTAGAATCTCTTTTTTTTTTCTTTAGGGAAATGTGATCTGCAAAGGAAGGGGAAAGTTCAGAACAGTTCCTTTTGAGATTTGTATTTCTGGCAGCAGCCATATGTCCGTTTTACCGTATTGCTTCCATTTGAAGTTTAAAACATGAGATGCAGCCCTGGAAGGGCAAGCAGAGGCAACAGGGAGGAGCTAATTCCCAAACTGTGGAGAGTATCTGAGAGACTCTTACAAATCAAGAGTGCTGCTACACCTATCACTCCCCTTCTCCAGTATTGATAAGCTACAGTTAGAATGGGTTTTGACATGCGTTACACACAGACCTGCAAGCATTACCAGTTCGATAAGTGTAACCACACTCCAGAGTTATGCTTAAGTGCATCTCAATAGGGAGTCCACAAGACAGATTCATATAAACTATTTTCCCTGTTTCAATGTAGAATGACATTAAAGATGCTAACTTGTTCAAAAGCTGCAGCTGAATGTTACAGTAAATATATGCCTCTCTCATGAAAACAAATCCGTTTTCAATAAAGAAATGCACACTGGTATCTGATGATCCACCCTCTCCATGTATTGAGACAAACAGGAAGCTTTGGTCTAGGTAGTATCATTTCAGCTATATCCCATTGCTCATTGTGACGCATCAAATTTAATGATTATAGCAATCTGTTGGAGATTTTTTAAAATACACTTTCTGCATTTGATGTTTGTGATCACAACAGAAAATTTATGCTATTTTATAGTCTGCTGACTAAGCTCATCTGTGCACCAGCTGCATTTTATCAAGGTACAATGTTTACCTTTTGAACTGGCTGATATATTTTACTTTAAATGAAGACGAGATATACATTCTTTGGCAACATTTAGAACCTTGTTCAGCACAATATCCATTTGCAGAAAGTCGTAGCCTCCAGCTGAATGGAACATCAACCCATGGCCATCAGCCCAAAAGAGGTAGGGGCGAAAAAATCCCAGAACCAGAAAAGACGCCAAGTTTATCTGATGAAGAACCAACCACGTCATGTGGTCAGATGGTTGACCTACCTGACATCACGCAACTTTTCTAGGCTATTTTTACTACTCATTGTCCTGCTAGGAAGGTTTTTCTAGTATCAAATTTAAGCTGAGTCAATGGGCAGTCAGAACTTTTAATCCTGTCTCCCTGAGCATGGAAGAAAGATTGTTATTTTCCTTTTGCAGCAACTTTAAAACTGAAACCAGTACTTAAATGATTGCAGCTTTCCTGGAAGGAAAAAAATAGGAACCCCAATTCTCATGGCACATTTTCTAGACTTCCATTAGATTTCATTCTTTCACGAGGAGCACAGCCCAAAACCACACTCATAACCCCAGAATAGAGCTGAAGGATGTACAGCAAGTCAAAAAGCTGCCAGCAAAAGGCACTGAGCTATTGTGAAAAGAAAAAGAAAACCCCTCTCGCACTATGAAACAGTATGATTATCTAGAAGAGTTAACCAGATGGACCACAACTATGAGCCATAATAGCAATCCCTATGTACAACCTAAAGCTACTCTTAAAATTGATTTATTTTATTTTTAAAGTCTGCACTGTTTTTTCCTAAAACAAATCTAGTCAGAAACTGGTGACCACCAAATGCATTTCAGGAAGCTGCTTTATTACGCCAACTTTTTGGTATCCCAAATTTTGTTGGAGCAGTGCTTAGTTTTTTCATTCCTTGGGTTCTTTTTGCCCTAAGAGCTTTCCTCTCTGCATTCTCTGTCAATATGGGGAAAGAGGTATTTTGTTGGCTTTTTTTTTTTAAACAGATGTTAAAACTCTGTATATCAAATCATTTCACCCAATTTAAGTTCCAAACACAGAACTCCTTTATTTATATTTTGAGTCAGATCACCTTTGTTTTCCTGGAGAAGCACTGCATGTAGAGGATATTGACTTGAAGCCATCAGAACACTGAGATATTCTTATCAGTAAATAATAGTCCTCCCTAGAGGAAACTAAGCACGTGCTTTTCAACTTTGAATTTGTATTTAGTTTCCAGACAGTGGTTCTCGGTACGCTCTAACTGATATATTGAAGAGCTCTTTTGCATCCATCACAATGATTTTACATCCTCCACAGCAATTTATGCGTTCTTAAGTCAATTTTCAAATTTCTGACAAGGTTCATTCCTACCTTGCAGGAAACAAGTATTTTCTTTTTATATAGAATGTATCTGAGCCCAATAATACAGAAAACAAACAAAGGTTATATAGAAATATACTTTATATGTTTTCTTGTTTAATATTGCTTAAACTAGCAGTTCCGCATAGCAAAATATATCTTCTTCTCTCACAGGTACAGTACTTGAAATAGAAACCATTTATTTCTACCTTAACATCCCTTGTGGCAAAGAAAACATTTTTTAGTCTTTTTTCCTCATTATTTTAGTATGACATTACCAGCTAACGTGATAAGTTTGAGTATAATCTTGTATATTTAGAGCACAACCGCACAAACTGTTTTAGACATTAGCGGTAATTATCAAAGGTCTAAAGCCTGTCTGGGGAGCAGGGGGAAGCTCACGCAGGAATTTCATGCACTGTTGGAAATCCCTACCAGACTGTGTTGTTTGTTTCAGAAAGCAGCTAAAAGATGTGTCTTGTACTAGGAACTTTGCCACCGCCTTTTTCCAAATAGTCTTTTAGTTCTTAGGAAAGTTGAATGCAGTTCCTCTGTGAAAAGTGGAGCACAGACAGTCTCTCAGCCTGTCTAGACATTCTGGATACTGAGTGTTTAATGTCCTGGTATAACATAGCTGGACTATAGCAGTGGAAAGTGATGAAGGCAGGAAAGACAACAGGCAGAAATTCTGGTTTAGCAGGCATAAATACACTACTGCTTTAGCTGCTCCATACTGGTAGCCTGCAAGAGGCTTGGGAACAATTGCCTAGATTATGTCAAGGAAGCTTTGTCTAGACAAATCACAACTTCTTACCACAGAGCTACACCCTTTTTTCTATACCTATTTGCTCCAAGAAGTAGTTGGAAAGTACTATTAACTAGCAAAAAAATCAACACTAAAAGTCACAGTCCAACAAGTCCAAAATGGGAAACGGGAGCTGGCTTGTTATGTTTTGCTTTTAGCCATATTCCTACATGGATGCTGTTCTTTCACATGCTCTTTTTCATTTTTTTTTCATTCTTAAACACAATTTGAAGGAACAATTCACCAAGATCTGAAAACTAGAAATAATACACAGGAAAATGTACCTCAGAGAGCAACCCAAAAATGAGGAACCTCAGTAACTGCTCTCTGAAGTGTTCAGGAGCTGCACAAATGATTGATGTACAACATTTAAGCACATTAATTAGCTGAATGAAGAAACATGAAATAGCCTTTATGACTTTAAGTGGCTGTAGAATTCAATTAAGTGGTTGACCTGCTTGGTTCTCAGGTACAAAGCAAGTACCACGTTCCATGAACATTAGCACCAAAGAATTTTTCAGCTATTGCGAAAATTGGAAGATATTCTAACTTATTCCATTTCCCTGCAGATGATTTGCATCACAACTGTACGCACCACTAAGATCTCTTGTATTAATGAGTTCAGTCTCCAATTGGATTACCAGCTACCACAAGGTATATGCCTTCAGGCTCATTTTATGTAACAAAGATCACTTAAACAACATGAAACATGAAGCGTTGGATTGCTGGGACACAGCTTATACACAGGGTTCAAAGCAGACTAAAACATGAGAAAACTGGAGATACTAAGAGACTTCAAATCCAACACAAGGTGTTTGTTATAACCATTTCCTTGAACTTTCATTCTGTCCTTCTGTTGTTACTAATTCTAGAAAGAAAAAGGCAATGGATTTGCATTAGGTCAGGGCAGATGGGTGTCCCAAATTACAGATTTAATAAGAGCTGTATAAGGCTTCTTCCTACTAAGGGACTGTCACTCCCCAATCTGGACCATCAGTGTAACCACACCAGCTGGCTCACAACCTTCCTTGAAATACTACCTTTCTGAATCATCTCAAGTAAAGCTCATGTAAATCCTGATTCAGGAAAATAGCTTCACCTGAATTACAAAGCCAGCAGAATCAATTTCCCAGCATTTCCTGAAGTCCAAGTTACCTACTGAAGTTTTAGATACAGGCCAACTTGTACCAGGGAAGTTTTTGCCTGTTTTGTTCTCTCATTACAGTGAAGATTACTCAGATGCTTTATAGTTTGGAGTCAAATGTGGTTGAAAGAGAAAGAAATATGAAAGGAGAAGACAAATAGATGCCTAGGACACAAAGGTTTATTTTTATTGCCTATTCATCCTCTTCAGCTATTTCTGTTACCAGAGCCCACTAGTATTTTGGCCTATTACTCTTGAAGTATGATCAATACCCAAGTGTAGGTGTAGATGTGAATCATTAGTACAGTAGTTTGGCAGCCATTGAGTTCTTGGATTTAGGATTTGATACTAAGAGCAAGGCCACCTTCAGATCATTCAAGGAAGGGAGTTAAGTCTCCTGAAGAGCCCTTGGGCAATTGTGTCCTGCATGAAATTAAAAATGCTAGAAAATACTCATTCAAGTTTCTTCAGCAGATATTGTATAGAGAGCTTTTGAATACTAAAAATCTGCACATCCTGAAGAAGAATGTTCCTTGGGATCCCTGCAGATCATTCTATAAAATGTTGCTGGACAGTAGCAGACAAGTGTTTTGCATAGGCAGAATTTTGAAAAGACTTGTTTCTTAAAATAATAGAAATTTCAGGTGTAGATGACCTTAGCAACAGGAAGAATAATCATACGAAGAAGTGTGATCTTGCATCATTTACACTAGAAGTAAAAGCAAGGCAGATACCTGCAAGTACTGAGGACTGAATACTTCACAGATCCTTCAATCCTATAATGTTTATCCCAATTCAGTCATGTTTACTGTCAGTTGATGCTTTGGCAACAGAACAAGCGCCTATGTAAATTTTTGACCTTGACTTATAGTTGGGGCTTCAGGGAGATAAATAACTCCTTGGTTTATGCCTGCACCCACAGAGCTGGTTTGCTATGGACAAGAGCTATCTACCGGGTAAACTTTGGCAAGGTAGACCAGACTTGTGCACTTCTCAGACTGTCATTAGAAGATGTAAAGTTTCATTGCTGTTCTTACATTAAGGAGTCTTAAATCAGTTCCCTTTCTGGGCTAGTTTTAAGAATAGCCCGAACAAATGTAACAGGTAGACTTTGGAACACGCCTAAATGTGAACAGCAAATTAAATGGAGATACTACTAGCTCAGTAGAAAAATTCTGATAATTTTGATAACAGGGCCAGAAAAAAATTAGGAAACCCTATCGCTTAATCAGCATGGAATCAGTAACATTCTGCATCTGCATCCTGTACACTATGAAATGTTGAGAAAACTTGTACCAAACAGGTAAATGTTATTTAATAACGGTTATTACTGAGCTGTAGGACACAACACTAATTTGTTGCCTTTCCTGACACAGAAACTTAACAAGTCTGGTGGCTGGAATATAAGAAAGAAACCTATATATCATTTTAAATTCAATTTTGAGCTAATCTGCTGGCAGGAAGAAAGAACTATCATTTCATGAATAAAAATAGCAGTCTGAAGAGTTAGTTAAATGGTAGATACCACGTGTGATGGTTACTGGTGTGGACAAAGATGATATCAAGAAATTGTCCTTTCACGATACATAGATTATGATATTGCAAAAGTAATACTATTACATTAAGAAAATGTGAAGGAATTTGTATGGAATCGCAGTGGAAGATGTTAAAAGAAAAAGAACAAAAAACTGAGGAGAAAAGATAGTGTTGAACCTTTAAAAAAAAACAGCATTAGCTAGATGATCTCTTTTCTTCAAATGACCTTCCATGAACTTTTCTCTCTACCCTGATGTCAGAAAGACATGGCATTTCTGTTTCCACTCACCCAACAAGGAAGTACTCATAAATAATGTTTTAAAATAACCTTTCCTACTTAGCACATAATTAGTGATAACTAAACTCAGTTATCTCCCATCTTGGATATGGAGCTTTCCCAGCTTTCCGGATATCTAATTAGTTTTTTATTGTGCATCATGCAATAGTCTTCTAAGTTACATCTTTACTGTAACCATTACCTGTTGTAGGTATGTCAGAGTAAAACCAACATCCAAAGAATTTCAACCTAAAGCTGCTATCAGCAAAAGCCCTTACCTCCAGAAATGTCAAAGCCGCAGCAACTTGCAAGTAGACTGGAGAAATTCAGCAGGGAGGAAGTTACGGGCATGAGAGCAATGACACAGTCCTTAATGCTGATCTCTTGTTTTTTTAGAGTGCATGAGAAGCTTTAGTTGAGATTTGAGTATTAATCAAGCTTTAATGATTTTGCCTCCTGAGTCAGGGTTGCTGAAGGTGCTCACAACACTTCAAGCGTTCAGTTGAAACAGAAGGTTTCAGTCCCTCCTTTCCCTGTGTTACCTTTATTAGTCAAGGTCTCATGTAATATATTAGTTACCCCCAGTGAGGATAAACATCCTGGTCCAGCTCCTAATTCAAAGAGAATGGATACATTTATTTTAGTGGTAATTATAAAGTGATTAATTAGGCATCATTAATTCATCACACAATGAAATTCTACAAGGAGTCCGATACTAACCTGGGGTGGATGCTTCACATACAGAAGAATTGTTTCCACAAGTTTTTTTCTTCTTGCTGTTGTCAATCTGCTGGTTTTCAAAGCCTCATCACAGTAAAAAAAGATAACAACATCTTAGTGTTACATAACAAGGAGCAAAATAACCCATGAAGTTGGTGTTTTAGGAGTTTGTATGGAACAAGTATTTCTATAGTTACACTGCTACCTGATGCACTGTCCTTAGATAGCTTAGTTTTGAGTAGGCAGATAGACCTTAAGAAGTCAACACATTTTTGAGGGGATGCACAGAAAGCTATATTTAAGTTGGGGATGCCTGTTCATAGGAAGTGTTCAGTATCAGGTTGGACAAAGCTTAGATCAAATGAAAGATGTCTCAGCAGGGCAGTTGGACTGGATGATCTCTAGGGTCTCTTCCAGTCCAAACCATTCTGTGATTCTCTGGTTTATTCCATTTAGTCATCCATCTTTCGGTTATTCCTCACGTTACTAACAGAAAGACTAACGTGGTGTAAGGACAATACAGGAATGAAACAGCAAAGGGACCAGCACAAATGGGATGGTACTGCAAAGGAAAACAAAGGTGCTCACCTGTCTCTAAGGATCACAGGATCCACAATGGAGGGATCTCCAACCAGAGATCCTTCCCCAGTGGCAGTCAGCCCTTAAATGGGGTCTAAGACAGATGCAGACAGACTCCATCTCTTCTGGCCACACAGCTGGACTGCCTTCACCAGTGTTCCTAGGGCTGACTCAGTCCTTTCCCCAGGTGCTCAATCAGTGTTTCAGGCTGTGACTCAGCAGATGCTACACACCTCATTAACTGGAAGAGAAAGAAATGCTAGAGTCAGAGCATGTCTTGTTTTCATCTCAGTTGCAAATTCACTGTAAAACAACCCCACAGCATTCCATATTGTTGTCAGCACTGATAGAGCGGCACCATGTGAATTGCAATGTTTTCTAGTACAGATGTGGTTGGAGTGATTTGCAAATACAATAAGCTGAAATCTTCCTCCTTTGTGTGCAGTAGCCACAGCTAGGATGACATTAAGGAAGTCCTGCAGGCAATAGGTGGGTGTGGAGAGCGGTGGTGTATTTACCTGCAGTGTAAACACTGCAGTAAATTTGCAGCCCTTTTACAAGTAAGAAGTCTGATGCACAGGAAAGGATCAGGATTGGTGAGCCAACAGCTTTGAATGCAGCTGCAGCTGTAGACAATCAGAGATAAGCAGTAGTGAGTCACCGTATGGGATGTTAGTGGGAGATCTGGGGATGTAATCCTATAAGACTCATCTCTTCTGCAGTGCATTTTTGCATTTCCTTCTGCACCTGTGTTAAATAGATGCCTTTAAATAGTGATATTTGTTTTTTTTTTTTGTTTTTCTTCTTTCTTCTAAGGAAGTAGAAAATGGATCTAAGTGTGTACACCATAGAATTCTAGGGAGAGCTGATTCAACATCTATTCCACTTAAAGGTTGTGCCTGCAACATCATTTTCCTTTCCTCGGTGAATTTTTCTTGCTGTGGAGTGGAAATAGCCATTTCTAAATGAAGTGTTCATCTGTATGCAGAAGGTGCAATTACTGACAATACAGGCTGTGTTGTACTTCGACTTGAAAGTTAGAAATAGCTCCTTGTAAAGATCTTAATTTTGCTGCTGGCCTATGAATATAGTTTCAGGGATGGGGAACTGAGAATATGTGGGTATAAATAAGTAATTTAGCAGTCTGTGACACTTCAAGGATGTCATTAGTAACGTTCCATGTATGATAGCTTTTTAGGTGATAGAATGTCCAGCTGAAGTGGGGTAAATAGCCATAGAAGCCATTCGTTGAAGATAGAAACAGCACTATTAATGTCTTTTCAATTCCAGCAAAAGATGGAAGATGCAGTGATTTCAAAATCATGGAAATAGCTTTTCTCATTGCTTGAAAGGATAGAAGAAAACTGATTTTTTTGTATCAGCCTCAAGCACTTCAGACACAGGATGCTGAGGTGGGAGGTGGGCTGAGAGGGGAGAAGCACCCACAGAGCAAGAGGAAATAGTTTCCAATGCCTGAGACGTGGCAGGGACTGCACAGAAATTGCAAGAGCTGGAGTGAGTTTGAGTTGGGTTGTGCAGAGAGGGGTACGGCTGAGCTGTTGGGTTTGTGGGTCTGACGCTTGGCTCTGAGTCCCCACAGCTCTGGAAATCTGGGGGAAGAAAGCATCTGCCCAAACAAATGGTGATTTGTTTGTTTAGTAGGGAGAAGCTGTAGAGGCAGTGAAGTGCGGTACCGGGATTCCTCCTGATCTCTTGATTTTGAAACATTTCACTTGGATTTCGTTTAGTATTCTCCAAGCTTGACAACATCAGCTCTGTTTTGGTGTTGCCTGTCTCTGAGTGCTGCTGCTGAGCTCAGGGAAGATGACTTCTCTGGCACCTTAGATTAAATTGAGAGGAGGCTTCCTTCTCCATTTGCTTCAGAAGATGCATCCATCCATATTGCCCTTTATCCTTTCTTTCTACAGATTACGATATTTAAAGTCTTCAGTTCAAGTATTTACATGAATAGTGGTCAAGGATGTAGAGGAGGTACTGCTTTGAAAGGGGGATGATTATTGATTGGTCTGACTCCTGCAAAGGCTTCTGAGGCAGGAAGAAATCCTACTGCAATGTGATATGATAGAGCACAGAGCGTTTACAAGCTGGTCTCTGTATCTTCAGAGCTTAGGCCCCAGCACAGCACCACTGCTTTAAGTTCTGCTGCAGCTGGAGGCTGAGCTGATTTATCTGCATGCTGAGCACTCAGCGCTCTTGCTGTTTCCAGCTCCATGAGGAGATGGATGGATGGTGAAAAGAAGGAAGCAAAGAAGATGCTGGGAGGTACGGTGCAGAGCTGGGCAGAGGGCCTGATGGCTTTGCTTGGCATCTGGGAACTGACAGCTGGAACTTACACCTAAACATTAATGACATGAGTTCTGAGCTATGCTGGAACTTTATGCTGGTGTCATCGCTTTGTGAGGTGATGACACCAGATTCATTTGGAACAAATAAAACAATACTTGATTCTTAATACTCTGAAGTATTCTCGTTTTCATAGCACTCTATGATAAATTCCCAAGCTTAGCCAGTTGCAATCACGTAACTCAGCCTTTTTGGCATATTTTATGGTTTGTTGCACATTAATGTAATCTACTTAAGTGTATAATTCAGTAATAATCTCAAATTACTCTTTGGCTAAACAAGAGGGAATCTAATAAAACTATAAAGACTTTTGATATGAGTAATACTTATTTTGTTGCCCTCGTAACTGCTTTTTATACTTGTTATTCATGAAGTGCTCCACACTTTTGTGTCGTTTTGCTCATTCTGCAGGTTTTCGCTCAGTGGTTGCATTACCTTCAAATGAAGGGCTCATTTTGCTCAAATGCGATGCATTTTAATTCTGCAAGTTCCATGGAACGCATCTCTGTGCACCCTCAGTCTGCTGCCGAGGTGGTGCCGGGCAGCTCTGGGTTCTTACTAAGAGTTATACCTTGTGAAATATTCTAACACTCCTTGTTGTTCTCTTTCTTTAATTAACTTCTCTTGTACCAGAAGTTATTTGTTCCACTGAAAAATAGGGGAATGTGCTGGGCTGGCACTTCTGAGTTATTGCTCTCACCTCACAATCTATTTTTCACAAAGTGCGCTATTCAAATTTGCTTTCCAGCATTAGATGAGAGATCATTAACCTGCCCTATTGAAAGCAGGCATTCCAGCAGAGAGCAGGAGTTCAAAAGAGCTGCTTTGCTTGATATCAGGATGGAAAATACCTTAAAACTCAGTCTCAGTGTTACTACTCAGGCCAAGCAGAACAAGAAGGAATTGAGATGAACCAGTGCATAATGAGACTGTGCTTTGTGGCAGAGCCGGAGCTCTGAGTGGAGGCACGCTATGCTCAGTGCCTAACGGTGATACTGGGGGCTGTGGGACAAGGCGATCCACGTGCGGGGTGCTGTGGAGTTCGTGCCTTTAACAGCTTGCGAGGGATAAACATTCCCTTACAGCTCGGAGCTGGCAGTAAGGAAAGATGGATGCTTGGCCGCTTAGGTAACACACATCTAAACTGGAGGGAAGAAGAGGCAGTGCAGCAGCTTGCGGATCCAGTCTCGAACTGGAAGCCGTGAATCGGCTGTGCCAGCAGCACTCGGGCTCCCGGTGCTCCGCTCCCAGATCGGTGTACCCGAGCCCGGTGTCCGGGCTCCCCGGCACTGCCCCTCCGTAGGAAGAGAGCCAGGCGCGGGCAGAGCCTCGGGAAGGGGGCCGTGCCCGCAGCCCTTTTGCGGGACCGGTCCCACGGTCTTCCCGGGGACGGGCTCTGCGGCCGGCGCCGCGTCTCCGCTCCGCTGCTCGGGGGACGGCGCAGGGCCCAGGACGGGACGGGTGGCCGCGCCGCCCGGCCTCTCCCCTCTCCGCGCCGGGCAGGTGACGGCCGCCTGGGCCGTGCCGGGCGCCGAGCTCCCCTCGGCGTCCCCCCGGGACCCGGGAGCTCCGAAGGGGCCGGGCGCGGCGGCCGAGGGACGCCGGACTCTTTGCCGCGCGGCGGCCGTTCGCCCCCTCCCCGCGCGCTGCCTGGCGGAGGGAGACGGCGCGTGGCGCCGGTCGCCATGGCAGTGGGCTGCGTGGGCGGAGTGGTCGGGGCCGCAGCGCGGCGGTGAGCGAGCGCGGGAGGGAGGGAGCGCGCGCCCCCGGCCCTCCCCCGCCCCGCGGTGTTTGCGTCGCGCTGCAGCGGCGGAGCGGCCCCCGGCGCGGCCCGGCCGAGGGGCGCGGACCCACCGCGCTGAGGGAAGAGCCCCGCGCTGCCCCCGCCGCGCGCCATGGGCGGCCCGTAGGGCGGCGGAGCGGGCTCGGCGGCGGCGGCGGCGGCGCTGCGCGGCGGCCATGGCGGTGGCGGTGGAGACGCGGCCGGAGCTGGTGGGGAAGCGGTTCCTGTGCGTCGGCGGCGGCGAGGAGCCGGTGGAGAGCGGGCGCTGGCGGGCCGGGGTGATCCGCGCCGTCTCGCAGCGGGACTCTCACAGCCCCGACCTGGCGGTAAGCGAAGCCTGCGGGGCCGAGGCGGGGGGGCGGCCGGGCCGGGCCCGGAGTGACACAGCCCCGCGGCGGGAGGGCGGGTGGCGCCGGGCCCCGCCGGGCGCTCGGGGAACTGGGCCGAGCGCGGGGAGCTCCGCACGGGGCTCGGCCGGGCCGAGGGGACGCGGCGGCGAGGAGGGCCGCGGGTATGTCATTGTTTCCGCTCCTTTTATGTCCGCTGTCACTGCGCGCTTCGAGGCGCGAGTACGGGCGCGGGGGGCCGGACCGCGGCGGGGGGCACGGCCGCTTTTCCCGGGGGCAGCCGCGGAACGCGCGGTTGGTGAGGCGGAGCCGTGCTGTGCCGTGCTGTGCCGTGCGGGCTGCGGCGCGCGGGGCCGTCTCGTTCCCCGCTTTTGTGTCGCTCGGCGCTTCTGGAAGCGCGGTTGCACGCACCGCTGCGGTCCGCGGGCTGCGGACGAGATCGGGGTGCTGCGTGTGCCGGGGGCGGCGGGAGGCGCGGCGCTGCTGTTGGTGTGGGGTCGTCGGGCGAATGGCCCCGGGGGTTCCGGGCCGCCGCCGCTCCGTGTGCCGGACAGGGCTCGTCGTGGGGCTCCGGCTTCCACACGGCCCGGGCTTTGGGCTTTGTTTGGAACACAGAATGTGTGCAACACCTGAAACGCTGCTGCTTTTCTGGACTATGCTGTGGGTTGTTGGTTGTTTCCTCGCTCTCCAGGTGTAACTCATGTTGCCCGTGGCCATCAGTGCGGTGCCCCGTGTCTCAGCTTTGGCTCTGTGAGTGTGGCTCGCAATACTTTGTAGAGCCTGCTCTAGCGTTCACACAGGGCAGGATTTCCCACGGCCCATATACAATAATGGAAGAGCTTAATAGCGGGCAGGGAGTTATTTGCTGGTATCTGTAAAGCAGAGCCGTAATTTGTGAGCTCAATGGGTAGAGGTGCCGTAAGGAGGGCTGAAACGAAGGGCACTCAGCCAGAGCATTTAGGGACTCTGCCTCTTACTCAGCAGGTATCAGGTACCGCACTGCTGCCCACTGTGTGTGTGTGCTGCTCTTGCAAACTTTGGTGGCCCGGTGTTCTCTTCCAGCGCTCTTCCCCTACCAGCTGGTACCAGGCCTCTGGACAGTCGCAGGGCACAGCGTGTGGCTATCTTGTTTCCTGTTCTCTGTCCCCAAGGCAGGAGCAGGTACAAATCACAAAGAGTGGAGGAAGCTGCGATGAGGCTTCTGTTGACAACAGGTGGTTTCCTGGGTCAGGCTGTCCTTCTGCACTGGTAATTAATCTCTCTCTAGTTGATATTTGTCAGTGTGAGCAGCTTCTTCCCCTGCTCCCCTGTGAAGAACAGTGGCATTTTCCTGTCAGGCCTGGTTCCACGTGTAATGCCTGTAAGAGCTGCTCCAAGGCATCCGTGGCTTCTGTTTTTAGGTGGCCATCCCTGTGAGCAGCTCCAGACCCTTCTGCTGCTCATCACTGGAGTGAAGTGGTAATTCCTGCTGGCAGTTTTTATTAGTGTGCCAGTAGGCTTCTGGTCCCTCTGAGCTGGATGGCCTTGATGGAATTACAGACAGTGCCCACCTCTACAAGGAGGGCATTTCTGAGGTGTTTCCAGAGCATCTGGTACTGAATTACCTCTTCGTTCTGGCTTCATGAGCACTGCCTTTTGGTTAGCCCTGTGCGGGTATGGCGTTGTGATGGGAAATGGGGTGGGTGGTGCATAAAGATGGGGTTGGTGGCGAGAGGAAAAGCTGAGAGCTAACAGAAGCACAGGTTTAGTGTCAGCGTTTGGAAATGGGTATATATGGACTAACAGTTCTGTAAATGGGAAGAATCTTAGGGATGTGTGGGCAAACTTGGAAGCAAGTGAGGTACCTGGGTTCTCTTGGAGATGAGTGCTCTTGCTCCTAAATGCTGGAACCCTTCTTGCCTTGCTTTGGAATCCGCGCCTCTTAGTCATCCCGTGATGTGTGCAGATGTTTTAAAAAGCATACTTGCTCTGCAGGTGCAATATGCATAATTTAACCTGGTGGTTTTGTTGATGATTTTCATGGTCTGAATCGCATTGTGTTAGCTAGACCTCTTGACCTTCCATTATTGAGCATTCCTGGTGCATGAAGAGTATTTATTTAAAAGCACGCAAACAAAAAAACACAGGCTAATGAAGTTTTATTTAAATGCAGGTCTCTGTGTGTGTATATATATATATATATATATATACATTTCAGTAGCTACTGACAGAATTCAAAGTGCTTTTCTGCTTAAGTAACAGCGAGTGTTATTGGAGGTAGCCAAGAACTGTATTTCTCCTTACTGCTGAGTGTCTGGAAAAGGCTGCTTGTTGCTGTGATGGCAGCGATAAGCCAGAGCAGAGAAAGAGCCGGCCAGGAGGAAGGAGGAGGGGCAATGCCATACGATCCCCTGCTCTCTGCTGTCCTGTAGCAGTTGCTTTCTAGGGCACAGGTTGGAAAATGCCTATTGAGTCACTTCTGCCAAGATTTGATGTGGTCATGGCAGAGAGAATTTCCAATATTGCACTTAAAAAGTGTTAGTTTAGTGGAGTGCGTCTGTATATATACGTATATTTTAAATCCATTTAATTATTTTACTTTTTGGAACTACTTCAGAGTTCTGTTACCATTCATGGTTTGCAGCTGCATATTGAATATACTGACATATCCCACTGACTGCTCTCTATTATGAGGGAATGGAAGTAGGCTTTTAAATATATGACATGCAGTCCGTTCTAAAAAATATAATGTTGTGATTTGTAATCCCATGTGCTTTAGTTACTGTGTCAGTTCTGCTGTTGTGATGTCTGCACCTTGGAAGGCAAGAATTGAGTGCTTCAGGAGTCCTCACTGTCTTCTGACAGAGGTATCCTGTGATAGCGTATTGTGGCAGTAGATTATCATGGGTCAGGTATATTGCACGTACATCCTTTGTGAAACCCTAACCTTTAGGGCTTGGGGCAGATGCCTTCTTTTTATTTACAGTACAGTTTATATGCGGCAGTGGGGGGAATTGCATGGATAATTCTGATAAACCATACTTTTGTAATATTTCATCTACAGTAATTTGCTAATGAGGTACTGTTAATTCAGTCTGTCTACTGAAGCCATCTGAAGGGAATAAAGGCAAACCCTGTCTTTTGTCTGAATTTGCCCTCACAACTAAGTGAGGGTATATGGGAACTATTGAAACACAGCCCGAACCTCTGATTGATCACCTGAGGCGAGCACTGAGTCAGCCCTGGGAGCACAGGTGAGGGCAGTTCTGGTGTGTGACCAGAAGGGATGGAGCCTGGCTGCACCTTTCCTAGACCCCATTTAAGGGCTGACTGCCACGGGGGAAGGATCTCTTCCTGGAGATTGCTCCTTTTGGAGTTTTTTTGCTAGCCTAGGACATGGGTGAGTGCTTTCATTTATTTTTGGTTATCCCTTTCCGCTGTGATAATCTTTCTGGTTATGGAATCTGGAAAATACCAGCCTAACCACACCTGTCTGTGTATTTGTTGATTATACAAAGGGCAGCTCACAACTGAAGTTTGGTGATTGCAGTATGGCCTTGTCACACAGTCGCACAACTGTGCTTCTGTGTTATGCTTCTTTCCTGCCATACGTTGATTTTAGTGCTGTGTTTTGTGTGTTCCCCATTTTCCTTTCACTAAGCTACTATTTAAGGAGAAGCTGAATGTAGTATTATTTTTTTTTAATGTGTTTGAGTTATTCCGTTTCAAGATGAAATGTTTTTTCTTGTTCCCTATTTTAGAATTATATGCTTAGCAGCTCTTACTTGTTAACCTTGTAACGTACTGAAGGATGCAGGAATGTCTTCCAAAAATATTCTACAGAGTAAATAAAGAAAAATGCTTTAATGTAGTTGTGTGTAGCTTGGTGGTGGTTAGGGGCTTTAGAAATACTGCATGCTTCTCTGCTAGCATCTGGGGTAAAGATGAAGAGCAAGTTGTTGGTGAGGATCCTGTCACGTTATTTACTCCAGCTCTGGGAGATGATGCTAAAAACATGCCAGGGTTTGTCACATCACTGCTGCCTCTGGATCCAGACGGGGGATATTGTTGCAGGATGTGTGTTGCGTGAGTTCTGACTTTGGTTTGGAATGAGACAGAGAAAACAAAAAGTAACAGCAGGGATTTAGATGATTTTCAGTTGTTTCTGCTATTCTGGATGAGCGCAGAAGCCAAGCAGAGCCTTGTGCGTTATGGTGCGTATCAGCTGGGCAATCTTTTCTTGGCTCAGCAGTAAAGAAAACTTCCTGTTTCCTCTCTGTGTTTCCAATAAGATTGAGTTTGCCATCCTGTGTCTGTGAATGTCACCTCATCTGTCTCCCAGAGTTAGTGCGGTTGGTTTCCAGTTTCCTGGTAACCTCACAAAAAGATCAAATGCAGGAGCACTCCTGTGAAGCCAGCTGCGGGGCTCAGCGCTTTGTGCTGCCTGTGCCTCTCCTGCTCTTTGCTTTTGTACTCATCGGCTTTGGGACGTGGAAATCAACAGATAAATTAACTGGTGCTGGTGGATTTTTGAGGGTTTATTGAATGTCAAGATTACAAACAATTTAGGTGTTCTAATTTAGGGAACAGGTTAATTAATTGGTTTGTTTATTAATTGAGTTTCTCAGTAAGTGGTGATAGATGAGGTATGGAAAAAGGAAAGTTTATTCCTGTACTTAAATCTTCCAGGAGCATTCAGAGAGATGCATTGGGTGCGTCGTTCATCCAGAAAGCGGTCATCTTACAAATAATGTATTATTCCTCATTCACATTAGACTGTAACTCCTGAACTTCATGGGAGCCTTTAGATGTCTGTTAAAAGGGCTGGTGCACAGCCATCTTAGGGCTTTTACAAGTGAGCAGTCACTTTGTAAGGAGCCATTCATTTGGTGGAGATGCCGAGATCTCAAAACCTGCTAGAGAGCAGCAGGACTTAGACGGCAACTTAAGTGATGGGAAAGTAGTACTTGTAAAGTCTGTGCAAAGTAAGTTCAGCTGCTTTGCAGCCCTGCTGTTGGTGAGCTGCAGACATGCTTACTTCCCCAACAGTCCTGAAGCTCTGCTGGAGTCAGAATTGAGCTTCCATTTCAGTAGGACTCCTGGTTCTTCTGGAAGGTCATTGCTGATGGCCTAATAAGTTTGCCTGAAGCTGATAGCAAGGAGGCTGTCTTGGAAGAGGCATTCTGCGACAGTGTGATTTTTATTGCCCAGTTTTGTTTTGCTGATATCTACTGCTGCAGCTGTATTTCCATCCTAGCTTCCCTCAGTAGGAGCTAAGGAATGCTCTGCATGGATGTGTGTCATCCATCTGATCCTTCTGGAAATTAGTGTTCATGGCTGAACTAAAGCCGCCTTACTTCACCATAGTGACTTATTCAGAAAGTTGCTGTCCTTAATTGATGTGTTATTCTTGTATACCATTTATTTTCACTTCATATGATGGAATAAGAGCTGAGGAAGAACTTCAGAGATCTTTCTGTGTTTTGCTTTATGGCCTTATTTGGAATATATATGTATCTGAGTGTATGTATATGTATATGTATATATTTCTTACTACTTTTCAGAATTAAGTGGAATGGAGGAACCTGACTACTTGTTTGGAAGCTGCCTGTGTGCATATAGAAACCGATGTTGGTCTGTATGGTGCTTCCTGGACATAAGAGCTGCAGGATAAACATGAAAGCCTCTAGCTGTACCCTACCATAGCAACATTTTTAGGCATTTTGGAGACTGTGGTTCCACAGACATTTCTCTTGGTGGCACTGCTGGCTTAATTTTTAACCCTGAACAGTTTCCTGGTCGGTTCACCATATGGCATGCCAGGCGGTGTTGCTGAGGCTGAGGAGGTGGTATGGGATCACCTGGAGGCTGAGGGCGGGTGCAGCTGAAGCTGGCTGTGTTTCCAAGAGAAGGAAGGGTTGTTGGGCCCATGGCTTAATGAGGTGGTTGAAAACTGGCTTAAATACCTTTGTGAGCATTGTGGTAGCTACTAGATGTCCTAACCTGCTCAGCTTGTGCAGGGGTTTTGTGCTGCAGATAGATGAATGATATTTATTCATACTGAATAAGGAAGTATATGTTCAACATAGCCTGCAACATGATCATCCACTGTCTTTTTGGTGCTATACGTGCTTGCAAAGGCAAGTTCTGGAAAAAGAGATGTGAAATAGAGTCTGCCGAAGAGAAACATAAGCCATCCATATGTCAAAATGCTCACACCTCTGATGCCACAAATACAGCATTGCATATAATGTTTCTGAGTAAATGCGATCTTTGTGCACGTTCTGATCAGCAGTGTATTTACTGTAGATGTTGCAATGACTGCAGCTGGGCTTTGCTGCCAGCTGATGTTGCTGTGTGTGACAGCTCATGTAGATGCTGCTGGTGGAGGAGTTCAGTTGGCTCACCAGGTTTCTCTTTCGTGCTGACTGAATAAGGCTGTTTAATACAATGATCCTTTAAAATCCGGGGATGCTCTGCGAAAGAGAAATGGCTTGCTGAGTCGTTGCCAGGTGGCCCAAGACAAATCTCCTTAGTCCTGCATGTCTGGTGAGGAAGGAAGAGAAAGCTGTATGTTAGAGGAACATTGGCAAGAGGGGGTTTGCTTTGAAGCAGTCTTCCAGTGTATTTCCTTCCTTCTTGTTGTTATTGGCTTCTCTTTCCTGAAATACAGAACTTAAAGTTACTACGCTCTGCAAATATAGAAAACAACCCCAGCGCTGATATGAAACAGACAAATGAGTCGGCACAATCTTAGGAAATGCATAATGTTGAACTTAGTTCCTCTAGACGGTCTTGTGGGGTTGTTTGCCTGGAGTTTGTCATTGATCTGTAATTCTTTCTGAGGCAGAGCTGGAAGGTTTTCATCGTGCAGCCTTGGTCAGCCTTGGCAGCTTGATCATCAGAGGCAAGAGGGAGTGGATGCTTGGAGCACATGGTTCATGGGGAAGGGCTCCATGACTGCTGGGCTTCCAGCTCACAGTGATTGGCAAACAATTAGAAGGTAACGGGGATGTGCTACCAATACTTCAGTCAAATACAGAAGCTGATGTGATGGAAGGCTGAATTAGAACCACATCACACGATCCTATGGACTGCCCCTGTGACACTTAGCTCTCCTGTCTGTACAACTCTGTTACATCCTGACTGTTATAGTTGTAGTGATGGGCAGCTTTATCCAGCAGGGTCTTTGGGTTTTATAGCCCTTGCTGGATTTTCCCTAAATGGGTTTGTAGGAATCTGTTTTTCCATCTTGGTGAACTTTGCATCATCCTGTGGCAAAGATGGGTCAGACTTTAGCTGCACTTTGTTTACATTACCATTTGCTGCTGTTTCAGACATGCTGCATTGGGTGTACAAGTGAACAGGTATCCCTTATTTGCTTTTTGCACACCAGGGATGATTCTATTAGCTCTGCTCTGTTCTTCCCGTGCTCCCTTCCTGGTGTGTGTCAGTGTGGCAGCTTTCCTTTACTGTTTCTTAACCCAGGAAACTTGGAGATATCCATTCAGCGTGTCAGTCCCTACCAGCCCTCAGTGCCTGCCTGAACCAGATTATTCCAAAGCGCAATTTGTTTGCATATCTTAAATGGCTGTCTGCAGTGAGACGTGCAACTGGGTGTTATTTCCTTCCTGCTGGTTCTTTGGATAGATTTAATTTCATTCTGTCAGGTTGAATTTAAATGTTTTCAGCAAATAAAGTAACATTTTAAATGAGTTCTGAATCATAAACATTTTCTCCCCTGTAGTATATTGATGATTTTTATTTCGGTTAAGGCAACCAAGCTGTTGCGGGTTCATTTGTATTGTAATATACCAGGTATTGGTCAAACCTGGATGATGGTGATCTATTTAATGACAGTTAAGCAGTGAGTAAAGATTAAAAAATGTGAGGGGAAGGATAATGAAATATTTATATTTAGGCCAGACCACCCAGATTAACAGGCAGCAAACCATATCTGATCCTCTCATATACTGTCATATTTTAGCATTGGTATATGGGTCAGAATGTGACGTGAATCTTTTTAGACAGTGTCACAAGCAGTTCTCAATCTGGTGGTTAACTTTGCCGTGTAATGAGTTACTTATCAACTTCTGCATGATGTATTTGAAAAGATAATCAATTCTGGCTAATGGAAAGGAATTTCAGTATCTTTGCATGAACGGAAAATGGTTCAGGTGATTTGCTGCTTCATACTGTATTTTTCCTTCAGGTATTTGTAGCCTATATTAATTTCTTCCTTTTGTTTCCTATAAGTTTTGACAAAATTTCCTTCTAGTGACAGTCAGGCCCCACACGAGATGGATTACAACATGAAGAATCTGGCTGTATGTTGAATTACTCGCTGGGCAACTTATTTTCTAACTCTGTCAGATGTTTTTTTTGAAGCTGAATTGAGTCCTTTCATAAAATACGGTGCAGGTTCTTGGATTCAATCACGGAAGGGCTTGCCTTTCAGTTGATGGCTGGAAAAATTGCTTACTGACACTAGCTAATGTTGGTGAGCTCTGTGATAATGCCTCATCCCAGCGGAGCAGGTGTGTGTCTGCTTATGTTTTGAAATGGTTTTTTTCATTGTCAAAATAATTTTGTTGTTGAATGGCTTCCCTGTTAGCAAAGTTGTCTTTTAAATGTTTTCTCCTTCTGATACATCTGAGCGCAGCTCACATCTCGATAACGTGGCGGCACCAGCTCACCAACGGGTCTCAGATGTGGTGTGTGGAATAGAAGTTGAGCCCATGTGTTACTTTTCTGATAAAATAATGAGCAATAAAAAGCGAAGTACAGCGGTTTGTATCTTAATGTCATGGAGTTCTGCAGCTGTTGCTGTTGTTTTGGATGTAGTTGATATCTCTAGGGAGTTCTTGGGTTGGTTGGCTGGGGGAAAAGAACAGCAGTCCGTGGCTTTTTGGAAGTTGTGCTTCACATTATAGCAGACTGGCTGGTTCCAGGTGCCTTGAACTCATGAGGTTAGGAATGTTCACTGATATATTTGCAGAAGTTACTTGAATGGGAATAAGCATGAGTTTTATCTGTGTTCTTCCTTCTGTTCTTACAGAAGAGAAGCTGAGCATGCCTGCTTTTAAGTGTGCCTTCAGCTGAGCAGAGGGCAATGCAGGAGGGTGCAGAATGCAGTTTAAAGACTGAGTTGGGCAGCGTTTGGAGAGATGGGGAAGAAAGAATTGGAATTGTTACTATTTTTGCTGAGAAGCTTTTGTTAGAGACATTGGCTACCCATGCGGTAGGTGTGGACTACCTGCAGGCAGTGGAGAAGCTGCTGTGTGTGTGTGAACCCACTCTGAGTTTGTGCTTCTTGCTGACTGCCCCTGCTGCTGATTTTTAACTAAGGTTGCAATTGAATTGTGTTAGTTATGGGAGCTACAACAGGCAGGTAGCCTTGATGAGGATTAGTTTATCAGATGTCTGGTAAAGTGCAAACTGACTGCAGCTTTATCCACCCTCTGGCTATTCAGAATCTTTAGAATCTCTGGAGGGTGAGCTTATTGTCTGATCCCATAGACCAACAGAATTAACAATTTCTGTTGTTTTTTTTTTTTTTCTCTGAGCTTAGAAGAGAATGGTGTCTAACTTAAATATGCAAGTGTGGTACTGAAAGCTGCTTTTAATTAATACCAAGTGCTTTCTTGACCGCGTTGCTGCCAACATTGCCTGCAGCTCATACCTTTCTTTTGTAGCCTGCCAGTGGAGCAATGGGCAGCGCAGATTTTGGAGCCCCAGGCATCCTGCACAGGAGTGGCCTCCTTACCTCCAACAAAGCATTTATCTGCACGTGGTCAAGTCTGAGTGTCTTGCTACAGAACTTGACAGAACTTGTGCAATAGAGTGCACAGGACTTCACCTGTGTTGTGTTTTGCTGTTATTGTTGGCTGGGAGAAGAGAGCTGGGGTTGTGGGTTCTGTGGTTATGGCATTTTAGTGGTGAAGGCTCCTGTGGTGCACAGTAAGGACGGACTAGGGGCAGTGCGTGCTGTTAAGTTGTGCTTGGAAACATTTTTGTTTCTCCATTGGTTCTTTCTGTATAGAATCATAGAATGGCTTTTGTTGGAAGGGACTCCAAGGATCATCAGGTTCCAGCCCCTCTGTCTGTACAGATCTTTAAACTTTTTCCCAACTCATCGCTAACACGACTTAAAATGGAAAATAGTTGTTCAAATACTGTAATGAGAGATTTTATTACCAGTCTAGAGGAGAATGGAATCCCACTTCAATGGAGTCACGCCAAGTGACCTAACAGTGTGAAGGATGGGTAGCCACTGGGACTGGCTTCAGCTGTGTCTGTAACTTACAGCATGCATGTGTTCTGTGAGATGAGTTCCTGAGGGGAAAAAGCATACAGCAAAAAATGTTCTAAATGTTGCTATAAAAACGAGTGACAAAGAAATCTTCAAGCCTTCCCATAGAGTGGTTAATAGAATTGCACTTCCAACTCGAAGGCATAGTGAAGGGGCTTAAAATGAGTGCTATAAAATAGCATCCATGTGCGCCTTGCTGTGTTCTGTGTTTTTCTTACCTTCGAATGTTAAAAATAGCAAACCTCCAAGATAGTTAGCATAAGAACATTGGCAACAGCAAGTGTTAATAAACAGGGAAAAAGATGTCTTACTGTCGTGTAAGCATAAATGTGAGATGATTAGACTGCTTTCCTTCTGGATATGCAGGTCAAAATTATTGATATTACTTTTGATCTTTCATCGTTCTGTGCAAATCTCTCCATCTGATGTTGTCCTAGGCCTGTTCAGCATTTTCTGTTCCCTCTGTACCCCACTGATGAGCAATGTTGTGATTCCTTTGTAGCTCAGATCTCTCCACTGCATCTTTCTATGGTCCAAACGTTTCAGGTTTCTCGGCACATCCCTCCCAGTGGAAGGCCTCCAGGAAACCTCCCTTCTCTCAGGCTGTAAGGTGTTATTTACGACTTGTTACTTCCATTTTTAATGTGAAGGTAAAGCTACTGAAGCTGTTGGTCGTCTGTCTTGACAAAGACATGAAGGGGTACTTCTGTTAGCAGTAGATGATTACACTGCTCTGCTGGCTCTTGGGCTCTGGCTGTAATAAATAGAGCAAAGATGTAGTGGGGGGCTGTGATTTTTGTTTTCGGTGATCTGAAAGATTGGAGATGGTTAACTTAAATGGCTTTGTATGTGTGTGATTTTGTTTGTCTGAAGGTAAGACGGAGATGTTCTAGGGTAAACAGGCTGTGAATCACATGATAAACCTTTGCCAAGTCACTGTGCTGGAACTGCTGAGATTACCATTTCTATGTGTTTCTGTGTCCATGCAACTGTTTGCTTTGCAGGACTCTTTGACCAAGACCACGCTGCGGTAGGTGCTGTGTAAACACAGAACTAAAATGATCTGAGAGCCTCAGAGTTTACAATCCATGAGGAGAGGGAGCTGGAATGAGGACATGACTGTGTGTTATTTGTGTACTGCCGCCGAGCCCTTGGGAAACCTTGTGACAGAGGAGAGGTGAAAGAGATTTTTGAAAGTGACTCGAGGACGGCTTCTTCATTAAGAGTGTCAGCAATTAAACTCTTAAGGTGTTTCTTATTTTTAAAGCAACCAATGACAGATTTTGATTCAAGGTGGGTCAGAAGCAGAACTTGGCACTTTGAAAGTTATGTTGATAAAGAAAGCAAAATGATGCACTTAAGACCAATGGCTATTACTGCAACAGGGTATGTAATACAGAATTGTGTAGCAGCATTTGTGAATGGGCATGTGTTGAGCTGGATTCTCTGAAGTCCAAAGGGAAAAAATGTAGTAAGTGAGGTATGAACCTCAGTAAGGCTGAAATACAGGTCAGAGTGTAAGGACCATGGAGGAGTTGATAGAAACAATACTGGAACACTGAAAGCTCTTTTTTTTAACCATGTTTTTCTTGAGGGTGTGAACTGTGCGAGTTAGTGTCAGTGAGTGAGTTCAGCTGGTTTCTGTGACCCTAACCGTGCGGTTGTGCTAAGTAGTCTGATTCAGCTCCTAGTTTAAGGTCGGTTTAGATTTCTTTTTTTCCCCCTGCACAGGGAAAGTATTTTTTGTCTGCACCATGCATTTTCTGTTTCTGTTCTATGAATCTGGGAAGTCGTTTTTGAAATGGATTGCACTGGTGATTTTCAGCTTTGTGTGCAGACCATTTGTGGTTTAGGAAACTGAGGTAAGTGGGACCAAGGTACCTTCGTAGCATTTCTATTAGAAATTTAAATGATTACTCATCTCAGAAAGCTTCACTGCTCACATTGACTCTGTAAGCCAGCAGTCACTGGTGTTTCGATGGCAAGGATTGGTGGCAACTTGAGCTATCGGTAGGCTTGTTTGTATACTAGTTGGGTTATACCTTGTGTTTTATGTTCTAGATATGGTTAATGACCTCTTGATTTTCACTTTGTCTTAGAGGTTTAAATAATTGGGAGTGGCACAAGAGTTGAGTAATAGTCAAACAAATGTAGATTGCCTAAACACATAATAATAGTTGAGTTCCTTTTGCTGTGAGGAGCTGACTAATCTGTCAAGATGTCAAATTGGTCACAAGCCAAGCTCATCACTTCTGTGGTTGCGTCAAGGAAGACAGAAGAAATGCTCCATATGTTCTGATTGGTATTCGTTCAGTTTTGCCTAACAAAATTCTAGGTGTTAAGTAGGGTTTGTGACACCTTGTTTTAACATCTCCAACCTGCTGATGGAATCTGGACCACCCTATCGTCAGATACCATCATGATTTACTTGGTACTTCTACAGGAAGATGACTCTACAAAGTTGCCAGGGGAGTTAAAACAACCAGTGTGCTTGTAATGCTCTGAGGCTTTGTGCCTCTTGAATTAAGAGCAAAGGATGATCCTCATTTCGTAGATTTGGAGCTTCTGTGAATATTTGATATTGACCAAGTTGTTGGAACACTTAGCTGTGTGAACATATTGGTTTTGTTTAACAGGGAAAGAGGAGGTGGAGGTGTCTGGGGAAAATAGGCAGGAACAGAAAGAATTTTGTCTTGGCAGTGAATGTGAGTGCTGTTAAGCTGTCCTCCCTTGGTTTTTTTTGTTTTGTTTTGCTTTATTCTTTTTTTTTTTTCTTTGGCTTCTTTGTATGTAAGCCTACAGGACTGGTGCTGTTGAGAAGAACCAAAGCTGGGTACACGAAAGAACACCTACTCACAAGAGTGGGCCGTAATAATTTAAGGATCCAGACTGAGATGTAGGAGTCCTGAAAATGGGTGTGTCTGAAAAATCAAGGTAGCCTTAGGTATCATGGTGAGATGGTACAGTAGGCATTCGCTAGACTTACTTCATCTCTGCTGAAATAGAAATAGGAAAATAGTAGAAACAGGTTTCTGGGACTGCATGGATGACCAGGTTCTGTAGCAGTGCCTGGGTCCTCAGGGGAGGGTGTGCTGATCCATGAGTGGGAGAGGAAGCAACTGCAGCTAAACCCAAATGCTGTCTTCTTCCATTCATTGCTCATATAATCTATGAGATTTTTCTACCTGTACCCTTCTCTGATGAGAGGAAACATGCCTTTATTAGGGAAACACTTCTATTGGATGAATTGAGTTTAGCTTTCCTTCCCTCTGTTTATGGTGTAGGCTGTCTGATGAAAGGATGAATAAGAAGTGAGATCTAAGTAAGTGTCAAGAAAAAACCGTGCTCCTTGAAAGACAGACGTTATTTTGTCATTTATTAGAGTGCAGACAAGCCCTGTTTCAAAGGCACAGAAACTATTAGTAGGTGGTTTGGTGTAGTTGAATGCTGAAAAGCATGTCCAGTCTCTCCCCTCAAGTTCTTTGTATTTGAAGGGGAAGTAATAGTTCTGAGGGAGTGGAAGAAGTGCCAAAGGAAGTTTATCTTCCGGGAAAAGAAATATAACGTAGTTTTACTTCTGGAACACGAGGAGATGAATGGAAGGGAGTGAAATAATTGGGGTTGTGGCACTTTACATCTACAGAGACCACGTTTTTTTGGTATCCGGTGCAGTTAGTCCCTGGCTCTCATTCTTGGAATACATTTTTTAGGCTTCCCCTGTGGATCAGGGCAAAGAGAGCAGAGATGATTATTTTCTGAGCGATGCCCTGCTCTGGCAGCTGGATATTTCTGTCTTTATAAATGTCACCTTAATGAGCTCCGCTATTACAGCGGCTGCTTAGCTTCCACAAGGCATGGAGTGCCCTGGATGAGGGATGCTGCATTCTGGATGGCGCAGGTGTGAGATCCCAGGATTTTGGTGTCTGTGTTGCGGAATGTGTTTACTGCGGTGGCATTGGATGTGTTGACAAGCCATTGTCTGGTGCTAATGTGTCTGCTAAGTGCTGGGACGGGAGCCAGCTTCCTATTTTGGGCAAAAGAGAGCCTTCCGAAGCAGCAGTAACAACATCAACTGGTTTGTGAGCTTTGTGCTAAGTGGTCCTTTCTTTATTCGCTAGCAGTTCTGTTCCCAATTAAAGCAGTTGTCACACGTTGACTGAAAATTTTGATAAACTAAGTCATAGGAACTTGCAGATCTGAATCGTCAGGTGCTGCTTTTCTTTTTGTTTGCAGATCAGTGGGTCCAGTTTCTCCGTAATGTTTTCTTAGCTGGTCTGTGCCTACCTTTCTTCTAGGCCTGGTTTTGCTAATGTGACACTCTGGCCTAATAAATCTGTTGCCAGGTAGGAGCCCGAAGTCTTTGGTCAGATAAACGAGCTGCTGTGCTGCAGACACAAGGCAGCTGCAGGACCCACGTAACTGACACTTGCTGGTATGGTCTGCTCTGGTTTATTGGTGAAACCGGTATCCAGTTGTCAGTACAGCGCACAGTGAACCATAATTAGTGTTCAGCACTGTTGGAGAAAGAAGTAATCAATGTTCTGTTGATAAGGACCTATTGAACAGATGAGATGATGAAGTTTTCCTCTAGGTTGTCTTTTTGGGTTTTCAGAATATGTTTAATGCAAGCGTATTTTCCACAAAAGGCATTCAGGCTTGATTTGAAGGAATCCATCTTCCTTTGTTAGTGATTAATCACTGGAGTTAAAATAACTTTCTATTTCCTATTGAGAGGCACAACAGGATGAATTTCAGGCCCTGTGATCCCCTCCCCCCATTCAGCTGTATGTTCACCAAGTCTCTGTCTATCCTTAATGTGAGTCTTGATTTTCTATGTGAGCTAAAACTTTCTGCTTTACGGATGGGAAAATCTGTGAGTTTTTGCAAAGCTTTTGTGCTGCCCAGAGGTATGCTCTGAGCAACACAGAAATGTAGCTGGACTTGAACAACAACCTTTTGTTAAAGTATGGATCTTTTTAGAGGAACCCAGGTCTTGGTGGTAGTTGCTAGTGCTTGGCTTGCTGCTCAGAGCCAAGTGTGCTTTGTGCTGCTGAGAACTAACAGCTTTGCGGCCTGTCAGAAACTCAGTTCATCTGGCAGTGTCTTCCTCACACTGAAGCTCGTGCATTGGTGAAACATCTTGATGAAAATGAAATGGACGTGTTTGCTGTGAGATTTGCTGTTGCACCGAGAGTCTTTATAATTAATTACTTGAGAATATCAATTTATTAGCTTCCTGCTAATGAAAAGCTGTCTGATGTAGCGTTAGCATTTGTCATGCAAAGATGCTTTTTAGAAGAAGCCTCTGATCCTGGCAGCTCAGACAGCATTTTCTCTTGTATTCTCAGCAGATGATTTATTTGGATCATGTAAATGCACCTTGCCTTCACAAACGGCAAAAGGAGATGAGTCATATCTATTTTCTATGAAATGTACGTAAATAGACATATAAAACCTGAGGTTGACTGACTAGGCAGACATTTAAATGCTAACAAGAAACAAAGCCTCTTCCTGGCTTTATGCAGAGAATATAGATTTTTTGTTTTTCCAAAGCATAAGTGATTTATTGACTCTCAACATCGAGCCCTTCCATTTTGTCTTCTTCTATATTGATATCTTACAGTATAAATAAGCCCCTTCTGGGCAGTGTTTGGATGCGTGGCTGCACATCTCCGCCAGGTATGTCAGAATTCAGGGTATCTGTGAACATGAGAACCAAAACCTCTGGTTTGACCCTATCAAGAGGAGTTTGCAGGTGCAAACATTGGCTCATATGCAGCAATTGTAGCTTTAGTGAAGACTGCCTCAGGTCCTGATGTGCACGGAGCCTCTCAAGATGTCTGGTCACCCGCTGCTACCAGCCACCACTGCAGAGCACTGCCTCTACCCTCAGCCCAATTCCAGGCCTACTGAGCACAGTGAGGAATAGGTATCCTCTATCTGGATAAGGCAAGATGCTGTAAATCACTGCTGTCTTCTAATGTCTCATGCCTGTGGTAGTGAGGCTGCTGGCTCCTGCCATGTTCCAAGCTTGGTGGGAATGGGAAGGCCGGGGGAAAAATGTTACCAGCATGCTTAAATTCAAGTGTAAGGGAAAAAATAATACCCTCCCAAAAGCTTTGAGAGTCTGCCAGCTTCTGTTCTAGAAAAAGAAATGGAACACTGAGTTGTGCTGCTTTCTCATGCCTGAGAAAGAAAGTTCGTTTTTTTTTTTTCCCCCAGTTTATTAAGATTTAATATTTTTTCAGAGTTTTTACTTTTACTCCCAGAGGTAATGGATTGCTATGTTCAAATCCCATCATAAAATAAAAGAGGCAAGTTAACACTTAATGCTCATGCAGGGCTTTTCCTGATGTGGTCATGACTCCAGTTGTGTCATCTTCCTACTTGCACTGCTGTTGCAGTAAGCAGACCTCCCTCCTGCTGCCTGTGGCTCTTATGCTGCTGTTCTGCATGAGCTTGCTGCCCTTTCCTATGAGGCTTTTGCCTTTTATACAGTTCTTTTGCGTTATTCCTGTATATCCAGCATAGAATCATAGAATCACCAAGGTTGGAAAAGACCTAAAAGATTATCCAGTCTCACCATTCACCTATTACCAATAGCTCCCACTAAACCAGGTCCCTCAACACAATATCCAGTCGCTCCTTGAACACCCCCAGGGTTGGTGACTCCACCACCTCCCTGGGCAGTCCATTCCAGACATGGTTTCAATGTCATCTGTACAATCATATTAACTTAAAAAAAGCTAAATTGAAGATCTGCTGATGGCTCTTTATTTCTTATTTTCTGTCCTGAAGCAAAACCCATCTGCTTGGGTCACCTTCTCTGCACTGAGACTGAAGACTAGGGCCAGCTGTGGTGAAATTCACCATTCTTAAACATACGTATTCTAAACTACAGGATAGCTGTGTCACTTGGGGAAGAGGGGAGTGGCAAGGCCAGCAGTGGGGCTGCCCCTAGCTGATGCTCATCCCCTGCATTACACACAGCTCTGAACCACCTGGCACTGCCCATCTTTGGTTCTGATGGCAGCACAGTGGAACCCAGGCCTTCTCTCTCCTGCATTTGCTTTGGGCCCTTTGTCCTGTCCTTCTGGAAAACAATAGTTATTCTGTATCTCACCACGGGAAAGTGCACCCAAAAGGGCAGATCAGCATGCTTTGAAGTGTCTGCCCATGGAATGGGGAAGGAAAGCACAATCAGCCATCCTTACATGTGAACAGAGGGCTCCATGTAGGCCATAGAGACAACAACAAAAATGGCTTGGAAATAAGCAGAAGGCTATTTATCTATTGGTAAGATTTCCAGTTTCCTAAAATGAGGTAGAGAAAAGCTGCAATGATGGCCTTGACATACAGGCTTGCTTTTAAAGGTCTCTTTTGGAAGAGATTTGGTTAGAGATGCATGGCTAGCATTTTTCATCTGATGTTGTTGCAACCTGAGATGTGCTTTAGCAAGTACTGTCTGTAAATTGCTTAGCACGAAGCATCCTGGTTCGAAAGAACCTACTTTTCAACTGAAATTTTATCTGTAAGAATTCTACTAATTCTTTCCAAGGGGTTCTCTTGCAAATTGCTGCTGTGTGGCCTTCAGATAAACGTGCATTTCCTATTTAAAGCAAGGTTTCAAGGTAAGGATGCTGAACTGCGGAGCTGCTGTCAGTGTGCAGTAGTACAATGGTCTTGTGCAGTTGTGATTTAGTAAGCCGTACCAGATTTCGAGCCGTCTGCATTGCAGCCTTTTTGTTATTAATAGTTAATGATACCCTTCCCTGGCTGTAAGCAGATCCTTGTCTGCAGCCCAGCACCCAGCACAGGAGGTAGGTACATGTGGGGTCCCCGCTGTGCAGCACAGCAGGCTTTGCTGAGAGTGCTGTGCGTGGCTCTCAGGGTCAGAGCACCGCCTGGCTGCGGGGCACCCCTGGATTAGCTCAGCATCAGCCTGCTGCTCCTGCTGCACGGGCACACTCAGCAGCAGCCTGCTGCTCCTCCTGCACGGGCCTTGGCCTGCTGTGGAGTCGGGTTATGGTCTCATTCATGGTATGTCTGCAGCCAGTGCAAGGTTCCAATTAGATCTGCCTTCAGGCGGTTCTCAAGAGACAGAGGGGGAGGAGAAGGAAGGGAAGCAGAAAAATCATTTGTGCAACTCGGGAGTCTTTGGAAAAGCTGCTGATGGGAGGAGATCTGAATTTCCAGGGCATCTCAAACTTGGAAGCCACAAATGTGGATATTGCAATGTTGGAAACTACCTTTTATTTCTTGGTTTGTTTGTTTTTTTGTTACTAAAAGAGCACTGCCAACTTGATTTGTCCTTGGCTTATGCGCAGTTTGAGCGTACACCCCTAAATAAACAACAGCTTTACTCTTGTATGCCAGAAACAAAGAAGGCAGCTCAGCCCCAAACGGGGACGATGAAAAACACCGTCTCGCCGTAGGTTTTTCTCTTGCTGATGGGATGATGTCACCCAAACTGCTTGGCCAGTGCATTCCTGACCTCCTGCCTGCCTGTTATCTCTGCAGCCTGAGTCCCTCCGGCTCTGTCCTACTCTGTACTTACGGGCAGGCGGTCTTTCTCAGGGCCTGAGGGCAGGAAGGGCTCGAACTCTTCACGCAGAGAATGGGGGATATTGTCATGCCGAGTGAACGACAACATAAACTATAGTTGAGCCATCAGGAAGGGCTTTGGAAAGGACCGTTTGTAGTTTGTACTTCAGACAGAAATGGAAGAAAAAGAGCGTTATGTTTGCAGCTGCGGTAGCAGTCCTACAAGTTTAATTTCAGATGGAAAATTTTCCTAATAAATGCAGTAAAATCAACATGTGAAGAGAAGGACTTTAAAGACCGCGTTTGGAACGGTTGGCCATAAGTGTTTTCCTCTATTTAACATTCATATTAGTGCTCAGACTGCTGGTGTAGTTTTGTATTTGCATTTTGAAATATTAGTTCAAGTGGAAAGAGTTTTCATACTTGAAACAGTTTCTTTTTCTTCCAAAATCCCTCAGTTCCTAAACCTTGAAGCAGTGAAAAAATCAGACTTCTGAAAAGTTACATGACTGTCTTTGCTGTTACTGAATTAACCGTGCAGTGAGTCTGTAAGTCAAGAGTCACTCTTGGCAGACAGCCTCTGCATAGGGGGTTTGGCAAGTCTTTGGTTGTCCATAAAGGACTGAATATGTGCTCTCCCTCCATGCTTTGGTGCTGCTCACAAGGGCATGAAGGGCATTTAGACCTGTCAAGAGTGTTTTACCGTGCTTGGGCAGAGTGTTGCAATGAACTCACCGTCCCTTGTTCCTGGTAGCTGCTTGCTATGCAAGTAGTTTCTTTGTGTAGCTTTATGTAGATATCACTCTACTCAGTGATAGCACACTCCCTTACATTAGAACTGATGTCTGTGTGTCACGAGTGATTCCCAAGAAGGCAACAAGATGCATGCAGAACTATAGTGCTTCTCCATTTTGATTGAGGTGCTCTGTGGAAGAAATACTGACTGCTGTCAGTGGTCCAGAGTGTTTGGGAGATGCTTAAAATACATAGGGCATAGCTTCCTCATCCAGCTTTACAGGCTGTTCCTCTTATGGAGCTGGACTCTGTTTTAGGACACTCGAAGCCTAGACATGGATTTGTAAGTTTGGAGAAGAATGTGTGTAGAAAGCAGAGAGTTCTTAGGTAGGGCTGCAGGGAGTGGAAATGAAAGAAGTGAGGTACAGTCACAGAAAGTCTGTTTGTCCCGTAACAAGCCCTTCCAGCTGGGTGAAGCAGGGCGGCTTTCAGAAGCCTGTGATGGTGTGTGGAAGGCTTCTGAGAACAGTTGTTTCATGGCTTTAATAGGTGCCATTCGTAATCGGTGATTGCTTTGAGGAGGCAGAAGTCATCTTCAACGTTATGAATTTTGTCCTGAGAACAAAAGAAGAAAAGACCTATTAATTGCAAGCTGTGCCTTGAGTTGGCTAAGGTGATGAAAACCTGATCCTCTCATGAGTGCTGGCATGTGCTTTGATGTTTCAGACACCAATATTACAACCCCCCTGTATTTACGATTGCCAGCAAGAGTGTTTGCTTCCTACTTGTAATGCATTAACTTGTGACATGCCCTAATCTAAAACAACTTTGTTCAGCAGCAAGACAAGCAGCTGCTCTTTACTTTGAGCAGCTGTAATCAGTACCAGAGCTCTCATTATTTAGAGGTGTGGCAGAAATTTTTGTCTGAAGCTGTTTTTTCTGGCTTTTCCTTTACCTGTAGTAGTGCTTTAGTTGGCCCTCTGGCATGGCAGTGTGAGTGAGGCTGGTTGTGTTTGCCGGCAGACTGGGAAAATGAGTGTTGGTGCATTTTGAGTATAAAAGGGCTGAGATGAGAAAGATGCTTCGTGTATTTGCACTGAAGTCATTAGTAAAAGGAAAACTGAGGATGAAGCTGCTGACTTCCAAGGGTGCAGTGCTGTACTTTAGTGTGATGCTCAGGGAAGGTTTATGGAGCTGAGTGATGCGACTCAGAACATCCTTTGCTTGAGGTCTTTCTCATTCCTGGCTCTCTCAGGAGAGGAGGATGTGTAATTCCCCGCCATTCTTGTGTGTCTTAGACCAGATCTCTGGCTACCAAAGTTGTTTTCTTTTATATGATTTTCTCAAGGTTGGCTGGTAAACCAAGACTTTATTCCTTCTGTTGGCTGTGATTTTGACAAGACAAATGATATGAGTGAGGTGAAGCAGGTGGAGTTGATCCATTTTCATTAAGGTTTTTCTTAATCCTGCCTGCAGTGGAATCTCAGTGTGATGGTGATCCCTGTGCTAATTAACTTCTGAACAGAGGACTTTCAAGAGCTACTGAAAGGAAACAACGGCATTGGCTGTCTTTTGTAACTGATGTACTTCTCCCATGTGTTTGGGCTGATATCAACTGTTCCTATTAGCACTTTTCAGACAGCTGCCTAGAATAGACTGCTTTCACCATGAAGGAGGGTAGTTTAAAGCTTGCCAAAGGTCTGTGGGCTGCATTATTTTCTGTTTCCACAATATCACACCATGCAACCACATAAAGTGGGTTACTTCCTATGATTCCATTATCTTTACAGTATTTTTGAAACTCTTTCTAGCAGTCATGGCAATTAGGAGTAGGAACGGTGCATGAAAGAAATTTAATCTTGTAGGTAGATGGATATGTGAGGGTTTGTTTTGTTTTTTTCACTTTTTCCTTATTTTTCTAAGTAGTACGGTTGATTGTTAAGCTGTGCTATCAAAACTCAATGAGAAACAACCACTGACATCTCTGACAAACCCAGAGCAAGCCTGATAGCAAACTACCAGTCTGTCCTGGGTAATGGTTAATTGTTGGGGATTGTCTCAGTCTCTTGATGTAGCAGATACTGGTGTTACTGCAAACAGAGCCCCGATTAGCAATGTTTTGGTATTCTTAAGGGGAAGTTAAGTGATAACATGGTAACTCAGCTTTGAACAAACTTGCTAAGTGCAAAAGTAGGTAAAACTTTTGTCTGGTTTTCGCATTGCAGCTCCACGGATAAGCAGGTTGACGAAAATGTGTGTGTTATCTGGTAGCAAAGTCTGCAGGTATAGTTATCCATTGACACAGAGATGCCTGAATCATCTTGTCAGAAAACAGAATCATTTGTGATTTGTTTTCCTTAGAGACCAGCAGGTCAGTGCTAAAAGGTCAAATCTGGCTGCTGCAGTCTGTGTCATCTTCTGCAGTGGATTTTGGATTCCAGAGTGTGGAACTTATCCATCAAGGCACATTGCCAATGCAAAATGATTTGTTACTGAGCTTACAAGCCATGCACAGCAGCAATAAATAGGTGTCATTCTGTGCATAAAAAATGTATACCTGCTTGATGGTGCTTACAAGGGTTACAGTGGTCAGTCGGCTACTTTGTTTAATTAAAAAAACAAAACAAAACAAAACAACCCCAAACCTATAAAAACCCAGCTGCAAGGCCTGTTTTCAGCATTGAACGACTGATGAAAAAGTTTGTCTTGAAACAGTATTTGTTCTTTAGCTGCCAGCCAGTCATTTGATCAATGATTAATAAATTTCACAGCAGCTCTTTGAAACAGTCGCAAATGTGAAAAGCTCTCCTTCTGATTCAGTGTGGAAGTAGAGGTGGGGAAGAACAGCTGGGCAGGTTGGTGATACGTGAGTGGGGAGGCAAGTAGCTGGTCTGAGGCAGCCCAGGCACAGGCAGTGGGCTGTAAATCGGAAACATTACCCAGCCCTGCAGAGATCTCCAAATTAGCAGACCTTCTGTGCAGCAAAACCTCTGGTTCATTAAACAGTCTCTAAAACAGTCTGTTCTGACCAGGGTGCCCCTCAAATGAGTAATGCCTCAGGGAGATCTGTTCCTGCTGCAGAGGTCGGTATCCTGGCAGGAGGACAGGCTCCGTGCTGCTTGTGGGTAATGGCTGAGCTGATGTATTGCTTCTCCTGCAGGACTAAAGGGCCAGGTAATCTCACTAGTTCTGGAATGGCCTCACTGGTTCTGTTTATCTGATCTTGTACAGCAGGATTTATTTATGTGGATCCTCCAGTCAGGGGAATTCAGAGTTTACCTCCGTTCAGATGTTAGTGGCACTAAATTCATGGACGCACGCTGGCATCTGCTTTGTTTGTTCCTGACCAACAAGGGGGGGGCTTTTAGTGACTGCTGCTTGGGACTGGGATGTTACCCTTGTTTGTTGTGCAGCAATAGCTTCATACCTAGCATGGTACGGGGTTGCTCTGAAACCTGGTGCTTCCTTTCTATTACACCTCCATCTCTATCAGGCTGGATTTACTGAAGGTGCAGCTGTACAATGCATTCGTTCTGCAGGCTGGTGCACTGAAACATTGCTGACCAGTGGCTTAATTTCTATATAGGATCTGCTTATTGATCGTGCTCTTCTGTAATCAGTAGGGCTGCTGCAAGAAAAGCAAACCATGGCTACTTTGGGGTGAAATGTCAGGTTGAACTGTTCCCTGACTTCCGTGGCTTTTCTTCTGACAGAGTAACAACTAAACTTAAGACTTATTTCTGTCAGAGAATCATTTTCATCTGTCCGGAATGCCCGCCTCTGTCTGCAGTCAGAAACAAAATCATGCATTCTGCTTATGTGAAATGCTGTGTTTATGTACAACAGGACTTGCGTAATGCCCAGATTATTTTGTTTCCTTTGACTGTGGGAAGAGCAATTTTTGTCTCAGAGTACTAAACTGGATTACAAATTGAGGCGTAACAACAAATGATATCAACAAATGCTCGACTGTGTTGGAACTTGTTCACTAACATCTCAGAATGTCCTCCATGCATGTTTCAGTGTGGTCCTTGCAGTGAGGGCCTGGAGAGAGGCTACGTGGTGTGTGTGTGTGTGTGTGTGTGTGTGTGTGTGTGTGTGTGTGTGTGTGTGTGTGTGCGTGCAGAAGGCCAGCAATGTGCTGATGGAAGCCTTGAGAACAGATGCAGCAAGAGCTAACTCCGATCCATCAGCTGAATTTCTATCTTCCATCTCCTGCACCACCAGGCAGGCTGTTAGGTGAGAGTCACATGCGCAGATACTTGAGCAAAAAGCTGTTGCTTAATATAACTATTGTGCTTAGAAGTGTTCACTACTTGCCAACCTGCAGTCTGCCCTCTGCTCACGCAGCTCAAGCTCGTTTGCACTGCAGCCGTATGGGTTGCCTTGACCCTTGTGCTGGGGCCGGAGCCAGGGCACAAGGGAGCGTGACCCTGAGCCCAGCTGCTGTGCAGAGCTCTGCTCACGTGGAGCGTGTGTGCAGCTCTGAGGTAAACGGAGCAGTAATTGCTGCCTTATAACTGCGGTCCTTGTGCTGTAATGTGTAAATGTTTTTGGCAGAAGTGAAGCAGATTTAATGCAACTCTGCAATCTTTGTCGTTACGCTTTGATGTGGTTTCACTTTTGTTGTTTTTTTTTAATGCAATCCTAGCATGTGAATAAAATACAAGTGCACTGGAAGAAACGCTTTGCAACTGCACTTCTTTACTCCAGTGGAATTATGTTGCTTCTTTTAGGTCATGTTATTTAAGAGGCTGAAGCTCACATTGACAAGGAAATACGGTCAGATCCCTGGGGGTTATTTGGTAGATGCGGTAGGCTGTTCTGTTTACAATTGAGTGTAGCACTCACAAATTTCTACTGGCAGGGAACTAAAAACCCAAACCAACCTTACATTATAATTGCTTTTTTAATTGCTATCCACTTCCAGATTATTATTTTGCCAGCTTCTTAATTTTAACAGGCCTTTTCAAAAGAAGGTGGTTTTGCTGTGTCAGAGTCCTTTTCTTGATGAGCTGTACATTATTCAGTTCTTTTTGGTTGTGTTTGGATATCTGGTTTTACAGAAAAACATCTTTCTAGTATAATGGGGTGTATTACAGCGGTGAGGCACAGAAAGGCCATGGATGCCCCATTCCTGGATGTGTTCAAAGCCAGGTTGGCTGGGGCCCTGATCTGGTGGGTGGCAGCCCTGCCCTTGATGCGATTGGGACTGGATGATCTTTAAGGTTGCCTCCAACCCAGGCCATTCTGTGATGATAGATCTAACATTTCACTGATTTCAAATGATTCTTCACTTTCACGTGCAGCACTTGCACGTGTTTTTAGATTGCTTGCTCTTTCTTCCTTTGGTCTATCCCAAAAACATAATTCTTTCCACCTAGAAAGAGAATTCATAGGTATTTTCCCAGTCACATAGGGTATATGTTTTCTTCTTGTTGACTGCAGTTGCATGCCTGTTTTGTTTTCTGGCTGCAGGAAAATGAACCCATCAGGAAGCTTGGTTTTATAGAGTTCTGCTTTCAGCTCTTAAATAAGGCCGTGGGCAGACTAAAGCAGTGAAGTGCCTAGTTTGAAAATGATGAGCTTTATGTAATAAGTTGCATTTCTTATCCAGAAAGCAGCGGGCTTGTGATTATTTTTGTTCTCTGGAAGAAAGTTGATCGGTAGTTTCTGTCTGACCCGTTCAGCAGTTGGAAGCAATCTGAAGCCTGGCTGTTGCCATTTGGCAGCTTCACAGAAGGGGTAAATTACCCTGCGAGTCATGGCTTGCTAGATGTACGACATTATCTCTCTGCAGATAAATCAGCAGCTCTGCTGTGCTTTAGGGTCTAGTACTGCTGGGCAGGTACAACATTCCTAGATAAGGACCCCACAGCCCTTTCAGAAGGAAACTTTCAAGAATTGCAGCTCTTCCTCCTCAGGAGTTTCTGGGTTTCTCAGACTGTGTCCTAATCCCAATCTATTGCAAGCCTTTCCAGGCTGCTGTGTTTGAAGGGGTAAGTGACATCGGGAGGATGGTTGTGTTTGTGAATCAGGTGTTTAAATCATTGTGTTCCTCATCTTCTTCTTTGTATTTTACTTTTCTTTGGGGGGAGGAGGAGGCAGTGTGTCAGGACAACTTGCCTGATGGCTTCCATAACTCCAGGGCCCTCTGCCTGATGGGCTATTGCTGGTACAGTGCACAGAAGCTGTGGATTCCAGCGGACCCTCAGCTGCTGTCAGCTCAGTGTGCTATCCTAGCACTGAAATGTGGCACATGTGCTTTGGTGTTGGCTGACAGGGCCTTTCACCTGTTTGGAAGGTCATTCTTGACTTTGAGTGGTTACTTGAGGCTGTGGGACATGGGTAAAGATGCTCTGGGTAGTACTTGTGTGTATATCTTTGTGTATGAAACAGTTTTGGTGTTTTACAGTGGTTTGAGTATGTCTTGAAGAGTATCTGAGTTGGTACTTTTTCTGCCAAGTACGCTCATCCAGCCAGCAGCTTCTGGTGCTGTTTTTCTGCCTTATTTTCATGTGTTGCTGCTTGCCCCCAAATGGATAGTTACACAGACTACATCTGCACCCGCCATAAGAAGAGCAGGGATTGTCCTGTCCCAAGTTTCCCATCTTCCCAACCGGCAGGAACATAATTTTAAAGGTCTACTCTCTACAAGTATTTGAGTGCCTAGCCAAGAGTTTGCCAAGAATGGAGAAACTGCTCTTTCCTGCTCAGTAAATGTTAGTGCAGTGGGAGGCAGTTACTAGGTAGCAGATGCACCTTCCTGGAAAATGGTTTTAGAGTAAAAGGAGAGATTTAGACCTGTAATACTGAGCTTTTTGCCTCTTCCTTCATTTTTATACCTATTTTAATTTGTAATATAATGGTTTGAAACAAAAATTGTGTGGTTCAATAGAGACTAGCTGTCTAAAAGTACTTAATCTGACACTGCTTGAAGTCTATTTAAACTTTATAACTGCAACAACCCTTCCACCTCTCCATGATTAATCTAGAAACCAGGGGAAGCTTCTGGACTTTATTGGAAAGAAAAAATAGATCTGGATGTAAAGAATCTAACTTAATTTGCACGTGTTTTCCTCTTTTCTTTTTGGGTTATCATGTGACATTGAGTAGATTGTGAGAAGTGAGCCTTACTGCTGAGGCTTATTTTCCCTGCCCCTTCTCTTCCAGCTCTGCTGATTTCTCTTACTGGCAGGTTTGGAGGTCTGTACGATTGGGCACATCTCCCTGTGTCCTTTGCTGGCAAAGCTGTCCAGGAATTTGTCTCACTGTGTTTATGTGGCATGGGAGGGAATGAGTTGAGGCTTCAGGATGTTCTGAGAGGTTGGAGGACTTGGAGGCAGGGAACTCCAGGTACTGGAATAAAGACATGCAGCTCTGAGAAGGATTGTAGAGTAATAGGATGAAAGTGTATTTTGGAACATAAAAAACCCACACTTCTTATTCTGGGACAGAAGTTAATTCTGAAAAAAGGACAGTCATAATAAAGCAGTGAATGGTATGGAAGGTTTGTCCTGTGTAAGCTGCTGTTAATCAGTAGAAGCAATGAAGCAAGACAGAGTGTTTAAAGCAGTCTGTGTGTGTGATGTGGAGTAGGTCACCGAGACTTTTTTACTACCTGTTCCCATGTAAGAGGGTTCTGAATTGGGCTGCTACAAGTTGTCTCTGTGCAGACTCAGGGACACCACAGAAAACCAAGTTTTACCATTGAAATGGCATAGGAGAGATCAGAATATGTGATAATAAATCTGGTTTGGAGATTTGGGGAAATCTGTTCATCCTTCATGAAGTCTCAGCTGTTAGGTGGGAATCAAATCGCCTTTCAAATGATAGCACCATGAACTGAAATCAGAGACTAAACCGTTGTTAAATGAGCACATTCATTATGTACTGTTTTTAAGCCTTTGATTTCTGTTTCAGGTGAAGGAAAATTTCCAGTCTGTCACTGAATTTCTGAGAGAATTAATGGCTTGGGATGTGTTCGTGTTGCTTGCTGGGCTTGAGCTATGCACAAACACGAGCGGACAGACTTGTTAAGGTAGAATTCCTTGTCACTGGTATTCCTTATCATTTGTATCCATGGCTTTAGTAGCAGTAAGTGATGGATGCCAACAGTCTGTGGAGACAGACTTTGAAACACCAGAGTAGAGCTCTGCAAAAAGCATCGAAGTACTGCTTTTGGGGGTCTGTTTCCTTGCTGTTGTTTTCCCTCCATGCTCAGATTTAGCTGACTGTGTGATGGTGCTTTGTCTCAGCTCATTTCTTCTGTGAAACTGGGCTGGCAGGCCGGCTGGTAGATGAATTAAATGAGAAGCTGATGATAGCAGTTGGTAGGTTGTTTACGCAATGCTGCTGCGGGAGATAATTGAATACCGCCTGGGTATTTAATGAAATATGGAAGGATGCTAATTCTGGGAGGTAAGAATGAAGTGAGTGTTCTTGTCAGATTTGGTAATTGCGGTACTCCTGTCTATCAAGTGATCCCCAATGTTTGCATTTCCGGAATGAATGAATGTCACAGCAATAGGAGTGGGGAGATGCTGAGCAGACAGAGATGGACAGCAACAAGTTGAGAACTTTTACCTGTTTGAAAAAAGCAGAGCATTGTGGGGCTGCTCGACTGTTTTCCTTGTCTTCTTGTGTTGTGGTGCTACGGTGGGAGAGCCTCTATAGCTGTATGTTAGTAGCTGTTGCCATCTGCAAGTTGGCTTCATTAGACTGCAAGAGCCTGATACTGACAAGTCCCTTCAGCTGCTGGGCTGCACGGGGTAGGTCTGGTTCCTGGAGTTGATTACTAATAGCTTGTGAGTATAATTGGGTATAATGAGTGTAACAATTATATTCATTAGAGAAATGTCTTAAAGATATTCATGTTCTCCAGTCCGACTGTAGCCACTGCTGGGGTGTGTCAGCTGTGTTTAACCTATGAGATGTTGGTAACTGTCACCTGTGTGAGATTTTATTAATTGGCCCCACGGGGTCTGCTAATTGGAACGGGCTAGCTCCGAGTGCTAATGTGTGAATTACGGGTCAGGTAATGATGCCAGAGCAGTGATGAGATCTGGCATTTGCAAGCTGGGGCAAGATGAAACTTTTTTCTGCCCGTGTCTTGGGTTTAGTACACTTGGGTGCTTGCAGCATGAACGGAGCATCCTTTGTGCTGCATGAACCGTACAAAGCGGTAATTGATTTGGCTGATGTGCAGTAAGCAGGTGTTATATCAGTGCCACTGTTACCTCCTCTCAAGTAAGAGGCACCACGTGCTTGGTGACAGCTGAGGCCGTACCCGCTGTGTTAGCAGCACAGGGGCACGTGCTGCTCTCTGGTTTGCCCTGCTGATGGGTGCACGCTGCTGACTTTCTGCGTGGTCTGTGTCAGGATGGGGACTTTGGGTGGCTTTTCTTCTTTCCACTTCGGCATTTTGTAATCCCGGGACAAGGATATTGGTATGATTGTTATGTTGTGTGGTATGCTTGATTAACTTCACAGACTGCCTTCTTTGCTTACAGTTAGCTCAATATTGAGCTACCGTGTGTTCATGGATTATGTATAATTATGCTTTCTAAAGTGATTTCATTTGTGATGCTTTGATTAAACCTTCTTACCCCTGACTATTCACGTCCTTGCAAGAGTAGGGTGAGTATTGCAAGCGCTGTGTGCAGGGATATACAACAAGAAGACTGAAGGAACAAAACCAATTGACTTAGCTGGCTGTCTAGTATGGTTTTGAAAATGTTGAAAAAAATATATAAAACTGAAGTGTAAAGAATCTACAGGCATCACTGAGATAAAAGCATCTCGGCAGCTCTAGTTAATGGCATCGTTTATGCCATTTCATATTGTCTGGTATTCCTTGTTATTCCAGTGCAAAACTTAATTAAAGATACAGGTTGCAAAATGAAGCACTGAGATGCTGGGGATGGCAACGCTGTCAGCCCTGCTGAGTGCTCCCACCTGCCGTGCTTTGTAGCTTTGGTGCGCTGCAGCAAAATAGAAAGAGCTATCAAGGTAGAGAAACTTGATCAGTAATTTAGGAGGGGGAAGCATGTAGTCATCATCCGAACACCTGGGGCAGCAAAGCCATACCTTTCAGAATAACGCTTTAAGCAAAGAGGTTGGTTGGTTGCTTTTTGAGAAATTCAAGGAGGATGGAATTAGTTGTTCTGTTTGTGAAAGCCTGCATTTACCTGCTTTTGCAGTTCACCATGGTACACGTAATTACTAACAACATATTTTAAACTCAGGGTTTCTTTTGGTAAGTCGTGAGCCCATCTTCCCCATGTAAAGTGCTTCCTCTGATCCTAAGGGAGTGATGTGACTCAGTCTGTGTCTCATTCTCTTCTGGCAGTTCCTTTGACCCATCTTTCATGCTCCGTGTAGGCAGCTTCTCACCCAGCCTGTATAGAAGAAGGCCCTGTGGATCCCAGTTAAACAAAGCAGACTCACCAGTCCAGAGGAGCACACTGAATAGTGTGTGATAGCTTTCTTATGCATTCTGAAGCCATGAAGCACTCAGTAAGGCAGGGAGAGCTAGGGCACATTTACAGCTGTTTTGCAGCAGCACGACCTGCAGTTTAGTTTTATTCCTGATGCTTTCTGAACTGCAGATTTCTTTTTTCGTGCTTCAAATGGGTGTGTGAAGCATGCTGCATCTGAATTAGCCAGCAAGGTGGGTAAATGGAAGGAGGAAACATTTCAGTAAGGGGTGGATAGCAGATCTCTGTGCTTTGGCTAGCTCTGTCACTCACCATTCCAGCTGTTTGGGGCAGCATTTTCTCTGTTCCCTCTGCTTTGAGACAATCTCTGATCCCACTAACAAGGTGCAGCTCAGGCACATGGGTGAGGTGGTGCTAGTGGGTTCAGCAGCTCTGGGTGCAGTCTCTGTACAGAGCAAGTGACCCCAGTGGAGCATGCCAAGCTCTGGGTGTGCACTGCAGAGCAGCACTGCTGCTCTTGGGGTGGGTGGGAGCTGTCGTAGACACGTCACACGGAGTTCAAAGCAGTGCTTTGGCACTCAGCCTGGACTCATAAAACTGGTCTTTGCAGGTCCTCCAGCTCACTTCTAACATCTCTTCCTTGTTTGCTGGCTGAGGCCCAAGCTGTGTACTCAGCGACTCCGGGCCAGGTGCACTGTGTGTGCTGACTGCAGTTACCAGGCGGCACAGAGACTGGGTGTCCCAACTCACAGCTGTGTGGGGTTACTGTGATTTCATCCAGAATCATCTGAAAACAGGCATGCACGGCTTAAAGCCTCTCATAAAGATACAGTTGTGTGTGCACAACTGGCTGGAGAAGTTAACCCTGTTTGGTATCCTTCCCAGATGTGGTTTCTGCTGACCCTTCACCACAGCGTTTGGTTTCAGCACTGGAGCTGTGAGGGGATACGTGTGCCTCCATGCTGCCCTCTGCTTCAGTGTTTGCTCTGAAATCACACATGGAATTTTTCTTCTTCTTTTTTTTTCAGCCTGAAATGATCCCAAAGATCACTTAGCAGCATGCACAGGAATTAAAAAAAACACACAAACAAACGCTGAATTCCATCGGTGTTTTGTAATTGGCCGACCTATCCAGTGTGTGGAAGGCTTTCCTTGTAAGTCGGTGCCAGATTATCCACATAAAATAATACTTTATCAGTAAAAATAGAACAAGCTCAGCTCTTCAGCAGTGCTGGAATCAATCATTTATTGCTTATGCATATGCTCTCACTAAAGCGCTGTTCTTATGGCATGCGATAAGCTGCTGAAATACAGAGCATGCTGTTTTTAGCAGGAGCCAACAATTCCCTAATCTGTTAGGATGCTGGGATTATATTTCTGAGGTTTCTTAGCAAGGATTTTAGGGCAGAGTGTAATGATCTCGGGCTGCTTTTTAACCCTAGGATCTTGCTTTGGAATTGCACTGTGGAGGGTTTTGCATTTTTGAAGTCATGGGGCTGAAATAAAAGCACAGAGTGTGGGAGCATTCTGCTTTCTGAAACTGTTTGTTTACATGATGATTAACATTTAAATACATTACAGACCCCTTAGTTTAAGTGTGTAGTTCTTCAGTAACGTTTCTTCTGGGCACTACTTAACAATGCAGCATGGGATAACACGAAGTCTGCTGTTAAAATTGTGCAGACATTGCCAGGTAGGTGAGTGCTGTGTGACAACGGAAGAGCCAGGCTTTGCGAGCATCGGGTTGGGGAGATTTCAGGCTGAGTTTCTTTGCTGATGTGAAACAGTGGTCTTTGTTTGGCTCTTCCAATGGCACTGGGAGCGCTGTGTAGCCTCATTGATTGGTTCCATGCAGTGGAAATCTGACCTTTAGCAGATGTTTGAGAAGCTGCCAGCATTCAGAGTGATGGGCAGGCGAGACAGCTTGTTCCTTGTTGAGTCGATGAGAACTTCCACTAGATTGGTAACATGCGTGACAACGCCAGGCTTTTAAATGGTCAGCAAACGTTGTGAAGCGAGGCAGATTTTCCTGATCGGCAACTAAGAACTTATTTTCTTGATATGTAGCTTTGATAATTGGTTAGCTGATAAAAAATATTTTGATAACTGAAGTGTATTTTAATTCTTTTTATTATTATTATTATTATTAATTTAGATTTTAAGTAAGTTTTGACTCTGCCTGTATTTGACTTAAAGGTCAGTTTTAGCATTCTGTTAGAGCATCAGCTGGGGATAAATGCTTTCAAAGAAAAAAAGGACGAGCCCAAATGGGCTGGGGAGGGAGAGGCAGCAGTGAAACATATCCCATCTGGAGCCCTTGGCTCAGAACAGGATGTTGCATGACTCCATGCAAAGTCTGCTCTCACGAACTGCATTCTAAGCAGTGTAGGAGATTCAGCTGCTCGGTGGTGGGAGTTCAGCATGAAACGAGGTCTGTTTTCTCAAACTCCAGCAGTTAGAAGTACAGGAAAGAGGTGGGACCTCATAGGAGATTTATGTGATGAATAACTCAACAACACCAGCAGTTGCCAGATTAAACCCTTTCCTGCAGGTGCTGGCTTTCCTCAGAGCTTTAGAATTGTTTTTCAGTATGTTACATGTGGGAAGAGAAATTATTTAAAGGATTAGGGGTTTAATGTGAAAAAAATACAAGGAGCCGTTTACCTATTTGTATGTTTAAGTTGTAGAATCAATTGCAGAAGGATTTCTCTATCTTGGCACTGGGTAGTTTGTGTACTGCTGTGCCTTTTGGGATGGGGGCTTAACCAGTTTGACTATTGCAGATTTCCATGGGCACAGTGTACCCCACCATACAAGGCAGTGAGTCAGGGACGTGCTGGTGAGAGAAGCCCCATGAGTTAGGAAACCTGGAAATCTCTGCCCTTTGCTCACAGTGCTCAGGAACACCTAATTTTTCCAGTGTTACAGAACTCGTCGGGTATGTTTTGTAATGATTCCCATGAATTTGTGCCAGAGTTCTTTGGCAGCTTGTTTTGTTATCTAATAATCTGTGTATCAAACCATATTAAGGATTTTTGGATACGTGTGGTGTTCTTATCGCTTCTTCAGAGCATAATGAGAGAAATTCCTCTTCCTTGTCTTTAGACCACGCAGCATTACTTGCGAGTCTTGTTTGTTCAGCCCCCATCTCCACTGATCACGAGGTAGCAGCTGTGGTAGTTCCCTGAAAGGGTTACTGTTTGTGTCTGTTGTCTGTTCATCCCGATCTCCTCCTTCCCACCCTTAGGGGGATTTAGGAATGGGTTTTAGCAGGCATTCCCTCCTCCCCCCTTCTTCCCTGTGCAGTGACTGGGAGTGGGGCAGCTCGGGCTTACTGTCTCTGTGGGAAGTGAAATGCAGGGGAGGAAGACTTGCTTTTTTTTCTTTCTTTCTTTCTTTTTTTTTTTTTTTAAATGCCATTAGTTTTCATACATCACTGAATAAAAATACTGGTGCTCGCAGTTGTCTGCGAGTGATTGCAGACGTTGACAATGTTCAGTGCTCTGATATGTGAGGCATTGGTGCCTCAGTGAGACAAGGCTATCCAAAGCCACGAGAAAAACAATTAAGAACGTTACTTAAAAGAATTGTTATCACGTTTTAATTTAATACTGAGTTAATATATTTGATGGCAGAAGAAAGATAACTGACTGCCCTTATTTGACTTGGATGCTTAGGTGAAATTTTGTGAGTCGGAATCGTTCCTTTCTTGTCCATTGCAGGTCAGCTGGAGCACGAGGTGTATTACACGTGCAGTTTGAAGGAGGTGAAGGCTAATTTTAGAAGTAATGTTCAGTCTTTAAGTGATTTATGGAGTGAAGTAGAAGGCGTTTGTAGAGCATGGGAGATACCTCAGGTGCGGTTCTCTGATGTGTTTTGACAACAGATTCGTGTCTTTGTTGCTATCAGTAAATACTTGTGTTATCTCACACCACTAAGAATTCTACAGCTGGTGACTCCTTGAGTCAAAGGTATCTTCTTACAGTGTGTTGGTTTTCCTGGAGGGGAAGTTCTTTAATCATTTAGAAAACCTGAAGCAGCTCTGAGGTGCGTTAATCCTGTGGCAGACAAGAGCTTGCCGCTGCTGATACCTTTCTGAACGATTCTCATTAAAATCCAGCTTTAAAACGTGATGCTAATTTGCAGGGAAGTTTCTGGAGAAAAATAAATTCTGCAAATGTGGAATGAGTGCTTAGTACTAAGGGGAGGCTGGTCTTCATGTAAAGCAAAGCTTGAGTCATGGGATACATGAAACTAAACCTTAAGACTAAACCCTAATAAGATCTTAGTGGGGAGTTAAATGAGGAAGGGGAGAGGTGAGAAGTGCCAGTCTGCACATTCATACTTCTGGCTTCACATTTTAGTTGGCCTGTTTTTTAAAGGATTTAAGTAACTTCCATATACGTCAGTCAGTGCAGTAGGTCATCTGTTGTATGTGTCATATCTAGCATTTAGAAGCTGCCTTGGACAAAAAGAAAGGCTATTTTGCTTTGCTAGAAACTTGCACATATGGCAAGCAAGTTACCTGTGGTTCTGAGTTAATGCTTTTTTATTCTCTTTAGGATGCCCTGAGTTGCAGGAGAACTGTTTTTGAAGTTGCAGGCACAGCACTTACAGTTACAGCCTGTAACACCGTTGTGCAGGAACGAATGTCCTTCTCATTTAGCATCACCGTCTTTTAAATGCCACTTACTGAAAATACTTTCCTTGCTGTTATTACTGGGAGTGCCAGTTTGAGCTTTTCAGAGTCAAAAAGCTAGAGATGGCTAATACAGTAATTAAGGTTACGTGATTAATTAAGCAGCTTTTCATGAATACTCATTGCAGGTGCTTTGTTCTTCTATCTTTACATGTGGGCTTAAGCAATAAGAGTTTTTGGAGCTATCTATTGGGTCTGTTATTCTCTTGATGTTATCGTTGGATCTATTGTTTTGCCTTAGAAAGTTCTTTGCAAGCAATTGCTAGGAGAGCAGAAGATCCCTAATGTTACATTTCTGTGCTTGTTTTGTTTTCTGTTGAGCTGTGATATATTTGACATTTCTTGGGCAGTTTCTCATGGACTAAGGTGTGTTATGAGATTTATTTTTTTCATGCAGTTAAGGTTAGTTTGGAGGTTTGTGGTACTGAGGTTGGTTAATACTTAGTTAAGGATTAGGTGCACTATAAGAAGTTGAACCACCTTGCTCACGTGATTGAGACATTTACTAGCAATATGGGAAGAAAATTAGATGAGTGTGCAGAATTATGTCTTCTGAGTAACACTAGCAGGTGAACACTGGGAGAGGCTGTCTTCATGTGTGCATGAAGGAACAGTTTCTGTAACCTGCAGGAGTATTTTTCCACCCCTATGCTACTGAAGCTGATAGGCATCGAGAGCTCTGGGTGGCTGAAATCCTTTCTGTGCTGTGACCGTAGCAGCAGCACAACAAAGTGGGCACCTGGTCATTGGAGCTGCTCAGCTCTGGTTCTGTGATCATGGCTGCTTTGTACTGAAACACCTCAGCAGTACCTGGAAGCCCACAGACATCTGAGTTGCAGTTGTTTTCATGTAAGGACACCTGTCAAAACAGGTATCATTGGATTGGAATGATTCTATTGCTGTTCTGCAATATGGGTACTGCTGCGGTGATTGTTGTGACTTGCTCTGCATCATGAACTCAGTGCAGAAACTCCCAACTCAAACCTGTATCTCTAAAGATTGTTAAAACAAATCCTGCAGAAGATTTTTGAAATACAAAAGGTATTTGGTTAAGCTGGGGCCAAACAGTCTGTGTGCGTTACTAACAAGTCGTCATTTGGATAAAAAGCATTTATTTAGGATTGTGAGATGAAAAGAGGATTGCCTCAGTGCCTGACAGTACTGCTGTGCCTTGGTAGTTTACACGCTATCTGCAGAACTGTAATGCTTGGTCAAGTATCTGATCAAATAGCAGATCAAATTACAGATGTCTGTAACTGAGCGGTGGTCACCGAGGTTGAACGAATGAAATAGGACACTGCAGGAAATGGACGAAGCTGTGGTTTTGCTCCCAGAATTGTGCTGAGTTTTAGCAGCATGTTTGCTCACATGTGCTGCCAGCCCAGGTCTTAATCAACACTGAAGACAGCCCTGTTCAGAGCTAGAATGAACCTTGGTCCCAGTTTGTGGACCTGCGTGCAATGATGTAACAGGAACTGTAGTGACTCAGTTCTCTGTGGAAGGTCTAGCCCTGGAATTCAATGTCAAATGCAAAAATAAAAGAAAAAAACACATCTGAAAAATCTTAATCTTTGGAAGCTTCAGCCTGTTAGCATGGATTTTATTTTCCTTCTCTAATGCTGCAGCTAATGCATAACTTGTGCAAGTTTTAGTTATGGATCTCTTGCTAGCAGGTATCTTAGAGCTTTTAGGCACAACAGAAGGATATATGAGCGTTTATTTTTGAATGACTGATGTCTCTAGTATAAATGAGTAGACAAAGATCAACACTGTGAGACAGAGGTGTGGTTCTGAAGGATGACATAGAGGGGCCTGAAGCAGTCTCTCAGTGAGGCAGCCAAGGAGGGGCTCTGCAGGTGGGGTAGCACAGAGTGCCAGCACTAAGCTGAAGGGAGGCTGCAAAAAGGGCGTGATTCACATTTGCAGAACAAAGAAATCAAACACAACGACAGTAAAATATGTCTGGGTTCTAGGGAGAAAGAACACAGAAACTACTTGTGGTCTTTATCATGCAGCTTAGACCCAATTTAGGCAGGACTAGGAGAAGCAGGTTGCGGACTGGGGTTATAAATAGCATTTCACACAGAAGAAGGGAGATAGCGAGTTACTGTCGAGACAGAGTAGGTATTACTTCTCAGATAAAAGATTAGGCTTTAATTAATAGAGTACATTAGCTCATATTTGAATATTTCTGGTTCTTTTATGAAGGAATACACTTCTGGGAAATACCTTCCAACGTTTTAGTGGATAATAATCAATGAAGCAGATAAATATTTAACCAAGTTTCTTTTACCTTTCATGATTCTTCTCTTGATATCCTTGGCAGATTTTACAAGGAAGAGGAAAACTATCTGATGAGAATCACTTTGTTGGCTTGTTAAGATCATTGTTCTTGGGCATAAGGGCAAATGCTTTGTTGTCATCAGAAGACAGAGAAGTGTGCCTTGGTAGTTGGAAATCATATATAAAATACAGTATCTTCTTGCGAGGGGATTTTGGTTGGTTTTTTTCCTTTCCTGACTGCTCTCTTTACACTTGTGCATTGCTCTCGCAGCTCCTGCAGTCTGGCTGAAGAGCAGCAGTGAATTGTGCCAGGCTGTCTGACCACATTCCTGCAGGTGACTGGGAACAGGCCTGAAGAAAACATCTCTGGTACAGTGGTGCTGGGTGGTTGCTGAGTGCTGCTGCCTTAGCAGAGCTCAAGTCCTGGGGACAAAGAACAGCAGTGAACCCCTTCTGTCTGAGCAGTAAGCAATTGCTGCCACCACGTGCTTCATTCCGGCCTTGTGTTGTCACCTTGCCTTCATGAGGTACCACCACTGCACTGCCAAAATCATCTGACAGCTATTAATATTTATCAGTTAATCATCAGTGCTCAAAATGGCCTTATCTCCATCCAGTCGTCTGTCAGATCTGCAAATAAGATATTGCAGCTTTTTAAACTATATACATCTTACAAAGAAATAACTGTTTGAGACTTCACAACAGTAGTTCTTAGACATTAACGATACATCTAAATTATGGTTAGATATGGTAAGAAAAGTCTCCTACACTGCCTGATGACAAAGAATTTGAAAGACTTCCTTTCCAAGTCTGCAGGACCGGGAAATTGTTGTGTAACGGGTGTATTTTAACCAGGTGCTGCTATGATTTAGTAGTTAATACATTCTTGAAATTTCAATATTGCTTTTACTTTTCATTTCAGATGAGAAATTCACTGTATTTTTTGGCATCAGAAGCATTTTGAAAGCGGTAATACTTGGCTTAGGTGTGCTTGAAAATCCCAGCATGGCCATAACTTAATTTTTGGTTCGTGTGTCACTTGGCTTTGCCATCTCAATGTGGAGAAAAGGTTTGCAAAGTATGTCAAGTATTTTAAGTACCGCCAGTGGTTCAGACACCTTTTATATAAAATTCAGCATTCCTGCGGACTCTCTTTGAGAGGCAGATCTTTTTGAGAAACTCATTTAAAACTCTGAATGGCATAAAATATAAATGCAGTTCCCTTCAGTGCAATGTAGTTCATGTTTTCTCTGTCTCAGCTTTCCGTATGGAATATGTGTTTTAAAGTGGTGCGTGGAAGACACATCTGCTTTGTGAAGCGTACGTCTTTATTTTCCAGAGATGGTTTTGAGGCATCCTAGTAGGATGCTTTTTTTTTCCACACAGTGTCCTTGTGATCTTATTGATACTCTACACGGTGTGCCGGTTGCTTAGCAATCCAGGCTACAGGCAGCAGCAGCACCTTGTTACAATATACTGGCAATTCTCTTCTGCAGCCATTTTTATCTGCATCTTTTCTCCTAAAGTTACTTGTTGTCAGTGTTCAGGCATGAATTCCAGGGAGTGCAAAATGAGCGTCTCAAAATTAAGCCTGTTGTATATGTTGTTCATTTCTATGCTTGTTGTTTCCCCATCGTGCATCTTGAGAATACTGTTTGTTTGAAATGAATGGGTTTATTTAACTAACTGTTTTGATGCTGTAAGATATAAGGGAGCTACCTTGAAAATTCTCGTTTACTGAAGCATGTTTTCTTTGCTCCATCTGGTCCTGTTTCCTCCTGCATATGGCATATATTTACTTGTCTTTCAGCAGGTGTGCATCTCCAGTTTATTTAGAGGCCAATACAGGAGATCAGGGTTGTCTTCCTTGTTCATCCGTGTATGAAGTGTACTGAGCTGTCTTGGCAGTGGAAGTCTCTGATTATTATAAGTCTCTTATCTCAGATTATTACCCCTTACTGATGGTTCATGCTGGCAGCAGTCGCTGAGAGAAGCCTTGGGGCTATCAAAAAGGACTTGAGGGGGTTGGGGCCGTTAGTGGATGGTGCAGGAGTTCAGGTAGTGTTCTCCTCCATCCATTCAGTGACAGCAAGGGATGATGAGAGGACTAGAAAACCCATCTGATAAATACATGGCTGAAGGGCTGGTGCCATTGCAGGAATTTTTCAACCCTGAGGCAGTGTACTCAGCACCTGGCCTGATGGCTGCGGATGGGTCTCACCTGTCTCAAAGGGGGAAAGGGATTCTAGCCCAGCAACTGGCAGGGCTTGTTGAGAGGGCTTAAAAGTAGGTATGAAGGGGGGAAGGGAATAAACTGAAGCTCACTAGAGATGAGCCATGGGGAGCAATGCTGGGACTGGCAGGGGGGCCAGGCCAGTAGCTCAGCTGAAGTGCATCTATGCTGATGCATGCAGCATGGGCAGCAAGCACAAGGAGCAGGAAGCCATTGTGTGGCAGGCAAGCTGTGACTTAATTGCCATTACTGAAACATGGTGGGTTTGCATAACAAGTTGATTTCTAGGAGCTCTGGAACAGCAAATGCTCAGTTCTCTATAGACATAGCTCTTTCTTTTGTGCATTTCAGCTTTCTGGGTTGTAGCTGAGGGCTGCCTCTGAGATATAGTGTGCCTGTACTGTGTTCCTCTGAGTAAAGAAGGAATTGAGGTCTTCAGGATAATTGGTATGATGCTTCACGGTGGAGGGCTGTGTTGAAGGGGACTCTGAAGAGTTGTCCCTTTTGCTTTCATAGCACATAATCAGAAGATGGCACCTTTCTCTCAAAAAGCAAATGAGTTGCAGGATGTCCTCTTTACATTTAAGAGAAAGTGCTAAAATGCTTCGATTCATGGGGGCAAAAGCTGCCATCTAGATTTTGTATGCTAACTTTATTGAGAATTCTTCCAGATCTCCTAAAGGCTTGCTGCAATGCTCTGCATGTCTGCTCGCTCCAGCTAAAAATATGCAGCACTTTTAGTATTGCTTTGTGTGCCGAAAGTAAATACTGTCCGGTCTACAAGTGCAAGTGAAGAAGTTGTGTTTAAGAAAGAATATTTTCCAGATTGGTGGAAAACCATAAAACTGTAACTGTTTTCAGGAATGCAAAAAGGCAATAAGGCTCATAATACTGAAGGATTTGGTAGTTTGAAACCAATCCGTTGCTGTTGTTCCAACATTTGTTTAGGGTTTCCTTAGGCGATGTGGACTGGTGCCAATATACTCTCAAATACCCATCTCTTTCACTATGCTGTTACTTGTATGGTTTGTAAAATGCAGCTGTACGGCACTTTAATGTGTAAAGCAAAGGAAGTATGATGATACTGAGAGGTTTTTAATGTGGACTGGCTATGAAAATTGTAATGCAGATGGGAAGGATGGGGAATTTTGGAAGTGTCTGACCATATTGCAAGCTCCTTACTAAAGAGAAACCCTTCTGCTATCTTCGGTTGCTTTTTCATCTCTTTTCCATGCGGAAACGGGTAGCGCTTGTATAACACAGTAATAATTTTACTGCGTTAAGCTGTTTTGCTTTATAGTAAATTGTGCTTTGATTGCATTTGATTAGTTAAAGATATATTTAGAACGGCTTGGCTGCTGGGTAATGCCATTTCCATCAAAGAAACAATCTGTAAAACCTGAGGAGGCAGGGATATGGGGAACAGGATGGGAAGATTAAGTTTTATAAAAACACTCTTCCTGGCCCCGTTCCCTGTGTACGTACAAGTAGCTTTAGTTTATACCAGCCAGGTACTTGGCAATTGCCTACATTTCAATATGTAAATGGAGAAGTTTCTCAGAGCTTAGGGTACGTGGTTTTAATTTGCAGCTCTGCAAAATGCTAAAAGAAGCCGCTGTGGCCCAGCAGAGCACCGAGGCTGTGTGGAGCTCGTGCCTCTGGCTGGCTTTCTCTCTGCCCACAGGGCTGTGCTCGCTGCTCACCTAGGGATGCCGGGCTCCATGGCAGCCTGCCTGGGGCTCTGGGCCTTCCTCTGAGGTAGGTGTGCCCCAGCAACGGGAACAGAAGTGAGCCAATGCCAAGTGTCTCATTGCAGATACGTGCAGTTAAAGCCTGCAGCTTACAGCTGATACTGGAGGATGTGGGAAGTGCTATTACAGGCTTGCCTTTTCATTTGCCAGCATGGGCATCTTGTCCTACATCTTACTGTTTGTTTTCTCATTCTCTTCATTGCCGTGTGCTTGTTGGATGCTTCCAATGGATATCTGTGTTTCTTCTGGCTGTTACTATGTGTAAAAATTTCTTGTAAGAGATTTTATTTATTGCCATTGAAATGTGGCTATTTTAAACGTAGTAGGTTTCAAAGTAAATATGTGTTAAATTGTATCAAGGCCTACATTTTTGTGCTGGAGGGGCTGGAGAGCAGGGGGTCTGGAAACTAGTTGTCTGGATTACATGCCAGGCTTTTTAATCACAGGACAAGGGGAATGGCTTTAAGCTAGAAGAGGAGAGATTTGGGTTAGATGCTGGGGGAAAACATAGTATGCAGAGGATGGTGAAGCACTGGCACAGGCAGCCCAGAAAAGCTATGGTGCCCCGTCCCTGGAGGCCTCAGAGACCAGGTTGGGTGAGATGGGGCTGTGGGCAGCAACCAGCCCATGGCAGGGGTTGGAGCTAGCTGGTGTGCAAAGTCAACTCCAACCCAAGCCATTCCGTGATCTTTCAGGCTATATAAGACTTTTGAATTTCAAGATAACTTTTAGCACATGAGTTTTTGAGTTCTCAACCCTTACTTTCATGCAGCACACTTGTATATAGTGTAATATTCTTTGTTTTAATTTAGAAATATTAAGGATAAAGCTTAATGGGCCCTGGGACTCATCTTGAAGCCAGTAGTCCAATTTGTGTTGATGAAAGAATATTCAATGTGGCACAAATGAAGTTTTTTGCATTATTAAGTGCATATTTTAAGAGATGTTCAACTGCACTAGACATAAATATGTTGGTAAAAGTCCTTAGGTGAGAAACAGGGAACTCTACATCACAGTTCCTAGTACTGGCTTTGGTATAGCACTGGAAGCATGGTGACTGGTGCATCTGCCATCACTTAGGAGAGAAATGACCTGTATTTCTTAAGAACCAGCTGGCTGAAGTGAGTCATTTTAGCACACAGGAATAGGAGCTCAGTAGCCACCAACACTTGTCCTCATCTCCAGCCAAGCTGTGGCAGCGTGCAGGCGGTGTGGCTGCATCCCCAGTGCTGGGCACATGGGCAGCACAGGGCTGCACTGCCCAGCTTTGTGTAGGGAGCAGGCTGCGGGCACGGTGCTTTTGTGATTGTTCAGAGGGCTGCAGGGTTTGTGTGCTCAGGTGTGTTTGTTTGGAGCACCAGTGACTGGGGAAGTCTGGATCGTGGTGCTGCACATTGAAAGTTTCTCCATGGTTGTTGTGTTTTGGCTTTGGAACGGCAGTATTTTGTTGCAGTTGTTTGGCTGACTCTGCTGAACGTTAATTTGTTGTCTTGCTTTACTTGGAAAAACACGCTACGGGCTGATGGTGCTTCCTGTTGGAAAATAGCGAGTTACAAAATTAGCGCATTAATGCCAATTATAACTATAATATCATCCCGGAGGGAATTCTGCCTTTCTGCGCAACTGTGTACGTGGTGAGAGGCCTTGAGCAGCTCTGGCAAAGCAAACTGCTGTATAGCTGACGAGGCAAGGAAGCACGATTTGGCTGAAAAATCTCAAAATCAACACACAGTCCTAAGGAGGCAGATGTTGGAGGGGCTTTTGCTGTGCACAGTTCCGCCAGTGAAGCAAGAAGATGGAGTGTTTTCAGGCTCCCTGCTCCTTGGTGGGGCTGGAGTTGGCTGCACATTTTGCTTTCTGGCACAGGCTGCTGGATCGCTTTTGTTCTTCTCTTCCCCTTTTTACTCCCTTTACTCCCTTTTATACTCTCATGCTGCTCCTCTCTGTGGGGCAGTGCAGTGTCCAGGGAGAGGGGAACCCTGTTTGCTTCAGAGCCTTTACTCTTGCCTCACAAAAATGTGTAACACGTTTTCTTGTTTTGAGCACGTATTTGCTAACAAAGAATGGGTGAAAGGTTGTGCTCCGCATTTTCCCTGCGCTGCTGCTGCCTTTCAGAAATGAACTCTGGAAAGCCGGGGGCAGCTAACAGACTTGGCACCAACACAGGAGTGCGGTGAGGCTGGCAGCGTGGCTCCCTGTGGGGCTGTGGGTGGGAGGGATGCGGTGCCCCGGGCAGTGCAGCTGGCCTTGTGCCACGCTCCCTGCCTGCTTCCCCTGAGCTGTTCCTTTGCAGACTACTGGCTGCTCAGTGCCAGGAGGCCTGCAGACAGCTTGCAGGAACTCCTGCTGCCATTGCGCTGGATTTTGGGTTGTTTGGGGTGCAGATCTTGCACGCTAAACACTAGATTGCATTGCAGTTATCCACGAGTTCTGGCAGAGGTCCAGAAGGCACAGCATGTTGTAGTGTGGCTGTTTCTCAACTGCTGAATCGAGTTTAGGCCTATCTGTGTTTTTTCAAAAGCATTTGCTCGCTTGGTTCCCGTTGCCTCTTGTTTTTAAACTCTCAGCTGTGCTCAACCTTGTGCTCGCCCCCTGCCCCATCACAGGCTGCCCAGCTATTACAGAATAGCATGCGTTGCCCAGCCTGGGGTTACTGAGTGGGATGAGCAGGAGGGGCAGGGAGCAAGGGGACTTCTGGGAATGATTGTGACTGTGCTGTCACTGACAGGTGTCTTCACAGTGGAGCAAATTAAAACATTGAATCATAACTTTCCCTTTAGAAGGGTTTGATGAAGCTGCAGATACCAGGTAGTGTTGCTGAGATGGTTTGGGATGGGACATTCTTCTGCTGATGCTTTAACGCTGTACTGTATTTATTGTTAAGTCTGTTAAACTACTATTCCCTAACTTCATAATGCATTCCATGGCTTCATTTCTTTAAGTCTGTTTGGTAGAATTGTGCCCTTTAAAGAAAAGTGGCTGTTGACAATTTTTAGTTTGAGGCTTTGCCGCTGCTTTCCACTCACTTGCTAGAATAACAGGTGACAGTTTAATAATGAACAGCTGAGGCAAGAAGGGCCTTTCTGTATGAACTATGCAAGTAGAGCTGATAGAAATGCTGCAATAAGAGAGGAGCTGTAGAGTGAGGGTGGCAGTGCAGGAGGAGCAGAACCAGCTCTGCTGTCTCTGTAGCTGTGCAGATTTTAAGTGGAGACGTGACTGTACGCTGCCACAGAGGAGAGTAACTGCAGTGGGTTATTACTGTCATCAGACTTGTGCTTTCAGAGGGAGAGTATAGGAACAGGGTGGAAGTCATGTGGGTTTAAAAAAAAAAAAGCATCTGTGAGGGGGGAGAACTGGGAAGATGAATTTTGGTATGGGCTGAGTGTAAATTTAAGTTGTGTACAGCAAAGGGAGAGGGATGAGATGAGCAGGAGCGCTGTGTAGCACGCGTCTCACAAGTGTGAGACAGGCAGTCTAGACAAGGAAGTATGTTGCAGGCCTAAAATTAACTGAAGCTAGACAAGAATTTTTCAGTGAGAGCAATGTGAGTTCTCAGAAGGAGATGGAGGAAGAATCTCCCGTTTCAGAAGTTGCCATGGGTGTAACAGAGAGCAGAAATTCAGGAGAGCAAAGCATCTTCCCCATTCTCCTCCAGACTGTAACAAGCAGTGCTGTTTTGTAAAGGAAGGGGTGTTTCTTAGCAGTGTTGTAAAATGCATTATAAAAGCAGGAAAAAAAAATAGTTTAAAAAAAAAAAGAAAAAAAAAGAGTAATCTTGTAATGTGATGCCTTTACAAAGTTCTCGCTTCCTAATGTGGATAATATTTGTGTAACTTTTTGGCTGTATGTTCCCTCCTCCCTTTACCAGAGGAGATAAATCACTTGGCACGGTCAGCTTGGTAAGTGCAGCTAAGGGAGGGTCTGGTTGTTCTCCAGCTGTGCTTTGGGGAGAGCCCTGTAACATGTAGGACAGCAATGACACGAGATCGTATGGATGCAAACTGGCTCCGTGGTGGTTTAGCTGGAAATGAGAAGTGTGGTCTTGTGGGTGTTGTATTTATTGATTTATTAAGCCAAGAGGAGTGTGATCCCATAAGGGTACAAACAGCAAGATACTGAGTGGCTTCTGCAGGTGGAGCTGGGAGTTCAAAGCTGTGTGTTGGAGGCACACAGAGCACCAGAGGGCTTATGGTGTTCTTTCTGGTTCTCTTCCAAATGACTCCTTTTTTTTTTCCTTCTTAATCCTTGAAGCAGTGTTTTTTTGTTTGGTTGATTAGTTTGCATTAATTTAAGTATGATAAATATTTGAACAGATAACAGAAATCATTCTCAAAGCTTCCTGAAATATATTAGTAAGTATTTAGTGTCAGACTTCTCAATCACGGGATAAGACACCCAGCATTAACAGCTATGTTTTGGCAGATGAACTCTTCATCTCTTCAGCACATATGCTCTGCTGGAAAAAAAACGTTTCTTCTGTGGTGCAGGAACTGAAGGAATTGTCACTTCAATACCTTCACAACAAAAGGGATAGTACTAAGCTCTCACGTGAAATTATAAAGCACATGCTTTCAAAAGTGCATGTAGATTCTCCCATGCTCTGTACAGGTAATAATGTGTTTATCTTTTCCTGTTTTTAAATTTCTCCAGGTATACGTGGAATTTGATGACCTTGAATGGGAAAAGCGAGAATGGGTTAAAGTTTATGAAGATTTTGCAACCTTCTTGGTGGAGTACCAGCTGGTCTGGGCGAAAAGAAAGGACCCAAGCCAGACTCAGGGATCAAAGATCAAACAAATTCAATGGCCTGCATTGGTAAGATGCTTCAGCGGTCTTGTTTATTGAACTATTTTAATGTTTCCAATGCTATACTTCATAGGAAACCAGCTAGTTTACTTTGGTGGTGGTGTTTGTGGAGTGTGGTGAGGGAGAAGGGTAAAAAAAAAGGACAAGAAAATACTAATAAGTCATGTTTGTGATGAGAGGATGGGTGTGATAAGGTAACTCACCCAGACTCATTTTTAAATCAGCTTAAAGCACTGCAAAACTAGTCTGAGTGACAGGGTAGAAATAATGGTTCTTCACATGGTCAGAGCATCTAATAAATATTAACTTAATAGAAATACCTCTTTTGCTCTGTGGAGGATTGAAACTAAGATGGAAAAGAAGCTTGTAAGCTTATAGCACCTTCTTTATGAGAGTTGGGCATATGTAATATTTGGATCAAAGGTCAGAAAGATGAGAAAAGTGAAGAAATATCAGTAAAGTGACAATTGCTTCCCTGGCTTATGGGGTGATAGTTGTGACGCTTCCTCTCTGGATTGATGTGTTGCAGGGAATTGTTTGGACGCTGTGTTGGCTGTTGATGCATCTTTAGGTGGATCTGATGAGATAATCCTATGGGGAATAAACATTTATTTATTTTTTTTTCCCCCTTTTCTCTTCCCCTTCCCCCCCCTCCACAATAACGCTTCTAGTACTGTAAAAATCATAGAATTATAGAATCCTTAGAGTTGGAAGAGACCTTTGAAGGTTTCCTTGTCCAACTCCTCAACAACGAACAGGGACACCACAGCTAGATCAGGTTGCCTAGGGCCTGGTCCAGCCTCACCTTGAAAGCCTCCAGGGATGGGGGGGTATCAACCACATCTATGGACACCACCAGTGCCTCTCCTCCTTCATCAGAAGATCCAAATAGTTCTGAGGCTTTAGGAACTCTTGGTGTTATTCATTTATAGAAAGTTGTGGAAGATTTCTCTGGGATTGCCAGGTGAGGAAGGGGGCATTTTAGGTATGTTTAATAATGTGAAGCTCAGTATCTGCAGCTTCAGTTCTGGCTTCGCTATGGGATGAGGTGGTTCAGGATGGAACTTGTCTCTGTGTACTATTCCTTCTTGACTTACCGTGAGTGATTGTGTTATTGTGTAAAGCATGGTAAAATTTTGGATGTGTTGGCTCTCTGAGATACTTCCTTGCACAACCAAATTTTCAGTTTCATCTTCACATACCCTTGAGAGAGAACTTTTAGTCTTGCAGAGTAATGTCACTTGCTCTTTGATACCACCCATGTCTCCTTGGTTGAGATGAGTATTTTAAAACCTGTTAGCAAGTTGGAATGCAGTATCCGTGTACTTTGGTTATTTTATATGCCTTTAGAGTCACCCTCTAGGGTATGGAGATTCTTCTTGGGCTTCAAAGAGGTGTCTTTCTAGGAGGTTTTGTAGCTTAGTTGGTGATCCTGTCACCAAGATGAAAGCATGTCTTTACTGATGTGAGAACGTTTCAGTTGCACCTTCTTCTCACTACAGACTTATCCAAACTTCATCTGATCCAGCTAAAGGCAGAAACTTCTTCCACCCCTTGTTTTATCAGCTGTTTTTTAAATTCTTGCTTTAATGTTGGAGTTTCTGAGGTACAGACCTTCCTTCCCAGTCCTGTCAGCTACAAGGTCAGCCTCCTGCTTTTACATTTAATAAATAAATAAAATTCAGTCCTACAGCCCAGCACAGGGCTCGGTAGCTTGTTAGGGCAGTTTCCAGATGGTAAGATGACAAGTTCTCAGCATTTGTGCTTGGCTGGATTGTGAATGTTCTAACTGTTGTTTTCTGTGTCAGGCTCTCTAGTCATCCATCCCCTTTCCAGAAAACACTGCTTTAAGGGGAAATGGAGGTAGAGACTATGAACTCAGATTAGAGCAGATGCTTTCCATGGAGTCCTCCCAAAGTTCTTCCCCTTATCAAGAGCTGCACTGAGCCCACCAGGACATAGTGAACATGAAGAGTGCTCAAATTGCCATCCTAAGTATGTTCTTTATTGCCAGCCTGTCTGAATGCTCTGATGTAGTGTATGACATCTGTGAAAGGGCATTTTTAAGTTAAAACTAGACTTCTTAGAAATGGAGAAGCAGTGGAAAAGGTGGTAGAAATGTTGATTGCTTGAGGGGAATATTTGCACTTTGGTGTTAAGTCCTTGTTGCTGATGTGATTTAGAAGAATTGTCTTGCCATAGTTACTAACTGAGAAGTCTCAGATGTTTCCCAGTGATGCAAGTATACTGAAAAATTATTCATGTACCGTCTTGTCTTCTTATTAAATACTGAAATAAGACTTTCTGGTACAATTTATTTTGGGTACCCAATATATATGTAGCAAAGCAATAGTTAAGTACATAGTACATGCTACATGATCTTGAACTCTAAGCATAATGGAAAGTGCTCGTTTATTTAGATCCTGTTCACCTTTTGTTGTTGTCTTCTTTAATCAACTTACTCTTTATTTACTGGGTGGTATTCAAACTCGATCAGAATGCAAGGTCTATAATTTCTGTGGGCTTTTCTGTAGGGAGCCACCACTACATACTTCACAGTTACCAATTTCTTTTATTATTCAATTGTGAGATGCGTCGTAATCTCCACTTCACATGTGCAATTGCTAGAGTTCAACCTGGCCACCACATGTGCTAATTTGAATGCCTGTGGTGTGCTTGTTAGAGAAAGCATTGCTGCTGCTGACCTTGTCTATCTGTGCTCTGAGGTTGTATGCTTCTGGGTCAGGTGCTAAGAGAGTGAGGAAATAAGAATTGCTGCCTGTTTCTCCTTGTGTAAAACCTCTGTAACAGGCAGGGATGGATTCCCCCTTGAATTCGGTGTTTTTTTTACCATTTGGTTATCCTTTCTGATCCTACCTCATTTACTTCTGGTAATTTTTCAGCAACTGAGCCTGGAGCTTTGGTGGCAGCGTGCTTTGTTGTATTAGGATGGCTGCTGCTGATGGCTAACTATCTCTGAAAACCTGCTGTAAAATAAGGGAAGTGTAATGCCCACTCATGCTGTGTTCAGATGCTTTTCCTTCTTGTGAGGTGGTTTTCCTGGATAGAGAGGAGAAGCCCTGGTCACCGTAGCTGGGAGCTGCCTCTAGAGCACAAGGGAAGCTGTGATGGCACTGCCTCATAAATAGCTTTACAAGAATGCAGGCAACATTAACCATAGCATTTCTGAGTTCAAGAGTGCTCAGCTGTGCTAGGTGCTGTACAAGCACAGAAGAAAATACTGTATCTTTGAGAGCTTACAGGCAGTATAACAAGTCAAAGTCAGTGCAGGTAAGGAGAGAAGCATAAAGAAAACAGTGACAAGTGATGTCAAGCATAAATGTAGCCTAGGTGTTAGGGAAGAGTGTTTGTAAGCAAGTAATGGAGATGTTTTACGGATGTCAGTGCAGAAGAAGCCTTCTCAGCTGTTGGAGCAGTACGAAGAAGTAGCATGGATTTTGAAAACATAACAAGTGGGTGATAGAAGTTGATCTGTATTTCCACAGTGAATGATTAAGAAAAATAGCTTGTATAAAGTGATTTAACTGAAGGCATCAGTTTAGTTTGATCAACGTTGGGGCTACAAATAGATAGTACAAAAACTGAGTGACAGGCTCAAGGTGTTGGACTATAGGAATTAGCAGTGCCTAGGAAATTAGGCAAAATTGCTTTTGAATTCCTCTGAAAACAACGCTGAAGAAATTGAGATGGGGGATAATTCTTTAGTCTGTGGGCGGAAAAGAGCAGTTGTATTTAAGGGGGAATAAATCATTGTCTCTGATTTAGAAATAGTCGGGGTATTAGGATGCTTCAGATCGGAGATACAGTCACACCTATTGTACAGTTAAGCCTTGAGGCTTAAGGCTGTGATGGTATCTTCTTAGCAGCCAGAAAGGGAGGTGGATGTGAGTGTGTGGGCAGGGTGACAGCGGGGAGCCAAGATACTCATATGGACAAAACAAGATGCTTCTGTGAGCTGTCAATTTGAATTTAATTATTCTCCCTCTAACTGACCATAAAAATATCTAAAAATAAAGCATAGAGAGAGAAAAAGAGTGAACTGAGGACAGAATCCATTAGGGATACTCAGAGAATGGTAAAATGATATGGAAGAAAGTCAGAGGTGATAGACTAAGAGAGCACACTGCGGTGGAAAACTAAATTGTGGGGTTTCTTTAGTAGCATCAACTAAGGAAGCTTTGCTATGGAAAAGTGATGGAAATGTTAATAACACGATGAAATGAAGGTTTATCATTGAAGGTCTACGGATAGAAATAAAAGAAATTTTAGACAGCTATTTTAAGGGATTTTTCCTTCATCTTGGAAAGAAAATAAGGGAAGAAGGATAATTGAAAAAGCAATTAAGATTAAATGAGTTTAAGATGGACAGATTACGGCAAGTTTGTATGTTGAGGAAAAGAAGCCAAGAGTGGATAGGGAAGGATTGTAACTGGAGATAAGGGAAAGCAAATGTGCCTTGAATGGGAGAACACTTGAGAAACTTCTGCACATGCAAACAGAAAGGAAGAGAGTATTGTAGAGTAGGGGAAGGAAAACTATTCTTTATTTTGGCAGTTTTCCTTTTGGAAGAAACTGGCAGCGTTCTGTGGGGTAGGAGCCAGAAGAGGGAATGATTTGACTGAATCGAATATGATGAAAAGTAGGGGATGGTTCCGTTAGCTGGAAGGGCAGCGCTGGGTACCTGGGAAGGTTGCATACAGGCAGAGGTGATTGGTGAAGGGTTTAGTGTGCTCTCCTGGGTGCTTTGTGAAGTGCGTGGTGCCTATCCTTATATCTATAAATAAAACAGTGCTGTCTCCAGAGTTTGCTTTTGAATTCAGTATAAATTCATGTATAATAAATCAGAAGAATCCATACTAATTCTCTAATGGTTTGAATGTGGAGGCTGTGCCTCACTAGCTTTGCACTGCTTACCTTGTCAAACTAAGGTATTTGCCCTATGATCTCAGCTAATATAAAGTTCTGCAGTAACTGTATCACTGCCAGCTTCAAGGCTGACATGCGGCAAGAACTGGTTCTACTCCAGTGGTACGTTTCTGAGGAGTATATTTGAATTTTAATGTAAGCTAAAATGTGCTTAATGAGGAGTTGCAGAATATGCTCGTTGCCGGGGGGAGGATGGCTGCAGGAGCAACTCAATTCCCCAGCCCACTAAAAAAAAGTATGTCTGTTTGCCTGACTTTTTCTTGGAACAAGTGAAGTCATTGCTAAACCAGTGGCTTGTGAACAATCTTTCCTGGGACTCTGTCCAGAGCTCTGCAAGAATACAGGGCTCCAGCCAGGCTTATAACAAAGCCAGGAACAAAGAGTGGGTCTTCGCATGTGCTCAGTAACTCTTCTGCACTGTGAGAATCTGCAGTTGGTTTACAGTAGACGGTGCGAGTGGCACCTGCGGGACCTAGGCTGTCAGTCTGAGCCTCGTGCTGATGAGGAGGTTGCCTTGCAGAAGAATGAGATTTGTCAAGTGGGAGACTGCATTTGTTCTAGTGAGGTGTAACAAACCTGTGTGTTCAAGTGCTGACTGTGTGCTGCGTTACTTGGTGGTATAAAACTGAGGAGTGGGAGTGTTTGTGGGCATTTGGAGGACAGACTCCTGCTCTGACCTCATGCAGCCTTCCCCCCTCCCTCCTTCAGCTGCCTGTTGTAGAATCCTTCTGCTTGAGTGCAGTCTGCTTCAGCTGGCTTAATTGTGTTGGATTATGAAGCAGATGCTTATATATGCCAGCTTAATGGCATTTGTGTCACCACTCAAGAGTAAAAAGTACAGCTTGAACAGCCACCTTCTACAGAGCTGCTGGATATTCTGGAGACAAATATAATTCTTTATTTTTGGCGTGATGATGGAAAATAGAACAGGTCCCTTGTTCGTTCTTTTTTACACTGTGATGCACTACGGCCTTCTCAGTCTCTCACAAATTTGTTTTCTTTTGTCTCAGTGGTCTAATTTTAATGTTTTTAGCAAGTTTCTCTTCTATGTGGTGTTCCTGTGAATCAGACTGGTCTCCTTCAAGGTGAGGAGTTCCTATAGATGCGGCCAACTTGCCCCCTGCATTTTCATACATTTCACAACAGCCTCTTCTGCCTCTGAACAAAGCAAATATAGGAGTATATACTAGTAGATACCGCAGTTAAGTCATCATCAGGCATTCCAAGTATTCTGTGGTGAGAAAGAATAAGTTCACAAAGGAGGTTGCTGCGTAGATGGAAAATAAGGCAGAGAGAAGTCTTGTTCTCCAGAGGTGTAGGAATTCACGAAGGACTGGAGTTTTTTCAGCTTCTCTGTTCTCTGCATCCAAAATCTGGTGCTTGTACACCTGCTAGTGTGGGGTTGTGAGGGGATGCACGCAGCAGACGAAAACATCGTTAGAAATCGTCAGCTTCGTAGGAGAGATTTAAGACACTTTAGAGCTTGAGGAAGAGAAAATTTAAGTAACTGACTCAGCACAGCAACAGTGACCTGATTTTTTTGCTGCATTGTGAAAGACAGTAACGCACAGAAACAGCACTTGGAGATGGCTCAGAGATTATTTTGTTGGAGAGAGTGTTACTGTAATATTCCCACAGAACGTGAATGTCTCAAGCAGTACCACATCCCGCCTGTGTACTTTGGCACTGGCTTTTTTAAACCACTGCTTACTGGTAGCTGTTGTTCTCCATGCAGACTGCTAAGTGGAAGCCATTACCTTCCCAGGACGTGCCCCAGATGAACAGCTGTAGACTGAGATCTGTCTCCCCAGACGCCTCATTGTGAAATATGGGTGTTGTCCTGCAGCCTCCCACTGTGGGAGAGAGTGATAGAGTGGAAAAACACGCTGCAGGGGAAGGTTTGTCTGTGGCCCTTGTACTTCTTGTTCATTTCACCCTACTGCATACAATTCCTTGTCACAAAGATGTTGTCTTAAGGCATTGCCAATGGCAAGCTTGTACTTTTTGTTTGTTTGTTTTCCTTTATTCGTGTCAATTCTTAAGTAACGGAGACCAGTTTTTGAGAGGATTTAACTTTGTAAAGCATACTCCCATATGTTAAATAGGTAGACTGCTATTTGTCATGGAGTTCAGTACAGAGAATTGTTTTGAATGTTAAATTGCAGAATTGCCAGAATCCCGAATAAAATAAGGCGTTTTGCTTTAGAAGCTTGCCCTGAGGTAACAGCATCACAGGTCTTTTTTGTCATACAGGCCTGAGAGCTGCCATTTGGGCAGATCTCCAGAGAGACCTTCTTTACTGTGTCACAGCATCCTGGAAGCCTCTGCTCTTCAGGTTGCTTCCTGCTGGTTAAGCATTTCCTCTTTCTCTCCAAGGATTACCCAAAATAAATAGCAGTGTACTGCTTAGCATCTCTCAGCTGTAGCATTACGCGGCACTCCCAGCTGACCATGCCTCCGTCATTTCCATGTGTTCAAGAGGCAGCAGTGAAATGCTGTCGGTAATTTGTATGTGTTTCTATAGAAGACACAAATCAAGTTTTGCGAGGTTCCATCTTCAAGCTGGGCAGTTCAGGCAACATCTGTGCAGGGAGCTTGGTGCAGGATATCTGCATGCACATTGGTTCTATAAGGGGTGATGAAAAGGGTGCTGTGGTTATGCTCCTGCTGCAGTCCCCATCGGCTTGCTCAAAGCTGATTAGGTGTATCTGAACTGCATTCTTCACATGTACAGCCTCAGTGTTGCTTCCACAGCTTCATCAGACAAAAAAGCAAAAAGCCACACTGTGTCTTCTGGGATTGACTGAGTCATCTCAGTCTTTGATTTTTGATAGTGTTTATGAGACAATATTCCAGTAGTGCTGAAGAAAATTAATGGCTTTGTAGCTCTCTAGATCCATCTTAGCTGCCTTGAACTAGAAGAATCAGCCCAACTTTGGAGATGCTGTGAGGATGTAGGCAAGTGGATGCTGTTGGCAGTTTCAGCAGTGTTTTGGAAAGTCAGCTTCCAAAGTGTGGGATTTGGGAGGTTGGACTAGATGATCTCTAGAGGTCCTTCCCAACTCCTGTGATTCTGTGGTTTGGAGGAAAGGCTGAATGCTTACAGTGCCTTTTGTACATCTCCATCACTCTGGTCACTCGTAGCCTGTTCGTTGCTGCTTATGTAAGTGATAATATTATAGAAGTATGGGTTTTATATGTATTTATATATACAAATACATTTATGTATAAGAATTATACTAGTGTCTGTTGACCCATACCTAATGAAAAGCTGTACAGTGGGAGAGGGGTGTCAGCACAGAACTTGTCCTCCATCCGAGTTGCGGCTGCCCAGGATGAGCAGAGCTGTGCCAGAAGACTTCCATCTACAAGCAGCAGCTCGGTGTTTTTCTTATGATAGCAGGGAGGAGCAGCTGGGTTTTACACCTGTCAAATCCGCTTGGCAGCTAATTTTGAAAGCCACCCACTGCTAAAATCTCCACTGCTGGTTCTGTGCATTAAATGACATGTCAGCTGTGCAGTACTGAAGCACTGCTCTCTCCATGCTGACTTGAGTAAGATGACTTACTGAAGGCATAATTAGAGTTTTATGAGTTTCTCTTCCTCTTTTCCCAGAATTCCAGCAGCTTATGCCGGGTGTTGTTGTGAATCCCGTGATGTGCTGTCTTAATGCATACCTTCAACATACAGCAGCGTGGAGAACCCACCCACAATGCAAAGCATTCTCTGAAAAATCATTTCCATGGCTTGTATGTTACTGCTTGGGTACATATGGCCTTGTGCCCTACACAGCATCAAGGCAGCCTTTTCCTCTAAGGTCATCTTTTCTATGGAAAGTTTTGAGATGCAAGAACTAAGTTGAGGGATCTTAAAAATAAATAAATTAAAAATATATAATATTAGATATATACTAAAATTAAAATAGGAAACATTGGTATTGGTACCATAGGAAAAGAATTCGTAACACAGGCTGTGGATGACTTTGGTCCTTTCAGCCCTGATGGTGCGGAAGATGTTAGTATGAGGGGTAACGAGAAGATTGGGTTGAAGAAAGTGATAGCTCTTCAAATCATGGGTCATGGTGGGGTCAGTGTGTTACCTGCATTGCTGGAATGCTGTCAGTAGGGAAATGCTGTTGTCTTTGTGTGATTTGACAGAGCTCTGCAGTTCAGGATTGGAGCTCAGCAGCATAATGGCAGTAATTTTTAAAGTGCTTCTGCTCCACAATAGGGTCAAACCAACAAAAAAGCTAACAGACTTCTAGCTCCATCAGTTACTGATGTGGTTTCACAGCAAGTCTAGCCAATCTCTACTGCTTTTGGAGTGGACGGTGCTATTACCTCCCCTTTGCTGTTCTTTTGCTTGCTCCCTATCTCCCCCCAAATTTCAGCAAGATCAGCAGTCTCTGTCCCTCGGGTTACTTGCACACACTCACACTCCTACCACATGATATAAAAACATACTGTGTATGTGATTAAGTGCTTGTGAACGGATCTGTCGTTTATTACTGCTATGCATCTGTACCTGAATAGAATTGATCATTTCTGGCTTATTATATTTTGATTTCAGTGTGCCGTTCTGTGCTTAGTGCTCAGCATTTGAAAAAAGGTTTTAAAGAAGAGAGCTCAGTAGTTGGCTGTCATTAAAAGAAAGTTATTTTTCTGGCAGCTGTTGCAGGCTTTCAGCTGCACTAAAGCAGACTAATTTGAGCGCTTGTAGCAAAAGGCTGCCTTTCTTCTTTGTCATAGATGCTAAAACACTATAAATGACTTCTCCACAATGTGTTTAAGTCTGTTTTCTTCATCATATAACCGATTCTTCTGCACCACAAGAAGATAAAGTCTCCACAGCAGCTTCCAGTACTGCCTAGGTTGTTCCAGCTGCGACTTGACAATGTTCATCTGGGATTTCTAATTTATATTAGCTTGTGGAAGAAGAGGAAGATGGGAATGCAGTTGAGGAACTGCCTGCTCCAGGTACTCAGCCTCAATGGGAATGCTCACTGGGAGACAATCTGTATTTCATATCCTCAGTATCTGTTAACTTCATTTTTGATAGGCACCTGTCAGGGGTACAGGGTGCATCCCTTCCAAGTGTGGTAGGGCTGTGGGAGCGTGTTGTTTCACTGCTTCCCTTCTTCTGCCTTCCCAGTGGCATCCTCCTGGCCCTGGACTGCCAGGAGTGGAGTTAAGACCTTGATGTGCCAAAAGGAGCTGCCGGTGACTTCAAAAGAGAGAAAGCAAAAGCTTCAGCTGAAAATGTTTGCTTTTATTGTTTGCAGTGTGCATCCTGCAGGGAGGATGCCTGTCTGAAGCAAATTATGAACGACGCTGAAGCTATTTAAAAAAGTCATTAAGTATTGAAAAGCAACTACTTTGTGCACTTTGCTTTCTGCTGCATGGAGTGTGCATGTGAATGGGAAAAGGACACAGCAGCACGTAGATATTTTTTGTCATAACCATTCTTCCTTGAAGTGAAGCATGGGAGGGGGGGGGTTCCATCAACAGTGGCTAGTAGTAATTCTTTAAGATAATTTGTCTTCAAGTTTCTAGCACGCACTGCAGGTGTAAATCACTGCTAAATAGAAACAACATTTTTTATACCGGAAAGTGAGTCAACACAATGCTAAGAAGTGTCAGTTCAGAGCTATGTGAAGTCTTCAGGAACCACACAGTATCACAGAATGGCCCGAATTGGAAGGATCTTGAATCTCCAACCCCCCCTGCCACAGGCAAGGCCACCAACCTCCCCATTTAATACTAGACCAGGCTGCTCAGGGCCTCATCCAACCTGACCTTGATCACCTCCAGGGACAGGGCATCCATAACCTCTCTGGGCAGCCTGTGCCTGCACCTCACCACTCTCACAGTAAAGAATTTCCCCTGATATCCAACCTAAATCTTCCCTCCTTCAACTTAAAACCATTTCCCCTTGTCCTGCTGTTATCCACCCTTTCAAAGTGTTGGCTCCCCTCCTATTTATAGGCTCCCTTTAGGTACTGAAAGGCTGCAATGAGGTCACCACACAGCCTTCTTTTCTCCAGACTGAACAAGTCTGTCTCCCTCAGCCTGTCTTCATAGGGAGGTGCCCCAGCTCTCTGATCATCTTTGTGGCCCTGTTCTGGACCTTCTCCAACAGCTCTCTGCCTTTCTTGTACTGGAGGCTCCTTACCTGCACGCAGTACTCCAGATGGGGCCTCGCAAGGACAGAGTAGAGAGGGACAATCACCTCCAAACCATTTTGGAAAAGTTCGTTAGACTGACTTTGTAAACAGTGGAAATAATCCGTTAATCTCAGTTCAGGTGGTTTTATTCCATTGATTGGGGAATGGGTCTTTGTTTGAAAATAATATCCTATAGCAGTAATTAATATTTTACTAAAGGAACATGGCTGACCTCAACTGACCCCGAGTAAGTCTGACTTCTTGTTTACAGACGGGTAAATTATTAACACAAATAAAGATACAGAGTTTATTTTTTGTCTACTGACTGTCGTAGGAGCTACACCAGTCATGGGCAGAAAGGAGTATTTTATGAAGCTTTTTGATCTTTTATTAGGTGCTTTTGTGTTCCGTTTTTATTGCTTTATGAAAAGGATTTGGTCCATTAGTTAAACCAATGTTGGAAATTCACATGAAATCTCTCAGTATTCAATTTTTGAACAGAACCGTTCCAAAATGAAACAAAAATGAAGTGTTGTTAAGTGTGATGCATCATTCTGAGGAAATCTTGAGTATTTCAATTTGAAATTTCTCATCAGTTCTCAGACTCAGTGGGTAAGTACCTCGTTTCTTTTAATGATGCACGATTATATTTCTATTTATGCTTTTAGTTCTGGATGTTTGGGGATTTTTTTTTGTATTCCATTGAAGGGCCTCACTGGGATTTTTAGTGCCTATACTGCGCTGCTACAGATTGTACCAGTACCATCACAGGAAGAATAAAATCCTGTGTGGTAGGGCTGGCTGAACAGATGCCTGTGAAACACTTTGCTGAATCCTGAAATGAGCCAAATAGTACTTTTATAGTTGGTAGATGAATTTGGCTATCTTGAAAGTATAGCAACAAAGCTATATATTCATACGAGTACAACCAGAATCCACTGATGTGCTGTACCGATATATTTATTTGCATTCATTTTGCATTTAGGAGAGTATCTATGATTTTAGAGAACAGCATTTGCGTGCAGTTTGGTATATTTGCCTGGAATAGCCCAGGGAGGTGGTGGAGTCACTGTCCCTGGGGGTGATCAAGGAAAGGATGGATGTCAGCGCTGAGTGACGTCATCTAGAGCAGAATCGTAGGATGGAATAGGAAAAGACCTCAAAGATCATCTATTTCCAACCGCTTCTACTCATGGTGCAGTTTATAAATGGAGAATTCATAATATTTGGGGCAATTCACCCAAGGTTGCAGGGGAACTGTATCGTCGAGGACATCTTTAGGAACCTTACTGTACTGGAAATAAGCTAACAGTTAAATGGAATCACGGTGTGTGTTTGTTTATTGAGTACTGAGAACTTAATTGATATTTGCATGCTTCCTGGTAAGATACTAGCTTCCTTCCTGTGGAAAAAGCAGGAGTTGAGATTGCATCAGAATTTGTAGCAAACAGTAACTTGTCGGGCATCACCTGCAAAGAATTGCACGGAGTTTGGCTGGACACTGCCAAGTGTGCTGGTGGGGCAGGCTGCAGGCAGCAGCGGTGTGATGGGACAGAGCTGGTTCAGCTTTAGCAGAGTAGTGTTTGATTTGGTTTGGCAGCAAAAGCATTGCATCTGGCTGTTGTACGTCTGACCGGTACGTGCGGTATGGAGAGAACCTGCTGTGAATTTTTCTTTGCCTCTTTTCATCCCCATCCAAATGTGGTCAGGTAGAAATGCAGATCAGCTGTCTGAATATGCAGCGATTCATACTTCCTTCAGACGTGCATCATCTCAGATGAACTTTTCATAGGGAAGAAAACAATTGCATGCATTTTCCCAAATGCTCTCTTATTGACAGTTCTAATCTTCTGTCTGTTTTGTATACGTGCTCCATCTTGGCAGTTGTTCTGGGTATATAAGCGCCGCAGTATTCCTAATAGTAGAGGATTATGCTTATGGTGGTGCTTGATGGCATTCCTAATTGATCATACGGTTCTTCTACAATGAGCTGTTTTCCTTTGTTACTGTCAAAATACCCAGCGAACTGCGATTAATCATATTTTGGCACATGACTGTGAAATTAATGCTGCTGCCGTAGAATGTCAATTTCAACATCTTTGGCTGCTGCAATTGCACAATTTTTAACGATAGACGTACTTGGAGTTCCTTCAATACAAATGACATTATTGGCACACGTAGCGTTGTGTACTAGATTATTTGTTAGAAAAACCACTGTACCTTTTACTGGGTTTTTAAACCTTCCTCTGAATATCTGACACAAGCTTGCTTTTGAAGTGGCAAAGTGACCGATGTCATCCCTTTAAACTTGATGAATGCATGCACAAAATAGAAGTGAAAGCAAGAAGGACGACTGTTACAAATGCCCAGACAGAGAAGGTTAACTCTGCTGGATGTCATTTCACTGGTCCTGTCTGTCTGCCCTTAGCTACAAAGAGAATTAGTAGGACTAGAAGGGATCACGGGTTCTGCCGTCTCCTTCTGTGCTTGGCATAACCCCTCCACGGGGCCTTTGTTAATGTTGTTTTGAGCAAATTCTGGATAGCAGAAGAGACAGAGTGACTTTTTTTCCCCCTCTGCCTATTTTTATAGGATTCAAGTTTCTTTTTATATATTCATGGCACTTTAATGCATGCTTTGGGTAACGTATTTACAATGTGGCACTGATCTCTTTTGTTTTTAGTAATTATTTAAAGAAAGTACAGCTCTGTTAATTAGCAATGGATGCTTCTGGCACAGTGAGGCTATGAAAGGCAGGCACTAGTTACTTTCTATTAGGAAATGGTTTTCTTTAATGTACATTAATGTTTTTCAACTGAGCTAGAGTCTCGGTCTATACTTTGCAACTCTCAATCTATTGCAACAGCTTCCTTTCCTAGTATGGTTCCAGTAAGGTACCATAGTCCAGATTTTCACTATTTGCCTTATGAGATTCTTTGAAATGAACTGAAAGACCTGTTTATTTTCATAAGGGAGAGAGCAAGATGGGAGATAACAGGAAAGTCACTGCAAGATTTATAAAACACATGAAATTCTGAATACTGTTGTTATGTTGGCTAGCAATAGCATTTTGACTTTAAAAAGTAAGTGGAGAAGAACCAGTAAATGTTTCTATCATATTACTTATGGAAAATAAATCATTAGGCCAAAGCAGATATTTGCTTCTCACTTGGAATTCTGTTTTTAGCCATGGTAAAAAGCTGTGAGTAGCTGAAGAATATTGGTAATCAAATATGCAGGCAACAGCCATTTTAATTTATCAGAAAGCAGTGCTTATTCTTCCATTTTTAAAACTAGTTATGAGAATGTATGAACTACTCACAAATTAATTGTAATTAGTAGGGCTAATCGGCATTGCTGCTATTTTTAAGGCTATAGTATCTTCAGATAGCCTTCTCATCACAGCAGAAGAAATAAGAAAGAAAATCCATATGTAAAATGATTTTCAATCCTGTGTGTTTTCAACAGTTGTAATTCTTGACCACTGGCTTTATCAGTGTGCTCATCCAAGCCATCTGTTGTGCACAGTTCTACCTTCTGCAGCATGTTGGGTGTCATTGCCTGTAGCTTGGATCCACCTTCACGGAATCATTGCCCACTCCCCTTCTCCCTCAGTGGCTTTGATGAGTTTTCCAGCACATATTTCTGTCTCTCCTGCCTTGCAGACAGAATGTGTTATGTTCCTTACGTTTTATTGCTTATGGGTTAGCCATCTCTGAGGGACTAGCTTACAAGTGGGAGCTGTTGTGGAGTGGGGAAAATAACACAGTTCCCGACTGCAACTAAATGATCAAGTTCCTTAGTAAAAAAATAAATAAAATCCATCTTTCTGCCGTATGTGGAGAAATGCCAGACTTTTCACCACATGAACGTGGACTGGGTTGTGCTCTGCTCTGAGATTAACGGGGCACTGTATGGACCTGAGTCATTTCTCCTGACTCACACAAGCGATGATTTGCAGCCTGGCAATAGCGTTAGGCTCAGCTTGCAACCGCAAAGGCTGGAAACATAATTCTGTTACTGAGAAATCATTCTCTTGAGCAGTTTTGTGGCAAGATGTGAGATGATTTGTCAGTGCTTAGGATCCTTGGGCATGGGAATAGGAAAGACTTTTTCCTCCTTATCTTGGTCAGTTTCCCATTTTGATAAGGTTTCAGCAATTGGCCAAGAATTTTGTCTCTGTTAATCTGTAACTGCTGTTCTGTCTGCTGGGATTGCTGCTGAGCTGGGAGGGGAGGATTCAGTCACTTCTGCCTTCACCTCCGGGATGTGCTGCTTGTCTCAATGTGAGGTTGTATCTTTGTCTGAAAGGAGATGGTGTCAGTAACAGGTAGGTGTGAAAGAGGTAGCGGTGTCTGCTTCAACTGCCTGTGTTTGGTTCTGAGGTAGGACTGGTGCCTGGGTTAATTCTCTGCTGCTGTTTGATAGAACTGTAAGCAGTGTCAGAATGTCTTGAGCTGCCTGAGAGGCAGGCATTGGAATAGAGATTGCTGGCAGGAAAGCAGAAACTGGAATTCAGCAAAGAAATAAAAAGCTTAAGTGTGAGGGGCACTGGGGATGAAATGTAAACATCACAGCATAGTTGTGCCAGTTACCTCCTTTTCTGGTTGCTTCGTTTCTTTATCATTTCACCATCAGCATTTGTTTGCCTTGATAGAATCAGTTACCACGCAAGGCTCAGTCTCTAGCAGGCGCTGCACGCTTTCTTTTCCTACCCATAGCCAGGATGAGGTATATGCTGTGCTGTGCTGAAGCACAGCTTTCCCAAGCAAGTGACTGCCAGGATATAAGGTCATCCTCCACATTCAGAGAGCTGATGCAGAAGCTCGGTGGTGTTGGATGAGGGAGTCTTTGTTCTCACATCAGCAAAGAGAGGCTGAAGGTGGGTTGAATGATTCTGTGCTGTCACAGAAGCACGTAGCTCCTTCCCGCTGAGCTAAGTGCTGCTGGTGGTAGCTCTTGTCCTCATCTTACCTTTGAAAGGAAAATTATTGCTGCCATGGAAAACTGCTGATCAGAAGAGAATAGAAGTGAGGGTATTTTTTTCTTTTTTTCCCCATCATTGCAGTGTTTTTGTGCTGTTATTTTTGGTGGAAATGATGGGAAGGGTCCCTTGCACCGATCCTGGGTGGGGTGTTGAGTCAAGCACTGGCTATCTAAAGGAGGATGTTGTGTGCTTAGAATCCCAAGTAAGGGGCTCTGCACGCACAGCTTTCATTGGAGCTTTTGGAAGGAAAACAGGAAGCACGGCACTGATCCCTTCACTGCTTCTGCATGGCCAGGGCTGAGGAGCTGGATGGTGATCAGAGCAGCAGTGTTCCACAGGTTCTTCACAGTGTCTCAGTTTGAGGGATCACTGATCCCTTTTTTTGTGAATTGCACTTCAGACAAACATGGTGTTGGGGGGATACACCATTCTGCTCCATTCGCTTCTTTCTCTCTTTACCTCGTGTTTCACAAGACTGACCTCTCAGATGACCTCCCTACAGTCAGATTATAGATATTCTTTGTGTAAGACACAGAAAGCTTTTCACTTCCAGGATGTCCTAAACCTGTAGGAGCAGAGCAGTGGCTGCACAGCCTGTTGTTTTGTTTTAGAAGGGGCTAAGCAGATTTCTGAGGACGTTCAGAGCTGCCATTTAGAAGTAGCTTTCTTCTGTGTTGCAGCAGGTCCTGCAGACATCCCTTTTGAACCCTGTGCCTGCAGCGTGGCATGCCAGGGCAGCATGTGGAACATGATCTTTGAGATCAGGTCTTAAAACCAGTGCTTCTTGACACCTCCAGTACCTTAAGGGCCACTCATTAGCTTCACATCTCTCTTCTCAGAGCACTCTCCTTATGGGAACTCTGGTTTCATGTCTGCTAAAAATTCAGCCTCAGTAACCTTAATTCTGCAAGGAAACTTGAAACCATAGTAGTCTAGACAAAAAAAAAAAAAGCAGACATTACAAATGTAGACGCAACATGTCAGTGTGCCATTTGTTCCTCCTCTCTTTCCCTTACAGTTCCTGAGAGCCATTTGGCATTCACTCAATGCCCTGATCCTTCTTTCCTTCCCATGCTGTGAGGGGCCATGTCATGGTGCTGATATGTGCCTCATGCACAGGGTGCCTTTCTGCACTCACTGCTTTGCTTGGGATCCAGCCTGAGGGAGGTGGCACTGCGGCTTGGCATTTCTGTGTAGTACAGCAGTGTTTGCAATGAATGGCTCCTCCAAGTAATCCTTGGTATCTTCAGAGGACAGGATTTTTCATGCACTCAGTTCCGCTCCACAGTTCCCCTTTTGGAGGTGACTGCTGCATGCTAGTATTGCTGTGCACAGTGAGTTCAACCAGTTCACAGGATGCACAGCGTGCAACTGCTCTCAGACACGTCACTAAGTCAAAGCTGGTGTTTCCGTGTGACAGCTTGCATAGCCATTCACCTGACAGAGTGCCATCTCAGGGCCAGGATGCTAGCTGTGCTCATGAGCCCAGCTGAGAGCATGGCCAGGCAGGCTGCAGCAAGCTGAGGGGCTGTGGCTGTGTGCAGGGCTCCCCGACCTGGGCCCAGTCCTGGGTACAGAGTGCCTGGCAGGGCACCCAGCTGTGACCTGGCTGTGCTGCCATGCTCTCGGGCATCCCAGAGCGGAGCTGGTGCCCCGCAGAATGGTGCCAGGATGGCAGAATGGTGCCAGGGCTTGTTGATGCAGTCCCCAAAGTACTGTGCTGTGTCGCCTAACAGGAATGAGCTGCTGCTCTGGGAGGAGCATCACTGCCACATCTAGGGGTCTGTGCATTACCACGCAGCCTGTCACTGCTGCACGATGCTGCACGTGGTATTTAAGCCTCTTGTTCATCTTCAGTTGGCAGAGGGAGGGCAGAGCAGTACGTTACTCAGCGAGCATGAGCTGCTCTGGGAAACATGTTGCACAGTTAACAGATTGATTTGGGAGGTATTTTTCATGCGTATTGACTATTTCTCTGTGTTTTTCACATCAGTAGCATGGTAAATTGTCACTGTAGTATACAGGTAGCCTTAATTTTATAATAATTGTTGTAAAAACAGGAGGCAAGAAAAAGCTCTGTAAGTTAAGTGCCAACAGAGCATAGTGACTTACTCCATTTCCAGTGTATGGAGTGAGGGAAGCAGGTAGAAGAGATACAGGTAGGTATACAGACAGAGCTGTAAACATGTGGATATTTTTTCTGTTTATCAAGCCATGGAGCACCAGAGACCTGCTTATATATTGGTCAGGCAGGTCACACTGTACTCTAATGGTAACCTTTTGTGGGAAAAATGAGTTACAAATTTATATTCACATGTTATGGTACAGATCTCAAATCATGGCCTTATAAAATGCATACGTGTTTTAATTATTTGATTGCCATATTCATTACCAGTCTCAAATTCTGTTTTTCTGAGCCAGTTATTTACTGCTATGCTCACAGGTGGTTGTACTGGGGAGAAAGCAAGTTACGTTAGTGAGAATGGAAAATGAAACTTCTTGCTAATGAAACCTTTAAATTGCAGTCAGCAGCATTGATTCTTCTAGTCTGGCTCTGCTTTATGTGTGGGAAGGGACAAATTCATATCTAAGAACATCAGAAGGATAACCAGACTTGACTTAGGTACAGATTTGTGCTTTAAGAAGGAAAATGCTCATTAGGAATCTCTGCTTTCTCTGGACAACCGTATTCTCCTGGCAAATGCTGCTAGTGGTACGTGGAGCCTGCTGCGGATATCTGGGGGACTGTAACAAGCTCTGGAGATTGATACATTTTTCATGACGTGTTTCCAGCACTGTTAATGGAGTCGATGCAGCTCCTTATTGCAGGGCTGCATCCTGCCATGTAGAGAGCTGGCAGGACTGTTGGCCAGGCCCGTCTGCGGCTTGCTGTTAGCACTGGAGCTGCGTCGTGCCGCACACTCAGACAGCACTGCTCAGAAGCTCTTTGTCACATGTTTTCCTTTCCCCCCCTTTCTGAGAAATGCATTGGCTCGCTTTGTGAGGGGTCTGAAGGAATGCTGGACTGCATGAAATGTGAAGGTGTTCTTTGGCTGTTGGGTGACCCTTTGATGTCAGGACCCCCACCGCAGCCTGCTGGGAGGGAGTAGCTGATGGAAAACACTGCCTTCAGTGTCAGGCGCCTCTTATGTTTCTCTGGGGTGCTTACATGGCCAAAACATCGAAGGTGGTAAATTTGTAACGTGCTTACTGAGGCGGAAAGGCCAGTTGTCACACACAGAGTTACACCGGAGGGTGTTTGCATGTAAGAGTCAAAGAGCAGACTTAGTGTTTGCTGTTTGCTCGCGTTGATCTGTTCTTTTGGTTTTGGCACCGTGCTGCGTGTGAATCATAGGCAGCGGCCCCGGGAACGCAGCCGCCCGCGCAGCAGCATCTGCCTGAGTCAGCAGCGGCCTGCGGCAGTCGGTGCCTGCGGGGTGCGGTGAGTCACGGCGCTGCTCCTGCGGGCACTGCGGCCGCCGCGGCTCAGGGCAGCGGGGCACGGTGTGAAATGAGAGTGAGGTGCTGTGCCGTGCTCACCGCAAAAGGAAAAGGTCCTACCGTGAGGGGGAGGAGGAGAACCCTCTAATATGGTGTAAAGATGTCGTGTGTTGGGGTCATCAGGGACCGCTTTGCAGGTGAAAGATTTCTTTAACATGTGCGCGGTCTAGCTGCTCCATTTCTGTGAGGCTCGGGTGTTCTCCATATTAGCCAGATTTGCTTTAATGTGTCTCCTGGTCTTATCATCTGAGCCAAGCAGATAGTTCTTCAAATGTCACTCGGTTATTTTGCAGGAAGTATGGAATTAATTATGCATTAATTCTGGCTGCAGCACCTCTCATACGTGCGGTTGTATAGGAATAACAGTATGAGTATGAAGTCACCTCTATATCGTGTAACTGTTACAGGGAAGCCTTCAAGAAGTACTGTCATTTCTTTGCCTGAAGTGGTAAGAGCTCTCAAAGCACAAGGGCTGGCTGGGACTGGCCAGGCAGAGGGTTACATCTCTAAGAAGGCATGCTTCCTATCGGAGCTAAAAATAAAACCTGTGAGTCCCGAGCACCAGAACTTGCCTACCAGCTAATTACAGGACTCATTTACATAGGCTTTCATCTCCTTCTAGGGACTGGTCTGAACAGCCTTCTGTTTAAATACTGTTCCAGCTCATGTGTCTGCCTTGCAGCACAGGTTTTTAGGCTCCTAAGCTCAAAAGGCAGCTGATGAGGGAGGTTGGTTTTGGGCAAGGTCTTCTGGATTTGCATTCTGTGGCAGCCTGCCAGGGCCTCTGGTTCCTCAGCTATTGGAGGAACAGAGCTGCTTGGCTTGTGAGCAGCCACACGCTTGGTATTCAGTTTTGGAAGCACAAGGAGATCCTAATCTTAAACTATCGTTTTCTTTCAGGGGAGAGAATTGTTTTAGAGTGAGAGAAAACATGTAGTTCTAGTTAGGGGCCCCCACGGCTTCCGCGCCTTGCGTGTGCTTCACTTGGTCGGTAAGTGGAATATTAAAGCTCAAATGAGACTGCTGGTATCTCCGTGAGGTCGGTATACTTCCTCATGGCTGAGTTTCTGTAATACTGGTTTCCATTTTGAGTCGTGGAGATCACAGAAAAAAAACAACTCTCGCTTTTAAAGCCATTACTGAGGTTGCAAAGTCAGCCACTGAAAAATTAATACAAACAGTATTTTTGTTGAACTGAGTGTATGGTATCCTGGTGTGTGGTATATTAAATGTTAATCAAGAAATCTGTTGTTCCGTTCCATTGCTGATGCTGTAAAAAATAGAAATGATCAGATGACTTTAATTAACTAAGCATTTTTTAATGTTTACTTTAGGTCAAGGACTGTCTAGGGCTTATTCCTAGCATTCAAACATAGTTTCTGCTCTACTTTCTAACATGTGGAACAGTTTTCTTATCAAGAAGTATCAATTATGAAGACATACTTTGTTTTCCTCCTTTATTAAAGTTCTTAATAATGCTTTGTGCTCAAATGAAGTCGGATTGCCTTTAAGCTGGTATAGCACAGAATTGACTTTTCATTTCTGTGATTATATACATATATATATATGTGTGTATATATATATATATATATACAGACACAACTTTTGGAGAGTAATCTGCAGCATGTTTCCTTTCTGTCCCAAGAGGATCTGTTGATGGATGCCTTATGGGTTGTTGCCACCATTAAGTGTGCTCTCTTAGCATCTACAACCTTATGAAGGTTCTGGACTTTAAACTTTCAAAAAACAGATAAAGGATTTTTTTCTCATTTTATGGTGAAGTATGAAGGGGCCTTTTGTATGATCTTGAAAATAATATCCATACATCTTTCTTCTGTTCCATGTGTGTATTTGCTCACTGCTTTGTTGGCAAACTGCTTTTTGAACACCCAGACTTAGGAAGTGTTTCAATGTAAAGTTCACCCAAATTAATGATTCAAAGTGCTCTTTTGGTGTTTGTGCAGAACACTGTGGCAAGATTAGCATCATAGAGAAGTGTTTGCGAAGTAAAGAAACTGAGAAAAGTCTTAACTTTTTCCTCTGAAACTTGTGATGGTCTGATGATAGTGTGTGCTTGCAGATCTCCTTGCTACCCTGCATCAGTTTGTCTGCTGTTGTCTTATAGTAGTATTCTTGGATACCATCTCTTTACATCAGCCTTGTCTTGCTAAGGTTTCCTTCTAATATCTCATCTGTAAGAACATGAAAAAAATTTAGTTGCAATGCTTTTCTGTGAGTTTTTGTTGGCAACTTCTATAAATGCGTGAAATAAATACATAAAAATGTTCATCTGAGCAACCTTTCTAAGTAAGGACAAGAACAAGTGAGCTGATGTAGATCTTGACACATGCAAACTTATTTCAGGATTGTAGAGAAATAGTGCAATCTTAAAATGTTTTATTTGGGATTGTTGCCCATCTCCCACATGAGAGAGGCATTGATTTCACAGAAGTGTCAGCTGTGTCAGATACTCTTTAATGCAGAAGCATTTGCATTAAATGTATATCTCTTGGTAGTGGAATACCACTAGCTGTCTCATTTGGTTGTTCTACCAAATATTTTATCATCGTTCCAGAGAGCGGATAGTGGTCACATGCCCTTAATTGACCTTTTTAATGCCCTTCTGTTTTGGTCTTGGTGTTAGCTCTAGAATTTGTTCCATAGTGGCAAGGGATAGAAGAAGAATAAAGACCTAAGAAAGAAAAGGAAATGCTTTATCTAAAAAGTAATGAAGATACTACCACGTTGCCCTTCCTGCTCAATGCTGTGCTGTGGTGGTAACAGCAACACCAAAGAAACAAGCACATGGACACAGCAGGCAGTTACACTGACTCACACAGGAGAGGGTGAAATAGGATGTGGGTTCTGCTCAGGAAGTCGGTCCGTAAACCGCTACTTGCCAGCACTGCTGGGTCACTGTGTGTCCCCCTCCTGCCTCCGTGGGGCAACCCGAGGCCGTGGGGAGGGCTGGGAGCAGGCATGGACCTTGGCTGAGCTGCTTGTGGCCTTGTGAAGGAAGGGGGAACTGGGGAGCGACCAGTTCCTTCTGCAGTTCCATACCACTCGGACAAGATTGTGTCAGCTAGCGTCTGTAGGAAAGAGTGTTTTTTTGATTCCTTTTCAGCTTTCTGATATTTTTTCCTCTTAACATCCTTTCATGTGGCTTTGAGAGCTGTACGTGTGGTCAGAGAGGGAATTAGGCTGTTCCATTTTGACATGCCTCTTCAGTTCTTTTTCTGCCCTCCTAGAAGTTTCTCTTTGTCCTCTTATGCCCCTGCACTGAACTGAAAAGCTCTCTGTAGTGATTTCATCCTCCTCCACGAAGACAAGATAGGATAGATGATCTCAGCAGCACAAGGAAATGAAGCTGTCAAGCCAGATTTCTGGGCCCGGCTGTCTTCTTCCCTTCCCCTTGGCTAGCAGCAGTGCTGATGCCCAGCTCTGCCCCAGCCCCTCATGACTGCCACAGCACTGGCTGCTGTACATGGCCCTGGCTTTGTCAGCCTGATGGATTCACCTCCCAGTGCTTCAAGGTGCCTGGAGTAGCTGTTCCATCAAAATGTTCAGTGACTGGTTTGAAGTATGCTTTACCAGGAAAAAAATTAATGCAGCAAGACAAAATATGCCATAATTTTCAGCTTGCGGTCTTCGTGACTTTGGTGGGAAATCCACATAATCCCTAAGTTTGTATATGGGTTTGTTTTGAGCTTTGGAAATGCAAGATAGCAAAACCCAATAAGGCCGTTGCTGAGGTCGAGCTTCACAGTGATCCTGTCTGGCCTGTGTTGAGGGCTATCGCTGATGTGTCTGTGGGGCACAGAGATAAAAGGCAGCACTTCCCTGCTTCCTCAGCCCGGCCCTTGGGCTCTCCATGTGAGGGTCGTTGGTTTGAATGCAGTTATCAGTGTCACTGCATGCTGTAAGGAAAAGAGCTGAGCTGCTTGAAGACAGCTTCCTGCCAGCAGTGTGCTAACAGGCAATGCAGTCAGCTGCTCTGAAACCATCACAGAAGGAGAAGAATTGGAGGGGTTGCCAGGTGAGGGGCCAGCTAAGCTGATCACAAGCAAACAAGCCTTATCAGAGAGGGCTTGGCATCTCAGGCGCTGAGCAAATTGATATGGGGAAGCCTGTTTGTTTGGTGTTTTTTTAGTACTTTTTTTCTCAGAAGTAAAAGTCCAAGGTAGTACAGTAATGTAATACTGCCACAAAGGTTCCTGGGGAAAGCCTTTCGTGGGTAAGCTGCTTTCAAGGAATGGTTGTCCTCTGTGCAAATGTTGGCAGCCCACTGCAGCGTTCTACATGCATGAACAGTTGCACATATGGGTTTAAGTTGTGCTGTAGGTCAGTATTTTGGAGTCTTAAGATACAAAGTGAGATTTGATGTGCAGTTATACTTCCATGCTTCAAAAGTACCCACACACGTGAGCATCTCTTGTAGAGGAATACACTTAGAAGTGTAACTCAGCACCTGATTCACCCCTTCAGCTAAAGGCAAATGTTTGCAGATGTACCATGTTTGCACTGTTGTTTGTTTTTTTCACGTGTTGTTGTGAAATAAGCACATCTTGATCTTCTCGGGTGGGCACAATGTGCAAATGTGGAGATGTTTTGGTAGAGCTTCAGGTGGGCTGCACGCCGTACCTGTGGCTGGGAGGAGCCACGTGGTACTGCAGCACGTGCACCAGGTCCCAGTGCTGGGTGCACCATGCCAGGCAGCGAGCATCTCACACATACAGTGAGCCGACGTGCCAGCTGGCAACCCTTGTGCTTTGTGATAGTGGTGTGAATGTTTTGATAGCAGCTCTGCACGTTGAGACCTGTGATGAGAAACTGCTTTTTTACAGCCCCTCCCTGGGCTGCTCTGTCAGCCAGCGTTCCTCACGTTTGAGGTTTTTCAGCCAGGGTGGTTATCTTTGAGAGGCTGGAAGAGGTTTCTTTGAGCTCAGAGGAACATGGAGTCGGTGCAGGTCGTGCTTTGATCTGCTGTCCCACACTTGTTGGTTTTTTTCTTTATTTTTTTTTTGAACAGATGCAGGGATGTGCTTGATTCTTCAGAGAAGCAAAGGCAGTAGATTGGGAAGTTATAAGAGGAACCACACACTGCAGGGTAGAGGTGCTGCAACACATGACTTGTTGGGGAGCCTGGCCAGCTCAGCCTGACAGAAGGCCTCTTGTAGGGGAGGGAGGCGTGCACTGCCAGCCCAGCCAGGGACTTCCTGGCCTTTGTGCTAAGGTTAAGCTTTCCTCACATCAAACATGTGCTAGAAAAAGGATGTGGATTTTTGCTACTTGAAACAGAGGAAGCCTGTTAATGCGGCTGCTCCTCCAGCTCAGCTCCAGATAGACGTCTGTGCAGTGGCTGCATCTGTCACCTGCTGCTTCTGTGGGGAGCTGAACGTTGTGGGCTGAATTCCACCGGTGAACCACTTTTATTTTAAATTGCTTTAACTGAGAGTAAGAAAGGGGGTAATCTGCAGTTCAGGAAAATAATCCGAAGCAGAAGAGGGTTTTCTTTCTGGTTTCTTTCATTGGATATATTTACATAGGCTCCAGTAAGCTTTTGTAAACAGTACATGCAAAAAAATTTATTGTGGTCACTCTGCCCTACATCTGTGTTAGCTCAGTTGTTACTGGAGGAACTGATCTTTTCTGAGCAGCACCTCATATTATTTAATATTTTTCCTTAATCCATTAGGAAAAAGTCATTTTCTTACACAATTTTCCAGCTAAACTGACACCGTAACACAACAACCCTTTCCTATTTGTTCAGTAGGCCCAAGGATCTCCTGCGTAATTTAGGACTAATGCTTTCAGGAGCTTGGTAGGTTTTGATCAGTCCCATTTCAAGTGCTTTGTTTGTAAATATGGAAATAGGAGCATTTAATTAACAAACACTGATACTTCCCTGGGCAACCTGGCCTAGTACCAGGTCTGGAGGTGTTGGTGGTCTTGCCTGTGGCAGGGGAGATGGAACTCTTTGATCCTTGGGGTCCCTTCCAACCCAAGCCATTCTATGATTTTATGGTACTTCTGAGATTGATATCCATCTAGAGTCCACTTTCACTGAGGGGAAAAATGGCAGTATTTTGAGATGTCCTGATGCAGTAACTGTTGTCAAAACAGACTGTCTATGGAAAATCATTCTGCAAAACTTGGTGTAAAATATCTCTTCTCTGCCCTTCACTAAAGACTTCACAGACTTCAGATTAGAGAGTTGACACCCTCTAAAATCCAGTCATTTCTGGTATGGAGTACGGTGTTCATTCTACTAGGCAAAGCACATGTTTGTTGTTTGTTTGTTTTTTTACCCTATCAGCTTTAATTGCATGGTAGAGGTGCAGAGAACTTCAGTTTCCAGCGGAGAAGTTCATATAAACTAGCAAACCAAGGTGGATTAGACCAGCAGCCATTGGTAGATGGCTGAATTGCCACCAAAATAGATGTTTGCTAAACAGCCTGCTGCTCTGAGCTACAGGGAGGCCTTATGGCAGCCTTCCAGGGAGGCTGTTGGCCCTGGCAGTCCCTGCCCAGCCAGCAGTGTCAGGTTCCTGGGGAAGGGGGGGAAGGAAATCGTTCTTTTGAATCAGGCTGTAAGAAGATCTTGAAACTGGGCTTCCCCTTTCGGATGTCAGCATTTCATTGCCCCACTGCCCTGTTGTGCAAGAGGTGGAGCGGCTAACGAGTGTTTCAGTGAATGAAGAGGCCTGAGATGTTGCCACGTAGCAGTGCTACTTAGGAGAGGAGTTCTGTTTGGCATGGTGGCAGATAGGCTTTGTGAAGACAGTGGACCTGAAGGAGTTCAGACTCTGTAAATGTGCAGTACAGATTTGGTGATCTTTTGGTATTAAACCATTCCTGCTCAGACTGAAGGAAAAATGATGTTGTAAGAGTTGTTAGGTGTTGCTTCTGTCTCAAGGAAGAAGCTTCTTTTCTATTGTGCTTTCTAAAATGAGCAAAGGTGATGTCACCAGTAACAGGAAATCTGTGCTGTCTCTGCATAGCCTTGTTTGTTCACTTGTGCTTTTTGTCTCTAAAGTTTTCCCAACAAACTTCACTGAAAGAAAGAAGTGGGGGGCATTTTAACTGTAGCACCATCTGCCCCAGGGATAGGAGGGAAGCTCTAGAAGCATGTGTGTCCAACCTTCTGGTTTGCCTGGGCTGCTCCGAGTGAAGAGAAATTGTCTTGGGCCACATTTAAGATGTATACAAGTAGCACCATGGCCATGCCCTGCATTCTGCTGCAGGCTGCCTTTTGTGGCATGAGGCCTCCCCAGCAGAGAGCTGCCGTGAATAGCTTTCTTTCTCTTTCCCACCCTCATCAGGCTACTTTGGCCCTTGGAGCATAGTTTTTAGCCTTATTTTAGAGTTCTTTGTTTGGAAAAGACAGCTTGTGCAGCAGAATGCTGACTCCAATAAGGTATATGTTTCATACTGTTAAAGCAGTTATAATCTAGTGTTCAGCAAGATGTGTCTGCATCACAGAGAAAGTGCTTTTGTCCTTTAGAAGGAGACAAAGCCCTAAGTGCTAACATGTGAGAGGCAAAGCTGCGAGGTGTTACTGGAGTGGAGAACAAGAAGAATGGGTTTCATCTTTTCTTTAAAAGAATCATGGCTGACAGAATGAAGGCTGAAATGCAATTTGGCAGGACAGCTTTGCAGGGAGCCAGAGAAGTATTCCAGTGACTTGCCAACGTGCTGCTAAATGTTTAAACACCTAGGTAACAGCTCAGTTCCCACTATGTGGTCAGCTGTTGGGATTACATGCATGCTACCTACTGTTGGGAATTACCTTTGGGGGGCAACTCAGTATTTTTTTTATATTACTTTTTGCCCTCCCACCACATACGTGCAAGTCAAAGTAGTTTGTAATACAAGGCCCGTCATGCTTGGCATAGTGCAGGTATTTTAAATTCAAGTTGTGTTTTTTTTCTACTTTTCTGGCCTCGAGTTTGTGATGTCTGGTTAGGATTGAAATGAAAATATATTGGACATATTTGGGATGGAACATCTGGAGTTGCTGTAAGTTGTGTACAATAAATAAATGAGTTAGGGTCACCTTGACTATTTTTAATAACCGCAGACTGGGAGCGTTTCTGTGACAAAGAGAATGAGACCAATTGAAAGGCATAAGTGAAGGGGGAGCAATTTTCACTCATAGGATTTACTTGAAATGGCTGTTTCACTTGCAGAGGATCAGTTTTCTGAAGTCTGTGTCAAAGGAGTAACTGGGGGCTGGGGGAAAAATAAACGTGCGATGGAAGAAAAACCCTTAATATTTTTATGAAATAATAGGCTGAGTGAGGCGTGTGGATGAGGTAGTGTGTTGTACTGGACTGACAGACAGAGAAGAAATTAAACCACTAAGCTTTAATAATGTAATTTTTTCTTCTGTTCTGAAATAGAGGTGTCAACTGTCACACACAGACTTAATAAGTACAGCACTACTACTGGAACAGATATGTGGTGTCACCGTAATGCTTTAATTCATTTCTGTTTGACGGGTCATAAATAAAAAGTTAATAATGGAATGAATAGCTTTGTCCATTTAATTTCTTTAAAGATCTGGAACTTAACTAAGTTAATCTTCGCTTTCAATTTTCATGTGCCTCCCATCTTCTACAAGCTCCGTTTTAATTTTGGTGTTATAATTACATGTGACAATTACAGTCATAACGTATGAATGTACTTCACTTTACTCTTTTACCGCTCGCACTCATGTGCAGGAGCTCTTGCACCGACTTCTTACAAATTCTCTTGCCCTTCAACTCGAGCAGATTGCTATCCTCAAAAGAAAGGTGGTGTTTCTAAATACAGAAACCTAATTTAGAGTGTGCTGTGACAACTAGCCACTTCTTTGTTACGTCCATATTCATTGCTCGAGTCCATTGGTATATTCCTGAAATAGTCTTTCTTTGCCTTCAAGCTAAACTTGCTGATGACAGCGGAGGGTGCAATTTTTGTTAATATATTTGAGCTTGAGAGGTCTTCCAAAGCTACAGAGGTTCTGTTCCACCTCCATATACCAGGCATGTATGTACTTCTTCATTAAAGCTACAGCTACTTAATACAAAGTAGCTTCTGCTGAAATAAACTCACATCTGTTAATGTATCTCTTTAAGCATTTTCTTTTGCTTCTGATTATCAGACCTGGCAATATTTATAGAGAAATTCACCCGATCCAGAGGTTGGCAACCCTGCCCATTGCAGGGGGATTGGAACTAGATGATCTTTAAAGTCCCTTGCAATCTAAGCCATTCTGTGGTTCTTAACACAGGAGTTTCCTTCAGAGGCTGAATGATACCTAGAAGAGAGAAATCAAACATCTCTATGGAGGTACCCCCAGACTGTGGCTGTTTTGTTTTTTTTTTGGTTTTTCATAAGGGAAAAGAGTCCTAAAAGTCTACGTGCTTATTCCTCAGTACTTTCCTATTTTTGCTATTCATTGGAAAAGAGCTGTACTTTTTATTATTATTTAATAGGCTTAATGGTTGTAATTCACAGCTGGTTTTTGACCAGAATTAGGTCATTCATTTTGTAGATTCTCCTGTAGTGATTTACCGTGCAGTGTTACAGAGAACATGTACAATGAAATGGAGAGAAAAAAGTGTGCTAGAGATGCGGTGCTTGCCCTGCTGTCCGGTTCTATTCTTGTGGGTCTTGCTTTGAAGAAGGTCTTATTTTAGAGAAAAATAAGGACCCGACAGCGTTGTTAACTCTTGTTCCCTCAATTCCGAACTCCTGGAAAACTTTGTTTTGTCATTTTGGGGGTGGGGAGGGAGTAAAATCTTAAAATCATTTTATCAAGATGAGAATGTAAAAGGAAGGCCTTCATTTGTTAGTCTTCCACCCACTGCTTCCTTCATATCTTGACTTTGTGGAGCTTGAAAATAGCTTAAATGGTTGAAACAAAACATGAAAACTTTGGAATGCTCCCAACTTTCACACCGGCGTCTGTTTTATTGATTGTTTTCTATCACCTCTGCATGGTTTGCTAGGCCAAACCAGAAGAACGTAATTTAACAAACTGTTAATACACAACTTCCTCTTGTCACTGTTTATTCTTTCTCACCCTTTTTGTGGTTCTTTTCCTTTCCCCTGTGCTTTCTTCCAAGCTTGCTTCTTCCTTCTGCTTTTGTGCTGGGTGCAGTGGTGGCTGACACTTGTGGCCCTGCTGGTCAAGAGCAGTGGCTGCAGGGAGGGGGGAGAGTCCTTTGCCAGCCTTCCTCACTTAAACTGGCATTGCAGGAGGTGTTTTAGGGACCTCTAACTGCTAAATTTGGATAGGCTTCCATGGGAATAGTGAAAACATCTCTGACACAGTAGCACTGAGCTTTTAGTAAGGGTCAACAAAAGGCAGCATAGGACCACTGCTTAGGGGAAGGGATTAAGGAGCAAACAAACAAAAAACAAACCTACCTCCAAGATATGTTTCTTGAGGATCAGTGACTGAGTGCATTTTCTGACTGCTGTTTGATTTGGATGGAAATTATGGACAGCATTTGAACTCAAATATGAAGTTGATTCTGGCTGTGCTGCTAATCCCGGCTAAACTAATCGAAGGGTTGGAGCTGCTTCAGACAAAAGGTTTCAAAAGTTGAGCTGCTGGTAAGTAGTTGCTGTGTGGTGAGTGCATCAAGGGAGTTTGGTGTGTGTCCTTCTTGAAGGCAAGGACATGAAAGAGATGAGTTATAGTCAAGGGAGCAGTGGAGGAAACCTGAAGAACGGCAGATTTAATAAAGATGACTAAATATAGTATGCATGAAATCACTGTTAGGGCTTAACAGTGAAAGGAAGAAAAGAAGCAGGGGGAAACTCAAGATGCAGCTGGAGACGGTGCTGGCACTTAAACTGCATCCAAGAATTAAGAGAGTGCTTATGTGGCTGAGGAGTTGCAGGCAGCTTGGAGGGACTTTTGAAGTTGCTGAATGTGAAGATAAGGGAGAATGAGAAAGCTGAGAAAAGTCCTGAAGGGATTGAGTGGGAGTGGGAAGGGAAGACTCCGTCATTAGCGTTTGAGATAGCATAAATGACAGCAGATTTTCTGCCATGGTGGGTTGCAGATGTGCAAACCATACTGGAAGACATAAAGTAGATATTCTGGTGCTCTTAAGTGGAATTACAGTCCCTGGAGGGGAGGAGAGCCCCGAGGAAATCACTCTTACAGGCAGGCTCTGCCCCCAACTATGCAGAAGAATTGCCTTAGAGAAGAAGGTTAGTGCACTGGCTGGGAACCTCGCTGTAAGGAAAAAGCTTTTCCCAACCTATACAGCTTCCATTCAGACTTCAGCTCTCAGCAGGGAGGTGCTGGGTAAACACTTATTTCTGTCTCAGCATATGGAGAAGTGCCAGCGGGTGGAAGACCGGTACTAATTGAGAAAGGAAAGAGTTCCAAGGTTAAGGAAAATCGTAATCGGGCATTGCAGCTAGGGAAAGATTTAGACTGGATAGTAAGATGTTACTAAGAAACAACTGAGATGTTTTGTACACATATTGAGACCCTGGGCAACAAAATGGAGAAATTTGAGCTTTTCACAGCACTGGGGATAAAATACCAAGTAGCAGAAGCATGGTAGAATACTATTAGTAATTAGACCTCATGTATTAAAGCGCTTTGTGCTGCAGAAGTTGTGCGATAGTAATTATATAGTAGACTAGAAAAAGTATCTTGGTGTGAAGAGGACAGACCAAAATCTGTTTGGCTTAACATGACTTTTGGAGAAAGATGACAGAAGGAGTAAAGAATCTGTTAGTAGCTCCAGGGTTAGACTTGAATAGGGATAAAGATCTCTGTAGTGTTGTCAGATAAATACTGCTTGTTATGAGGTGGCTTACTTTCCCAGGTAGAGATTAGAGAAGAAATGTTAGGGCCAGGATATTCCTGGATGTGATCGCTGGCAAGTTTCTTTGTTAAACTAGTCACTCTAACCAACAGGAACTCACTGGTGCTTCAGACGTCGTTTTGAAAAGCAGCAATGATATTCTAGAAGATCATTTTGGATTGAAGAGGCAGTTTCAGTTTTTGCTTAATCAGCTGCGGAAAGGGCTGGCTCTGTTGTTCCTGCCCCTGCCTAGCTGATCCCAGCAGTCGTGTGGCCAAGACGAGAGTTGTATCAGCAAGGTGACTGTGAGCAAATGAGTCAGTCAGGTGAGTCCAGCGTGAGCTGTGCTGGACTGGGCTACAGGGAGCGAGCATGAGAGGCTGGGGCTGCTCAGGGCATCAGTGCCTTCCCATTCAGTACTCCCGGCAGTCACATTAAGCACAGTTGAGCGTTGCACACTGGGCAGTCATGAGATGACTTGGTTTAAAGTGCAAGGAAGAAATAGATGAAGGTAGGTTGGTTTGGAATTCAAGTTTTAAATCTTAGTAGTAAATTCAGATAAGTAAAAGCTGAACGCAAACATAAGTATCCCAAGAACTGAAGGTTGTGAAGTCAGAGATTTCAGTTTCCAAACAAATCTTAACTAAGTACTCCTGGTGTGCAGACCGTAAAGAATGAAGATGTCCAGTAAGGCTAATGCAGGAAGCCCATGAGCAAAGAAGGAAGGAGAGGATAGCTTTGCTTCTCAAAGCAAAATATGATCTTGCAAAATAGGTGAAAACAAAATAAAACAAACAAAAAAAGCTTTTGTATGATAAGAAGGGTAGAAAATAATGATAACACGCATCCAAAACATTAAATATAAAGCATTACATTTTTGGCTGAATTTCAAGAGAGGATGATAATAGCTATGAAGGAAAAGGCAAAATGTATAATAAGAGAGTGGTAATTACTACAACCAGAAGGAATAACTTAAAGATCTTAAAATACTCAGACACGGGGAAATTTCCATCTCAGAATTAGGGAAGAATTAGTGCTGATTGTAACTATTTTAGCTAATCTTTCCTTCAGGGTGGTACCGGTGACTGGAGAAAGCGGAGCATCCGTGAGGAGGGGGAAGGGAAAAGAGTTATGCAAGCAATTAAAAGACTGTCAGTCTGCCCTCTGTGTAAATATGGAAAGCTTTGGAAGGCGTTTTTGAAAGTTAGAATAATCAAGACTTGAGAGATTAAAGAAAATGGAGTAAAATACAATATAGCTATTTCAAAGGGATGATTAGTGATTCAGTACCTTTCTTTTAAAATAATTAATTTCCTAAATAAATAAGGCACGCCTGTGGCCTTGGTGTCGGGCGCAAGCTGCCAGTGCTTTTCCCAGCCAGCAAGTAAATCTCATTGTGTTCTGTTGGTGGGAGTCCAGCTCAGAGATGCCCCTCTGCTCCCTGTGGGAGCTGCAGCTGCAGTGAGGCCTCCCTTTAAGCCTGCTCTGCTGTGTGCTGAGTACACCCAAGGACTCAGGTGCTCCTCATACATCTTCCCCTCCAGACCCTTCACTATCTTTGTAGCCCTCCTTTGGATGCTCTCTATCAGCTTTATGCTCCTCTTACATTGTGGTGCCCAAACCTGCACCCAGTGCTTAAGGTGAGGCCACAGCAGTGCAAGGTGGAGAAGGTGGCACCTCCAAGCACATGGAAGTGTTTGAGCATTTCTGTCAGGGAGAAGGGCTTTCGAGGTGATTCCTTCTGCACTGCAGCCCCCTAAATACTACTAGTCCATGGCTGCTGAGAGAAGCTGGGCCAAGGGGAGATGACCTAATGAAAGCAGATTAAACATAGCATTAATTTGGGGATGTGTTTATAAATGCTGTTTTATTTGGGAAACATAAGTGACCCTGCAGAGATGCTTTGGAATCATAAGACTGAAAAAGACCTTGAGATCATCTAACCTAAATGAAGGCTGTTAAAGTTTATTACGCCTGCTATAGAGGCTATTACTCCTTGCAGCATCCTGTTTTCCTGTGTGAGGACACACCCTGCTCTGATTCCCCTCCCCAGTCCCTTCCATCAGCCGTGTTCTCCAAAGCACTGCTCATTGTGTTGCTCTTTTTGGAGCACATACCTGTCTTTGAAGAGCTCTTCTCACGTAGTTGTCCAGCTGAGGCTTTATGGATGCAGAACACAGGTTGTGTTAGCGTTCACATCTTCCAGTACTGTGTGTGCTTCTACAGCATGATTCTGCCACCTTGTAGCAGTTGCAAAATTGAATGTAATCATTTCTTTTTCATATGCAGCTCCTTTGCTGCTCCTGCAGTTGACTGCTCCTGCCTATGTGTGATGCTTTGCATTTTTCTTTTTTCCCCTCAGACCATTTTTCCACTTTGTCTTTTTGTCCTCCAATGTAATTTGCAGTCCTACCAAGCTGGTTGGTTGTCAATTTAATAAATGCAGTCTGTGTTCCATCATCTGGGTCACTAATGCAAGTAGCAAATAAGAGCAGGCCCAGTGTAGGTGACTTTGGGAGCTCCATTCTAGGTATGTATTTTGATAGTGAACTAGTGATGTTTTCTAATTATTTTTTTTCTTGATGTCTGTCTGTATTACATTGGATTCGTTTGGATTTAATCTCTTTGGTTTGCATACATGAACGTCTCAGGAGGTGGTGTCAAAAACCTTAATAAAGTCAAGATATAGATCTGCTTCTTAACTCTGCTCTTTTGTTTGGAAAGGATATTTGCTTGACATAATTTATTCTTTTGGAATTCATACTGTCTTTTACTCAACGCTTTGTTTTATTTCAAGTGTTTACAAATAGACTGATTGTATCTGCTTTGTCTTTGCTTCACTTCTCTTAATCATGGGCTGGTCTTGTCATCAGCACCTTGAAAAGCTGCGTGGTGGACCCACTTGAACCGAATGGCTGGTCGGCTTTGTGCCAAGGCAAGAAAATGCGACCAGTATCATTCATCGCGAGTTCTGTAATGCATTCCACAACACATCGAGTGGTGAGCAATCAGAGGAAGGTGGGGATTGTTAGTGTGGCCATAAATTAGACAGGAATTAGCTTATAAGACATTAGCTATGTAGTGTTGAAATAGGTGGAGCTGCGTGGTGGTGAAGTAAGTCTGAGAGCCAATAGTTCTTCACACATTTTGGGAATGACGTGCGTAGTATTTCTCTGAAATGCTTGGGCTAATTGGTTACATTTGATTCAGTGTGCAGATGGCACAGAATAGGAGGAGTCCTTAACACGGAGGATGAGGGGTTTTTTAATGCAGCTAAAATTGAATGTCCTTGAGAAATGAAGTAATAGAGGTGGAACAGAATGTTACTATATAAAACAAAGTCGTGGATTTAGGAGCAGATGGCAAATGTAGATGAGAGCTTATCCGCTGGAAGCACTGGCACAGAGCAGGTCTGGCCCTTCTGGTCGGGCAGAGGAGGTCTGTGAACCTGCTGTGTGACGTTCAGAAGATCCCAGGCAGGGATCTGGCATGCATGGGAGGTGTGCCTGGAATAGAGGAGTCTGATGTTTCTGTACAACTACAGCCACGAGACTGTTTTTAAAATAACATACCTAATTCTAGTGGACTGTGCTGGAGAAGGATCAGCTCAAATTCAATGGGACGCATGGGAGGACTGTGAGGATAACCAGGGTGTGGAAGTCTCTAACAAGAGAGATAGGTGGGAGTAGTTAATGTGGGATGGTGACATCGTCATGCATGCTGTTATGGGAGGAATGAGGGAATGTAACGAGTGCCATGAATAGAACTTGGAGGTGAATGCTGTCTGATGCAGTGCACAAACACATCCCGAACATCCTGAATTTGCAACACAGGCCTGAGAAACAAATTTGAAAAAAACCCAAACACAGCAGTGTTCTATAGCTTCTTTCCAATAACCACCAGCATGCTTGAGGTTGGAAAAGGAATGCATTTCGTGCTTAGTGGGGAACTTAAGTGAGACACATTGTGACCTTTCAGAGGCCCCAGAGAAAGGAGATGAGCAAGATCTGGATCGTTTCAGTTTTATCTTTAAACTCGCAGCTGTCACAGTTTGGAGATGAGTGAATTTATAAAAAACGGAAAACTTGTTATCTGAGAGAGAGATAGTTTCAACACCATCTGTCCTGTGTTTTCCTGAAAGGAAAGAAGTGCCCGCCGAGGTTGCTGCTGGACAAGCGTGTAGGAGGACAGATGTGAGAGCCTAAAAATAGCACTGCCTGGGGGAGGGGGGTAGTGCAGTGCGATATCTAGGTTAGGTTCTGATTTCTTTTAACTAGGTGATGCTGGTGCTGTTTCAACATAGTTTGGTGTTGTCCTGATGCAGGGATGCACTGACTGAAACACTGCCTACTCCATCTTTTATTACTACTCCACTTTTTATTATCAAGTGTAAACTTTTACCTCAATGTCATGGTGGTTTATGGCTATAGTTTGTCCTGCAAGGAATAAATTGTCTTTGAGAAGTTCTCCCGAGTTTCTTATATGACAGAGTCAGGAATGAAAGCAGTGTATATTAACAACTGTGTAGGAAGTCTGACGCAGTCACAATACAATTATAATACAGCCATAGCAGTAAAAAAATACTGCTCAGAAAGGTTAAAAGATGTTTCCGATTATAGCCTGAAACTAGATTGTATCTCTCCTTGGTTACATGACACATGAAGGTGAGATGAATGGTATTGTTATTTGAGCATTATAGACCAGGATGTTGTCTCGCTAAGGTGGAACGTTGTACAAAGTTAATTGAAACACACTGTATCAATGTAGCCTAATACTTAAATCCTAGTGTTTAAAAATATGAAAATATTACTGTCAAGGTGTTCTGTTATACCTACTGTGTATGTGTTTAGAATATAAAAAAAAGATGTATTTCAAAACAGATGGCCAAGCGTGACCTCACCCCCAGCTAGCTGGAACTAAAAGAGTGCAGAGGCAGCGGGTCCAGAACAAAGCCATCCCCTCCTGCCCTGGTGGGCTGTTCCCCATTAAGGAGATCCCCAGGTCACCAGATAGGAAGTGTGTAGCTGGCAAGTGTAACCTCTGGCTCTTTGGAGACAGTGGGTGTAGGGAAGGAAGAAGGACTTGCCACTTCACAACAGTGCTCGTGGAAAAAAAGCTCTTTCTGAATGTATTGCAAATTTATTGTATTTGGAAGTGCATTTATTCTGCAGCTGTTATGCTTCCTAACAAACAGCGTAATGCTGTCAGTGACAGGGAGTGAACACAAAAACTGGAGGGATGGTCTTGTTGAGGAGTCTTGGACTTCTCAGAAAATGAATCTCGGTTTCTCTTTAATGTGTTCATTGACATGATAAGTGGATATTTCCCTTTTCTAGCTTCTGTGGGCCGTGTTCTGAAATCCTGCTCTCTGTTCTTGAGCTTTATGAAAGATTCTTGCTCTTCATGTTTCACAGGCTTTTGAGGCTTTTGTTGTCTAAGATACTTCCAAACAGGAGCTCTCGTTTAAGACACCTTCTTCTTCCTCCCAGCTGTTTTAGAAGACAGTCTTGCTCCCTGCAGAGCTTTTTCTTGTTATCTGAGTCATTACAGATGACTGAGGTGACCCTTAAGCATGATGTCAGGAGCAGTTGTGTGTCCTGGGTGTGGTGGCAAGCACAGGGGAGCATTTGCTGCTACAGGAGTTGCTTGGATACTGCTGTAGGGCTGTGGAAATGGAAAATGTCAGCACAGGTTCTCAGCTCTGCAGTAACAGGAAGCAGTGCTGGGAGCAGGGCCCCTCTGACCTATACCCTGCCCTGGGGCACCTTCAGATGGAGCCAGCAGGCTGTGTGCAGCACTGCGGGGCAGCCCTGGGTCTGCATGGTGAGGATACACCAAGAGCTCCCTGGAAGAAGAGCAAAGCCAAAAAATGTGAAATGAAATGCAGTCTGCTTAAGAGAGAAGACTCAGATGGGGCAGGTGGAGAGTACGGCTTAGACAAAGGAAAGAGTTGTAGGGCAGGGGAACTGAGAAAAAGACAGCAGAATTAGGAAGAATATTGCTCTGAAAATTGAAGTTAAAGGTATAGGGGGTGAGGTGGAAAAAAGTGAGGCAGGTAGTTGACCTCCAGTGAGGAAGAACAGAAAGGATGCCTATGACTGTAGGTACAGGTGGCTCTTGGGAAGGGAGTTGTGCTCCTAAGAAGCACGTGGAGTGAAACATGAGAGGAGGCAGGAAGCAGTGGGAGGGCAAAAGGTGGAGCCCGATGGACTGCAGTTAGTGGGATATGGGAGACATGCTGCCGGATGCTGAATCAAAGAGCAGCAATGCAGTGGATGCTGGAATCCCAAACCTGGTGTCCTAGGTTGGGTTGTTGTGCTGAAGGTGAGGCTGGAAGGAGGGCGGATAAATGGATCCAGTAAGTTCAAGGGGAAAAGGATGCAAGAATGTTGTGAATGTTGGCAGCAGGGATGGAAGAAGAGAATAAAGCCAAGAAATGAGCTGGAGGAGCTTGGCACTGTTGTGAGGGAAGCAAGGAGGCTGAAGGAGCGTGAATACTGAAAAACATGGATGGCACCCAAGTAAGAAAGGGTTTGATGAATATTGCAGAAGGAGTGTGGGTAAGAACATTATGATCCTGCAAGTGTTGTGCTTGCTTTGTGGAAAGCAGAATCAAGTCCCAAGGTTAATTACTGTTGTGGCATGTTACCATGGCACTGGGAAACCCATGTGAAAGACCAGGATTTCATTGTGCAGTCAGCTGTAGAACGAATGTGGGATGAGAAAGATTCTTTTCTCTGAGGAGTTAAAATCTGAGAGTATGTCAAAAGCAGAAGACACGTGTATGTATACAGGCAGGTATTCCTTATGAGAGAATAAGATAAGGCTTCCGTAAAGTAGTGGCCAAGGCATTGTCAGAGGATTAGAGGTCATTACAGCAGGGAAGCTGTTGAGAGAGAAAACTGCAAGATGTTAATGCATCAGTTTTGTGAGTGCTGCCAGTAAGCTGTTCCTAAAATTGATAAATGAGCAACAGTCAGATCAGGAGACATTGTTTCTGAAAATGCAGTGTGATGTGATGCTGAGAGCAGGAGAACCAATAGTGGGCTGTGGGCTGGAGGTGTCTGAGACAGTTCTGTGAGTAGATCTGAGCTGGGCACGTATGTGTTAAATTAAGCCTTGAGCAATCAGAATGCAAATAAGTGTGGGCTGGTACTCAACTATGGAAGGAGCAGAAAAACTTGTGTTTCAGAAACCCTGCAAGGGTTTCATGTAATCCAGACCCAGCACTGGGAGTGGGAAGGTCACGCTTAAAGATGACACTGATGTGATTGGACTCGAATGAGTGACGGAGGTCACGGCAGTGGTGCTCAGCTGACAGAGGGGGGGTAGTGGGAAGTGGAGTCTGTTACAGCAGCAGCAGGCATGAGCTGGCAATCCACAGAGGGATGTGTGAGAGATTGCTCAGTATTTTGTCTCTGGACGTGAATTATAAATCTTGAGCACAGCTCTGTGTTTCCAGTGTAAGGGCTGATGTCTGTGAATGGCATAATGCAGAGGAGAGGCAGAGAAAGTGCAGGTGACAGGCTGCTAATGGAAAGTGAACCGTGGAAGGTGTAAATGGGCTGGGAAGAAATGAAACCACAGAGAGCAGTTGTAAAGTGCAATTTAGGTAGCTTAGACCTGGAAAAGCAATCCTTGTACACAGGATTGAGGTTTGTAGTGGGAGAAATAACTGTCTGAAATTATTTGTGAACATGAAAATACGTGGTTTCTGAAGCTTGTTGATTATCTAAGCCCTGCTTTTTTCATGAAATAAGAAAGCTTGTGCGGTACTGTTGCCTTCAGTGATTGTTTTTTAATGCCATGCTTCTGCCTTTTCTTTTACTGAGACTGTTTGTAACAGGGACACCAGTTCAACCACAGAAGTAGGGAAAGTTTGCTAACAGAGCTCATTGCCAGGGCTGCAATTACAGTGCTGGTGTCAGATGAAGCAATGGGGGAAAATTGCACAGTCATGTTGGTGCACGCAGAGCTGAGAGCATTCCACGATGGCTGCTGGTGGAAGGGCACGAGAGATTTTAGAAGCTGACTGAAAATGCTGCAAAGGTAGAAACGGTGTTTGAAATCAGATCGCTTTGAAATGACTGCAGAATTGGTCAGCGCAGATGTGTTGGTGTGCTGATGGTGGTGCTGCTCATGTTTCTCCACTCCCACCCTTGTCTTCTGCTTCTCAGTTCTGAGGAATTGCTGAAGATTGCCTGGTGAAGTTCTGGCGTGTGTGGCCGTCTCCAGGCAGTGTCTGCACATCACCCAGGAGGCAAGGTTGCACAAGGTCTGGCACTGCAGTGACTCTTATTACGTGCCCTAGCAGTAGTGGTTGTTTCGTGCACATGAATTCTCCTTTGGACTTTGGCTCCTGCACTGAAGCACACCATTTGCACTCAGCTGGTGTGCACGGCGACGTCAGCAGAGCAGCCGTGCAGCTCCGCTCGCATGCTGTGCTATTTCTGCAGGATTGTCCCTAGGAAACCATCTGCCTCGCTCAGGAAATGTGGGGCATGCTCAGGAAGGAGATGAGTAGAAAAAGGCTAATTTCAGTTACAGAGGTGGATTTAAATACCTTTGATTTGTTTGTTTTAAAGGTTAAATATTTATTCACGTGTTCTTTCCTAGCCGGCAGCGTCACATGCACGCGCTCCCTGGGTTCCGTGTGTTTGTGGGATTAATCCCTTTGGGTACCTAAAGTGGGGTTCAGCAGAACCCCAGCCCTGTGCATGTGCATGTGTCGGTGTCCCCTTGCTGTGTCCCCAGCCATGTGGTGCTGCTGGCCATGCAGGAAGCCAACCCGGCAGGTGCTGGTGAGCAGCCAGCAGGCATCTAGAGGCCGGGCTGGCCCCACAGCCACGTGTGAGAGGATAGCTGGGCAGCCTTATGGGCTGCTGGGAGCAGAGGGGGGGGAAGGGGAAAAAAGACATCGCTTTGTGCCAATACAAGCCATGTGCTTTCCACCTCTGAACAATCAGAAAACAAACCAAAGTGGTATGTCAGTGGGGGTACTTCGTGTAGTCCCTGAACACACACAGCCCCTGCCTTGTGGCTGTCCTGCCAGCTGGGCCTCCATGCTGCTGTTGTGAGCCCAAGGAGCGCGTTCACCCTACTCCATCGATCCTAACGATTATCTGTAGTGGTAGCGATTATCTGCAAAGTAGGGCAGGCAGTGTGAGCAGCAGTACATGCATCCTGTGGCAGCCAGCCAGGGCAGTAATTGAAGGTCACGGCGTGTTTGCTGAGTGCAGGGCTGCGCGCAGCCTGTTGGTGGGGGCTGGCAGTGCCCGGAACAAAGGCGCTCTGTTCTGTGGGCGGCAGTGGGAGTCGTGCTACTGTCCCGTGCCTATTAACCGAGCTGTGCCCAGGTGCACTGCTTGGCAAATGTAACAATCTTGGTAAAATTATTTTCCATAGGCTTCGAGACTCTGACGTTTAAAATTGTTGCTTAAAAGTCAGCATTAGTGCTTTTACATGGCCTATCAGTGCGTGCATGCAATGATATGGATGTGCATATTGCTGTTTGTGGTCAGCAGTAAGGGCATGAGCCCAGTGTTATGTTGCCGTGACACATGTAGCACCAGCAGTCACACCGGCGGCAGCTCCGTGGCGTCTGTGCCCTCCGAAGGCATTTCCCTAAAGCAGCCCTAGCTGGGGCAGCTGCTGGTGGGTCATTGCTCCCCCGAGTTACTTCCCCTGATCCTGGCGTGGTACTGAATGGTTGCCGCCGCCCTGGTATTAATGTGTTAATATTCTTTGTTACCTATTCACAGTCTATTAATAAGTGTCGCCGGCCCGTCCCCCAGGCAGCGTGTGAGCTTTAGGTCTGCAGTGCCCGCGATGCAGGGCTGCTGCGTGCGCTCAGGGACAGGCCCTGGTGCCAACACCAGCCCTGGGGAGCAGTGCAGCCCCGCAGCCCTCGGTGCAGCCCGTCCCGAGGTTTGCTGCTGCGTCAGACCCCGGCCTGACATCACTGGAAGCGCTGGGGATGAGAACAGGAGGTACTCAGACATCGATTTCCCGTTATTCTCGTACTTGCTCGGCAATTTTTTTCCGTGAACTAAGCAGCACGCAGCTGCCCTCGTTTAAAGGGCTCAGAGGAAACGACGCCTCTCTGCGCGCCTCCCCCGTGATTCCGTTGTTCTCCCCAGGCCGCGTACTCGAGCCGAGCCCCAGGGCCGCGTTACGGCCGTGCCGCTCAGGGGCCGCACCGGGCGCCCCGCACCGCCGTTCCCCTTCGCGCGGGGTTACCCCGCCGCCCCCACGTGCCCGCGCTCCGCCCCGCGGGACGTGGTCGCCGCGCGCCGCCCCCCGGCCCGGCTCCGCCCCGCGCCCTCCCGCGAGCGGCGCAGCGCCATGCGCCAGCGGCGGGGACGCGCCGGGGCCTCCGCGGAGGCGCCAGCTGCGCGCTAAGCCCACAAAGGCGGCGGCCTCCTTCCTCCTCCTCCTCCTTCCTCCTCCTCCCGGCTCTCCCCTCCCGCCGACCCGCCTCCGCCGCGGCCGCCCGGCCCGGCCCGACCCGGAAGCGGCGCGGCGCTCTCCATTTTGCTCGCTGTTCAAAGGCGGCCACGGGTGCGGAGGTCCCGCGGGCCGGGCCGGGCGCGCCGCGGGGCGCGGAGCCAGGTGCGTGTGTGCGGTGTGTGGGGGGGGACGCGGCGGGGACCCTTCCCTCCTTCCCCCCTTCCCCCTTTCTCCTTCTCTTCCTTCCGCGGGGCCCCGCGCTCCTTTGTTCGCGGGGGGCGGCCGGGCCGGGCTTTGTGCGGCGGGCACGGCCACGCGGCGAGGAGCCGGGTGGTTGGAGCCTGCCGGGCGGTCGGAGCCTGCCTTCCGGGGCCGTCGGCCGGGCCGGGCGCCAACGATTGGGGCGCGTCGTCGGGAACGGCTCCGGCGGCGGCCCGGCTCGCGGCGCTGCGGGAGGGGTTCGGCCTCGTGGCGGCCCCGGCCGCCCAACGGCCACGTCGCTCTCGGACCGCGGGGACCGTCCCGTAACGGCCGCGCTGCAGCCCGCTGCGCCGGGAGCGGATAGGCGGGGGGGGGGGGTACCGGCCCCGCAGCTCGGCGTTCTTCTCGGTGCGCGTCTCGACCGCTGCCGGCCCTGGAGGAGGAGCGGCCATCCCGGAGCGTAACGATTGTCATAACGAGAGGTGCCGGCGCCGCGTGGAAAAGTTTTCCTAATGGCACCTGCAAATGAACGTCTGTCTCCATGAGCTGCGCGGGGTTGGTGCGCGCCGCCCCGGGGCCGGTCGTGAGACCCAGGCCGGGGGCTGCGGTGCTGCCGGGGTGGCGAGAGGGGACCCTGCGGGGTCGGGCAGCGGGCAGGGATCCGCGTGGCAGAGCGGGCGGTCTGAGCTGGTGAGATAAAGCAGAGGGACTTTGGGGGCCTTTATTTCAAAGCGGCGGTTCAGAGGAACGCTGAAGTCAGATGTCACTTAAAATTGACCCCGGGCTCTTAATCGCGGCCTTCAGGGAGCGGAGTTAACGCGGATGTCAAAGAAGGCTCAGTGCCAGCACGAAGGGGAGACTTGTGTGGTGTTGAGTTTGCGCCGGTTCCAGCCTCCCCGGGCTCGTCCTCTGCTTGGGAATGGAAAAGGGAGCGCCTTTCTCTGCAGGGAGCTCCTCAGCCCGCGTTCGTGTCGCTGCACGTCCTGCATGCTTGCCTCCAGCAGCTGGCTGCTGCCTGTGGAGCACCCGGCCCGGCTGTCTTTGTGTGCACACGGTGTGAGGTTGGGTCACGGCTGTCCCTGCTCGAGTGCCCCGGTGCCCTGCCCTGCCCTGAGCCCCAGGCGGGCAGACTTAGCCGTCCCCAGCAGAAGGCAGCTTCTGAAGGGTGGGGTTTGGTGGTGCTTTGGCATTGTGGAGGTTCTCCAGGGCCTGACAGATGGCAGCTTATGTGCGGCAGAGCAGCCGTCTCTGTAGGAGGATGTGTGTGACATGGCATAGTTTTGCTTTATTTATTTACATATTTTTCCTCTGTGCTTGTGGGATGGCCCGCTTCCTTCACATGTGTATTTAGGGGGCGTTGGCCTGTCTGGAGGCTTAGATCTGTGAAAGCAAATGAGGAGGCATTACGTTTCTCTCCTTGGCGTAATCACGCTTGCAGATCTATATTTGGAACTGGTTCTTTTAATACCGGCGGTAAGATAAACTGGTGGCTCACCCGCACCTTAATCTGTCGTCTTTTCTAAATCCCGAGCGATAACTGCAGCCGCATTCCACACAGTCTCCTTTCAGCTAACCATGTGCTATGTCCTGTTTGCGCTCAGAAACGACCCGAATAATGGGACAGAAGAGAAGGGGAATGGTGTGAAAAAGTCGGGCGGCGTCTGCTTAGACCCGGGGGTAAATGAAAAAGCCAAAGGCTGCAGCACTGACGTTTGGAAGGAAAGTTTATCCACTTGTGGGTTTGTACACTCATGCTTTGCAATGCGGTGGTGTGAGCTCCACCCTCCTAACTCAAACCATTAGCGCTGCGAGAGCCGGTCTGGAACAGTGGAGCAAGAGCAAAGGGCCTTTCCGAGCCATTAGAGGTTAAATAACTATTTGCCATGCAGGCTGCAGTTAGAATATTATCGTGCTCCCCTGCCCTTCTCGCCCTTTCGTCCAGTTACCGTGTCACCGAGATGGCTGGCTGCCCAACGGGGTGGTGTTTTTTCCCCTTGCTTGCACAAGAAATGGTAACAACTGAGGTGAAACCTTAAATAAAAACAGAAAGGAGGATGTCGCCTGCTTAATCTGCACGTTTGTATCGTGGGGTGTGTTTATTAGAAAGCGAGATGCAGCCCCAGCGAAAGGCACCGCTTTGCTTAGCGAGGGCACGGCTTCAGCTCCCCCGAGATGTGCGCTGTGCTGGTTAGGAAGCGCAGGGTGCCCTGCAGAGCGGAGCTGCACCCCGAGCTCCTCCTGCCTGCGGGTGACACGTGGACGGCTGCGGGCAGCTCACTGCCCTGCGGTGGCCCCGGGGCCTTCTGCTGCCTCGTGTAACACCGCGGCCTCGGCCTGCGTGTGATGGGCTGGCGCAGCTGGGGTGACCTGCAGGGCACGGCGGCCTTTGCGGTGCCGAGTGTGGCTGGGCCGGGCTTTGTTTCTCCTCTTGGTCTTGTCCTGAATTCTGGTTTTAGTCAGGTCCCGGAGGGCGGCTTTCCATTGTTGCTTTCCCTCAGCCCCATTTTCAGTTCTTTCCCGGTTTTCAGTTCCTCCACGTTTCCTCTCGCATCCTGCTCGTTCTGCTGTTCATTAGTGCCTTCCTCTTGCCGCTCGCCGTCTGCCTTCAGAGCCAGCCGCATTCTCTCCCCTCCATCCGCTGGGATTTCCTTTCCACCTGACTCATCTCCTTTCGGCACAGCCGCGCTCCGTTTCAGGGAAGCCTGCCAGCACGCAGGGACTGCTCAGCCCCTCTCCGGGAGAGCTCTTTCCGTCAGCGTTCCCTCCGCCCCCCTGCGCAGAGCCCGCTGCGGGGGGGGGTGTGCGGGTGCCGGGGGGGCCGCTTTGTGCGGCTCTGCGGCCAGATGGCACCGCGGCCCGCGGCCTGCCCTCGCAGGCGGAGCGCGTCCAGGCCTCCTGGCACGGGGCCGGCTGAGGCGCGGGCGAGCGGCTGTGCGGAGCAGCTGGCTGCTGCAGGGCGGAGCGGCTGCGGGGGAGGCGGGCGGCCGCCGAGGAGCTGCAGAGGCTCGGGGAAATGAGAGGGTTGACTTGAGGCAAGGTGAACGATTTCAGAACAGGAAGGGGAGCGTTCTGGTGTCTGCAGTTGTTTCCACTTGAGTGTCCTCGCTGTAATTACCGCTGCGCTAGCTGGTCCTGCAGGCAGAGAGAGGATCTGCGTGCTAAGCTGTATGTTTAAGATGTAATCGTGCTCCTGCACTTTGAGCTTCTGTGGTAAACACTCTTGCTCAAGAACAATGAGGGAAAGGAAGAATGTATGTTGCAGTTCCCTTTTCTTGCTGGTTTTTCCACCAACGGCGGCGCAAAGGAAAGGCGACAAACACAAACCTCTCCTTTCTTGTCTAATTAGCAATTGTTACTGTGTTTCAACGTGCTTTGATGGAAGAAGTACCGAGTCAGTGTTTGTGCAGTCCTGGGGGTTTGATGTGCTGAGCTTTTTTAAAATTTGTTTGTTTTCTTCCTTTTTTTTTTTTTCAATAGACGTTCAAGCCCTTGGTTGGAAAAAGCGTATACGATTCGATTACTGCAGTAGAATTCCTTGTGGACAAACAGCTGGATTTTATAACTGAAGATAGTGCCTTTCAGCCCTATCAGGTAAGCAGTGTGGTCAGCATATTCATACCGCACATTAACCGAGTTAAAATCCTTGTGATTGTTATGTGGAGGGCGTGAGAAGTCCTTCCCACAGTCAGGTTCTGTGCTGCAGGAGCCGTTTCCTACTGATTATTGGCTGTGAGTGTTCCTCATTTTGTCAAAGATTACGTCTGGTGTGGGGAATTTGATGACTCCTAGGAGCAGCGCGCAACTAATGTCATTGAACCACCTTTTAAATGAAACATCTGATCTCTGTAAAGGTTAATCACTGCAGTTAATTGTAGAGCAGAAAAAAGACAGTATCTGTCCTCCTGAAACCGGGCTTTGATTTCTAGGCCCTTGCAGTAGGACAGTGATGCTCGACTTACTGTTTGTTTGAGGATGATTAGCAGAAAAACTGTTTTTTCTCGTTTTAAAAATAAACTGTTTGTGCTGTTGTTTCTAAGCCCACTAAAAGTTCCAGCAGCTTTGATTTTAATGCCTTCTTCATTAATTAGTAATACGTTTGTATATTAATGTGCATATCTGTAATGGAGAAATAACGACTTCTGCTCCCCTCCCTGAAAGAAGGTCTAAAAATCTTTTAAGATAAATAGAAAAACATTTGATACTTGAGCTTGCATGGGACTGATTGCAATTAGAATAGCCATAAATTCCTTCCTATGGCTGTGATGGTACACTGCAGTGATACAGAAATAGTACTTTGAGTCTTGGAATAACAGATGGCCCTGAATAAATGCTATGTAATTTTGTCCTGACACCCCTAGTTCCCTCCTCCCCCACCAAGACGTTTTTTCCCAATACCAAATATAGAGCTAGAAAAAGAGAAGCGACTTAGAGAATGCTGGGGAAAGGAGAGGGAGGTTCAGCTCGTGGCAGGGCTGCTGCTCAGCGCGTCTGCAGTGGGGAGGCTCACCGCCTCTCCTCAGGGTGAAGTGAGGTGCTGCGGCTCGAGCTGCTCTGACAGCTTGACTTTGGTGAGAAGGACACTTCCCACTGTCAGAAACCCACGCTAGCTAGGTCAGCCCTGCCTTTCAGAAAGGGGGGTGGTGCTAACGATCTGAGCTGGATTAGCAGAGGGTGCAGCGAGCACTGCAGCCTGCTGGGTGAGGGGGGGCAGGGATGACGCAACACAGTGGGATATCCTCCTTTGGCAGCGGCAGCCTCTTAAATCAGCTGAGCCATGAAGTGTAAATTCACCCTCAGAGCCCAACCGCAATCTCACAGATTCATTTTACAAAGCAAATTCTTGCACTAGCGTCTGTCCTTTGCGTGAAATCTGTCAAGATCGTGTCTTTGATAACGTTCGTTCCAGTAACAGTAATCAATCTCTGTTTGGCAGTGGATCGTTTCTCACAAGATGAGCTGAGCAAAACAAGTTGAATCTCAGGGAAGGACTGCCTTTTGTAAAACAGCCTTGTTGCCAAGCCTGGCTGGCAGCATCACAGCCGTGCTGCACACATTTTAGCTCCTTCTTCAGGGAGTATTTGCTGATGGTCTTAGTATGTCCTTAGTAACTGCTTCCATCTGGGAAGGTGCGTACAAATTGAAGATGTCGTTTTTAAAAACATGCTTTGTGAACAGCTGACTCGACACCATCTTGGAGAATAGTGCTGTAATTAACAGCATTAGCAAGTTCAGTTTCAAAAGTTCTTCACCAGAAACCAGTAGGACGCAGTAGCTTGTAGAAAAATAGTTCCAGGTACAGTCTTCATCTTCCTAACTCCTGGCCTTTTGTGGCACGTAGAGGGCAACTGCTGTGTGAAAGGTGAGGTTGTTCCACCCTTCTTGGAGCAGACAGCTACCTGATAAAGCCGGAGGTGGGGGCTGCTGATCCACATGCATTGTGAGTAGCCTGGGGACAGCAGACATCTAAACGCTTTCATCACTTTATCGTTGCAAGAAGATTGCTGGTGGAGATTCCTTGTGAGTAAAAAGGCATCAAAAATTTGCATCTTAAACGGCTGTTGCTCAGATTTTGGATATATGGATACATGAACAAACATTGAGCTCACTGATGAATACTGCAAAGATTTGTTTTTCATTTTTTGTTTTTAATGATTATGAGAAGTTTTGGAAACTTCATTCATAGAGGTGTCTCTTTGCAGGCCTGTAAAAGCCGAGTGTTACAGTGTAGTGATACAGGTGAGAACTTCACTGATTGTGTTTTTAAGAGAACAGGAACCATTTCAAAGCGTTAACCAAATTAAGTAGTGGCGGTGCACTAGGCAGATATTAATTCTACCATCATGTAGCTGTTTTCTCATGAAATATACTTAAAGTGGAAGATTGTTTCTATTTGTTCATTCTGCTTGTTATTTTCTGTTAATCTTGGAAATGGGACTGCACATTTTTAGCCCCATCTCACCGAACATAAGGTGGCTTTTACTTGCCCCCTCTCCTCCCCACCCCCTTATTTTATTGGAGGGCCTTCATTCTCTTTGACATGAGAACAAGATCCAAGATAAATCCCATATAAACTTCCTGTGAGAATCTGCTTTTCTCAGAAGTACAAAAAATGGCCTTTTTCTCCCTTGTTTGGTTTGGAACACTGCTGACTTGTTTTTGAGCAGAGGACAAAACCGAGGAGCCATTCTTTGCAGAGATAACTAGAAGTCTTTCTAAATGTATTCAGTTTTTGGTTTAAGCTCTCATGGCTGTGCGTTTTCAATATGAAGTCCTCCAGAGACCATGGTGATCTGAACGCCTTTTTATTGCATTTTGCTGCTAGTGCCTAAAATTCCAGTACCTTTCTGCCAAAGCAAACAGAGTTTAGATCTGTGTGGGAAGACTCCATTTCACTTCAGATACAATTCTTAACTACTGAGTAATTTTTCCCATCGTTGCTTGCACTTGTAATATTGTAATGGGCAGCAGAGGAGGGTTTGGTATGAGTTCTGCTCAGACCAGTTCTCATCAAAACACAGGGCTGTTTAACATAACTATTGGGCTAAAGAGCTTCATGAATAAGGTGGTGCTGTCCGGTTTGAAGGTGACAACTGCTCAAGGCAAAGAAAACAGCGCACTTGGCACACTCTTAGCCTTGGCAGGAAAAACAAAGTTGGAGAAGGCAAAGAACTAAATTACTCTCGTTACCAGAAGTGGTTCTTCCAGAATCAGAGTAAAGACAGTTTGGCAGGACTTGCTGGGGAATCATGAACCGCAGATTCCCATGCCATGCCTGCTCTTTGCATAAATAAGCTTCTTTCAATTGTTACCGAGATTCAGCGACCTTGGTAGAAGCTCTGTGAATATCATTACTGTAAGTAAGGTGTGCAGCTTTGCTCTACTAGTCTTTTTCCATTTTGTTCCCCCATTTCCACTGTGTTTTATTTACCAAGTGTTTGTTCTTTTTATCCGAGTGCTCTGTGATGTTTCTGTTTTCCCATACACGGGTACTGCTTTGAATCCTGCCCTTCTCCATAAAAATGCCTTGGATTGTGCACGTGTGGTGCCTTAAACACCAACCCGCAACTTGTTTCCGGCAGCTTTTCTCTGGGTTGCTTCATAGAGGATACAAGCGGTATTATTGTCTACATGAAACTTGTGTGTGACTGAGAATGACTCATTCATTAATGTGGGCTGGTCAGACCGTGTAGTCATGTCGTTCTTTTTATGGCGGTGGCAAGAGGATCCTGAGGAGAAAGCAGATGCAAATGTGTTTGCTGCGGTAATTTGCGTAGCAATGAAATGAAAATTATATTCCTTTGCAGGAAACGATGGACAGAATATTTACAGCATGCATTTGTGTGTGTGTGTCAAACCAGTATCTGTAAGGAATGGACTTGCATATCGCATTTGAAGACCACATGTTCCTAATATTTTTCTGTTGGGCAGTCCCAGTGTATCGTGTGTATTTTGTGATGCTCACCAAGTCAAAACACACCGTTGGTGGGCTTTGCGGTGGCTTTTGCTATAGACTGAAAATAAGCGTATGCCTTCATGTGCATTTGTTGTTCAAATAAGTGAAACTACAGTAAAGCCTACACAAGTAATTAAAAGCATAGCTTTTTTATTTCACAGTACCATTTTGTGGCCATTGATGTGTGTTGGTTGTATTACATGCAGTAAGTGAAGCAGCAGATGATGCCTTTGTTTCAGTGCTGCAGTTTTCTTTAAGGGCTGTAGATGGATAAGAAGAATTAAAGCTCAGTGTGCGGTGTGTGCGATCTCATCTGCCTGGTGTTTCTGTCTGGGTGGTGGTTGGCAGTACCAGGCACCGCTGGGCTGGAGCTGGTGCTTCTGCTCTCAGTGCTGAAGAGCCTGAGCTGCAGCTCTACAGCTGGGCTGAGTTGTCTTACACTTCAGAGGAGCAAATGAAAAATAACACAAACCATGTTACGTTCTGCTTTTCCATACCAGAACACCTGTGTGGAAAAAACAGGAAAAAGTACGCTTTGTCCAAGGCTCAGTGCTTTCTAGCTCTGCCTGGGTTGGGCAGAGCTGGAGTGTGCTTGCAGATAGTGCTGGGGTTCTGCTGGCTCCCTGCCCTCCCAGCACAGCTGCTCCATGGTGTGACTTAAAGCACTGCCTCGTGGTAGGGGCTTTTGTGTGTGTGTGCATGTTTTAGCTAGATAGTTTCCAGAGGATTTGTGAGCGCGCAGCACTGGAACAAATGTGCACAGTTGAGGCAGTGCAGAGAATTCAAATTAAGTTCCTTCATAATCATTAAACTTCCTGTGAGAGGGTATTTCACCGCTCAAGGAAGGAAGTGGAAGGGTGTGCACACGGTCTGCAGAAAGTCCCCTGTGTGATGGGGTTAAAAAAAAAAAAGTAAAAACAAAATGAGTCAAGCAAGAGAATGAATCAGGAGCACAGGAGCACAGTTCAGTTCCCTGTGCTGGAATTTTCTGCAGTCCAACCTACTAGTTCACATGAGTATTTCTTTATTAGTAGTTTTTCTTTAGAGATAAGGCTGATTGCTTTGGTATTTCAAAATGGTAAGGTCAGCCTGTCTACCTCTGTACTGAAGGTTCTAGATGTAAAGATATGGCACCAAGAAATCCCCTGTGGGAGATATGACATGCAAAATGATAGGTGTGTGCACTTTGCTCCTCTCCTGAATGTGCACTGCATGCTTGAGAGTTGACAGGTCAAATGTCTAACACACCTTAATGATTGTTCTAGTAATAATAATATCAATAATCTTGCCTACTAACCATGAATAGAAACTCAGACTGAGGATTTAAGTACTATTAGATATATTACAAATTCAGGTTCTATATGCCATGAGGTAAGGCATGAGAAGGGCATGTTGTACAACTCCAGCGCTCTCCTTTTCCAGGTACTACAGACAGATACTGGGTATTTCAGGCTTGGATGCTTTTGGGTTTAATTACCTTGCTCATACAAACAGGCCAGTGGTGTAGCAGGGCTTGTATAGTAACAACATGCACTATTTAAGAAAAAAAAAAAAAGCTGAACATGTTGAAACAGGGAGTAAAATAAGGTATTTTTTTTTGTATGTAATTTAAGCAGCCCATAATCATACAGTACAGACTTCTTTCAGATTTCTACTTTGAGGCTTGAGGCTTAAAAATAGCTTCTGCAGCTACAATTGCTTTTCCCATAAACTTGCACTTCCACTGACCAGGCAGGCAGGAGGTTTGGGGTTTGTCCCACCCTTTGAGGTTGACAGAAGCAGCCCAGCAGCTCCAGGTGCTGACCAGCTGGCAGCTGTGACCATCTTGTGTTTGGCTTTGTTTCCTCCATGGGTGGCAGAAGCACACCACTTTGTGCATCTTTAACTCTTCTCGGTGTTGTCTTTAAAAGCTACCTCCTTTCCTTACCGTGTCTGTGGTGTCTGGACCGCCCATCGTTAGTCCAGCAGGCCTCTCTGGCAGCATCATAAGGAGCGATGATCTAAACATCTTGTTAGTGACACATCTATGTTTAAGCGTAAGTTCCCAATGTGAAGGAAAGCAAAAGGCTGCATGCAGCTAGAAGTGGGTCAGATGACTCATGCCAGCCTTCACCTCCTGCTACAAGCGTGGTACAGAAGAGCTGCATCTGAGTAGATGTAAGGAGAGAGGAGTGAGGCAGGGAGTCACGTCCTCCATTTGCAGAATGCAAAGAGGTGTGCCTTAATGCAAAGAGGTGTGCCTTGATGCAAAGAGGTGTGCCTTGGTGCAAAGAGGTGTGCCTTGATGCCTTGGCCTGTCCTTGCGTCTGCCTTCAGACAAGGGTTGCATTTCCAGAGTAAGTGTAGTAGAGTTGTACCTATTTTACCTTAATTCCTTAAGGAGAAGAAAGCTTTTTTAGTCACGCTCTGTCCTCTCTCTCCTGTTGTCCCAGATGTCAGTGATGTTTGACCCAGGAGCGGAGTTGCTGTGGGTTTGATGGGCTTTGGGGAAATGAGTGATGTGGGGGAGGCTGGCAGGCAGCACGCCCCACAAGCAGGACTGCAGCCCCAGGGCTGAGGCAGTGCTGGCTGGAGGGCCGCGGGCCTCAGGAGGTGCCTGGGCCCCACTGGGGGAGCTGCAGCAGAGCTGGAACTCAGGGCTGCAGGGGCTGCTGGTGGAAGGAAACCTGTTAGGCCCGTCCCACGGTCTTTCCAGATTTGCAGTAACTTACGTGGTTCGACTCATGAATTCGACACCAGTAGGTAGGATTGAAATAAATACACTGAAAATTGGGAATTTGAAACAGAATGTATGGAAAAAAACTTTTTTCCCCCCCAAAAAAGGTAAGGTCAAAGCCTTTCATGGAAGCACTTCTGAAAAGCAGTCTCGATGTTAGTGGATTTATACATCTGCCCAGTTTTTCTGGGTAGGGAACATCCTGTTTGATCACAAATGGTTATTTTTTTTCACCAGTAAATGCCTGTGGAAAATACTGCTCAGGCCTAAGAGAGGCTCCTTGTCCTCAGTTCTCTAACCTTGAGCATTGCCAGTCTGCACATTTGATTTATTAAAAATGATTTATTTATTTTTTTTCCTGAGTGTTTTTCTTACATGACATCTTGACCAACACTATTTCCATAATGCAGATACAAAGTCAGCTCCTAGAGGAGCTGGTTTCACTTTTTATAACCAACTGGCACTTTCCCAAATAGTTGCTGTCTGCTGGGACTGGGAATTCCTAGCGCCCTGGGGAGCTCTGCAACTTGGATGAGGCAAATCCTGCAGCCCTGGAGAAGGAGTGCTTAAATGGAAGAGGGAGAAGCAGTTTTTCCTGCATTTTGGTTTGGGAAGGAGGAAACTTCAAATTTCATCAGCGTGGAAAAGATCAATCGTGTTCCTCCCCCCAAGTTTCACAGTTGGGAAATTGGAGGTAAGGAATGGTGATTGACCTGATGAAAACCTCATTTATGCCGAGATCCTTGAATGAGATCCATGAATTTTACTTTAAAGGAAAGGTCAGGTTTATGATTTTCTTGGACTTGTGTGGATTTAAATAACCGTCGTTACAAGGCCTGTGAGGTAGTGTGTTCCGGAGGCTTCCACAGAGGCATGGCAGAGGGGGAAATAGAGTACCCTGACTAATTGTAATCCTTACATGGCTGCTTCCTTGTAACGTTTTCTTCTAAGATACATGTTTGGAATTAACCTCTGCCAGAAGTACTCATTTGGGGTCCAGAATCTGTGCTCCGTGAGGGCTGTTCTCTGCAGCCTTCAGCAAGTGGCAGTTAAGGTTGAGTGCTGTAGTAGTTTTAATGCCTAAGTGACTTCCTCAAGTTTACCCCAAGGACTTTATTTCAGCAGCAACTGAAACATCCATGTTTTCTCATTAACAATTCAGTCTTTCCTCTTTACAAGACCATTATTCATCTGTTCTATAAAAAGACATAGCTACTGCTTTCTCTGGAGCTGCACAGTGTTGCAGTGTTGATCCAAATATGATATGCATCCCAGCTGGTCAGGCTTCTGTTATTTATAGGGAAATACCTAAAATGGCTCCGGCAGGTCAGATCAGAGCTATTAGCATGAAGAAGTGCATGATGGTGGCTGCATCTCCATGTTCACACAGCGATCTGCTAGCTGTTTTATACCCAGCCTCTGCGCATCTGACCCCAGTACCAGGAGAGTGCAGCTTTCTGAAGGAAGTTGTGCAAGAAAATGGCCAGATTGTTTCCTCAGCCCACATACATTGCTTCTGTGCAGCTTTGCCTTCAGTCCTACTGGAAATTAACTTTGAAAAGCTCATTCTTAGTATAGTGGTCATTTACAGCATGAGAGAAATGATTTTTAGTCTCCACTACTTTCTTATTAGTGGCATATTGGCCAGTGCTACTTTATAGCAGTATTCTAAGTAATACAATTTCAGACAAACCTCCAAAAGCTGCTTTAACATAAAACACTAATGTAAAAGTAATTAAATGGACCAAAGTCCTCAGAAGCCCATGAAGCATGTTGTAGCTGGCTTTGAAGGATTTTTAAAGATACCAGATACGTTCTTTCCTTTTGACAGAAAAACAGTTAAGATCTTTTTCTTCCTGGGGCAGTTTTGTATTCTGCCCATAATCCTCATGAGTCACAGAGAGTTCAGAAGCCTCGTGATCCCAGAGCTCCTGGAGAGCTGGGGGTTGGCTTAAAAAAACAAAGAAAAACTGAGCACATTTGCAGAATGGCTGCTGATATACTGAGTTAATGGTAGGCCGCTACTGAGCTGAGAATCGCTCACTGAAGTGATATACTCAGATGGACGTTTTGGGAGGCCGTGTTGGGGGCTGTATCCATCTGCTGTATACTGAGTAGTGTTTTATGGTTTTCTTCTGCAGACTGAATTGAGAGACCTTTGCTTTTTAATACGCTAGACCTGTAGTTATCGGTAGTTTTGTCAAAGAATACTGTGTTGCTGAGCAGTGCAACTGATAAAAGATACTGCTGGCAGATAGATCATCTGTAGACAAGAGGTGTGATATCTGCTCTGTTGTTAACTATGCTGGCAGTGCACTGCTTTCCACCTCAGTCAGTTCAAGCTGCTGCAAGTGATTTCTGCTAGCCCTTATGCCTGGGTGTTCCCTGCGAATATCTGTCCCAGGTCACAAACTGAACTAGCTTGACTTCTGGAGATGTCGAGCTGCCTTTTGAGCAGCCTATTTTTTTCCAGGCTGCTGATGGTCACAGGAGTACACTTTCTTTTTGCCTGGAGACACATCCATCCGTACAGCTTGTCCTTTAGGTGATACTATTTGGAGAGTAGTTAGATAGCTTCTGAAAGCTGTTTGTGATTCACAAGGTGTCGGAGCCTGTGTTTAAATTTTAATACCAATATAGAAAAGATTTTTCTTCAATCTGCTCGGTTAGCAGCTCTCCTTGTTAGCATTAACTTGTCTCTGCTAGTTGTTTGCTTCAGGGAAATGTCTGCACTTTGAGGTTTCTTTTCCCATAGATAACTACAGTAGTGCATTGAGTTGCTTAGTAAGTGACTCAAAGGCTTGGTCTGATGTCCCCACATGACTTCAGAGTTGCTGGCTGTGGGGTTGGTCTGATATTCCCTGTCTCTCTTCAGGAGCTGAGAAAATGCATAATTGGGAGTAATCTGAGTATTACTGAGATGATGGTGATAGATGTGTGGAGCCTGCGGTGATGGGCAAGAAGCATTATTCCATGGAAAACAAAAGAGAAGCAAGTGTATGGCTGTGATGGAGGAAGAGGGCATGAAGGAGTGGTGGTCACTTGGGCTTTCATTTCTTCGTAGATAGAGGAGAAGGTAGGCAGTAGGAGTGGTTACCATGGCTTTGTAAATGCAAGCTGACAGGCCGTCAGCTCAGGGGGTAGGAGCTGCTTATTTGGGGAAGTCTTTAAGATCGGGTGTGAAAAGAGACATTACATCAGGAGATTCCGCTTTCTGTCCCACGCAGTTGAACCAAACAGTTCTTCTGTTCCTTCCTAATCTGCAAATCAGATCAGGACTCAGATTGGGATTACGATGACAGCGTTTATCCCAGATGCTCAGAGAGGGTGACATAACCGGGAGTGTAAGGGTCATCTTTTTTTAATCTCTGTTTTTCAAAGAAGAAACTGCTGTAGCAGTTACTAGAGCAGTTCTTAAGTCGTTTGTGGCAGCGTCTGTCTGGCTGAGCATTGCTTTTGCTTCTGTATTGACGGCTGCTTGCTTCCCTGCTGCATGCTTGTTCCATGTGCTGCTCTCATCTTCCTTCCATCTCTCTGTACTGGATTTTCACCTACAGGTATGGAATAACGAGCTGACTTGTAAGATGCAAGGTGTTCAATGGGCGCGTTCCACCTGAGACATGGGTAGTCCTTCAGCAAGGCAAATGCCTCTGCTTGTTTTTATATTCGTGAGCTAAAATCAGAGAAAATACTCGATTGTAAGTATTTTTCGGGGATTTTTTTCCTGCAATAATTTATATTCCTAACTGTATTGTATTTTTCATAGCATAATTTTTTATATTTTTGATGGAAGTTGGTTGATATTCTTAGTGGTGTGAATTATTCTCGCACAGCTGAACAAATCAGCACAACAATACTTTGTCTAGCTTGAAATCATGACTTAGAGAAACTGGAGAAATGTGTGCAGCCCTCCTCCCTCTGATTTTCAGACCTGGTAATTATAATTCAGAATCACTGTCAACTCTTAAGTATTGTGCAAATGAAATGAGGAAGGAAGGAAGAGTGTGTGGGGAGAAGTGCTAGGCGTAAGGAAGAGCGAGGAGCAGAAAGTTGTTGATAGTTTTTCCTGACAGATGTTAACTGACAGTTGAAAAGGGACTAAGTTTTTAGCCTTTATCTTATTTTCCTGTAGCACTGACTTTGTATTTAGAAGTAGTGCTATTACACACCACAAAGGTCCTGTAACCTTTAACTTGTGTGGTGCAGAGGATCTGTAAGTCTCTGTCCCTCTGCTAAGAGTGCGTTCAGAGCCTCTCATAGGATGAGGACGTGTTTCTGTCCTCTTCGTGTGCCCCACAAGCTACACTCAGCACAATCTGTGCCTGGACTAGGGGTCAGGGCTGTGCCCTCCAGCCTGGTGAAACTGGTTCATGAGTAGCCAGCAGCAGCTCGGTTTGCATGAGGCAAGTGGTGACCGTGCGCTTGGGAGCACCAGAAAATAGGTCAAGTGTGGGTTGGGTTTACGTACAGAGCACCAGTATCGTCTACTAGCCTGAGCCTCTGCTATTTGTGCAGACAAAGCCGTTTAAGGTAAACCGGGAAGTTATGGTCTCCCCCAAAAGTGGTTGGTTTACCTCCTGTAGCTTGTTGGTGGCCAGCAGCCTCAGAGGAGCTGAGGTGGAGTGGCAGACAGCTGGCCTTTGGAAGCGACTCAGAAAACAGCTTCTTAGAAGAATGTGCCAAGGGGATACGCATGGGTGTAGGAAGACATGTGGAACAACAGGAGATCTATTAATTTTAATCTTAGTTAAAGTTGATTTTTGCTTTGAAAGAATCTGGTGTGGTCCACTTGGCCTTGACAGCGGCTGCTGTGGCTGATGCTGCCAGTTGCTGCAGTTTTCTCTGTGTTTTAGTTGGATTCTCATGTTTTGCTGCTGGAGAAGAGACTTGTAGCTTGGCAGAGGAGGGTTACCAATTCATAGGTAATGTCCTATGATATTATCAGATCAACTATGATAGTTATCAGATCGCTGATAACTTGCCTGTCCAGACTTATTTTGTCTTTTTTAAACTTGTTGTCAGGCAGAATGCTGTTTAGGTGTAAGGTTTGTTAAAAACGAAAGATAGTAATGACTGGAAGATGATTACACGTCAGTGATAAAATGATGTCTGTGTCAAGTGATGCAATAAGTAGAAAAGGGGGGAGGGGAAAAAGGGGGAAAAAAAGGCAGCTAGTTACCAATAATGGAAGCAAGGAGACAGTTCTGCACACGTTTCAGAGGAGAGTGCATGGATATGGGTGGGTTTGAAGCCAGCTCTTCACATGGCTTTTTTTTAATGGGAGAAATTTTTCTTCTAAAAGGAAGGCATTAATGGGCTACTGTAAATGTTCAGCAGGCTGGGTCTGCTGTATCTGCTCTCTGAAGTGTGCTGTGGCAGTCTTAGGCTGTTTCTCAGAATATTTCCAAATCAAATCTCCCTGCAGTTGAAGTCCATGCGATTTTTAAAGTATTTGGTGCAAAAGAGGAAGAAAACGAATCTTATTTATGGAAACCATCTCAAGATGTTCACCAATGAGATGAGAAGAAACAAGATTTTGCAGCTTAGGGGAGAGACGCATCCATCTCATGAATATAGATTTTGGATATCTTTGTGGTGAAATGACTCTGAGGCAACTTCTGCTTTGTTTTGAAGCAGTTCAGGTATGGGTGAAGTGAAGGAGTAATACTGCACGGACTCACAAACAACTTGATGTGTTTCTTAAGATGCAGTAGGTGCAAAAGCAATGTTGGTAAGTGGTGTGGTCAGAAATACTGGGAAATCTGAATATTAGACAGCTGAGCTGGGTAAAATGTGCATGATCAGGAAATGGAAGGTGCAAGCTTCTGACTCTTTGGGCTCTGGATTTTTCATCTGCAGTGTTTGAATTCAAATAAGTCTGTCTACCATTAAAGCAGTAATGAAATGCCTATTCTTACGTGCAGGTTGTTCTGTGTAAACATTGCAAGCATGACTCTCAGGTTGGTTATGTACTAGTTTTCATTTAATTCGTGTCCTAAATCATCAGAAAACCTCTAAGCAGCCAGAGGAAGCTATAGTTAATTAAGTCACAGATGGTGAGTACTAATGTGGTGTTGACCTCTGCGAGGACTGCAAAATCTACTTAGTTGTTCTCTGTAAAACACTAGCTGAAATGAGTTCCTACTGATGCTGAAGAGATGACCTTTATGCTTTGAAGCCAAATGTGGATTCTCTGGCCAAAGAAGGAAATCTCCCAAATAAACTCTTGCTGTTCTGTAATGTACAGCGTGAGTTGAGACTTGGTCTTTGAGGCACCAATTTGTTTTTTTTACTAGCAAAATACGCAGCTTTCCACAACTGATTTTCCTGAAATACATGTCATCAGTTCTCCTCCTCTTCACTGAAAAGAAGTCATTGAAAGCTGGTGGGGGACTTAGCATACCTTTCTATGAGCAGCACACACTCAGCGTGATTGTGGGTAGAGATGGAAGTGATGAACGTACTCTTGAGTTTGTGTGTGGTTCTCTGGGCTTTCATTTCTCAATTCAATGAATTTGTTCCTGTCCATCAAATTGATGAGGGGTGACTTTAACATGCATTTCAAAATGCCGAGGAGGCATGTTGGTTTGATAGCACAGAGCTTGGTGGAAAGATAGAGAGCTGTGGGAGTGTTCACACCACAGACATACCCTACTAACCAAAAGGAAAAGGAACTTGCAGTCATTTGAACCTTTCAGAAGGCACTTGGGATGGCTTTTTGGGCAGCATGCACATTCTGTTCATCTGAGGATGCCTGTCAGTGTGGGAAGCAGTATTTTGTTTGTAGGTAGGGCTTGAAGTAGAACTATGTATGTGTTTGGATTTTATCTTCTTTTTCTGTGGATGCTCACTTGGAAATTCCTGTTTGATCCATGACTGACAGGAATTCAGAAGCATTGTAAATGATCTGTCTGCACTTTTTCACCTGGGGCTGTGAATTATAACCTTCTTGTGTCTGAATGAGCTCTCTGAAGATGCTTCTCTGAACAAAGATGGCTGCTTCCTGGGAAGCAGCAGAGGTGAGGTGGGCCTGGCTGGGGCAGTGTGGTCAGGAGTTTCCACACACCAGAAGAAAGAATAGGAATACTCAGAAAAACGCTGGATCATGTCTTCATCAAGTTTGTTCTTGATGCTCCTTAGGACTGGTAGAAATGTAGTGCTTGAGAATGACCATCTTAGGAGTCACAGATCAGACTCAGGTACTGTTTGGATAATTAAGCAGAGGTGAATTCCTATGTCGGTCTGGCTGGAAGGAAAAATAGCTGCAAAGACCTGTAAAACCTGGCACAGGTTGGCACACTTGTGGTAGTCACATTACTTCATGTGCCTGGCTCCCAGGAGGGCAGGTAGGACTACTCCTGCCATATCTTTGTGCTCCATAAGCCCTTTGCCTTCTTCCTGCTATTGCATGTAGTCATTTTTGAAACAGGGGCCACTGCTGCATGACATATATAAAGAGCATCCTACAGTAGGTTTAAAAAAGGAAAATTGCAGTCCCATTTATTTGATTTGCATTTCATAAGGGTTTCAAACCAGGATTAGCATCCTCCTGGAGAATGTATTCCAAGACTTGTGGAAAAACTGGTTTAAGAGAGGGACTATATTTATTTTTGTGAGTAAAACTCCTTCCAAATGAGGAACATTCTAGAGGAAAACCCTGTGGGGCAGTTAATTCTTTTGTGGGTTATTCTGTCAGTCCTTCCAGTTCAGCCAAGAAGGAAAGGAAAACTTGAAGGCCTTAATTGCCAGCATTCATATCAGTTGAGTAGAGTTGTTTTGTCTTCAATAAAATACATACAGCTTAAGGAAAGAGAGTGGCTGCTGCAGTCATCTGCTCATCCTCAGTGCTAAGACAGGGAAGAGACTGCAGATATCAGCCTTCTTGTCATTGCCCTGTTTTTGTGATAAACCAGTATGGTTAAGGCCATCACTGTCCAGTTTAAATTTATTATGCAATTATTTTCCTGACTTGTAGATACTCAAATTTAGAACTGATGATGAAAAAAGCATCAGTTGCAGCATACAGATTTTTGTACATAGGTAGGTGATCATTTTTTGAGATGTCAGGAACCATTTTTTAAGTGTCCTGACATGGAGCTTCACTTGTCAGTTACAATTTTGCTTTGCCATTCTGATTTACACTGACCAGTGTATATATATAGTGTGTGCACATCTGGAAGCAAAATACTTTCTTTTGCAGTGACTGATGATGTGTTAAATGTGTATTTATAAACCTTGGGTTCTCTTTGGTATCCTCTACGTAATCCCAATCTTACCTGCATGTGGTTTGCATAATGGGTATTTGATCTCTCTTGTGCTCTTTTTAAGCACATTTTTGACATGAGCTCATAGTTCTCCGAGAGTGAGGAAAGAAACAATGTGAAGTTCACAGTCTCCTTTTCTAGGTGTCCAGACAAAGCACTCAGTCAAAGTACCAGTCACTGGTGCCAGTACATTGTGTGTCACATTAGGAGATGGAGCAAAAAAGGTTTAGGTGTGTTGTCAGTGGGTTCACTGTTATCTTCAGTGTTTTAAGTTCAAAAAAAGCAAAGATGGTTTGGAAGGATGTGAAATCTAAGAGAAAAGCAGAATCATGTGTTGCCTTCAGAAACAGGACTAATCAAACTATGTTTCAAGAAAAAGATCAGAAACTTTGCAGAAGGAACAGATGGGATTAAAATAACATTAGCATTACAAGCCCAATTTCTTGATGCCTAACTAATGTGTACGGTCTTGAAATGAAGGTAGTGGTGCCCTGAAGGGGATCGAAGGAGCTAAATGTACAAGATCTGAGTTAGCTACATTTTTAAAAGTCTGCCAGACTTCAGTGTTGCACTGCCTCAGTTGATTGCATAAGTCTGTGGATCTGCATGGAGAAACGGGGTACTAAGGAGCACAGTTTGCTGAGCAGCATTTGTGGTAGGTGGCTGGTTGGGTTAGATAGGTGATCTTAGAGGTCTTTTCCAGCCCTAATGATTCTGTGAAGTTGTGGGGATGGGTGTCTCCTGCAGCTGCTGTGAGTGTGCCTGGCAGCAGAGCAGGGGGTCACTGCACAGCTGCAGCGTCGGTGGGGCTCCCTGCCAAATCATGCGCTCCTTTCAGAGCTGTTACCTCTGGGTAGGGGATCAATCCAAAGATGGGTTTGCAAATGAAAGTAGAGCAGATCATATCCATTTTGATTGCCTCAGGAGAGGAAGCATTTTGCTACTCTGCTGTTCCTGAATAAATTCTATCATGGCCCACCCTTCTCTTCTGATAATGTCAGTAACGCGTCTGTCTGCTTTGTGATTTTAACCTGATGGCCAAGGTCATGTTAGCTTCCTTTCTGCTCTTCCTTCATTCCACATCACGTGTTATAAAAATCACTTTGACTGTTCCTTTCGGATCTGTGGCTATATCCTTTTCAAAAGCACAAGGAGAGACTGAAATAATTTTCTCTAATAGCTGAAGTGTCGCTGCGCTCTCCATTATGGAACATGGCACCTCTTCGTGTGTCAGGAAGTGAGTGTTGAATTTGAAATAGACATCCTGTGATCAGTGAGTTAGCAGGAATAATCTCATTCAGATGAATAGAGAGAAATTGCTCGTGTCACTCGAGGGCCTGGCAGCAGAGCGTGATTCTCTGAGTGTTGCTTGTATCTTGGTACGCTGCGGCTGGAGCTCTTCATAATGAATTGTGAAACATCAAGGAACTCGTTGGAGATCAAGGAAAGAAATTACTTGATCTGAGCAGCAGCACTGATAAAGCATTTTACGTTTTGTATGTTGAGAACCACTCTGATGATTTTAGCTGTCTGAAGTTCTCAGCACAAATGAGCGTTCCTGCAGCTCATGGATTTCCAGGGCTGCCTTTGCATGAGGAGGCACCAAGCTGCACCACAGCCTCAAAGGCAGAAATAGCAGATTTGCTCTGAAATACAGAGAAACAGCCATTCAAAGGGCCCAGAGATGAGCAATGGTTTAAGCCATTTCAGGGATGTGAAATGGATGTGGGCCTTTTTTTCTTGATACACTGACTGTAATGCCAAATAGGACTTAATTGCCAGAGTTTGTCCACTCTCAAATAGTGGAAAAGAATCTTTTCCAGAAGTGACATGGAAATTAAAGCATGCCCTGTTTGAAACTGTATAATTAACAAAGGCTTACCTAATGGAGGAACAGTAATGGTGTTTCTTTCTCTTGCTATACAGGTATTTCTTACACGTTATCTCTGGGTTTCTGTCTGTGTTTATGCTCAATGTGTCTGCTTTAAATTTGACAAATATGCAAAAATGAGGGAAATTTTTTGGTTCATTTTCATTTAATCACAGCTTAATTCTTTCCGCATACCTGTAAACACTCAAGTCTTTGTAGGCTAATTTTAGCTTGTAGTAAGACAGTATTTATGAAAGTGTGATCCTATTAATAGCTTACAAGTCTGGCCACATGCAGGCCCTGCCATACTGTGTTCATTTGAAATCACTTCTAACGCTGTGTTGCACTTCAGAGTTGGGTTTTTTTTCTAAAGGTATCACAGAGATTTGCAGGGAATTGGTAAAATTAGCGTCAAGCTTCTTAATATTGTGCCCTAAGATATATTTAGGAAAATAAACAGAAATGTTGCAAGTAAACATAACATATGGTTCTTTTTCTAATCTCTGCTTTAGGACGACGTAGACAGTCTAAACCCAGTTCTCAGGGATAACCCGCAGTTACATGAGGAAGTAAAAGCCTGGGTAAAGGAACAAAAGGTTCAGGAGATTTTTATGCAAGGTAATTATTTGGGAAATTGTGTTATTTTTATTGTGTTAGCTAGCTTAAGGCCATTAGTTGTGTGGGGCTCTTCCCATAGCATTTGTGGTATAATGGAGGATATGTTTCTAACTCGGTGTTTTGGGAAGTGTTTGTTAAAAGAAAAAAACAAGCCTGTGTAAGAAGTTGTGCATGACTTCCTCAGACTGTTCATAACTTGTTCGATGTCTTAGCATTTGCGGCAAAAGCTGAATATCATCAGTCTGAAATGGAGATGTTTTATGACATTGGTTGTGAAGTATATGAAGGGCAACCACCCCTCTTTAGTCTGCCTAAAAGTGATGTGCACCGTTAGCGTTACTGTTCTGTGTGAGAACTTGTGGCAGATAGCGGTTTGTGCCTGGTTCTTCACAGCTCTGTCACAGATGGAACACTTTCAGATTGACCTGGCCCCAACTGAAAAGCATCTTGCAAATCAATTACAATCACAGATACGAGTTATATGGAAATGGGTATGAACTGGAATAAATTATTTTGGCTCAGTCTTGCTAATGCTTTAAATACTGTATGTGTTTGCAGTGTATTCATTAACTTTCTGCAGATCTGGCAGCCAGGTGGCTCTATGGAGGCATTTCTAGCAGTGGGAAGCAGAAGCATCTCTGTGGGTCTGGGCTAAAATCCCTGCCTCACAGCAAAGCCGCTTTGGGGCAGAAGTGCTTAAGTGGTTGTTTTATAAATGAAGATTGGGAAGAGAGCAGTAAATAATCTGGTATTTTAAGAATGGGACTGAGATTTCCTTGCTGTTGGGTTTCTTTGGTAAACTAAGAAATATGGTAAGTATAATACAGATGCTACAAAACCAAAAAACAAGTGAACAGACCCAGCCCCACAACTGTGTCCTACCTTTTGTGTAGTTTTTATTTTGCTTAGGTAGGTCTATTGTCATGGGCCACAGAAGAGATGCTGAAGAAGCAATGCACAGAATTGTGTAGGTAGTAAATTGGTAGGCTAGTATTAGGCATTTTGCATTTTATCTTAATATCAGCAGATACAGCATGAACTAATAGTCAGCTGGTGAATTTCATCCAAAACTGGACTAGGAGGTGATGTGGAATCACATTAGGGCTCTATGGAAACGAAACTGAAATTGAACTTGTTTATTATGTTTCTTGAGAGTAAAGAAATAGTAATGAAAGCACATTTATAAAAGCCTCTGTGTACGCAGGTACAGAAACAGTACTTGAGCAAAGCCCAGCAACATCAGGATAGTCTTGTAGATGAAACTGCCAGTGCTTCATGCACAAAGCTTGCTTAGGCCCATCCCATCATTCCAGGCGCTGTCTTTGTGTCATTCACACATATATATTACAGACATATACTATTTACATGTATATACACATAATACATAATTCATCAAATGGATGCTTGGATGCACTGGGGGCACCAGATCAGGAATATTTTAAATGAAGAGCTGAGGCCAACAGAGGCATCCTTGCAGACCAACCTCCCTTGTCTGCACGCATGTCAGTGACTCAGGGAGAGCTCCCTGGTGGTGCTGGCTGCAGTCAGCTAGTCACGTAATCCTTCCTTTCTCCTCTCCTCCATTCGCTTTTTCTCTACCCTCTCTGTATCACTGTTTTCCTGTTCCCTGCGGCCTGAGCAACGTTTTCACTCTTGCTCTATCCAAACCCATCTGTCAAGGTTGCTGCCATCCTCTACGCCATTTTTAGGATTCAGGCTTTTCCTCATTCTCTCGTGCTGAAGTCATCATCTCATATCCATTGCTGTCAGAACTTCTTTCTCTGGGAAAACAGGAGGGTTGAAGGAGAGCATTAAAATCTGGTTCTGAATGCCTGTGAGGAAGCATGCCAGTTTGAGGAAGGGTCATTCAGTCAGAACTGCTCTGGTTACAAGAAGTGAGACAAGGAAAAAGCTGTCCCAGGTGACCTGTTATTTGGGTGGTAGTCAGAGCAGCATGTTTCATAGCTTTGGCCAGAAAGTAGGTTTGTTCCTTGTTTAAAGCAAACAACTGCCAAACTTGGCCGCTTCGAAAGCTGTTGAGAAACATACAACCAGTTCACGGAACTTATTCAGTGAGGTGGCTTTGATTTTTAACAATTAAAATCTCAGCTCTATTTTTTTCTATATCAGGCTTATTATTGCTGCAATCCCTGAGGCAGAATATATGGCAATTCTCTTGAAATACAGAGAGTGCTTCAGCACTGGAGATATTTCCTGACAGCACTGCACATGCTGTTTGAACAGTGTGTAGCCGAGCATGATTCAGGCAGGGGCTGCAGACAAAGGCCTTTCCTGTAATGGCTGCTTGGGGCTGGGCCGGGCTGGAGCCGGGCTGTCCGGTGTCATGTAACCACAGCTTCATCTTTCTCCTTCCTGGCACCCAGCAACACAGAATAAACTACGCCGTTTTTAAAGGTGGAGAAAGTCTGTTTTGCAAGTAGATAGGAGAAAGGCTGGATGAATGACAGACACAGATGAGAGCAAGACGTGTGAGGGAAGAAATTGGCACTGGGTCAGCGCAGAAGAATATGAGAGGAGCTGGAAGTTGATGGAGAAGGGTGGATAGAGCTTGTAAACTGAGAAGACTGGGAAAGGATTTGGAAGCCAGCAATCGGGAATCGTAAATGCTAAAATGAGGCAAGAAGCTGGGGAGAGAGGAGAGGCTGGAGCTGGTTAAGCAAGACTGAGACTGGAAATCTTTGTGCAGTTAGTGGTAGGCTGGAAAAGAGGGAGAGCTGGAGTAGGGGAGTGGGAGTGGAGCATTGCACAAAAAGACACTGGCAGAGCTGTGGGACGGCTCGGAAGGGCTTGTGACATAGAGAATGTGGTTTGTGCAGGCAGAAGTGTGGGAGCTGGGCTTGAGGCATTTGGCAGGAGTATTTGGAGTAGGGATTGGAGAGAAGCCACCGGGAAATGTGCCCCCATGGGAAGCCAGTCTGGTCTGAGATTGGGAATGTGGGACATCAGTTTTTAGATTTTTGCTTTTTTTCTGCCTCTGTGTGTCTGTGCCAGGCAGTGGCTGCCCTGGTGCTGCTGTGACCCTGGCTGTGCAGCTGGCAACATGCGCTGGGGATAAGCTAACTCCAGTGGCTCGTGTGGCTCAGTGGGACTTGAGTTTGCAATGGTGCAGTGAGTGATGTGGAGATGGGCAAAAGAAGGGTGTCCCTGTTTTCTCAGCTCTTTGGAAACCTAGATAAGGTTCTAAGGTTCCAAGATTAAGCCCCTAGACCACTTGGAAATGTCTGCTTTTATATTGTTTTGTACTTCTATTCATCTCTTAAATGTTAGCATTAAGGAGGCTTCGTGATCACGATGTTTCTTGTGCAGAGGGTATATTGGACCCAGAAGTGTGAATATGGGTATTTTAGTTGAGAAGGCTGTTGCCATTCCTGTTTGTTGCAGACACTGAAGCTTGCTTAATATGCTGGGCAGGGGCTAGAAAGACAGGGCAGTCCTGTCCTCACCTGTGCTGCTGAACAACCAGGCACTCTTAAGTGAATCATTTAAGTTAGGCTTTTCCCAGCTTGACAGTGACTGGTTTTACTTCAGTTCCTGTCTGCCTGACTTGGGGTTTGGTTGCGGAAGTAGTGAAAACCACAGCAAACTGAGCTCAGTGACGGCACTACTTGATCACGTGAAGTGCTCTATGAAGGCTAAGTGCCATGGAACTTAGAGTCCTGATGGTCAGGTGAGATACTGAACATGAATAAAACTGTTGAACCTCAGTTTCTGGGTCTTGAAATGAGCTATAAGCTAAATACTGTATCATGGCATTTTCCTCCTTCCCTCCCATAGGCTTTTGGAGATGAATTAAACTCATCTTTCCAGAAGGTTGGTGTGTGGAGTTTCTATGCAGTTGATGTATCTTAAAAGAGGTGTAAAAGTCATCTTAGTGTGTGTATTTTTGAATGTTTTGTGGGGCCGTATCTGGGCTTGGATCACTCAGCTGCCTTTTGACTGTTGTAATAGAGAGAAACTCTGTGGTCACTTATGGGAAACACTTGGCAGATACAGAACCTGAGCACCAAAATCTGAATCATTTTGCCAGCAAAGCATCTGGGCATGTGACTAGCCTATTAAATAGCTTCTGTATAACCTGCTGCTGCCACTTTCTAGCCTTTCAGGTTACCTTTCTGTGGTTGCTATTTGTAGACAGGAATTTTCCCATCATTTGTCATTAAGATTGCAGAAGGATTTAGTTAGATAACAAAGGTGTATGTTGAAAATGTAGGCATTAAAATGTACCATTTGCATTTCAAAATGTCTTCCTGAATTAAAGTAAAATCCACAGATGGTGCTGTGCTGGAGTTGCTGGTAGCTTGCTGTCCATGCCATTCACATCAGCCTTTGTGATGAAGCTTAAAAAACGAGGCAAACCTATTAATGTTATCTACTTATTTTTTGCTCATTTCCCTAATGGCTTTCTTATTTCTTCCCTTTCTGAAGGTCCATACTCCTTAAATGGTTATAGGGTGAGAGTGTACAGACAGGATTCTGCCACCCAGTGGTTTACTGGGATCATTACTCACCATGATCTCTTCACCCGCACTATGGTTGTTATGAATGACCAGGTGAGTTTGTGTTGCTGGAAAACAATCTCTGAATAAGCGACGCGTTCCGAGCTTTACCATTTGCTGTGATACTCTGAAAAGCACTACGCAGTTCATCCCTATCAGGACAAGTCTGTTGCTTCCTCTGCTGAAAATTCAGCCTGACTCTGCATTGGACTGGCCATTCATGCCATCCTCCAGCCGAATGTTTGCGCAAGATATGATTAATTCCATCCCTGCAGTTGTGCTTTTCATCCATTGTTGCTGTTTGACTAAGCCCAGTCCCTGAAGTGAAATGATCCAGTTCTAAGAACTGGTCTTCCCTGTCAGCTCTGTTGAGGATTTCTTCTCCATACACTGAAATCTTCTAGTGCTCCAGTAACAATTAGTTCTTTTAAGCTATTGAAATATCCACTTTCCACAATTTATTGAATAAAGCCTTTGCTGCAGCCTAATTTACATTTACTGTGGTGGGTTTTAGTTGTGTTCCTGAAGTTGACATTACAAAAAGAATTAATGATGGTGTTTTTAGTGGCAGTAATGAATTGTGTTTCAGGAGACCAGAGCAATGATTCAACATTAATATGGCAAATGACCCATCTGCCTTGAAATGACTGACTAAATCATGTGTGACGATATGAATTTAAGACTAGTCTAATGCTCAAGTCTGTGCTTTCCCTTCATTTGCTCTAATAATTTTCCCCAAACATTCATCTTTTCACTTTGCAGCACTTTGGTTAAAGATCTGTTGAGCATTTCTTTCATTTTGAAATACTCTCTCACTAGCAAAAGTTTTTCCCTCCAGTTGTTCTGCTTCTTTTCCCTCAGAAGTTGTACTTCTGCTGGAAGCAGCATTGCAGTGTGTGTCTGCAGTAAGCACCACAAAATATGTGATCATTTAAAGCGCTACTTAAAGGTTACCCCCATGAAGATCTCAGTATCTTTTAATTTAAAATGTGAAGGTATTTATAAAGGAAGGAGCAGTAAAGTGGTGGCATTAAAAAAAGAAAAGGGGGGAAAAAAGTTATCTTTAAAATACAATTAGAGGATATATTTGCTTTGTTTTTACTCCATTCCCAGCCTTTGAGAATGACTTTGCATATCAGTTGTACGGGTCAGTGTTAAGTAGGCCTTTCTCTGGTTTACCTTTAGCACACAGTGTAAACTGTTGAACACTGGTACAGGAAATGTGGATTGGACAGTGTCCGAGCATCTGCTGATTGTTTATTTTCCCTTTCTTTTTCTCTCGATGACTAGGTATTAGAACCTCAGAATGTTGATCCTTCTATGGTTCAGATGACTTTTCTAGATGACGTTGTTCACTCTTTGTTGAAAGGTGAAAATATTGGCATCACTTCACGCCGGCGGTCTCGTTCCAACCAGAACAGCAACACAGTTCACGTAGATACATTTATCTTTTTACCTCAATGTTCTTGTATACAGTGAATATTAAAAATGTATGTTTAGAGTTGCTAATTAAAATTGCGCTTAAGTCTGTTAACCACAAAATTATTTTTAGGGTCATTATACACGTGCACAAGCAAATAGTCCCAGACCAGCAATGAATTCCCAAACTGCACCAAAACAGAACTCTCACCAGCAGCAGCAGCAGAGGAATACTAGGCCAAATAAGCGAAAAGGTTCTGATAGCAGCATGCCTGATGAAGAGAAGGTGAAAGAGGAAAGATTTGACTATATAGGTCGAGGAGGTAAGAAATGTAATGGGAGAGTGAGGGAGAGCTTCTTAAAAAGCTGCTAGACTGAAACTTACAAGTATGCATGTGTCTGTTTTTTTTTTTTTTAACAGAAAACCCCAAAAACAAAAATAAACACTTCCGTAGTAAAAGAAGAAAACCTGAGGAGGATGAAAAGAAATTAAATATGAAGAGACTGCGGACAGACAATATCTCAGATTACTCTGAGAGCAGTGACTCAGAAATCTCAAATAAAAGATTAACTGATTCATCCTCAGAGCAAAACTCAGAGAATGAGTTAAAAAGCAAGAACACTTCAAAGATAAATGGAGAAGAAGGAAAGTCTCAAACCGTTGAGAGAGTAGAACAGACACTAACAGACAGGCGGTCTCCGTGGGATGAAGTACAGGAGGATAAAAAACACGAAGAGCCAGAAAGGCTGAAGTCATCGCTCTTAGATCAGCAGGAAAAGTCCTCGCTCCATGCCGCAGAGCAGCCAACACCTTACGAGCAGAATTCCAAGGATCCACATGTTCAAGAGTGCAATGCAGAAAAACATCATGCTGCGGAATTAAAAAGCGAGCAGTTTGTACCCAAACCTCCCACTCCAAAAAGCGCTGCTGATAAAACTAACAAAAACAACTCTGAAAAGGAGAGCCAGGATAATGCTGCAAGTACCTTTGGATTGCAAACGGTTCAGAAAATAGAATCTCACAGCGGTGATTTAAAACAGCAGTTTGCAAATGCAAACTTCCTTGAAGCACGAAAGCAGGAAGCTGACCAAAGTTGGGTTAGCTGTGTTGTAAACAAGATGGATTTGATACAACCTGGTGTTGTGAAAGCATTACCAGTAAATGAACATTTAAATCCTGAAAAAGAAAAAGTGCAGTATGGCTCGTTTATGTCTTCGTTAAATGTAGCTTCTGTAGCAGAAGACAGTAAACTGCGTAAACAAAGTCCAGTCCCTGATTCTGTGAAGTCAAAACCTAGTGCTTCAGTTGATCATCCTAAAACAAAGTCACCTGATGTTAAGCCTAAATTCACCCCATCTTCTGATACTGTGAAGTCTAAGGTTAGTTCCCAAAACAGCCATGCTCCTGGATTAACAAGGTCAGCCAATAAAACAGATCATGATTTGCCTAGGTCTAGTTTTCATCCAGTTCCAGCTAGAGTTAGCGCTCTAGAAGCTACTAAAAGTCCTCTTATCATTGACAAGAACGAACATTTCACAGTGTACAGGGACCCCACTCTGATTGGACAAGAAACAGGAACTAATCACATTTCACCTTTTTTGCATCAGCATAATTATCCTCTGCATTCCTCATCCCACCGAACCTGTTTAAATCCAAATGCTCATCATCCTGCATTAACTGGTTCATCCCATCTGCTGCCTGGGTCTTCAACTCAGACCCCTTTGTCTGCTATTAACACTCACCCCCTTAGTACCGCCCCTCACCATTCCGTTCATCACCCTCATCTACTTCCTGCAGTGTTGCCCGGAGTGCCTGCTGCCTCCTTGCTGGGTGGCCACCCGCGACTAGAGACTGCTCATGCTAGCAGCCTAAGCCATTTGGCATTAGCGCACCAGCAGCAGCAACAGATGTTACAACACCAGTCTCCACATCTTCTCGGACAAGCTCATCCTTCTGCTTCCTATAATCAGCTAGGGCTTTATCCAATTATTTGGCAGTATCCAAATGGAACACATGCTTACTCAGGACTCGGCCTCCCCTCCTCGAAATGGGTCCACCCAGAAACTCCTGTTAACGCAGAGGCTTCCTTGAGAAGGGTAAGTCGTGCTGATTTCCTAAGTACGTGCTTAGCTGAGGCTGGTGTCTTCTGGTGGTGGGTTCCTAGGTGCAGACACGATAGTTTGAGTCACACCGAGTGTGTCACTGAGTGTGCAGCGAGGGCGGTGTTCCCATGTTAATGTAGAATTAGGAATGGAAATCCAGTGGTAACTGTTGTTTCACGATGGATGTGAGTAAGGAGTTCTTCCAGACCTTGATTTCCTTAACACTGTAAAGTAAGGTGAAATGTTGGGTTTTAATCACCAAGTGAGATTGGCCAGCGAATTTGGGACCGCAACTCCACAGGTCTAATGCTTTCTGACTTAAACCATGGAAACCATTAGATGAGACACGTGCTAGAGGAGGTACGGCAGTTGTCTGCACAGTGAGATGTTGAGTGTGCATGCTGGAAAATGGAGAACGGCTGGGACTGAAGGAGTACAGGTCTGAAGGGAAATAGTGTGTAGCATTTGTAAACCTGAAACTGAACACTCATTCCTCTTGTGCTTAACACCTGTTTGTGTGCCTTTCATTGGCACCTCCTTTTCACCCCTCTCCCACGTTCCTGTTTGCCTTCTCAGCTGCTTGCTTCTCCTCTGTGCTCGAATCAGGGGGATTCCTCTGTCCCTGCACTAAGTGTATCCACTGGAGCCTCGGGAAAATCAGCTATTTTCAGCCCAGTGCTGTGTTGTTGGTTGCTAGGCAGACACTGCAATTACAGGAAAAGATTTCTCAGTTCCTACAGGCTTTGGATACAGCATGCTCCTTGCAGGCACCTTATAGGAGCAGCATAAGATGAAGCATGTGTAGCACAGACAAGCTTGGGAGAGCTTTACTGCCAGCTACACTTGAACTGAGCATGTGCATACTGAGTTTAGAGGCTTCCAACTTGGCCTAATTTGGGCAGGTTTTCTCAGAGACCACAAAAGGCATGTCACTGACAGTGGTCCTTCTGCCAAATTGTAAGCCTTTGCGTCAAAGCTTGGAGTTTCTGAATGGTTATAAGGATTGTTTTGCTTTTCATCACGGGGAAGGCTATTCTTCCCCATCCTCATTCCTGAGTAAAGCCAAACCATTGTGGCTGAGTCTTTCCCAAACATTCAGTTTGAGTTGGCCTTGTAATGCAAAGTCAGTTTGATCTAAACAGTGATAAAGTCAAATGAAGCAGCTTTAAGGGAAAGCTAAAGGTGGATTTATCTCCTCATGTTGCTACTTGCTCCACCCTGTACTGAAGTCCATTTTGACGAATATATGGTAGACTGTTTTCACTTTAGCTGCCTGAAGTATGCAGCCATGCATACCGAGGCACGTAGCTTTTTAATTATGTTGATATGTGGCAATTGTCTTGTGGTGACTTGTCTTCTGGCTCTGGCACCGGAGGCCTTCTTTAAATATGTCTTAGAACCCCAGAATGGGCGTTTCCAGAAAGAGTTTGCATGGATGCCATGAAGGAAGAAAGGGATCATCTGTATTGCAGCTGGAGAGGTAGCAGCAGCCACCCTTGGTGCAGGAGCTGTGCTGCTGAAGGAAGGCTGCAGGTCCTCAGGCTGGGCTGCAGCTGGTTGCAGGTGGAGTTGAGGCTGTTTGGGCAATGCTTGGTGCTCGTGCAGATGTTCCCCAACTCCTCTAGGGGGAAGGTGATGGGTCTCTGCATAATGCTGTAATACAGCTTACAGGCTATTCGTGGGAACTCACCACAGCGTGGGAACTCCTGGCCCAAAAATGTGTGCACTCAGACTTAGTGCAAAACTCAAGCAGTTGCTTTAAATATTCAAAAGTCTAGAAACAAGAACTTCAAAGCTGTAGCACCTGCAGATCTATTTTGTACTCTGCCTGTGTGTGTCAGGAGAGCTTTGCTGCCCTTTACTGCAGCGTTTCCCTTCTGGTAGTCAGCAAGGCTGGGGAGGAGAGGGATGTACTGGTGGGGAGCAAAGAAGGGAGATGTGCCGGGCAGTTCCAGTAGTGAGGGGTGGAACAGCACTGAGAGACGTCAGGGTGTGTGTGGGAGCTCTGCTTTCTGTCCCTGTCCCTTCTTCCAGGCCCATGCCTAACACTTGACAAGCATTCCCAAGCAAAGCGCCTTCCATTTCTGCCCAGGCTGTGAGTCAGCATGTAGTTTTCCTAAGGAGGCCTTGAACTGGGAAGGGGGGATAGGAACCTGAGAGCTGCTCATGGTCCATTCTGCAGAGCTGTTCCACAGCTTTCAGAAAAGATGCAGAAGTAGAAGCTGATTGGCATTGCCAGGTCCTTAAATATTTAGGTGTACAGTGGAAAATTGTGCGTTCTCTGCAATTGCCATACTGCAAAGTGTGGCAGATGTATGTTTGTGATTTTAATAGCGTGCTGATTATGAAATATATATATATATATATGCTGTATAAAAATGTGGCAACATAAAGCAGATTAATTGAGATGATCATACTTAATCATCTGGAGGGGGAGTAGGAGAGGAATCAACCAGAAAAGAAATGCTTGTATTGTTTATTTTGAGACTTGTTATATAGTTGAACTTGTTTTCCAGAAGTACTAAATCTTGTTTGTCCTTTGGAAGTATTACTTCTTGCAAGATACTGAGCACCTCATGCTTGTCTTATTAGCAGCTGAAGTTGGGTGCTATCAGGCTGTCATTGGCTTGATGATTTTGAGGAAGGAACTTAAGATGCTATTCTGTAAATTAATAATTCCTGCTGAATATTTAAATAGTAAACTGCTTTAAGAATGCTTCCAATATACATAAATTGTCTTGTATGCTGGATATCCAGGGGGAAATACAATCAGATGTTCCAGTTGATCAGAAAGTGATTAAAAATGTTAGATTTTATTTACTGAATTTGATTTGATGCTGAAATAAAATATCTCACTGTGCTCATTGCTACACTGATACAGTTCCTCTTGTGGTACTGTGCTGAAGATCCCATGATTTCCTTGAAATCTGACTTTTTCTGTGTTGTTGTTAACAGAATACTCCCAGCCCATGGTTACACCAGCCCACCCCTGTGACCTCAGCTGACAGCCTTGGATTGCTGAGTCACATTCCTGTGCGACCATCCAGTGCAGAACCCCTGCGGCCTCTCAAACTGGCAACACATTCTAGCCCGCCGTTGTCCAAAAGCATAGCAGAGCATCACAAAGAGTAAGTTCACTGTTGTTCTAACTCCCATTATCACAGCATGCCTGAGGGTGGAGGGACCCTCTGGCTCTGGATCCAGCAGGGGCACCCAGAGCAGTGTGCCCAGGACCATGTCCAGGTGACTTCCAAAGGTCTTCAGGGAGGAGATTCCACAGCCTCTAGAGGCAGCCTGTGCAAGTGCTCTGACACCTGCATAACACAGAAGCGCTTTCTGGTGTTCAGAGGGAACCTCCAGTGCTCCAGTTTTTGCTCACTGCCTCTTGTCACCCCTTAGAACCATAGAATCACCTAAGCTGGAAAAGACCTCTGAGATCATCCATCTATCCAGATCACAACATCTAATACTTTCTTGAACACTTCCAGGGATGGTGACTCAGTCTCCTCCCTGGGCAGCCCATTCCAGCACCTGATCAATCTTCTGGAGAAGAAATTTTTCCTAATGTCCAGCCTGAACTCCCCTGGTGCCACTTGAGGCCATTCCCTCTAGTCCTTTTGTTAGTTACGTGGGAGAAGAGGCCAACCCCCAGCTCACCACAGTCTCTTGCCACGAGGCACCACTGAAAAGTGCCAGGCTCTGTTGTCTTGCCCTCTCCATTCAGCTATTTATAGACACTGAAAAGATCCCCCTGGAGCCTCCTCTTTTCCAGGCTGAACAGTCCCTGCTCTGTGTGTGGTGTAAGTAGAGTGCAGGACAGGAGGGTACGTTTCAGCAGCTGATGTTGTCTTCTAGCTTTGTTTTAGTTTGTTTGCAAAAGTGGATGTCTGTGATAGGGAAAAGTTTGTCAGCGTGCTGCAAAGTAGACTCTGCCCTGTTGACTTTTAGTGGTACTTGAGTTCCTGAGTCATCTGATGACTTTTGAAAACTGTGCCTAATATAAAGGAAAGTTTATTTTGTGTTAATGGATAACTTTGTTCAGAGCATGGGAAGAAAAGTCTTCTGTTTAGCTCGTTGTGATACTTCCAGACTAAACTGTGTCTGTATGACCTTTTTCAAACAGAGAACTGGAGAGGAAGGCGTTTATTGAACCTTTACGTTCTGCTACCGCTGCACCGATAAAGACAGAGCTGGAGCAGAGCAGGACGCAGGCAGCGAAGGAGAGCCATATGCACAGACATTTTGCAGATCCCATGTTGAACCAGCTGCCAAGGCCGCCACAGGAGACGGGGGAGCGACTGAGCAAATACAAAGAAGAACACAGGCGAATACTCCAAGAAAGTATTGAAGTTGCTCCTTTTACAGCTAAAATAAAGGCACTGGAGGGAGAGAGAGAGAACTATTCCAGGGTAACATCCTTATCTTCAAGTCCCAAAAGCCATTCAGTAAAGTATGACAAGGATGCTGAACGCTCTGTGTCAGAACTGTACAAAATGAAGCATTCGGTTCCACAGAGTTTGCCACAGAGCAACTATTTCACCACCTTGTCTAACAGTGTGGTGAATGAACCACCAAGATCTTACCCATCCAAGGAAGCTTCGAGTGCATATGTTGATAAGCAGACTAATTGTCCTTCAACAGCAGCCAGTCCCCAGTCTCTTCCTTCTTACATTTCTTCTCTCTCAAAGCCTCCCCCTTTAATTAAGCACCAACCTGAGAGCGAAGGCTCTGTGAGCAAGGTACCTGAGCAGCTTTCACAGTCGGTGCAATCTCACTCTGTTGGTTCTTTTAGAAGTGACAGCAGGAGCCCTACTCAGCTGTCAGTCTCATCTTCAAATACACTCCGAAGCATGCCTGCCTTGCACAGAGCACCCGTGTTTCACCCCCCTGTGCACCAGAACCTGGAGAAGAAGGAAAGCAGCTACAGCAGCCTTTCACCTCCCACTCTGACCCCTGTTCAACCTGTTAATGCTGGTGGTGGTAAGATACAGGAACTGCAGAAACCTCCAACTTTAGTACCCGAACCTAAGGAAGCTCAGACTGTTTACAAAGGCTCTTCTGAACAGAATTTATCAGAAGCGTGGAAGTCTAACAACACCGCTGCTAATGAAAAAGTGGACTGGCACGTTGAGAGAGCGAGTGGAAAGTCACAGTCTGCCACAGCATCTGTTATTGTGCGTCCTCCTTCGAGCACGAAATACGAGAGCGTAGCAGCGGTGCAGCCAGCTTCCAAAGATCGAGTCAGCGAGAGATCTTCAGCTGTGGCAAATCAAGCGGATTGCCTGAAAACAGCGGAAGCCAGGGAGACTGGAAGAGTCATTCTGCCAAATATGAACTCAGACAGTGCTCGCACACAGTATGAAAAGAAATTTCCAGCTGTCTCGCAAGGCACTGTTGCTCGTTCCGTCACCCCTACCACAGCTATGATCTGCAGTACTAAAATGGACGTGACCACATCGGCGGCCACAACTACCAGTGTGTTGAGCTGGGGCAGCTCAGAAGTGACTTATTCCTTGTCAAGCACAGCCCTGGCCTGCACACCACTGGAGAGTGCCGCCTCGAGAGCCGCAGGTCAGGCGGCAGCACCGGCCCAGGAGTGCAAGGGCAGCGCTCCAGCGCCAGCTGCAGCCGCCCCTGGCAAGGCAGGCAGCGCTGTGCAGCCCGGCCTGGGGTTCTCCACCTCTGCCGACTTCGTCCATTTGAAAAAGCACAAGGCAGCGTTGGCCGCAGCTCAGTTTAGAAGTTGTAACCCCAGCGAGACCGAGTCCAACTCTGTGAAAAATCAGACATTTTCAACCTCTCTCTCCCTAGACAGTGCTATCGTCTGTAATACCGTAAACAAAGCAAACTCTGTAGGCAGTGGGCAGACTTCCCAGGCGAGTCAGCCAAACTACCACACTAAACTGAAAAAGGCTTGGCTGACAAGACATTCAGAGGAGGATAAAAACACTAATAAAAAAGAGAATTCAGGGAACAGCGTTTCAGAAATTATTAAGCCATGTACCGTCAATTTAATAGCTTCTACATCAAATGATTTGCAAAATAACATAGATAGTAAAATCTTGGCAGATAAGTTTGTGAAGGAAGATAAGCACCCTAGGAGGAAAGCAAAACGAACTTACGAGTCTGGCTCTGAAAGTGGAGACTCTGATGAAAGCGAGAGCAAGTCAGAGCAAAGGACTAAGCGGCAGCCCAAGCCAACTTACAAAAAGAAACAGAACGATTTGCAGAGGAAAAAGGGTGATGCGGAGGAAGAAGTAAAACCAAATGGTGTTCTTAGCAGGAGTGCCAAAGAGAAAAGCAAGCTGAAGTTGCAGAGCGGCAGTAACAGCAGTGAGTATATTGATCTGATCTGGAAAAGACAAACTGGTGTCAACTCCAGCGGTGTTAATGCTGGAGGGCTGGTGTGTGGAACGGGCAGTATCAGGGGGAAAAGCATTAACGAGAGCTCTTGAAAAAGCGCCGATTGGGCTTATCGGGCTTGGGGCCCCCTGAAGTATCCTGTATTAAGAAGTTCAGTGTTTTATGTATATGTGTACAAACTGGTTTTTGGCCTAAAAATAAGCAGTCAACAAACTGGTTTATGCTGTCTGCCATACTGGAACAGACTGATGCATATAGTTAGCTGTGCCTCTGATTTTTTCGTGTGTGCAAAAGCTCTGGTGTGTTTATTTTTAGAGCACTACTGGAGGTGGAGATTCTCCATTGTTGAACTTTAATTTGCCCTTTGATCAGAAAGCCGGAGGCAGTTCCTTGAGAGCCTGATGCCACTCTGTTGCGATTTGGTTAATCTAATGAAAGCTTTGAGGGAGAGTCACTTCACACTCCTGACAAGAACGTGTATTGATTGCGTGGTGCTAACATTCCTCTTGGTTAAGGAAACGTAGGGAAATGGGAATTTCAATTTATATATCATGGTGTTTCGCATACCAGATTGTAACCAGATTGATCTCAAAAAGAGAAACTGGTCTGCCAGCAGGCAGGATTTTATTCAAGAACTTAACCTTGTTTTTTATCCTAATCTATTCTCCTCTAAGGAGTGTTCTTTTGTCTTTGTTCTGGTTGAGCATGAGAAAGTCTACAACTGAATTAGTTTTTGCAAGGATTTTGAAGTACAGTTAGTAAGAAAATGAGCACTGCTCTGTGTAATTAATTCTTTGGCTTTTCACTGCCTGGCATGTAAAGTTCCTCTTCTTGTATCTAAGAACACTCGCTGCCTAAGTTGCACGGTGTCCTGGCACTGTTGCAATCTGTCTGAGGTATTTGGGCTTGGATCCAGCAATAGTATTTAGTGCATCTCTTGTTCTTGTTTTTTCTTCCAACTAAAGGGATGATAAGAGAACACGCCTTGTGAGCGTCTCTAAGTCAGTCCTAGTTTCCCCTTTTTTTGTTGGGTTTCTGTTTTGTTTTTTTTTGTTTAAAGTGAACCGTAGGCACACATGTGACATGTTAGGTCTTGGTGACCTTTGTATTGTTGCAAGAGCATTTTTTAATGGTTTGTTGTAGAAAGGTTCATTAGATAACTTAAGGGAAAGCAGTGTCTTCTTGTCCCAACCAGTGTTACTCAACTATGAAAGCAATGTATGGTGGTACATTATGGAGTTGTTTCCTGGAATTCAGGTCCAGAAATGGGCAGGAGCTTTGAGTGTTGTGCTGTGTAGTCAGTAGCACAGGCTGTGCACTGTGCCTTAGCATTGTGGCTCTGTCCCCTGATAGCAGCTTTGTGGGCTTACCTACTTCTCTTGGTATCTGGATGAACTCACAGTCCTTAATGTGATATTAAATCAGTCAGCATTTCTGATAGTTCTGCCAGGTATCTTGGGTGAGCAGCATTACAATTTGATAGAGATGGTTAGAGCTTTTCCCAAAGATTCATCCCAAACCATACTGGGCTCGGAGCCTTCAGGAAGGGGAAGGCCCTGGGAGGTGGCTGCCTGGGTCCCTGCAGGTGGCTGTAGATAACTGCTGCAACGTGGGGGTCTCGGTGGCAGTCACCACGTGGGTGGTATCTGGATGCTGCCAGTGCTGAAAGCTGCTTTGTCCCAGTGCCATTGCTGAAAGCTGTGGGAGCTGCGTGCTAGCCAGAGCGCTGGGAGCGGCGGGCTGCAAGGCTCCCTCCTGCAAAGCAGGAATGCTGCAGTCCTGTGAGTGCTGGGGGTCCTCCAAGTGCCTGCCCACAGAGCCTGGGGTCTGGCAGCTGACAGATGATTCCAGCATCTCTGGATCCAATGCAGTAAACTCTTTTCATGGACTAGCAAAGTGTACTTTAGCCTTTTACTCTCAAGTTTTAGTCCCGTTGCCTTAGTGCTCCTCAGATGAGTCAGTCGGTGTATTTTGTGGGCAATGAACTGAGGCACAGAGTCTGTCACTTGCAGTGTTTGCACACGAAGTCTGTGGCAAAATACTGATCTGAACCCGGGTACCAAGTCCAAAGTTAGCACCCTCACCTCTGCCATCCTGCATCAGGTCTGTGTTCACAGGATGTGAACTTTCAAGAGCAGTGGTAGATTAAAGGACAGATAGTGCTATCTGTCTGCAGGTGGAAACTGGCGCTGCTTAGAAAAGTCATTAAATCGAAAGCCTGGTTAAATAACAACAGGGTTCAGTTTCAAAATGCTTATGTGAAAATTAATCGTATTACTCAACTGAGAGTGTTAGCTCGGCTGGTCTGTTCAATCAAAAATAGGGTGTTACTCCTTGGTTTTCCACAGCCAACCTATTTGAGAGAGAGCGAAGGGATTCTGTGCTTCCTGGCACTTGGTGCTTTACACTGAGCTCAGGTGAGCTGCGTGGGTTTAGAACTGCTCTTCTGGAATTCTCAGCACAACAAATCACAGTTTTTAATGCACATTTACGTTACATTTTTTAATGTTTTCATTCATTGGATTATTGCCTTGCGCGCATTTTCTCTTGAAACAAAATGTAAACCTTTCTTTCTCGAAGGACTGTGTTACCATGTGCACTTTGCAGATGGCTTTGGTGGAATCCTTTGTGAATGGCACACTTAACGTAGAAGAAGGTCGCATGTTTAAGGTTTTAGACTTTGGTGTTGACAGGAGAGAAAATGGCCGTGATGGTGAAGTATGTTGCGGGTCTCAGAGGTGCAGACATAGTAGCACAGAATGCTGGCTGCTCTGAGTGTGCCCCGAGTACAAGCATTGCTGGTGCCTCATCTGAAACCCCTCTTGCTTTTGCAGCTGGAATACCTCGCTCAGTGTTAAAAGACTGGCGCAAAGTGAAGAAGCTGAAGCAAACAGGAGAGTCCTTCTTGCAGGATGATTCTTGCTCCGAAATCGGACCAAATTTGCAAAAATGCAGAGAATGTAGGTTGATAAGAAGTAAGAAGGGCGAAGAACCAACTCACTCACCGGTGTTCTGTAGGTTTTATTACTTTCGACGGTAAGTGCAACTGCTTCCTGATTTCTGGTGTTCTTAACTTTAAAAATGATAATGACCAAGGGCTTGTGTGCTTGAAAGCTTGTCTGATTCTTCTGGCTCACTTTGCCTGATAAAAGACTTGGTATTTATATGTGTATTTTTTGCTTCATTTCTGGATTGACTGTGCTTCAATTAGAAGCTTTTATAGCAGTCATGAGAACAGCTGCCTGGTTTACCTTAGGCAGGCAGAGGATAGAACATATCAGCATCACGCAGGTGTCTGACATTTGAAGTGGCATTTTCTAAAGGCAGCCTTCAGTCGCTCTGGACAAGTTGTACAACCGCAGAGCTGCGCTCATTCATAATTGCTCTTGTGCCAGTAGGAGGAGGAGACTGAGGAGTTGTGCTCTCCCTTCTCCCAGTTCTGGCAAACCAAGGAGGCTTGCAGATCAGGAGGAATGCAGCATAGCATGCATGGCACAGCAGCACAACTGTCAGCACGGATCTGAACAGCATTAATTCGGATGTGTGCTCTGTGGGTGATACAGATCCAACGTGTGTTGGAACGGACGTTGCTGTTCCCTGGATGGAGTTCAGTTTTTTGGAACAAAGCTTGTGTTAGGAAAGTCAGTAATACTGAAAGGGTTTGTTTTAGGGTTGGACTCAATATATTGGCATAAGAATATTTGCTTCCTGGTGTGGCAGGGATCAATTGTGAGCTGCTCCTCCTGCGTGAAAGAGACAACATCAGGAATAAGACTTTGCCAACGTTTTCAAACACTGTCATGTTTGAATTTAAAGTACAAATGTTTTGAATTTAATGTGGTATATTTTACAGCTTTTTAATTATCTTCATTGTTTAGATAGTAGGAATTGAATTGTAAATGAGGCTTCCTCTGCTGTTGGTAATGATTATTGTAACTGAAAACTCATCTTTTCTTCAGTGCACATCTGAATATCATGGTTTTTGTACTTCTGAATGTGGGACTGTTTTACTGACATTGCTGAGCTATTTCTTAAGTATTATAATAATCATATATGTTTGGTGAATTATGCTTAGAATAGGCTAAATATAGGCATGGCTGGTCGGGTGGTGTCAAGTGGAATCACATCACAGGAAAACCTTTAGCTATTTTAATGGTGGGCTTTTAGCTGATACTAACATGTCATCTCATATTGGTGATTTATTCTGCCTAGATAGACTTCACTGTAGTGTTCTGACTCCTCTTTTCTGAGGCTGATAGCAGTAGGCCTGGAAGAGCTGTAAAATAGAGTCACTGAGTGATGGCTGTCACGGATGCTGAGAAAATTAAAGGCGAGGAGTAGGTGGACCCAAACTTCAGTCAAACAGAAAAGACAAGTTTTCCGTCTGCCATTTTAAAGCAGTAGTAAATGCTAGAGAGAGAGAATGAATAGTAAACTGAATCCAGTACATGGTCTGCCTAAAAGGTTTTGTATCTCCTTTAAAACCATTTTGGGTGGAAAAATTCATTTTTAAAGTGGGAAATGTGACAGGATGGTAAAACGGTTAGAAAACATTTACTTGTTTTAAGTCATAAGCAGTAAGGGAAAGTAATAAGTAAAGTAAGCCACAGAATGTAATGACACAAACAGTGAAACTTTGTTTTCATTTGTAGGTTATCTTTTAGTAAGAATGGAGTAGTTAGGATAGATGGTTTCTCCTCTCCTGATCAGTATGATGATGAGGCACTGAGCTTATGGACACATGAAAACTATGAAGAGGATGAACTGGACCTGGAAACTTGTAAATATATTTTAGATATCATCGGGGACAAGTTTTGTCAGCTGGTAACGTCTGAGAAAACAGCCATGTCCTGGGTGAAAAAAGACGGTAAGGAGCTCTTAGATTCTTCTCTGTGTTCTGCAGTTTTATTGAAGTGTTTTCGCTTGCTCTGACCTGCTGCCTCTGTCCGAGCACTTGCTTTGTACGGGGTATGTGGGGAAGGGCCAGGAGCCTTCCTCAGCGGGCTGTGGGGCTGCAGGGAGTTCCCCCCTGGTGCTCAGGGCAGGCAACTCCTTTCAGCATCCACCTTGTCAGCTCAAATGTCTTGAGATTAAACGTGTCCTGCAGGCAGCAAGGTGAAAACCCAGCTTTCATTTCTTGGGAGTTAAAAGTATGTTTTAAAGAAGTCCTTCATCGTACTTGTAACACGCACGTGTTGAGTGGAAATATTCTTTCTGTATTATTTTAGTCTTTGGTTTTGAATGCTTTAATCTCTCTGCAGTGTATTGACACAAGCATTGATGGGAATGTCGTGTGATGCTGCTAAGGGAATAAATGTTGGTGGCCTGTTTACGAAGGATCACTTTCCTTCTCCACGCCTAGTTGTATCTGAGGGGAAAATCACAAATGCTTCATTTATTGAGTCCGTTCATTCTGTGCCTTGCATTTAAATTTCCATCCTTTTATTCTGCTTATTTTGTATTTCAGCCAAAATTGCATGGAAGAGAGCAGTGAGGGGAGTCCGTGAGATGTGTGATGCATGTGAAGCCACATTATTTAACATTCACTGGGTCTGCCAAAAATGTGGATTTGTGGTCTGCCTAGATTGTTACAAGGCGAAGGAAAGAAAAAGTTCTAGAGGTCAGTTCTTTGTGAACCGGAGTATTGTGTATGCTGTTCGTTCTCATGTGTTACGAAGCTGCTGATCCATTAAGTGCAACTGACTTTCTGTAAAGCATTAAGTCAGTACTTCTGTGTTTTGGTGTCTATTAATTTTGCCTCTCTTTTTTCTTTTTTGGTAAGTAAACATAGAGTCGTTCAGAAGGCAACTGATGAGGGGCTGCTGTAGATCTTTATCCACTTGTCCTTTGTCTTGTGCTTGTCTTTCCTTTTGCCTGCCCCTCATGGGTGAATCTTGTTCTCCTGCTGCAAGACCGACTCTCCAGCTCCCTGTTCTGTGATAGCTCCCTGCTGCTAGGGTTTGGTGTCAGTGCTTTCTGAAGTTCTCTCTTCAGGAATTCATGCACGGTCATACTGACTTAGCCTACTTTCTTGTTACTGAAACACAGGTAACACAGGAAAAAAAAGTTCACCGGGTATTTAAAATGAGTATTAATGGAGGTTTTAAAATTCAGCAGCCTGTACACATACTCAGTTTAATCTTATTCCTGTCCTTTAATGGAAACATCCACCTTAGTGCACAGTGAGGTATAACAGGAGAGACCATTTCCTGAATGACCCAGCCTGGTTGCACTGAGATGAGGAACGGCTTGGAAGATGGGTCTGGCCATCAGCTCTCTGCCGTGACGTGGCTGCTCAGGCTGGTTGTTTGAAAGGGCTGCCTTCCCTGGGTGGCAGGCATTGTGCCCTGGCATGGTCCTGTGGTGAGACGCTGTGCCAGGAAAAGATTGAAGTATAATGCTGTTTTGAAAAGCATTTCCATGTTTGTCATAGCAACATAATGTCACATATGTGAAATGTTAGTAAAATAATGTGCAAGTATTAGATGGCAAATCTTCAGTAAATTGAGAGATTCTCATCCACTTTGTCCTTGGCTGTCAGCGAGGAGCCTCCAGCACTGCGGTTATAAGATATTCTCTGAGATTCTCATCGAAGTTTCTGGGGAACGAGCGCTGGTGTTTTCCAACACTGAGAACAGTCGTTAATGCTTTAAGTATGGGAGGCTGCTCCAGCAGCTCTTAACTGGCTTAAGGCTGTGTGTGCACATGTGTGTGCGTTTGTCTGGTGTGGCTTGGGATATACTCCGAATATTATTTACCCTAGTGGGAACATGCAATCAGAGGCTTTTTATAGCGTGTGTTATCCAGCCAGGAAAATGTTAGTAAAACATCTTCGAAGTTTAAAAAAACAGAGTACAGAAGCAGGCTTCAGTCGTTCAGCAGGGAAGTGTTTCTCTTTGCTGTTCATCACAGCGTTACACGCAGAAGTAGAAGTATATCTTCCCTCTCTGCAGCTTTACTTCTCATGATACAGCAGGGTTCGTGCAGATCTTTACTTTGGCAGCTTTACAAAGTTGAGAACCACCCACCCTCCTCTGTATAATACCACTTTATATTACACCATTTTTCCTGGAACTGGTAGTTGTTTTTACAGTTGCTAAATGTAATGGAGAATACACTGGTTTCTCACTGCTTCAGCAGGAATGTTAGAGGTTCAAGTGTTCAATATTTAGGGATTTATCAATGACTTTTCCTATTACTTTAGAACATGAATGATTGTGTGGCCATTTTCACCTTCATACGGTTCCTGGCACCATCCAGTGGAGTGCCACGTTATGGCATTTCAGTGGTAAAAGACATTAGCTGGGTACACGCAGATTTGGTTTTGATTTATGTTCTTGTTCGGTTTTATATTGCAATGTGTTACAAGTTGCAGAAATGACAAAATAGCTCACGGGTTGAACGCTTGTGTGCAAGGAGCATCTGGTAGGCTCTGTACATTGCAGTGCAAAAAATAATGCTCTAAGTGTGCTAAATGCATCTTCTGGTGTATTCCAGCTTGCGTTGCTAACTATAAAAAGCAGAGCAAACTGGTGACAAGCTTTGAAGGATCTCTGAGAAGTAGCGGTTCAGTGGGTTGGGATGTAAGGCTGGCAGTTGAGAGAGAAACTGTGTTCCCCTTGTGGCCCAAAATCCCATAGCAGATTGGTGACTGGTTGCTTGGCCAGACATTTCTTACTCTCATTCTTTCTCTCTTGTCTTTACACTACACCTTTTTTCTGTCCGGGACAGAGCTTTTTTCCTCTCATCAGCTCGTCCCTCCCTGCTGCCCCAGATGGTTTTCAACCAGCACATACAGGATGTGGTTTCATGGTTGCTTTAATCTGACAGAAATCTGTGATGCAACTTCCCTCTCCTTTGTGCCACCAGTAGCTTTGATGTGGCAGTGTGTTAGCCCGAATCTGAATTAACTCACCTGTCAGTTGATCCTTATGGCTTGGTTGGTCCTCTCTGAGTTGCTGCCTTACAGTTGGCTGCTCCCTGAATATAAAGTAGATGTACTTTGAAGCTCTGAGGTTGTTGATGAAGGTCTGCGTTACCAATGCTGGTACCTCAGATTTCAGTAGTATTAAAACTGCTTATTCTTTCCCTTATTTTAAGAAGATGTTGAATGCAAATATCTCTCACACAGAATACCAGTGCAAAAGGCTTTTACAGTCTTTTTTTTACAGTCTACGGTGTAGAACGGTGTTTCTAGCTGAAAACAAACATAATACATAATCTCTGTGTATCATTGAAGTAAAGTAAAACAATTGGGATTGCTTTGCAGATAAGGAACTGTACGCCTGGATGAAGTGTGTGAAGGGCCAGCCTCATGATCACAAGCACCTGATGCCAACACAGATTATCCCAGGCTCTGGTAAGGCTACCTGTAAACGAGCAGGATGGTGGATTTGGTTTTTTTTTTCTCAGATCCCTCTGTGAAGAGAGAGCAGAGTAGTTTCTTGAAACTTCTTGTTTTCCACTTAGAAACTGTGTCAAACCTTTGCAGGAAGGCAAGCAATTCTGGGCTGCTGAATGTGGTGGTGACAGGAGGAGGTGTGGGCTGACAGGTGTCTGAGGGGACTTGGGGGGTGGCACTGAGGGCACTCGGGGTGTTTGCTGAGACTGGTTGGTACCTTTCCAAAGCAGAATAAAGTGGCCAGAATGTGCTAATAAATCTTAACTTCAATGTGAAAAGAAAGTCTTAGAATAGAAGAGCATTATGTGGCAGCAATTCTTCAGAGATTTGTTTCTCAGTGTCCATTTATCTCAGGACAGTGCAGTTTGTTTTGTGTCTCTCCTTGCTCTTGAATAAAAAAGGAAAGATTCGCAGTTCTGGCTGGACGTCTGCTTGAGCATCATAAGGCAGAAAGCAGCGAGGGAGCTCGTGATCAATGAAAAACTGGCAGTAATCCTAAAATACAGAGTTTTGGTTATATCCAAATGAGTTTGATGCAGGAGTGTGGTTAGATGTGGTTGCTGCACAGCTGTCTCTGTGATCTTCAGAAGCACTGATACAGAGCAAGGAGATGAAAACCCAAATGTACCTTTAAGTGTGTGAAATAAACTGCCAAGCTGCGTTAAGCTGGAAATACAGACACAGTTGTTTTTTTTAATGATTTGTTGCATGTTAGTTAAGGTAGAAATAAAGGTTGGTTGGATTCCAGAAAGTCTTCAAATTGTGACATTGCCCAGAACAGGTTCTGTTCTGAAACTGGCTTTAATTTTAAACTGTGAGTGATCCACTCATCTGGAGGTGGCACGGTGAAGCCCGTCTGCATGCCCTCCACTTTTTTGTTCTGTGCAGATCTGTAACCAAACAGACTTATATTACAGGATCACAGTAATTCCATTTGTCCAGACACGGCTTGCTTCAGTCTGTAGTTGGGCAGTTTTATTAAGTGAAGCAGCGACGAACCTGCTGAGCAATGCTGCATGACTGACTGGCCTGCTCTGTGCCATGTGATGGGAATGCAGAGCAGAGTTCAAAGTAGTCAAGAGAGCAGAATGCGGTTGTTTAGTTAAAGGTCTCATCTCTTTCAGTGGTACTTCTACGGCAGATTGGACAGTCCTTACATAGAATTTTTGAGTGTTAAGCTACTAAATAAAACACTAAATGTAAGTTTTTAAGAGATACCCAGGTAGCATTTTCACTCTGCAGTGTGTGCTGTACAGAGGGCAGCAAAATGACCAACAAGAAGAAATGCTGATCATTTTCTTCTCAATTGTCTTCTAGTTTTGACAGACCTTCTGGATGCTATGCACAATATTAGGGACAAATTTGAAATAAAATCCCACTGTCAGTGTACCAACAAGCAAAACATGCAAGCTGGCAAGCTCCCAGCAATGAATGGTGTGTCTCAGGTGAGTCTAAAATGTGTGTGTACATGGTAGTCTGTCTGCTGCTACACGTGGATTTTTACATTTGAGCAGTCAGTGAGATTTTAATTTGCACGTTCAGTGATTAAGTGCTATCATTGTCTTCTATATGCGTTAAAGCAAAGCTTAAATTTGTCCTTTACAGGTTTTGCAGAATGTCCTTAATCACAGTAATAAAATTTCTCTGTGCATGCCTGAGTCTGAGCAGCAGAATACTCCTCCCAAGTCTGAGACAAACGGCAATGCAAGTCCGAGGAGCGATGTCAGCACAGACAGCAAGCTAACGCCGCCCGAATCCCAGTCACCGCTGCACTGGTTAGCTGATCTTGCGGAGCAGAAAGCCAGAGAGGAAAAGAAAGGTACAGGTTCCATATTGTCATACCACAGTCGTGATTCTGTGGCACCAGTAACAAGTAATTCGGTTCACTAGGAATAGTCCACTCTATTTCTTGATTAGTGAGAAGATGACACTGTTTTTCCCATAATTTTAATGTAGAAACCTTTATGCTTTCTCCCACTGGCATCAAAATCAGTTGCCAGAAAAACCATTAATAGAATGCACATGTAATGGGACGGTACTTCCAGCCAGAGCATCTCTCCTTTGTGACAGATACTCAGCTGTGTGTCTGAAGTGCTGAGGAAGGTGTTTTCATGGTCACAGTGTTTGTGATTTGAAGAATCAAATTCATCCTCTGGTGTGCTTTCTGGTGCTCTAATGCTACGGTATATGAACCACCCCTATGAAACGCAGTGTAACAATGTTGCTGTGTCTGTATGCAACAGTGTGAACACCCAGTGATTATTTTTGTTTTAGAAAACAAAGAGTGTCCTTCTGGAAAACATTCGAAGGAGGAGAAAGACCAGGATAATTTGGAGTCCCAAAACTGTAAAAGCTCCCCTACTGCATCCCAGAACAATGAGCAGGGCTCAACCTTACGAGATCTGTTAACAACAACAGCAGGCAAACTGCGTCTGGGTTCTACAGATGCTGGTATTGCTTTTGCTCCAGTTTACTCTACGGGAACAGCAGTAAGTGCATGGGTTTTCCTTTGGGATTTGCACCATTTGTTCTGGTATATTGTAATTCAAGCAGTCTGATAGGTGTGTTGCTTTAGATAGTAATTTGTAATCAAAAATGTAATGCAGATTTCCTGAGTGAATTGACATTTATAGTATATAAATGTGTGCACACATATTTATTTGTATGTTACGTGTGTGTATATGTAGGTGCAGATAACTGGTGTATATTATGAAGAAAGTGTTTATGAAGTTAGATAAAACGTTTGCTTGGCAAAATCAAGGCAGATTGTGACATTTTGAGTTTTGTTTTAGCTGTGCTTTTCTAACTTGTTCCAGGTGAGAATACGTGTGACTTCCTACAGAGGAAGTAGGTAACTGTAGGCTTCTAAGGGATAATGAAATGTTGTCATTCTGCAGGAAGGGAAGGATCACAATTTTATTTGTCTTCACATTTTTAAAACACACTTCTGTTTGTTTCCTAATAGAGTGGCAAGAGTGGCAGGACTATGCCAAACATTCTTGATGATATCATTGCTTCAGTGGTAGAAAACAAGATTCCACCCAATAGAGCACCAAAGATTAATGTAAAATCTGAAGTAAAAGATGAGCCAAAGGAAGACAGAAAATGTATTCAGGATGATGGCAACAAATTGTACAGCGATATTCAGTATTCTTGGATCTGCGATAAACATGTTTTGTGGCTCAGAGACCATAAAAACAACAACAACTGGAAGCTCTTCAAAGAGTGCTGGAAACAAGGGAGGGTAAGTATTGAGCAATTGTGTCTGTGAGGTGACCTCAGCATGAAGTCTGCTGGAGGAGTTACGTTACAGGACAGTTTGCCCGTCTCCGTGTTTGAGAGTGTGGTGTTATCATGTTTTATTACAGCGGGCAAAAGTTAGTCAGATACTGTGCCAGGTATGAACCTTGTGTAGTTCAGTCTGAAATAAACTGCCAGTAATGAAGAAAGAAATGCTATTACAGAGATAAAACCTTCAAAAATCTGTATGATGCCTTGGGTATGGCTGCTGCTGGAAGTTTTGATAGCAGCCCAGTACAGCCAGAGCCTTCAATGCATCTTGCAGAAACGTTCGTACTACAGTTTAATTGAAGGATGTGTTTTCTCCAGAAAGGATAAATACTCTTTTTTTTTTCCTTTTTTTCTCTACACAGCCTGTTCTTGTGTCCGGAATGCATAAGAAAATGAACTTCAGCCTGTGGAAAGCTGAGTCCATTAGTCTTGATTTTGGAAACCAGCAAGCTGATATCTTGAATTGCAAAGACAGTATTATTTCAAACACCAACGTCAAAGAGTTCTGGGACGGTTTTGAAGATGTTTCAAGTATGTTATTTTGAATATGTTGTTCCATAGACTCTAAACACAGTGAGCATTAGAAACAAGTTAATAATCTGCCTTATTGGTTTTGGAGGCTGTGAAGGAATTTAGTTGAAAAAGAAAGCTCCAGCTAATCTATTTAAGAGAGTACAATGAAAACTTGTATTTTGTACCTTTGCCGAATTTGAGATACACTATCACACAACTTGCTAGGCTGGGAAACAACGTAACTGGGTCCTTACCTGATGGAGTTTGTTTTGTGTTTTTCTTGAATTTCTGACTTAATGACCTTATATCTTAATAACCTTATGGTCATATGTATGAAGTCTTGCATAGGCTGGTTAATGTTACAAGCACACGTTTTCATTGAATGAAGTGAAACACATGCAGTGTACTCATAAAGTGAAATACATGCAGTGCACTCACTCTTGGTAATTCCTGCATTGCTTACAGAACGGCAGAAAGTAAAAAATGGAGAAACAGCACTACTGAAATTGAAAGATTGGCCTTCTGGTGAAGATTTCAAAGCTATGATGCCAGCAAGGTATTTGAGTTTAATATTTAGGTATTCTAACATCAGTCTCTGTTGATTTTTATTTCTACGTGTAAATGAAACAAATTGTTATTTTTTTTCCCTTTCCTCAGATATGAGGACCTACTGAAAAGTTTACCCTTGCCTGAGTATTGTAGTCCAGAAGGGAAATTAAATCTGGCTTCTCATCTGCCAGGATTTTTTGTCCGTCCAGATTTAGGACCCAGACTATGCAGTGCATATGGTGAGTGTGCCCTAGGAGTGCAGCTGTTAGCTCTTCCCTTGAAATTACAGACCGTTGTATATTGTGATATATAGATGTTGTGCTTGATAAGAATCTGAGCACGATTAGAAGATAGTTGCTGTCTGAATGTTGAAGAAATCCTTTACTGACTTGCTTATTAACAGTACATGTACCTCAGAAACAGAATTTATGTTCTTCTGCATTTCTTTTGATCTTCCCTTGTGCTGTTGCAGTCTCCTGAAGTATATAAATGGTTAATTAATACAGAGATCTCATCTTCAGCAATTCCATATGAGAAAATACTTCATGAAGTATTAGTGTTTATAATTCCAGTCATAAACAAATGGCAGAACTTTCCTCGTAATTGTTATCTGCATTGTATACTGTGCACTCAAAGATCTGTTCAGAAAATATTGTTTCCCTCGGACCTTCACCAGCTGCTCCTTCTTCACGAACAGACTTGTTCAGTTCTGTCCTACAAACTGTTTTAACAGCACCAGAAAATAGTTGTGATTTATGAGGACTGTGATATTAAAAATCCATATATCCTTTAAGGTAGCAGTCAAGGTGTGGAGGTAAAGAACCGAACTGTGATAGTGATATGTAACGCCTGCTGTAAGACTTAATGGTTTTATGTCACTTTGAATTAAACATATATACACAAATATATATTTATCTCTTAGAACTAAAATGCACTTATTTTTCTTTTGAGGGGTTTCTTAGGAAGTTGGTTTATAGTCATACATTTAAATGTATGTATGTACATATATGTGTGTATATTCTTTCCTTTGTATTGATCTTAATTTTATCTCAAATTTTTATCTTGTGACATAGGTGTGGCTGCTACTAAAGATCATGATATAGGAACTACAAATCTCCATATAGAAGTTTCGGATGTAGTGAACATCCTCGTTTATGTTGGCATAGCGAAAGGAAATGGAGTGCTTTCCAAGTCAGGTAAAGGCAGATCATTGTAAGAGGTGTGAATAGATGGAGCGATTAGTCGCTTTTTAAATTGACAGTGCTTTTTTGAAGTGCCTGAAGTACTTGCTTTAATGTGGGAGATTCTTTGTCTCGGGGAAGATTTGTCCACAAATTAATTCTATCTAAAATACATCGCCATTTATGAATGACGGAATTGTAGTTGAAGGGCTTCAAACTTGTCTTATTATATCTGTTACTATTGTTACTACCTGTAAGTGCTGTGCCATTCCTGAGCTGGGGCTGTCAGGCCTAATGAAAGTGCAAGGTAAAGGACATCCTTGGAAACTGCTACTTATAACATTTATGTCAGGGTGATGTATTTGCCAGATCCTCAGTGCTCCCTTTGGATGCACTGTTGGCTTATTCAGTCTGGGCTGTGATGTAATTTTTCATCACTGGGGAGCTTAAATTACTGTATGTTAGTCCTCTCTATGAGGTTTGTTGCTTATGTGGAAGTTCTTCAATCACTGAAACAGTTTTGTTTCCATTTCATACTCTGTTGTTCTCTGGTTCCATAATAGCCAAATGTAGGTTATGGGTGCGAGTAGCAGAAGTGCAGCCTAAGGTCTTTCATTTGCCTTGTAAATGCCCAGAGTTAAATACTAGCAAAACTTAGCACATGGGGAGAAGTCTTGTTTCTTGACCAGCTGTGCTGCTGAGTGGTATTGAAGAAATGACCAATAACTGTGGAAAAACAAACACCTTTTATCTTCTGTTTTTCTGGTCCAAGCTACGCTTGTTTACTTCAGGGAGGAGAGTATTTCAAGTAGGCAGATGTGTTCTATCCAATTCAAGAGAGGTAAAAAAGAGTTTAAAGACTAAATGTAGCATTAAGGATAGTTACAGCACGTGTGGTCTGTTAACTTCCTAAGTACAAAAAAGGAAGAGAAGGGTCATCTGGGTGCTTCTGTTGTATTTGCCAAACTTTTGTCCGCGTGGTCTGACATGAGAAGTTGGAAAAGCTGTTTTGTCTCAGTTCTGCCACTGTTTCAATCCTCAAAAATTGTGCGTCAAATCTTAGGAGTACTGAAGAAGTTTGAAGAAGAAGACTTGGATGACCTGTTAAGGAAGAGGTTGAAAGATTCAAGTGAATTGCCTGGTGCTTTATGGCATATTTATGCTGGCAAAGATGCTGACAAGATCCGAGAGTTTCTGCAAAAGGTGAGATTTACAGAAGAACGTGGAGATGATTTTTAACTCTTTGCTAATGTGCTGCTTTTTTTTTTTTATGTTTTACTTACTGGTGTTTTCATAGTAACCCTTTTCTAAAATAATCGTGTTATGATCCCAGTAAAAGCAAAACAACTCCTACAGCTCAGCAGCTTATCAGTCTTCATATGGACTAGACTTTATCAGCTCAGACAAAGAACAGCATTCCTCCTCTCTTAGAGAAGAGGAAAGCAGTGGGAATAACATGCATGAAGGCAGAATTCTGCAGCATGAGCTACCGTGCAGATCTTTATGCAGCATGTGATGAGCAAGTCAGAGCCAACTTAGAACCTCTCAGAGTCTGTCTTACAACGTAGGATGAATGTCTGCCACTGGGCTGCTGGCAGCAATCAGTGCCGTTACAGAGATACCGTGTTGGAGACAGTTTTGTGAGCTCTGCCTTCAGCATGTTTTTGTGTTCTAGGAGGCAGTACTGATGGGTGACCCAGAAATACCAAAATATCACTGAAGCAGTTGCTCACTACCAAAAAAAAAGCCTTCTCTCTTCCACTGTGGCAGTATTTTGATGAGTTTTAGCTGCCTAAACTAAAGGGGTTTGTAAATGAGCTGGAGGCCAGTGTCTTCTGCAAGCAGGGAACACGTAAGAACTGTAGCAGATTCTCTTGGACTGTATGCCTGGGTTTCAGTCCAACGGGATCTGTCATGTGGTGGCTCAAATGTTTGCTCTCTGACAAGCTGAACTGTGGGAGAAAATGAGCACTAGTGAACAAAAACACAGCTAATTCCAGGACGGTATCAATTATATACATCCAGTCTTTTCTGTTTATTCAGAAATGTGGTGCTCATAAAGTAGATGATGGCCCTTCAGTTTGGAAGAGAGAGCTGGGGGTGGCTGTGGTGAACAAACCAGTAAATGCAATGGAATAGGTGGATAATGGATGTTATTTGGAGTTTCTCCTACCAAAGCAACTAAGGGACATTGCGAAACTCTAAGCAGCAGACTTAAAACAGAAGAGGCACTTCTAGTCACGATGGTTGGATTGGATATGTCTTATTTGGGTTTTTTTTTCTGTAGTCACTATGATTCATTAATTAGCAATTGATTGAAAGTGATGCTTGTTCCACCATGATTAACTTAATAATGGTTGTTGCAGTGCCACTGTGTCAGGAAGTATTTCTGTTTATTTTTGAGTGGTACTGTTGCTTTGTAGGTAACCTGCAAATGTTCAGCTTCTTCTGAAAGTAACTGAGATCTTTTCTGTGCTTACAGATAGCAAAAGAGCAAGGCATAGAAGTTTTACCAGAGCACGATCCAATACGTGATCAGAGTTGGTATGTGAACAAAAAACTTCGCCAAAGACTTCTTGAGGAATACGGTGTGAAAACCTGTACGGTTATTCAGTTTCTTGGTGATGCTATTATTCTACCAGCAGGAGCTCTTCATCAGGTAAGGGACTCATGTTTGAGGACATGCAGGATTAAATAACATAAATATCATAAAATAATTCAGATTTGATTTTCTTTCTGGTAGCTGTTATGGCATAGGAATGCTCTATAGACTTTGCCAACTTGTATAGATAACTAGCTGCTACTAACAAGGAATTTCAGCACTTGATATGTGAACTTCTTGATTTTGATTTCAAATGAAAAAATGTTGAGATTATTCATATCCCCCTTTTCCTCCTGGCATTTCATTTACAGGTTTTCTAAATAAACTGGTGCTAGTTCTGACAATGTTAGGTTAACTTCCCTAACCTACCTTAGATTTACTTGGGCTATGTAAACCCAAGGTTAACTTAGCCCTGGAGAGAAGGAACCCAAACAGAGGAATACCTGGACGTCAGGTGTTTTCTTGTTTTTGGCTTCAGCCATAGGGGAATTACGGAGGAAGCTTGGGTGTAATTAGTATGGTGGTTTTGCAGCAGAATTGGGTGTTGGTTTTCCACTGCACAGTATGTTCCTTTGTACACGGAAGGCACATCAGTCAGCAGCAGCTGACTGCAGCAGCTTTCCTTACCATCAGAAGCAGCAGTTTCACTTTGGCAGCAGCTAGGCTGATCCTATCTGCAGTTCTGTAATAAGAAGTATTACCAATAGAGATGGATCTGTGTAGCAAGCTTTGCTCCTCAGCACATACATTTTGTTACTTTGCTTTTTTATCACCAACAATTTTTTCACCAGATGATTCTCTTTGGTTGTTCTTCCCCTGTGAATTTTGTCCTGTTAAAGCAGGAAGGGAAGCCTGCTTTCTTGCTGCCTTCCCATCTGTCAAGCACTACAGTTAGGTGACTGACAGTCAAGGAGTGAGGAGCATCCCCGTCCTGCAGTAGGGATTGTAAACCATCTTGCCATTAAAGGTTTATCAGTGTTCTGCTCTTGGGTTCAAGCAAGGTCAGGCCTTTCTGAAGTCAGTGCTGTTTGGTTTCTGATCTGCAGAGCAGCTTCCAGCCACCAGCTCTTTGGAGCACAGAAGGAGCAGTGACTTGCTATGCCAGTGCAGTGGGGTTTTCTGTGTTTAAGAACTAAAAAAAAATGTCATAGCAGTGACAAAAGTCAAGTCCCCAGTCCTGTTGGCCTTGGAAAGCAAGAAGTCCCTTTTCCAGACTAGTTTTCCTCTGTCATTTTTCTCTTTGGGTGGGTTTCACATGACGGTGTGTTAACCCTGGGTGATCTGTGTGGGTTTGTTTGTGCCAAAGAAGGGGAGAGAACCCAAATTATCAGATGTTGGGTTGCAGATGCCTTTCCCCATGCGTGCTCCGGGGGCTGGTGCTTTTAAGCCCTTACAGAAGGGTGAAGGAATGTCTGGCTTGTTGGTATTCTTAACACTGTTAGGCCATAGCAATTTGTATTCTCAGAGTCAGTAGGATTTGTATTGTCTTCTCCATTAACCTTACTCTGATCTCTTGAAACAAGGGAGATCATTCCAGATACAAGACTGAAGAGGGAACCCACAGAGAATCATAAGCATACAGAGAAAATGGTTTTATAAAGCACGAAGCCTTTATATAAGGCACACAATACAAAACATGAAGTTGTAAGACTGTTGCAGGCTTCACTGCAGTCTGTAGGTTTCAGAGCCAAAAATAAGACCACTGTTATCTTTATCTCCTTGGCTTCAAACTCCAGATTGCTTTTGAAGTGGTAATGCTCTAGCTTCTGGCACCAAGGAGTTAATAACATGGTGTTTTTAAAACCTTAGTGGGTGAAGCTGAGAAGCTTTTCATCTTCAGTAAGTTCCTGCGAATCTGCCACGTAGGAGGAAATGAAAGCATCGTGTTCTTTCATGTACGTATATGGTGCTCTATATAAAGATGTATAAATACTGACCTTAGGGATCAGTACCAACACTTCACACATACAAAATGCATTTAAACACTTAAAAATAAGTCTGAACAAGAATATGTACCAGGTTAAGTTTACATGTTAAGCATTTCAGGTTTACATGTTAAGTGTTTCAGATTTACATGCACATAATGAATCGTTAGTAGCTAAAAGCGGGTAACAGTTGATAGTAAATTTGGTGGTAAATTAACATTTTTATTTGCTCATCTGTAATGTCGTGGAACAGAGGAAACGAGGCCAGGACGTGGAGGGAGAGAGCGCCCGTTTGCCTGTGATCACTGTGCGGTGTAGTCAGATACTTTCATCCTGGAACCAGTTGGGTTTCTTGTCTCATGTTTCTGACTGCTGCCCTGGAATTTTTCTGCTCAAACATGACAGAGGTTGCTTAGATTTTGTTGTTGTTGTTGTTGTACGTGTAGGTTTTCTTTCCAGCTTCTGTGGATTTGCATCTGGCTTGATTTGTTGTTGGTATTTTATGGTAGCAAAAACTGTTCCTTTTGCTTTCTTTAACAACAGACCAAAAAGCAATAGGGTTGGACTAATCTCTGTACAGATATGTCCTTGAATATACCTTGAGTCTTGCTTTGGTAGGTTTGTATCTCCTTCTTAGCTGTACCAATAGGGCATCTCTTTCTTTCTCCAGCACTTGTGACACAGCCTTCAGCGCTCTGGCAGGCATTCCTAGCTGAACAGTGGCTTTGTAGCTGTTCTTTAGAAAGGCTCTCCCTTTCTGTTACTCGGTATGGAGTCATCCTTTGTCACAGTCCTCCAGGGATGCCCTCCCTAGTCTTAGTTTGGTGACACCCAAATTCACAAAATTCTGTAGTGATACATTGAAAGATGGCACTGCTCGAGTCAGTGATGGAAATGTGTTGTTTAGACTAAATGCAAAAATTGCTCGTAGCAGAACAGGTTATTATAATGTTGTTCTTTTTTTATAGCTGCATTATCTTGATTTAACAGCAGGATTATACACCGTGTAATAACCTGCTGCAGGTAGTACGACATCCCGGAGATGTTCCGATAAGTGGGGATGACAGGGCCTGTGGCATGCATGTGCAGAGTGTGAGCTGGGGGCTCTGCATGAGGACAGGATGGGGCCAGCTGAGAGCAGGGCATCCCTGGCCCTGTCCTCCTGCCCTGCTGGTGCTCCACAGTGGGCAAGGGAACACTGCTGCTTCCCGTGGGCAGAGGGTGAAGCTGTTCTGTGAGCTCGGCAGGAACTGGCACAGCCGTGGGAGTGTTGTCATCCTCACCCTGTGGACCTCAGGGGAGTCGTTGCTAAACATACTTGTGTGTGTCATTCTCAGTCGGTATTCTAAGTGCATACAAGTAGAACTGCCTGTGGGCTGTCGGCGGGCCATTCCTGTGTTTGCAGGCAGGCAAGGTAAAATCTGCCTTCCCCCGAGATAAGACAAGCACTGCCTGGGAAGAAGGCGTAAGGCACAGCAAAATGAGCGATGTGACGGCAGCAAATACTGTCAGTTCTGTGATGGAGGGTGACCAAATTGGTAACATCTTGCTTCAGTGGGGAGAAAGTGAAAGAGCTGGGTGGGATTTGCATGCGGCAAAAAGCAAAACAAGGGCGGGTATGGACTTGAAATGGGTGAGAAGCCTGCAAGGGATGGGGGCTGGAGCCAGCCACCCACTGTGCAGCGCAGAGTTTCTCCTGCAGCTCTAGCAACTTCCCTGAGCACCAGTGGGCGCCTCTGGTGGCACCTCTGCAGCTCTTTCCTCACCTGTGGCTTCTGCAAGTGGGAAGCTGAGGCCTTTTGTGGCATCCACAGAAGGGAACAGTTGTGCTGTGCCTTTTATGAGCTTGCAGATACCTCACATCACACTGGCATTGAGCTATATTACTCTTGGTTACTCTTCAGGATTTTACCTGCAAGCTGCCTTACGAACCAGGGAGTGTTTTTGAAGAAGAAAATAATTTTAAAATGAAGTGCCATGTCCTCAGCTGTGCTGGTCCCAAAGCTTTGTTGGATGTCAGGCATCACAGCAGAAACTTGGGGCTGTATGTCAGAAACACATTGATGTTGCTAGACATGGGTTTGTAATCCCCAGAGCTCAGTATGGAGCAGGGCTGGGACTGTGTGCTGCAGTAGCAGAAGCAGCGCTCCCAACACCCCAGAACTTTCAAAGTTTGCAGAATTGAGCTTACACTACTTGATGAGCAGCTGCTAGAGTTTGGGGACAGGACAGTGTTGATACGCTGAAGAATGGTGTATGTTGTAGAGGTTTGGGGGTGAAGTGCTGTTGTTCATCTCTTGGAAGAAGAAAAACTAGAACTGTTAGCCAGGCCCAACCAGGGAGCATGTTCTCCTGTCTCCTGCATCTCCAGATGGGACCTGGTGGCAGCAGATGGTTCCTGTTTCTCTCATAGACACTTCTCATCTGTAAAAGCAGCAGTTAAAGGAAAAATAGGTGCTTTTTGCCCTTCTGGACATGCCCTCTGTCCATGGGCTGTTTTCTCCTTTGAAAAATCGTCCCAGGGTGTACCTTTCACCAGAAGCCATCTTGTCTAAGTAAATTGCTCTCTACATAAACAGCATGAAGGTGCTCTTCAATGTGAAAAGCACGTGGTCATAGCATTAGAACAACCCCAAAATGCTAACCGTAGCCATCCTATTTTTATTTTGGATAGGTGCAAAACTTTCACAGCTGCGTTCAAGTAACCGAAGACTTTGTGTCTCCAGAACATCTTGTACAGTCGTTTCACCTAACACAGGAGCTGAGGCTGTCAAAGGAAGAAATCAATTATGATGATAAACTGCAGGTAGGAAATGACTCCTGCTCTGGGAGGTGAAGGCAGGGCGTGCTGGGGCTCATTGAGGTGGGGCGCAGCCGTGGAGATCCCTCCTCGCTGCTGTTCACACAGAATAACAATGAGCAGCAGCGGCAGCGCCAGGGGGTGTAAATGACTCTGCCTGAAGTTGCTGCTTTTATTTATGTATTTCACATTCTGTTTGAGAATGTGGAAAAAGGTGTTTCCTTTTCCTGTGACTGCGTTCTCCAGCCTGCCTGTTTTTCTGTAGAAATCCACCCAGCTTAGTCCTAGCTGCAGTTACCTGTTGGATGCACTGAGGAGCGGGCCTTACTAAACTGTCTGATGTTCTTGCAGGTTAAAAATATCTTGTATCATGCAGTTAAAGAGATGGTGAGAGCTTTGAAGATTCATGAAAGCGAAATGGAAGATATGGAAGAAAACTGAGCTCTCGCTGTTTTTTTTGTGTTAACGGCAAAAAAAAAGAGGGTTATTTTTTCTAATAGGCGGACGGTATGGTATGGTATGATATGGTATGGTATGGTATGGTATGCACACTAATTACAGCTTCACAAACCATCAGTGCCAAGAAAACGTAGTCATCGTGTTGTTAATGACACTGCAACGGTAGAGCTTCATATCACAGCCACTGTGACTCTGTGTTAGACTTGCAAACAACAAAGCAGCGTTCTGCTGTCCTGTATTATAATGTACATGAAGTTTGTTAAATGTTAAAGATTTAAGATGATGTATTTATTTTTGGAAAAAAAACAAAACAAAAACAAAACCAAACCCACAAAATTCTATGCTATATTGTTGATCAAATGTAAATGTGACTTGTACAGTTTGCTAAAATAATTCCGATATTTTTCACTACATTGAGACAGTTACTGTGAGAGTAGGACACAAACACCAGCTATTGCCTGCATTTGGGATCTTGCTGAGTCCGCACAGCAGTCATGTCATAATCTGAAAATTACTGCCAAATAATTGTAAACTTTGTAAAATAGAAAGTATATAAAGTAGATATTAAATACAGACACTTCAGTATTTTATTGAAGCTATTCAGTGTACAATTAAACGTTTTCAAAAGGTGTAATTTATTTAAAAATTGTCTCATTTTGGTAAAATTTATGTGAACTTTTAAAGCTAAATATTAAACTTAATATGCTATGTAAATATATACATATATACATTCAATGATGTATTTTTTTAAACATTGGCTTGCTTTAATTTGTTAAAAGTGCAAGTGTTACACATGCTTTGTACATTGAAGTTGAAAGGGGTTTTACATTTTCCATTAAAAGGACTTTATCAGACGTCTCGTGTTCACTTTCTGTTGGTGGCATTGCTGTGACAGCCCGAGTCGCTGTTGGCTCTAATGCAGAACAGAGGCAGAACAGAGGCTTTTTGCAGTCTAAGTAATAGAGCAAACTGGTTTGTTGTGTTGTTGTTCATTAATTACTAATGATGTTATTTATGTTATAATGTAAAATATTGTTTTTAATTAATAATGATGAATTTTGTAAGACATGCAGAATTTTGGTTCTTTAGGTTGGTCTGAAAAGTTGGGATTGTGCATCAGCTTGTATCATGATTTGAACTAGCTGAACATTCAGGTTCCAATGTGAAATGCTGGAGGCAGCTGTGTGCCGCAGCGGGGCAGAGTCCTGCTCCCAGTACCAAGGAGTCTGACAGGACTGGGGCATTCAAAAAGAAGCATATGAATTACCTGAAGATAACTGAGATACAAGATGTGGGGGTCCAGAAGTAAAGTTCCTTATTGAACTGGTTTGATCTTGTTTGAAGTTGTTAAGAGATATATTGAGGATAACATGAGTAGTTGCAGCTGATTCCCTGGTTCACACTCAGTGAAATGCAGCACCGTACCCCGTGCTGTGTGTAGCCCAGAACCAGACTGTTAGCTGCACTTAAGAGTTCAGAATGTGCAAATGAGTAAATTTTTGGTTTTTTTCCTTGTGTTTTGGTGCAGCACTTCAAATCTGTGAGATGTGTGAAGACCACTGAAATGTGTGTTCCTGCTGCAGAGCACCAGGTCGCATTCCCTCCCCCTCACTTATTTTTCCCACACAAAGAGCAGTTGTTAGGGCACGGCCTGTGGGCTGTCACCACAGCTACCCTTTGTGCTGAGGTTGAATGGAATTGCTCATTTCTCTGGTTCCTGGCAGAAGGTGTCACGTTGTCGCTGTCTGTTCTGGTAAAGCCTCGGGCTCCCTGCTCTGCTTTGAGCCGTGCCAGGTACTTCCCTGTCCCAAAGTGCTGTGCAGGGAGCACCCAGGCACTTCTGGATGTCTGAGTGCTGGCCCTGAGGGAACTGAAGGCTGCCCTCACCCTGCACAGCTCTGACAGGCAGAGATGGCAGTCCTCACCTCTGCTCATGCCCAGTGAATCACTGAGCTCATTCTGATTCCTAAGTGTGACTGCTCAAGTTCTTTGTGACCACCTGTTCCTCTTCCACTTCAGTTGATGAATCTATAAGTATGTGAGAGATGTTAATCCAGGAGAACATGTTGAAACTGGTGAGAATCAGCGAGAGTCCTCTAAGAGAAAGCAGGGAGATGGACAGGTTTGAAGATGAAAATCTCACTGTGGAGAGACAGAACGGATGGGATGAAGCTTCAGTGCTGAGTGAGATGCTGCAGCCCCATCAGGGTAAGTAGGTCTTTGCTGCTTTCTTAGCAAAGATAAACTGATGAGATCACAAAAGGTTCCACCTGCATAAATAAGACCTCCCTGTAGAACCATCGTAGTTTAACTATTCATTTGATTTGCTTAGGAGAGTTTACGTGAAGTAAATTGATACAGTGGTTACGCTAGAAGTACCCAGACTTGTGGTTAGTGGGTATATCTGCACTGTGTAAAAACCTGATGTGTTTTGCACATCGTTTGCAGTGTCCTTATAAACTGCTTGCAACAATGATGGTGTTTCCCTGTAACTAACAGCAGGGGAAGATGCCAGAAGCACTGAACAAGGGAAACATGGCACAAACTGGGCACAACAGGGAGTGCTGTAAAGAGCTTCATACTATCAGCATAAAAAGACTGCAAGTCCTGTACTGTGTGCTGTGTTAGCAGACCACAGAATGTGTTAAAGGTTACGGCTACTCCCCGTGTGAGAGGTACAAGAGGCCAAAATTCTGTTCTTTTAAATGGATGTACCAAATTCAGCTTTTCCGTGTCTTAAGATTTCTGGCTCCTTCACAATGAAGTTGAGCTCCTGGCTGCTGTACAGGAAATGAGCGCAGGAAGCAGGGTTAGTGTTAGGCTTACGGCCAGAGCCAAGCAGGACGTTCAGAGCTGGTGTCAGGGCCAGGGGGTTGTTTTCCTATCAGTTTTTTTTCCTCTTGGCCATTTTTGTGTCCTATAGGACAGGACAGTACTGGGCATGTTCTCTCTCTTCTAAAATCTTTTTAGATTTCCTGGTCTCAACTATTTTAATACATTTTTTAATTTTAATATATTTTAATGATATTCAGTGATAGCAGCCGCAGCTGTTTGAGAGCAGAAATGCTTCTAGAACAAGAAGTACTACTGTCTTTTACCAGCTTCCCATTCAGATCAAGCTCTGTCTTGATCTACTTTACCCTCTGTGACACCTTCTCTCATTTTTCTTCTGTCCTGTGACAGTTCACATCTCAAACTCAGTGTAACTGCACATCCTCCTCTCCACATCCACCCTCCTTACCTCACCCCTTCCAGCTCCTCGCTGCCATCCGCTGTGCAGATGCACGTTAAAAGAGCATGGGACATTCTTCCTGTTTTAACTGCAGAGGTAATGAACAAGAAGTAAATGATCAGCACAGAACAAAGCGGGCTGCCGTGATCTGAGTTGTTTCAGCATGGGCGGATGTCTGCATACATCTCAGCTCCAACAGAAGTGATGGGGTTGCTGGAATTGCCAGCAGTGGAGCTGTTCCCTGTTAGACGTCAGGCAGTACCGGGCTGTGACAATCTGATGTTAAAATCTGTTTACTCTACTCTTGCAGCTTGACGGAAATTGCTCAGATCTGTGTAAGCCAAAGCTCCATCTGATCAGCGCTACGTTCTCATGCTCTCTGACCTTCTCAGTAGGTGGTAATTCTGCTCATACTCTCTCCTGCGACATCTTGTGAAGCCCTCCCTTGCTCTCACAACTGACAGTGCTCATAACTGGGAATTTCCCTTCCTTCCTCCTTCCACAGCCACTTTCTGCCACTTTCCCGTGCAGGATGTTTGTGCTCTCCCCCACACTCTGCCCCCCCCCCCCCCACTGAGTTGTAGTGTGAGTTGCTTTGCAGTGCCTTTCCCTCCAGCCCTGCCTCAAAGAACATCAGCTCTCCACCGTGCTCCCGCATCCCACCCTTTGGCTTGCTCTTTTTTCACAGGAGTGCAGGTCCCTTTCGGTTCCCCTTCTCAGTCTTTTTGTTCCCATGATGCGTGTGCCCCATGGGGCCACAGGGGCTGGTCTGATGCGGTATCCAAAGCCACATCCCTTCTTTCCATCTCAGCAGGGCAACCAAGGAAACTCTGACTGAGGGGCAAATGATCCGTAGCATCAGACGTACACAAACTAACCTCTGTGCTTTTTCATTTGTTTTTGTAGGTTTTGAAAAGGAAGTTACAACCTATATATAGCTGGTAGGAAAATGTTGCCTCAGAGCAATGTTTTACCTGATGCGTTACAGCTGCACTTTAAACACAGGCCTCTCTAAAACAAAGTGGTAGACAGAGAATGTCTGTTGTTGCACATCAAAGCAAACATTCCCCGGTACCTTTCAGCCACACCACGTGTTGTATTCTCTGTTGCTTTCTCCAGTCCTAGGCCATGTGGTTTATCATAGCTCTGTGCTTCCCACTGGTATTACAGTGGAGGGTTAGTAGCTCCAAGGCAGGAAATCCTGTATTTGTACAGCTCTGAGGATTTCACATTGTTTGATCTCAATATTGCCTCAACTCACACAGCAAATGGTCCAGGGCCTGGACAAGGTTCCTTCGGATTGCAGAGCAAAGACTGGAGAGAAAGGAGGTGGGGGAAGGCAGCCGTAGTGCTGAGCATTTAGTAGTGCTGAGCATTTAGGAAGCATTGCACCTTTGTGTGGTTAAGCGCCATGTGTCACATTCAGGAAAAAAGGTCTTGCAAATGCTGCCTGGATTTTACGTGATTTGGGGCACCACACTGCTGCTGCCTTTTGGACAGCTGTACTGATTTACTTTGTTTTCTATTGTATGTTTAGTTATAATAAGCAAGGGATTTTCTTATCTATTTTCTGGCCTGCTTTCATTTTATACTTTTGAAGACCTTCAATATGTTCTCTTAAAACAGCTGTATCTGAGAGATGCTGTATCTGCACGGCTGCCATCACCTCTCCGCATGGCTGAGCACAGGGTCAGGTCTGGCACAGCAGTGTCTGCTGCTGGTCAGCAGGAGCTGTGGACAGCCAAGGAGCTGCTGCTGCTGCTGACATGAGGACAAAGGAGTTTAGGACCAAAGGTGTCCTGATGACAGAAGTGCTCTCAGAGGAAGAGATCATCACGTCCAACTTTCCTTTTATGTAAGACCAAAATGTAAAACTCACGCTGCTCTATTTTGGGTTTAGCTGTCATTTTAAGTACCGCTTATATCTGCGGTCTGCAGTTTTCATTCCCAGGAGGTTCCACGTTGCCTCCCAGCTGCTGTTCTTGGTTTCCTCTTTGTGGGGTACAGTCACGGACCGGGTAATTGCAGGTTCTGCAGTGCGTATGTTGGCTGCGTTCAGCAGGGATAACACTTCTGTGCTCCAAAGCAGAGCGGTTTCTGCGGTAAATGAAGGCCATGAATAGCAGTCGGTGTCTGGACGCATGCTCAAAATTGGTTCTTGGTGAGACGCTTTGACATAATGGACCGCAGGGTTTTGTTACGTCCCATAAAACAATACTGATCCAATTTAAGGCCCATGGGAACCTTTCCAGTGGCCGTGCAGGGCTTTGGTTACTCGTTCTATGACCATCTGTAACTTCACACTGTGTCGCTGCTGCCGTCGTTCCCGCAGTTTGTTTCACTTACCGTGGATGCTGTTCCCGTTATCCTGCACGAGCCGGGGGAGAAGCCCGCTGCCGTGGCGACGGCCAGAGGAGTGGGCGGGCGTTCAGCTTGGAGCCGCTCGGCAGCGTTAGCCCAGCAGAGGGCCCCGGAACGCCGCGGACGGACCGGGGGGGCAGGTTGAACCGCTGCTGCGGGGACGGGAACAGCCCGAGCGCTTTGGGTCGTTTCACGACGCCGGAACCCGAGCAAACTGAAAAGCAATGGTGGTTTAAAGCAGCTCTGAGTGGTCGCGGTGCGAGCTGGCTGCTGACAGGGCTGGAGGAGAATTTCCTTACATCTATCGCTATGCAGCTATCACTTGCTCTCTGGTAGCGTTCCTTATGCAACATCTGTTGTTATTTAAATGGATCACAACACTTCAGCTCCAAGTACAGCCTGGACGGTCCCTTACTTAGCAAAACCACAATATTTGGTCTTATTCCGTTCACTCGGCTTTCTGCCTGGAACATAAAGCACTTTTATAGGGCTGTGAGATGTCCTCACAAATGTCCCATGCTGTCAGAAGGGAAGGCCCCATCTGCTCCCACCCTGTCTCTTTGCAGGGAAGGCAGGGAGGAGGCTGGGGCTGTCCTTCCAGCAAGGAGCACACGAGTTGGGTGCCAGGCCACGCTCTGACCTCAGTGCAACCATCTGCTCCATGTTTAGGTCAGGCCATGCGCTGCACAAGCAGCAGTTTTCCCCATGGGCCACGTAATGCTGGCTGTGCTCATGCTGCAGTCTGGAAGCGCCTGTCCTGTTACAGAGCACGTTATGTCCAGTCTTGGTACTGCAGCACTCACAGGAATAGAAAAGTGTCGGTGTTAAACCATGATGCCCTAAGTTTGATTTCAGCAGCGTTCTTGTGTACAGTGGGTGCCTGCTTAAATAATTCATTGCCTTCCTGTGAGCAAATACCATTTTATTTCCTTTACACGAACAAAATCGGTGCGCTGTACTGCCTAACGACCTGAGCAGCTGGGCAGGCAGCAGGTGACAGCAGAGACCATTACTTGCCCTTCTCTGAATGCAGCGGGCTGGGGCTGGCCAGTACAGGTTACCTCATCACCATTGCTCTTCAGGACCATGCGCTGCAACACTTGCAACAGCAGAATAACTTCTCCCCAGCAAGATGAACTGCCAGCTACAATTCAGTACAAGGGACCTCTGCTTTTCAGCTTTTCCTACCTGAAGTCCCTACGTCCTTTCAAGCAAGCAACACAACAGTGCAGGTATGTAGAGGCATGGGGAGAAATGCACAGCATAAAGTGTCCTCGCTGTACCTCACACCTATTCTGGAAAAACAAAAGCAAGCTTAGAAAGCAAGCTTACGCTGTAACAAGAACTGAAAATGAGTTTGCTTGCAACACTCTGTGCTTCTCATTAATCAGTAACAGGTAACTAATGCCTCTCCTACCCATGGCTCCTCACCTCCCTCCTGCAGGAAGCCTGGGCTCAGGGCATAACCAGTACTGGCTGATGCCATGGGCAGCCAGCAGTGCCCACCTCAGACACCGGCTGCCCACATGCTGTGCACACAGCGCCATTTATTCTGCTCCCAGCAGCCCGGCTCTGTGCAGATGCACAGTACTGCTTCCTCTGAGGTCTCCCCTGTCCGCCAGTGTCAGAAGCAAGCTGTTAGCCAAGTCACACTATGTACCAGCAGGGCACTCTGAGTTCATCCCTGCTTTTCAGTATCTGCTGACAGATGAACACAGGACTTCAGGTGTACATGGTGTACTGACACCACTAGTATAAATTTGTTTTTATACCCCCCAACATCTGCAGAGATTTAACACATGCTTGGTGTCAAAACACCTTGGGTTTTATTTTCATATCCTTTTTGAATCAGGTTAAGCTGTAAACAATTTCTTTTCCAATCAAATACTGCCAGCTAGAATTACTCCATTCACGCATCACCAAAAACAAAAAGGGTATTTTTCCTTAAGTATAGATATTTTTTTTAACAATGTCACTTTATACAGAAACCAATAGCTAGATTCGATGCACCCTGATTAGTTATGTAAACAGATAACCCCCAAAAACTTATCAACAGAAGTAATAAGTTGGTTCCTTCATAGAATGGAAATTTCAGTCTCTCCTGACTTGAGGTTAACTTGGTCAGGAGTACAGAGTGTGGCACATAAACCCATCTAGGAGGTGTATAAATTGCACTGTATCTGAATTAACAAAGTTATGCATAATGAAATGCACAGTTTAAATTCATGCTAGAAAGCATTTTTCAATATGAAGTGGCAGCCAACTGGCAACCGTAACAGTTAGGTTCTGCACCATCATTTATGGCAATATAGATAACTATTACATATAGTATACTTTAAACCCCGGAAGGATTGTGTTACATGAAACGTTCTCCAGGCAGTCATTTGGTTTGAAACATTGGGAGAAAGACTAAAGAGCTCGCCAACTTATACCAGTTATGGTACCTTTAGATTTTATGAAGTAGATTAGATATGATGTGTATTTCACAGTAACAAAGTTGCTTTAATGCCTTTTCTCCAACAGTAGGATTGTGTTAGATGTTTCTGCCCTCAGGCCATCATTGTCCTGGTGGTTTTCCCTTTTCTCGGTTTAGGTAACTATATAGAGCACTTTATTTTCCTGTTCTTTAACTATTCATCAGTCCTTTCAGTATATCTTCAGAGAGTTCCAGCAGGGGGAGTTCAGGGGATGGGATGTCCAGGGGGGGAAGGTTGGGTATTGGAATGTCCTTTGCCTTCCCAGCAGTTGTTGCAAACTCCTGCCAAGATGCAGCTGAAGAAGCAGTTTCTGAGTGTTGCTGCAGCCCCCACAACTCTGACTTCTCTACAAAGTCAGCATCTACATCCAGCTCCTTCTCTACTGGAGATTTTTGTAGTCTCGCTCTTTCTGCTTTTAACTGCTTATTCTCCCTCCTCAATCTCTCGTTTTCAGCTACCAGGAATTCTACGTGCCGCTTCAAATCTGCAATTTTGGTTGCCTGCTCTTCTATTATTGTTTTGTCATCTTTTGGAGCCTTACTCCCAATACATGCTTCCACTGGCTCATTTTTTTTCTGAAGCAGAAATAACAGTGTATCCGGGTCCCTGTCAAAGACACCCTGAATATCCTGTAGATGCTTCTCTGTGGAAGGGCTGTATTTCTGAGTCACGGGAATCAACGCATTTTGATCATCAGATTCTTCAGCTGATGGCTTAAGAGAAGTCTGAAGATGTGCAGCTAATTCTTTGTCCACATTCTGCTGAGCTTTCATCTTTTCCTCTCTTTTTGCCCTTTTCCACCTCTCCTGGATGAGCAGTAACTGTTTCATGTGACTATCCCTTTGTAATTCCAGTGATAGCTGAGCCTGAATAAGAACAAGATTAAACAGTTTAATTGCTGATCCTTAATCCACCTGAATATTTACTCTAGTAAGGTTACAAGCACGTAAATATTTATATAAACAGGGAGAGGAGGAGCCTTTGCTATTCAGATACTAAATCCAACAAGAAATGCTCTCTACTTTTACAATGCAACGGTTTTAGATATGTCACCCAAATCTAACATAACTACTGGTATTGTTAAGGAGTTAATGTTTAGTATTTTGGGGGGCAAGACTCAAATCAGATTGTTGACAGTCCTGAGCAGATGCACAGGAAGTTTGCGGTTGGACTTGATGATCTTCAAGGTCTTTTCCAACCTGAGTAATTCTATGATTAATTCTATGATTCAACTGCAATAATCTGGAATAAAACACCAAGAAAGTACAGGCTCATTTGGCATGCTGTAGATGCACTGCTACTTTTGTCTTAGGAAAACAGCCTCAGTGCTTCACAGCAAAAGTTAATCACGAAACTAGTTGTACCACCTCCCTGAAGACACCTTGCAGACTAGCAAACATTGCTGGGGAAGCCCTGGATGTATTACTAGCTCCTGTCCATGCCTAACATACGCTTGCAAAAACTCTCTGGAAAGACAAGCATCTCTGCACTTGTAGAATTCCCAGTGCAGTTGCTGTGGGCCTCAGAAAAAAATGCAGACTACAACAGAACTATGATCATCAGGGCACAATATAAGACACAGATACGTAGAGTTCTGGCATCTGCTGCATGTTGCTCTCACCTGCTCTGACTGGGTCAGCTTCATAGCTTCTGTAAGGTATGCTGTGGAAGAGAAAATGAATGAATTAATGAAGGGCAAGGTTATAAGGTCTGTACTGTTTCTCAGAAGTCTGAAAAAACTGAGATCATATCATACATTCTGCACCCTTGCCATGGCATCCTGGATGCTCAGATTGAGACGATCTGTTTTTCAGAGGACAAGAGCTTACTAGCATGGCAGCCCTTTCCAGAAAGTTGCCAAAGAAGAACTTATTTCATGAAGGGAAGAAACATGGCTAAGAAGAACTGGACCATTAACATGCATGCTATTTAACACAAATGTAGTAAGTGAAATACTCTCTTCCCTGATATACTTGTGTTATTAAGTCATGCTTTAGTTATATTCTTGATGAAAGGGTACAGTCTGTTGTCCTCCACTTTTTTCATTAACTTCCCCTCCAAACCAGAAAATGTGCTGGGTTTGTGTCAGAGCAGCACTTCAGACTTCAATCGTATCTTGCTAGCGTTGAAAATGACAAAAGGTAAGAAATTCTTCACCAAATTCAGGCTATGAGATAATGATACAGAATCATCAACTGAAGAAAAGCAAGAAACATTCAATACGTTGAGTTTTGCCTTGGCATATGGAGTGAATTAAATCAAAAAGAAAAGTCTGCCTATCAGGGGATGTGCTATCCCTTGTTGCTCTCGCTATTCATAAACAGCAGGTTTTTCATTCTATGAGGTTTCCTACTATTTATGAATGGGCAGGGAGAATGCCTGGTATCTAGGTTACAATGTTTGGAGAAGCCACTTTTTTTTCCTGCACACAAGCCCTGTCACTGTAAATGTCCCACTCATTACATCAACTAAGACCTCCTCTTTCTTCTTCTGCCAAGCAGTTGCCACACTGTCAGGAAGCTGATGGACTGCAACACAAATAATTAAGCATGACTATTTAAATGGACAGGTAGAGGAACAAAGAATTGCTTAGGAGAAACTGCCAGTCACAGCACTAAGTCTGTGATGCACTCTGCTGTCCTTGAGTTCTAGGGAAGCTGACAACACTACTTGTTTTCAGTTGTCTTGACTCAAACATTAGGAATGAGAAGTAAATAAACTAGTACGAAAGTTTGTGTATTTGCTTTATCAACAGAGAGCACGTTACTTCAGCCATGAAAAATACTGAAAAGGAAGTGCAAAGCAAAACCAGCGTGAAGGATCCCAGCTGTAGTTTTTGTACATGACATGAAGAGTTGCCTTTGTCTTGAATCAAGAACTGCCTTAGCAGTGACAACCACCCCCAACAACATCAACTTTGGGAAATTCTGACTTTGGCTGCTCATGGTAAAGTTTCTGAAATGTCTGTGATCTGGTCTGAAAAAAAAACCAATTCACACTTGAAGAATAAAGAGAATATCATACAAGTAACTGGATAATTAGTCCCATGAAACATGTAGATATACAAGCTGGTTTTAAAGACGGGAATGTGAGAAATACCTACTCACCAGCAGCTTTTCTGTGACAAGAAATTGCTTCTTCATATTTCCCTGCTGCCAACAAGCGGTCTGCTTTTCTGCTCTGCTGGTGAGCCTTAAAATTAAAAAGAGCGTTCCATCAGCGAGGGTTAACCAACAAATAGCAATCTATGTTTTAAAAGTAATGGGTACAGCTAAGAATCTTCCACTGATTGCAATTCCCAGGCTTTTAGGCACAAATCTCCCAGTCCCTTCTGAGGTCTGCAGTTTATTTTTTAATACTTTGTCACAAGAGTCTGTACTGTACGGGTATGAACTGAAGTTTGTTAATGCAGCAAAGATGGTGTGTATAAAGCAGAATTCTTTTGAAGCTCTCCTCTGAAAGTTTATCTTCTTCATCACAGGCAGGCATAAACTACAGCTGTGTAAAAAGATCATCGAAGTTACCTGACGATGGAAAGAATTTAGGACCAATTTACCCAGAAGAATCTAAGATACTTGAATTATACAGCTGGAAAATGAAATGGTTGGGCAGTTTCTGCTTTGCCTCTTGAAGAAAGTGGAGAGGACCTTGGAAGTTTTGCTTCCACCTCACATAAATGAAGGGAATCAGCACAGCCATAGTTGAAGGTATCAAAGTGACATCCTTGCTGTACAGCAGTTTAAGTCTATACCAGCATCTTAATGTAAACTATGAGGGTAGGCTGAAGATGTTGCTGAAAGCAAGTAATTGCTGCAAGCATTTGCATACGTTTAGTGATAGAGAGTATTACATAAGCAGCACTGCAGCATTCATGAAAGCAAATCTTGTCATTACTACAAGATATGAATTTTATGGCTCCTTCTCCAAAGCCAAGTTATGTCATACGAATGGCTTTGACCACCAAAGCAGAAGACTGACAACAATGCACAAGATTCATGAGTGCTTTACTACATGCTGAATTTGAAGCAAACTGACATGGAGTAGCAGGCAGTGGCTTTGTGAAACAACACAAAACAGAAGAAACTGAAGTTTATGCCTGTTTCTTTGTGTTTTTATAGATGGTGGTTTCTAAAGCGAGCCTTTTGCTAATCCACATGGAGGGAATTTCTAAGGGCAACAGAGCTGAGCACCTCTGCATTTTCATCTCCAACCAATACAAATTCTCAGTTCCCTGCCAGGCAGACACATACAATGAATCAGACTTCAGATGTTTGGTGAATGTAAGTCACCGTACCTTGAAGCACGTTCCAAAAGCACTATCAAAACATCACTATTTGTCCATGCCTTAAGGTATTAGAACCAGTCATTCTGACATCTTGGTAGAAGCATCAAAGGTAAGATAATGCAAAGAAGACAGCTATGTGATTCTATCAAGACTATCATGATCCTAATATCTGCTTTTAAAAGAAAGGTCCCCAAATGCAGATGAATTTGTCACCTTTGTCATTCAAGTCAATTTAACATCTAAATTCTATTTTCTACTTGTACAGAAAACATCCTTTGGGAAATATCTGTTCTTAAGCAACCTCTAGGAGCTATTTAACCAAATTTAGACATTTTGCTTTCTAAAAGCTGATTTTATATGCTAATATACTGTGCATTAAAACAACAACAACAACAAACCAACACCAAAACCTTGATCCTTCACAACAAATACTAGTGACATTCCTCTTCCTCATTTTCATTCAATCCTCACAGCACTGTGTCAGCAGTCCCTATTTGTTCTGCCCCGAGGTTAAATAATCTCAGCAAAGTGTTTTTCTATTGGAAAAGCATCTATTTTATGGCCTTTTTCTATGGACTCCTACAAATGACTTATGCCAAAAAGAGAAGGCTTATTTCCCATGGGAAACAAGCAAGTATCAGTTCAAATTGAGTCAATTCCTCAATTACTCAGGGTTGGTCTATCCGTTACAAATTAGCTATGTCATGCACATAAAAACACCTGAGCTACATCTTTGCAAAACAGTTTATTCAATAAGTTAGAACTGATGCAGCTTCTTCTGTAAACTGCATAGGCAAGTCTAAAAAACGAGGTAGCTAGAGACAAAAGATCTAAGAAAGCAACAAGCAGTGGGACTAGTTCCATCTGTTAGTTTCTACATAGGAGAATTTGAAACTGACTGTTTTCAAAGGTTATTTTCATACATTTTAAGCTACTGGGGGATGGTCTTATTCAACTCACATGCAGAACATCTGAGGACGGTCAGCTGTTCTTTCATGGAGCAATTGAACTATTTCCATTCTCGGTTAACTCCCAGTGAAGTTGAAGGGAGTGTAAAGAAGTTGGTAAAGAAGTCGGGCTAGGCCACAAATGAACAGTTTGGAAACAGTACTAGCAAAAAGAAGTCAGTATTCTTTGACTGCAAGGTCAAAATGCTTTCTCACCATTCCACCAAAATACACGGATGCCAGGACATCATACTCTGCTGCAGGGCACCAGACCTCCCCCAGTGAACCACAAAAGGTGAGTAGAACCAGTGATCCAGCAGAGCCTGTTATTAGAAAGCTAGATGCCTCACAGTTAGCAAGGAGGAAAGAAACTCCTCATTCGGAGTGTTTTCCTGCCAGCTTAACATGGAAAAGTTTGACATTAATTCCACCTTCTGAATGCTGCTTCCAATTAGATGATTGTGCGAGGATCTAGGAAATTCTCCCATTTACATTGTAGAATATATATAAAAACCGGCAGCTTGAAGAAAGTTGTGCAACTGTTTCCTAGAAGCAAGCGAAAAATCTGTAACATCAGGACTTGAATGCTTAATATGCCATTATCACTGATAAGCACCTACATCCAGCCTTGTTTGCTGGTTTACTCTTAGCACTCAGTTACACTTGGCCACATGGCATCCAGCAGTCTGCATCTCATTATAAAGCTGACAATGGAAGAATGTACCCCACACCATAAAGTTAAAAAAAAATATGGTTTAAGTCTATCCCCAATCCAATGTCACGCTACACAGAGGTGTTTACACCAGCAATTCTGAAGTTGCTCTGCTGGTTCCTAACAGAATCAAACAGGACTGCTTTGACTTGGTATTGCTGCTGTAATGACTGCAGAAACAGCTGATGAGTAACTGCAGCAAGTTTACCTGAGTTTTCTTTCCTCTCCCAGCAGCAGTGTTGGAAATATCTGTAGGAAGTTGTGTAAGAATATTTACAATGTCCTAAGAAGATATGGAATTGGATGGGCAAAGCTGTTGGACAACTACTTCCAGATGTCCCTCTCCATCCAGAGGAGCAGGAATTCCCAGTAAGCAAATGGACAGGTGTAGCAACTTGACTGATGTAAGAGGAAGCAGGTGTGAGTGATAAATGACCAACCTAAAAAGCTTCCTCAAGTTCCTTCAATGCATTTAGTTCCTAAGGGATTAGTGTGTGCCTTACTGCAATACCTGAACTCTGCTGGATGAGCTGCAGAAGGTAAGCTAGATGGTTTTTCTTACTTTTCAGTGTAGCTGAGATACTAAGGGATGATCCCTGCATTTGTAACTTGGTACTGATGTTTCAGAGAAATGCTCCTATCCAATTCTCCACCCAACTAACACAAACCATTGGGTATGTAATCTTTGAGCAACAGTCAAGAGAATAACCAAAACCCAACTCTAATGCGGTAATACAGGTTTTTTGTTATTATTATTCTTTGCCTAAGGATTTCTTTAGTAGTCCAAAATTAATACTTAACCTTTTCTTTCCCGTGTAAACTAGATAATGATGCAGCTGCAGGCCATGTGAAACAAAGGCCACTTGTCACACTTATTACTGCTCTCCCACTATCCTCTGTTCAGAGCAGTTATTTGTAACAGTCCTCCTGTAGCTGAAATAGTCTCATGTGCATTTTGTTCTGTTCTTTACTGGCCAAAGCCTTGTGTAAGATCTGAAGCTTGCTTCCTTCTTCCTTAATTTTAAGGGGCTCTCTAATAAGCGATATGTTGTAATATGATTATGAATCAGAGATTACAGCGAGAGATTACAATAATGAAATTAAAAAATAAAGACAGGAAAATCCAGCCCATAAAATAAAGGGGCCTGAGGAAAACACACTGCAAAACAAGTCACGTGCAATATATGTTCATAGATGTTTCAAATGCAACCAAAGTCTGGTGATAATATCCTCTACCTTATGCTGTGAACTGTAGGTACTAGCTTAGCTATGTTTTCTTACTGCTGGAAGCAAAGAAGAAGGTATTGCTCTGAGAGATGAGGGATCTGTTAGCTGGCTTGTTTCCTTGAGGATACAGGGCTCTCATTTCTAAGACTATATTTTGGGGAAAGGAAGAAAGAGAAAATGCAGCTCATGTCACTACAATAATGCTTATGACTATGCAGGGTACCTTCCATGTGGATTTTTACAGCAGCAAGCACAAAGAGGGGGTTAGGTGGTGCTTACTTGTCTCCTCCACACACAAATGCTCTGTCAGTGCTACATATACACAAGTACCTTTTAAACCTATCGTTACCTGGAAAGAGTGAACTGGGAAATGTTGTATGTTTATGTCTGCATCTGTTCTGATAAATGGAATGAAGAGAATACTAGTGTGAAAGTTGACCTGAGGGGATCCAAGAATAAATTACAGGCATCTATTAAATATATACGTATTTCAGTGATAAAAAACACAGAAAATGCTTACATTTACAGGCAGTTACAATAAACACAAATATATATATATATATATTTTAATTGTGCTGTAACTTACACTAAACAAGGGCAATAAGTTTGCCACTAAACCTAAAGAAACTGCAGTGTGCAGCTTTATAGACAGAAGTAAGCCTCCTTAAAAATACTCACTGTATGCTTTAGAGAAAGACAAAGTCAGCTAAAGGAGAAACAAACAGAGGCAGGATCCATTGTGGCAACTCAACCAATACCACTAGCCACATGCGAGTTCAATTCTGTATTTTAAAGCCTGTACTTAGCAAGACTGGCAGAACAATGACTCCACTGTAAATTACAGGTTAGTGCGACTATAGAGCAAAATAAGTATTCTCAATATTAACAGACTCTTCAGTCACTTCTTTCTGTTGAAGTTTAACTCTACTGTAAGCAATAGTATTAAAATTTCAATACATGGGCAAACAAGCAACCAAGGTATTGTCATTTTGCCAACCAACATTAATCTACTGAATAGCACTAATTGACTACGCGTGTCTTCCCAGCCTATTCCAAATTTAAAGTAAAACATTCCTCTCCATGCAAATGTGATTAAGAGATCCGGCATGAAATGAACTCAGATTCACGATGCTCAGCCTAGGTGGAGTCTGCAAAACCCCATGCAGGCACAGCAGCAGATCTTTTCTCTGATGACCTGCAAACTCATTAAGTTGCGGTATCTTCTTTACCAAACGCGTACTAAAGTTAACCTCATGCTCTTCCTTTTTGTCCATATTAAATGGACTAAATACTTTAAGCTGGTTTCCAAAGCTATTTCACATACCTACAGTTCTTGTGCTTTTTGCCTCCCTGTATACAGTTCCACAGATGGTACTACGCAGGTCACAGTAACTGGAGGTTATAAGCTAAATGATTCTAAGCCTAAATGCTCCCATACGAGGAAAGGCTGAGAGACCTGAGACTCTTCAGTCTGGAGTAGAGAAGGTTGAGGGGGATCTCATCACTGTTTATAAATATCTAAAGTGCAGGAGTCAAGTTGATGCGGGCTCTTTTCAGCAACATGTGGCAGTAGAATAAGGGAGAAACTGAAGCACCGGAAGCTCCACAGTAACAAGAGGAAGAATTTCTTTACTGTGAGAGTGGTTCAACACTGGAATGGGCTTCCCAGCGAGGTGGTGGAGTAAACAGGCTATCTATGGGGCAAAAATTTCAAATAAGCAGTGCAGAAAGGCTTCAGTATGCTGCGTCGCTGGGCCTCCATGAGGCTGCTTCATTTTGGTCTTTCAACCTCTACTAGGCAGCTTCCTCAGAGCCACATGGCTCTACAATATGCATGTACCAGTCAGGAATGTCAGCATGACACAGCAGAAAGGTGCAGAACCAGTGAGGAAATAATGCTTCTGCAGATGACCAATTGCTTAGTTACTTTTGTTCTTGACTGGAAGCTACTGTAAGCTGCTATATGTACGATGCAGAAGAGATTGGTGTTGTACTTTTAGTAGTGATTATTTGATGGAATACAACATTATTGAGGTTTCCAAGGGGATTGTTGGTGAAGAGGCTGTTCAGCTCAATAGTCTTTGGATCACTTCAGTACCTTCAGTCACTTTTCTCAGTTATGCTGCTGTCTCTGGTGCAAACCTTAATTGTCTCCTAGCTGAAAAGAATACTCCTGTACATATTAGGTTGTTAAAGGGAAAGCCAGTGCTTTTATTACTACAGTAAAAATAGACTTCTCTAGGTATTCCTATGAGAATCCCCTAAAAGCTTGTTTTCTCAAGTCTGAGTTCAGATCTACCTTTCCCCCCCCTCCCCCCCCCCCCCCCCCATTTTAGAAATGAAGAGCAAGTACAGCAGCTTACAGATTGTGCTTTAGTTAGAAAATAAAGGAAAAACTGGGGAAACCACAAACAGGATTCAGTGGGTTTTTCTGTACAAGAACATCTATCCATCTTTTCCAATCAACACAACAGAGGAGCAGGATAGCACTGAATCTCAAACACACTGGCCTGTGTGGTTGAAATGCTTTGGTCTCTCATAAGCTTTTGGACATGAGTTCTCTTTTTGCTCTTGCTCTTACATACCGTGCACTTGGACTGCTATTTTTCCCTCAAGTGGACAGACTACGTACTTCACCTGCAAAGCACTTGTTAATGTTGACTGTTGACTGGCTTGCACTGGAATAACTGCTACCAGTGTTTTACAGCATTTAAAAATGTTCATTACATGCAATTCTTGCAGTATATGCTTTGTTGTATTTTTATACCAGGTGCCAGTCCGTGCCCTCTAGTTTTCATCAAAACAGCTTTTCGCGCTTCCCTTACACTTCAAGAAATGTATAGAAAACAGTATTCATAAGAATGGGAATTACATCTGATATGCTTTATGAAATGCTCTTATCATGTAGTAGGAATAAAAGGTAGAGGTTTCTTAGAAAGCACCCTAAAGAAAAGTAGAGCGGTATTGCAAAGTTCTGGGTACTGGACTGCGTTCAGTGAGCACAGCATTTCTTTTTTAATTTCTTCTTGAGGTTGATGCTATTTGCCTCATGTATTTACTTCCAAACTTCCTGTGGTCACCTGTACGCTTCTTAAGTATGGGATCAAACAAAACAAAAAACATATATGACCTTAAGGCCAAACTCTAAAAAGGTAGGTGTATGTCTCATTGAAGTCATTAGACCCAAGGGTCATCTATTAGATCTCCTTTAAATTGGAAAACTCACAGCACACTACTTAGGTGTTGAAACCAGCTGGGAAACCAAAGCAGTATTTGTCAAGAGCTACTTACATAAATCAGAATTGCGGAAACCAAAATGTAGTTAAACTTAGGAAAACTTTGTTAGCCCAAGGCCTTGATTAAGGCCAGATACTTTCATCCAAATATTTAATGTTTACATTTCAAGGGATAGAAACTTAATGTAATTGAAGTCAGCAGAATAGAAGGTATGGTATGCCATCTGTAAATAGGAAGGCTAAGCAAATAATGAATTATGTAACTGAACACCACCAATATAAAAATTTAAGTGCAGTGAGTGTGCTAAATGTTGGCAGAAATGGAGACATTAGGACACTGCATCACTACTAACGATCTCAGTTTACCTCCCCACAAAAATTAGAACAGTGTCTATACTTTCAAGTAACTAAGACTAACGAGCTTTCAAATACAATGTGAGCAACACTCAAGAAGTTCTAATGAAAAGCCTTAACTACAGGAAAAGCATTTCATTAGAATTAGCAATCACCGGCATACTGAAAGAAGGGAAGTACTTAAAACAAGTCATTGATATCAGATAAATAAACCTAACTGTGAGTGTACTCAATACCACATAGTAGCTAAGGGGTTGTTGTTGCTTTTCTTTCTCCCTAATGGCAACTCTGGAAAACACTGTGGTTTTCAATCCTTGTGACCTAGATTTATGTAAGAGATTTTCATGAGAAGCAAGTAAAGTGCATGATCAGGAACAGCATCAATAACTTGAATGAACATTCCCTTACTGGAGGACTGGCACCTTCCCCAAATGGTGCAAATCTGCAATTCATCTGCAGAGTGTGACAGTGAATAGAACTCAGAAAAACTTAAGTTACTTGATATAGCCTGAAAAGCGTGTATTTTTCTACATAAGGTCATCCATAGTGCAGCAGTTTCAGAAAAAGTGAGTGTTTTGGGACACTCCCTTCAATGGAGTAGGAAAATACATGCTGGCAACTTCCTAACTTTCTGTATAGGACTACATAAGGCAACTTTTTCCTGTATCATCCGTTATATAGAAGTATCTTGATCTTATTTTTAGTCTGGTGCTAGACAGGTGCGGTAATTGCAGTCTACTGTTGTGGTGAGAAGATCATCTGTTAGGGCTGAAGCCAGGCTTTAGTCATACTTTTGTCACTCGCAGTCCTCATGACACAGCCTCAGTAAGAAACACTGCTAACCGGTGGTATCTGCACTGCCACTAAGATGCTACTTACAGTCACTTGTTAAAAATCATTCAGTTAGTTTCTTTTTGCACTGGATCTCCTTTTAAAAAGTGTCTAGAATGTCTGCAAACAGCAATAGGCTTTTCCTCCTCCATCACTATCCTGAAAGTTGGTCTGACTTTGTACCCAGCAGGGCTGGCAGCAGGCTGGGCTGTGGGTTGGAAAAACTCTATTGACACAGCTCTGCAATGGCTGCTTCTGCATCCCACAAAGGCAGGATGGCTGTACCGCTGGGCCGAGGGTGGTCTTCACAAATGCTCAGTGCATCACTGTGCCTAAGGTACGGTCAGTATGCAAATTCCCAAGTTTTTAATTGGAGAATGAACAGGTCTTCGCCCTGGATCTTATCTGTGGCAGCAGGTTCCTAGTTCAGGCTGTTTAAAACCCGATTAGCTTTTATGAAGCTGCAGCTTTCATGCACAGTAGTTAAAGCACCTCGGAGACTTACTGTTAGCGGAGTTGTTTAAAGATTTAAGGATATTAAAGCACTTCATCTCGTGAGGAAAAAAAAGCATGTATTCGGGCGCCGGCCCGCCTAGCCTCTCAACTCTACAGCTGACATAGGTGGGGCCTGTGTCACCTACGCGCTTCCCCGCCGGGCAGCGCCCTCCCTGCCCCCAGTTCGCAGCCAGGCCTCCCCCCTCCCGTCCCCTTCGGCGCGGCCCTGGGGCGCTCCCCTACCTGCTCCGGTACCGGGCGGCCCGGAGCGGCCCAAGCAGCCGGCCGGCGCCTGGCACGGACCGGAACAGGTGCCGAGGGCGGCAGGAAGGGCGCTCCGCTCCCCGCGCTAAGGGTGGGGGTCACCCCGTGCCCGCCGCCGCCCGACGGTCGGGACGCGCCGTCGGGACCACTACCCCCGCGGCCGCGTAGCTCACCAGGTTGAGGGGCCCCTCCATCACTTCCATGGACGGCGGGGGCTGCGGGCACATGGGCGCAGAAGCGGCCTCCTCGCCGCTCCCGGTGCCCCGGCCCGGCCCGGCTGCCGGCGCCGCTCCACCCCCGGCTCCGCCCCGGCGGCTTGTAAACACGGCAGCGGCTTCCGCCACGGCGCCGCCACGCCTCGCGAGACACCGAGTCTCGCGAGACAGGGGCGCTCTCGCGTCTCCCCGCGGTGCCGGCCGGTTGTAGTTCAGCGCTCGGCTCGAGCGCGGCAGTTTTCCCGCCCGAGGGCGCGCGCGGCGACCGTTGGTGCCGGGCTCGGTGTGAGGGAGCAGCGCTGATAATGTGGAGGGACGGAGAAAGGGCGGCCCGGCCACTGCCTGCCGACATGAACCGGCGGTAGCACGGCTCGCTGCGGTACGGGGAGAGGCGGCAGTGCGCCGCAGTGCTCATTGTGCATTCACACGTGTCTGTGGTTGCAGTACGTGAAAGCATGACAGTGACAGGGCTACCAACACCGCCTCGCCAACAGGTATGTGCTGACAGGCTGCTGGCATTCGTCATCCAAATAAGATCCCCTGAGAGGAGTGACACGTTGAGCTAAGCACGATGCTGGACAGCCGATGAGCTGGACGGCTAATTGCTGGTGATCGTCTTTTTCTGTGCAGCGTTACATTTTACAAAGGCTAGAGACGAAAACTGCAGTGAAGGGACTGAGTGAAATTAACACAGGTTCGAAGAATGGCCCGGGTTTGTAAAGACACAGGTGTAATGGACCAGGAGGGCAATGAGGGGAAGAAAAGAGGACGGAAGGTAGGGGGAAAGGTGAGAAACCTCGGAAACAAAAAGTAAAAATGTAATTAATAGCAAGCAAAAGCCCAGGATTCCCTTTGTAGATGTGATCCTCAGACATCACGGGTGTCTGTGGTCTCTCTGAGGGAGCCTACATGCCTGATGTGCTGTGGCTCTTGGCCATGCCTGCTCTGTGAGGACTGGCTGTGCAACACAGCAATGCTGGGGGCAGTTTTCCTTCACCTCATGTGGTTAAACAACACTGTCTCTTCAGGCACAGTACTTCTGTAAGGTACTTTACTAATTCCTGTTCTCATTTGCAATAATTTATGTATTGCTTGGTTTAATTATGTATCACCAAGTGAGATCCCGTGTAGTCCAGAGTGGTTTTGATCTGGAGCCTGCTGATTGGGTAGTAGATAGGTGAAGTTGTCCCCTTTCAGCCATCATAGAGGTAAATCAGCCAGGGTGGAGAAGAAAGGCTGCTTGGTGCTTCACTGAGGGTGCTTGGACATATGAGATGATACGGTTCAATTGATTTCAAATGCTTATGGTTCCCTTCTTCCCGTTAACTCACGTGCACACACAGACCTGCACATACATGTACATTCAGGAAGTGATAACGTTTATCTGTCACCCATAGGAGTGCAAACCCCATGGTGACCATCTCATTTGTTCCCTGTTCCTGTTTGTAATGACAAGCCCTGTTCCTCATGCTGCCTGGCCCCTTTCTCCATCTCGCCAGCAGTGCTACATCAGGAATAACTCTACTAAAAATCTTTACACCTGAGCACACAACTTGTTTTCTCAGTTGTTAATGAAGTTGTACTGAGTGAATGTGTCACAGTTTGCTGATTTTCTTGTCTCTCTGAGATCTTACACAGAATCACAGAACTGTAGGGGCTGGGAAGGACCTATGGAGTTCCCTACAGTAGGTGACACAGGAAAGCATCCACATGGGTTCTGAGTATCTCCAGTGGATACTCCACAGCTTCTCTGAGTACACTGTTCCAGTGCTCTGTCACCATCACAGTGAGGAAGTTCTTCTTCAAAAACGTAGCTGGTTGGTCATTCTTTTTTGGTGCTGCATTAATCCAGTGGCAAATTTTGAAGATTACTAAACATTATGTAGGGTGAGATTTTATATACGCTGGCAGTTAAGTTGCGTATTGTCAAGCTGTTATTTCTCACTGCTCTATGAGCACTTTGCTGACTAAGCTGCAGATATTTTTTTGTTTGTTGTTAAACTCTATTGCTGATCTGTATGTGTATATTTTTGATTTTTGCGTAAAAAGTTTGACTCATGGCAAGAAGCTACATGTCTGTTTTGTATTATGCTCATCTGTTCTCCATAAATCATACCAATTTGCCAAAGTAGATCATTAGGTCAAATGCTTTCTTAGAAATAAAACAACCTAGTTCTGAGAAATGTTTTCCATTCCTCCGGCTGGTGGCACAGGAAAGACATTTTGATTTACTGGGTTTAAGAGACAGTCAGTGTCCATCTCAAGGAACTTTACCTTCTGTGCAAAAAGGAGTAAGACTCGGCCAGTTTACCACTTGAAGAGTGGAAGCTAAGGTAGGGGGAAAATGTTACCCACAGAATAAACGTTTAGGGGCCATATTGCTGAGCTGAGCCAAGATGTTGCAGTGTGTCTGTTGTTCAGGTAGCCAGAAGCTCTGTGCTTCCAGCAAGGCAGGCAGTGTGACTATACTACCCTCACAGACCTGGCAAGGCCCAGCTGGGGACTGTTAGCAGGGGTTTAAATTGGGTATTTTCCACAATTTCGGTGTCAAATGCTTTGTTTCTCATACATCTGGAGTGGCTTTGCAGAGATTAAAAAGCCCAAGGCAAATAAAAAGAATGTTGACAAGTTTAGTTTTAAAAATCTCACGGTTTAAAAGCTGCTACTAATATGCAGTTTCCTTCAGAGTCATCATGTTGGTGTTTGCAATGCTATAGTCAAGGTAATCGGTGTGATTTGTTGTTTATTTGTTTCCTGATGAATAGCTAGTGCTTTCTGACTATGGCAACATGAAAATATCTCTGCTCCCTCATCCTTTAAGAAGTATTGCCAATTCCTGAAGCTGCTGTGGAAGACAAGTAATGCCTCAACAATTAATTAATGCTAGTTGCAGTGTGAAATAGTTCTCATTTTTACTAATTGAGAATGCAATTGTATGGGAGGTCTCCTTTGCTCAAGGGATAATCTTGGGAGACTATAGAATTTTATCTAAAATCCTGACGTGCTGGATACTGTATATTCATTTACAATTGTCTCTGTCCTGGGCTGAAAATGATTTTCATTTTTGAACAGTATCTGCAGAGTTCACACAGAAGTTGTTCTGAAAGAGGCTAAGTTGTCCTCCAGAGAAAACAGAACCACAGTAAATAGCTTACTCCATTATCTGAAAACTCATCAGTGAAAACAAGATGATTATTTCTTTTCATTACCGCCTTTTCTGTGTTTTGCATGTTTTGCTCCTCCCAAGGGACTGCATGGGAATATCATGCTGACTGTATAAGTGTAAATTAAATGTCTGTCTAAAAGAAGAACTATTAAAATGTAATTCTGGACAGGATGTGCCTGTCAGCAGGAAGCTTCCTAAAATACCCTGTGTTTTAAGGGTGGAATTTTAGAGTAGGAGGGAAGTGTAGAATTGCTATTTACCTGTCTGATGCTGCTTTTGACACACATGATGAGCCAGCTTCATTTGACTGTCACCTCCTTAGGAGGCAGAATTCCTCAGCCCACACTTCTCTTAGCATTGACTACTTCTTTATTTACTCTTTGTGCCTTTGCATTTTATCTGGACTGTGCATTTTCAGTTAAGCTGCAGTTAAAGACAGGCTTCTCAGTCATGGCATTGTAGGAGGGCCCGCAGAGCCTCCCACACAGTGCCTTCCTCAAAGAGAGCTGGGGAAGTCTGTTCCTTTGAAGAAGCACTTTTGAAACAAAAGGGATTCCCCTATATCTCTGGCAATTTATTTCCCACCACACATGTACAGAGCCACTGGACTGATGGACCTGTTTCCATTTGTCAGATATTTCAGAATAACCAGGTTCAGGATCTCTACCTAGATGTGCTGTGTCCCTTTGGGTTGCTTCTGGGTAATGCCTCAGAGGGGCTGTGCAGGGCAGTGCATGAAGGAGGGCTTTGACAGCTGGGCTGAGGGAACCTCTTCCAGAAAGCTGGGAGAGCTCACAAAGAATGAAATTTTGGAGAAGGCATAAAGTGAATGAAATCCCTTTCCTATCACCTTTCTTCCTCCTTTTGTGTCTACTTGGATTTTGACTTTTAAGATCCTCTGTGACTTTTCCCCTTATAATTAAATGTGGTCAGCAGACAGAGCAGAAAGCAAACAAACAACAACAAAGTAAAACAAAAACAGCACAAAAGAGCAAGCCATTAAAACGGGCAGAAAACTTTCAACTAAGGTGCCTTACCATGAAATATTTTTTTTCAAAAGAATTTTTGCACAGCTTAGAAAACAGCAAGCATGATTTGGCACTTTCCGTAGCTGCCAGAGCAACTGATGGAATTAGACATCTAGTCAGATTTACTGGGAAGAACAAACCGGCGAGCTGAAGAGCAAGAACACAACCAAGACCATGTCTGAATAAATTTCCAGTCGTATGTACATAGGCCACTTATTGAGAAAGATAAGAAAAGAAAAACTAAATTTTCATAATCCTGATTACATGCAAAGGATTGACCCAGATGCATGATTTTAGCTGTATTTATTATATTTAAATACAATGTATGCCTTCACATGTGTTTACTGAAAAGAGGAACCACAACCATTTAAATTAAATGCCTTTTTAAAAATATTACTATTTTAAAATGAAACTATTGAATTCCTGCATACTAAGAAGTAAAGTATACGACTGTGGTGTTCTAGAATTAATTAGTGTCTTATTTTAGTTTTAGAATCAAGAAGATATTTTCTCATTGCTTGCAGAATAAAACAGCTAAATCCTCTGCTTAGATCTGAAAGTAGTTTTGCCCACAGCAATCAAACTAATATTTTCTTTATAGCTCGTTCTCTCTGCAAGCTTTCTACTGATTTCATTAGGCTTTAGATCAGGTTCCAAGTAACTAATTATATTTATAGTGTGATTCCTTTGCTCGGTATAACTACTTTAGGTAAAGGATCTGGTGGGAATGGTGAAAGGCTAAGTACTATATACCTTTATACTGCTTTCTCCAGGAAAGTTCTGTATTCGTAACCTCTCAGTATTTATCTGAGCAGAAACGTAACTATTTTCAATCTTCTGTGAGTGTATAATGATGAAGAGTCGATACCCTAAAACTTTCTTTTGTCTCAACTGACAGCAAAAGTAGGTGTCATACTCTGGGTGTTTGAAAGTGGTGATAGGAATTTGAGCATGGGGATGTGAGGATGTCCGTGTATTTTGCTCATGCTCCATTGCCCTAAGCTGTCTTCCTAACATTTCATAATACATATGCCCTCCTACAGATCTACTGTAAAGTCACCACCCTCCCTTTCATCACTTTCCCATCTTTGCCACAAATCTTCCCTCACCTATAACACACAGGCCTGCCCCTATTTCTCCAGCAGAGATCTGCAGTTCCATCTTTGAACGTGCTAGCTGCCCCTTTAGCTTCTGTTACTGCTTTCCTAAATGCTGCTACAGGCAGCTGGATGATGCTTCTCTCAGCTGGCCCTCTCCTCAAAAATAAAACACCCTTCAGCTCTGGCTTCTGAGGATAAAAATGTTGGACATAAGTAGGTTTGTTTAGCAGCTTTACTTAGTTAAAGGGTATTTTTTGAAATCCTCTTCAATGAGCAATGCCTATCTTGAGTTCACAGAATCTTTCTGATTTGTTTTGTTTTTCCTCTCCCAGACTGAAATACAATGGAAGAGGCCCAATTCAAGTTGATTTTTCTGACGAGAAATCTGGTTTTTGGCACAACCCTGTAGACTGTAAGGCTACGGGCAGCATTTAAAAGATGGATCTTGATGTTAGCAGAGGGTTCTAGAGGAGGCCAGCTGGTTTGGGTTTTTTGGGTGTCTTTTTTGTTTTGTGGTGTTGTTTTGGGTTGTTTTTTTTGAGGTCTGAGCCATAACATCATGATCTGATTCTAAATTTTACCAAGGACCTTGAGTTAGCTCTTTATTTATTTATTTATTTTTATTTTTCTGGTATGTTTTAATTCCTGAGAAAAGCAAGAGCTGCAAACCTGACTTATAATGTACTCATTCAATTAATCAAGTGAGAGTGAATCAAACCTTTCCAGGCAATTTTGTTTGAAGTGTCTGCACTCTTCTCTGCATCGTATGAGGTGCCAACACCAGTGGGAGTTTGCCTGCGGTAAGAGCTGTGGGTTTGGATGTATTCTTCCATTTTTATTAGGTCTTACACACACAGAAATTTTGTGTTATTTAATCTTTTAACTGTACAAAACTTATCTGGCTATGAAGGAAGATAACATAGTGATTTCCTTTAATTAGTCTCATAGCTGTTCCCATTATGTTCTATGAGCTAGTCACACTTAAAAAATTCCAAGCTCCCTTTTTACAGCAGCGAGGTGTTTAGCTGAACTCCTTGCACCATCACTCTAATCAGTATGAGCTTCCCCAATACCAAGATGCTCCTTCCCAACTAATCTTCCCAACTACTTGGTGATCTCTATTTTAGCATTCTGATTTCCTACTTTCTCTCCATTTATTACCTAGTGTTAAGGTATCAGTAGTGTTCGACATCTTTGATATCAAAAAGGTGGTCATATGACAAGAACACTTCCGTTTTTATTCTTTAAGGTACAAACAAGTGAAAAAAGAGAGCTCTTTGCTGTGGAATTAAAATTCTGTGCAAATATAATCATGGATTCTAACATTGAAAGTTTAGAATTGACCCCTAAGATCTTTGCTTTCTAGGCACTCTGAACACTTTGGGGTGTTTCTTTTCATTATAGTTTTTGCTTAAACTGTTCTATTACACTCATCTTGTTTTAGCTAGTTGTCCCTCCAGTACTGGTATTTAGGTTCATCGCCTTTCTTCTGAAGCATCATCTAAGTCTCATAACATGCAGATAAATTATTCCGTGGGTAAATATGTTTGTAGAGTCATAGAATGGTTTGGGTTGGAAGCGACCCAAGGATCATCAAGCTCCAACCCCACTGCCACAGGCAGGGCCACCAACCTCCAGATCTGGTACTAGAGCAGGTTGCCCAGGGCCCCATCCAACCTGGTCTTGAGCACCTCCAGGAATGGGGCATCCACAGTCTCCCCGGGTGACCTGTGCCAGCACCTCACCACTCTCATTTTAATAAAAGAAGAATGCCTTGAAATTATAACTTGAATCTCCAGTTAAAATGTTTAGAGAGAGATGTCCAAGGCAGGCATAGGACAACAAAAGCAAATCCCCTCTAACCCTTCATTGGGACAGAAAGTTTAAGCTTTTCCGTTTTGAAACACAGCAGTAGAAAGCTGGTTCTGAATTTTGTTTCCTTGTTGCCAGATAAAAGTGCGATACAGAAATCTTGCTAAATATGGGTTCCAGACTTTCAAATCAACAGATTATTTACTGACTTAAAGCTGAGAAGAAAGCTATGGCCTGTAGCATTAGAGGCACGTTCTCTTGTTTCCCAGGATGAAACCATTTTATATTTGCACATCTAACATAAGAGCACTAACCCACTATTTGTCTCCCTGTACATGCTCTGCAAAGCTGTAACAGCATCATTTGGGTAAAATTGAGCAGATCAACTGTTTTCCATGTGTCAGACACTCTGCTTCTTACATCACAGCAATGTTTTACATAAATCGGGATATATTTTTCCCATCTGCAGTGAAGAACAATGTTATTTTTTACTACTTAGGCCATCATCTTTTGGAAAGGCTCTTTTTGCAGATTGTATATTAAACTATGCTTCTGAAAGAACAGGGCAACTTGCAGTAGAAGGAAACAAAACATTCATATCAGTTACAGACATTGGAATACTTTTGATGGATCTCATATTCAGGTTTTGGCTGGAAGGCAATTTTAAAAGAACCAACTAGTTAAACTTGAAATACTTCTATTTCCTCATAAGATTTACTTCTCCTTAATCTGTAACTCTTCATAGTGAGTTTCTATAACCATCAATATGACAGAACAGCAATATTGCCTCATCTGTCATGATTTACTTAATGTTTTCTGAATTTAGTAATATTTGATTAAAATTTAATGTGAACATATCATGTCATGCCACATATATTATTGCATCCATTAATCAGGTAACCATAATAATGAAATGTCGGAAGATTGGATGAAAAAAGAGCTGAAGTTTTTGATATATGTTTGGCATGATTTTGTGAGTGATTAACGAAAAGATATCCAGTCAATTGTGTAAAGCTTCATTAATATACATTTACAATCATCTATGTACTGTATCATCAGATATTTTTAACCTTAGTTAAACTTGATTTTTTAATTTACTGAACGACACTAAATATTAATAATGCTGAAAAATACGTAGTATTCTATTAACTCTCATAATGCCAGAATGATTCATAACGTGTCTTAATGCTTTTGTAACAAAATACGTACTAAAAATATTGTCAGAGTTAATGGATCAGTTTTGTTATAGGTGGAAAAACAAATGCTTTATGCATGGCTCTATAAGCCTCAAATTGCATGATTGTATTAAAATGAATGTAAGGCAATATTTCCATCTACTTTTTTTAATATGTAAAGGTAATGTATGGCCTAATTTAGCAGAGCATCTAACCCAGCTTTGGAGATAATGTGTTGAAGAGAGTAAGACTTCAGTAAGTGCTCAAAAGTATTTTGATAAACATCTGAAGACTTTCCCTTGTTTTTTTACTTTTTTTGTTAGTCAGTGTATCCTTAAGCTTCTGCACATGAAGCAATTAAGGTAAGGTCCAGGTAGACTGAGAGATGTGGCACCGTTTTCCTGATCTTTGTGACAAGAAGCCCACATCCTACAGTCTGGATCTGGGTAGAAAATTCATTTTGTGTGAGCTGGATCATCTGTGGAGCTCTTTGTAGTGGCAGAAATGCACGTGTGGATCTTCAGCCATGTACGTTTAACATACAGAATATTCCCAGTGACTTGCAGTCTATGACACTTTCTGTGTGCTTTGGAATCCTGTGTTGATAAGATGCAGATTTTAAAGGCTATTATTTGCCTCATACCTTCTACTTTTTGTAAGAATTTCATATTTATTGAGTTTTCAATTCTTGATTGCTTTGAATGCAGAGTCCTGTTCTTTTTGTGCAGCAGTTGCAGATAGATGCATACATTTTCACACTGTAATAACTTCAAAAAACAGATCCCTTCAAAATATTTTCAGAACACAGATGCCACGCATTTATCATGTTCTTTTAAGCTGTCTGTGATTTTAGGCAAATAATCTAAAATTCTACAGTGTCTTTTCAACACGTGGTCTATGCTTTATAGTCTAAATAGTTTCAAACCACTGTTTGTAAGCTGAACTCTAAACTGAAATATTACCATTTTGGAAAGCTGCTCGGAGGTCATCATTTAATGGTGTTAATCTGTATAAGCAAGGAGCAGTATATCAGCATCTAGTCTATAATTTTATCCTACAAAGACTTGTGTCCAGCTGATCTGGGAGCTTTGTTCTGAGCTCTGGGCAAAAAGCTGGAAGCAGTCATAAGCTACCTGGGTAACAGCTTAGTTTGGAGCAAGGTCGATGAATGTACTCATCAGTCTGCTGATAAAGGGCGTTAAGAAACGGTCAGTTCAGGATCTGTGAATCTTCTAAGCTAAATTCAGTAGAAATAAGCTCATGCAGCTCCATCTGGCACCAGTTCTGTTAAGAAAGGTGAAATTATGGATAGAAAAAAAGTAAGGAAGACATTTACTGCCTCTTTGTGTGTTAATACACTAGTAAACAATCTTATTGCACACTAGCCTGTCTTCCTCTGTTTAGCTGGATTCTTTTGAGGCTGATGAAGACATAAGTAAAATTACTATTGAGGAGGAAAAACACATTGTGTTACCTATTTGTGGAGAAGTGTTAAGAAGACACTTTGCAGAATTCTTTCCTGGGCTCTAGGTGGACTTCTGAAAACGAATTTGCTTCTGAGCTCCTGTCAGTTAGACTAGCCATAACTCATTTTCTGTGGCTGTTAATCCTGCCTGTGAGGGGGTAGGGATAGTCATTTTCTTTGTAGCTGAAGGCAGGAACAGCATCATAACAAATAATGACTTTAGGATAAGACTAAACGGATGAACTGCAATTGCAGTTGTCCTTCAAAATTAAGAACGAGAGGAGAAAAATGCAGAAAATATGATCTAAACTAATATTATTTCCAGCTTTTGTGAGTGCTTTCTAACCTGGGACCTGAAATGGCTTGCAAATGCTAAGGCAGTGAATGTTGGAACATCTTTATTAGACAGTTATTTGTCCATGCTTTTGTGCAGATGAACACTGTGTGTAAGTGTCCCTTGTACGGCTTGTAGATTTTTGGGCAACGCTGCTCACCGGTGTGAAGGTAAAATTGCCTGTAATGTAGTTCCAATCCTTCTTGCAAAGCATGTTCTCCTTCATATTCACAGATTTGGGCTAGATGAAAGCACTTCAGGAATTTGGTGTCTCTAAATGGTGTTTGATCTTTAGTTGTAGCTGGACAAATGGTGTCACCAATTTGCACAGAAAGCCACAGACATGAACTCCTAAAAGTCTATAGAAAGATTCTGTTTAGTTCATTTTTTGATGGAAGGGGATGAGAAAAGGCCATCTTTGGAAATGTAGCAATTGCTCTGGAGTGCTTGAAGTTATTTCCTACTGGCAGCATCTGTTTTTTTTCTTCGTGAGTGGAAAATGCTGGAATGATACTGCTACTGCCTGGAGCTCTAGAGTGTTAGTGAGGCAGGAGTCCAAATAAATTGATGGTTCAGACTTAATTTTTATATTCAGGTCCAGTATCTCTTGGGCGGACCCATGAGAATAATGGGGAAATGCCACTTCCACTAAGCTTAGGATGTGAGGATTAACTTTTATTCTCTTCCACTCCTTTTCATTTCTATAGAGTTTAATGTTATTGTTTTCAGCTGAGTGTTTGAGAACCTAATGGTGCTTTAAACACAGAAGGCTTTTTCACCTTACCCGTGCAACTAACTGTGAGAGAGCTGCGAACAGCACAGACTCTTGTGTGCAGCATAGGTTGGGAGCTAGGCAGGTGTTCTCTGGCTTGAGTTTGTTCATTTGAAATTGAGGGCACTACTTGTGTAAGTCTGGGAAACCGAGGCGACAACATGTTACTTAGCAGAAGGTGATTTATTTGACATAACTCAGGTAATAGTTTGTGCAGCACCTTCAGAACTGTCCATTGAGAAATTTCTCTCCTCACACACACAACCACTCAGTCCCTTTGTGCAGCACTGAGCTGAGTTACGGTACCTGAAATTTCAAATGAGAAAGGGATCTTGCTGTCAGACTCTGCCGCGCTGCTGATACAAAGGGCTGTGGGAGGCAAGTAGGAACACCGAAGTGTCTTCAATTGTTACCAGATAGCTGTTCACAGAAAGGTCTTCCCAGAGTTTGCGGCATAGAAAGCGCAACCCACACATCATTGTTATTCATTCGTTCAGTTTAAGAGGCTTGTTTTTCTCAGATGTGCTCTTCCTGTTTGGCATTTGTAGCTTAGGGTTGTTGAGATTTTCAGCTGATTCACTAACCCCTTTTGTTACCTACAGCATAAGAAGGAATAAGGCTAAGTCTGAAATGTAGGTTAAACTGTATTTCCACCTCAACACATTATGCTACTCTGGAAGAATAAAAATAATGAAGTCTTAATTAAGAGTTACACAAAAATTTCAGGACCGTTTTTATCTCAAATAAAATGGGTAAAGCAATTAAAAGACAGTGGTAATGACTACACATTAGCCTCTCTTTCTCATATGGAGCCCATACAGGGAGAGATTTTAAAATAATTAACCAAAATTACATGGCAAATGAAGTAAGCGATCAGTATGTTTCAGTAGGCTTTTGTGCCAGAAAATTTGCCAGACATGCTTGGAAAAGGTGGTAAAGCTTGGGAGAAGGGGAGGAAGTTAATTACATCAGAATAATCAGTCTATATAACATCAGAGCCATTCATGGATGTATAGGAAATAATTTGTGGAGCTCACTTTCATATGAGTCTTGAAAGTTTAGGTATCTAAGTTAAGGCTACAGCCAAGTAGCATGATCTCAGATAAGCAGCTGTTTATTGTTGTTCCAGGGAATAATTATCAGGTAAAGTTGTTTCTGCCTAAATTTTATTCAGCATACAAGTATTGTGTCATTTCTAGCTTTAATAAAGGCATCTAAAAAGAAAAGTAATAATACTTATTAAAATATTTTTTTAAGTTCTTTGTATGGAAGTGTAACTGAAAATAGTTCTGAACTGTCAAGTGTGGATTGACAAAGCAGCATCCTTTTGGCAAGTGGATTAAATGGGCTCCTTGACAGTCCCATTCACATCTGTATCTAGGAGTCCTTTCCCTAGGAATTCACTTTCTTCTGAAACAACATTAAGCATGAATCTGCTTACTCTCCAGCAGGCTATCCTGGCTTAGGCCTCTTGAGATCAGTGACTTTTAAATGTAGGGATATCTTTTTAATCCATACAAATTACGTTAAGAATTGATCTGCCTAGAGAAAATGCTCATAACTAAAACAAAAAAGCCAAACAGCAGATTTGCGCTTAGAATAAATTTTGAGAGCTGTTTTGTATCGGAGTGAGAACACAATGCATTGCCTTTGAAAATCACTTCATTAAATTAAATGCAAAATCATTATTCTGAATTATTTAATTGACTTTTCATTTTTAGTGTTCAATGTTAGTTTTGCAAGCTTCTTTTAAAACTGAATATTGAAGATCTGATTTATTCTATGTGAGCATTGTCAACACATGGGAGAAAAATATCCAAATCGGAATCAATTGTATCCGCTTCAGAAATTATTGCTGCATTCATGTCTGGTGTTCTGATATTCTTGGAGATCTTTCTTATCAGTGAAGCTATCAGTAAGAAGCCCACAAAATATTGGTATTCATACATGGGTTGCTCTGAAAGTAATGCCTCCTGTTTTTTTCATGGAAACGACTGCAGCTATGAAGATCACAATGACACAATTTGGTAAGGCAAATTCTCAGCTACAAAACACTGTTTTTCAGCATAGTCACCACTGTGACCCATGGTGGTGGTCATAAAAATCTGTACCAGTGGGAATGACCTGCTGTCATTGCCACCACTGCTGAAACACACCACTCACTGCCTCCCTGTACTCACATCCACCGTAGGTCTCCACAGTCATTCAGCAAGCATTGATGAATGTCAGCAGGTGTATTTTTTCTCCACATGGGGGAATTCAATTCCACACCTTTTCCTTCATATGCATTTCCATGTCAGACATCATGTAATGGATAATTGGTGGGAAGGTTCTGCCCCTATTGCAAACATCTGCCCCTGAGCTTGTAGGCCAACAGAATAAAATAGGAAGCATTACTTTTGGAGCACCCCTTGTATAATACATGTTTAGTTTGCAGGATCAGTGAAAGAGAGAGGAGAGACATCTGGACAGTGTAACTTCTGCATAGATAATACATACACTCAATCATATGGTAGAATAAAGCAAGGTAACTTTTCTTATGCACTGCAAATCTTTTTTTTTTTTTCTTCCACCCTCCCCCCCCCAGACTATCTATTTTCTGTTCTGAGATGATTTTTCAGTTCTCTTTGTTACCATCACACAAGTCACTGTCCCCCAGTTCTCTGAAGATGACTTTTCTGCAGCTGAGATTTACAGGGTCAGAAGCTGTAATCTTCCTTTCCAAATGTCCATAGTATGTGTTCAGATTTCATCCCAATGCAGTATAAGGAACAGGTACAGGCCAGGCATACTCTCATGCCTTCAGCCAGAAAGCCAGAATGGCCGTGGGACTTATCACCCTCATTAGCAAAACATCAGAGACCTCTCTTTACATTTCTTACAAGCAGCTTCCCAAACCTGGAGAGCAGCAGGGAGCTTCTAAGAAGCCAGTTCTCCCATCCCTTTCCAGAGTCACCTCCTTTAAGGATCCTCTCATAATGGGAACTGATTATCTGTTTGGTCTTGGTAAGCCTCAGTTTTGCAGCCATGCAGGTGCCTCAGGGCTACCGTAGCAGCACTTATGACTGAGAGTATTTGTGCTTACATGGATTTCCACACTGTATTTGTTCTGCGGTTAAACACCTTAAGTAACCCTTGGAAATGATTCTAGCTGTATTTAAAAGTGGTAGCATAGCAACTGATTTTTTTTATTTTTTTATTTTTTTCCAACCAGTGGGAGAAGTGAATGCTAATCCTCTTGAGGGTGCTGTTTATTAAAATTTCCACAATGGAAATAAAGAGTATCTTCCTCTTTGCCAAAACAACTCTAAACTAATTGTAACAGAAACATTTCATTTGGTGGAGATATAGAAAACAAAGAAAACTTTGTTGTTGTTCCAGAGAGCTAAAAAATATAGAAGTATGAGGTTTGTTAGTGCATGTATTAAATAATGGCCTTATTGAATGAGATTAGACAGGAGAGGATATGGACTGTTTGAGTGTTCTGTGTATTGGGTTATGAACCTCTACTGGGAATTAGGGTGCCTGCAGATAGGCTGCAGTCACACTGTGAAGGCTGAACTAGGTTGCCTGATGAGCAGTGTGGTGACGCACAGCTGGTATGCTGTGGCCTCACTGGGGCTGCCTTTTCCTATGGCTGTCGAGGACTGCACTTCATGGGAAGTTTTCTGCTTCTAGCCCATGCTAACGGAGGAGGGGAACTAAATGTAGACAAACTGGAGTTTTAAATTTGACTCTTAAACGCTTGTCTTAGAAAAGGGTGATTATGCAGATTTTTCTCTTTTCCTACTGAAGGTATGAATTCTTTTTAGTTCTTTATGAGCATAAAATGCCTTGTTGATATGAAGCATCTCTGCACGATGTAGGCATTTTGATCTCAGTCCATTAAAGGACTTCATGTTCATCACAGTATCTTTCACCTTAAACATTCTTCTGGCTTCAGAGGGAATGCACAAAATCCTACAGTCAAATCTGAGTCTTTGTGCATTTCTTTGTGAGATACTTTGGTGCAGCCAAATATGTAATCAGCTGTGCATACTGAAATCTATTTCACACGTGAATTTATTCTATTGGATTATTTTCACTATATGTGCAAAGTATGTGGAACTGTCTTCTGTTAATTATTCCTTTAATATCTGTGATATTAGAGATAACATATTTTTTGTGTCTGTTTCAGACTTCAGTAAAACTGGAATGTCATGATTTAATCAGTTAATATTGCTTTTAATGACCTCCTCCTTTTCTAAAAAGTTATACTGGTGTTTCTTATTGCAGAAATTGTCCAGAAATGTTCAGTTTACTCAGCTTGTTGTAACAGCGCTTCCTCTCCATTTTGTTGTACTAGTTGGCAGTAAGTCATTCAGAGTCTGCTTTACAAAGGGAGATATCAGAAGAGGTAGTGAGAGAAAGATGTAGCAACAATAGAAATTGAAATGCACAGTGGTCACTGTGAACCATTTAAGTAGAGATGATTACACTGATCATATGTACAGTAAACATATTAAATATTGGAAGTGGATTAGTTTCACAAACTTGTAATGATTATCTGTTGACAGCTGAGCCATATCCAAACATATAACAGACTTACTCTGAGAGCTCCTATTGTAAATAGTGTCCCTGGTTTTGGATAGTACTGTCAGCAAAGGTAGAATAGGAGAAGCTGCAACCCTGAAACAGATGCTCACAAATATGCAGCTGTAATATGGGACTTTACAGCATACACAGCCCAATAGCCAGTGCTCCCTGCGGGGCTCCTCTTCTTTGGCAGTGCTTCATGCTACTTACCTGGAAAAGTCTTTCCGTTTGAACATTTCAATAGCCACGTGCTAGATGAGAGTACAAGACTAAAGAAGAAATCTTGTTCTGCTATCTCAATAGCAAATCTGTTATATGTGTGGGTTGTTTCCATAATACAAATATAAGTGAAATGTTGTAAAGGCTTTTTGTTTTAATAATTAGAACTTTAGATGAGCAAGGGGAGGCATTTTTAATAAAGATTTTGCTTTTTAAAGCTGGGAAGAGGAAGAAAAGAATATGCCACAGGCCAGATCAATGGGTTTGTAATGTAGGAGAGGTGTGAAGGATGTTTCAGCCTGCTGATTGTTTCCAAACATGGAGCAGGTGCTTGTATTAGAAGCAAACAGCATCAACTCAGTACAGGAGAATTCATCTTTAAAAAAGAGGCAAGATAGTGTAAATGTGATAGAGAACCACATGCTCCTCTGAAATGTTTGAACTTTGGGAGAATGCATTAAGCTGTATTACAAACAGTTATGGAGCAAAATGAACTCCATTACTGAAATGCATGTTTTGCTGTCTATCCCCATAATGACACGAGTCAGCATTGGATTTATCATATAAATACCGCATAAGAAAGATTTTAAAACCATGGGCAATTTAATAAAAACGTTTCATGTAAAACCACACACTGAATATAAAAAGGATCACGTCCTCGAAGAGTCGGTGAAGAGCTGAAAACTTTACAAATTCTGGTGTTTAACATTACTTTTTAATATCCCTGCATTAAAAATGAATGATTACTTTTTAATATTACTTGTAACCAACTATCCCCTACCGTATAGATCCATTTCTTGTATGATTTTATTATATGCTCAATAATAGTACCTATAAGCTCAGATTTCTTTTGAATATAAATGATTGGAAACAATATCTACCCCAAAGCATCTTTAATGTCATTATAGATGGGTAGGAGTAAATTAAGCGGTATTTAGCCACCAAAGTCTTTAATTTCATTGCATTTGAGTAGGAGTTAGACATTATGAGGTCCAATTAAAAAAGTCACTAATGTTTTTACATCTGAGTAGGAGTAAATTAAACAAAATCACTCCTGAGCTGCTAATATCATTTTAATTGAATGTCATTCAGTTTCTAACTGCTGTTACAACACAGTAGATAATGAGTCAATCTCAACAAATCATCTGAGCTCCAGGTACCATGGCTACTAGGGGTGAACACGGAGTTTAGGGATGGAGAGGGAAATTGTTGGAAGTTAGGAAGCTGACAGGAGTGATAGCAGACCTGACATCTCTTGGTTGATGAGACCCATGTTCATCTAAAAATATCACCCTAACTAAGAGCTAATCTAGCAGGGCTGCAAGCCAGGTCATTATTTCTGGTGTTCAGACATTAAAAAAAAGAAAGAAAGAAAAAAAAAAAAAGGCATTTATCCAGAAGATGCAATTTACAGAGCGAATGCTAGAAAGGCTAATTCCATTTATTCACACCTCATGAATAATTCATTGTTTGATTTAATGTTAATCTTGATGATGAGACAATGGTGAAACGATACTAGACAATATACAGACTTAAATATGTGAAAAATAAAAAATCATCCTATCATAAGCTTTATTATTTTTTGATCTATAACAGATAATATTGCATTTTCCTTATACCTGGGAATCTTTTCACTTTTTGGTAAATAGTAGGTTTAAGACAAGCTGTGGCACTTTGTAGAGAGAATGTTAAAGAGATTAGAGTGAAAAATACTTTTCGCTGGAACTTGAATTACGATAAAACAGTAATAACAGCAGCTCAACCCATTACAGGATGTTAGACTTATATAGGGAAAAACTGCAGGGTTTTAAATGAGTTATTAATTTGTGAGAATCATGTTTGTTCTGATGCTGCATGTGTACACACCTGACTGCTAAGAGCAAATACTCCTTTCAAATACATTTGACGTAAACTGGCAAAAAATAGGATCTTCTGAATCAAGCTCAACACTCTGTTCCAAACTCAGGCTAGGTGCTGGCCTATTTGGTTTAATGCTTTTGTTGCTTTGCAGAATATGGTAACAGCAAAGACGTTGTTATAATCTATGTATGCGCGTGTATCTGGAGCTGCGTCTTGCTCATGTTATGTGTCAGGTGTATCTATTTTATCACTTACTCAGAAACCACAGTGAGTTGACAGAGGCACAACTATCTCTTATGTATGTAATCAAAATCATAGAGGGAAATTTTGCAGTCCTGACTATTTCTTATATATAGGACAACTGAGGGAGGTCCACTCTGGCAGATAGCATAGACCTGCCTTTCTCCTACCTCTTCTCTGAGGTCCCTGTCAAAGAACTTGAGACATACCACATGTTCTTCCTAGGGAGAATAGAATGTCAGTGCTGCTGGATGGGGGAGTGGACTGTAGAGTGGCTTTCCAGGAATTTGAGCATGCAGTGTTGCAAAAGGTCAGGTAGCAGGTAGCAGCAGCAGCTCCCGTTTTCCCAGGGCTTCTCTCCCAGCCCCTGCCTCCTGAAAACAGCGTGCCAGAGAGGTGGAGTGGCAGAAGCACTCGTGGAGCTATCCTTTGTGTTTCCAGGGTGGAACCCCCACGTTAGAATAGAGTAGTTCAGTTGGAAGGGACCTTCAAAGACAAGTAATCCAACCACCTGAGCTCTTTAGGGCGAATGAAAGACTAAAAGCATATTAATGCAGGTACTGTCCAAACAAACTCCTCTGGATGCTTTCAAGAGCCTTATCAACCTTTTTACGTTGTGGAGACCAGAACAGCACGCTATTAAAGGTGAAGTCATATTAATGCTAACTATAGTGGAAGAACTGCTTCTTTTGACTGGCTGATCAGTGGAGGTAACTGCAGAATTTTAGCTGTAGAACAGGAAAATTGCAATACCTTCTTGGCAGAAAGGACAGAATTTCCCAAGGACACTGTCTTTTCCACTACTTCAAATATGATGCTTTGACAAAAGTGACTATTGTCAAACTGCTTCTTCCTGAGTGTTTCTCTTATTTAATTGTGAGATTCTCCATTGACTATCAATTATAACCCACTATGTGTCAGCCTGCAATGCTGGTATCTTTTACCTGTCTCGCAATAAATGGATGTCTGACTAGGCATTCTGCACAAGTCTTGAACAGATGTTCTGTTTTCCAGTTCTCTGAGTTTCTGTCTTACTGTGTCTCACTACCTCTACCACACCTTGTTATGGGAAAGGTATGAGAAGTGGTAAGAATAATGTTATGCCTACATGGCATGCACAACCCCATTCTAAATCCTGTTGAACACAGATTTTTTACTAGATTTACAGTAAATGTACTTTTTTCCCCTATTCTCTGCAGAATATGCTTTTTCTTCCCTTTTATTTTTCCATATAATCTTCAGAGATGGGTGGTGATACACAGCTCTCTAGCTCTTACAAAATACGCTGTACCATTGAGTATCCAAGAAGCTTGGAAACAGTCAACACTTGATTTCCCAGACCAACATCAGCAGATTTACGTGCCAGTGCAGTGAGTTAACATTCATCCCTGAAAAGCTCATGCATCCATCTGCAAAGCTTTAGAAGCAGGTAATTTTGTACTTAAAACTTTTACTTGGAGTAAGCAGATGAAAAAGAAGTGCCGGTGGATATGAAGAGGGAAGCAATCCACTAGACTTTGGAGTGCCTTTCAAAGGAAAGACTGAAGTTTGGGTCAGTTGGGGAAAGAGAATGAGAGGCAGAATTGTTCATTTGAGTAAGTCTTGCTTTTAGGACTGACTTTCAAATGAGCAAATATGAGCAGAAGTTCCTGCTCAGAATTCAAGTCTGGCTACTTTCCACATTCTCCTTCCCTGATGTGGAACACCAAGGACACCCAGTCCTGGATTTTGGCTCAGTATTCCCAGCAGGCAAGGGAGCAAGCTCTGTAACTTAAGTCTTTTAAGATTTTTATGCAGGGTGTGTGAAGAAAAGTTTGAGATTGAGCGTGGGCTAAACTCTCTGTGTAGATGTATTGTTACCAATATGCTCTGGGACATACCAAATTATATTGTTACTTGAGGGAACAATGATGAAATGTTTTGATGTAGCCTTTTGTCTTTTCTGTGCACTCCAACATGTTACAGCTTGTTTTAAGTAAGCTGTTACATAGGTCGGTTTTGTCTCTTGTCTGTGAAGCTCTAGTGATAGCACTGCAGAAATAATTACTAAAAACCCTTATCTAGTTGGAGAACAGTAATGACTCCTGAGGAACTTAATGGCTTCTGTCATGCTCAGATTTACTAAGTATGTAGGACTGTAGTTATTGAAATGCAAGGATACGGATCTCAGTTTGGAATACTGTTTAATGCCATGCCTGTGGCTAAGTGGCATTTTGTGAAACATTTTGTGTCTACACATACAGTTGTTCTAGTTGGAGTCTGTACCTGTCACCAGTGGAACAACAAAGCCTTTCAAGGGGTCTATGAACTGCTAACCCAGTGTTAGAATATTAGATCTGGGTCTTACTGAAAAATAACCCTACTGCAGTTTTTATTACCACTCTTCTCATACTTCCATTGCATTTTCAATATCCCAGAGACAAATGGGTTTGTGTGCTTAGAAGTACTGGGGTGGGTTCCCAGATAAAGAACTTGGGTCTCATACTGACACGAGTATTGCTAGGGTAGAACAGTGCATGGCTGATACTTCTGCTTACAGTAAAAAGCTGTTTAGCTTGGTGAAGAAAAGTCACTGTATAGTAGAAGATACAAGTAATAAATATTTTCATTTATTCTGCACATGTTGATCCTAATTTAAGCATTTGTTTCCCTGGCTTGCTTTTAGTTAATTAGAGAAAGATCTTTAGCTGTCCAAGTATCTACTCTCTTTGGTTTGGTAGTCCATTTGGTGAATTTTATCTTAAACTTCATCAGGTTGAACAAAAACATCTTACTTTCAAACGTGCCATTTTAAAACAAAAATATGTTTCTCAAAAATGTCTTGGTCTAGATACGGATAGGCATGTCCTGTGTGAATTTACATTTCCTTTACTAATGAAACAGCCCTTTTCCAAGCACTTAGTTTCCTATCACAGAAATATATATCTCCATAGCTGAAAAGTCAAGTTTTGCTCAGTGCACGTTAGTACAGAGCCAAGGAACTCTTTCCCCTATGACTGGAGCACGTAAGCTATTCTCAGCATGTAACACATAGATACCTCTGAAGTGTGTGGGCACATAATCAGGTAGAAGAGTTTTTGAAAATGCATCTAGTTTCGAACAAGGAACTTTATTTTTTCTGTAACCATTAGTTATGGAATTAGTTTGATAGCAAGATTTATGTTTACAGTGTGTTCTTAGTTCTTGCTTTGATGTGTGTCAGCGAATGCGAAAATCAAACTGTCCATTGAATTAATCACCAGTGAATCCAGTTTGACCTTTTGTAAATGGCAGTACATTCAGTGCTAGAAGGAATGGTGATCTTGAGAGGGTTGTTTGTTCACAAAATCAGAAGGAAATCACAGAACTGGCTCTTTCTGGTCCCTGCCTGACCATGGCCTCCAGGAAGCTCAGTGAAGTAATGGGGACTCTGTGTCTGAACCATCTACCCTGTAAACTGCCCTGCCAGAGTTGGTAAAGTTATACTCATTGCAGTTTTCCCATTATTCTGACTAGTGAAAAAGTCAATATGGGTTACAATATTCACACACTCTGCTGCAAACATTCAATCCGTATACTTTTCAGAGGACTTAAAGCTGGAGATACTGGAGGCCTGCCTGAGCTTCAGCTGGGCAGTCTGGGTGCCTATGTGCTCGTGCGGTATTTGCATTAGAGAGAAAGCTGGATCATTAAAGATCTTTCGACCTGGAAATGTTGCCTGTGAGAGGCGGAAGTATTCACACTCCAAGATCCTTGTAACCTGCCTGCTGGGGTGCAGGCAGCCAGCTGTGACAGTGCTACCAGAATCCATTGTCCTGGTTGAATCTCAGGGAAGAAGAGGTGTTGTGGCTGTGGCTAGGCAAGCAGCTAACAGTTTTAAGTGGGACGTTTTCTTTCTTTAAGTGTGCTCTGAGGGACGCACCTCCTCACACCCACATTTACTACCAAGGTTTGAGCCAAGACAGATCAGGCAAGTTCTGTGCGTATTCAGCTGCAGAAGAAAGATGCCCTCAGAGCATGATATATATATAGTACTTAAGTCAAATGTTTAGAATTAGACACTCTCTGTGCATTTCAATGACCTTTTCTTCTTTATTTTGTGAACCAACCTGAAAACCTGGATGATAGGAATCTAATGCTACCTGAGCCTGTGGGCAGGGCTGGCTAGATGATCCACTACATGGGTACTTGCACACAAGTGTGTTGTCTTTCATCAGGTTTGCCGGGGAACAGCAGGACTGAGACTTGTCAAGTCTGCTGCCCCTTCATCTCTGTGTTTCCCAGGTACACTTCTGTCAGATGTTCTGTTTGCATAATACTGTCTTGTTCACCATCTTACAAGATGCAAAGAAATTCTGTCTGTAATTTGTTACATGACTTTTTCATCAGCGATTAGGGGTTTTTAATCAGGTTAGAAAGTTTCATATGACATAATGGTGGGTTTAGCTTTAGAGGTCCAAAAACATGAAAAAGAAATAAAAGATTTTTGTGGTTTTGTCCTGATGAGCTTTGTAAAGTTCCTTGTTTGTGCCCTTCTAGGCAAAACTGCAAAACAGCCTTTCAAACTTGGTAAGGGTTTAGTGTGGAATAGTGCCTTCTGAGCACAAGCTAGATTAAAAAAAAAAAGAAAAAAGAAAAAAGAAAAGTTTAATCAAAATCAGTAGTATATCACAGATGTAAATAGAGTTGTTTAGAAAGTAGGTCACAAGTTAGAGCTTCAGATTAGCTTAACAACTTGCATAGGAAAGTGTGTGTCTATCCTCTAGTCATTTTCTCTAGTAGGATATCAGATTTTACAGTGAACGCAGCTATGTGATAACGTGCATATCTGCTGTCTGCTGACAGAGGGACGTAACTCCACAAATACCCTTTTATTTTCATTGAGGGTTAGGTAGATTCACTCTTGTTCAGGCTGATAAAAATTGAGCTCAGATACTCAGCAACTCAAAAGGAACATAGTTGTTAGGATGGTTTTCCAGACATACTCATGTACAATACATGAGACTTAACTGCTCTGGCAATCAGGTGGAATATGCCTATGGTTTTCTGTTATAAACTGAGTACAACTGATTGCTTTCAACATCTCGTTCTCAGCCTCTTAGATATGTTTAGAAAATGTTGGTGCCAGCTGGCAGATTGCTGGTGAGGCTGAATGCATGAGGCTAATATTCTTTCAATGTCATTTCATCCCCACCATCCTTTCATCCGTTCTTCTCAATTTTGTAATTTAAGATCGATGCTTTGCCTGCACCTTCTTTGGCCTTGATTTTCTAAGGCTTGACTTCTCTATCAAGCCTTACCTTTACTTCTGATTTTTGAGGTAAGATTTTTTTTTAACTCACATTCAAGCAATTAGTTTCTTCTTTCTCCCAGCTAATTGCTCTTACGTTAGCTTCACTAATCCATAAGTGCCAGTAGTCTCTGAGATATTGGATCTCATTTAATTTCCAAAGAAGCAGAAGAGAGCTAAAACAAGAAAATGTCACAGCATAAACAGACAACAGAAGGGAAGAAAAAAGTAGATAAAACAGTTTCTTATCCTCCTACTTTACATTCATTCACTCAGCTATATCACATGTAACATCAGAGCATTATCATCTCTTGAAATTTACTTCTCACAAGGAGAGTGATAAGTAGACAATGTCCCCTAATTTGCACCAAGTCAGATATTCTGAGGAGGGAGATGGTTTTCCTGCCCAGCAACTGTCAGGGATTAAAAGTTCCAATGTTTGTCAGTAAAGGTGGTCAATATTACTTCAATATTTTCCCTGAGAAAATAAGACTGTGAAATCAAAGCTGTATTTCAGGGGGAGGGAGGAGGAGGAGGAGGATTTTTAACACAGTATTTGTTTAAAAAATATGGAAGAAAAGCTTTGAAACTATGGAAATGTTTCTTTGGGTTTTCTTTAAATGAAAAGTTACATTTTTAGTTCAAGTGACTTTTCACTTAGGAATTTAAATTGATGTAAAAAAAAAACAGTGGAATGTTTAAAAAATCTTGAAGGATTTTGATTGATTTAATCTGTGTTTTATCTGGGTCTCCATTTGTGGAAAGTTTCATCTTTTTAGTCTGATTCCATTATTTTCTAAAAATAGGGGACATATTGAGGAAACTTAAGTATTATAATACAAGCCATTGAGAGGAAGAGCTAATACCTCAGACTTGAAATTATATTACCCCATTTTCTTTAACAGGTAGAAAAAGAAAAAAGAATTTTGCACAAGTTCTAGTTCATAGCAGTGAGAGTAAAAGATCTGATGTATGCAGGAAGTTTAGCTGGGAAGAGAAGAGCTCAAAGAATCAGAAGACAATTTCCTTATTCATATACAGATTCAGATAGAAGCCCCCTTTGGCCAGCATGAGCTGAAAAGTTTTCACTTTTTTTTTAGAGGTGCTTCCTGTTGCTTCCCAAATTAGCTCCAAATTTCAGAGCTGCTTTGGACTTGTGTTTGCTTTGAAGTGTGATAAGCCTTATTGTTTTCTACTAGTTAAATGAAAGACCAATTGATTTTATCAGTCTCAGTCCTAGCTCAACCCTGAAGTTATCTGTTAGCCTAAAGAAAAGTAACAACAACAAAAAAAGCAGAACAAAGGAAAAACAAAATATTAAGCATAACATTTAGAAAACGCTGAGGATAGCACTTGATCTTCAGATTTCAGGCTTTGCCTTTTATAATTTAATGCCAAATTCCTTGTCAATGAAGAAGCTTTTGCCGAATTATTGTACAATTGGAGAAATAACTTGATACATTTTTCTATGTCAGAGGCTTGGATGAGAGAATTTTCATTTCAAATAAAAACCAACAGGGCTGTAGAGTATCCTGATGCCCTGGAATATGCTTAAAGAAAGGAAATATCTCACTGCCAAAGTCTATTGAACCCCACAGTACAGGCAGAATTCCACTGTGGAGAATTCCGTTTTCAAGTTGTTGCTTGGTATAGACAGTTTTAAAATACAGTTTGTGGCCTTGTGCATATTTTTTTGCAGTTTATTCAGAACATTTTGGTTGTGCTATGCCAATTATTTGCAGGTATCAGTATTAACCTGATGTTTACAAGATAATATTTGAAATATCGTGTCTTCAGATGTCGTATGTACCATAACTGCCCCTCAGGGCTAGTACATGTGAGATGTGCAACTTACACAATCATTTCAAAAGATCTGAATAGGGAATTAAAAGAGACGGTTACAAAGCTTAAAATAAAATATTTCCCTTTCAAAACCAAGCTAAGTGGAATGGAATCTGTGATAGCTTGATTTGAACACATTTTTCATTTTTAATTAATATGTTTTAGTGTTCTGGAATTAAACTGGTCTTGTGGAATGAAAAAATCATCTGTGCTATTCAAAACAACAAAAAAAAATATATCAATTCCAAACCAAATATGAAGTAAAAATATAACACTAAACTATCGCTGTTTTTAGAAATGAATGGAATATTACAAATGGTGTGATGGAAACCTTGTATTTTTTCATTCAGACAGTGTGTCGGTATTTTGGCATTTGTTGCATTTGAGACAGGAGTTTTTTAGAGGTCTTATGGAGGAAACATTTCATTCTGAGTAGGAATTATAAATGGATTAAGCGTAGCTCTATGATTTATTCTTCACAGAAGCAGTGACCTGGATGAGTAAGAGTGAAAACTTAAAACTCAATGACAGCGTATGTGAAGACAGTTCTTTATAAAGGTATTAATCTCTGAACATTGGTGTAGTCAAGACCCTATTTGGTTCATGCCTGCCTGAGGCATACCACATCCACTGGTGTCCTTGCTATTCTGTGCGCTATTACTCCATAGAATGATTGCATACTGAATCATTCTGTTGCCTGAGAGTCAATATTATGTGTGTCCCAGAGAAATGACAACATCAGCTGATAGACAAAATTTTATAAGGTGGAAGTGAGGGACAGTTTCTGATAAATCAAAAAGGTGAATGCTAGGAAGTAAGAAGAAACATACTTTTAATTGTATACGTTTGGAGGTGGCTACCAGACCGTGGATGCATACATTGAGAGCAGTTTTCCTGCTGTATATGTTCATCACAATAGAAAATTATTTTCAATCTGTGAATGCTATACAGAACTGCTTGAAGAATCACAACTGTGAGGACAATTGTTAAGTACGTAAGGGAAGGTATTTACATTTGCAAACCATTGCTCTTGTGGAAAGAAGCCAGCTTCCATGCGATACTAATTATTAGCATAGAGCTGCTTAATCTTCTCATGTTAGTGTATGTAATCCTGGTGAGATATACTCTGAATTTCTTCTGGTCATTGCCTGCATAGTGGTTCTGTCATGGATGGGATTAGGCCATCACAGCAAAGCAGATGCTTTTGTTATCTCTGCTAGCGAGGTGATGCTAAGAGGTCCTCAGCCCACAGGCTGTCACATGGCCAGCCCAGATAATCCTCATCTTGCTGCTTTGGCTGGAAGATCTTGTGGTCATTTTACTATGGCTGCAAAACTTCTGCAGCAGAGAATGAAGCTGATGAATATGGAATTAATGCCTTCAATGCTAGGAGGAAAAGGTTGCTATTCCAAGGTGTTGAGTACCTCCCTTCTCACTGAGAGCAGCTCATAGTGTTTAGTACCTTGCAGGAACATTGCAGATCCAGCCAGTTAGTTAAAAGTGATAATATTCTTGAGCAGACTGGCTGAAAATTGTGATTATTTGTATATTTGTAGGTGAGTAACTGATAGGCTAACCATTTTTACTTTAGAGAATATGTTGTGGTTTAATGGTTTCTGACAAGCAATATGAACAAATGCTAAATTGAAAAAGGCAATAATATATGGAAGCTCACAAATGTGAGTGTCAGTGGCAGCAATTCGTTCTTTCTTGTTTGCTGCCCAGCCACTTCTCATTAGGTTATTCTTCATGGCTTAAAGTCGACCAGTTCCAGGAGCAAATCAATACGAGGGAAATCCTTTTGTCTTTTTCTAGGGCAAAACATGTAAAGAAAGCTCAGTCAATATGTCTTTTAATAACATCTCATGGAAATGCCTGGATTTCCCTTCATGTTCTATAATTAATTGAGACCTTGCCACCCACAACGTATAACTGTTCCCCTCTATAATTCTCTTTTGGCTTAATTGTCATTTATTTTTCTGTTCTATTTGTCTTTAGCTATTTCTTTCCTTTCTTTTTTTTTTTTCTTTCTTTTTTTATTTTTTATGGTGTTGGATGTGCTTTGTACTTAGTTTTATCTTTCTGTGCTTTTGCTTCTAAATGTCAGCATAATTTTTCTGCCTTATAATATTGGAGATGTTATAACCATCAATCAGTCCAATAGAAGAGCAGAAAAGATTAGATACCATTTATCTGTATTGGTTGCCCATTGTAATGACCCAGTGGACAACATGAACAGATAATCTGTTGCTTTGATGGAAACTAATTATTCTTAAGAGTGACAGCGTAGAAATAGCTTTTGTGACATTGTTTTTAAAAATGATGAGTACCTAGTCATTGCTAGTGTAAGGCTGCAGTTCCATGCTATTCCTCAATGATTTCCCTGTATAAGCAGCAGGAAGCCTCAATTTTTTATTATTATTTTTTTTTCCTAAAGAAAGATCCCTATTTGCAGAGTCAAAAATATCTGACATCCCATGTAAAATGCCTATTAAATTTAATACAGAAAACACTGCACTGGCTGCTGAAAAGTAAAAGTGCGCTGCCATCTTATTTTCGTCGTGTGTAGTTGATCTTGTTGTTCTGTGAATATGAAGCCTGTTTTATTTTGACAGCTAATGGTTTTGCTAGTGTACTGTGCTGGCATTTCACCTCTTGAAAAGAAAGTTTCCTGAAGCTAAAATATATGTCTAATTGAATGATGGAATTAAAAGCAAGTGATACAGTTAAAAATAGCTGTTTCCATCCTTTCCAGGCACATGTAAATCACACAACTTTTACTTCGTGTCAATTAAAGGACTTGGAGAAGGAATGCAAAAAATTACTGTCTCTTGCAAAAACTTTCAAGAACCTCCTTAAAAATTGCCTTTCTGATGCTTTGGTAACTGTCTGGGTTCTGAAACTCAGTGCACTCAAGCTGCAGTTGACAAGGGAGGTGTAATGGAAGAGTAAAAGCAATTGGGTCTGGGAACTTATGCATACAGTCCGTCTGTGACCACGGACCTTATAGTTATGGTGCTGTCCTTGCCATCTAAAGGGTGTAAAGTGCTTGCATGGCAGGCGCTGTGTGCCTTAGCCAGAAGGCAGTAGCTTTCTGAGTGTCCTGCTATATTTGGAAGGCTGTCTGGTGGCCTCTGGGGCAAATCAGATAGATGAAGTAACCTTTGGTGATTTGCTTTCAGGGGGCAAACAGGGTGTGAGCTGTGGTGGCTGAAAGGCTGGTGCTGCTTCTGCTCCCAGAGGTGCTAGATAGGTAGCTGGAAAATGCATTGTGTTCCTTCCAACTGTATAGCCAATTATTGGTGCATCTGTGAGGGATTGGAAGCATAACCTCATCTGGCTAAACAAGGGAAAGGAGGTACTAGATTGAGAAAGTTAAGCTGACTTTAATGGGTAGATGAGTGCTTTTTCGGTGCTGTCCTGATTTCTCTGGCCAATAGGTGTGGGATGTCAGGCTGGTTAAAAAATCGTTTTCATAGTCATCTTTGAGGTGAATTCACCCCATCTGGGCTGTTGTAAATCAGGGTGCCAGTTTCACCATGTTGTACAATCATGTAAATGGAATTGTGAGGCTTGGATCTCTGCCCAGCATTACAAACTGATTTCTGCCGGAGGTCTGTGCTCTTCTGTGGTCTCAGCAAATCCAACAACAAACTGAAATGGTTGAAAAACACTGAAGGTTTTGCAGCAATATCAAGGCTTGGTTGCTCTGCCCTTCTCTGCAAGAAGAAAGCTCTGAGAAAGCTCAGAGGTTAGGAAAATTGTCTTACTAACTTGAACTGCCTGAACTGATGCATACTGTGAATACTAGCCCAGCTACCATTGGACTAAAGTTGTTTTCATGAGTGGTCTTGAGATTTTCTTACATACTTACTTACATTTGTAGTTGGGAGCAAGTGAAAGATATGACTAGACTGTTAACTAACTAAAAAGCTGAATGCATAACCTAACCTCGTGTATATCAAAAAACAGTAATAAGACCCTGTAACAAAGCTCCTAGGAATCCTTTTGCAGCATCTGAATGGAATGTCGCAATAGAAAGAGTTGATGTTGCAAAAAATTTTAGGCAGTTTTGCATTGAACACAGTACCTGGAATTACATTGTGAAGAAGTGCACTTACTTTAGGGTGGTCTTTGCAGCCAGTTCTATGCTATTTGTCCACCTCTTCTTTATCTTTCACAGGTCTCTTGTTTTCCCCCTGTACGAGTAACATAAACCTATGTATGGACTGAGGAATTTTGCTAATTGCTAGAAACAGTTTTTTGTAGAAGTTTTCAGCAAGACATACTTTGATACTGCATATGTATTGTAGTAGAAGTACATTCAATAGAGACATCTCTATGCACATTTCAAATATGCATGCATGTTAATGCGGTTTTTCTTATTATTCTCCTTGAAATTCCACCATCTCTTCCTATGATTTCCTCATTCTTAAATTGCTCTGGTGGTAGAGCCTGCTGAAATCAGCCCTTTTTAAAATACACAAAGCAATCTGTCATCTTCTACACAGCACTTGGATCTTTCCAAAGTGTCTGTGACTGTCTTAGCATCTCTAAAAGAAAAGAAAAGAAAAAGATGTTAAGAATTGCAAAGTTAATGACTAATCAACAATGTCTGGTCCCCATCCTTGGGACATCTTGTAGAACAATCAAGCCCTGCTCTGTCATAGTCCCAAGCAATGATTGCTTCTGCATCCTATGAGACATGAGGCACTAGGGATGAAGATGGAACACCTCAGCAGCTAATTAAACAAGGCAACTTACAACTAAAGTACATGCCTAGCTAAATAGGCTGGAGTGCAGAGTCTGTCGGGCTGATCTGTCTTTAAGTGCTTTACACCCTTCACTGTACCTGGTTGAACATTAACATCCCAAATTTGCTGATTTTCACCAGTATCCTGCCACATGCAGAGAACTAACTGAAAGAAGACTGGTATTTTTTGTAATGTAGTTTCTTGATGCATTATCCTAAAAAAGACATCAATCTTCACTGTTGCAAAGAAACAGCACAAGATGTTTTAAACATTTTGAAGGGAAAATGCACTGTCTGTACTTTCCTATTTCTCTTCTACTACTTCCTCTCTCATTGGGGTGTATGTTTTTGTAAGAATTCAGAAAAGAAGCTTCTTAAAAAAAAAAAAGAAGAAGAAGAATAGTAACAAAGTAAATTATCTGTTCTTCCTGCTTGTTCACAATTTTTCTGGCCTTTTCTGTTGCTGAACCTTTTAAAATTCTTATCTGCACATTTCAAAGACCTCCAGAACCTATTTCTGAAGAGCAAGTGAAGAGAACTTGGATAAATATGAAGCAAGAAGAAATGCAGATAGAGGGCTTTTCCTGAAAGCATTTTATCTTCATCTCCTGATCCTGTCTGGATCAAAAGAAATACATGTGCCCTACTTAAAGGAATATTTGCTAGCAATAGACATTGTAAAAGGACTGTGGCTTTTTGTTTGTTTTGTTGGTGGATTTTGTTTGTTTTTTACCAAAAAAATACAGATGTGGAAGTAGAAATGCATAGGAAAGAATAGCGTCAAGAAGTTCCAACTAGTGTGGCTGTGAATAGTGATGATCTTTGTGAGAAGAGATCACAGAATGGAATTCCAAAGGTCAGTGGAAAAGTCTGTGCTGTAATAGAAAGATGTCAATGTAGAGATGGAGTATTTAGCAAATTTGGCAACGATTACTGGTGTCTGAGCAGAACTGAAAATGAATTTTTCTTTTCTATTGGAAAGGTTGTGCTTTTATCACTAAACAACTGCCTTAAATTATACATTGTCCTTCAACAAGGGAATGTGTGAAACAAATGGAGTGTACAGTGTTGAGGTGCAAGTCTAGACAAACTTGATTCTTGGTGGAAGAGGAAAGACTTCTCAAAGTGACTGGAGATTGTGGACGATTTTGAAGGAGAGTGACATGAAATATCTTTCACAGAAATTAATATTGACTTTACAAATGGAAGAGCAAAAACAGTTTTGAGGGTTTTTTGTTTGTTTGTTTGTTGTTTTTTATGGAAGATTCTTACCATCTATTGGGTGTGATGTGATTTTTAAGGAATGAGAGCAGTTAACATGAAACATAAGCATGGATGTACAGCTATCCTGCACATAATCACTAGCTGTCATTTTGATACGGTGGAAGAATGGAGCAAGTATATATAGCAGGATGGATGAATAAAAATTGAAAATGTGCACGCCTTTCAGGGTATGTTTGGCAGTCCTACAACGTTGTAATTAAAGACAGACAACATTTCTGAGAGTTCATGAGTGAGCCTGGGAACTGAACCCTAGATTCAGAATGGCTTAGGCCACTGAAGGTTCAGTAGTCTCTGAGATGAAATCAGAACATGCAGCTAGTTTCTGAGCAATGTGTGGACTCCAAGCCTTATTCTATGTTCTATGATACTGTTTCATACTCACTCTCACTCTTCTCTTGCTCCATCTTGTAGCTGAAATGGGGAAGTTCGATGTGCCATTACTGCTGAGGAGATACTTTGAGCTGTGGAGGTGGGGGATAGAGGTGTCTTGGGCAGAGCCAAATACAGCTTTTGTCATATGGCAACAGCAGACCTGTTGCACAGAACATGGATGCAGTTCATCTGCCTCCTGTGCTGAGAATGTGTACTGTACAGGAGTGGCCTCTGCACTGCTTTTTTACTGAGGAACACTCTGAGCGAGTTCCTTCCTGAGCAAGTTGACAAGATTCTGGTTTTGTAGCATAAATGCTTCTGACCAAGTGGTTTTATCTGCAAGAGGTTACCTGGGGTTTGTATACCTTTCAGTCCTCAAACGTCTATTTCTATTTATTTTTCAAAGCTAAGGTATTTTAAAGCTGCATTTGACGACAAAGGCCCTTATAGAAAATGTTAGGTAAAATGAAACCTAACTAAACAATTCACCAAAGAAATAAACTATAAAAATACTGACATAGGTTAAAGTCTGGAAGTGCAGATGCATCGTTGCAGTATTTCTCATCCTAATTGTCTGTTTAACTTTTCTGTTAGATCAGTGAGAAAATGCAAATTGTTATAATTGGAATGAAATCGGAGTTAATTTATATTCTGAGTAGATGAAGTGATTTCTGAATGTTTTCTCCACTCAAAAAATGCCTTTTGAGATGTAGAAAATGCAGCAGCTTTCAAATACACGGTGATATTCCTGCTTTTCAGTAATTCCAAATGAAAAATGCTCCAACTTAACCTGAAGCTAAAATAAAAGCACACAGGGTTCATTTGTCCTCCCATATCCCCCCCCCCCATAAAAAACCCAAAAAACCCCAAAACAACCCACACGACATCAATGTATTTTTTTAATACACATATAATTATTTGCAAGTCCTTTTTTGCTCCTGTACTACTTTCTTAATATGAAACAAAATCAATAACAAAACCAGTAAGCAGAGGATCGATTCCTCCTGACTTTATTCAGATATTGCTTCCTGTTTTGTCTGGTGCAAAACTAGCACCAGGCTGAGCCAAACAACACTTATTTGTTCAATTGAAAGCACCTTTAAAATCAAGTGATCAGCAAAGTTTTCAAAGGCAATAGGGTGTTGAATGTCCATGTATCTCTAAGCAGGTGGAGACACTTGATCATTCTGCATTAGTGTGGGTTACTGCCCAAACTGCAGTGCACAGTGAATGTGTCTCTACGGCTTACTCTTACACCACTTGCATTTCAGCTTTGGGGAGAGCATGATGTAAATAAGGGGAGAAGCAGTGATCCAGATGGACACTGGAACTCAGTTTTGGTCTGAGCACTGAGTGTGCAGACTTTGGCTAATAGCAGTTAAGTTTTCTCTTTGTACTGATACTCAGTGAAACTGCTAACATAACCCTGAACTGACAGAATTAGAAGTGGAATTAGCAGAATGCTGCAAGACAATATTTCATTTCCTGCAAATGTTTTTCCCGTTAATAAATGTCTGCCAAAAAGGACTCTGTGGGGCAAGAATATCTGAAGATACGCAAAACTTGAAGAAGCACTCTTCCATGTTGCTAATGACTTGGTCAACTGAGAGCATGAAGTACAGCTCATTTTTGTTTGTTGTTAGGCAAAACATGCTTGATTCCTAAGTGTAGAAAATATGAGTTTTTGATATCACTACTTAGTCTAATTGACTCATCTGAGTCCTTTTTGAACCCTATGATTCATCATTTTTCAAATTAGTAGGGACATAGGTAGGATAATCTGTGGATATAATCAGTAGAACATTCTCAATGCTTTCCACTGTAATGGATTATCCTGTCATTTACAGTATCTCTTATTTCTGTTATTATCTCAGCTTCACATCCCAATTAAAAGCCTCATTAGTTCATTCCTGAGGAAGCTGCCCCTCTGCGTTGCTGCTGACAGCTGAAGGAAGTGTGTCAGCTTGCTGTGTAGAGCATTATTTGCTTGAAGCTGGCAGTTCACTTTAGCATAGCCGTCCTCCTGCTACACAGGAGATACTTAAGTGTCAAGTGTTTTCAGGCCATCCATCTTCTTTGGTTGTTCCACCCACCCATGCTCGAGCCACATCCACCAGTGCCGGTGCCCCTCTCTGCCTTCCCTTTGTCATTATGTCATTGTCAGTTGTTCAGTTTACTCAGTGATTAATCATCATTTGGAAGGTTCTGCTGGGAGAAAACAGAAAAGGGGGTATTACTGCAGGTGGTTTCTCTCTGATTAGTTAGAGCCACAATGGCCAGCTGCTGAGTCTTTGTTTGGGCTTCTTCTGAAGATTGCATGGGCTTTTTCCTTACCAGAATTTAACTGGGCTGCTAACTGCAGGACTGCCTCGGGTATCCCACTGCTGTATGTTGAAAATTAGACCTGTTAAGCTCAGCAGATTCGGGCTGGTGTAATGGAGGAATCAACTCTTCTGCAAAGATTGATAGAGGTTTTTTTTTTGTTTTTAAGTAGTTTCTTGTTCTGTGTTCTCACTAACCCTGTTATGGGTTTAGCAGCAGAGCTTTACACTGCTTGTCCAGAAGCACCCGCCTGGATGTTTTGTGCGTGAAAGACATAACATTACCCGGAAGTTCAGTATCACATTCTCCTTTCTATTTATTTGTACCAACTTTGTGATGAAGTAATAATAACGTAGAATAACGTCTGAGAAGGAGGAATGGTAACATTCAGAACTGTGGTAAACAAGAGAACTCTTTGAAATTTTGCTTGTGTCTTCTGCACAATGACTTGAATGCAACTTTTTCAATATCTTAAGAGTTAAATGTTCCACATATTGTCTCTTCTTCTGTACTTTGTGATGAGCGTTACTTACCAAAACTTATGTTCAGCTAGAAACCTGGTTGATGACAGTAACAGCTATTCCATGCTTTCAGATCTGTTAGCTTGCATGAGTATTAAATTGCTCTTCATATTTCTCTTGCAGATTACTATTTCTTTTTATGCTACAGCAGCTTTTAATGTCATCAAAAGGAGATGAGATGAATAAGATATGTGTGGGAGGATGAAGCAGTGGTCACTCAAAGTATCCTGCTGTTTACTCTGGCTGCAGAGTTTATAGTCCCTCCCACAGGGCAGCTGGCACTGGGCTATGGTTTTAGTACTTGCATTATTTGCAATGCACAGCCTCCAGTCATGAAATGACAAACTCTGAGCATTCAGGTAAACTTGTTTCAGTTGTATTCTGATGGACAGATTCGTTAATATGATGGGGTAACTCTGAGCAACACAGTGAAAGGCTACATTTTTGCATGCTTGCTTACTGTTTGTTTTATAATATGCGTAAGAAAGGGTGGCTGGATGATTAACTGTGGGTGGAAACAGCTTGAAGCACAGCTAGATATACTGAAACCTGAAGAAGATGCAGACAGGGGATTAGGTGCTTGCACATTTAGCTGAAAGCATTTCTCAGTTTTTGTGCAAAAGGCCTTTCTGTTTGGTATTTTTCACCCTGCCTGGCAAGGGCGCTTCTTCACATCTTCTCTACATGCAGGAAGTGAAAGGCAAGAAATCCAAGGCAAGCAAATAGTGGTGGTGAATGAGATAGCTTTAAGTAGTTTGTCAAGCAGACCTGCTATTCGAGCGCAACTGGGTATGGCCATAGTGAGCATTCCTCTGCTTGGGAATGATTTCCCGGGGGTGTTTCAAAGAATAAAAAAGTAGCCTGCATGCCCTTTATTGTACCAAGGCCTAAGCTAGGACATTTCGGGGGAGGGAAAGAGATAAGACCAGCCAGCAATTGCATGTATGAGACTGTACACGGGCCTGTGTCCTCACCAAGAATGCAGGCATGGGTGGTAGGTAATGTGCTAACAACTGCTGTTGTAAGCTGCACCGGTATGTCTTTGATTCTGGGGAAATCAGGAGTCAGATGAAGGGGAGAGAAAAACAAAAACAAGAGATTTGCCTAAGAATCAGAAGATTTAAAAAAAAAGAAAAAGTTGTTTGAGGGTTTATTTGCTCATGTTCTGAGCTTCTGGAAAGTGTCCATCTAACGGTTCTCGTAAGGCCAAATTTGCTGTCTAGCATTATTTCGAATAATGAAAACAGGGAGTTTTTCTCAACAACACATCTCTAGAGGGATGAACACCTTGAGGGTAAGTACCAAAATACATGTGGCTTTCAGTAACATCTCAAGGTCTAGTAATACCTCTAGCTGTCAGTGCAGGAGGGATCACCTGCCCAAATGCACAGGCAGAGCCCCCTTACAGTTTGTGTTAGTGCAGCAGCACACACTCGTCTATCACTGTGTACCTACACAGGTGGGGTGTCCTTATGCAAACAGGAGATGTTTGAGTTTTTTTCAGCTCTAGGTCATTTTACAGTCCAAAATGGGAGTATGCAGAAAAAAAGTGTGGCAAGAGAAAGCGCTGAGAAAGTGGTCTTACCCATCAGGAAGGCTTTTCTTCCAGAAATTGCCTGGGACACACCAGGGAAGGAGCCTCCCACAACCAGGTAGTTCTGGTCTTAACCCTTCTTTGCACTTACTCAGCATTACAAGAAAAATCTGGCTGTGAAACACTTGTCACTCATAGTATTCATGTTTTGCCAATTGATATGTGACTCATGCTATTTCGCAGCTGTTTCAGAACCTTTTGCAACTACTTGTTTATTGATGTATAAAAGAAAAAAGTCGATGAAAAGGCCTAGACAGTAACTGAGCTTTTTAGAGACTTACTCACAAGAAAGTGCCATGGGAAAGAATTGGATCATGCTTTTAGGGCTCGTGTGAGTGCTTCAGATAAAGTTCACAATGTTGGCTGCAGTTTGTTTGTCATGAAACATAAGAAAATGGTAAAGGTGGAGGCACTGAGGAGCTATCTCAAAGCCCCTTGCCCTCATGGTTCTCCCCCTTCCCCAACCAGTGTGGAGGAGCAGGACTCAGCAAACAGCAGGGGCTGGGGCTCCTGGGACACAAGGGACCTTTCCCCTTTGCAGGAGCGGGTGACCTGTTTCTCCCGACAAAGCAGAAGGCTCCATGGGGTATACCCGAATGACATCCTAGCTGTTGGGGTCAGCATCAGCTTGTCATCAAGAGGTCAGTCTGCTTCTTCTGTCCTGTGTTTGTCAGTAGCTGCAGGGTCTTCACCACAGAGCCATGCGGTCCCTTCAGTGTTAGGAGCTGGGAGAACCACAGAAATTGCTTACTGCTTTTGTGTTGGGTGCTCAGAGCTTTGCAACATCAAAATTTTCCCATTGTGATTATTTTTGTTCACTCAAGCTTTATTTAGTGCATCATAAAACTAGGTTAATGTGTCTTCACCACTAGGGTTATTGTTTTTTAACCAAGTTACACAATTAAGTGGACTTTGAATGCAAGCACAGGCTAAACCTCAGAGTAGGTTAATTTTAAAGCACAAAAATCACCCTAAAAAGCACCTAAACTGCCAAGAATATGTTTTAAAAGTAACATTATTCTTTTAATTGTTTTATTATGAATAATTTTTAAAAGATAGGTTTAAAAGAATAAATACTTGAAAACAATAACAAGGCAGAACAGAGAGATCAATGAAGCAAGCTGACTGCAGGCAGCAGATGCTAATTTTAAAAATGTCAAAATAATGTAACATTAAATACGCTAAAGAAACTTGTTCTATTCTGACTTATACTAGAAAATCTGTACATACTGAGATTTCAGAAGGTAATTGCTTTTGTTACTTGATTAATGCTGATAACATGTCTGGTGCTGTACCATGAGCTCTATCTACCCTGTTGTTCATAGCACAGCTGCATCAGTTTAAAGATTATACTAAATGAATGTACAGCTGTAGGTGACACGGTGTCCAGTTTTTACATAAATGTACATTCTAGTCCAGCGCCTTTCAAACTCTTTGATGCTTTCCACAGACCTCCTGTTCGCTGGAGCCATTTTGGGAATGGGGTGTGATGCTGCGATTAACTCTAGAGCAAGCAGCTATTTTTAGCATTTACATATTTGCTGTAGAGCAGAGCCCAAGATTTCATTCAGTTACAGGAAATCTGAACTGATTTGGTCATGTAATCCTTGTCTGAAGAACAGTGGAATATTAAAGGAGCATTGTGCTTCAAAGTGGCAGAAAAGGCAATGGTCCTGCTGTCCTCTCTTTTTAAATATGATTAAACCAAATATGTGCAAATAATGGAAAGATAAATTTTTGTGTTCTCTATTTCTTATCATCCTTTTACTGTGTTCTTTGGAAACAGCATCTTTCTGGAAATAGTATTTAATTGTTTCTGTCCGCTTAGACTTCATGAGGTATTAAGCTGACTTATGTGGCTGTGGGTCAGTGTTGCGTCCACGTTACTGTAGAGCTGGGACTTCCACTTTGTAGCTAGTGATCCAGTCCTCTCACCACTTCATATATATGCCAAACTGCACAGTGTTAATGGCACTGAATTTTTTACAGGTGGGAACATCTTAATAAATTGAAGAATTTAATCTATTCCTATTTTACTAACTAAAAAGATTTCTTTTTTTTGCAGTTATTTTTATGGTTTCTAACAGTGTCTTTTAGGATTGTATAACAGTACAGTATAAATCCTCAAGTGAACTTGTTAATGCATATCAGGTTCATCAGCACATAAATAGCTTTCGCTGTGTGTAGTAGACCCACCATGTTTTGAGAGCTGGAGCAGAAAAGTAAAGTAATTTGTTTTTGTTCATTTCCACACTTTCAGTACTTACAAGTCAAAAAGTTCTGCTTCTGTGTTCTCCACTGTTGATGCAATTTTGATTCTTGAGTGGTGAGTCAAAGAGCAACTTTTGGCTTCTCACATAATGAAGAAAAACAATTGGTTCACTGAGCATCATTATCTTTATGATACATTAATTATTAATGAAAAGATGAATATGGACCAAAAGTACAAAGTCTTCTTAGTTAAGTGTAGCTAAGAGGACAGTTTTCTGGGAACAAAAGAACAATGAAACGTAAATGTTTTTACAAAAATATGCACCAGGAAAATATTTGTAAATGCAGTCATTGTGAAAACCAAGAATTATAATGAGCTGAGAACGCGAAAGACTTTGAATTGCTTGTAGACAATTTCTATATAAATACTTCTCCATGTAGTGATGAAAAGGGAAGGAGGCACTGAGTGGCATCTCCTCTCTGTGCTAGTAAACCCAGTGAAAGCTTCTCAGCTAAAACAATATCCAACTGAAAAGTGGAATTTTAAGTACATCCTTAGGAAAAAGATGTACTTTTTGACGGAAAAAATTCAATTTCTTCTTAAATGTAAGAGCTGGATCATTTAAACAAAATAATCAATTACGTTTCTAAGTCTCAATTTTACTTCTGTCTTTTTGTTGTTGTTTTTAGTTTTTTTCCTTTGTGACGAATTTCCAAGGCACCTATGTTTTCAAACTGAAAAAAACACCAACCAAGGAAACGACAGGGCAGCAGGAGGGAGAAAATGAAATTCTTTCTCATTCAGCAATTTGTAGCACTTGATGTGAAAATAGTTTTACTTCCATATGTTTAAATGTTCAGCTGCTGGGCCAGATCCCTTCACAGACCCAACACGCGCAGTGGTCTGCTTGCACACATAGAAGCTAGAATAAATAAAAGCCAGCAAAATTAAGAGAATTACTTAGTTATCTGAGGCTCGTTCAAGTGAATATATGTTGCAGTTTGGGGCACTGTCCTTCAGCTGATAAGATATTTTATAGCAGTGATCATAAAACCACATGTCATTTCCTTTGTTTATATTCTTTTTGAGCTTTCAGAATATGTTCAAGAGATCTTGAATCGTGTCTCCTGAAATGACAATCCTACACGATTCAAGTGTTGTCATACGATAGGTGTGTAGAAGAGCGGAAATCTTGCAAATCCCGCTGGCACCATTGATGCCAATAGCGTTGGCTGGAGGTGCAAATGTTCCTGCCGGAGCTGTTGCAGTGGAAATGTGCACCAGATGAACAGCTGCCCTCCTCACTCAGCAGGCAGATTCAGCATGCTGAAATAGCTGCTACATAAAGCACAGAGAGAAAAGAGCAGATTAACGCTATTTCAGCTGTAAAGTACAGGAAGATGTCTTTCCCATTGTAACTATAAAAAGTATTTTAATATTTATGTAGTATTTATTTCCATCTCTATGAGTGGGGGGCTGAAATACATTGTTGCACATAAAGATGGGAAAATGGCCTGAATATTCCATTATGTTATTTATTCCTTCACAAGCATCCATTACATAGTTTATTTTCCAATTAATCCTAACTATAAAACAAATGTTATTCTCCTTCTCTATCCCCAGCAGTAACTTCCTTCTCATGAAACGGTTTCTTCTTTGTGAGAATTTGTGAGAATTAGATGGTTCTTAGTGATTTTCTTGTGATCATAAGAATAACCATATAACAGCAACTGGCAACTGTGCTGTTTCAGAAAGACCACTGCTAAGAAGACAAAATTTGGTAGTCTTCAGAAAGATTTTTTTCACGACAAGCTGTACTTGTAAATGTGTGTTTCTGAATGAGGGAAAGTGGGAGATAAAGAAACTGAAGTGATTTCTTCTTCTTTCTTCTCTTCACCAGTTTTGGACTATGTCGCCCCTTCCCAAAGTTTCTTAAAAAAGACAGAATGATGAAAGATGATGGAAAAACTGAAAGATTATGAAAGAACTGAAAAGAAGGAAGTTCTTCACATGCATCAACAAGCTATTAAAAGGTAAAAAAAACAAGGAACAAGAATAAATGATTGAGCTGTTCAATGTAGAGATGTCACAGGAGAGTTCCTTGGGAACCTGTGCTGGTCCTGAGCTATTTTCCATCTTTATAGATTACTGCTTGTGAAGTGGGTGATGGCAAAACAAATGTGTTCACTGATGTGACATTGTTTAGGGCAGATAAATAACAACACCAAAACAGTAAGGACTTAAAAGACTTACAGGAGACTTTCTTGTTATAGAGTATCTTAAGATTCCTCATCTCCTCTATGCAACAATAAATGTTACTTCTCACAGTGTGCAGTAAAACTCTGGAGGTAACCACCACAGGACACTGCAGATTGTAACTGGATTGTATGGTTTGAAAGTAAGTTAGAAAAATCAATGGAAGGAAAAGTCTTCTGTTAAATACAAGGAATTCCTTGCTCAGGAAGCTCCTGAGCTCCTAATTACTTCAGAGTGAAGAAGTATACTGTGGACAGAGCACTATTCCTCTATCTTGTTTTACTCTCTTTTTGATAACCTGACCCTGGCTGCAGCTGGTGGCTTGGTGTCCAGACTTGTGGTTGTTACTTTCAGGTGATGGCAGCCAGCAGGAAGGTAAAGCAGTGGCTTGCCTTTCCCCAAAGCTAAAATGGGTAACTTGTAAGATAGCTGCTTGATGCACTTTCAAAGAGGAAGCATGTAGTGATTTTTGGAAGAAAAAATGTAGCAATAAATATTTAGATAAAGCAATATATATATTAAGATGGGAAAAGCCAAGATACTTGAGTGTCTCAAGAATTGCCTTGGCTGTTAGTGTTGTCTTTTGCAGGGAAGAGGTGAGTAAAATGCCATCTCGCTGCTGTTTCATGGAAAATAATATTTGAGACATGAGCAATGTAGCTGCAAAGAGCTGGTATAGGTTGTTGCCTGCCACAGTGACTATGGTATGACTTGAGAGCTAGAATTTCACCTCTTGTCCTTTGAGGGTGAACCTCAGAAAGAAAATGACTTGTCAGGGATTTCCACAGAGACAAGACTGACCTATCAAGGCCTACTTCCACATGCACAGTCGGTGTGCAGTCACAACCAACTATGAAACCACATTTGAGTGGAGGTTTGCAAGATCAGATCCACAGCCAACCAGTGTCCTTTTATGTTCTTATCTGTGCACAAAAAGGTAATTTCAGTTCATGATTCAGTTTTATATTTACCTTAGAAATGAGAGATTTGATTTACTCTCCTGAGAAGAATTAAAATAGATGGGGAATATGTTTTGCACATGTTCTCGAGTATACAGTGGCTTAAAGGTTGAGTTCAGTTGCATAATCCAAGGGCTATATGTCTTGCTGTACTGAAAACATACAAAGAAGTCTTTGTTTTCTAAAAAATTCTTTTTTTTTATTATTTTTGTCTTCTTTTTTTTTTTTTTTTTTAAGTAAAGTTCACATTTCCTATCTCTTTTGAGCAAGGCTTTGAAGCAGAATGTAGGTCCCAAAGGTGGGTAATCTTAATGCTAATTTACTGTGCAACAATGTGCATTATTAAAAGGACATGTGAATGATTCATCCAGTGAATGAAGAAAAATTATTCCAAATGATTATTGATGAGTTAATCAAGATAGCCACGTCAACTTTCTTTGTCCATTACTGTGAGCAGTATTTCACAATCATAATAATAAGAGCCAAATGTTAATGACTGAGGTAATAAGAACCTAATGAAGAGTAGTGAAAAGTAATCTCTTTAAATAGTTTACAGTTTTCATAATCACTGAAGTGGTCAGTTAGTCCCATGATTCTTCCTATTTCTTAATGTATGTTTACTACCAGCTTTTGTTTTTACTTTCTGATTTCTTTCTTCATAAAGTGACCAAATAGAGAAATTAAAGACCATAAAACTGTATAATAGCATATTAAACAAATCCCATTTTGTAACATGAATTCTTTCTAAGAGAAAAAGATTTTTCACCTGGAGTTATAGGTAGTTATGAGCTGCTGCTGCCTTTAATTTCTTCATTAATTGTTTTGCTAAAAGTAATCCTTATACTTTTTATTTTTTTTTACTTTTTTTTTTTTTTTTTAATCTGAGCTCAGCACCGATTTAAGGTGTATTCAGATAACTAAGATTGTTGACTGCTTCAATATAGTGATTTCTGTGGAAGAACATTTTATTTGCCCTCTTTCCTGGTGTGCTTGTGATACACAAATAAAGAATACAGGCACTGGTTTGGGTGATTGACCCAGTGAGTAATTCTTCTCAAATTCCTTTTTGTGATTAGTGCTTTTTCCTTGACTGTATACTTGATCTGGCTTTCTCTTTCTGCAGTATCTTAAGCTGTTCTTTCAGAGTATGCTTTTTTCTTCAACATAATATTTGAAAATTCAGTAAAAATGATACTGTTCTGTGTTACATTAGGCCGACAGACTTGCCAGGTACTTCTCCTTCAGACCGATCCACAAAGCTTCCATCCATCTTCTTCCTTCTTTTCCTAAACGATGACACTTCCTAGCAGCCTCTAATCAAATTCAGCCCATTAGTGCAAAGGATCAAAAGCCACAAAATTAGAAAGTGTCACAGGAATGTCCTGTGTGGCCCCTGCAGTGGCATCAGATAGTAATAAAAGGGGTAGGGGTATGTATGTTGTATGGAGAAACAGTTTGGCTTGTACAGAAATGACTTTCTGACTCCATTGGTCTTTTCCAGTTCTCTTTCCTGGACAAAAAACTTCCATTTTACAGGTTCCTGATGTGATTGATTAATTTTAAAGGCTAGATGAAGTAAGTTGAGTAGTTTGGCTTCTCACAGTTTGTTAGGTGGGAAAAACGTAACGTTGTTTTGCCATATGCAACCAATTCTGATGTGGACAGGGACTCAACTTCGTGACGTTGCTCCTCAGACTGCTGGGAGCCATTTTTCCAGGCTTTCATCACCAAGCCTAACTATCCTATTTCTTACAGCCCACTCAAGCCTCTTGCACACAGCCCACTCTAGAGGCATTCCCTATCTCACACCAGTGTTGTCTGGACAGTCATCGTGAGTTGAGAAGGTGCGTGATAAATCTGCCTGCTGAGATGCTGCTTTTCTTGTGGCTCCCCAGAAACTTTTCTTTTGCTTCTTTATGTGACAGACCACGTTAGTGGGAACTACTGAACCCCAGTGCACTGACTCGCTTGGCAAACTCAAGACATTCTAGCATGTGCTTCAGGTGAATGATAGCTGTGGACTATGATGCATATAAAAACACCACAAATAGAATAATAGAAGGGGATTGGTGTTTCAGCAGCTGCTTAATTTGTAATGGTTCTCACTGCAAAAGGATTTGGCAATTATGTCCTACTGCAAGTTGTGAAAAAGTTTAAAATCTGGTCTCTAATTGTACAAGTCTACAGTATGAACAACTCTGATGTAAAAGGGCACTGTGCTGGCTGAGAGAAACCTTGATCAACGTTCTCCATTTCTGGCTTCTGAGGATGGAAAGAGCTTTGACTGAGTAAGGATTGGCCTGTCATAGAACAATTAAAACATCTGGACTAGTCTCTCCAGTGACTGACTGTACCCTCTCCATCTGCAGAGGCAGGACAAGTCAAAGATGCAGTGTATGAGCAGCTGGTGCCTCTGGTACAAAAATGCCAATGCAGAGTGGGCTAACTCTGGCGTAAGTTCAGTGTAGTTCTGCTGACATCATTAAGTTAATAAAAACTTCTATTCATATACAGTAGATCCAGTGCAGAGATGGCCCTGGCTATTCAGGCAGTATTGTACAGTAAAGAAGAATGTCTTCTTCTAAAGGTCTCCAAGATCCATAGCTTCTGGATGACTGAATGAGTGTCTGCACAGTATTGGGTAAATTGCATGGCACTGTAAGAAAGAAGTTATTGGGTGAGATACACCCTACCATTGAAGAAGGCTGATGTCTCCTCAGGGTTGAAGTGGAAACCTTCTGCTCCTGCTGTCAGATGCTTGTCTGAGCCATTTGCTTGATGAACAATTAGATAGGGGCACTGAATCTTCTGCTTTTTAGAATCTGCCCAGGCTGCAAGCAGACAACCGATCTTCTTTTGTGGTATAAAATACTGTATTCATTTTTTTCAGACTCAGCTCTTTGTGAATATTCTTGGAAATCTGGGAATAGCTGCATCTGCACAAGCATAATGATAATTACAGGATAAATTTGATGTGTTACTTACCTGCTGCAATAACTTGAGAAGGTAGTTGTGAATGAAAAGTGAGAAGGATGATTTGACAACTTTATTATGGTTATTGTTGATCAAGAAGTCACTGCCCACCTAGTTTAGAATGTCTTGCTGTTTTCTCCTGAATGGGAGAACATCTTGGCCTGTTAGAATTAATGGCTTCAGAGTGTACGTCAGAAGCACACGAACATAGAAAGTAGGGGCAAAATATGCCTTAAAATTATTCTGTGCTCCCCAGGGTATAAACATATGTCTGTGTATACTACCATGACATTCGGTCAGCTGGGTGTTGACATTTTTGCTCTTAGGGGCTTGCAAATAGTAACTACTTTTCCTAGTCCATTAGTTTCTGTTGCTAAACTGAATTTACCATATGTGTTTGTATGCGTTTGTTTGTCCTGTCTAGAAATGGAGGGAAATGCAAGCTGACTTGTGGAAAGTGTGGCCCATCTGAGACATTAGTGTAACACCAGGCACTGTTGCACAGAAATCAGAAGGACCAACTTGTCCTGGCTTGGCCTTAAAGCAGCTCTTAAAGAAAAGCTTGACTGGTAAGCTAGAGAATATAGGCAGTCCCATCAGTTCAGAGTCTGTCTGAATTCTAGGGCCTGGGAGTTTTGGAAAGAGAATTTCATAACTGATTCTTATTTTGTACCACAGAACAGTTTTGTCTAAACATGGCATGTGGTCTTTCCCAGAGTGTGGGGAGAGTGAAAATCAGAACGTAGGCCAAGTCCTATCATTCAGAACACTTCGACTAGAAAGAGAATATTATACTTTTATACTGTTTAATATCTAAGAGTATGCTCACTTATGCTGTTGTAAATCAGCATTAGTTGTTGTAAATTAAATCAGTTTGTCCAAACTGATTTAATGGGAATTTCCTAAATCTTAATCTTGATCCTGCCAGGCAGTTTACTCCTTTTCATTTTGTAACATGTTATTTTTCAACAGCATTACGTTACATAAGCTTCTAGTAGGACGTTCTAATTATCACTTGGATAAGCTTTGGTTTCCTTTTTGTCTGTATTCCTTTGCATTATCTGACCTTTAGAAAAGTACTATTAAAATACATTTTCTGCTGTACGTAAATGGTTTAAAATGAATTGTTTACTAGATATATGACATTTGCATTCAGTGTGAAAAAAGAGATTAAGAGAGCTCTTTCATATCAGGTCTACAGTATCACATTTCTGTTGAATATCCACCTGCAAATCAGTGGCCTTTTAAGACCTTTGAGTTTTTATTTACGGGTTTGTCCGTTGCTGTGATGCTTATGATTTTACTTTAAACACTTGTTGCTTCTTGAGACACTTGTTTGTGAACTTAACCAGAGGCACAACTTGATGCTGAATTCTGTTGTATCTATCTTTTTGAGGGTCGTTAATTTCAACCTATTCCCATCTGCTTCCTTCTGAGATTGCTGCCTTCAGTTGAACCAAAGCTTTGCATTTGCACAATATGTAATTACGTGTAAACGTATACATTGTTCAGTTCTCATGTTCTTAGTAATCAATTTGTCTCTAGTAAAGGCATATCTTCCCCCCGGAAAGGAAGTGGGGCAGCAATGGTGTGCTTGAAAACAACAGTTTGGGGTTGGTGATGGTTTACAGCAGTAGCCTGACGGCATACTTCTGCTGGAAGACCAGCTCTCTGAACTGCAGGAATTAAAAGCAGGGCTTGGCATCTGAGAGCAGGTACGATCTATGAGATGAAGCGACCCAGCACAGGATACCTCATGCTGATTCCCTGTAACCTGGTGTTAAATCTTCATGTCTGACTTTTCCTGTTTTTGAAACAAACTCTTCTTTTTAAAATATATCTACTCAAGCACCACACATATGCAGTTGGCTATAACCCATCATGAGACAGAATGTGCATGTGAGAAAGATGGAGGTAAAATAAAGTAAATGAAAGCTCTCTCCAAGGATTTTGGACCACTCCAGATTCTTCCAAAGAAGCAAAGGTTTCTGTTTACAAAGTGAGACAGCAATCAGTCTCTTTCTGTCTTCAGGGCTTACAACTTTAAGGTTGTTTGTAGAAAGTATACAAAATATTTTTTATTTCTAAATTTCTTCACTTCTTGAGTTGGCAGATGTGTTTTTGTACATATTTAGTCTGGTTCTGTGCATCTTCTGCAGATACCAGTATGTAGTACATGGTCCTTTCATCCAAGTTGGTTCCCATTTACAGGTTGCATTCAGTTCTCCTGCTCCTTCCCAAAAGGGGATTGGGCAATGACACAACCATGGTAGCCATGAAATGGCAAGCTTCATGCTTGGAGGGGTGTCTTTGTTACAAGCAAATCCTCTGTCAGTTTATTTCAGCTGTAATAAAATTTTAGCTCTTTTTCTTAGGGAGATAGAATCTGGCAAATCATTCAGCAAATCTTCCCCTCAAGCACACCCAGTCAGGTTCCTTTGTTTTGTTTTGTTGATGACTGTTACAATTTAGCCTGTCTGTATTTTTCCGATATTTGACCATTCCTTTTGCTGAAAGAAAACTACATGAAGTACCACTGACCATAGAGGGGTAGCTTTTGTTCTTCGTGTACTTACTTGGTGGCTGATGTTCATATGTCTTCTCTGCTTCAATTCAAGCAAATACCGTGATTGAATTGGCAAATTAACATGACAATGTCAATGTCAAGACCCATTACAATAAAGAGAGAAAGATCTTATTTGCAGAGTAGTTTCTTAACAGCCTGGTTATGGAGGAGCACTTTCCCCTCTGGAACTGCATAGGTCAAGTAATCACAAGGACAAGTCTGTGGTGATTAATTTGTTCATCTATTTTCATATTTTTTTCAAAAGAATTCCCGAGAAGACAACAGAAATGTCATTTGTGCAGCTCCTATCACAGTCCTTTAGCAGACTTTTTACAGAAGTTCCTAGAGAAGCTGTTTTTTATTCCTACAGTTTTGTTCAATGACTTTAACTGAGGCAGACTGGCACAGGCAATGAACTTCAACATTTTCTTTTCTTTTCTTTTGAGGAGGATGTGATTTGGCCATCTGAGGATCTCTCACCTGGCTTTGTCGAGCTTTCAGCTGGATCTGAAGGCCGCATCCTGTTCCAGCTGTATCTGCAAAAGGTTTGTTAACGTGATTTCATTGTGTTCACCTGTGTGTCAGAGTTGTTTCTTAATACCCTCACTTAATCATAACGATATTTAAGTGGTTCTCTTCCTGATTGCGGGGGACTTATATGTTTATTGACTCCTGTGATTTTTAATCTGGGAAATACCCTTGTCAAGTCAATGGAGCAGCAGTGTCTGTACTAAAATGAAGTGACCAAAACAGATTCTTAACGTTTATGCAGGTGACATAGCAGGACTACATGTTTAAGCTGATGTTAATTGTCTTCAGGGTATTTGTTGCAACACCATGTTTTGTACTGATTGTATTTAGTTATGAAAGTTTCTTGGTATAACTGTTGTTGGAATAACAAGCAGAAAAAAGTACATTCAGGCAAAAGACCCCAAAGCTATGCCTTGGATCCACTCTGCTGTGTCCTGAGTTTATTTTGGGGAATATGTTCAGGGTGTTGCAGCGTCTAACCTATTTATTTCATGCAATTTTAACAAAAAACAATCAACTTCTTTTTTCTTTGCAGAAAGATATCTTCTGTTTTATCATGGCTGAAAAAGCAAAAGTAAATGCTGGTGCTTTACAGTGCTGAGGCTGCTGCAGGAGGACATCAGTGTGGAAATTTGCCTGTGAATTTTTAAGAAAGCTGAAGAAGAGCAGTGCTGGTAAACCTGAGCCATCGGCTGACTCCTCATTCCAGAAAAGTGTTCCAAGTTCATCATTGCTCTTCAGGAAGGTAATTGATTAATTATAAAATCAGTTATTTGAGGGTTTATGAAATTGGGATAAAAACAAATAGGCAAGATTCAAATACTTGTAAAACAGATTTATTTTAGGAATATTTTGTTTGAATAAATGCTCATTAATTCCCATCGCTCTGTCTTTTATAGAAGGGTATAGAACTAGCTTTTTAGTATTCTTTACTATTCCTTTCTTTTTGCTTCTTTTCTCTCTGACACTAAACTTTTTGCACAGTCCCACCAACGCACCACACTAGCAACATCATAACACTGCTTTCCAAATACAGCTCCGCTGAGGATGTCTTTTCTTGCTGGTTAATACTTGATTTTGTTGCTCTGTTAGCCCCTCCTCTTGAAGTGTGTGGCTGTTCTGTCATTTATTTATTTATTTATTTATATTGTAAGATGTGCATTTGTGTGTGTGTATGTGCAGAGGGAGTCCAGCCCTTTGGTCTCTGTGTGCCACTATAATGGATGTTTGGTTGAGAACTGAATGGATACAATAAATATCACCCCTTTGATAATCAATGGCACAATGGTTTTTTAACTTTACAAAACCGAACTGTGTTTTGGTAGCAATAAAAGGTATATTTCTGTTAATAGAATTTATATTCACTGTGCTGTGATTCTATATATGCTGAATCCTATAGTGTTAGTTGCTTGGGTGTTTTTTTGTTGTGGTTGTTGTTTTTTTAATCAGATGACATGGCTTTTCTCTTCTGTTTAGTTGTTTAGCTCTGTTTAATTGTTCAGTGTTATATTTTTAAACTGCACTGAACACAACAGTTTCAAAGAAGAAGGAATTAATAAAATGGAGAAAAGTATTTTTCATTACGATTAAATTAAAAGTATTTTTTATTACAATTAAAAAAAAGCCAACAAAAACCAGATGACTTTTTGAAAGGCTGTATGCTGCAGTCTCCAAAATGCTCAAGTTGTTGTCGTGTGAACTCATTTGTGAGCAGGAAGACAGAGGACTCGAGTGCCTCATTCCATAGTGTGAAATGAAGTTTGTGGGTGGACTTTTCACAGGCCTGCTTTGTGCTTTGTCTCCTTGTGACACGCTGGTTAAATGGACAGGACGAGCCTTTGTAGCTTTGCAGTGTCCCATTGTTATTGAACACATGAGAGCAGAGCAGCGCTGGTGCAGCTGTTCATTAACTGGAGATTGGAAAACCTGGTGCAGGGCAAACCAGAAAATGCTAAATCATAGTTTTGAATCTGAATCTCAAAGATGCTTCTGGCAATGTGAAACACTCCCTTTCCTTAAAAACGCGATTACCTCTAATCCTCGTTGTGTGACACTGCAGATGGAGACAGTACTGAGCATCTATTAGCAATTCAGATATGCAGGGCTGAGACCAAAGTTTTGATCTTTTATGCTTTCTGAGGATGTCTGAAGAGTATTTTTGGCCTGGGGGTTTTACACAGACCTATTTGTGAGAAATGCTGAGCTCCCGTTTCTTTTCTTTCTGCTTTGCTGAGGGTGGGGTTCTGAAAGCCACTGCTGAAAACTTCAGTTGTAGCCTGTCTTTTTGAAGTAGTTGCATTTCGTGAGCATAAAGTATTCTAATTTCCTCTGGAATAACAAGCATTTTAACAGTAGCCGAGAGGGGTCCAGCTAGCGACACTTCACGCACGCTCCCCAGCTCATAATATCATACCTCAGGGTAACACACATGTTCTGCCTAGCTGTCCTGGACATTAGCCATTACCTCTATCATTAGGAAGGAAGGGGTTGACCTGGACTGCAGATCTGGGATATTTACTGGAAGGTTAAGATGTTCTGCCACCTTGAATCAAAGGCTTATCAGGTGCTTTTGTTGTTCACAGAATCCTAGAGCTGAATGGCCATTGTCATGTAGGACAAGCAAACTGAGGGGTCCGGAGGATGTCATGTGTCTGTTCTCCTGAGGCATTTCAGATGTCCTGGAAAAGCCATTAAAAACACAGGAGCACCATACTGTGTTCCTGCAGACAGCAGAGCTGGGGAACGCTGTTTTGGAGGCATTTTAATGCTGGTCCTTTGAAATCTATATGTTTTTCTGGCAAGTCTGTGTTGATGGTTGGGAAATTGAGTTTTCCTGTAAACTGGAAGGTTTGTTTTCTGGATGCTCCCAATTTTATCATGGTCTTTGAAATTCTGTTAATGTGGACCAAATTGCCCTTTCTATTATTTACTCATTAAGCGCTTTATTTAAGAAGCAGCTATCATAGAACAGGGTAAAAATATCAATCGACATGTTGATCACGGAGAAGGCAATCTGTCACATGCATTTCTTCTGCTGAATGCTTACAAATATGGGACTCGTGAGATGGCACTCTCTGTTGCTTTGGCTGTTGTGTAAAAGATTAAAGCTTGGAACAGTTTGTTTGATCGATTTCGTGTAGCAGAGTCCTTTGCTAGTATGTGACCAGCGGCACTGAGACAAAGGATGATCTTCAGAATGTGTTAATTGTTGGGGGAGCCGGGGGCAGCTTTCACAGAGGTGACAGGAAAGGGTCTGTCCCAGCTCAGTGGGTAAGTGATCTCCCTGCAGGAAAGAGCAATCCTGCTTTTACGTACCTGAGTTTCTTATTTGCTCATGATGTGACAGAATAAAAGGCAATCAAAATTAGTTAACATATCCAATCTTTTCTTTTTCTTGATAAGTCTTTTCAATTACTGAAAACTATTGTGTTTTCCAACATTAAAATACTGCGCTGAGTTATCAGTATTCTAATGTACGCTTTCATGTTCAAAATGTGGAAGGGAACTCCTAGATGATGACTTTATTACTTTAATTTAGTAGCTTATATGTCCATGATACTTTTCCGAAGAGTAAAAAGAAGAATCTTAGAAAAGGATACGGTCAGTGTGCAGAGTATGAAATAGCCCATCACACTGCCTTACCGCATTATTTTCCGTTAATGAAAACATTTAAAACTCACAAAATAATTATGGAAGTATTAATCAACAATTTTACAAGAGAATGCACTCATGTCTGTATCTTCTTTTCTTCTTACAATCAGGAAACACTACTCATAGAAACTCCATCGGTGCTTTTATCTCTGTATAGGGTCACCTGGAATGACCTCAGAATTTCCATACGAGCAGTAAAGAGCTGTGCTTTCCAGTGCCAGACTTGCTTTCTGGTCCAGCAAGTATAAGAACAAATGCTGAGCTCTTACGGTTGTGAATTGCATATTTATAATTTTTAAAACACCTATTTTTAGAGGCAAATTAAACTCCTTGGACAGGATTCACAAAGTTACTCAGGTACTTAAAATGCAGATAAACTCTAGCTGGGATTTTTAAAATAAGCATTAGGACTCCAAAATACATAATTGCATCTTTGGGCCAAGACTGACCCTGATTCACTTCTTGAAGATGGGATTTAGGAGCCACTGTCTCTCAGAGAGATAAAAGCAAATATTTTCCTGTATAAAGCTAGGCTTGAGAAGGCATATGTTTTAGTGTTTTATTTCATTTGGCTGACACTTACACCATGCTTTAAATTCTGCAGCATGTGTGCAGCTGACTGAATTTCAGCACCACATTTCCTGAATCTTCAAGCTTTGTGCAAAAAAATGGCAGACTTCACTCGTTACCAGTGTATGAAAGTTCTTAGAAACTGCCTGACACATCACCCAAAGTCCCTTAAGACTCAGCAGGTCACCGTGGTCTTGTCTGGGCTCTTACAGCAAGCAGCTTTAGGCTCTCTGTTGTGATGTCCCAGGCTGTCTGCAATAGCAACTTGGGCTTGTGTGTAAAGCCTTTCCTAAGTGCTAAATACTCCTGCAACTCTCTTAATATACTTTGTAGAAAAAAAAAAAAAAAAAAAAAATTCCATCTTTTGACTAATCTTAAACCATCTTTGGACTTATTTTCAGTCAGGAGAAAAAGTCAACCTTCCTATGGCCGACACAGTTGGAATACAGGTTATACATAAATCATTTTTGGAGTTCCTGGCACTGCCAGGACAAAAGGTTTAGGGTTCTCAACTGCCTTAAGGTTCAGCTGTTGTGATATCTCAGGGCAATCTGAATTATCCTGACCTGATGACTGAATTAGGAATAAGAACTAAGTTTTTCTAAATTCCTACAACTTTGGCATAATTTGGGAATAATTTGGAGCAGAATATATTGGAGTCATGGCTTTGCAGCCACTGTGTTTCATTGCAGATGTACCCATTGCATAAAGAAACCCTTGATATGGTTAGAAAGTATGTTACATCTGCTGAAGTGACAATGTGTTTGTTAGAATTAATTTTAAAAGTAAATCACCAACACAAGCAGACATGCAATTTGGTGAACAAAGGCTGAACAGGGCCATGATGCACGTGCAGGCAGCACCCACTGCTCAGCATCTGCCATGAACAGGTGATCAGCCTGCAGTGCTCTGATGTACAGGTGAGGATGCAGTGTAGGAGAGCATCCCTGATGCTGTGCTGCAGCCAGGAGCATCTGTCACCTGGCAGGCCGATCCTCTCCTCACTTAAAGGAGTACAGTCTGAGAACGTGTGCTTTTAGCAGTGCAGAGATTTTATGACACACAAGTGGAGAGCACATGTTCTGCTATAAAGAGTAATTGGATGAGGATCTATCTTCTGGAACACTGAATGGAGAGTTCTGATTTGCATGCATAAGTATAATTTGTACTCCAGTCCAGTGCATCACTTAGATGTGTGCTTAATTGCATGTCTCTGAGCTGCTCTGAAGAAGACACTTGCAAAAGCGTTTGTGGGAGTACAGTACCAGTGAGAGATGAGGAAGCAGACTCATGGATGAATACATGGGAATGGTGTCTTCGTAAAGCGCACTTTCATTGTGTTCTTACTAAAACAATAGCAACCAACCTAATAAAAAGATAGAAATAAAATAAGGGGGGAAAAAAAGGAAGAAAAAATTGCCTAGAGTAGAATAAAAAGCATAATGGCAGAGAGGTGAACAAAAAGCCTGGCATTCTTCTGGTATTCAACAGTCTTCATAACAATTCAGATTGTTCTATGGTGATGTCAGCCACCCGGAATATTTAGATCAGCATTGTGGAGATCCATGATGCCACAAGACAATTTATAATCATGACAAAAATGGAATGAAATTCAATCTTCTTCCTTTTTACGTATTTGATCTTGAGTGGCATGTTATGTGACAGGGCCGCAATTAATATCTCTCGTAAAACAGAAGGCTTGTTAAATTGGTCTCATTATGGTTGTTGAGGTTGTGTGACACTGGTGAAAGGGATTCCCCCATTATCTGTGTTTGACACGTACTCCTAATCAACTGGGCCAAGTCTGCTTTATCAAAGGGCTGTCACATGAGTGGAGACAATATTTATTCTGGCTTGTACTATTAAGGTAAAAAATGAAGGTTGCATTGGCAAACACACAGCCTTCTGTCACAAATGGCCACACTGAGCATTTATTGAGGTGCTCGCTTTCTGCAAATGTGATTCTAAATATAGCCTACTTCACCTTTCAGTACCAAGGATGCAGGACACTTGGTTTTTTCAAAACCACTATCTTTAAGGCATGTTTGTTAAATCAAATTTAAACCGACTATGAGGATATTTCTCAGTGAAGAAGTGCTAAAGGGCAAGATTACAATCAATTCTGCAATTTCCTCCAAATTTAATAATGAAGAGAAAATCAGCAGCCCTGCATATCCAGCTTCGGAAACTTGTTAGCAATGCGTTCTCCTTTCTTTTAAGAGATCTTAATATGTATCACAGTATTGTCTCACCTATTGAAAACGTTCTGAACACTTAAATATATATATACATTTATATATATATTTATATTTATATGAATACATATATATATATGTATGTATGTATAAATATAAATATTTATATGTGTATATGTATATATACACATATATATATCTCAGTACTGAGTTTGTCAGAGATACAGGCATTTCCTCTGTTTATAGAATCGTTCATAGAAAATTGAGGCGAGCTTTAATGGAGGTGAGTCTTTTGGATTTAGAAACATCAGTATGCAAATTTGGAGCTTCGTCAACATCACTCTTTAGAGATTTCCATTTTTGTACTATTGGAGCGTTGTGTGTTCAAAAGAAACGTCTGTGGTCGTAATGCAGCCTCATATGTTTGTATAAAATACCGCTTCCTCCAGTCTCCAAACTAAATGTTCTTACTTAAGTAAGAATTTTGGATAACAGGTAAATTCATACAATACATATAAAACCTATGCAAATGCTGCAGAGCTATTTTTTCATCCTTTTCCTTATGTATGCTCTGTCTCTGTTACCCTAGGGGATGGCTCCTCATACTCCAGTAATACAAAGAGGTTTCTGATTTGTGAGAGAAGATGGGAACTGGGAAACAAGGAATTTGACAGGGCTTCTGCCAAGCTGTTGGAATGGTGCTGCAACACTCCAGTCAGGACTGAATGCTGAGAGAGCAACAGAGAAATGAGGTGTGAGGGCATTATTGGCCACGCGAGTCCTTCTTGAGTTGTTTAAACCTTTGTTTGTTTGATTGTTTGTTGATTTATTGTTTTCAATGTCAGTGTAATTCCTTTTTTTAGATTACCATGAAACTGAGGGAACACTTTGCGTCAGGCTCCCGGATCCAGGAGTACTGGATATTGGCTGATAGCTGAGGCAAGGTAAGTGAATCAAGGAGAAAACAAGTATTCTTCCTCCCTAGAAAAATGTGATTGCTACAACCCTTACCATCGCAGGGGCAAGGTAAGGAGATGTGAGTGCTGAATCTGAACAAAAGCAGACACTCACCCAGAGTGTTTGGAAGAGGTTTTGCAGGAGGGACGTTATAAGCACAGCTTATAACTCCTTTTCTTCTGTCTTAAGGCTGATGACTAAAACTCTGGACATCTGGGAAGTAATTGATTTCCCAGTCAGCATTCTGTCCCTGGAAAAACTGTATCTGCTAATGAGGGGCTTTATGTTTATGATTTGCTCAGCTATGCAGGCAAACTTCAGCTGGGATTATAATTCATAAGAGAACTCTTGTCTCCTTCTGCAAGAGATGATCTGACTCAACCTCTTGATGTCAAGAGACTGATGCCATGGTCCTTTGTTTCCTGTTGAGAAGGAAACTTACATTTTTTTCTTTCTATTTTCTTCACCTTCCAAGGTGTAAAGTTCTTTGTTGTTTCTCTCATCCCAAAAAGACTGATGAAAGAAGATACAGAAGTATCTTACAACTGAAATTCTAAAATGAATTGTTATTTTAACAATGAATTGCATTCTCTAACATTTGTGGTGTATGGTATATTCAAAGCATTTGAAGCATGAGAGATGCTAATGTGACCAAGGGGTATCTCCCGCAAGAAAAGCTATCTGTCAGTAACTTTTGAATATGATACAGACTATCTCTAGCTGAGATGGTTGTCATGTCAGTGAGCATACAAGGGGAGGATGACTCTAAACATGCAGTTTTGTATGTTTCTCTGTAAAAAAGATTGTCTATAATTGCCTATTGCCAGAGACAGAACACTGGAGTAGGCAGATTGCTCTTATGTACAGCATGTGAAACATTGAAACATCGCATAGAGGTATTATATTCTAAAACAGTCAATCACAACTTGAAAAATAAGAACACATTTTTAGCCAGAATAGGCTAAGCTATAAGTTTCTGATTGTGTCATTAATATTCTGTCTTTCACAAGCTCTTAATATTGTGTATGCTTGTAACTCTGTGTAACTTGGTGCATAATTAAGTAATTGAGCATAATGCCACATTTGTTAATTTATACCTACCTCAAATTTATTAGATTAAATATCCTGAAAGTCAGTATTGTGAATCAGAAAGCATGGAGCTGATCTTTTGATGAATAATTTGTGAAGAAAGTGATGCTTTTGCAGACGTAAATTGTCAGTTAAATAAGTATGACTGCGCTCTGAAGTTTAACTAGTCCCATTCCCACAGAGTTCCTGCAGGCTTTCTGGAGCTGCTGCCTTGTACATGTGATGATCTCCTTGGCAGCTGCATAACGGCAACTGGTGGCAATTTGGGTTAGCAAGAACTCCCCAGTCAATTCTGTGCTGGCAGCAGCAAGTTACTTTGTTTGGGGCTATTGCTCCTGGTTTTGGTAGAGCCAGAGCTCCCCTTGATTATGTACAGTGCTTAGAGCAGAGTACATCCACATGTACTCTTTTGTCTGAAAAGGTTATGAGAGCACAACTCTGCTTTCAAATTTTCATTCATTTTTTATTGCAAAATACTTTGTCCAGAGCACTGCAAGATGTTGGCAGAAGGTATGCAGAAACACAGGGCTGTGTTTTCTTTCTTAAGTGTATCTTTGCCTCTTTGGTGAACTGAAGTCTAAAAGGGAAATTCCAACAGTCAATAAGAGAATTACTCAGTTAACAGAGCTCAGTGTGCAAATGCTCGGGCACATTGTGCACAATGATGCAAGAAGCTGATGTACTGCAGGAACTTCTAAATAGAACTAACAACTACAGAAACAAAGTTATTTCTTTGGACTCTTCCTGGTCTGGAAGAAGGAATGGAAAGAGTAATTTTGCATATACAAAGCTCAGAATTTTGCGTTATCCCAAAACAGTGGAGTTGAAAATATAGCTTAAAGTGGCTTAACAAGGCTGGACCTTTAAATAACTTTTCATTTAGAAACCTGGAACATTAGAGAAACAGAGGTGAAGTTCTCTTTTTGCACTGGGAGCTGATCTCTTCAGGTCAGTGATGCCAGGGTCAGCTCAGGCTAAATATGGGAGACTTTTACCTTTTTTTTCTTTTTTTCCTTCTTTCTCCCTTCCTTTCTTTTCCTTTTTTTTTTTTTTTTTTTTTTTTTTTTTAATTACAATTATACATAGAAGTATCAACACTTTGTCAAAAGAACGTAGTGAAACCAAAGAGCAGTTTGTAATATATTCTGAAAATGTCTGAAAATACTGGAACAAAATATTTTTGTCGTGACTGTAGGGGTCAGGATGGTGTTCTGCCAGAAAATATGACCTCAGAGAATTCAGTGGAAATTTCAAAAGATTATAAATTGAAGCTATGTAGTGAAATGTAGGAAATCCAGTGTTTTTGCTTGAGAAAAACCACAAGTAAGTGAATAATTGAACAGTTCAGGGAGTGGGAGAGGAAATCCTGTCCTTCCTTGAATCTTCCTTCACTCTCTTTCTGACCAGTCTTGTCTAATTATCAAGACAACTGTTTTCTAACTGCACTGAGCAAAGATAGTTTCTTTTTACTCTGCTTAAATAATCAACTTGATGTGGATTTTTAGAAATGGATGTCCTTATGTGGACATACAATTTTCAAAGGAAATCAAGCCAGACTTCATCAGTTCAGTTACTAAAAAAGCATGGAGATACAATGGGTTTTACATGGTATATATATATACACATTTAAATATGTATATGTACATATATATATGTGTATATATATATACACTTACATATGTATATGCACATATTTCCCATAGGCAGATATGCACAAAGCATACATTTTGTATTTGTAGAGCAAATAGAACAAGCAATTAAGCTAGAAAACTACTCTGTTGCTGCCTGAACCTTCTCCCAGTTTCTCTTAGCTACTACAGACAGCTAGAAATACCTCCCCTTTTTATAACTACCTAGAATGCATATCTTGCATCCACACTTTCTATCCTATAGATGATACTATATTAAAACTGTGAAAGTTATAGTTGATGTGGGCTATGTGTCAAAGTTATTTCAGGAACAACTCTGCTCTTAATTTTCCATTAGTAGATATTATTTTTGTTAGAAATTATTATTTTTTCTGGCAGACATTATTCATCAAAAATGATTTTTGTTTTTCTCCAAAAGGGTGGTTCAGTGCCTTTTTAATGGCTCTAAGCCTAAATTTCAGCAAGTGTGTGATCAAGTGTACCGGAACAATCCTTTGTTCGTTGCTAAACCTTATGAAATTGTAGATCAAAAGAATTTTCCTATCTTACAAGGACTGTGGTACTATTCATGGGCTAAAAATGACTGTCAGAGTAATAAAACAACTACTGTTGTCAGGAAAAGATTAAAAGCAGCAGCTGGATCGTACACAGACAACTTTCAAATCTGTCTCTAGGAAGGTAGATGCTTTAGAAAATGATCTGGCTTTTCAGTTGATTTGCCACAATCGGCAGCCCCATAAAATGGCTACTGACACAGGAACTTGCAAAAGAAAGAAGGCTTTTTTTTTTCCTCCATAAAGGGAATATTCTGCTTTTTGCCTTCTTCCAAATTGGACTCTGCACTTGGAAGTGAGATGTAATGCAAGTGTGATGGCAATGACAGGTCTCAGTCTTTTCCTCTGTTTCATCCAATTTATCCGAACTCTTTTTCTGAAATCATTCCTGCTGTCATTTTTCTCCAGTTGTATTTTAACTTAAATTCTTTTTACCGTTTTGGTTTTGTTCTGTGAGTTTTGAGCTTTCCATACATTTTTTTCCAAGACTGTGCACCTGGAGCAGCATGGTGTACATCTAATCACCACTCAAAACCTGTGCTTATCCCCGGTACCAAGAATTGAACATTTTCTTTATTGTCTCCAAACTTCCAGCACTTCTCAAATTAGCATGTGTGCAACATTTGAAATTTTATTTATGAAAGGTCAGTATAATGGTTTCTTTGAATCAATTCCTTTCGTTCCATTTTAGTTATCTTTCTTACTTCACCCAGACTTTACTCCCTTGAATAAGGTAGATTATTCTGTGTATTACAAGATCAAACCATCTGCCTTACACTTGTTGATTTTTTTTCCTGAGTTGTCATTACCTCTGGGGTTTTCTTTTTGTGTACCTTTTTGATTTATATTTATTCTCTTAACCCATTCCCCCAAATACTTTTATAGCTCCATAACTTCTTTCCTTGGAGGACAGGGCTTTTTTTATTTGTCTGTTTTTACCCTGACAGCAGCATACATTGTTGGGAAGTAACTAAGTGGTTTGCCAACAGTTTTCTTCTCCCTGGCTTCTGATTTTGGCCCTTCTGGTATTTCAGATTGCAATCCTGAGTTCCACGTTCCCCTGTAAGCATCACTGTGCATCTCACCTATGCTCAGCTGGATTAATGAATATCAGACCTGTTATCTCTGCTGTTTTCCCCTAGGGTTCTGTGCAATGGAGTTACGAAATGGACAGCTTTGTTCCACAGTGCCCTTTTTTTCTCCCATTCCCTGGTTTGGTTTTTGTGGGTGTAAGAATGCATGTGTTGCAGTATTTGTCACAACTTGAAACCATTAGTGGTGGCAGAATCAGGTCTATAATATGCTGAGTTCACAAGTTTGTACACTCTCTTCTTACCTGCTCAGATGCTGGGCTCAGAACATGCTGCACTGTAGTTATCAGATAACATCAGCAGTGTTCTTCATATCTATGGCAAAGATGGAAAAGTTCAGCTGGCAGCCAAGAGTTTCTGTCTCTTCTGATCTTTTTTTCAGTACTCTGCCTGAAAAATACAAGCTCTCTTACAGTAGCTGGTGGTTGAACTGATTCAGAAAGAGTGGTTTGTGGAAGAGCTGCTGAGGTCCTGGATACAGTCACTAGCATGATGGCAGGCAATGTGATCCGCTCCCTCTGCTGTTACACTGCTTGCAAACTCCCTTTACCCAGATCTATGAGCACCACTGTCTGAATGCCTTCAGCTCCTTTTTGGGCTCTAATGCTAACAGCAGCACTCACTAAACCTTACCCTTGCTGGCATGGACCTTGAAAAAGAAAAGGAGAAAGTCTGATTCTTTTTTTTTTTTTCCTTTCTTTTTCTTTTTTCTTTTTCTTTTTCTTTTTCTTTTTCTTTTTCTTTTTCTTTTTCTTTTTCTTTTTCTTTTTCTTTTTCTTTTTCTTTTTCTTTTTCTTTTTCTTTTTCTTTTTCTTTTTTTTTTTTTTTTTTTTCCCCTGATCTCTCTGAAAGAGAAGCATGGATAAAAGCAAAGCTCTTTGTGACTGATTTTTTTCACTATCTACTTGAAAGACAGTGGGTCAGAATTAAGGCATTTTTGCTGCAGAGGAAATGTGTGGGATGTTGGCTGAGAGCCAGAAGCCACTAACATCCCTGTTGCACTAGGAATAGTTGAATGAAGTGGGTGTCAACCTCAGGAGAGCGGGCAGTGCTACCTACATCAGAGAAAAACCTCTTCATTGAGATTCAAGGAGTAAAAATATTGAATGGAGATAAACCAGTCTGAAGGACTGTTTTTTTTTGTTTTTTTTAAGGGATGTGCAAGAATCATCATCCAATGTGGAAGAACATTGCCTAAGGTCCTGTGTCTGTCAGGTCCCATTCCTTCTGCAGAATGAGAGATCCATGCAGTCACAGACTACTTTTGCAATTTGCAGGTTTCTTCATTTAGGTCTAATTTCTCAACACACAGAATGTGGAAATAACATCCAGAAGCTTTTAGCCAGTATTCCTCTCTACAGTTTTACAGTAGTTTCGGTTCTGTTTTGTTTTGTTTTCCCAAGAATAGGATAAACATCTTAAGTGTATCAAATGTGTATATCAAATATCGTTTATCCAGATGCTCACCATGCTTGTGTCCAATTGAATGTCCAAGAGAGGACAGAGTCATTTCTAGAGTTCCTTTGCACCACCAAATAATGAATCTAGAGAATCAAATTGACTTTTTTTCCCAACAGCATTTTTCTTGTTGTAATCTGCCCCAGATAAGAGTTATGCCACCTCACTGCCTTGGTACTCATAAGCCAGCTATGAGTTCTATCTGGTCTAAATATGATCATATTTTTCTTGAATGAAGTCCATCATCAGGACAACATGCCTGTGACAGAGTTTACTTTGCAGCTTCAAAAATATAAGTAAGCAGCTGATCTTTGTCTGAAGCTACAGAGCTGTTCTCAACATACAGATGGGAAAGGAGGTTCCCACCTGATTTGTGACATAGCAGAATTATTAGAAAGTGATATAATTGTTTTGTCAAACAAGGAAGAAGGGTAATGTTGCAAAAATGGAAGGAAGCATTTTGCCTGGGTGTTGGCACTGACTGAGGAAGTGGCTAGAGTACCACAAATGCTTGAAAAAGCCCATATCTTCAGACAGAAGTTGAAGGGAAGGTGAACAAATGACAGCTGTGCAAATGTAGCTGGTTACGTGGCAGTCATTGATTTTAGCTTTTGGATACAACTGTGCATGTTGACTCTAATGTCTGAGGTCAGAGAAATCTAGGGGATAAGGAACCCAAAATGACACCTAATAGGCATGAATTAAAAGAAAAAAAAGTGTATGAGTAGGATTTAGGAAAACAGGACCCTGACCTGGAGCAGGTCTACAAAAGAAGACAAGCTAATAATCAGCTTTGCTTCCATTACAGGTAATATATTTGTGTTGTCAATTTGCCTTTCAAATCCTGAGTTTATTATAACCTGTAACAGCACAACCTTGGTGCTAAAAAGTGTTTAAGGACAATTGGTCTTCAGTATCTTAGCTCTGGGACAGGAAGCACTGAAGCAACTAAATGCTGCCATCTCCCTTTGGCTTTCCTCTCCCTGCTGTGTTCAATCTGATCTTGAAATCCAGAGCCTCAGAGTGTTGTGGTAAAGTGTCAGTGGCCAACAGTCAGGAGCAGTCATCATCCCAGGACCCAGCGGTACTGCAGGCTGTGTACATACAGCGAGCATATGACTGCTACTCAAGTGGGATCCATCCATGGTACTCGGGGAGCAACAAAGGTAGGCTGAGTGAAGGGCAAGAGCACAGTGGGGCAACATTGGCCGGGGTAAAGGGCAGTGGTTTTAACCCACCCTGTTCCCACAGATGGAAAACTTATTTACATAGACCTTCCAGCAAGTAAGTAAGTTTTGCTGTTGCTCTGATTGAATGGATAACCTTTAAGAGATGTGAGCAATTTCTGGTTCATCTTAGTTGTTCGCAAAGTGAGGAGAAAAGGAAGGATGCAGAGTAGGTTTGGATGCAGTGTTGGAAGATGCTTACTTAGACTCTGCAAGAAAAGCAAGAAAAATGGCCTCAGAGGTAAAATGTTCAGGAAAATAGAAGAAAAGAATATAACCGAAATGTTATCTTCAGCTACCATGATAAACCTTCCTTTTTCCGAGATTCTTGGGTAGCAGGCAGCAAATTAGCAAACCCTCAAAATGAATTTTGAAAGTAACCACACTTTGTGCTCTGAGAGAAAAGTTTAAAATGTCTAACGTAGTTTTTGAAAGGAAAAGGAAAATGTGCCGGAGGGCTGAGAGTTCTTAAGACCAAGTTATAAGCCTTTGAAAATAGGATTTTATAATGGAAAAGCAGAGATCATTAACTATTGTAAGCACCTCTAAGAATGACACATCTATAGTAAATTACATTCAAATTAATATAAAACTGTAAAGATTCCCTGACAGCTTTGATTATGTAAGTTGATTTTAGTAGTTAAATGTTGACTTTCTATAATGCATTCTCCAAATATTATACTGAATGCTGCATCATATATAACAATTACCATGTCACAGTGCTATTTTGTGTAAATTAAATTATTGACAGCAATATAATTTTGTATTCACTTTATTATTTTGATTCATTTTTCTGTCAAAATATACAATGACTCTTCACTAGATTTAGAAACCAAAAAAACTCTTTAGATGGTGAAGTATTATTCTCCATACATTATTTTTCCTTAGCCTGTAATGAGGTTGGGGAGGAGAGAGAGAGAGAGAAGCAACATTTCATTCCTTCTCTGACATTATGTGTGTTTTCAGACACGTTGTCAACTTTAAATCACGTTACAATAAGGTGTGCTATTCAGAAGGCCTGCAAAGTCCAGATCAGCTCTGGTCAGCCCCTTCAGGCACACTGCAGTCTTGGTGGTTTTAGTGATGCTCCAACACAAGTGCTGAATCCAGCATGTAACACTGTGGGGGAGGGTGACTGACTTTGGGTAGAAAAATTCCCTCAATTTTGAGTAGTGGCAAAAAGCTTCAGAAAATGTTCATCTTCTCAGCTGTTCCAGACCAAGGATGTTGGGGAAAGCCTATTTTGCAAATTGTGATGGTGTTTAGTTGTGGCTTAGATACTGACAAGCTTTAGTCATGTCTGCATCTGCTCAGTACTAAAAAGCTAAGGTATGTTGGGTGAGGCTGAGAATCCTAGAAGTGGTTTCCAATGCTGGGGCCAGTGCGAGCTGGTTTGCTGGTATCCATACAGCTGTAGAGTAGCTCTTTCTTCAGTGAGGCTCTGCACCCCACGTAGTCCCCCGTGAGCCCTAAGCCTGAATATTATTTTTCAGATGCTCTTTGTGGTTGTCTTACTCAGCTGTGCTGAAGTGTGGAGTTGAAGAGGTAGAGAGGAAAGTTTGCAAGTTGGTGAGGATGAGATGAGGTGAGAAGTAAGAGGGGATGGCTAAATCCCCTCTGAGTTCACATGGATTTAGCAGCACTCTCCAAATACCTGGCAGTTCATTTGCATCTGCCAACCTGTAGCTTATATGTATACAAATATATTTGCTTTCTATGGCAGTACAAAATTGCAAAAGAACTTACCTGGTACAGATGGAACATACCTGGTCTTTGCACTTGCATTTAATTCAGTGTGAAATGTTATATGTCTGCAGCATATGCCAAATTCTCCTTTGTTTAGTTTTAAGGGGCAGGAGCCCAGAGAGATACTCGGCAGTCTCTAGGACTGAGAATAATGCTGAAACACAGTGTCAACTCTTTAGCCTTCTTCATTTTGCTTAGATTCCATGTGGTATGGCATGTTCAAGATCTGTAGGGTGGTGGCAGTAGTAGGTGTAAAGCTGGAAAAGGGTCTGTTTGCTTGAAGCTTACCTGTTTTTCTATTAGATTGTCTGATTTAAAATAAAATAAAATAAATTTAAAAAGTGTTGCAACTCTGTCAAGTTTACCCTCCTAAAATATTGTTGTGGATGCATTTTCTGTTGGCAAACTGAATGTATTAGCAGTTATTGCAGAGGCAACCATGGAGTTCCATGTTAGCATGATGGCCTGTGTTGAGCTGATTTATAAAATTCCAGAAAGTCCTCAATGGATGGAAGAATCATTTCCTTCTAGCTTCTTGTCTTAACATTTAGCAGCCTTCCTGCCTTTGATCTTTTAACTTGCAGCTAAAGATCTTTTCCCTATGTCTTTCTGCATATAATTTAACATATCTTTCTTTGTATGAAGCAGTTTCACACATGAATGCGTGTACAGCAGAATGGCTTTACTAGAACCTGCTTCTCTTCAGAGCAGACAAATATACTTGGGTCGTCTTCTGGCACATGCTCAAAATGCTAAGCTATAATGCTGAATTTCTCATTTGGCCTCCTTTCTTGTTTGGTTTGCCAATGTGGGAGTTAATCATATAAACACAGAAATACAGAGTACAGGGGAAAATGCATTCTGTTTTGTCCTCTTCATATAGCTCTGGATCCTGTTGGCTGTGCTAATGTATTGCTTGCAACAGTTTAAATGACCGTGGTGATGAGGAACAGGTGGTGATGAGGAGTTAATGTGAGAGGACATGGAGAAATAACATTGCACCATAGGAAGTTGTTCCTCCCAGCATTTTTCTGTGCTAGCCTATTCAAAGTGAGACTCTGTAACTATATCCTGTGACTGCACTAGAACATACAACAGCATTGAGTTCAAGTGCTAAACAAGTATATATCCTGTTTCAGCTAATTCTAGCATCTGAGATTCTAGGTGGCAGTCATTCCCCTTGGCATGTAAGTGCCCAAACACCGTGATGAAGAGTTAGGCCTTGTTAGGACCCCGTGCTGCTAAGCTGTAAAGAGGAATTTTGCACAAAAGGATTTAAAGCTAAAACAGAGCAAACAAAAAGCCCTTAGCTAGTCAAGGTATCCTGAAAGTTGGGAAAGACAAACCTGCTGGGCAGGTATTCCCTAGCAGTGTAATTCTGACATTACTAGCCTGCCTTCTCCTCGATGTATCCTCTATTTGTTCAAAGAAAATCATCTGCTCCTCTCAGTTATTTCAAAGTAAAGTCACAAGAATAGCTTGTTCCCACTCTATTCCAAATATAGCTGTTGGCAGCGATTGCTGAGATAAGGGGGAAGGAAAAGGAACTACCAAGGAAGAGGAAAGACAGGAGGGGGAAGAGAGAAAAGGAGCTGAAAAGGTTGGACAATAGCGAGTAAAGAGAGAGATGGGAATGAGAGGAGAGGTGAAAGAGTACGGACAGTACATCTCAACAGAGAAAATAAATCAAAGATAGAAATAAACTCCAGCAGAAGAGGTGGGAGCAACCCAAATACAGAATAAAGACAGACCGTGCCCACCCTGAGGAGCTGTTTGAGTTTCAGCCTTGAAAAGTAACCAAACCTTAAATACAACCATGCCCAATTTTGACTTGCACTCAGATTGTAAGGGTTAGAGCATCAGAAAACTTATGCTAATTTACACTGCTTGAAGATCTGGTCCTAGAAATTTTAAAGCAAAACAAGTTGCTTATTTTAATCTCTTGTGGGATTTTCAAAAAATTGTCTGCTCCAAAAAAAACCTTGGTTGGCAGTTTCAGACAGAAAGCCATCCACTGGGTAAATGTGCTGGCGCTGAACCTCAGCGCTCTTCTCAGAAGTCTGCAGTCAGGATGGTCTTCTGGTGAGACTTGAGCATCTAGGGATGCCCTCGGGAGCAGGAAACAAATGATGATAAAAACTCAGGAAAAGTCAGAACCACCCTCAGACTGATTTACCCAGAGCAAAGAGATGAGGGGTTTCGAGGCTCACGGCAGACTGGTTTAAGACTAAGGCAACAAAGACATGAGAATAAATGGAAACAGGTTGTGAAAAACAGCACACAGGGCAAACACAAAGGAGTCCCTGGCAATCCAGAAATCCAGTGAATGGCTCTGGCTTCCCTGGAGGGTTGGGAAGTTTCTGAGAAACATTCCCCAGAGCTGCTCTGCTTCTCTTCTCAGAAGACTGGTTGGAAAATGGTGTTAGAGTTCCTTCCCTCCTGGTTTGCTGAAAAGAGATGTGATATATGACCGTATTCTTAGCTGAGATTAAGGAGCCTTACCCAGTTCCATTTCTTACAAACTGGGTTTATCTGGAAAGCCTGGACAAGCTTTCTGAGTGCTCAAATGCAGGGTAATAGGACCAGCAGAGCTGAAAGCATGACACTTGGCTACACTTCTCTTATTTCAGAACTTCAAGGAAGAAGGCTGCTCGTGTTAAGGGATGTGCTCTATCAGACTCTGGACTGAAGGACTAGTGCAGCTATTGAACAAGAGATATTTACGCAAAATAAGGGAGACATTAGAACAGGAAATACAAGAGTAAATGAAGCTGCTTTTGGAAGACGGGGCTGGAAAGCAAAGCTTAGCAGTCAGACTATTGCTATTCAGAGACAAAGCCATCATTATTTTGGGAGTCTTGTCAAGTGGATGGTATGTTGTATTAGCTATATCTGTCCTCCCTGTTATGAGATGCAACTTCTTTTGTTGTTGTTTTCAAGGCAAGCATCATACAGAGCTGCTATTTTATCTGCTCAGCTTATACACACGTGTAGGAGTAGTCATCTTTGGGCCCAGAGTGGTGTGCAGTTTGCAGACAACCTTCTTGGCTGGGTGGCATGGTTGGTGCCAGGCTCCTGGGCAGTGAGAGATCCTGCAGGTGGCAGTGAGTAGAGTGCCCTCCTGGCTGCTGCCCTGTGCTCCCAGCCCCACAGGACAGGCTGTGGAGGGCCACTGAGCTGGGATGCCCCCTCCGTGGTGTGTTCCCACTGCCTCTCTGGGGCACTTGGTGTCTGACCTTAATTCTATGGGGGGAGAGAGAGGTTGTAGCCTACGGGATTGTAACAATCCGGCAGCCCTGCTGCCCTGACAGTGGGATCTGTGACCCATCCAGGCTGTGTTTTGTGTTTCCACAGACAGCATATCCGTGGTGCAAAGCTCTGGAGAGGAGTTTCACGGCGAAACATCATGAGCATTGACCTAAGACGCAGCTTTCTGCTCCGCAGGCCGAGTGCTCTGGAGCTCCGGCTTGCCTGCTCCCAGGAGAGGGCAGTGGAGACGCACACGCTCCATGCCGCGGCCGACAGGGCTGCGCGAGGTGAGCAGAGACAGGAGTACAGATTTAATAACGTATCCTTGCAAGCGCGTACAGGAATATCCAGGAAGTGTTCTGCGTGTTTAATAACGAGAATGAGTTGTCTGTAAACAAAAATAGATTTGGGGTGACTAAGATTACGGTTGCTTTTATTTGACTGGAAGTTTTCTCTGTTACGTTATGTGTATTTGTTTATGGCCACACGCAGTTCTGTTAGTAACTTGCTTATTCCGCACAAGTTTGTTTAATTTCTGTAGCCTGAATTAGAAAATGTTACTGATATTTAAATAACCATTTGGGATGCTGCTACGACTCTCCTGTGCCAAATCCTCACAATAAAGTCATTTACTTATTTCGCATTTACAGGCATGCATCCTAAGACAACAAGGAGCCTTGGCTGAAAACAGAAGAGTGTGGTTTTAAGGTACTGTAATTAAGGGTAGACTGGGATGCCTCCTCCTCTGCTCCACAACCACCCCCTTCCCTCAGCACGCCAGTACTCAGGCAGCTAGCTGCTTTCTGTAGGCTCACATTGCCCCCAGGTTTCCCTGGCTGGGTGCTGGGCTTCAGTGACCAGCCACTATGGGCTGAGAGCCGGTATCACCTCTGTGGTAAGTGGCTTTTGACTGGGAATCCAGCAGACAGCCCTGGCAAAATAAAGCGTTAGCAAACAAGTATTTCTTCCTGTGAGGACATGCCAGACCAATCTACGCTCATTGAAAGAGGGCAAATTTGTGAAACTTTGAAATACGGCTTCAGAGACAAGAACTTCTCTTTTATGTGAAACGTTAAAAACAAACAAACAAACAAAACCAAAACAGCAAAAAAAAACCCAAAAACAACACCACCAAAAAAAAACAAACAAAAAAAACACCACCAAAACCAGCCTGCACCACAACAAAAGCTACACCCACAACCCCCACCCAGAATCCAGCACAAACCTAGGACAGACTTTCCTCGCTGTCATCAGAAGACAGGGTCACTCACCTCTGATTGAGGAGAGAGACCCAGCTCCCAGCTGAGCTGAGACCATGCTAACATCCCCTAAAGCAGCGAGGTGCACAGTGGAAGTGGCAGGATGTGTTTTCCAAGCAGACCTACTGGTATCACTGTTGTTGGCGCAGGAGGTCAGATGAGTTTTGCAACAAAGGCATAGCAACCCCCTGGAGCAACACAAACGTGTGAAGTTAAACTGGTTAAATGGTGCTGCCAGTTCCTGCAGATGATCTGCCTTTTCTTCCTCAGCCACTCTCAAGCTCAGGTGCAGCAACAAAGACAATGTCTCAGGTACCTGCAGTAGAGAAGTGCAAGAAAGTGTACCCAGTGCAACATCAGCTAACACCTTGTTAAAAGAGCGAGTACAGAAAATCTGGGGTCAGCAGGGGGGATGTTTCAAAGAAATTGGGAATGAAGAAGTTCAGCCCTTCAGCTCTGAACTCTAGTCAGTGCTATATCCAGTCAGGCATGTCACACAGGTACCGGGAGAAAGCAGGACCACTCCATGTAACAGTAAACCTTCTGTCCTTTGGAGAGTCCCAAAATGGAAGGTTCCCAAACAAAATCAGTGTGCATTTCTGTGTTCGTTGCCAATTTACTGCTGAATGATCTGAAGTCAATTAGTGAAAATACCTTGACTGGCTTCAGAGGAGGGGGCTGCAAATCGAGTAGTTTGCCTTTGGAAGCTGCAGGGTCCAGGGAGAATCCAGAGGCTTGCACGCACACGGGGCCACTGAAGTGCAGCTTCTCACTCAGTGCGAGTGGGGCTTTGGCAATTTACACCAACAATCTGTCCGTCATATGAAACCACGTGGCTTGTAGGAACCACAGGAATCAGTTGGATTTTTTGCGTGTAAGTCTCATTGACGTCAGTGTGAGCTGGACGGCCTACCCCTGGAGTCTGGTATAATCAGCCAAATGAGGATCAAAGGCACAAAACACATGCGGAGCACTACAGCGCAAATATCTGAAAAAGGGACCAGAAACATTTGAGTTTCATTTGTCAACATCTTCCTGAAGACTGAGCACTATGTTTCCATCTTGCCTTGCACCACTAGATCCTTCTGCCTCCAGACAAAGCTCCCACTGAGAGAAGACAAGCAACTTGGTTGTCCACGTAAAGGCTGGACATCAGACACAGTTTACCCCATCCTTAGGAAGGCTCTTAAAACTACCCACCAACATCAACTAGCAGCAGTATTCCTTATTCATGTCAGTCTTTGAATCCTTGCCAAGGCGGAAGAATGTTACATTTGCCATGTTAGCTGAGCTACGGGAAGGTTAAAGCAGGATGCAGAACCTTGCTTCTTCTTTGTCTGAGTGTTATCAGTGGGCACAGAGGATGCAATAGAGGAAGATGCTGTCTTGTATCACTAAGACCTGCAGCTCACACCTCCGCCATGTTTTTGAGTACAGAGGATGCTCTGTGTAGGGCTGTGTGTTTCTCAGATTAATGTAAAGTCACCTGTCCCCCTGCACAACAGATTCCAATATTTTGTTCTTTCATAGTAGTGATGAAGCCAATTATAGCTCAGCTGTAATGGAAAGGTACAATACAATTGCTCCTACTTCTCAGTCACATTTCCCAGAACCTGTCTCTCTCTCTCTGTCTCTCCGTCACAATTTAACTTTTAAATTGAGATTGTGTTTTTTAAACGAAAATATCTAGAATCCTACTGAAATGGAACATGAGCTTTCTTTCAGCTAAGTCTCACGTGCCAAACTGTATTGGCTGTACGTTAAGTGCTAGAAAGAACTGGTAACAAAATCCTTGTAAATTAACATATACAAAAAAAAAACCACCAAGTATTATATATCTCCTAATTGCTGTGTGCACTTCCCAGATCAGGAATAGGAAAATATCTAGAGTTATGCCTGTAGTTCCTTAGAAAGCATGACAAATGGCCCTGAAATTTGACTTTTTTAGCTACGCTCCTGTCTTGCCTGGGTTCTGCAGCGACTGGAGAAGCACCGAAACTGGAACATCACCAAAGGCACCGAGCAACTGAGACAGCCTTTCTCAGCTGGGCGCAAGGTGCTGCAGGAATGGAGCGGAGCCTGTGAGGCAGATGACAGCATTTGAGACCATCACAGAGGTAAGTCCGCACTCCATAGAGACACCTGAGTGGATGCTGTAATAGATTCAAACCCGCAAATACTGCAAGCTGCAGTTAAAAATGCAAGGCGGAAGTTGGTTTAGCCTTTCAGTGTGTGCTTTGGCTTGTTGCTCTGGAGGAGGAGTGTGCTTTTGTGGCATCTCGTATGTGGCTGCGTCTTAGTGCTGCTTGGGTTGTTGATGTTTTATATTCCTGCATGCCTCCGACAAGGGGCCTTGCATGCTGCTGATCATATGGGAGAGTTGTTTTCCTGAAAGTGGGAATAAACAGTCAGGAGATGAAATATTCCCAAGTAATGAGATTAGTGGTGAGAACGTAACTGGGATGTGGCTTTCAACAATAATTACATCTGACACCCTCATCAGCAAGAAGATGTAGGGGCTGCGAGCTCTGAGCTTGGGAACAGCGTATGAAAGACTGGCTTCTCTTGGGAAGGGAGGCACAGGGGAGGTTATTTTTAGCACTCGGGAAAAAAAGCAAGAAAAAAAAGAGCAAGGATTTAAGCGCTCTTTGGTTTGATCCCCTTATTATGGAAGAGGTCGTACAGAAAGAGGTGGTGTGCAAAGAAAATAAGGAACGGGAGCGGAAACGGCGCCGGCGACGGGGCAGCGGCTACGCTGAATGGCGGGGGCTGGTGGAGGACAGAGAGGAGAGGGAGCGAAGTCCGAGCGGGAGAACCGCGCCGCGGTGCCGCGGGCAGGGCGGGCGGGAGCTGCTGTCCTCGCCCGGCAGCCGCGGGGCAGGTGCGGTGCGCTCCGCCGTCGGGGCCGCGCTGCAGTTGGCTCCGGTTCCACGGCGAGGCGCTGAGCCGGGCGCCGGCGGGCCAGGGGGGCTCCGGGAGGAGCTGGGTGCCCCCGCCGCCCCCGGCCCGCCCCGGCCCCGCCGAGGAGCTCTCGTCGGTCGGCAGCCGGCGCTGCACCGCGTTCGCGGCGGTATTTATAGATCAGACACTTTCCAAAAAAGCAGCGCCGCGCCCGCCGCGCTCGGCGGCTCTTTTCCATCCGTAAGTGAGAGAGGAAAAAAAAGGGAAAAAAAATCAAAAGCGAAAAGGAGAAGCGGGGCTCTGCGAGCGCGGCGCTTTCCTGACCCGCCGCTCTGCGGTCACAGGCGGCCAAGAAAGTGAGCGGGGTCCGGCGGGGCGGCCCCGGGACCTCCTCTGCTTTCCGAGCTTTAATTTTTCCGGAACGAGCCCTAAAAAGGGCAGCGGGGCGGGGCCGGATCTTCGCCTTTTTAGGACAAGGGCCCCGCCACCGGAATACCCCCTCGGCGGCGGCGGGCGGAGGGGCGCTGCCGGCGCGGCGGCGGCCCCCGGGGGGTCGCGCGGGGCCGGGGCGGGCCGGGGCCGCCTCCGCGGGGATCGGGGCGCGGGGGGCCGGGGCGGGCGCGGGGCGGCGGGGCCGCACGCGGGCGCCCACGTGACCGCCGGGCCCCGTTCCTCAGTCCTTATATGGGCAGTGACGTCCCGGGCATTCAGGGGGCCCCCATAAATAGTTACCGCCAGACTTGTCCTCCAGCGCGAGCTGCGGCGGGAGCGCGGCTCTCCCGGGGCACCGCCGCGACGGGGCGGCCGCCCGCCCGCACATGCCAGCTCCGCGCCGGCTCCCCGCGATCCCCCCGCGTCGGTAGCGGGAGGCAGGGGAGAGCCCCGTCCCCGCCCCGAGCGCCCGCCGCCGCCGCCGCCCGGGAGCGCGGCTCCCCGGGCCGCCCGCCGCCCCCATGATGACCGCTAAGGCGGCGGACAAGATCCCGGTGCCCCTCGGCGGGTTCCCGCACCAGCTGCCCGAGGGCATCTACCCCGCGGACGACATCTCCGCCGCGCTGCCGACTTCGGTCGCGATCTTCCCCAATGCCGACCCCGCGGGGCCGTTCGACCAGATGAGCGGCGTGGCCGCAGGTAAGCGGAGCCGCGCGGCCGCGCAGGTGCGGGGCGGCGAGGCCGGGGCGGCGGGCGGCTGCGGGGGCGGGCGGGGGCGGCGGCAGCCCGGGGCTCGTCCGGCCGGGGTCTCTCGGGGCGCCGCTCGGGGGAAGAGGCCGGGGCGCGGACACGTGCGCGCCGCAGCCCCGCGCCCCCCACCCCCGGGCGGCTGCCGGGGCCGGGGCCGGGGAGGCTCGCGGTACTGACCGGAGCCTCGCCTCGCCCCCCAGACGGCATGCTCGGCGTGGACATGGGCGACAAGCGGGCCCTGGAGCTCCCCTACGGCGGCGGCTTCGCGCCCGGCGCCCCGACCTCCCGCAACCAGACCTTCACCTACATGGGCAAGTTCTCCATCGACCCGCAGTACCCCGGCGCCGGCTGCTACCCCGAGGGCATCATCAACATCGTGAGCGCGGGCATCCTGCAGGGGGTCAGCGCGCCCGCCTCCGCCGCCTCCGCCGCCTCCTCCGCCGCCTCCTCCGCCTCCTCCTCGGCCACCGCCGCCTCCGCCGCCTCCCCCGGCGCGCTGCCCGGGGCGCTGGGCTGCGGCATGGCGCAGGGCCCGCCGGCCGAGCTGGAGCACCTCTACTCGCCGCCGCCGCCGCCCTACTCGGGCTGCGGGGAGCTGTACCCGCAGGACCCCTCCTCGGCCTTCCTGCCCGCCGCCGGCGGCGGGGCGCTGCCCTTCCCCCCGCCGCCCTCCTACCCCTCCCCGAAGGCGGCGGCGGCCGACGGCGGGCTCTTCACCGTCATCCCCGAGTACGGCGGCTTCTTCCCGCCGCCCCAGTGCCAGCGGGAGCTGCACGCCGGCCCCGACCGCAAGCCCTTCCCCTGCCCCCTCGACTCGCTCCGCGTCCCGCCGCCGCTCACGCCGCTCTCCACCATCCGCAACTTCACCATGGGGGCGGCCCCGGCGGGCGCCGCTCCCGGCTCTGCCCCCGGAGGCGGCGGCGGCGGCGGCGCTGGGGAGGGCGCGCGGCTGCCCGCGGGCGCCTACAGCCCGCACCACCTGCCGCTGCGGCCCATCCTGCGGCCCCGCAAGTACCCCAACCGGCCCAGCAAGACGCCGGTGCACGAGCGGCCCTACCCCTGCCCCGCCGAGGGCTGCGACCGCCGCTTCTCGCGCTCCGACGAGCTCACCCGGCACATCCGCATCCACACGGGCCACAAGCCCTTCCAGTGCCGCATCTGCATGCGCAACTTCAGCCGCAGCGACCACCTCACCACCCACATCCGCACGCACACCGGCGAGAAGCCCTTCGCCTGCGACTTCTGCGGCAGGAAGTTCGCCCGCTCCGACGAGAGGAAGCGGCACACCAAGATCCACCTGCGCCAGAAGGAGCGCAAGGGCGCGGGGACCGCCGCCGCCCCGCAGCCCGGAGCCGGCGGCAGCGGGGCCGCCCTGGGCCCCTGCGCGGCGCGGACGCGGACGCCCTGAGCCGGGCGCGGGGCGCGGGGGCGGTGCGGAGCCCCGGGGACGCGGGGTGCCGGGCCGGGCGGGGCCGACGGCTGTACATAGGGGCTGCGGCGGGAGGACGGATGCATGCGGTGCCGTCGTGGTGAGGTGTCCTTGGTGCCTTGTGTGGTGTGAGCCCGTACCCGGCTGCATGTGGGGGGTGCCTTACCGATCCGCTCCGACGACAGCGGCGACGCCGAGACCGGAAAGTTTGCCTTCCCTCCCTGGTTGTAGTATGGCTGTACATTTCTGCCTATTAATATTGGGATTTTTTTTTTTTTTAGAGACTATATTTTTGTACGCACTGGTTGGGGTCGTTTTATTTTTTGTCTTTTCGGTGACCGAAGAGTGTTGCGTCTGCGGGGGGGAGGGGGGAGGTAAGGGGGGGTTTGCGGGGGAAGGGCCCGGGCGGGACGAGCGCGCCCGACGGGCCCGGCCCGATCTGCGCCGCGGGGTGCGGGCGGCGGCACGGCCGTGTGCGGCCGCGGGCGGCAGCTGCGGGACGGGGCTCCCTCCCGCCGCTCTGTACATAGCCCTCCGACGGCAGGGTTGGCGCTCGCGGCGTTTATAAGCGACGACGAATAAATCTCTTAATTATGCCACGCTGACACCGTTATTTCCGTAGGTGCCTGCCGGGGGAGGGGGGCTCCCCGCCTGCCCCGGCCCCGCCGCGCCGAGCCGCGCTGCCGGCCGCGGGGATTCCCGTCGGAGGCGAGAGCCGCGCCGGCTGCGGTGGGAGCGGGCGGGCGGTGTGACTCAGCGCGGTGTTCCGCGGCACGGGGCGGCTGCCCCGAGTGGGCTCCGGCACAGCGAGCCCGGGGTTGCTCGGGCCGCCCCCAGCCCGAGCCGGGCTTTCCCCTGCACATCGGCCTTGCCGCGACACCGCTTTTCTTTCCTTTTTCTTTTTTCTTTTTTTTTCCCTTCCTCTTCTTTCTTTTTACTTTTCTCTCTCTGTCTCTCTCTGTCTCTCCTTTTTTTTTTTTTTTTCTTTAACCTTCTGTAAGTTATTTTTGAGGATGCTGACCCGGCCGGGGCTGTTGGTGGTGCGGGGCTGCGCTCTGGAGCCTGGGACAGCTGCAAGCAGCCCAGCACTGTGGTGAGCGCTGGCACAGACTTGGCACGGCTGTTCCGACTGAAGCCACCGGCCGCCCGCTGCCTGCCTTTTCCATTGAAACTTCCTGCTACGGGTGCTGGCTCTTAGAGCAGCTGCTCTTCAGACCTGGAAGTGAAACAGGTCTCCAAAGCTGGGCACAAAGAAGCTGAGGAGCGGGGCTAGCACTGAGCCCTTCTACTCAGCACCCTGCCACCCTCCTCGCACAGCTGTCGTGAGGTTTTGCCTCCCCTCATCTTAGTGGGGGCAACTTTACCGCCTGGCCCCACACGTTCCCGGGCTCCTGAAGGGACAGCAGCCGGCTGCCGGAGAGGTGGCACACGGTATGTCTCAGCCGTGGAGCGCAACCTCACAAAGTCGTGGTGTCCCCAGTCGGCATCACTGGGCTGCAGTGCTGGAAGGCAGATGGGCAACTCGGCTCCTCCAGGCACTGCCACAGCCTTGGATAACCACGGATTGCTCACAGCCGGAGCGTCGTGCACCAGCTCAAACTCTCAGCTACTCAAGCGCACAAACCAAGGCTTTGCTTGTGGCCTCTGAACTACTGAGTGCAGCCCTGCTGCAACATCAGGACCCCAGCAAAGAGCAGAACACAGCACAGAAATTGTAAGTGAACTGCATTAATTTCTCTGCCAGTAGCTAGCATACAGCTGCGAGAAACTTTACACCGTGTAACAGTGTCAGCAGCCTTAAACCTGTGCCTTTGCTTTACAGCAACAATTGGCTTCACAAGCTGCAGTACCACGCGTGTCTGGATGTGTCTACAGGGCCACGAACTCAGATGTAGGCACTGCCCATCAAAGAACGGCTGAATGCACCATTTGGGCTGCCAGGAAAAAGAAACTCGTGTTACTACACCTGGTTCAACGCTGTCACACTTGTGGAGGAAAGTAATGACTGGTTGGTGGTGAGATATCCCGTATTTATTCCGTAACTCAGCAATAACAGTGACTTTGCTGTTGTGAAAACACAATAAACAGACTGCAGAGAGAAGGAACAGCTTTACAAACTCAAACCTTCTGCTTACAGGTATCCAGAACACGCGAAGTAAGTTTCAATCATTGAACAAGCAAGAAGTTAAGCAAAGAGGCTTTTCTTTAATGCATCTCAGGTTCTCTTTGCTATTTTTCCTGAAGCAATGCCTTTAATACTTCCATGCTAACACCGCCAGTTAAAAAACAAAATGGTTTTGTCATAACTGTTAACAGTGCTCTACAGTGTAAGGGATCACACCGTCCTCTGTGCATTGAAGTCCTGTCCCATCACATACCAAGGTCTTACACATGGAGAAAAGATAAAAAGCAACAAGAGAGACCTAAGGGGAGGACAGAGAGATGAGATACAGAACCGAAACGCTCTTTGTTGCAGTTTGTTTTTCCAGTACCGCTGTTTGCATGCGGCACGCTGTCTTTGTGGGCTTCTGGAAAAGGATGACAGTCTTCATTAGTGCTGGAGTGAGTGAGAAACACAGGCCGTGCCATTCCGAGGCACTGCATTACAGTTAATGACTACGCTTGATAGCGAATTGTTGCACATTAACTAATGCTAAGCTGCAGGGGAATTCCAGGAAAAACAGGTAAGCCCGCTGCAGGGACATCAGATGCTCCACAGTGCTGTAAGAATAAATGGAAATTGACCAAAATAATTTCCACCAATTTCTGTATGCATAATGCTGATGGTGTTTTACATTCATTCTCTCTTCTTGCCCACCCCCCCAATTCAAAAAGTGAGGCTGTATCAAAATCACTTAAAAATTCACCCATCCAAGCAACCGTACAGGAAAAACAAGTCTGCTTTTATAAATACACAAAGAAACACGAAGGCTGGTTGTGGGACAGTTTCCGGAGCAGGCTGGTAACATCCCTTAGGAAGTGGGTTTGTGTTCAAATTCCCACACGGTGACCCAGGCTGGACCCGCAGCACGGTGTGCTCAGCCAGCAGAGGCACCAGGTCATTCCCTGCAGCACAGACAGGTACGTCACCTCTAGGAAAAGTTTCTCCCGTTAGAAAGATCGCATCCCCTGCTGAGGACACGCTGGATCTCAAGGCTGCTTACAGCACAGCAAGGCAAAATGCACCGCGTCTCTTCTACGCTATGTTTATTTAAAAGCCTTATGAAAAAGTAATCTTTATAAATAGTATAAAGGGCGAAACTACAAGGCTTCCAAAGCTCAGTGTTCACTTGTCCATATAAAAACACAGACTGCTTTTAGAGGAGTTATCAGGTCAAATCCTATCTGAACCTAGGGTATGCGTACAGACGGATATATGTATCTATAGGTTATAGGCAAGTGAGTAGTGTCGCACAGCAGCATCCATGGGACAGCAGCGATCTTCTCTAAAGATGCCCACAGCTTGCGCTCCCCTCAGCCGCTGCTATATGAGAACTTCCAAGCAGAGTTAATTAGCAGCTGCGAGTCTCCTCCCGGCTGAGGGAACATGCATAGGAACGCTCTGTAACTTCAGTTCTAATAGCTGGATCTCATTCGTAACGCCGAGGAGAACTGTTATATGGTAATTCGGGACCCGACACCGTCCCTCGGGAGGGGAACTCGCTTCACTCCCACCCTACGCACACACCGTGTATCCGCGGAGCGCTGCCCGCCCCGAGAGCTGCCCAGGGCTGGGACTTGGACGGTTCGGTCCATCTCTAGCACAGCCCGTCCCGAAGCCGCCGTGGGAAGGCGGTGCGGAACTCCCAGCAGCCCGGGGGCGGGGGTGGCGGCCCCGGGAGGGTTCTTATTGCGTTCGCTCTGCTGGAGCCCGACCACCCCCTTCCACCGAAGCCCGGCGGCGCACGCAGGGCGCTGCTTTTTCGTATTGTTCCGAACGCTCGGTCGAGTAGAACCGGCCCGCGCCACTCCTCCGGCAGCGCACGTCAGCCACGAGAAATAAACACACCGTCACTTTATTGCCCCGAGCGGTCCTCGGCCTTCCGAGCAGCCCGTGCCGGCGGCCTTTCCCCCGGCGTGAGCGACGCGATCCGAGCGGAGGGCCGAGCGGCGGCCCGGGGCGCCGTCCTTTCGCGGCGGGGCCGGGCGGGGCTCCCCGCTCCCACGTCCGCCTCCCTCGCGGCCGGGCGCTCCGCAGCGTTCCCTCCGGTCCCGAGGGTCGGCGCCGCCTCAGGGGCAGACGCGGGGCCCCGGGTAGGGCTCTCCCCCGCACCAGAAGTCGGCGGCCGGCGCGGTCTCCAGCAGCCACACCTCCCTGGGCAGCGCGGGCTCGGCGCCGGCCGGCGGCCCCTCCAGCAGGCGGTAGTAGTGGCAGTCCCGGCCGTGCTCGGGGTCGTAGGGCGGCGCCAGGATGTCGAGGAAGGCGGCGGGGCCCTCCACCGCGTCGATCTGGTGCAGGTTGTCGCTGTGCGGCGAGAGCAGGCAGGGCGGCGAGGCGGGCGTGTAGTGCTGCCGGGAGCGCAGCAGGGCGCGCAGGCACGGCCCCGGGGCCGGAGGCGGCGGCGGGCCGGCGGCGGCGGGCAGCGCGTCCATGCAGGCGATGCGCAGCGTGCCGTACAGCACCTTCAGCATGCCGTTCATCCCCGGGTGGTCGTGCAGCGGGATGCAGGCGCCGCCGCGCAGCAGGAACACGCCCATGCTGAAGCTCTCGGTCTCGCAGATGTGCATGTAGCTGACGGGCGGTACCGCGCCGGCCCGCGAGCACCCCGTGCCCCCCGCCGCCGCCGGCCCCTGCGGCGCCAAGTGCAGGTCCTCGGCGCGCACCTCGTCCAGCAGCTGCTGCAGCCGGTGCAGGTTCTCCCCGAAGGCCGGTCCCGCGGGGCTGCGGAAGGTGATGCGCGCCTGCCGCGCCACCCGCTGGATCAGGGAGGCCATGTTGTCCCGGGGCATGGCGGCTCCCGGCCCGCTCCGCTCCGGCCCGGCCCCGCGCCAGGCGCCGCCGTCGCTTCCTCCCGCCGCTTCCTTCCGCGGCCGCCCCGACGCGCAGGCGCGGCCCGCTCCGCCGTGCACCACGGGGCTCGTAGTCCGCCGCCCGCCGTCCTTACGCTTCCGCCGCCCCCGCGCCGCGTTTCTGCCCGCCGCCCTTCGGACGGCTCGGGGGCGGCCCCGGTTACGGCGGCGGCGAGGGCGGCTGGGGCGGGAGGAGGACTGCGGCGGGAGGAGGACTACGGCTCCCGGCGGCGCTGGCGCGAGGGGGCGGCTCTGCCGGAGGCCGCGCTCCGCGGGCGGCGCGCGGGGGGTCGCGGGGTCGGGAGGCGGCGTGAGGGGCGGCCGCCATCTTGGGGCGGGGGTGCGCGGGGCGCTGAGGGCCGTCCCCGTTCCCTCCGGGACCTCCGGACCGACGGCGGCCGGTCAGAACGGCTTCAAAGTTAGAAAACTGCGCTCTGATCGCGGGAACGTGCGGCCTCGTGCCGCATCGAGTCCCGTTCCTTGAGCGGGTGTCGGGCGCCCGTGGGCACAGCAAGTAACGGTTCTGACCAGCGGCTGGGTAGGGCTCCGGGGGCTGCTGCCGCTGAGCCCAGTAACTTCGTTTAAAAGCAGTACGAACAGGTGTGTTTTCCCGGTTACAGAGTTCTTTAGATGTGCATTACACTTAAGAAAGATGTGTGTGGCCTTGCAGTATTACACACCGCATTCATACATGAGTCAGAAGTACAGCAGGCTGGTGATGGCCCGCTGAGGGCTGGAGTGCAGGTGCTGCTAACAAGGGTTAGTGATGTGGAGCCCTCTTAACAAACCTATTTCCCGCTTTTTATACATAAGCGATGCACAGAATGCAAATTTAGGTCATGGTGTAATTGATTCTCCTCAGAATGCTCAGTCGAGTTGCTAGTTTTGAGTTCCACCCGAACCCATAGGCAAAGTGGCTCTCAGCCTGTTCTGACACAGGTACTTCAAAAGCATTTCTCTTTCCAGTGCCAGTGTTGGAGAGTGTTTCTTCACCTGGCAGGACACCCGGGACAAGGGGGCAGAGATCTGTGCTTTGGGGTGAGCGGCAGTCAGCCTTTAGTAGCCCATTGGCCCTGGGTATTGGAGGGAACTGCTGGGGACGGTCACAGCCTCCATGCTGCCATGTTGGCTGATGCACAGGGTACTGTCAGACACTGAGAGCTTTGCAAGCCTCAGTGTTTAGTCTACTTTTCTGTTCAGCCCCCTGTGCAGGGTCTGTCAGTTTAATCATGGAGGTATGGGCTGGAATTTTTGGCAGTTATTGGTGATAATCGTATATCATCTCAGCATTGGCTTGGGTATCTATTTGTGTTCTCACTCAGAAGTTACATTTTATGCTTGGAAGTGATTGCTAAAATGCTTACTTTCCAACACTGGTTCTTTTTCTGTGCAGCACAAAAATAATCTGTTTTGTGGAAGCAGAAATGCTTGGTAGTAGTAGGACTTTGTGCGCTTGCCTAACACGCCATTGCAAGGACAGTCAGCATGGAAAAGCAGGACTTCGAGCTCTGCATCTTTGCTGGGTCTTACCTTGCTGGGTGACATGAGGTGAGTTACTGGACCCTTTGTGCTTATCACTCTGTAAACCATGAATCACCTGTGCACAAGGATGTTTATTAAGATTCTAAAAGATCTTAAGAATATCTTCATGCAAATGTTCCTGGTGCCATATTACGTTGGTGACAAGCTTTATGTTTTGCATAAGCTACAATCCGCAGTGTTTTTAACTACTGCATTGGTTTGATGTGGACAAAAATATGCCTTTGGCACTTAACGTTCCAGCTAAATGTTACATCACACCCACATTTTTCAGTTCAGTGATATATAGGAAAAAAAAACAACACAAAAAACCCATGCAAAACAACCAACACTGAAAAGCAAGTTGTCCAGCCAGCTAACAAATATATTGACCTTATTGTTATTTGAAAGATAATGTTCCTAGCTAACATCTGCCATCTTGAATGCATGGGAAGGAAAAAACCAACCACAGCGTAGTTGCTTGGCTGGGCTTTGAGACTACTTTGTATGGGTGATGCAATGACCAAAGTTCAACACAGTGGTTTTATGATAAAACCAGGTCAGGCTCAGGTTACAGTTTTGGCCTCCTGCTGTGTTTGTTGGTTTTTTCCTCTCATAGAGAGTGTATTCGGAACTGTTACATCTATTTTCTTTCCACCCCCTCTCCACCAGTTCTGAGCTCCTCTCCCTGCTACCTGAACTCTCCTGTGAAACTAGCAGTTTTTTAGCTTTTCGCTTCTCGGTTACTGTTATGTATTATAACTTCCTCCCTAATTTGTGAAGTATCCCCTACTCATTTTCACTTTCTTCTAGGAGCTGCTTCCCAGGGCCTCTTGATTTGGTTTGAGCAGTTAGAATTACCTGTAATCGTTGGTAAACCAAGAGTCCCAAATGGAGAACAATGACAAGTGTCCACCTAGAAGGTCAGTGGTTGGCTGTTAGCGCGTTGTGTCACGGTGCTGGAGTATTTCACAAGGTGTACAACTTGGTGAGGCAGTGCAGAAACCATCCTCTGTCATCACATTGCCAGTGACTGCAGAGGTGTATTCACATAGGACGAAAGAGAAGACTGTGTCTAAGAGGTTTTCACACTGTTTGTGCCACTCGTTATGCAAGGGTATAATTGTTTTATAAAGCTACCACCAGTCAGAGAGAGAAATACAAATATTAGGCAAATATGATTATGATGAGAACAAGACTGGAAAGAGTGAAGACAAACATGTCTGTAATATTTGCTGTTTCTCCAGTAATAATGGCTTACGTAAAAGAAAGTTGGTTATCAGTTATTTATCAGAGAATTTGTAAGTCAGTAGAAGAGCAAAGGAGCGCTCCATGTAACCGTACTGAAATCAGGAGGGGAGTTGGGTTCATGTAGATACCAAACTTTAAGCAGGTCTGGGTAACATTAGACTCTCACTCACTTCTACCACTTCTTTACTGACTCCTATCCCGTATTTCATTTATTCTGTTAAACACACAATTCACACCTTGCTGTAACGCTTCATTTGTTGTAGCCTGTCAGTGAAATACACTATTTCTGTATAAGATACATCATCAATGCATTTTATTGACAAGTTGCTACTGAGCAGCTTGGAGATGTTGGAGTGACTCAGAGTAGGGAAGGCTGTGCGGCGTGCTACTCCCTGTGTATGAATCTGCAGAAATAATAAGCCTTATTCTGATCTTCTGCGCAGAGCTCCTCTGATTTCAAGGGTTCCACTGGAGCCAATCAGATCCATGCTGATGTCCTTGGCTACATTTAGGTTAGATTGTAATGACTGGAGGTGTGAAGTTGTGGCCTCATTTCTTCTGAACTCTCTGACTGTCTAGGACCAATCCTGCCTAGGAGGAAGGAGACATTTACAGGTGTGGTTAGAAACTGCTTTCCCTTCTGGTGTTATTTGCAGGAAGACATCTCTGCCCAGAGCCATTTGTGTAGTGGCACTCTGCCTTCCTGCAGCAGTGGAGCTGCGGGGTACTTTCACTAGCTGTATGCAGTCCTGGCAATTCAAAGAGGCAGGGGAAGAGGGAGAAATCTGCTCGTGGCTGTTTGTCGTGTATCTTTAGGGTTTCAAAAGATTATCTGTCTTGGGATGAATCTGACCTAGAAGTTGAACATTTAGAGTAAGTGCAAAGAATTTTGTTGAAGTGTCCATAACACCAAGCGTGCAGATACAGGCAGGAAGGTAGAAGATTCCTTCGATGGTGGCTTACATTAAAGAAGCCCACAGCTCAATTTGCAATTGTAATTCTGAGTCCAGAATTGTCATTCTTATTACCGTCATAACTTTCAAAAAGTATCTACAGAGGATGCATGGGTACTGTTTTCTGAAGAACTTAATTAGAAACAAATGGCAGTCACTAATTCTATTGGTTAAACTTTAAATGTACAGAATGCTGTGATTTGGACTATCACTTTTCATCTTTCAACTGACAGAAACAGGCAGGAGAGACACAGTTAAAAATGTTGCATTACTTTCTTAAAACAACTTGTGAATTCTTCATCGCATACCTTTATATATGATTGTATTAAAATAATTTCAGTATTATTTTTACATAAATGCATTCCAAAGCAGCAAAATGCGTGAGCTATGTATCATCTTACTGCTACGATTTACTATTAATTTGAGTGCTGTTTAAAACCTGTTGGGAAAGTTGGAATCTGTTTCCTGTGATATTTGGTGCAGAATGAAAGCCGTGCTTGGCTGTGGTCCTGATACTTTCCTAGCATGCAGGGCTTATCTCCTGTGTGGAAGATCCTCCTTTCAAGCTGGGGCCGTGCAGTGTGGGTGAAGCTGCAGCAAAGTGGAGCATCGTCACCCGCTGTGTTGTGGCAGATGGGGCACAGCGTGACACCTGCTGCAGGAGCAGGGCTCAGTCTGCCGTTTTTGAAACCACATCCCTGTCCATTCAGTTCTTTCACCAGCACTGGCTGCCAGATCCTTGAGGCTCCCCTGCCCGCTGTTACATCAGTGCTCCGCTTAGTTTTTTTCTCTTCCTGTGACTTTGTAGGAGAATCCCGAGGGTCCCATTTGGTTACACAGCGTGAGAGCAGAGGGTGGGAGAGAGCTTGCAAGGTCATCTCTGTTTGGAAGCAGTTCTCTTGGCCTTTAGCCCTCCCCTCAGCAGCTGACTTTCAAATGGCAGGAGAAGGCTGTGTTCATATGATCCAGCGGAAAGGCCCACACTGCATGCAGAGACTGCAGAGGCCTTGTCGTATGGCAGTGATGGGGAAAGTTGCTTTGCAAGGGAAGCCTTGTGTTCCAGTGCATGTCTGTTCCTCCCAGTATTACTACAGCACCGTGTTTACTTTTGCCTGTGTTGAGATAATATGCATTATTCGAGTGCTTTAGTATTAGTATAGGGTGTGATTCTGTGCCTATGAGCCTACTTCCAGCCTATGAGCTGGAAGTAGATAATTTACCAGCTATGGGGTCCCAGAGGGTGTTAAGTGTGGGTCTACCCCTGCTTGTGCTACAGGAGATAGTGATCACAGGACAGCTTTCCCCAGGGTTACTAGCAAGGCCTTAAGTAATCCTACATCTGTGGCTTAAAGAGTTACTGCTCTGCAGCTGAGTCACTGTAACCTGTTTGGTGCTCACCCACAGCCTTCCCTCAGCACCACAAAGCTCCAGCAGAGGCTATCTTTAAGCTAAGCCCTTCTGTTTCACAATCATGAGTGAGGACTGTACGGTCGTCACACAGGCGATAAGCAGTAAGTAACGTATGAAGCTGCAGTAACTTGATCACCCTTGGGTATACATCTGGGCTGTAACACATTGGTTTAAGAGTCTCTTTTCAGCGAGAGACTTTTTGTTGTTTCTTATTAACCTTTGAGATCAAATCAATCTTTGCAAAGGTCTCTACAGGGTTAATTGACAGTGCTAAATTTAAGAAGGAAAGAAAAAAGTCATATTTGAGGAACAGCCAAGGAATATTTTTTCTATTTTAAATAAGTAGTAGATTTATTTTTTTTTTCATGGAAGGGTTTAGTGGAAGGGAAAGAAGTGAGCGGTAAAATCTGGTGGGTAAGATACTTAGAGGGGTGGGGAAATTTCTTTCAATCTTTTCAGGTGTTGGTAGCATTTAGGTTGATCAGTCAGTTTTCCAGTTAAATCTATCTTTGTCCTGTAGATAAAGAGTCCGTGTTTAACTCCTTGAGACCTTGGGATGGGGGAAGGAAGTTCTGTGCAAGTATTTGAACAGGGGAGAAGTGGACTGAGGCGGGCAGAGGCGAAGGGCTGGGCCCCGTGGGGCTCTTAAAGCCACCCACACAACTGTATTGAGTCGTGGTCCTCAGCCAGGACTTGACTACTTGGAAGACGAAAGTCATACTTGGAGCATGTATGTGACCACATGCTCTTTTTCAGTTGCAGTAGTACACTTGTCAGTAACACACTGCTTTTGCACCATGCTACTTTACACATGTGTATCTACCTCGTATGGCTGAGGAAAAAATAAATGTTGACAGTGTATAAATGAAAATTAGTTCAGACAATTACTATCTTGATCTGACTTCAGCATTTTACAGCGTGCTGGCAAGTGTGTGTCAGATTTTTCCTAGGAAATTAGGATGCCTTCCAGCAGAAACTGATACATAAACTCAGCTTTTCCTGAGAAATAGCTTCCACTGTCCCCCATAGCAAAGGATTTGGAGTTTGCAGGATCAGGGCCTAACAACTTCACATCTTTCTTACTATTCTCTTCTTCTCTTTCTTTCTTCTCCAGGAAAAACAATACTCTGTCATGTCTCCATGTTAAAATGACTGGAAATTGAACGTAGGGGGATTTAGCATGTGATTACTTTTTTTAGATAGGATTTTCTTCACAGCTGAATTAGAGTGAGTCCTTTTTCTCCCAAGCCAGATGGTAAGTGATTCAGTACTTTTAGCGGTAGAAAAATGATTTGTTTTCATTCCCCAGTAGCTGGTGTGAATGTACTTTTCTTTATCTATCTACAGATTATGTAAACACGTTTTACCAGCATTTAGGTCCATACTTTACATGCCTAATCCTGCAAAGAGTCCTGTATATGCAATGCCCGGCACGTGCAATGGGTTGCCATTGCTTACGGAGAGCTGTTTGCATGAAACTTGAGGCATTGTTGTATCTGTGTTTGTATTTTTATGTGTACACTCAAGTTTATGGTGCTTCATGAAGATGCAAACTGAGCCATAAGCCCACAGAACAGTTGAGTGACTTTGTGCACTTCTTTCACCTAACAAAGTCTATGAGGATGGCTTTGATCTCTTTTGCTGCCTTTCTGCAATAGGTTCTTGGGGCTTCTGAGTGAAAGCTAGAAGCTTTAGCCTTGTTGTGGAGTGTTGGGGTGAGTCCTCCATGGTGCACAGGGGGAATAAGGGCCTCACTCATGTGACCTTTTGGATTTGCCTTTTCCTGATGCGACTGGGGGGCTCAGCACAGAGAATATCTCCTACCTCGCTGCTCTTGTATGGGGGCAGAAAAGCAACACCGGGAAAGGATTCCATTCATGGTGAGAAATATTTGAGAATTTATTAAAAATCTCCCTTTATGTGTGTAAAAGGTCATCTGCATCTGTCTGTATGCGTGTATATAAATACATAATGGGAATACTGAATGCTGGATACGGCAGTTTCTTATTTTGTGTCTATGTGTGCATGCTAGATAAAACGTGTATAGCATGTGTACCTTGTGTCAGTGTATGGGTGTTTGAGGCAGAACAGAAAGATCTGCAGCTACCCACTTACTACATTATAGGGAAATAGTGTGTAACAGCATGAAGCCACTGATTCACTACATGAGCAGGCACAAGTGAGGCTGCCCAAGCAGTCTGATGGCTGTCTTTTCCAAGCTGTTAAGAGCCATTTTTGTGAGTTTAATATGCTTGTGCCCTAGCTTTGTTGGAGAATTGCAGCGCTGAGCATACGCAACATATATATACATACTGCTGCTTTACCAACACGCTAATTCTCCATTTATACAGCCAGTTTCTTTGTGTACCAGCGTGGCTATCCATGGTTGAAATGCAATTATCTGAATCTCTAGGTTCTCACCCTGTCTTCTCTTACTTCAGCTGAGCATCTTCAGGTTCCCACGTAGAGAAACTGGCGCTTTACCTTCTTTTCCGGGCTTATCAGAGAGTTAAAACTCAGTTCAAGTTCTCCTACTTGAAAATGATGACAATCTTCCACTTCCATGAATTCTAGGAGGGGGAAAATAAGACAAATGAATTTCTATCAGAATGATGTGCTGTGATTCGCCAAGTTTCTCTCCTTGATTAAATGATCACTCAGTAGAGGGGTGGCATAAGAGGGCTCTTGGTTGGTTGGTTGTTGTTTTTGACGTGGGTCAGTAGCCAAGATGGGGTGATTTACTGTGTAATAAATTACTTTTCCTTTTATGCAAGGGGAAGCATTTGGGGAATTTTGCTTCTTGGGCAATGTGGTTGTTGATGTTATGCAGGATGATAGAAAGCATGCATCTGCAGAAGGACACACAGTCCTGCAGGGTGCTTCTGCATGGTGTGCTGTGTGAACCCCAGCTGAGGTTAGGCTGCATGCTGGGGGGAATGTCAGCTTGTTTGGCCAGCACTGCTTAGGCACTGAGAGCTGCAACTCTTGGTATATCTCATCCCAGTCTTGCTCAGTCTTGTTCTTTATATCTGGGAATTACTTTATTGTGATACCGAAAAGAAATAAAGGCACAAAATAATGGGTATGAAACGGTAAACATTATACCTGTAAAAGAGCAGAACGACAGCTCCTAGCCCAGCTGTTGTTAGCACACAAGGGTAGTGCTATTAGGATGCCTGCTGTCAGACTGTTGCTGTGCATGCTCTTGTGCACACTGTAGTTCCCCCCTCACTGACAGCAGAGTGCTGCTTGGTGCAGCGTTGTGCTGTGCTCTGGCACTGAGATGCCTGTTCTTTACTGCTGTGCCTTGCACAGCACCATGCCTGGCAGTGTGGCAGTGACCACGGCGTGTAGTAGGTGAAGGGAGCTCAGAAGAATTAAACAGAGCAATCTGGTGATGGAGGAAAGCCTGACCTCAGCACTGAGGGCTTGGAAGGAGCAAGGCCGGGGACCAATTGTATGTGACCCTGTGAGTGCACAGTGTGGAGAAAACATGGCTCGGAGCTTGGAGGGCTAAGTAATTGCTGGATGCTCTGGGTTACTCAGGACAGAAGCATATGTTTATAAGCACTGGAAGTACTGAAGAATATTTCTTCTGGTTTCAGTTAATAACAGGGCACGTTGCGTACAGTTTGCTTGCTGAATTGGTTCATTTTATTGTGTGTAAATACACTGTAGAAACAATTTTGTCTTTTGTTCAGTGTTACTCAGCATGATTTAATTCTTGTAAATCAAATGAATTGAGGGGAAAAAGCAGCCTGCTCTAGTCTGTCTGTGAAACAAGACCTTAGGGGGATGTGTGCAGCTCCCTAGGAGTCAGAGGGCAGTGAGCAAGGAGCAGTGTGTGCTGCAGAACAGAAACAGGACTGGTCACTGCTAATGGCTCTTAGCTCAGTGAAAAGGTACCCTGGCTAAGTCCTGCTGTCCTGTGCGTGGCACAGAGCTCAGCAACTTGTCGCTCCTGGTGGAAGTGACATGCTGTAGCAGTAGGGCAAATGGGAGCAGATCTGGTCAACTCTAATACATTTGTTGTGTTTGGGAATGAAAGCAGGACTCCAGGGATAAAGTGGCTGTACATGCAAGTAATTGTGTGACTCCTAAGTGACTTCTGAAAGGCAAATCATTATTTGTTAGAAATACAAACTGTTTGCATGGATCTTCTGGTTTGACTGAGCTGCATGTGACTGTGATGGAGAAAATAAAGGTATCTATAACGTAACTGAAGGCTGAAACAGTTCATTAGCTGCTTTGTAACGATGGGTTTTTATTCTGTGTACAAAACCGTCTTTTACTTCCATTAGCTCATCGCAATCTTGCTGAGTGAATCTGTTCTACTTCAATGGTGACATATGATTACAGTGAAAAAAAAAGGGCTCGATAACAAGAATTTGTTTGTTTTAGTATGCAGATGTTGTAATGTAACCAAAAAGATAAAATGGGCTGAATCTGTGTGCAGAATTTGAGAGCTTCATGAGAAGCCCAAGTTGAAAATGGCCGCTGTTCTGTTCTGCTGTATGCTGTGCGTTTCTTGCAGTATTGCACCTTTGGAACAAGGGCAGTCTAGATCCAAGAGCTTAAAGGATGATTGCGGTCAATTGCATTTTAGTAGCTTAGCACTCTGTCCCTCCTCAGCTGAGCTTCAGGAGCCGACTGTAGGAACCCTGCTCTCATGTCCTGGTGAAATGATACCTGTTGGCTTAAGCCACCTTTATGTTCTCGAGTTCTTCAACTCTGCTAACCTTACCGCAGGTTATTGGCTGTCTTTATGTGTAGAAATGTGTTCATCCTATTCAAGCTCGTGTGAGCAGAGATCATATATATTTTTTTTTTCTGTCTGTAAAACTGGCAGTTGGTTCAGATGCAGCTGATGTGGAGAATTTTGTTGGGACGTAAATGTAAGCCCAGAGTCAGTGGAGCATTTATGAAAATACTGTCTGGAAAAAGTTGTACTGGCTGAGAAGCAGAAGCCTGCATTCAGCTGACATCACTGGAAGATGCACACACAAAGTGAAAGTACTTTGTGGCCTTTGGGCTTCTGTTCCTGTGGTACATGAGGTTTTATTCTACACAGAATATTGAACCCTTCACTTTTCTTGGTAATAGAGACTAAATGGGTATCTCTGATCGATTCCTGTCTGCTCTCTCTGGAGTATCGCTCCATGACTTAAAGGAAGCGCTGCATAGTGTGCCAGTGAGACTGTTTGGATTGAAACACTGTAATACAGGAGTGATTAACTGATGGTAGTTTTTAAAGAGGTGACTACAGTAGTTCCTGCTTACCCAGATCGTAGAAATAACTTGAAGGAGTATGTTCACCAAGGTGGAATTCTTTCTACCAGTGTTTGGTAATAGGTTACTTACGCTTGTTTGCTTCAAAGACAGTGTCTTTTTCTCTAAGCCTAGCTGGAAATAAGGGTTTCCTCTTATTTATGTGTATCAGAAGTAACTGTTAATGGTGTTAAGATTACAGTGATCTTAAGTGAATGTTGCCAGTGGAAAATCAAGCCCAATGCTTTTTGTGTGTTTGGCCAGAGGAAGGGACGTTTCCATTTTCCATTGCTGATTGAGTTCCCCTAAGATCTTGTCTAATGTACAGGAACACTGAAGCTGTTTCGAGAATATATTCAACCCAGTGCCCTACCACACAGGAAAGTCATGCAATCAAGTTCCCCATTTGAGTGTATTAGGAGAAGCGTATTTCCTGTCTCCTCCTTTTGACTGCTTTGTTCTTCTAGATTTGGGGTCTCTGGGATTCAAGCTGTCTGCCACTGTGTGTGAGGCTGCAGGTACCTCTGTGCTGGAGAGAACCACCTCTCATAGCAGTCTGTTCTTTGGGTGCTACTTTGAGGGCTGATTTAGAAGGCTGGTGAATGGCTTACTTTCTTGTGTAGGTGAAACTAATAACATGGATGGGCTGCATGAGGAGTTCTTCACCCTGCCTAGACTAGGCATGACTGGATATATCTGAAATCCCACAGCTACTCAGTTTTGGGCCCTGTCTGCACACATCCACAGCACTGGTCTCCAGGAAACTGGATTTGGCTGAGTACAGGACATGGGTTGCATTAAAAGGCCATTCCCTGCTGGGATATTAGGAGCAACTGCAGAATAAATACTCACAACTTGCTTTCAATTTGTAATGCACAGGACTTGATGATCCTCATGGGTCCATTCCATCTCAGGATATTCTGTGATTCCTTTGCAGATGAGTTCTCTAATGCTGCTTTGTTTTTATCCCCAAACCTTGATTTTTCAGTAGCCTCTGCTGTCTGTAGCACTGGGTTCTCCAGCTTTCCTACTGGGAATTCAAGGAGTTTGGGAGAAATGAGTGATTCCCAAAATTGACGGCTCACTTCTCTGACAGTTCCATGGATTTGATCTGGCCTTGGTCTCAGGGACAGCTTGGCAGCAGGTTAGGGAGGAAAAAGCAGCACTGCTTTTATTGTGTTTCATCTGCTGTAGGCTGCTGATGTTAGGAGCTGAAAGGAAAAGTGTTATGAGAAGGCTGTGGGTGAGGGAGAGTCACTGCTATCAAGTGAACTAGGGGGTAGGACACTGACATCTTGGCACACAGGACAGGCTGAAGAGAAGGAATGACTGACAGAAATAAAATCCTCTTAGTCCAGGCAATGTCAACCTGTCAGCATGAGTTCAGTAGTTATAGAGCTGCGAGCCTTCTGCTGCCTGCTTTGCAAAGGGCAGATCATGAATTACAAGGCATAGCAGAGTACTTAGGGCTTTGAGGTGCTGACAAGCTGATACCACCCAGAATAACTGCAGAGAGCATGGTCGTGGCCCACATGAGACAGAGTTTTAAAAGCTGAAAAAAACAGTTAGCAAGCATGTCAGCCTTGAAGACAGCATACGGCACACGTACTCAAAGCTAATACTGCCTTGCTTTCTGCTTCCACAGCAGCTGCATACATGTGTGCGGCCCTGGCACACCTGGGAATGGAGTAACCATGCTGGGTAGAGCAAAGGGCTGGAGAGTGATGCTACCAAGGAATATAGAACCCTCACGAGAAAGCCCATTTTGGGTTGCGAAGGCAATATTATGGGTCTGAGAGAATCCAGGACTAAGGTAAGAGAATGCATGAGCACACTGATAAGGACCACTAAGTGGGAAGCAAGAAAGGACTTTACTGCTTGTGGCTTGAGGAATGGGGCAAGAAGTAATAGATCAGCTTGCAAAGGTACTGACTGGAGTATCTAGTTGGGCTGGAGTAGTTTTAAAATATATCCAGAGTTTGTGGTTGATCCTTGACCATATTGGAAATGTTCTGGTATCCTTCAGCAGGTCCTTCAGCATCTGACAGTCTTGGTGTAGGGCAATTGAATCAGTACCTAGAACACTGACAACATGCCCCTCTTGTTTGCCATACACACCTGCAGATGTAATATTTTTCTCCTGGAGAAGATGGCACTTTCCTGTCCTGTGGAACAATGCCTCTCTTCTGCCATTCTCATGGAGATGTGTGGGGATGATATCACTTCCTAGCAAAGCACTGGTGAATCACTTTGTTGGTGTGCATGAATCACTTCTTTGCTACCATTTTCTGCACTGGTCTTAATATAATTTCCAAAAGCAAAAATCATCCTTTCAGAGCCCTCTTACTTTTTGTTAAAAAGACAGTAGTGAATTTATCTCATTGCCTGACTTACCAATCCAAGTTCCCATAGTGCTGCAGCTGAAGTTATTGCCACCCATCCAGTTCATTTCCTCCATCGCAGAGTCACAGCAGAGTCAAGAGAGGGAACAGATCTGTTTGTCTCAGAGGCTCAGGTGGCAAGTCTGATAATTTGGATTAAAGCTACCTCCCCTGTCCATTTAAATTGCTGGACATTTCACTGAACTGCTTGAATCAAAGGTACTCTTGCTCACTTCTGTTGTTCTGCTATGGATCTGATAACCTCTGTGCAGGAGTGGAAGCACTCTAAATTGCCGTGGATTGGTGTGCAAACGTTCTTCTTCTGGACACTTAGTCAGAAGCTTCCTATTATTACTTGCTAGGAAGTGTAACTGGTTGCTCATATTCTCCATGAACTTTGTTGTGTAAAGTAGGCAGGAAGCTGGAGTCAGCAGCCTTGGTTTAAGGGATAGTAAGGCAACAGGCTGCGTGGTTGCTAGTTGTGTTGAGGTAACATCAATAGACTTTGACACTCATCTTATGCATTGACACAGGGCTTTTTTTTTTCTGGGGGAAAAGGAGTGTGAATGGTGTGAACATGATTTCACAAGGGTAAAGGTACTTGTGGTTTATTTTTTGCAAAGCCTGAGGCTGCTTTAAGTAGTTGTTATGACACCACTAATCCTTTGGCAGCCCTAGGTTCACGGAGCTGCACAGGCAGCTTGGAGGTGCCTTTGCCCATTACCTTATTGGATGAGGCAAGCACACCTCAGTCACAAAGATCCAACCTGTTTCTCTGATCCAGCACAGCATGCGCCCCGGCAACTCCACTGCTGGCTTTGGAGGCTGTTTCCTATTGTTTTGTCTTGACTGTTGTGCTTCACCGTTTCTCTGTAATACATTGCACATTGTAAGCTGGTGTGTGTAACATTTCCCAGTAGAAATTCAAAGTGAAAATTCTTCCTTAGAGGTCAACATGCCATGTGGGACATGGCCCATGTGTGGGCAGCATCTGACAGATTCCTGTCACTGCCACCCAACAAGCTTGTCAGAAATGACAGCACCTGCCTGTGGACTGCACTAACACAGCATTACCAGCCAAAATGAGAAGCATTAGCAGCGTTGTTTGCTCTGTGTGTTCATATTCCTGGTCCTTCCTTGCTTTGATGAACGCCTCATAAATATCTGCATGGTTGTGTTAGGATAATGGTATTGGTATGATAATGATAATGGTATTCTGAGCAGTAATTATTGTAACATAAAAGCAGCTCAGAATATTGCTTGAGAGTTTTTCAGTTATCCATGATTTTATGTACATAGACAGGTAAGGAGGTAACCTGTGTGAAAGATTTCTCATTACAGAATTAGTGCCGAGGGTCAGATCTTTCTGACCCCATTCGTAGGGAGCTCCATTCTCATATTTGCTGTGTGCCCATGTGCTGGAGAATTTCCAGTTTTCTTTATCGTTTGTGATGGATGAAATCACTTGAAATCTTTTTTTGCTTGTTTGGTTTTTGGTTTTTGTTTTTTTAAACAGAAGGTTCTTCGGCTTTTTCTGCCCATCTTGCAGCTGTTAGTGTGCTTCATGTGTGTTATTTGCACATAGAAGCAAAATGCTATTTTATGCCGTTTGTTTACCCTCTCTGTAAGTTTGCCTTCAGTCCAAGCTGCTTAATTTTCCATGTGGTCTGGTGTCAGCCGTCCATTGCAAATTATCTGCTCTTGTGACCCACAGCCTGATTTTTCTTATTCTGCTCAACAGAGCTACTGACGACAGAGTTTAAGACGACAAGCTGAGAGAATACCTGTGAGTATTTTGGAGCTGTGTGATTTGTACTTACTTGGTGTGTTTTGTAAGGCTCTTTGACTCCCTCCTGCCCTGTTTGCAAATACATGACCTTGGAAATTAGTTAGTTTGAATTTAACTTTTTTTCCTCATCTGCAGTCCCTGGAGAATTCTGATTGCGGTGTTGGCTTGTGGCTGTGCTGAGCTAAGAAACAGCTGAGCTGAAGTTCCCAGACTGAAAGATGATGGCTTCTAGTAACTTGGTACCTGTCTTTTGCTTTTTCTCCAAACAATATCCAGCAGTGTGTAAGTCTCACAGCATTGTACGTGTTCAGCATTTTTGAAAAATAAGCAATTTTCTGAGTGCCTATTAGAATTTATGAAAGTAATGGATCTTCGCCTCTAAGTGCGCATGTTTTTCTTCTTCTGTATGTTTTGTATTGTAAACTGATCATTTCTTTCCATTGGCATGAGAAAACTTTGAAATAATGTACCACGTTATAGAAAAGGGAAGGAAAAACCCACCAACCGTGTACTCTGCCTGAAGGACCTTTCAGAGTATGGCAAAATTAGCAAATATGAATTGTGGATCAAGAAATAAGGAGCCTCCTCTTGTCCAGAATGAACAATCCCAGCTTCCTCAACTACTCCTCATAGGACTTGCGCTCCAGACCCCTCACAGCTTCATTGCCCTTCTCTGGACACACTCCAGGACCTCAATGCCTTTCTTTATAGTGATGGGCCCACAACTGAACATGGTACTCAAAGTGCAGCCTCAGCGGAGCTGAGTACAGAGGAATGATCACCTCCCTGCTCCTGCTGGTTGCACTGTTTCTGATACAAGCCTTGATTCCATTGGCCTTCTTGGCCACCTGGGCACCCTGCTGGCTCATGTTCAGCTGAGCATCAGCCAATACCCCCGGGTCCATTTCCTCTACACAGTCTTTCAGCCCCAAGCCTATAGCATTGCCTGAGGTTGCTGTGGCCAAAGTGCAGGACCAAGTAGATGTATTCTCTTCCAAACCTGTCAGAAATGGCCATGCAAAGTGACTTTTGGTGGCATTTAGGAAAGCAATGCTGCATGTGCCATAGATATGGCCAGTTATCATTTTTCTCCAGTCAAGTGCTGGGACTGTATCTGCAGCTCGCTATTTGATAAAATCTGGAGCAACTGAAGGGCAGACAAGCTATGCTGGTGATTGTGTATCTGCTGGAGAAGGTGGAGGTGTGCCTCTGCTACGTGGGGAAATACTGGTGCATGCTGAAACCTCTATCAGAAAGAACACCAAATTGCCTGTAAAAGGTAATCCACTAAAGAGGAAAAACTAGCAATGAACTGAACAATTAGCTTGCCTTTTACTTTTCTAGATACTCTTAACAGCTGCCTTTTCCTCTACAATTAAAATTAGTCTTGAAGACATTGAAGCATTGATTTGATATCTTTGCACTCTTCCTGGCTGATTTAAGATACCCTCCTGGAGGAAGGGCATATTTCTTCAAATTAGCTTCCCCTTATTACTGTTACTGGTCAAATTCAATTGTTATCTGTCGGAGATCACAAACTGTCCACAAATCTAATCATATTTACTTATGCGTTTTTGTTAATTGAAAGATGACAATACATTGAAAAGTAAATGAACTTTGATAGCAGTTTGAGTGAGAAATCAAAACCAGGTTTTCAACACATCGGTTTTCTGTTAAATTTTAGTGATATGAATCAGTCTGTGGGTCATACCTGCAATTCTGCATGTACTTCAATGTTTGTTCTTGTTCCATATGTACCTTTTCCTCTCTCTTTCCAGTCACCATTTCAAAAACATCAGAGGAACCATAGCTGAGCACTTCTCCGGCTCCTGCTTGTGCCTTGGGATGCAAAAGAATAATGTTGGCAGATAGAGGCCTCAAGTTCCTCTTGGATGCATCTGGACCATTTTATTAGTTAGTCGACTGAGCCTGTGATCAGAGAGAGTGCAGCTGATGATGAGCAGCGCCAAGATAAGGATACTGAGCTGCTGATCAAATAGGTGCAGTTCAGGAGACTTGAAAAATTAGAGGATCAAAACATCACTCATGAGCCACAACTTCACCATGAGGACTTTAGGAAAGCCACGGCTGTACGGAGTACCTTCACCAGCAGTCTTTCAGCCTCTGACAAAACTATCGTTCTTGAAGGTAACTGTGGGTGGTCTTCCTTTGTCTGATTTCTAGCAATTCGGTGCATCACTTTCTAGTTATGCAGCTGATACTCGTGTTTGTATGAATGACTATTTAAAAAAGGAAAGATCAGATGTTTGTTGTTCCGTTTCAATATAAATCAAACTTTGTATTCGCATAGCAATTCTAGCTTAGCCCCAGGAATAGCTTTAGTGTTGCTAAGTGTCTGGAGAGTATTGACTACAGAGACATGGTTATAAGCAGGCTATAATAGTTTCTACAGCTGTTAACAGTTCGTAGAAGAAAGGCAGCATTATTCATCAGTGTTTAAAATGTGCATGACTTGCATTGCACAGAAGTCAGACTGGGAGAATGTCAGATTTTTTTTTTTTTTCTGAGATTCTGCCAGGAAAGTCTTCAATAACTGGAGAAATTCTTTTCACTGGTGAAATCAACATGCAGCACATTGTGTTATTATAATTGCTTATAGCTCACCATGAAAGTTGTCTTTGTATGTGTGGATGTACGGCTTGTACTGTTTTGTTTTTATTTATTCTGCATTCTCTATTATAATGTTCTTTCCTTTTTTTCCAGACCAGAAAGATTGTTATTGAGCTTTCCACAAAGCTGAAATAATGCTGTGTGTTAAAAAAATGTTAACAATTTGAAGAAGTTATAAAAATTTATAAGTTGACTGAATACTTTGGACATTTCTGCATATTTTAATATAAATAGGTAATGCAAATGTTTGTTCTTTGCATTTAAAGGTGGGTCTCTGTTTTCTAAAGGTCTTGTATATAAATTTGATTCTTACAATTACATTAGAACAAAACCAGTATTTTTTCAGATTGCATAATGGGAAAAATATATTTGCCAAAGACACAGAACATACGTGGTTATCTCCGAATGTCACATAGACATAAAATAGTGTCAGTTGTTTAAACGACTTAATTAAATGAAATTAGGGGACTGCCTATGGCAGTCAGCTGAGGTCCTTTCATTCAGTTTCTTGGGTCCTGGGTTGGCACACAACACAAAGAGAAAAACCATGCTGCATCTGGCTGAACTAGAGGAACTGAAAGCTGTTAAGATAATCTGAAGTTCCAGATTGCTCTGGTATAACTTGCATAAAAATTCACTTTCAGAAAACCAAGGAAATCATAGAAGATGGAGGAGTTATTTCAGATGCATTTGGTGCAGCGATGTGCTCGAGTTTCGTTCAAAACTGTAGTGGGAAAATAGAAGAAGAAGATACAAAAGAGAGAAAGAAGGAGTAGAAAGTGGTGAAAGGGAAGAGGCGAGTTTCAGATTACAGTGAGGTGAGCAAGGACCTAAAAAATAACAGTTTTGATGAAGATCAGTCCAAAATGTTAACAGTTCAAATGTTGTGGTTCACTGGAGATGCTATCTGAGAGGAAGGGTGTCAGACTGCTTGTTGGTTTTTGGTCTTTTTCATTGGTTATTTTGTTTTTTGCTTTCTTGGGGTTTGGTGTTTTTGTTCTGGTGGGTAGGTGGTGAGGAGCTGGGGAGCGGTGTGAGGTTTGGGTGCTGTACAGAGGAGAAGGAATTTCTTAATTTTCCCTGAACAAGAATGAATGTTTGATAACTCTGATGCAGCTTCTCCACAAACACTGCAGCCGTTAGGAGTAGACCTTGAGAGCAGGAGTTTCAGTGGGGTGCCCTGGAGTGCATGCGGTGTGCAGCTGGTGTGCTTCCCCTGTGCTGCTGGGGGGCCTTGGGGCTGCTCTTTGATGCAAGCGCAGCACTGTATGTGGAGAGACTGAGGGGCTGTCATAAAAAACACACTCCTGCTCCCAACTAATATAGAGGTACGCTGTGAAACCTGAGGGCAGCAGTGGTGACAGGGCAGGAAATGCTCAGAATCCACTAGTCCATGTTACAGATGCTGGCAGAATATACAGCCCTAAGGAATACAGCGGGTGAAGAGATCACAGTGATCTGTACTGCACAGGAATCACTCTCAGAAAGAGAAAAGGGAGATGACTGGCTGTCTGAATGTGTTTGAAAAAAATAAAAAGATGCTGGTCCCTTAACATACGTCTTAGAAGATTTGTGGGGTGGTTTCTCCAATGAAACAGTGCTGTCCAGTGACTGAGTTCACATGAGAAGGGACATAGGTAAGGTAACAGTAAGTTCTGTGGTGCCTGCCTTCTTCTCAGGGTAAAAAAGTTCCCAGGGAAGCTGGCACCTGTGTTGAGGTTCCTGCAGTTTGGTATTGGAGGATGGATTCTGTCCTAGCACTTTTGGAGGGGCTAGCTGTGCTGTGCAACATCAGCAACATTAAAAGGTGTGCAAAACTAATAGAGAGTCGCAGGTTTGGGATATGCTGTTTTTGTAGGTCTTAAGACATCCTGAAGGCTTCCTTGGTCACTGTGGCCAGTGCAATGAAATAACATTGTTGCTAGATGGTGCTTTGCTGTGCTTATCATTTTGAAAGACTGCTTTCCAAATGGTGTCATCATGGTAAATGAATCCTTCCAAGCTTATGCTTGTGAAACTGAATTCGGTTCAGGAATCTGTTGATTCTTCAGTCTCTTGTGAGTAGTTGCCATTGTAATATTCTCTGGTATCATTCATTTTGAGTGTTAAAAAGGACTGATTGGTAATGGGGAGTTATCAGAGACTCAGAGACTCATTTCCATGTTCCTTGTCAGTATGCCACTTCATACTGTGTTTATTCTCAGAACCTGTCATAAAGAAGTACAATTTTACAGAGCAGAGACACAGAGGGAATGAATGATGTCTGTGTAAGGAAGTATGTTGCAGAACTGATCTTGGGTTTTCTCAGCTTATGATATTTAGCCCCTGGACTGGTTCTCCTCCTGCTCTGCAGCACTGTTACTTTCCTGTCTCACTGCAGCTCGTGGCTCCTTGAGGCCACAGGTACAGTGATCAGGTGAGCCTGAATGTGACAGATTATTAACAAGTGGCTGAGAGGTATACCTAAGTATAACATGCTTATGTGTGTCAGTACTTTGAAAACACTTGGTCAACAAGAGCTATTGCCTTTGCTATGAGAAATAGGCATGCACAACAGTTTGCCTTTTGAACTTTGGAAAAAATTATTTGCTAATGAGATTTTGGCTTATGAAAGACCATGAAATGCACGAGCACAACACAAAATTTTACTAGATCTTGTCAGAGGTTATGAAGATACATTTTAGCAGTGTTAGGATTTTCCAAGCCTCTTTCAAAATGACTGTGCAGCCTTGCTAAATTTGCTGGTTGTCGTATGCCTTTCTCCAAGAACAGTTGGCCTTCGTTGCTTCTGAGCAGTATTTCCTTGGAAGCTCTAAGAAAACAAAAGGCAACCCAGGGAAATCTGAACAGATCTCTACTTAGAGACCAGCCACATTCAATCTGTGGAGCATGTAGAATTGTTTTCTTTTCCTGGGGAAAGGCAGAAGATGGCAATAGGTGCAGGCTGGGGAGGGAAGAAGCAGTGCCATGACACTGCAGCGTTTCTACGTGTTGAGTCATGGAGTGACATTTAGACAATTCTCACTGCACCCAGTATGAAGGACTTTGATGCTGATCGTACTGCTGGCTGTTCTTGAAGAAAGGTTAGGAGAAGAAAGGTCAAGGCACCAAATCCATGGGTAGCCTTTCATGTGTTTCAAATGCTGGGGGATCTTTCCAGAAAAACCTCGAGCCAAGTGATCCTTTAGTGCCTTTTTCTTGGCTCCAGACTTTCCATCTTTAGAGCTGGTGGTTTCCAACTCTGCAGTTATTCAGCCAGCACGATCTCCTGATCAAATATCAGCTTGTTTCCTGGTTTTGTTTTTCTGAAACATTTTACACTCAGCAGGGCAGAAAGGCCTCCTTACTACGTGGTGCAGCAAGGAGAGCTGTGCTCTCTTTACTGGTTAGCTCTCTCAGAGAACAGTTCTCCTTGCTTCTGAAGTGATTGCAACTGAAGTAATGAAAAAGGATCATTGAATTTTGACTAAAATAAAGATGGAATCTTTATGTGCTGATGGATATTTAATGCTATTGTGTTCATGTGTAATTCCCTTTCAGGTTTAATGAGGGCTGATTTTTTAATTTACTTTTATTTATTCTTATTTTTTAAGGAATATACTCTGCCTGAAATATTGTAAGGTTTAATCCTTGTGTTATTGCATAGGAAGTTCCTACACATTTCTTTAGCTGCTAGATAAATGGATTAGTACTGATGATGATTTCAGAGGATAACAGGTTGTTAAATTAATGTGAAGGGCCTTATTCTTTTGCTTTGCTGGATGTGTTCTTATGACTGATCTTCCTGGGGTGCCCTTTTTAGGGCGTAGGCTGGTGGTTCTGGTGGTTATCTCTGTTATCATTGTATAGGTATTAGCTTCAGTAGAGATCTGGAGTAGCTTGCTCTGGGATTTTAAATATCAAAAGAGAGATGCTGGCCTTGGAAAGCTACAAACTAATGAAATCTCACACTGAAAGCATAAAATGTTCTTTCAAAACTTAATGCATTTATCCCAAGTGGTACATCATATGGGTAAATGAAATACTTCTATAATAGATTTGAGACCTGTGGAAACTCAGCATTACACCATTGGTCCCTGCATCCTTTTGTTGTTCAATGTAGAGGAAGATAGCTGTGTGCAGGTTTACTTCAGAGGCTCCTTTGCACATCAACTCCTGTTGTCTACTTGTTTTTTTCACACTTCTCTCCCTTATCCCCATAATTTTTTCCCTGAACTCCAGTAATTCACTGTCTGTCTCTGATTCTTCATGGGTTGCCTTAAGCTGTGGTCTGGTGTAAGCTGGTTGTGTGAGGGTATCCCTTTGGAGTATCTGTAGTTTTTAAATGGTACAGGTCATTCACAATGCAGAACATAGATGCATGAGTATGCTAATAACGATGCTGTCAATTAACAAATGCTCAGATCACAAGGTGTCTGTAGGGAAGCAGGTAAATATCCTTGCTGCTGTGGTTTTGAAATCATTGACGATAGATTGCATTGCTGATTCAAGATCAAATTAACATCCATAATTACCTGTGAAACCTCAGAATTTCATGTTTCAGAATGTGAAATGCAGCTAGTTACCTTTCCACAGTTTGTTTTCCAGTATGTCTGGTCCAGTTTGAGTGCCTTGTCCTGGAGCGGGAAGCAAGTGCTGTACCATATGTGGATGAAGTAAATCAGTTTGCAGTTATGTAGTATCCCATCAATTTCCCATAAAATCCTTTGAGTCCCCATAATATTCACAAGATGCTATAAAATGTTCTGTTGCAAAGTCAGTATCTGTTTATTCTCAGTAAGAAAATGTATGTTTTTTCATTCATGCTTTGTTACTTGCAAGTTATACGGTATCATATGCTTTGTTCTTGTGAAAAAAACAGAAACAAAAAGAAACTGTTCAGCAGCAAGGTATTGTTCTTAAAACCTTGACAGTTTGCATGGGAACTGCTCGCTCCTTGTAGACGGCTCCTCAGAGACTTGCAGTTATGTTAGGCAAAACGAGTGATGGAATTATTTTCATGAAGCTTGAACCTTTAGCATATTCCTCCCCCCTCTGAATGTCAGGCCTTGTGTAGTCTTCATTTTCTTCCTGGACAGGGAGCGATGAAGAAGAAATTATTTCAGTTAAGTGAATAATTCACACGCAGTAATTTGTCCAAACTTTCTTCTTGTTTGCATCGTGTTGTTGATACAATTGCTGGTATTTATGAACCTTTGAAAGTTTCTGTAAGTTTTTTTGGTTTCTTTGTTTTGTTGGTTTTTATAAAAACAACTCTATATATCAATACAAAACAGTGTTTTGTGAGCTATTGTTACTCACACTGGTGGCTTGATGGGCTTTGGCTGCTCCTGGTGGCAAACACTTGGTGCCAGAGCACAAACACTTCCAAATAAATGCTCCTGAGATAATGTGGGCTTTCCTTGAAGGCTGCTCTGTGAAGCTCAGATGTTGGCTTTAAGTACTTTCGCTTGTACAACTTAGTTACACAAATGTTTGTGAGTTGTACAACAAAAGGGGCACTCGGAATGCTTGAGGTAATGGAATGCAGGGAACGGTCTGCAGCATGGACTTTAGTTCTCATGCTGTGTTGAGCTCTTTCTGTTCTTAGAGCTGCGTGTTGTGCAGGATATTCATATACATCAGAGATAAAACTTATACTGAAAGAGATAATACTTATGTTATACTATAATACTTATGCTGAAGGACTCACTGGTTTGCAGTCTGTCTCTCAGATCCCTGTCCTGTCTTGCACCTGCTAGCAAGTGCTTCCTGCTCTTCAGTCTGCTGTTACCAGCTGGAGCAGAGAAGGACAGTGTGGGATACTGTAGTGCATGTGATAGCTGTTCTCTGCAGCTGGTTTCTTCTGCTCACACCAAAAGATGGCTTATTCCTTTTTGCTTCCCTCATCAATCTTACAGCTCAGACTAGTAAGCATTAATTGAATTTCTTCTTCATGCTTTGCAAAGTCAGAGATTGCACTGAAGAGGAAGTGTTGAAGTATTCCATACTGTTCATGAGAAATCTGGCATCTGTATTAGGTGACAGAGCATCTTACTAAGTAGACTTCTTGAAAAGGATCCATGAGGACTGAGCACTATAACTGTGTGTTAGAGTGGTACAGTCACAGGTGGGGACTCAGTAGATACTGGTGACTACCTGATAAAGTGAGTATCCAAGCTAGCACATCAGAACAGTACAGACAGCTGTTAAAGCAGTACAGGGTCCTAGAGGTGGTAAAGATTAGCCAAGGCATAAATGCTTTGCTGTATTACACCCTCACTGCAAGGCCTGGGGAAATGGCACAGGCCTCATGTGGTGCAACCTGCTCTCTCTAGATTGTGCCAGTGGCCAGATCACCCAGCCTCAGGACTATGATGCAATTGTGGCCCTACTAAATGCATCCTCTTCCTCCTGCTGAAGGCCTCAGGGCTCCCATTCAGCAGCAAGTAGAAATATCTTTCAGCCAATACAGTGTGAGCAGTCTTGCACAGTTTCATGGCATTTGTCTGCATAGTTTTAACCTCGTGTTTCTGAAGGAGGCTTCAAAGGACATCCAGTAGCCCCAGGATTCATTGTCTTCCCATCTTTTGGAAATAGAGGTGGTGTGAATGGACTGGATGTGGTTAGGTTTGTTTAGGGGCAAAGAACTGATAGTAGACACCTTTGTACCAGAACCATTTTACCATCCCCCGTGAGGATGGGTCAGGGGAGAGTAAGGCAATGTCAAGGCAAAGTAGGTGAGGAGGATGTGGACCTCTAGATATAGAATGGGGAGGGGAAGAGCCAGGCACTGAGACATGGAAATCTGGCATGAAGCTGGGACAGGGGTGTGGGGTTTGCAGGTAGTGTCTTGAAGTGGAGGGATGCTGAGAGAGATGGTGGAAGTGGGATTTGGGAGAGAAGGAAGAAAGGTACCGTGTACTTACTGGACTATGGTATACATTATCTGGTACTCACTTGCATTTGAGAGATTCCTATGTGGGTCTGGAGTTCTGGAAATGTCTGTTTATTCTGTCTGCCTCCATGATTAGAAGAACAATTTAAGGCTTTTATCTACTTGGGGAAATCCCTGCAAAGTAGGCTAGGTTTTGAATTTACAGCCTACTTAGAGACCCAACAGTATACACAGTGTAAATTCACACTTCAGCTTACTTCACAGGAACTCCCCCGCAGAAACAAACCCTCAGAGTCACCTCTGTACCTCAGTCTGATGCTAAAAGTGAGTGGAATCTTCTCAAAATGTGGGCCTCCAATTCCATTTTTGTAGCTGGGTTTTTCTGTCTCTTTTTTTTTTTTTTCTTCTTTTTTTGCAGCTGCTGTGAATCTCCGTAACTTTGCTGAGGTTGGTAGAGCTGGGCCACTTCACATGGCCCAGGAGGCCAGCCCTTTGCCTCAAGTAACCTTTTATTATCAATTGGCTGGAGGATATTTTCCTTTTTACTGGCTTCATTATAAGCTGTTCATTCACTCCCACCCCTGCTGGTGTCTTTTTTTTTTTTTTTCTTTTTTTCTTCTCTTTTATTTTTCTTTTCTTTCCTGTGAATTTTGTGTTGTGTCTTTCCTCCCATGTAATTTCCTAATAGTGAACTAGTGACAGAGTGGGCTGCTGGTATTTTGTCTTGTGGCTGGAGAGGTCAGACTGCTTCTGATAGAGACAAACACTCCATTACAGTAAACTCACAGAAAATGTTCCTTTTCAGTCTGAAAGGAGAAGGAAGCAAACACTCCACCAATATGCTTTCAAGAAATTACTTTTGTGTGCTGGACTGTATATTGGCCTGTTTGGTAATATTCTGTATAAAGAAGTTAAACAAGAATAATAGTAAGATAAAGATGTATTTATTCTTCTTTTTCTCTTCGGAGATTTGGCTTAGGTCTTGGCTTAGATCAGATTTTAGTCTTGCACTGAAAACACCAGTTGTTTATGCTGTGCATGGGTGAAGAAGTGGTCAGTGCTGATGTCCACCTAAAAGAGCACAGGCACTTAAACCTTCAGTTACCTATCTGCTTCTGGTATTTAGGAAAACTAGATTGTTGGCAGGAAGAATTTGGTGATAAGGCAGATACATAACGCAGAGAGAAGGTACCTTGCCCATGAAGGACAGCATCAGAATAAACATTCCCTGCTTTGCCTCTTCAAAGCACTTATCAAAACCTGTACGTAGTAAGGGTGAGACATGAAAAGCCTATGAAACACTTTCATTCCCTCCTCTTCTGCTCATCCTTCTGCAGTGCTTACAAAAGCATGTATGGTTGCCCAGTTTGACTGTAGCAGCCCTTGGCACTGAGACCCTCCTGGCAGATTGCTGCCCTATGATGTGGTGCCCTCTGGGGAAATTCAGTCCTGCACATGGCAGCCGTGCAGCTGGAAATCTCTTTGTATTCAGCCTGCTTTGTTCGCTGGATGAGTTCAGTATAACTGACTTTATTTTTTGTTCAAATGCATACCTGGTGAAAACCATTTTCACCAGTGAACTGAAGTAATGATTTCTCTAGAGCTGCCATGCTGAATTAGTGCTGTGTTATATCTGTATTAAGATTTATGGTTTTTTTCATATTTCTTGGAGTTGAGTTTCTTGGAGTATCACAGATGTATTTCCAAAAATAGAATTTCACACTTTGTATTATTCTAATACCCACAATAACCGCAAAGTCCTATGGGTTCACACTGTCTTTTATTCACCCTCATTGTTATGACGTGTTTGTGTTCACTGGAATAATGTAATTTCTGTGGAGAGCAATCACTTATGCAAGTAACACATATGCAAGCTCCACTCTCCTAGTGTTAACACAACACACATGTTCAATGGATACTTTGTCTGTTGTTTTAAGCACCCATCTTGTTTTTTATAAGCCGGTTGTTCTAATCATTCAGAAAGTTCAGTGTAATTAGATATTGAAGGTTGGTGGCAGTAGTTCTGGGTTTTGAGCTGTGTGTGGATAGTTTTCATGCTTGCTACCAACAGCATGAAAGCTGCGGCCTACTATCTGGTAAAAAAAGAACTAAAACTGACTGACCATCTCGGCATGATAAGGAAACATTCCTTGCAGCAGTCCAGAGCAAATGTAGAAACACTGACCCATCTACTTTTTGTCAGTTTCATTTGGATTTATTAGACAACTCCAGGAGTTCAATCTAGTAGTCTGTGGCACAGTTGTATGTACCCAGTATTGCAGTGTCACTTGTGTTTGGAATAATTTATGAAATTATAAATGACATAACATGAAATGTGCTCCCTGCTGCTCAGTGGGGAGATAAAGGTAACAAGATATTGTCTCACTATTAGCTGCGTGCACTTAGCTGGGTACCCTGTTATTAGAAAGACATGAATAAAAGTAATCTAAGTGCTGAACTGCAAGATAATAAATATTTATGTCCCAAACTTGACATGGTATGATAGATACATTCTGATGAGATTTAACTCTTCTTTGTGCCTAACTACTTAATCTAGGGCACTAGTTTTAGTAAATTTGTTTTTGTGGTAACTTGAGTAATCCTATACATTCCCCTTCTAGGGAAAAATATAGTTGATGTTCAAATGCAGCCCAAACTTCCCATTTGCTAAATTAATAAACCAATATCATGGAATGAAAGCACACACCACATTTCATTGCCCGAGCTCTGTGATTTTTTGACTTTGACATTTGCTGTCCATTCTTATAATGAATGTTTATGTTAAATAAATAATGTTTTCTTTTCCCTAGCATTCTATTACGATACTTATATAGTTTTGCATGTTAAAAAGCTGGGTTGTAGAGCTGTTAAAATTTTAGTTAATATAATTGTGGGAGTATATTATCAATGAAAAATTTCATTGGAAGGATAACTTTGTATTTGGAGCTGGTCTGTTATTTGAATGAACATCACAAGGTCAATTGCAGACCAAGAAAAGGAAGACAGTTGATGTGTGTGCAGACATAGGCCACAAGCATTGCATGTACTTGATATTCTCCAAACTTTTGTGCGCTGATGTTTATTATTTATGCAATACTTATAGGGAAGAGACTGTCCTCCTGCTGCTCTTGCTCTGTGGGGTATCTATCTGTAGCACATATAGAACTTGTTCCAGGCAGCCTGGTTAATTTATGAGTCTTGGAAATAGGATCCTGTAAGGAGTTGTACAGGGCAAACTGTTTTAAGTATTGCTCTTAACATGTTTATGTTGTGTAACAAGCCAATTTCAGTTTGTGGCATCTACTTGGATGTGACTGATCTTCTTTTATAAGTTGTTTGGTGAGGGATACTCCCCTTAGCATGGAGAGCCTAGTGGAGCAGTCAGTGCCTGGCACTGGCACAGTGATTCAACTCAAATGGAAATGCTTCGTCTTTCCAACTGCAACTGACACAGGCGTTTGTTGTTCTCCCTCAGCCACAGGGTAGGCACAAGCTCAGCCAGCCTGGTATCTCACTAGTGCTGCAGTCTATGCCAAAGCTTTGCTTAAAGATATCCTGATAGCTCTCATCAAAATTCCCGTTTAAAAAAGATATTTAGAATATTTTTTCAGAGGGGCACAATCAATGAATTAGTGATCAAAAGTGTTAAATGAAGAGTGACGTGTGTCTCTTGCAGTCTTCACACCTACCACCTACCTAAGCTTTTTCAGAGGCTGGCTGTGACATATTTCATCCAGCTACCTGCTTTATGTGTTCAGAATGAAGATGCAGAAAATCCCATTCCCCCCAAGGAGGAGATAAAGGGCTATGTCACACCACACAGCTGAGTGTTTCACAGCCAGCCAAACTTGATTCAGTCTCTGAACCTGTTCCACTGGGGCTTGACCTGCCCTCTTATAGGGGTGGCAGAAACCCACAATCACTATCTTTCCCATTTTGCACAGGGTCCCTATGTGCAAACATGGTACCTTTGCATAATGTTATGGCTCTCTTGGTCATTTCTGCTTCCTGTCAATGCTGTTGTTGCCAAGAGAACCCCAGCAGCCTCTCTTGTGCTATGCTCCTTTCAGGAACTTTGAAACCAGCAGAAGGGAGTCTAGTTGTTCTGACACTGGCTGAGCCATGGTCTTCCCTGTCCCTTCCCCATCTGTGCTGCCAAGGAAATAAATCAAATTTTCATTGAAAGGGCAAGGTTACAGGTGTTATTCTAGACAGAAAATTTCACGCAGCATACCAGATCACACAGAAGAAATTTCATGACTTTCCAAGGCCTGGGGTCAATGGCTACTTTTCTTCCTCTCTGTTTTGAAAATGTGCACAGCGTGTTATTTGGCAGTGACCTTCTCATTGAGTGTATATGCCACACATTTCCATGCACAGGTAAGCTGTGACACATGTGAGTATCATGTAGAACACCTGTACTTTTATGGTCATTAATATTAGTGCTGCTGGATTACTGCTTTCATCTTAGTTTTATATTGTTATTGTGTCAAGAAGTTACAGTTTAAGTTACTTTTTTCATATATCTTGATCATTAAGACACATTCAAAAGAAGGCCATCTAGATAAGATGTATCTCATCCCACCTGAGCTCACTCTCTCTCTCACTATTCAATGAAGATAGCCAGAGTGATTCATCTGGTATGTAAGTCAGTGAATCATCTAGGGATACTGTCCTCTGTTGGTGCTGAGGAGAGCTCAGATGACTAGGCTTGGCTAGGTATTAACTTCAGGCTGAAAGAGATATGTTTTTCTTGCTCAAAGTCTTTTTTAATGGCAGCTTTTGCCCACAAGGGAATTGATATGCTGCAGATGCTTAAGCATGCTGTATATGCCCAGTGCTCCTCTTTGCCACAGCTTCAGTGAGCATTGCTTGCATGTTGAGGCACAGAGATTCCCTTTTGCCAAGACTACAGAGGCAGCTATAGCTTTGGGCAGGATGTACTTAGACAGCTAGAATGGAAATATCAGTGTCTAGTACAAGGTAGAACTTGGATGAACTCGGTTCATCTGTCAGAAGCCTCACTCCTGGCTTCCTTATGCCGGCAATGTATCTAGGTCAGCTACAGGCTGGGGTTTTCCTTATTGAAGTGCTTTTATTGTTGAAAATAAAAGCGTACCTGTATGAAAATGCTCTGGTCTGAAAGTTTGTTCTCCTTCCTGTGGGACACCCCTGTAGTTTTTAGATCACTGTTGCTTTGTTCACACTGGGAAAAGTGGGGCCCACATCAGAGCTAGAGAGACCATTTATGTTGCTGGCTAGTATGGTGCAAACAGACATTTTGTTATAAGCAAGCACTGGAGCATAATTACGTGTTATCTTTAGAGTTTTTGAAAGATCTCTTTTCTCTGAAAAGGAAAAATAAATAAAAGGAGGGCTCCTGTGAGTCCTCTTCCACCATGGTCAAGTTATTCCTAGTGCATTATGTGAAAGATAAGTCAGTAGGCTTTAGATACCATCTTCTTAAGAGAATGAAACTGAATTCGATACAGCTGTCTACTGTAATTTAATGTGTAACTACTACAGCACAGATATTATTTCAGTAGTCCTGTTCTTCATCTTTTTATGCATATATAAATATTGTCTTAGATTATCTGATTTATGTAACTCAAGCATGCACTGCACTATCTGTAGTGTTGTCATTCAGATCTAAGACTAATTCTAGAGATAAACTGAATCATTTCGTAATTATGAGGAATCACGCGGAGGTATCTCAGTGCTTACAGAGGAGTGTCTTGCTGTACCACACTCCAGATTTCTCAGCACAGCCAAATCTTCTTTTAGTATGTTATAGCTTAATTAGCTCCAGATCTTGAGTTATATTCTGTTTTTCTGGGGTTGAAGCACAAAAGTAAAAAAAATCAGCATCACCACCACCAATAAAACAAACATGATGTAAAATAGGAAATGTAAAGAAGTAATTGTGATCTTTGACACGTGGATTTGGTACCATCTGTTAGCATGACTTCTAAAGTCAGTATCAGATGTGTTTGTTGAGTTGGATTTTCATGCTGTTTTTCATACCATCTCGCTTCGTTGTGAAGCTGTCAGATATAGCTCCCTTGAGAAAGCCTCCCTGCCAGTCTGATACAAGTGGCAGAATCCTCTCCTGCTTAGAACTGCCATGCTTCCAGAAAGCAGTGACACTGTTTATTTACTCTAGCTTAGAGTAAATAAATCTAAATAAACTATCCCATGAAATCTTTCAACAGCAAACTGTAATTGGGCAGTGAACCAAAATACCACCCCAGTGGAGCAATTGCCATGAATACCTTTGTCAGTGTTTCCTCAGGTGTGCTGGGGGCCTATGGTCTTCCTAAGCCACTGAGTGGAATATTTGTACTCTATTCTTTACAATATTACTTTGCCATTAACTTGGTCTGTTTTCTCCTATATCAAAAGTGTTGATGTTTCTGAAATTTCATCCTCCTGCATTTTATCTTCCAATAACAAAGTGTTGGAAGGGACTTCAAGAGTTTATCTATCCAGAGCTGGAGGATACCTATGCCTTGGAGGTGTGGGCAGCTATTGAGAATTTCAGGGATGCCTCTCACATTTGGACAGCATCATGTACAAAGGAGTCTGTCCTGACCAGGGCCTCTGGATAGTCTGGTTCCTGTCTGTGCCCCTACCATCATCTTGTGTGGAAAAAAGCCACCACCAAAGGTCTGGTCAATTTCTCCTGCCTATCTGTTCTTTCTGGACTTCTCTTCAGCTTACTGAAGCATGTGGTACGTAACTCACTGATCTCAGCAGCACAAAGACTGTGTGGTTTGTTAGATGGGCTGCTACAGCACAGTCTAGATCTCTGTTCCAGTGTCACTTCTGGATCTATTCTTAAAGACCTGTACTTTGAACCTTCTGCAGTTAACCACTTCTGATGCTTCACTATCAACTTCTTGGAAGAGTTCCTTGCGAAAGTGCTTTCACATATCAGGTATTAATTGTCATGCTTTTTTTGATTTTCCTGCTCATGTGCAGAGGCACAATATACCACTGTATCACCATCAATGTACCACTCTGTCACCATCATTGTTACCCAGCAGTCACATCTCAGTCAGCTCATCCATAGAAGCTGCAGAGACTGATAACATCAGGCTGTATATATTGTTACTGTTTAGCATTTTCTAGTCTCATTTCCTTTCTTGGTCATATTTTGATGATACAAGTACAGGAGAAGGAGAATGGTGCAATTAGATGAGGTCAAAATTAATCTTCTGAAACCTGTACTAGCAGTAAACACTGCCCTCCTAGTACAGGAGCAGAAAATAGCAGCTTTGGTCACTTTGTATGATGATGATTGCAATAAGAATGGGAAATAGTACACTTCCCTCATGTCTTTTGCAGCCTCTAGAGTCAATGAATGATCATTTTGGTTCCTTCTCAGATTGTTGAGGAGTGAATGACTAATGTCATTGTGACTGCTGCCATCTAATTTCTGCAAAAGAATTCTCCGGTAATTCTCATGATTGGCATCATTTCCCATCATGTGCAAGCTGTTGGACAGAAAAGACCTTCTTCTGAACTGTCATGGTATGAAGAAGATATAGAAGTACTGGGTTCCTAGAGCAATTCAATGTATATGAGGCGTGTATGAATCAGTATTCTGGTCTTCTTGCGCAGCAACTCATGATGACTGATCTATTTCTATAGTTGCTAATTATATTATGTTAAAAAAAATACTTGGTGTTGAAGTGACTTTTATACAAAGTTTCTGTGAAGTTGTGATTTAAGGACTCACACGGAAGGTATAACTGAAATATTTTGCTTTGAGTCAGTATGACCCATTTCAAAACAGTTTGTTGAGCTCGATTGCAGCTTGTTGCTTAACATTAAGCCTAAACGATCTACCTGAACTGCTGCGGTGTTTTTTGGGACAGGTGACTTTATATTCTGATTATCTCTTACAGCCACCCCCAGCTCACTATTGCTTAACCAACAGTGTATTGCAGTCTGTATTCTTACCTGCCTTACTGGTGGGTCATGGGGAAAAGCTTTGGTCAGAGAGCCTCATTCTGGATAAGACACACCATTTGTCAAATTGGGTCGAAACAAAATGTTCTGCTTTGGGTCAACTCAATGCAATGAAATGTTTCAGTTCAGGAGTACCAGAACATTTCTCTTTTCATCAAAAGCGTGGAAATAAAATCTTTTGGCACTTGTTAACATCGGAGTTTGAAGGTGAGGGTGTGAATTTCTCAGTGTTGACAGGAGAATCCTCCCTTCCATGTAACAGCAGATGTTCTTACACAGGCCCTTTGGGGAGAGGTGGCATTCAAGTGATGAAGAAATAGGAGTCTGCGCCATTCATCAGCCTGGTGAGAAGGCGGCTCTATGCTCACTTTGAAAGACGCCAGTGCAAAAGATACCTGGGTAAGTAAAAATTACAAAACACTTAGAGTAAAAACATTTGAAAGTCAACAGAGAGAAAATTACGGTAGTACCTTTGGAGGGTTAAATGTGGGAAATGTGTACAGAGCCTAAGGTTGTAGCATAGAACAAAATTAAATATTTAATTGGCCTGTTAGAAATTTGCAGGAGTAAATTGTAGGGCTGGGGTACCAGCACAGCTCGTTCTAGAAGGATGGGCTTGAAGGAATGAAGTGTTTGTAGTATAACTGATGATTATCCATACTTCTTCAGAAGTTGATGAATAAATGTGACAGGCCTAAGTTAGAAGAAGAGCAGTTTCTTTGATGGGTAGGCATAATTTAAGCCACTGTTCTGGGAGGAGTAAGAAGTTCTTGAGCAGTTCTTGGAAGTATGTACTTTGTAGCCAGGCCTCCATGGCAGTGGGACTGGTAGGTACTGATAGGGAATGCAGCTTGGCAAATACCTCAGCGTACCACAGTCTTGAAATATGTTGAGGGCATTATGTATCACAGTTTAGAAGTTACCAGGAAGTTACTTTAGTCTTGAGTTTTAGTCAGAAGGATGGCTTGCCTGTGCATCTAATGAGGAGAGTGTTAGTGAAACTGAAAATCTACTTAAGAATACAATTTGGATTCCTTGACAGTGGAATATACTGTCAGATTGTCTATACAGAATTAGATTGTGAAGTAGTAGCAAATCTAATTGTCAAGAATAGCTAATATTAATATCATTTCCCAGTTTATTGGTCAGCTGGCTAAGGAAAAAAGAAAGGGTGGTAGATATTCAACCCCACGGCTGGGGTTGGAACTAGATGATCTTTAAAGTCCCTTCCAAATCTAGCCACTCTATGATTCTATGATATTATATAGATATCCTTGTTAACCCAACTTCTATCTGTTGATCTTTGTTATATTCTCTGACTAGATTACAGATTAAAATCTAGATAGTAAAACTGGGTAGTTTCGCCCAGTCAAAGTTGCCTGGTTGAACAAATATCCTGGTGAGGTGATGAGGTAAACAGACAAGGTTTGAGAGTTAGGAAAAATTGCACAAGCAGTCAAATCATGGCACAGGTTACTTAAGGGTAAAGTAGAATCTTCTTGACTGAATTTTTATGAGAACAAGTATATCAGGTATTTTTCAGATATGGTCTAAGTTACTTATTCCACCTCAGAGCAAGGGAAAAGACTGAATAATTGCCTCACATCTGCTCTAGGGATGGATTTTTAAGAACCCATTAAGTTAGTACTTTGGGAGGACTTGTAAGACCCCTGCTTCTCAGGTGGGGTAAGGGCAAAGGTAAGCATTGAACCGTGGAAATGTGCATCAGGGCAGGTGTACATACAACCACGTGTTTTGGGTTGCACCCAAGGAAGAGAAGTATTTTTTCCTAGTCTGCAGAACTTCAGACAAGGATTCCACGTGCTCCAGGTAAAAATACTGCAAATCACTCCAGCATAAGCATTTCTAGAGGCTGCAACACATTATCTGTGAGTTTTTGCTACTTAGTTTTATTGAAGATTTATGTTCCAATGATGAGGAATGAAGAAAGAACATGTGATGGAAGTGCACAGTTCAGGTTGCTCCTAGGAAATGCATGGTTTTAATTGAGTAACAGATTGTGAGCTATATTTGTTATACAGCAGTTTAAAAAACAAAGCATTTAAGAAAACCGTGCCCTTCTGCAGAACACTGACAAACAGAAAAAGAGTCAGGGTTCATCAATAGACGAGTCAGTGCTTCTATATCCTTCCATGACATGCCCACATAAAATTCTTGCTGGCTTCAGCAGGAATTGTGGTCAGCCAGAAGAGTGTGTTCTCTTGGCTCTGCTCTGGCCTAACTTTGATCTCACAAATTCATCGGCAATTTTTGGCAAGTAAAGAAGAAAGGCTGTCCTAACTGAGAAGGTGCTTTAGCTGTCCTTCTCCTTCTCCCCTTCCTTCTTTTTTCTGGCTTCTGCTTACCTTATGGCCAGGGAGTTTTCTGTCCAGTTTTCTAGGAGGTGACCACAAGGCCAGTCTCACTGCAAAGCCTTGGTTTATGAGTGACAGCCATAAAACTTCTTGCCTTTAGTTCTTCATCACTGCTTTCTTACAGAGGACCTTTCCCTTGCTGCAGGGATGGCTCATTTGTTTGCAGGGTACAGCGTGATTTGCAAATTATGAAATTGCAGTAGTTTTATGTACTTTTATATAGAATTATACAAGTGCCGATTTAATTGACTGTGTGGAATTGCAACTAGCAGTTCAGCAGCTGTTTCGCAAGCCATACTTGCATTAGGGGAACCTCAGGCAGATGGATGAGATGAATGTTGAGAAGTGGGAATCAGCATAGTCATCCCAAGAGAAATCATCCCCATTTGTGAGTCAAAGCCTGAAGTCTCTTGCCCGAGATGAAGGGAATCTCCCAAGGCAGCTTATTTTGCACAGTCTTATCAGTTGAGATCAAATATCGTGGTATTAGTTCAATAGATGTTTCTGAAAGTACATGCATACCTCACTCAAATTCACATTTAGCTCTAGCCAAAACACAACCCAGACCATGATCCAAATAGCCTCCTCCTCAGCCCACCTTCGTTGCAGTTCTGTTTCGGTGGCAGATGCAGCACAGAAAAGATTGCCTGAACGCTTAATTCAGAAATTTACTGTTTAAGGCATTACTTGTATGAACACCAGCGTAACACATAGAATACCAGTGCCCTTAATTTAGTAGTTTTGTCTGAGTCATTTTCACTGTGTGGGAGGGCTGTGAAGACACTCCACCGAGTGGAGAAACTTGCTGGTGCTGTCTGTCCAATGAGATGATGTTTTACAAAAGTCAACATAACAGAACCACAGATATGTTTGTGAGTAAAATGCAATTTTGTTGCAGGCTTCAGTACAGGAAAGGGGCGGTGATGCTCTCCACCCACTTCAAAAGCTGAAGTCAAGCTTAACTGATATGTATCTGATGCTGAAATAGGTACTGAATTTTTCATGACAGCAACACACACAGGTAAACACTCTGGCTGCGTGATTTGGAGGGGCTTAATGTGGTGTAATCCCCAGATTGGTTTGTGCAATTCCATCTTATTTTCAGATCTAGCAATAGAATCTGAGTTGTTACCAGCCAACAGCCAAAAGCTATTCCTGGGTTTATTCACTGCAGGGTGAAATTTTGTCCTGCTGAAGGAAAGCTAACTTTTGCCACATAAGTTGTTCACTAGGGCTAGGAATATACACAAACTTTTTAAAGTAGATACGGGCACAAACAATTAAGTTTGGAAGAGAAAGTGGTCTTGAGATTTCTGAGCTGGCAACATTCACCTTTCTGTCAGCCTGCACTTTGTTCTTACTCGGTTAGCTTCTCTTCTCGAATGCAGCTGATTTCAAGTTAATACAAATGTAGTATTTCCATTTTCCTGGGCAAAGTTTTTCTAGGACCTCAATGAAAAAAGCTGTCCCTCTCCTCAAGTAAAGACCTAAAACTGTGCCTGAATTTAAGAACTCATCACAATTTTTCTTTGAATAAAAGTTCCACCTCATCCTCTGCACTCTGCATTTGGAGTGGACCCTTCACCAGGCAGAGAATAAGCATGTTTTTCATGTGCTGTACACTGTCTGCTGGCAGCCATGGCAAATGTGCACACATGCTGGGCCTCAATACTTTGGCCCTGATTCTTGTGAGCAGTGCCACTGAGTTCAGTGCCCTGCTCACACTAACTGCAGCATCAGTCATAATGTGTTCAGTGCCAGTGAGATGAACTCTGTTCCTACAGAAACTCCAGTAAAATCAGAAGTTTGTTAATAGGAAAAACAAAAACAAAACAAGTAGTCAGCTGTTATCACAAATGGAGGAAAATGCCAAATATAATCCTGCTCTGCTATTTGTTCCTGTACAGACATTTAGCTGCCAGGAAGACCAGTCTTATAAACATGAAATTATATCCATGGTAACATGCAAGCCATGTTTAACTTTGCAGCATAGTAAAAGGAACATTAGGGGAAAAAAAATAAAAATCTGTTTTACTGCTGAGAATAGCAATTATGACTTTAAGGCAGTTATTCTGACTCTTGGGAATTGAGTTGTGAGGGTAAGAGTCAGAGGCACAGCCCCTTCCTCAGGACTCTTGACATTGCTAGACATTCTCACAAGGTATTATTGCTTAAATATAGCCTATATTTTCATTATCCGGATTCTTTTTACTAAAAAGACACGACAGGTTGTGATACTGGGATGCAGTGAAGTCCCAGCTGTGCTGTTCTACTATTTAGATGGAGCAGTGCTGGGGCCATGCAGTTATCATGTAGATACCCTTTTTGGTTAAGTGTTGGACTCAAGGAGCCTGGTTTGTGATACAGCACCTGTTCTGGGATTGTAAGTACTCAAGTACTTATGTGCTGGAAATCAAGTGTTGCTTACAGAGGCAGGCAAGCAGCTGGAGTAGGGAGCAGACTGAACTAGGATCTGGGCAGGAAGGCATATTGGGAAAAGTAACTGTTAGATCCCAACTTGGAGCAAAAACTGAAGCTGAAAACTACAGATGGTTTTCTTGTATGTATGATAATGTCAAACCCAAAAAAGGGAGTTTTCACACTCTCTTGTCTGTTTAGTGCACAGTGAAAATTATATGCTGGAAAACGGAGCCTTGTGTCTATACAATATCGTGTCAGGCTCAATGGAAATTGGGCTTGACAGCTTTTCTGTAGGCCAGGCCTCTGGAGCCTTGACTTCTATTTGTCACGGAGAAGAGAGAGGATAGAGAGCAATAGCAATGGGATCTGTCTTTTGTGCTTTTTATCTATTAGCACCTACCTGGTAATGCCACCCTTAGTGAACTGTTGTGCTAGGAATGACTTGTAAAAACCAGGAATTTCCTCTCTGGAGGCAGCAAGAGAGCCCATGCTGGAAGTGAGAGTGGTGCTGGAGGCCACAGTTACAGCAGCTAGATCCCACAAAACATGCTGGAAAAGAACAGGATATTCTGGTAGCTACTGTCTTGTGTGTGTCTCAAAGCAGAGGGGGCTGGTGGGTGCAGTAGTCTGGGTTCCTGGCTCTGAAAAGAGGGCAACATCTTTGTAGAACATGCATGTTTTTGCTGTCTTCCCTCAGCTGTTCTTCAGGGTTCTGTTTCTTTCTTCCTTTTTTTTTCTTTTCTTTCTTCTTTCTTTTTCCTTTTTCCTTTTTTCTTCTCTTTGATCTTCACAGAGGTAAAGGCAAAGATGATACAAGGTGTACTTCAATTACTAGCCCTTACCTCTCATAATAGAAAAGTGGAGATAGTTTATCAGCACAACCTGCCCCCCTACTTGATTAAATCCATTTTTAACTAACAGTCAACACTGGTGTATCGGGGGGAGCTCAGACTTACCTTTCTCCAACAGGATAAGAAGGTTTGGGCTGTGCTGTGCTTTCTCTGCTTCTGTAAAGTGGACACAGACCACGTCTTACAGCATAGTGTCTTAGTTACTGAAGCGATTGTTTTTACTCTGGAGAATATGGAGAGAGTTTGAGGTACCTTGCTACTGAGTTCTTTTCTACTGCCTTTGAAATGCTTATTTTCAGATGCATAAATTGGAGAACTGAGAACCTAATTTTGAGAAGATAATATCTTTCTTTATGAGAAGTTTCTTGAAAGGATCTTCAGTATTATTTTGGATAGAAATTTGGATTTTACTTGTGATGATGGTGACCCTTGTGGGAGATGCATGAGTTCAGTCTGTAAAGGGGTCATTGCAAGGCATATTTGCTATATCAGCCATGTGGGTACTTTGGCCTTTGCTCTAGATCTTAGGCCTAGTCATGCAATACTTCTTTTGCAGGCCGATAATATCTTCAGGTCCCTTTGTTGGGTTCTTCCTGCTTTCATGCTGGAGAGCTGTGTAGGAGAAGGTGGCCAGATGTGTCACTGGTATAGCGACCTTTCACTCATGGAGGCTCACTGGCAGTTTGTGCTGACAACACCCTCAGCATTTGATGCAGCTATTTTGGCAAAAGTGTTCCTGTTTCTGGTTACTATTTGCAGGGCCTGCAGAAAAGAAACAAGACCTGAAGAAACCTAGCTTGGGTGGGGGTACAGTGTTAACCATGGGCTTTATGCCTTCATATTCTAGTGTACATAGTCATGCCTGCAGATGTCATCTGTGTTCATATGGCAAGGGTGTTGTTCTTTCCCATGTTTTCTTTCCAGGATTCCATAACTTTAGCAGACCTCAGAGAAGACCTAGAACACATGGGTCATGATCCCAGACCAAATGCCTCTGTCAAGAGTCCTGAGAGGAACTTAATAGGATTTTCCTTGTTCCACTGTTAAGAGCCTACTAGTGGCTTGCTCTATTGTACAGACGAGAGGACCCACTGAAAGGCTATTTTTCCATGAGGTTAACTTAACCTTACTGATGACAACCTTAGTGGGTGGCTATTGAACCAAGAGTGTCAAAAGCCACCATCTAAAATGACCTTTAGGCTGTTTACTCAAAGCAGTAACAGACTCGCCCCCGACTTCCTGATAGGGGCTATCACTTATCAAGAAATAAGAGCAAGTGGCTAGATATGGAAATGGCTGTGGGAGTGAGCCTAATTGAAAACATACAGTATCATACAGAAGTAAAATTAATACACCAGTAACCTTTACCTTTTCTGTGGTATATATATGTCAAAACTCTGCCAGGAGAATTACCAGGAATTGGGAAAAAGGATTAAATGTATTTATGTATGTATGTATATATATTCAAAACAAATAGAAAATCTTTTCTTGGACAGACAGATGTATATAATTTAACTCAAATATCTCCCCCTAAGGCCGTGCCACATACTCTATGATCCTTTTTCCAAGCTATGCGGTAAAGTTTTAACTTTAAGTAACATTTTAAAAAAGAGGTATATTGTAGGCTAAGTAGTTAAGCAGACAATCAAAACCCAGTAACTCAGTAGTTAGAAATACAGAAAACTAAATACTATGCTGAAGTCAGTGAGACTGGTTTCCACCCTAATTTAGAAAGCTAACTTAGGTTCTTACTTATGATTATATAGAAATTTTTTCTTAAGATAAATATATACTTTAATACATGCTTTAAATATATGTGAAAAAGTGCTTGGAATTCTAGTGGCTTTACCTCAATGATCTATATTGTAACATTTCACCATCTCAAAATAACCTTGTTTTTAGCTAATGTTCACCTGTTGCTTTTTTTTTCTTTTTTTCCAAGTGGTTGTTTTCTTTTTTTTTTTTTCCTTTTTTTTCCTTTTTTTTTTTTTTTTTTTTTTTTTCCTTTTTCTGTTTATTTGAGTCAGAAAAGCAGCACCATATAATCCCATTTTTGTATTTGCTAAAATATGTCTAGACTGACTGGCACAAGGGTAGTCATCCTGGAAGGTTTTAGTAAGGTCCCTCTCCGCTTGGTATATACGTAAGCAGTGAAACTGAAAGTTTCACTTGTGGTACTACTCCTAGTAATAAGCTGTTGCAACTGGTTTTTGATTGTTTGTTTGTTTGTTTTTAAGGAAAATAATGCTATTATTTGGCAGTATTTCATATCAAGCCTCAGACAATGACCTGCCATGTAGATATGTGTCTATCTTGGCTGCAAAATGACAGGACAGAGCTAAGGATTTTTACATTTCCTCTTCCCACCCAGCACCTTCTGCTCCTGCCCCCTTCGCCGTGTGTCAGGTAGTTTCTAAAGACACTGATGGGACATGAAGGGAAGGGATGCACTGACAGATAAATAGACACATAGTGCTGACAACTAAATCTCTTTTCTCTAGAACATAGCCTGAAAATACTTAGATATTTAGAATGGATTGGGAACACTTTATTTCCTATGAAAAAAGCATATTTTTTTTTTCAGGGGAAATAACCAAGGTAAAAGTGACTACTTCCCACCTCTCATTTGTATAATTGTTAAGTCTTCCAGGTGAGGAATTCATTCTCATTCCCATAGTGGGGGTGTCTCTGTCAATGGCAGGTGACTTGGAACAAGGTGATTTCTGAGTTCCCTTCCAACCCAAACCTTTCTGTGATTCTTCCTTAAGCTCAGAGTTTTTTTTAAATGTGAACAGTAGCTTTCTGTCTTCTTGCACATGGGAACCTCTGGCAATAATGCATGTTGGAACTGAAGTCCAGTTGCAGGAATTGGTCTGCCAATCCAGGCCATCACTCGAGTCACTGGAATGTTGAATTGCTTATCAGATTCTGGAAATCTCTGTGCCATTTTCTATGCAAAGCAGGCAGTTGGGATGAAAAGGGTCATTTTGGTAGAAACCCAGCATTTCACTAAAACCAGTTCTCTACAGTACACCATTCCAAAATGTGTTCTATTCATAGCATTCCAGAACAGCCTTGCCAAATTGTTAGAACATTTTTAGGTAACAAATTATTCAACCTGTCTGTGACTTACGTTGGCCACACCAGTTGTGCCTGTCTTTGAAGTTCCTTGAGATAGAGAAATGCGAGGACTCCTCAGATGTTGAAAAGGAAATCTTCTAGAGCCAGGGAAAGGAAATACCCTGAGGGCAAGTGTGTTTCTGAGGCACCACTCATGTCCTGAGGAGAGGTGCCTGTACCTACTGCTGCAGAAGGCCAGTGTGTTCCTGCACAGGGGCTGTGCTGTTTCAGGGAGGAGCATTTGTCTTTCTCTCCTATTAAAATGGACCCTCTTTTGCACATTTTGTGTTCCGCTAGGAAGTGGGAGATCACAATGGAACTCTTTCTGACAAGATCCAAATCCTTATTATCTACCCCAAGTGACTGACTAAAACATAGGAAGAGCCCTCAAAGAATTCACCTCTTCCTGCTATGTTTCCACTGGGCTAAATGTTCAAACTTTTTACTGCTAAAGCCAGAATATTTCTTGCCCAATTTCAGTAGGATAAGAGGGGAATCCCCTGTCCAAAGCCCTGTGGTTAAAGCACCTCCTGTAGAGGTGAGAGACATAGCTTTGACATTATGAATACGTATCCTCTGCTTCCTTTCATGAGTATGCTAATCACTAGACTGTGATATGAGAAGCAGACAGTGTTATCACTATCAAATCAGTTAGTCAAACTGGGTTTTAAAAGAAAGTGACCACAGCCAAGTTTGAAAGGACAACCAGTGGTTGGTGAGGATGCTCATGGCTGCAGTGCCTCTAGCATGGGAGGTAGCCAGGCTGTCTGGATCCAGGTTTCGTTTGAGTGTGAGTTCAGTCAAGTTTCTGAGGCTGAGGAATATTCTGGGCAACTGGGGGAATATGAACTCAAATAGGGCTGCTAGAGGGAATGGACATTGTAGGACCTTTTGGGGAGGCAAAGGGGAAGCCTTTTCTAACCAAAGTTCTGAGCATAATATCCTCCAAATGCTGAAATAAAAATGCAACATGTCACTATAAAAGCTTTTGAATATTTTGTAATGAGACCACTGTTGAACTGAATAGACACCATGCTCACCATCTGATGGTAAGATTTCCCCACCGTTTCTGAAAGTGACTTTAAGTGAATGGAACTTCACTCATGGTTAAAGGTTTCTTTTGCTTTGTTTTGTTTTGGGTTTTTTAATGCACTTAAGTATCTTGTTAGACTGGGATTTTTAACAGTGTTATTTTGTCTCTTCAAGTCTCCTTCAGATAAGGTTTTCTTGTATTCTGAAATGATGTGGCAGAAGGCAAAAAATAATCTTGTGACTCATTAGGAAATAAACAGAGGCATAATTGCCATCTGTGTTTCAGTCCGTTTAATCTTTTCTCTCTCCAGTCATGGAAAAAAGTTCATGAAAAAGCTGAGGTCTGGTTTTGTGATATTTTTCAGAGAAGCTGGCTTAAAAAATTACAGAAAAGAAAGGAAAAAAAAAAATAAAACAAAAGCCAACAACCAAACAGCCAACAATACTGGCTCTATACATTATGTTAGACAAAATGGATTAAATTTCTGACACCCTACTCATCAAACTCTGACCTTGATATGACCCCATTGGCTTTTTACTGTTTGATGTTCTCAAACGATTTGGTGCCACTTTTCCTTTGTAGCACAGTTAATTTTGGGTGTTAGATAGAGATCAATAGTCATAGCTTGAAATTGGCACCTTTGGAGGAAAAATATGTTGTGTGGCAGTAACATAGATTTGATAGTACTTCAGTTAAGAAAATGGTGTACTCTTTCATTATTGTTTTCAATGACAGTATCCAGAGTGTTATTTCATTCTCCTACCAAGATTCTGACAGTCCCTTGTAATATCTTATCTATCAAAGAGTTTTCATTCTTCTCCTTTCATGCTTGGCTTCTGAAGTGGAACTTTATTTAAAAGGACCCTGAAATTAGAAAGAATGACCATGGCACTTCTGCCATCAAGTTGGTCAGTAAGAAATAAACCCCCGTACTTCTAGACTTGTGTATGGCCTCCCGTTTGCCTAGACTGAAATCTCATTTTACGCGTTGGCCAGACTAGAAAAGCTTAGCTGCCAGGAGGGAAGCAGTGGGCTGTTGGGTAGTCTGTTCTTCTCACAGGAAGCTGGGTTTTGCATAATGCATAAAAAGGATGGGAATGTCATTTCTACCTTTGTCTACCTTGCTTTTGACCCATTGCTGCACCAGGAGGGCCTCCCTTTGCAGAGGATGGTTGTTCCTACCCAGCAGCTTGCAGTATGTGGATGGGTGTTGGATTTGCCTCCTTTCCATGGGGTCCCACTCCAGAGCACTCAGTACTGTGGAGGTATGATGAAGTTCCCCTTCAGGTGTACTGCAAAACACTTTGGGGAATTCTAAACATACTGCTAAAATCCTGCCACCAGAGTAAGTGTGCCCTTTCTTCTGTGTAACTTTGAATATCCTCACTAGTTTTGTCAGAATTTGACAGAAGGATGGAAATACCTTTCCATCCAATATGAGCGAATTAGGTGCTTGCAAGTAGGAAAGAAAATGCAGATAGGCCCAGGAGAAGAGTGGCTGTGGAGAGAGACACTTGGAAGAGAGATGTCATGACAGTCTCTGCTGCAGGGAAATGTCAGTCACAGCTTGTGCCTCCTTGGTACCAAGGAATCCGGCCTCTGGATGCAGCTGAATAAGGGACCTGGCTGCAGTGGTCTTCTGCTCCTGGAGCCATTTGATTCGTTTTCTTGTATGTCCTAGGAAAACTGTGGGTACCTCTGTTTCACCAGTTACTCAAAAAGCATTCCCCTTATTTCCCAAAAAGCAGTTCTTTTTCAAGTTTCCTTGTCAGGTGCTTTCTGGGGAGCACTTTAAAAGCCAAGCGTGAACAATTTCAGATCAGCAAATACTTTAATTCCCTTTTTACTTGGAACCAATGGCAAAAATTACCTGAATGTGTTTTTGATTTGTGATGATGGTAAAGCAGGGAAAGTGGAGTTGTTTCAAGACTTATTTTCCGATGCATTAATTACCCGTTAAATACTGCAGTGTTATCTGGACAGTTGTTCCTTTCATACCTGCAGCCTTATAACTGCTGCTGGGTAACAGAGACAAGCTTCCTCTCTGCTGGGAAACAGTCTCTACAGATGCAGTGATGGGATGTTCAGATTCCTGATTCAGAGGAAATCTAACCAACAAAAAACCTCATCAAAGTGACCACCAGCAGTCATGGCACGTGTAGATACTTTTCTTAATGATTCATCTAGGCTCCTTTGCCTACAGCCAGATTTAAATAGCAGTTGAGGGGAAAGTTGTCAACTAATGCTCTGTAGGAACAAGTGCTGACTGTATCAGTGGCTGGTCAGGGCAGACTCATGCTGTAAGCTCACTCATCCAACTGAGGCTTATGGCTGCTGACAGTATTTGTTCCAGTGTTGTTTTTGAGTCTGTAACTGTCATAATTCCACTCATTTGTAGCTATGAATGCAATTACAAATGCAATTAGTAAAAAAGACCATAATTGTAGAAAATGGCTTTAAACTGGAAGAGGGTAGATTTAGACTAGATATTAGGAAGAAATTCTTTACTGTGAGGGTGGTGAGACACTGGAACAGGTTGCCCAAAGGAGCTCTGGGTATCCCCTCCCTGGAGGCATTCAAGGCCAGCTGGATGGGACTTCAAGCAACGTGGTCTGGAGGGAGCAGTCCCTGCCTACAGCAGGCAGTTGGAACAAGATGATCTTAAAAAGTCCCTTCCAACCCAAACCATTCAATGATTCTGTGATTTGATACAACTTATTAATATGTGCTTCTCAAGTAATCCAAGAGGATTTTGAGAGCTGTTCTTTTAGGATTGTTCAGCTTATTACAGCAGTTGGAAATGAAAGAGGAGTGTTATCAAGTGAGCCCTTTCTAGAGGCACAGCTCTTTCTTATCCCATTCTGCAGAAAGGAATTATCAGTTTCTGCTTTTCTCCCTCAACAGCCTCCTCAGGCTGTTTACTTGAGAACCAAGTGCCCAAGCCAGGAATCATTTTTACACCTTGGAAGCAAGCATGCCTCTTTTAATACCAGCTTTGTTCATAGTGCCTCTGTTCTCCGAGTCATAATACCTAATCTTGTTGAGGAGGAGAGTGCACAATATACAGAGTAATGGCTGGGATAGTGTGCAGGATCTCTGGGTGTAAATCACTGCCACACCAAGAAATTCAACAGAACACTGTTCAGTTACAGTCACTGCCCCATGTTACTAGCAATGAAGTCTCTGGTGAGAAAGAGTACTGAGAGACACTTCCAAAATGCAAGCTTGTCTTATTTTGGAAAGAAACCTGTGCCTTGTCACTACCAGCTCTTCCTAGCCAGCAATCAGAAGTCACAAAACCTGAGTGCTAAAATGGACTGCTGAGAAAATGAGAGGGCAGCCAGACCCCACCTCCAACTGATTCCTGCATCTTTGGGAAGATACCTCAGTAAGTACGGCTGTGCATGGAAACAGTTGTGGCAGCTACACCATAATGTTTTTCATAAAGTGAGGGACTTTGTAATGGGGACAGACTCTGAGTGTGATACTGTTTTCCTTTCTACTTGCTTTATTATTGAGTCTTTGGGGAACACATGGGAAAGAAATATTTCTCCATCATTTTCTGGCTCTTTAGCAGTGGAACAATAGCTGAGCAATAGGGCAAAGGCTAATGAGAAGGGATGTTGTAGATACCCATGCCTCATGCTCTTTACATAACTGAGGTCTGAAGATATGCAGGGGAGTCAGACCTTGTTCTGAGGAGCTTCATGCTATTGTTCTGCTTGGAAATACTTGGTGTACTGCTTTCCTGACATGTATTGCCTACTGAAGGCAGTTGTGTTTAGCATGCTTTTCTGTAAGCCTGTGTTCTTCTAGCCCCAGCCTTCAAACAGGAAAGCCTGGGCTTATCAAAGCGATGTTCTTTGGGTGTGACCTGTTTTAAATCCGCAGCTGTCTGGAGAAGTTTTCCCTGAAGGGAATGCTGAGGGTGTACTGAGATATCAGATTCTAGGATGTGTGTCTGGAGTTCACCCATCATCTCATACAGGGGAGCTCGTGTCTGTACCCCACTCTGTGTGGGAGGGCTGAAAGCAAGTTCACTGCAAGGGCTTGTCTTTGTTACATTGATCATGTAACCAATGAGTTCATGGTCAAGAGATCATTCTACCAGAGACAAAGCATCAGTGGTGCTGCACACCAGCAGTTCCCATTGGCATCAATGGCAGCTGCAGGTGCTGAGGATAACAGTTATATGTGGGAGTCTCTGTTTGGCCCAGGCCTCACCTCCTGCCTGGGGGGGCTTAGCGCACTTCCTGCTCTGGAGCCCGATGTTCATACCTGGCAGATCCAGCTGCACTTAGACACAAGCTGTTCTTCTTGGCTGGAATTTTTTAATTAGTGAAATAAAGTTATCACACTGCTTTAAATCCAGTTTAACAGCAGGAACAAAGGTTTAGTGAAAGCTAACCTTTAATAAAACTTCATTTATTTTAGCTACAATTCTCACCATCCCTTGAAAGTCATGTAGGTAGGCCAGCTTCTTCACATGCTCTCAGTGAGGGTCTGCAACTCATCTAGGGTTCCTGAGCAACTGCCTTTTTTCCCCAAGTTTGGTTTTAGGCCTGAAATGAGGTGCCAGCCTTGCCTCCTAATAGCTATTAAGTGTGTTTTGAAAAGCAATTCCAATGGAGCTGCTTCTGCTCCTTTTGTTTACCGTTGTTCAGACTGATATGTTTTGGTGCATTACCTGTGAGTTACTCTAGAGCAGCTCCGAAGCTGTACCAGGGAGCATTCCCAGCCTCTGGCACAAGCTCTCAGAGGGATGTTTACAGCATCCTTGACTGTGCCTTTAGGTGGTTCCATTGATTACCAAAGCAGTGCACACACTCACAAGGAAGTCAGTCCTTAATTTGTTCTGTACGTTGCAGCGTGTGAGTGAAGACAGGATTCAGTCACTGGGTTCAGCAGGAGCAAACAGACTGCGGAACAGGTGAATGGGAGAGTGATCACTGGAAGAATTACAGTTGAAATATGATTTCCTTGCTAAATCTGGAGAAGCGTGGATTCATTGTTCAGGGATGGGATCTGTGAGAGATCCCTGGACTGCTGCAAGCTGCATAAAAGTGTGATGAACACTGAATTATTTTTAGAAGAGAAGCTGATATATTGTAAAAGTGTCAAATGATGATGATCTGGTAGTTAGTATTCATAATGTGTGTTTGCGGCCTAGGTAATTAGGCACTTCTAGATTTGCCAGAAATCTCAGGTACACTCTTTCTGCAACTTTAACTGCAGGCAAAATACCTGGCAGTACTTAAATAACTGAATTTGAACAGCAACTGCAAATTCAAAAGAAATGTCTCTTGCTTTATTAGAAGGGACTACACATGTGTTGAAAGAGTTCGGTCTGGTACATGAAAGCCAGATGTAAAAATGCTGCCTCCAGCTTGCTCCATCTCCTGCCAGATGTCTGCTGTGAGTGCCTTTCCTCCCTGCAACCCAATCTACTACAAGCCCTCCCACTTTTGCTCAGCTATCAAGTGACTGCTCATCCTCTCACCTTTACAGACCTTTATTGTGCTCCCTGACTCCTGCCCATGGTAGCTTGTGTCAAAGTCTCCATTTCCATCCCAAACAGCATTATTGTTTGCCTGGTATACGACCATATGTAGGTAGCATTGTTGTATTCATCGCAGGACTGTGTACAGAAAGGAGCACCTGAGTATTTGTGTATCTGGAAGGGACCATTGTTATATGCACCTAACTGGCATGTTTATGGGGTGAGAACAGTATGCTTAGGAGCTACAAAGCATCCATGATATTTTGTCAGAGCTGTTTTGGTCTGGAACTGAGCGTTTTTCTAAACCATGGTGGTAGCTGTTTTGAAGGACATATTGCTGTAATGTCCTGCACCAATGGGATAAAGGAATGGAATGTGAGAAGCAGGGGAGATACTAGGCTTTGGTGATTTTAGGAATAATAAAATGACTGTTCTGCAGTATGTTTAGCTACACATTAAAAATAAAACACCTGTGAGGTTGCTTAAGTGTTTTTCCGATCTTTTATTAAGATGTTAAAGGTAGAATCTTGGCTATCTTGAAAACGGTGGGAAACTGTTTTCCTCTATGGGTCAGGATTTCTTCCTTACATCTGTGTCTGTTGTACTTGGCAAATGATCAGAAGTCCCATAGCAGCTCAGTCAGGAGAACAGAGAGGAGCAGCCCAGCTGTACTTTCTCAACAAAATGGAGTACCCCCAAGTGGTGCTCTGGGGCAGAGGTTGAACCTGGCCACTCAACCTCCACGCTGAGGACTGCAGGCATGACTGCTTGAAACCGGGGCTCACAGATGGTAAGGGACCTATGGCAGGCCAGCAGCAGAGCTAGAAAGAGATCCTGTTGGCCTGACCACCTCTAATGGTGTGGCAATCTCTTTGTGCAAGAAATTAGTTAGTAACACGAGTAAGTAGAGTTGCACTGAGTTAAATGCATCCCAGAAGAAGGCAACTTGTGCTCCAGAATCCTGACGAACAAACAAACCAGAAAACAAACTCAATTGCCCAGAAAACTTGCTTGTGATATGTGTTTATGCCTGGAAATAGTCCAAATTTAAGTGACAAATGTTTGGAACTGAAGTACATGAAATGGTGCCATGCCTCATTTCTGAGCAATGGAAAACTGCACCAGTTTGACCACGTACTGCTTCAGTTCTGTCATGGCGTGGAATTTCCATGCTGAGTTTTAGCCTAAGAGCAGCTACAAGAGCCCCATTTAAACATCTCTCAAAGATCTTGAAAAGCTGCTACTGATCTCCCAATGATAGCCTCTTACATATTAGTACTGAAACTTTCTAGAAGTGGCACAATCCAGGAGGGAGTGATTCATCCATTTACTCCAGCAGTTTGGCCCTGAGGGAGCAGGAGCACTTGATGTCTGACAGCAGCCCCAAATGTCAGTATTTCTCCCCTTGCTCATTTGCCTGTTTGCTGTGGTAGATTTCATGCCATTATAAGCTGTTTATGTACAGCCTGATCAAAGTACTTAATGACGGGGTTAATTTCTACGTATAATGAGAAAGTCAAGACAGGAGACAGGTACTGTGTAATCGAATTTTTCATTTTGGAATTTATTTCTCTTCATGTAGAGCTTAGCTTTGATTTTTATTACCATTAACGTCTGCATTTACTATTCTTTCTAGTCTCTCAGAGGAGCTAAAGCTACAGCGGGAATAGTGGAGGCAGCAAATCGTTCCAAAAGCTTCCATAAAAGTATGATGATAAAGTAAAGGGAGTCTGTAAATTCTCAGCTATGAGCTCAAAGTGCAGTTTGGTTTGGGGAACAGTTCTTAATAAAGGTGCACTGCTTCAATAGTCTGCTGAGGCCACTTATCTTTTTATGATTCAGTAGGTATGTGCAAAGGCGTGGATATTTGTGTGCGTGCGTACGCAGCCATGGGAAGAGCCAGAGATTGTGCTAAAATCCAGAGATCTGACACTTAATGAAGTGTGTGTATTCAGCAGGATTTTCCAGACAGAAATGCTTCCCCACAGCATCCCTTTGAAAGAGCCGATTGAGAAAAAGAAGTTGGTAGTTCTCATTTCCCAAAGGGCAGAAGTGAGACACGGAGAGTTTGATCTGCATCTGTCCTGTTTGTTTTGGTTTTAGTTTTTCAGTGCGCTGAGCGCTGTGAATATTTCTGGATGTCCAAACATGTAGGGATGCAGTGATGGAGGCCTTAGAAAATGTTGCTCTTGTTGCTGTAGCTAGCTGGAGGAATTAGGCTGGAAGCAGAGACAAAATTAAACCTGGGCATATCCAGCTCACTCTATATCCGCTGTGTTCCTCTTTTTCAAGCACTCTCTAAATTTTAGAGAAAAACGGATTTGGAACTTGGTGTGATCTTAAGTTCTGTGAACCACCGTTAGGTAAGTTTCCATATAGCTGAGGTAGAAATTTTTCTTTGTGAAGAAAATGTGCACCTCTATTAGCACCACTGTGCAAGCTGTAGTTTGCAAATGTGGTGGGAGGCTTTGCTCATGCTAATTTGGGCTCAGTCATGCACCTTCTTTTCCTCTTTTACATGCAAATAGCAGCTGTGTCAGTCTCTGGGATGACTGCTTGTTCCTTCAACAGAGATTCCAGTGCATACCTTAAACCGGTGCATTTGTGCGTGGGTAGAGGTATATCATGGTGGTACAGTCGCTGACAAGGAAGGATCTGTGATGGAGGTTGGAACAAGTTAGTGAAATGGAGAAGTTTTGAAAGATACTGAGCTCTTCTGGTGTGTTTTCATTTATCAACATCCCGAAAACAGGGAGTGGAATGGCAGAGGACTGAATAAAATGATGATCCGTGATCCTGCCCCCATCAAAACGAGGTTTCTTGATTGCCAGAGGGATTCATTTCTTTCTTCTTCACAGGGAATCTCCCCATTTAAGTGCATCTTGGAATGCACCAAATTTGCCCCTGATTCACCAAATCTTTCAAATCCATAAGGAACAAAGGGCTTGTAGGCTGCCTTGGTGCAAAGTAAGTACAGTAGCAGCATAGATCTCCCCTCTTCAGCCTTATAGGGCTGCAGTGCCCAAGGGATTGGGCAGCAGACCTGGGACTGGGGCAAATCAGCCTTGAAGCAGAACGTTATTTTCTCCTCTGTTTTCAGCACTTGTGGCAGCAATTCCCTCCAGTCTTTCCTACTCTTTATGGCTTTAGCCACCTGAACCTAGCCTCTACACTGCTATGGCCTTTTCCTCTTCTGAAAGGCTATCCATGCTTTCGTGTTACAAAAGTCAATGAGAAATGAATTCAGAGGAAATCTTTTCCATGGCATCACTTTGTATACTGCTGAACTTCCATACTGGAGAAAATGCGTATCGGTGCCCTGTGGGCTGAGTAGCTTAAGTGTTATACAACAAGGACCAGTTTAAAAGGATGTTTGTTTGAGGATTCCAGAGTTTCCAGGAATCTGGAGAACAACATTTTCTAGGAAAGTCAGCTCAAAAAAATAGACCATCCCTTAAAGTTCCCAGTTGACTCTGCAGGCTGCTTGCTATGAGGGTTCTCCAAAGGTAGCAGCTCACCTTTCAGAAAGCCCAGGCTAGTCTTTTTCTCCTTCAGAAAGGCTGCCATGAGTCGGAGTGCCACAGCAAGGCTCAGCACACAGCTGCTGCCTCGTGGGTCCCTGGCTGTTCCTGAAGGCCAAAACTGTGCTTCAGCTTCCTTCTGACATGCTTTAGAGTCTTAAATATATCCCCTCTGTGGTGTGCAAATGAGGGCAGAGTCAGGGGAAGAAATGTGTGTGGATGCTTTAATGATGCTGATGGAGTAAAAGTGATTTCACCTTTATACAGTTAAGGCACATACACCACTCTGTAACCTTTCCATGGGTCTGCTTGCAGAAATGATGCCATGACATGTGAAGTTTCCATTGACTTCAGATTTGGCAGTGCTAAATTAAGTGGGTAATGTGTTGTGATACAACAGGAGGGAATCCTGCCCCAGCAATGACAGTGGATTTTGGTGTTGATTTTGAAGGTATTTTAGGATTTCAGTTCTAGAAATTAGTGGCAGTCCCCCATGCTGAAATAATATAGTTATTTCTTATCAAAGACAGGCTTTAAAACAACATGGATACTACAAAAAGTGCCTTTCAAATGGAACTTTTCCTATTGCAGAGGAGCATCTTGAGCTATTGACCCCACAAAGTAATGCATGCATGTAATAAATTTATTCCCTGTCTATTTAAAACTTCCCTGTAACAGTGTGGGTGGATCTGGTAATGCTGTTCTCCACCATAACAACAATTTATCCAAAGCAATTTGTTGCCTGGCCTAAATTTTGCAAAAGGATCTGGTCTTTAAAACCTCTGAGAAACGGAGATACCTGCACCTGACACGTTTACAAGTAACTTAGATCAGGTTATTGATTGGTCCTGTGTATGTTGTTTTCCAGTGGGAGGATGAGATGGAGAAGCCAATCTGTTACTGCAGCTATCTACCAGTGGAAAGCAATAGTGCTAATGATACAGGTTTTCAATAGCTGATTTATATTATCCTGCACTCAATAAGAACTCATGATTTTGTCACTGTATTGTTTAAAGCAATGCTCTTGAAGACTGCAGGCCCCAAATCTGACCCTCTGTAACAGATCTCCTGTGTTGCAAGCAGGTGAAAACATAAAAAGCCCATCGGTGCTCGAGTACAGTCTGGACCAGCCCTTGCTCACAGAGCAGTAGGTGCTGAGAGCTCTGAGCTGGTTCCAGTGAGTGATTTCTGTAAAGATGAACTATAGCTTCACTGACCGCTCCCCCACTCTGTGCCACCCAGAGGTGAAGGATGATGGAGTTCCAGTACCATCCCTGGGCAGAGATGGTACTTAAAATCTCAGTGAGTGACTGCTAATTTAGCAGCGATTAATGAGAAATGTGTTGGTGGTTATAAGTGAGAGGCAGTAACTGGATCTCCCTTCCACCTCCTAGTGATGTGAGCACTCTGGTCACTGCAGAGGAGCTTCCCACTGAATGCGGCACAGCTGCTGAGGAGAGCATGGCAACAGCAACAAATGGCATTCACTGAACAAAGTGCTTGACAAGCCATGTGAGAACCAGTGTAAGCAGCCAGTGGGCACAGCCCCATCTGCTTGGGTGTGTTTGAACATGAGATTCGCCACATCAGAGGGGACTGGCACAGCAGTTCATCTTAGCCAGGCTGGCAGCTGCTCTGGGGATGCTGTGGGAAAGGGCGCAGGAACAAGTGGAGGGTAGTGCTTTCCAGGCTTGACTGTCCTGCATTCAGGAGGTTGTATGAGGAGCCCAGGGAACAGGTTCAGCTTTCAGCTTGGGCTGGAAGTTATAGCTGGGCGGCAGAGCAAATCACAGGAAGGTGTGTGACCTGCAGTGGGAGGCACTGAGCTGCTCTGGGCGGTATCCCAGTCTGGCCCCTGCGCTGGACACTGAAGTGGTTCCCCACAACATGTGCACGAGGGGAAAGGATGTCTGCAAACGGGAGTGTAGCTTTAATGTGGAGGTTTGCACGTTGTGATGCACTGACCTACTGGGACAGTTGATGTGTTTCTGGACTTGCACATGCCCTGTTTTGAGGCAAACACTTCATGCAGATTTGTAACATGCGATAGCTGCCAAGCATCTTTTACACAGTCACAGTCTAGTGACTGAAGGATCCACTAATTAAGAAACCCTTAATTAGGCTTTTAAATGATAAACTGTAATAGCTCTAGTGCAGCTGTTGTAAACTACAGAGTAAATTATACCCAGTTGAAAGAGGCTTTAATTACGTATCTATACAACAGACTTTAAGGACTTCGAAAGATAAAAGAATTTTTAGTGTCTGCAATTAAAGAAACAAGAGAGTAACAATAGGGCTCTTAAACCAATGAAAGCAAGGAAATTCAGAATTAATCAGCAAAGTCAGCTGGTACTTTGTTTTATGCTCACAGCATTCTAATTTAGGGGGTTTGTTTTTATTCTTTTTGTTTTCATAATGCATGAGATAAAGAAGTATTGTCACTCAGGAGTTTATGTCCCCTGCCCTCGCTTTTCTAGCTTCCATAGGTCCATGTGCAGCCTTAGCGATACCTCAGGAAACTTTCCTTGGGTTTCGTTTGTGCAGAAATTCCAGCAAGAAGATTATCGACTACTTTTTCTCCTTGCATCCTGGTTTAAGGAGTGGTTTGTTGTACACGTGCCTTTGTGAAGTCAGCAGGAGCTCAAAAATCGATTATACTGACCTTGGAGACCTTGTTCAGTTCAAATTTAGCCTGCACATTGTGGTGCAGTTTTGGCAGCCATTCACCATGCTGTGTGGAGTAAAAGTTTGGATGTAGCTGGAACTATTCAGCTATTTGGAGGTGGTGCTGTGGGCTCCCTTTTGGGGGGTTCAGTCCTGCTCCACTGAAATTGAAGAGAGTTCAGCCTTTGCTCACATTTAGGTCTGGCCCAGACTCCATTCTACCTACCGGTTAGACATCAGCACTGCTGCCTGTTCCACAGCTCTGCCTGACGCTGCCTCTCTTGGTAACCTCACCAGTAGTCACTAAACTTGCATGTGCTATCTGCTTCCCTGGTTTACCCATCCCTGCTTGCTTCCCTTCCTTGCCATCTCTGATCACAAATAACATTGATGCACAGCAGTGAATAAACACTTCTTTATAGAGAAAAATAAATATGTCTCTGATGTGCCATCCATTGCCTGATGGGTTTGCTGATCTGTTGCCAGTTCCTTTCATTTCTTAAGATTACTGCTCCTCAGGACGAGAGCTGTGTCTTTAGTGCCTGTGTGCCTCTGCCAGGTAGATGATACGTACATTAGACTGCAAGACTGTAATGTGCAGAGAGCTCAGCTCCTTTAGCTGCTCTCTGGGACCGGTCTTTACAACTGTAGGACTTAGCAGCCCAAGACAGCTAAACAAGGTATTGCTTTTTGTTTATTCCAACCACATCCAAGCATTTTTGTCTGTAAGTATCACAGCAAGGAAAATAAGGAATACCACTCTCACAGTTAATTTTTATGGCTGATTAATTAGCCCAAAGAGTATTAAATTGTGCTAATGTAGTTTGCCTCTTCGATGCTGTCTTTTGACTTCAATGGAACTTAATACGTGCTTAAAGTTAACTACAAGCCTAAGTGCTGTGGTGAATCGGGGCCGAGGGCATTAATTAGAACTTGGCTCAGATTTACTTTCAAGGCTTTTTTCTCCTTTTTTTTTTTTTTTAACTCTTCAGAGCTCAGCAGTTTAATTGGTATGCAGATGTTCCCCTTTATTGCTGGTAGAAGCCTCTGTCACTGTTCTGAAGGTACTCAGACATCAAGGCTGGTACAGTGGGCAGGAAGAAACCCCCCCTGAAGGCTTTCAAGCTTTGTGGGAAATAATGATGTATGAGACAGGGATTCCTTTGGAACCTGAAGGGAACATGACAGATAGAATAATATGGGAGGAAAACATTGTCTTCACAATTGAGACTGATGGTCTCATCTTGTCTCCTTGTTATTGTTACCAACCAAGACTGAGATGAGCTTTCTTACGAAGAACTTCATTTCGTGGCAGGTTCTATATGTTGGACGCACTGCGCTCAGTGGTAGCTTTCCATCCAAGGTACAGATATTGACAGGCTCTGAGGAACTCTTTGGGATGGAGCTTTAGCTTAAAACCTAAAATTCCTTCCAGCATTCAGATGCATTTTGTCAGGAGTGACAGTTGCAATTTGATAATCTTTTACCACTTTGCCTGTCTATCTCAAACAGCTCGCTGGAGGGGAGAAACCCAGAGTTGTTGGGCACAGGAGTGTCAGCTTTATGAGTCAGCTTTTCTCACACTTTATTAATTTCACTTTCCAGTGGTTAGTGCATGTTTGGAAGAGACAACTGATTTGTACGGATCTGTGTAGGATGGAGCAAAGCTGGAACTAAAGGAGCACAAGTTGACAGCAGTGCAATAGCTCTAATTGACAGATACCAAAGGCACTATTTAAAGCAACTTTTCTTCTGCCGTTAAAGTTAAAAATGGCCCCCAATTTGTCCCCGGATTTCCATGTTAAAAAGAAATGTTTGCATGTATATTAATTTAAAATGGATTAGCTGGAATATTAAGTGCTCCTTTTATGTACTTGCATTTTCAAACTAGATGATCCAAAATGCTTCTGTGCGAGGTACAGGAAGATGACTGTTTCTTAACTCCTCCAGAGTAAAAGCTGTCTTTCGGGGGATACTTTGCACATGTGAGATTTGCGCGAGTGCTTCTTTTTGGCACTCACAATTTGATCAGAAATGCATTTCAGCAAATAACAGGCAGAAGGATTGATACACACGCTGCATGTTGTGGGTGCAAAAATGCAAGTAGAAATTACACCCATCATTGGAAGGTCTAGGAAAATATGCCTTCCTGGATGTGAGCAGGACAAGTTAGGAAATATCAGATTTCTTCTACAACTGGCTGTTACTCTTTACATTTCTGGAGAACTGGGATCTTGCTGTTAATCTTACAAAAATAGATGCTGTGGTGAAGCCTCAGGCATGAATAAAATTGGATGTTAATCTTAAAGCAGATTTTTTACAGCTATGCACTCAGAGCCAGTGAATCCAAATGATTTTGGAAACTCTGTTTGTTACTTGCTTTGATCAAAGTGCTGTGGGGAAAGAGGTCAGCGGCCCAGGCACATATTGTAACATTTGAGGGACCTTAAAGTTGAGCAGATAAGGGCAGCAAACATTAAACATCTCTCGCTTCACACAAATAATAGGCAAAGCTGAAAAAAGCCTGCTGACAAGAGGAGTGGGTGTTGGTGGGTGACTTGCTGCAGTTTTAGAGCTGTTAAGTGTAGGTTTTTTAGCATTTTCATTATTTAAAAGTAGAGTGGTAGTTTCTTCACTCCCTCTGAAAAGTTACTAATTTACTCTGAAATACAGGGTAACCCACAATGATTTAACAGATTTGTAATGTGCTTTAGAGTGATTTCAAGTAACAGACGCCCTCCTTCTCGCCAAGTTTCCCACCGTCTCAGCTCTGCCTCCGCTCCTTTCTCTGTGTACATCTGCACCAAAATGCAAAGCAGGGGCTGCCCCACGTGTGACTTTCATCTGCCTAGCTCCGGTGTCAACACTCTGGGCAGCTTTGACCACTCATGCCCATGCAGGTTTGCCTTATTCCCAGTGTTCAGAAAGAAGAGCCTGAGTTAATGACATTTGGATGTTGGAAATCCCACCACAGAGCATGGTGTGGTTCAAAAGCACCTGCCGCTCTGCTAGTACCACTGCATGCAGACAGTTCTTCCTGGTATGCCGACCTTTTGCTATGTTCATGGGAAGAACCAGTGGAGGATGGCATTGGATCATGCTTAAGGTCCCATGCTCATGGAATCCGGGCAGTATCATCACCTGCAGGCCTCTCTGTGTGATTCAGAGGAAGCAGCTGAGCTGTGTACCCATATGGCTGTCCAACAAGACAGACTTCACGTGGAGATGAGAGGCAGTTGAGACATTTTCCCCTGTTGTCAAGCTGAAGGGGTCTCAGCCAGCTCTTGGCTCCAGCCAGTTCATGCCTACCTATTGCTTGTGTTCAATAGCAATGCCTATGGAAGGATGTTTAAGCCAGAAGCCCCTTAGCATGATAATATTTGAATGTGATGGAACCTTGCTGAAGAGAAGTTGGCCTTGTATTTGCTCTGAGCAGTCTCTGGTGGTTTGTGGTAGGGAATTGGGACCTGGGGCTGAAGCCACAACTTCCAGAACCAAACCACAGAATTTACACACTCCTGCCAAGGCCTGCCAATTTGCGTTCCTAGCTAGAGGTCTGTGTCACTGCTGTTTTGTATGCCTTTGTCTTTGCTGTTTGAGGGAGGAATCTATTTTATTCCATACAGCAATACTGTCTAGCTTAGCTGAATTTCATTAGCTGCTGATAATGTGTTACTATTCAGTGCATCCAGGAGCTTGCTTAGTGTCAATAACCAAGGGCAGAAATACTTGAATGGGAGCCTAGATGGAGATGCTTTCTCTTCCTCTATTCCTCATGAGAACCCACCTGCAGTACCTCATCCAGCTCTCAGACCCCCATCACAAGAAACATAAAGGCCTGTTAGAGGGGATCCAGAGAAGGGCCCCAAAAATGATCAGAAGGTTGGAAAGCCTCTCCTATGAAGAATGCCTGAGGGAGCTGGGTCTGTTCAGCCTGGAGAAGAGAAGGTTCCCAGGGAAACCTTACTGCAGCTTTTCTTAAAGGAGGCTTTATGAGAAAGATAGACTTTCTACAAGGGCATGCAGTGATAGGATGAGAGATAAAGATTTTAAACCAAAAGAAGTTATATTTAGATAAGAAATAAGAATGAAATTCTTTATTGTGTTGGTGGTGAGGTACTGAAGCAGGTTACCCAGAGAAATTATGGATATCCCATCCCTGGAAATGTTCAAGGCCAGGTTGGGTGGGCCTTTGGGCAACCTGGTCCAGTGGGAGGCCTATGACAGGGGGTTGGAACTAGACGATCTTTTAGGCCTCTTCCAACCCAAACCATTTGATGATTCTGTGCTGAGGTTCTGGAGTACTCCAAGGTTTCTTTTGCCGTTCTTCCTTTCCCTGATCTAGAAGACCAGGAGAATGCTTACCCACTCATAACAGATGATTCAAGCTGCATGGGACTGGAAGGTCACTGTAAGTTTCTGTTACTGTCCTGGTGTGACTGGTGTAAATCACATCTTCTAGCAAACTTTAAGGAAGTGAGCTTTTGTTACAAGGTGAGATGGTAAGTTAGTGCCACTGACATCTGCTGGGTAGAACATTTTATTGTGAAACCATTCTTGTTCTGGAGGCTCAGTCAACTGCATTTGATCTGGGAGCCTATGGTGTAGGTAAGTGTGGTCATGAGGCTGAACAGATCTCAGCCTCAGGGATTCATACATGCAACTCTCCTTGACTTGAACTAGAGAAACGCCAGAGTTTTTCACTTTCACACACTGTGTGAAACAGAAAAATGAATTCTCTTCTAGAGAAGCAGTAATTCCTTCCATTCTTCCCAAATAGATGATGACTAAAGAAGGCCTGAGCTGAGTTTAGATATACTTACATTTACTCAAAATGAATGTAGCTCATAACTCTTATTTTAGCACCAATCTGGAACAGTACTGTGAACAGATTTACAAAGTCTGCCTGTTTCTTACCTTGGCCTTCTGGTATTTATACTCACTCTTGCACTGATACTTGGAAGTTTAATGAAGCAAATGCCTGAAAGGCGATTAGGTGAAAAGTTGATAGTTTTATATACAAACCTGTTCATTTTGTGTACTCTATGATTTTCTTTCAGCTCTAAAGTATGATTTTCTGATTTTCTTCTTCTGATACTAAGCAGTGAGGCACTGGGGGGGTTTTTTGGGTGTTGGTTTTTTTTTCCTTCTAGCATGTGTGCCATCAGCACTCTTATTAACTTCGTTCTAGTTGCAGGGTCCTTTGTTGCTGGGTTGAAAAAACCTACTAACTTCAACCATGTGTTTTTAGACTAGACACTTAACAAAAACCTTTGCTGCATTTATAAAATGAGCAGATTTAATCTGAAAGTCATTGGGAGAAACCAATAAAGAACTTCCTTGATGTGATTTCTGGACTTACTCTGTGGAACTGTATCACATGTTTTCACGTACTGGATATAGGGGCACTTGAAAGGATAAAGAAGGTTAAATGTAGATGATAATGAAAATATTATCAGTATTTATAGATCAGGCAATAATGTCAGTGTATTAATGTGATATGAAATATCTCTTTGATTTCATGGACAGTGCCTTGCTGCATATAGCTCACTGCAATAATGTGACCCTTGGTGTACACAGTTTAACTTTTAAAATGTGTTAGTAATCTGTTTGCCTTGAAATGCCTTATGAAACGTGTACTTATTATAGAACACATACAGTTGCTATCTGCCTAGCGCTATCTCTGTTACAGCAATTCAAGCTAAGAGAACACATTTGGGAAAAAAAAGAAAAACAAAAAACCTCTTCCAAGCAGAGAAATTTTTTTTTGTTATTATTGCTGTTAAACTGATGCTGGAAACATTCATCAGCAGTTAGAGATGTAGTCTTTCAAAGGGACTTCCTTCACTCAAACCATATGCAGATTACAAGGTTCTTCAAGCCTACGGTCATGCCAGGAGTAAGATATTAGCCTTTCTTTTAATCAGGAGATCTTTGGAATAGGTATCTTGTTCACTGAATTGCCTTCCTTGTCATCCGTTACCAAATAACGTCTTTGTAGAACTGCATTAACTGAAAAGAAAGCAAATACTGGAAAGTATTTCTGTAATAGGAACTGGGTATGACATATTTTCACCTTTCTGGAAAAGAAATGCTGGTTTTGGTTCTTTGCTTTGTGATCCCATTTTTCATGCCGTTGAGTACTGGAACGAGAGAATAAAGGTGAGTACTGAGTAAACCGAATTCTTTTTGGATCAGACTTCAAGAGTCTGTTCTGACACACATTTTGGTGTTACTTTTTCCTGGGGGACTGTATTCACAAGCTCTCAGAACATATTCTTTCCCTACAACTTCACACAATTTAGTAAACATTTGAATGAATTTCATACCATCTTATTGAAGTAGGTAGAATACATATTTCTTGAGTAACTGAGCTTAAATTAAATGCTCATAATAATTAAAATTATAGATTAAAATCGGTGGCTTGCCATTCTCTTGCAGAAGCAGGTTGAATGTAAACCTCTGTCAAAAATTAGAGCTTAAACACTGAATGAAGGTACCAAATAATAGTGTGTCAGGAGTATAGCCTTCTATTCAGGACAGTGTTGTCATGTACCTTGCTTGTAGAAGCTCTGGAAACAGCACAGCCTCAGACTGTAGAGACGTTACCTGTTTTTGAGCACGATATGCTTAGTCTCTTGGCTGATGGAAATCTGTCCAGTATTTAAGGAGCTTGATAGTGTGGGAGACAGTTACAGGTGCTATATTAGAATATCTGAACGCTGTAGCATGGGGCAGGATATAGCTTCTGTTCCCTTTTGCACCTCTGAAATTGGTGTAATATGAATTAGATTGCCATCAAGTTTAATTTGTGAAGCCCCGTAAAACAGAAATGGCTCTATATTGATGCAAAAACTTATGCCACTTGTCTTAAATGCACGAGCAGGAATCAGTGTTTGTTTCCCAGAAAAAAATAAGTGAAACATCCAGGTAAAATCTGAGCAGAACTTGGATTGGTACCTGCAAAAATGGTGACCTCTTCCCTTCTAAATTCAGTTTTCCTCTTGACGGTACCCCTTCACCTAGAAGGGAGCTCCCTTCCTCCCCAGGCAGCTGTGGTGAATGGATCTGACCACAGAGGGAATCTGGCCCACTGAATTCCTTTTCTTTCTTTGCAATTGAATGAAAAGTGTGTGTCTTTTGAAGAACAGCGATTGAAAGAAATATTAATGACTGCTGGGACATCTACAGAAAGGGATAAGAACATTAATACAGCAGGAAGATAAAGGGGCTCTGTTGACTCTTTCTTGTAGTTTGTATATATTAATAGTAACAACTAAAGTTTCGTATTTTTGCAGGGAAACACACAAGGCTTTGAATTGTATTGTTTTAATTGCAGCTTACTGAATGAATTAACTGGAAAATCACACACAGTGCTTTGATTGTCTAACTCTCTGTATGTGAGGCTCTGGGAACAGTTTGTTATTAGAAAAGAACAGCACTAACAAGAAATCAGCCAACATATAATTGCTGGACTGAGGGACAGTTTGGGGAAAGCTGATATTTGTTTATAAATTATTAAATAAAAAGCACATAATATGCAGGTCATCTCTCACTGCCTCCACACTTCAGATATTACTCATCCTCCTAAGCTTTGTGTTCTACGGGGCATTGCTTCTTATAACCACTTCAGGAGTTGAAACCACCCACACCTAGGAAAGGAGATGCCTGGACCTTTGTTACAATGGCAGTTTTGGCAATGGAGACTGCACCAAAGGACATGGCTTTTCAGTTCAAGGAAAGGATTCTTGACCAGAGAGCTGCTTTATGTGACTAAAATACACACAAGCACTTGGGACTCTATTTAGGTAGCCTAAATATTGGTCAGTGTTTCCTACTGACAGCAGCCATCTATCCAGTACCCTAAATAAAAGCTTAAGCAAGGGTTAGGAACAGTTTTGGCATTCATTTTAGTGGGATTCTCAAAAGCATTTCCTTCCCATCAGTTTGGGAAGGAATAATGCAACTTCTGGTTGTCTCTTGTGCTGTTCTCTGCCTGCTTAGTGCTATGTGACCTTAGTAGCCACTTTGGAAGATACAGAGAGGAGGAAGGTGGTGGCTGGCCTCACCAAGAGGCTGGAACGTATTTAATCCTCAGTAGTTTTGGCTATCAAATACCTGTTCCTGCTTCTCTGGGGGGTGGAACTGTGGTTCTTCCATCTGTGAGCTTTTCTTTAGGAGAACAAACGTAACTATTATCATGGGCCCAGCTCTTCACAGCCATACAGTTTCATTTCCAGTCAAGAGCTAATAAACTGCAATTATTAGGGATTAGCTTTCTGAGGCTTTCCAGCTGTGTGGAAAGAATATTCTCTCCTCCACCTTTCCTTCAGAGGAAGAGGTGACTTCTAGGGACACCTTGCCTGGCCACCCTCAAGGGGCAGCAGTAGGTGCTGGCAGCTGTGGCACGCACACACACAGGGCACCCAATCCTCTCTGCTTCAAAGGTGCCAGCTGCAAAGCAGGTGCACTGACACCTAAGCAGTTCCTCAGACGGCCGTGCAATGAGTGCTGGGTAAGGTCTGGGACTCATAGAGAGCTGTGTGTCCTGCAGACCAAGAGGCCCCGGGGACAGAAAGGTGCACCATTACCTGGGAACGTAACTGCGTTTAATGGAAGATCTTGACTTTCACAGTGTGTGAGGTCTATACAGTTTCCCCTCCGAGTGCGTGTGGCCTGCATCATTACCAACAGTTGTAACAAAACATGCTGTTTTGTTATAAGAGCTTTCAACAGGAATTTAGAAGCGATATGCAACAAAATAAATCTCAGCAGCCTTCAGCTGCATCTTACAGGAGGCCTCTGTACAACTGCTGCATGCACTGAAAAAGATGTTCTTACTCTGCAAAGTTAACTCACCTTCCCATCTTTTTCCATCAGGACAAGGAAAGCTACAGGATTAAATGATCCTGGATCGAGAGGCACGCAGAACGCACATCTGTACTTGAGGATCACAGCACGGCACTGCCAAGATATGCCGTCTTAGAAGCGAGGTATGTGATCTGACCACCCGCAAGCACCAGACAGCTGCAGCGCGCCCTTTGATCTTACACGGAGCTACTTTTGCCACGAGGTCCCCCCGGTGCCTCTGTAGGCTGTAGGGAGGCACCCGGCGGGCACGGGACCGGAGCCCCGCCTTCCCGCAGCTCCCGATCTCATTTTTTTTACACGGAGTTTTCCTTGCGGGCGCTCAGGCGGAGCCGAACCATTCCCAGCAAGGCGTCCTGCTTCTTTATGCAGGGAGCAGCAGCCGTTGTGCAGGCAACGCCCGCCCCGTGCCCCCCTCCAGCACCTGAGCAGAACCCGCCCGCGCTCAGCTCCCCGCGCCTCGCCGTGCCCAGCACGGGCAGCTCGCCGGAGAGCGGTAGCACCGCCTCCCTCTGCAGCCATAGGGCGCCGCCTTTCCCGCCCTGCGACGCGATTGGTCAGCTCGGCCCGGAGGGCGGGCCGCGGCTACAAACGGTTCGGCGGGCCGGGAGCCGCTCGGCTGTGCTGCGAGGAGGTGCGCGTGGCGTGGCTGCACGTCAGGGCTCAGCGCTCTGTGCTGGAACATCTGCTGTAAAACCTCGACGGGATCGGAATTCCTTTATCTGAAGGTGGTGTTGGTTGTCCTTACCTGCCATGCGGGGGTTAGGAGGTGCCGTGCTGTCCGAACGCAGCTGTGTGCTGCCTTGAGCCGCGCCGCTCTTTGCAGGGAGGTGCTGAGGAGCCGTTAGGTCGAACAGAGCTGAAATAGGCCCCCGGGAGTTGCGGTTTCCAGCGCAGGGTCGCTTGCAGAGGGGAAAAGGACTAACAGGCTTGGAATAAGCAGAATTTGTGGTCTTTCTGCCTCCAGAAATCTAAGGATGGTCTCGGGGGGATTTGGGAGAGATGAGGATATTTAGTGAGGGCAGTTCCACGGCAGGCCTGTGGGGAGGTGAGTTGGGAGCGTTTTGTTACTGTGCTAATGGCGCACTTTGCAGCACGGCTCTTCCCAGGCTGCACCAACCAGCCTGAACCAGCAGCAGCTGCCGGGCCTCCTGCAGCTCTGCTCAGCTGTGTGTGCAGCAGTCTGTGCAGGAGCTGCAGTGCACGAGGTGCTGCTTTTAGCACACAGGAGCCTGAAAGCTGAACCAAACAACATGTACTACTTAGAAATCTGCTCCAGGGCTGCTGCTTCATAAAGCAACCCATGAAAAAGAAGCTGGAGTATGTTTTGATCCTCACTAAATTATGGGAGTTTTGTTTTTATGTCCTACTGAGCTGATAGTAAAGGCCTGTTGGTGTAGCTAAGTCAGAATTAGATCAGGTGTTTTCCATGGCATATTGAGTATCAGTAGCAAAACATTTTGCTCCGACAGTATGCTTCCTTGAGATTTTGCATGTGTGGACATACAGACATCAGGGTGGAGGCTGGTCACAAGGGGTGTCCCTCAGGAGTTGGTCTTGGAACTGGTGCTTGCCAGCATCTGAGTGCACTCACAGCAGGTTTGCAGATGGCACCAACCTGAGCAGTGCAGTCAATATGTTGGAAGGAAGGGAGGCCATTCAGAGAGACCTGGATAGGTTGGAGAAGTGGGCCCATGAAAACCAAATGAGGTTCAATAAGGCCAAGTGCAGGGTGCTGTGCTCGGGTTGGGGCAATCCCAGGTATTTATACAAACTGAGGGAAGGTCTCCTTGAGAGCAGCCCTGTGGAGAAGGACTTGGTGGTCCTTGTGGACAAGAAGCTGGACATGAGCCAGCAGTGTGTGCTTGCAGCCTGGATGGCCAACTGTGTTCTGGGCTGCATTAAGAAAGGGGTGGCCAGCAGGGAGATGGAGGTGATTGTCCCCCTCTACTCGGTACTTGTGAGGCCCCATCTACAGTACTGTGTCCAGGCCTGGGGCCCCCAGAACAGGAAGGATGTGGAGCTTTTAGAGTGAGTCCAGAGGAGGGCCACTAAGATGATCAGAGGGCTGGAGCACCTCTCCTATGAGGAAGGGTTGAGGGAACTGGGCTTGTTTAGCTTGGAGAAGAGAAGGCTCTGGGGAGACCTCATTGTGGCCTTCCAGTACCTGAAGGGAGCATGTAAATAGGAGGGAAAACAGCTTTTTAAGAGGGTGGATAGTGATAGTACAAGGGGGGATGGTCTTAATCTGAGACAGCAGAGGTTTAGGTTAGGTAATAGGAGGAAGTTTTTCATGCAGAAGGTGGCGATGCACTGGAACAGGTTGCCCAAGGAGGTTGTGGATGCCCCGTTCCTGGAGGCATTCAAGGCCAGGCTGGATAGGGCAGCCTAGTCTGATGGTTGGCAACCCTGCACATAGCAGAGGGGTTGAAACTGGATGATCATTGTGGTCCTTTCAACCCAGGCCATTCTATGACGTAGTCCCTCTATTGACTTTGGGCTGACCACAGGCTGTTTGTATGGTATCCTTATGCTGCCCTTGTGCATGTGAAGATATGGGCTTGAGGATCATTAAAATGATTTGAGTTTTCCCTTTTTCTGCTCCCTTCCTATAGTTATTAATGAAAATGTGTAAATTTGTGTTCAGTAAATGTTTGAGTCATCTTTCTGTTTTTATCTTTGCTTCCAGAAAGAAGATAACAGCACTTAGACTTGCTACCCATGTGGTGGAAGCATCTGGATTATGGAATCCACAGCAAACTCCTGGCTGTCTGGCTGCTACAGGTAAGCTCAGAGATTAAGCCTTACATTGATGATGTTGTGGAAAGCACGAAGATGAGCAGAAGCTTTTTGCTTGTGTTAATTGCTTGATGGTACTTTGAGTTCTGTGCAGTTGTTCAGGTACAATCTTTTTCGTTGTCTTAGGATTCAGCAGGTTCACTGGAGGGAACTGACTTTGTTTTGGCAGTGTGGTGAGATGGGACTGGCAGGTTAGGCACATCTGCCACCCTGGAAGGTACTGGAGATAGATTGCGGTTGTAAGATTCTGGAGTCAGAATTCCAGTGTGTCTTCATTTCTCCTGTGTTTTTGGGATGGTGACACTTTAAGTCCAGAACCGGTTATACAAAGAGCTTGTGTAACTAATTCCTGCTGTTTTTTGTTCTGGAATGATGGTGATCTTCCTTCAGCCTTTGCGTTGTCTGAGCTCCGAGTACAAATCTGTTCCAGGGCTGAAAAAGGATATAGTTGTCAGTGTTAATGTTCAAACTATTATAGCTGGTTTTCAGGGGAAGCCTTTCTATTAAGATGAAGTGTATTCTACATGCTTCTTGGAGCTGTTTTCTAAGACAACCTAGAGGTTCAGGAAGACTATATTGAATTTGCCTTGCTATACATGCTTGCTTCTATCGTGCACCTTGCATAAGGGAAATGTTCTGCTAGCTTTTGATCATCAGGAAACACGAGGAATATCACGCTGTCACAGTGCTTGCTGCCTATCTGGGTCTTTCCAAAGTGTCTGCTTTTGTCAAAGAAAGAGAAATTTCTTTATGAATGGGGCGAAGTCCTCATGTGGGGGCATCTCTGCAATGTCTGCTTGTGGCAGCTCTCAGGCAATAACTACACAAGTATCTGTGACTGTCCTTTCCCCTTCATTTAGTTTGACCTTTCTGCCATGTTGGTGGGAGGTCTCATTTTTATGTGCATTTCATGTACTTGAGAACTGAATGTAAATGATCTCTTCATGGGTTTTGCAGCATTTGTAAGATGACTTTCTCACTGCACTGAATTGCTTACAATGCTTTCCCATTGTATGTGAGGGATGCATGCAATGTATATTATTTTTCCACTAGAAATACACTTTTCTGTGTATGGAGACCAAAGAGCCAAATGCAAACTCCAGCCCTCCTGGGGCTTTTGTGTTTCTTCCTGTGGGCCTTCCAGTCTGTTAAACTCACACGGATGGTAAGCTTTTACACTTGGAGCTTGTGTTGTGCAGAGAGGTGTCAGAACAGTTGTCCTGTAGTCCTCTGTAGAGCAGTGAATGTTGCACCTCCTTCTCCCCAAGTCGAGTCACATCTCCAAATTCTTTCAGTTCAGAGCCATTTGCCTTAGTAGATCCTTAGCCACATTTTCTGTTGTGTGGATCCTATACTACTACAGGAACAATTTGTGATCTTTGATGAATTTTCTTCACTAAACTCATAATGTTTATAGAAGTGGTACTTAAAACATTAGAGCTGCTGCTAAAGAACAACAGAGCCACAGAGCAGAATGCAGGAGCATTGCTGTAGTGCTGCGTGTCCAGGCAGGATGCCCTCAGTGCTGTGGCTGTTTTCCCACCTTACCTTAACTCTCCAAACAAGGGTGGAGAGGAAGCAAGAAGAGCAAGACATTTCCGTGGCGATTGCAACATGCAGTGATAGGCTGATTCCCTCTCCCTGCCCTGTGACAAGCATGGTATAGGCCACTAAAGGCTGCAATCTTTATCGGGGCTTTTGGGGCTTTTTTTTTTTTCTTTTTTTTAAGAATTCCATCTTTGCAGTAACTTCTCCTTGCTGGCGGGAGGAGGGCTGACTAACAGCTGTTCAGTAGCAGATACTGTCATGTAAATGGCTTGATAATCATCTAACTTGGAGCACAGCTCTCTTAAAACTCCAAGCAGGCACTTTCTAATGCCTGGATGATATGGGCTCTGTTTGGTGCATGAGACCAGCCTATGCTGTCCTGAGAAGATGAATCCCACTGTTGGCAAATGGCTGCAGTAGATGATACCTGTAAGCATGATAGTTATCCTGCAGTAGTGGCCACATGTATTAAAGGCAACAATAGCACTGACTGAGAGACTCGGCCATGGTTCTAAGTCAGAGAATAAAAAGCTGAGGTTGGTAGGTACCTGTTTCACTCCTCCCAGTAGGGTTATCTTGCACTCAGTGTTGGTTGTTTTCTTCTCAGTCTGAAATCATGTTAACATTAGTCATGCAAAAGGCCATGGTGTTTTGAAATAAATATTTATCAACATATCCTACTGTGGTTTAGTTTTAGTCTCCTGATGTGGTTGACTGGTGTCTCATATGACCATGACTTTGTAAACAGAGCAGAGAGGGTGTGTTGTTACCCCTTATTTTAGTGTCTTCTTGGTAACTGTCAGATTAGGATGCTCACATGTCAGACCTTAATGTGCGATTGTAACACTGCAGATAAGGAGGGATGTAAGTTGAGTCCTTGCAGTTGCCAGCTTTTCCAATTGCTTTTAGCCCAGTTTCCAGAAGAGTGATTCAGGCATGGAAGTGCAGTGAGCCAGTGCCATTTGAGGTGCCTGAGCTCCAGCTGGTGCTGCAGAAGAGCAGTGGTCTTGCAAATGTCCTTTGTCCTTTGCCAGTCAGGCAGGATCCCAGGCAGATGCTGCAGGTGCCCTTTGGTGGTTAAATTGTGTCAGAGAATCATAGAATCATCCAGGTTGGAAAAGACTTTGAAGATCATCAAGTCCAACCACAGCCTAACCATAGTACCCTAACAACTCTCTGCTAAATCATATCCCTGAGCACCACGTCCAAATGGCTCTTAAACACATCCAGGGACGGTGACTCAACCACCTCCATGGGGAGCCTCTTCCAGTGTAAGGTGATTTGTTCAGGCAGCCCCTTACCCTACATTTCTGCCAGCTGTTTCCCGCAGGTGAAATACCTCCATGGCACAACCACCTGCTGACACGTTGCAAGGACTCCTCGTGCCTCCCCCAAAGCAGGCACAGCTCAGTCCTCTTAGTTACACTCTAGCTACTGCATCAGTCATTGCAAGCTCAGTAATTTGGAGTTCAGGAGAAATATTTTTTTCCCTTGATACCGCTTGGGAAAACTTCCTCACATGTAAGGGAAAAACAGATCTTGCCAGCAGATAGGAAAAAACCTTAGTTAAAGCAGTATAATGAATTAGTCTTTTTGTACATAATTGAAGGTAATACATGAGAGTTATATGTATAGATTCAAGACTGCTGAAGCTGTCACGTATAAGGCTGGTGAGGAGCTTGGAGGTGTGTGGGTTGCCATGTGGTAGTCTGTGGTGGGCTGAAGGAGGTCATCGTGAGACACATGAAAGCTGCTTGGGTTCTTCTGTCATGTATCTTGTTTCTGATGATGAAACACACAAAGAAACTTTTTTGTGTGTTATGGTGCTTTCTCTGGACTGTAGCATTTTTCTCCATAGGAATTTCTGTAGCCATGGTTCACAAGGAAAGTAATTTGTGATTGTGGGGAAGTTCTCCTCCACTGGAGGTGATGTTTGAGAGTTAGCAGGCAGATTTCATGCCCAGATGGCAGGCTGAGGCACCAGTGAGGGCAGTGTTCAGACATCGCTGTGCTCAGTGTGTGCAGTTCTGCCAGGCCTGCCTGGAGATGGGGCTGAGCATGCTGTCCTCTGAGGGGAGAGGTGAGGGCTGTGTGGTAGGGCTTGTCCTATGTGTGCGACTGCTGCCTCCTGCTTGTGCTGCTGCTCAAGTGCTGATGTGCCTTTATGGGCGGTGGTGGTGTATGAAACTGAGGGCCTGCTCCCATGCATGCCCAGGCATTAAATTTAATTCACTGTGGATGGTATTTTCAAGATACATTGTCTGTCCCCACTCATCACTCTTCCCATCCCACCACCAACTGCTGCAGACCTTCTCAGCTTGTGTGAGTGCTCCTGAGGGTCACCCAAACCATGCTGTGTTAGGGTAAGTGCTGTTTGTGTTTTCATAGTCTGATGGGCTTTGACAAAAGCCTGCCCAGCCACAGCTGCAGGGAGACTACAGTCAGCTTGGGCTGACATGCTGATTCAAGTTCCTAGATCACTTTGGCTGTTTCAGAAAACCTCGTGGACAGAGCTACCAGTCATACAGTCAAGAATGAATGAATAAAACAAAGAAATGAAGGAACTAAAGTCAGTCAGCTTGTTGCCTAGGAGAGAAGGATTTACAGGACGCCAGTGTTCCTGCTGCCTTGAGGAAATGCTCTAATGACAGGCCGGCGAGGCAGGAGAGAGCCGGAGGGCCTCATCATTGTGTCACACGGATGGCATGGTTCAGACCTCTGCTGCAGTGAGGCAGTGAGTGGGTGGCATCTATCACCTTTGCTTGTCAGACTCCTGGTCACCAAATAACGAGGTGATTGTTATGACCCTTCAACATGTTTTATAGGTCCTGCACTTGCCTGCGCTCATTTGGCATTTGCAAATCGGTGAACTTCAGATGGGTTATCATGGGATAGAGTGCCTCCCTACCCTTGTGGTGATGTGTGCGTGCCCACACCAGCCAGGAGGTCAGGGTTTGTCAGGCAGCCCCAGCTCTTTTGGTTCGTAGAGCATCCTGACAGACTGTCCTGCAGCCCGAGCTGAGCAGGGGCCAAAACCAGGCCCTCTCAGCTCCAGGCTGTATGGGTGAAAGGACTGTGGAGGCTTGCTGCCCACCTCTCCAAATACACGTGTGCTGCTTGTTCCTTTTCCTGCCTCTTCCAGGCATCTTTCAGGAAGAACTTCTGAGCTGTAGATCTATAAAAACTGCTTTTGTATGAGTGCTAAAGGTGCTTTGTGATAGCTGGCATTCTTGGTATTTAATTTATTGATAGCATCCTGAAGTGTACAGCACATGTCTTGTTTTGGTGCTGCTCAGGGGCAGGACAAAATGCAGGACAAGCCCAATGGACAGCTGGGAGCAGAGTATGGTGGGAGGGGCCCCACTTCCCTCACCTTAGATTTTATCCTGAGGAGTGGAGAATTCATACAGTCAGTGCCTTCCATCATTTCTGCAAAGCTAAAGATAAACGCTAATTGCCGAAGCCTCTCTCTGTATGAATGGATGAACATCAGTCTCTGAAAAATGTGCTTGCTATTTTAGATAGAAACAAACAAATCAATTCTTGGGCTTTTGAGAATTTAAGCTTCCTTAAGTAAGCAATATATTTTTCAGAAGGAAGAGCTTCTACTAGGAGGCAGTCCAGTAAGTCACAGTAAGAACAGGCAGGAGTCCCAGGAGGCCCAAATTCAAATCTTAGTTTTGCCAGCGTATCCCGATATATTCCTAGACAAATCAACTACATCATTTGTAAGAGGTGAATAATCTTCCAGTGTAGTCACAGTGTACCCTTCTGATAAACCCAGAGTGGTGACAGGTTTGTAACATCAAGAATAAAATTCCCCTTGCTGATGGAGTAATGTGGTAGCTAATTAGGTAAAATGTTTTAGTGGTGTCTTTGAAGAAGGGAAGAGGTAGGTGCTGTCAGTTCCCTGACTGTCCAGAAATCACTGAGCGCTGTATCATGTCTCGAAAGAAGCAATAGCTGGAATGGCCCTGTAGCTTATTGGCACTGAGTGAAGGGATGGTGCTGTCCTCGTTCTTAATTCATCTGTCCCCAGCCAACTGAGAGCTGACCGAGGCACTGACTGATAAGCACTCATGTTGTACAGGGAGATCTGGGTTACTGTGGGACTTCCTCCTGCCAGGGTGATCGAGGTGCTGGAAGCAAAGCATAGGGAAGCTCCCAAAGAAGCACTTCAAAGAAACAAACAAAAGCCAGAACAAAAGAAACCAAAATTTGTATCATTTTGTGTGTGATGGTGAGGCAGCCTTAGTTAGCATTTGTTTCATGGAAACCTCTGCAGTTGATCAGGACAGGAGATGAGTAAGATCATGCTCGCTTATGAAAGCACCTTCTTCCAGAGACCACTGCTTGCTCCTGATCTGCTGCTAATTAGTCTCCGCCCTGTGATACTGAGTCATTATATTCTTTGCTCTTTTCCGTGGCTGCTTTTTGGTGTGGAAACTGAGACAAATATCGCCCCTCTGCTGGAAACCATCATCATGTCATCTACCTCGTCAGTACCTGTAAGCCCAGATGAGAAGGGAATAGATGTATTTTTAGTTTGGATAATGATCTCTAACAGAAACGCTTTGAAGATCTGCCACGCTTTATGTTATTGTGGTGCACCGCTCGAAGCCTCTGACTTTTTTCTATAATGTCACAAATGATTTTATTTCTTAAAACAGAAAAGCTACTAAGCAGCCTTTAAAGCTGCTGTCAGGAAAAGGTGGTGAGATTCTGCACTTCTAGTTCATCAGCACTTAGTTCAACTCTGGGTGTTTGGCATGAGGTGCAGTCATTGCTTTCAGCCCTACAGCTGCCTTGCATCCTTTGTTCAGTGTACCACTGCATTTAATGCTCTGCCCACCTGCCCTGTGTGGCAAGCTTGGTTGTGCTTTGTGTTCTCAGCAGAGCAAGAAAGTAACTGCTTACAGGGGTCACTGATGTCTTTCACTGGTATGACTGGCTTCCTTCATTTGGCAGGCATTACTTGTGCTGGGTTATTCTGGAGAATGTGAACTTCTCCTGAACTGTACTTAACCGAGGCTGGTTCAGGCTTGGTGCTGTGACTCAGATAAGCTGGAGACAGACCCTCGGGACTTATGGAAGTAATTAGCGTAAGATGACTGAGATGGAAAGTTGCTAGCATGGTGCATTAGAGCAGCAGATGCGTGCAATCATCCCATTATGCCTTAACTCTGAAGCGGGACAGGAGCCTCCTGGCAGGGTCTACTTGGGTGGGTAGTGGCCATGCCTGGGCAATGGGACAAAACTGAAGTGAATAAAAACTTAACAAAGAGTTGGACACAGCTAGCAGTTCCTTGAGTGTCAGTGTCCTGTGCTGTGTCACCTCTTCTCATGTCATTTCTGAACCCCAGTACCAGCTGTTTCTTCAGCACAGTGGGTCTAGGTAGCACTTCACGTTTCCAGAACAGCTCATCAGCTCAACTGCGTGATTTGCCTTGATAGCCAGCACATGCATGGGGCTAGCAGCTGGGAATCTTGTGGTGTCCTCAGTGCTCAGCTTTTGGTAAGGAATAAAAAAGACAGATGTGGCTGGGCCTGCTGGTTCTGAACAAGGCAGGGAGCATAAGGGTGCTCGTCTCAGGGCTGAAAGGAGGCTGATGAGCCCTCTCGAGTTCAGTAGTGTGCCTTGCCTCCAACAGCAAATACATCCATTTCACCTCTTTGCTGTGTTCCTGTGGGAATTAGGATGGCTGTGCCAAGTAATTCCACCCATTACATGTATATTACACTGGCAAATCTGATGTTGACTATTTGAAAAGGCCACGTAGATGGCTGCGACTCTCAGTGACTCATTTGATGGAAGGATAAGAAGATCATAGTGGAAGAATTTTTGCACAACAGTTGCAAGAGCTGGAGTAGCCCAAGCACCCGCAGCACCCTGAGGACTGGAGGCTGCTTCTGCTTCCTCGGTGTCTTTCTCTTAGCATCTGTGGCAATAAAAATAAAGACGTAGGAAGAAGAGAACATCTGAAATGTTTTCAAATACAGGCAGGTTTATTTATTTTTTTAACAAAGCTTAATGAAACAGTGCCACAGTAACACCAGTAATTACAAAAGGGACAAATCCTCAGCACTGAATAATTGTTCCCCTTGCAGTGAGCCTTGGTAAAAACTCAAATAGCATCTGACCTTATAGTACTAGTTTACAGTATCAGTAGTTTCCTGCCATGACTCAGTGGCTGGAACAGTAATATCTGTGAGGTTTTTTTTTTTCCTCTCTCTTTCCAGATCTCTTTTGAAGCCTCTTTGAGTGGGCGGAGAGAGACGAGTGACAGATATAGTCCTGGTTCTTGCCCTTCCTCTTGCACCTTTTCTTTTTACAGATCAACCTGCTCCTGCTTTTTCTGTTCCTTTCAGCCCTTTTATCCATCAGACTTCCCTTCCGTGTACATCCCTGAGCAAATCTTACTTTCCTTTTCGTTCCTGCTGATGGTGCCTAGGCCTGCTGATAATGCCTGGGAAATACTGAGCTCATTCCCTCTGTGGCTTTTTCACTAGTACTTCTCCCTTCCTCTGCAGTTATCTTGCTGAGCCTGTGCTGCTATAACAAACACTGTTAGCAGCTGAGGTTGATGGACTTCATATGGTCTTAGCTAAGTATTATGGTTTATGGCTGGAGTAAAAGTTGCCTGTAGGACTGGCGGCAGCCTAGCATTTGAGAGCACTTCTTCACCATTGAGTCTTCCACAGCTGGAATGACAAATGACCTAATAAGACAACAATAAATCCACTTGCATGAGAGTGGTTTTAATTCTGCCCTGTGGCCTTGCTGTCACAGGTTCCCCATGGCCTGAGGCTGAGAAGCAGCGGGTGATGCTTACTGCTGTCACCAGGCCCTGAGACCTTCCTAGGTGCCTGGAGTGAATCCCTTCCACTTCTGCAGCCTCTGGTGGAGCTGAAGGCCATGGTGTCTGGACCGGCCTGCAGCTCAGGGTCAGGGCAGCTACCATCAAGAAAGGTGCTACATTCTGAGGTCCTGGCATGAGTTATAATTGTGGCTCTGCTGCTTGCATCCAAGGGGTGCGTATTGTGGAGACTGACAACAGATGAGATAATTTTGGCCTGAAATTAAGTGGGAAATGTTTTGGTCCCTTGAAGGCCTTCTTGAGCTTTATATGATCCATTATCCACCTGCTGGTAGCAGCCGTACAGGCTGGTAAGTGCACATGCTCTGCAAAGGTCAGTGGTGAGTGGAGCTGCTGGTGCTTCTCTGAGGTTCCCTCCTCAGGGCACGTGGTGCTCAGGAGCAGTTCCAGATGTGCAGCTGTCTATTGCTTGCTACCAGGAACTTCAGTTTTCTCCTGGGAGGTGTGGAGTCCAAAATGAAGATTGGGATACTTGAATCTACTGATTCAAAGCTGGTCACAACTCTTGCAGACACTGTTTTTGGGAAGCCTCATGCTAACGTAGGTGATGCAGCATCAATGTGTTTCAGGACAGATGCTGAAGATAAGATCTGTTGATGCCCATCCTCTGCTTCCCCAGCAGGACGTGTAAACTCTATCGTAGCTCTGGTTCTTCTCCAGAAATCCCTGGCCCTGATCCAGACTTAAACCAGCAATGTGTCTTGGGTAGGGGGTTGGGAGACAGGTGAGTTTGGTTCTAGACCTTCTGCTGGGGGCACAGAAGCCCTCATGAACCCTAATTTCTGAAGCTGGGTTATGAAGCTGGCTCTGCTCTGAATACCACGTTATCCATGTATTTCAGGCCAACTCACTTGGAGGTCATCACAAGGTTTTGTTTAGGCTGTAGTCTAAAGATGCTTTTTGGTTTAAAAATAAAATGAGAAAGCCATTGCAGGCTGCCACTGTCAGCCCTCAGCTCTGCTGTGCAGCACTTGCTGATGGGGAGATGTAGGCTTGTCTCTGTGACCTACATTCAGAACAGGCTCCAGAGTGGAGTATGGGTACCAGGCTTCTCTTTAGCTTGCAGGACTTACAAAATCAGCTTTTTAGTTACATTCGAGGAAACCTGTGAGTAGTAGTTCCAGCAAAAGAGCAGGAATGCTTTTCGTAGTTGCATGAAGTGGAAACCAGTTTGAGATCAGTGTGTCAGAAAACCCACACTTGTTGAACCCTGCTGTTGCGGGATCCCTGCTTCCATCTGGGTGGGTGTGCAGGAAGTCCTGGTGGGGGCAGGAGCTGAGCCCTGCTGCAGGTGAGGCAAGCTTCTAAAGTGTCTGCTAGCCATGCGTGCCAACCGGAGGTAAACAAACAGCAAAGCACTGCGCTTTGAGAATCACTTCTGTCCTTTCCTACACATCTTGGATGTGTACTTAATTTTTTTTAGCAGTATGTGCGATTTCCTGTGAGTGCAGTCCTTCAAAGCTCTGTCTTTGTGTATAGATGTAGTTTTTACAGAAGCAAATCTGCTTCTCTGCGTCCCTCTTTCCCATCAGTGTCACTGTTTCCGCAGAACTCACCCTTTCCACCTGAGCGCTGTGCGCACACCTGACCCGGGCGGCTCTCCGCCTGGCCGCGCAAAACGCCTCGCCCCCTCCGCGCTTCTCCGGCCCGGCTGCCCCTCGGTCCCCGCCGCACCTGCGGACCCACTGGGGGCGCGGAGCTCCTGCGGCCGCGGGCTGCCCCCGTCCCGCCGCTCTCCCCGGGGCACCAGCGCCCTCTGTCGGCTCCCTGCGAACGGGCCGGGCCCCAGCGCGGGGCCGAACTGCTCCCCGGAGCCCGGCCGTGACTCCTGGCGCCCGGCCTGCGGAGCGCCGTGGTACGCGGTCGATGGATGACATCCGTATCCTGCTTGTGCACACGGCAGTTCTGCCTGAGGAGACTTATTGCTTTTAGATCCCAGTGTTTTGAGGGATCGGATGTGCTAGTAGAAGTTGTAGAAACCTCCTCAAATTTCCGGTGTCCGATAAGCTGCTCTGCACGACAGAGAGAAGCAGCTGCTGGGAAGTCAGTAGTGGGATTTCCCACATAAGCCCTTCATGTGATAATTCTTTTCCCTTTACTTCCTCAGAAGCAAGCCTTGTCCACAGAGGCCTTTGTTTTTGCTCACGAGGAGTTTACCAGCTCACGGAAAGCCTCTCAAGTTCACGTGAAGAGGATAGATGTGTTAAGGGACAGTCCTGGAGAGCTCCCGGGGGACACCATGCTTTGAGAGGGAGCAGGTCAGGTCGAGCTGAGTAATAGCAGTAACCCAGGAGCCAACCTGCTAACAGGCCACCCTTCCACTTCACCTGAAGTTTCAGTTGCTAATTTTTAATAGTATGTGGTTGGGGCTGTTATTCCTGTTAATTGCAGAGAATGTTTCCCTTGTACTGCTGTCTCCAAATTCAAATTTTAATGTGGATACCAGAATTTATGTGAAATTTCCTATGCTGACAAAGTGAAACTATTCCCATCATTTCAGAGCAGTGTTTGTGATAAAAGCTGCAGCACTTTGCTCTGGCATGAAGCGCTGTATTGAGCATATTAGGTCCATGTGCTGAGGAGTTTCAGAGCATAACTCTGAGCATAATTCCCTTTGGGTCTTATTGTTAGCATGGCCATGTTCTGATGTAGCTGAGTGCTATGGTCAGCCAGAAGGGATGATGTTGGCTGAGGAGCAGTAGCTGCCAGTGAAACTTTGCACCTCATTTAAATCCATTGCTCTCAGAAAAGGTGACGGGACCTTTTCTTTCTGTCATATTCTCTATCTGTGCAGGAGAAGGAGAAAAGGAAATCTGTTAGTAAAAGTGGGTTTGCACAAGGCTGCTAGAGTACAGAAGCAGCAGTAACAGTCCTGGGGATTCCTGGCTGTCCTTCCAGCTCAGCAGGGAGGTGAAGCTGATGGAAGAGGCACCTCTGAGCCCCAAGTCCTTTGCACACCAAGGGGAGAGCCTGATACATTGCTTCCCTAGCAGGGATGGGATCTTTAAACCGTGCGGAAGCTTTCTGCTGTTATCCTAATGATCTCTTGAGTTTAAACTGCTTAGAAAGTAAATGTCTGGCTGATAGTTGGAGTGCTTAAGCAGAGGACTGCGTTGCATGGAGAATGGAGATGCTTGTCCATTAAGTGCTTCCATGCCCCAAAAGATGCCCCAAAATCATCATTTTAACAGGATGTCTTAATTTCCTGGCTTTTTCACTGTTTTTTTTTGTTTGTTTGTTTTGTTTTTGGGGGTTGTTTTCTTCCCTGAAAATCCTTCAGCCTGTCCTGCTCATTAGCATCAAGGGAAATAATTTTGGAGAAACCCTCTCTGCAGTTTTGGATGTTTTCTTAATTTTCTGCAGGAAAGTGTGACTGCCCAAGCAGGTCTGAGTCCTTAACCTGTTGGTCTTCAGAAGATTTCTCTCAGCTAATGGGCTCTTGAGGCCTTGTTTCCTCAGAGGAAAGCAGAGGAGTGGAGATGATGGAAGGTGGATTATTGGCACAGTTTGCTGCATAGACTGATATATCAAAATATCATCCAGTACAGTTTGTCAGGACTTGGTGTGTCACCTAGTAACAGGCTTTGCAATTAGATCTCTCTATTGCTCTTCTATGTTTTAAAAAAAAAAACATATCCTACTGGCCTCGTGAGAACTTTGCTTTTTTTCTCTCTTCAAAGAGCTGCTCTGGTTGAAAGACCCTGCGTATTTTGTATTGACCCCAGCTCCATAGCCATGGAAATCTGGGTCCTGTCTCTGCCCCTTTGACCATCTCTTCCTCCAGTGTTTGCCTTCTGAATGCCCCTGGAGCATCACTGTGTACTTGGCTGTGCCCAAGGAACAGCCCTTCCTTCCCCGCAGTGTTTTGTTGGGGCCTGCTGCTCCTCTCCTTCAGCCTGCCTGGTACTGGGTGATCCAAAAACCCAGAGGCCTGGGAAATGCTGCTTCTGAGACTCCAGTCCCTTTGGATTGAGTGGTAGCGCAACATCTGGAGCAGTGACCTAAGTATTTGTGTGTATGTAGAGCAAGTCACCTTGGCAGAGGTGGATCATCCCAAGTAATGAATTCTCTATTTGGCTTTTTGTAGCTGTTGCTTTTGTAAACAAATAGGGAAACGTGAAAAAAGGGATGGTTTGAGCCAAGTGCCGCTGACAGCTGTGAGCACATAGCGGTGCTGTGTCTGAAGCATACGGCCTTTTGATGCCTTACCGCTCTGTGGTAATGCAGTGGTGTGGTTAATGAGAAGGTGGGGTGTGCTGCCTCCTGTCATCCCCAGACAAGAGCTGCAGGCACTTGCTGGAGTCTTTAGAGCATTCTGCAGCATCAGTGGGCAGCTCGCTGAGGCTTTCGAGTGATTTGTTTTCTACGGCATCGAAGAAGCAGCCTGGCTCAGCACAGCTTCAAAGAGTGACATTTTTAATATTTTGATTGACTCAGTACAAAAAGGGATGAGACTCCAGCAGCCTGGAAAGGCACGGTTACCGTGGTAGGTGTTACCCAGTGATTAATGTCTCTTACTTTAAATCCAAGCCTCTCAGCTCCTTTCATACATTTTTGCTAGCAACAGCAGATCCTCTGCCAGTCTCTCAGGTTTGAATTTTTGAGGTGCAGATGCTAGTGCCAATTTTGGTTTCTTGGCAATGTGGGGTTTAGGAGTTCATCTTTGACTGTGCTTTCAGATCCATGAGTAGCCTGCGTGGAAGTTGATGATTTGTTGAGATGACTTATGGAATGTATTATTCTGCTTTCCTGCAGCATTTTTACTGTATGGAAAAACATTTTGTGCTGATTATCACTTGCCACATGCATTTAATCTATTTTTGGTAATTCTTCAGGGCCCATCACCATGGTATCCTAGCACCAGCGAACATAATGCCCATATCCATTCAATATGAACTGCTGATGCACAACTCTTTTTAATATTAACACAGCTTCATTATGTTACTTACCTTTCATTTTTCAAATATGATACATTTCTGCTTAAAAAAAGAAAAGGCTTAAAGCTGGGACCACACTGTAGATGGAACAGTTTCTGGATGGACAAATGGAATTAAGCATCCCAAGGGACTGAGGCTGCCTGCTTTCTCTTAGCTGCACCTTGGGGTGGTGTTGATGGGCTTGAGATGACTTTATGAAAAATAAACCCAAACCCAACCCTGCTTAGCTCCAGTGAGGCAAAGTGCTGTGGGTGGCTCTGTCTTGTGGCTCCAGCTAAATATTCTCTCCTACATGCTGGGCAGTTCTGAGTCTGTGCAGTGTGCGAGGCTGCTGCTGCTATGAGAGGCACTGGGATATCATGCAGGAGGGAGGTGGTCAGCAAGCCTCTTGCACAGCACTGGATCCAGGTGAGCCCAGTTCTATCAGGCTCCAGTGCCACTCACTGTCCCACTTCCAGTCACATTGATAGTAGAGCAGTTCGGTCATTTTTAGTAGGCAAATGAAGTGTTTAGGGGCCGTAGGTGATGAGTTTGTAGAAGATAATGCTGGAAGAGGTGGTGATTCAGCTTTCACTTTTTCCAACATAACAGGAATTGTCTAAGGTAAATGTTTCAGTGCAAGGTGTGTGTAATATGTTCAATGTTTTTCTTATTTCCTGCATTTATCTCCTGCTAAATCATTATGCAAATAATTCTGAAATAAATCCACAGAACTAAAATGTGAATGAAAACAAGGATGTATTTATTCTTTTGGCAAGTATAAGTTCAGAGTTTATTTAAAATACATGAAGTGAACTACATGAGAAAAATCTAGGTACTTTTGGATATTAAAAACCCCCATAACTTTGTGAGCAGATTCAGTAGAAAAGTAAATTCTGAGAGCTGAGTGGTTTCTTATGGGGTGAGTGCTGGTGCTGGGTTTCATTCACCCTCTGAATTGTACAAAAGTGAATGGTATGGCCTAATCAAAACATGGTGTTTTGATAGGCTGAGAAAATACCCACAGATGTATGGTTTCATCCCCTGGGAAAGGTCATGTCTCGCCTGCTTTAGCCACAGGCATCTGCATGCTGTTCATCCACTCTGCTAGGAGGCAGGAGTGAGTGCCTGAGGAGCGCTGCTGTCTGTCTTGGGGTGGCACAGCCGTGTTCTGCACATACAGCTGCTCTGTGACTCCGGGAGAACTGTTGGGTTCTCAGGAGATGAGCTATTGTGATTGAAGACCAAGGCAAAACAAACCACTCCAATGTACAGTATTGAGGCTGGACTGGATGATAATTAAGGGTAGCAAGTGGTGAGCTGACCGTGCAGGTAAAAACCACTTTTATCAGTAAGGGCACTATTTCTTTATCTTTTGAAATAATATCCATTTTCTGTATGATAGGTTGCTTATAACACTAAAAGAACATCTAGTCTTTCCAGTGCATGTTGGAACTGCTGTTTGCATAGTTCCATGTCACAAATTTCTGTACTATGTTCTATGAGAGAAGATACCATTGCAAGTACTTCTTGAATTGGTGAAGGCAGCTTGAGCAGTTAGTGCTGCTGTGTTACCAGCAGTGGTGGTCAGTGGGCCCTGGTTAACTGCCCTAAGATGAGGTCCAGCTTGATGTGGCTCACCAGAGGCCAGGAGAAACATCTCTGTGCAGTTGTGGAGTGAAGGGTGCCCAGAAATCAGTGCTCCCTCTTGGCTTTGAAGGCTACTTGCCCAAAGTGGTCTCAGATGCTGCAAAAGTTCACAGCCTCCTGATGCTATCTGTAGCTCTTCTTTCCCATCAGCATCAAGAGGGTTTATCTCCTGTCTGAACCAGACCCTCCCTGATGTGCAATAAGCCCACCATTTCCTATGCTTTTATATGTGTTATGGACATTAGAAAGTAGGCTCTTCCTTTCCTCCATGCCCCAGCCTTCATGTATACAAAAAACTGCTTTCAAGCGTTCTTTAGCCTTCTCATCTTCAGCTGGAACAATCCCGTCTTCTTCCCACTCTTACTTACTGGTACTGTTTCCTGGTCTTTAAACTACCCTTCAGGATTCAGTCCAGTCATTTCTGTATTTCATCGGTTGCAGTGCCCAGCCCTAGAAATGAGAGTGGGGTGGGCAGGAGCAGCATGGTGTGCTCTGGGGGGGGGGATCTGAGGAGCAGAGTGGGCTGCTGGCTCAGCCTGTTTGTGTCAGTGCTGTGTTTGCCCACGGTGCTGTGAAGCCACTGACTCCAGTTCTATATGAACTGCCTGGACAGCTTTGTCTCTTCATATAGTTGTGAAGCTGTTTCTTCCTGTATAGCAGAAACATCTTTACATTTTCTCCATTGGACTGATTTTTTTAAAATTCTTTTCCTCCCCAATGTGTTCCTACAGGTGCCTAAAAACAAACAAACAAACAACAACAAAACACAATCCAGAAAAGCTGTGAAGTCCAAATCTGCCTACCTTCAATGCAATACCTAAACAGAGCCAGCACTGATACAGGGCCCAGTATCACACAGTGCATTCTTCCCTCTCATCCATGCACTGCTGTTGACTGCTCTCTGCCTCTTCTCTGTTCAGTTTTACAACCTTCTGTATTTCCTTTGGACCACGCTTGCATAAGCTGCTTATGACAGTGTCAAGCCAAATAATATTGATCTATCTATCATTTATTTTGGCTAATCTAGTAATGGCTTAGAAACCACTGAGGCTCCCATGTAATGCATTCAAAAGTTCAAACCTCATGAGGAGCAGGACTGGAACAGTGCAGCACTGACATGTAAAATCACAGTCTCAGTAGTAGAGCACTGGAATAGTCTACTGAGTGACACATCAGTTGTCCCTTTCACTAATACTGAAACTAGATGTGTGTTTGAATCAAAACAGGCATTCTGAGGAAGCTGCTTTCACCACACAGGCACATGACAGTTTATTCTTTTCTGATGTTTATTCTTTTCAGTCTATTGCATGGAATTACTACCATTTCCTTTAAAAGTTGATCGCCAGCTGGTTCTTTCCTCTTCCTCCTTCTCCTGGCAGTCTCAGGGAAGTCTGACTTGTAGTGCTTGAAAGGAATCCATGCTAAGCATGCAAGATGGGCCAAAAGTAGCCAGCACAGCAATCCTTGTCTGTGACACACTTGCCTGTCTACTGCGGGCTTTGTCCTGTCTCTGCTGGGGTTTGGTGGTGAATGCCTCACTGGGAGCAGCTGCAGCTCTGATATGCACCAGGAGTGATACAGGCTCTCAAGCTGTCATGATGGTATTTCTTCCTGGTTAAACAAATACTTCTGTTGGCTTCTGTGGTTCCGCATCCTGCTATTTTGGTATAGCTGCTCCTAGGATGAACTGCTTTGCTGAGACAAGACCCGTTCTATTTGTCCTTTGTTATGTTTTGGTAACATACATGCTACATGCTGCCTTCAGAGTTTTGTATTTCTGCCTAATATCGAGCGGTGGTTTAGGCCTTGTAAAGAGGCAGGGATTGATTCAGAGAGCCAGTGGTCAAAGGGAGAGCCCAACAGGTGGAAGCTGTGCATTATGGAGCTCTCCTGTTCATTGCTCTTTCACCAGCCATGCCCATCTGCAAGCAGCTTCACCAACATCATCTGTGAAGGGGAACAATTTACAGTGAGCTTTCACCAAGTAGTGAACACCAGTGTCAATGATCTTGGTCTTTCCTTCTGCTGTGTGCAAGCTGACACCTTTTCCTGAGCACTGCCTGTACTTTACCCTCACATTCAAACTCTCTAAATTCTTGTGGTTTCTGTCTTCCCCATTGAAGCTCCAAAAATAAAGCAACCTCCTAATCATTTCTTCTGTAACTCTATGACTGGAAATGTAAGTGTGAAGGGAAATGTGAAGTCCCTTCCTGTTTCTTATTAGTCAATGTAATACATTTTCTAGTCTCAGAGAGATTACACTAATATTTTATGCCAGTTTTTTTTTCTAATCTGCTTTCTCAATTATCGGATCCCTTGGAGGAAAGCTTTTCAATTCAGTCATCAGAATAACCTGAGTTGGTTTGTGTGCTGTTTCTGTTTTCGTTACTTAAGCTTATATCACGAAAGGACAAAAATAACACTTGCATGAGTGCTGGTCCTCAGCATATCAAAGAGCACAGCAGAATGTGAGTTGCTCAGTCACCCACTCCAGGTCCGAGGCTACTGCACTGTGCACCTCTGTATCGTCAAACATGTCATCATCACCTCTGTATCACAAACATCAGTTTGTGTTTGAGGTTTTGTTCCATGTGAGAGAGGTTAGTTCTGGATGTGTAGCCTTAGGAGTCCAACAGCAAGAGGAAGGAAAGACATTGAATTTCAGGGCAGACAGGTGAGAGCATGACTTTGCTGCCATGGTCTAATCATACCTTCAGTGAGTGTCGAGGATTATAAATTATCAGATCCACTATTTATTCTTTTTCTCACTGAAACATTTGGTTGTGCCTATAAACTGCATGAGTCTGTAAATACGAGAAGATTCTGCTTTGGTGCCTTCTGTTATGCCAGCAGGGTTGCTGGTTTCTGTTTTCCTTCACGTTTCTGTTCCCAAACCACCTTGGTGTGTATGCACTGTGCCAGTGTTGCTCTGAGGAGCTGGTAATTGTTTCCATGTCAGCTGAGATCCACTCATACTGAGAGAAATCACAACCTTTGTTGGCTTGCTTTGTACTGCCAGAGTTGTGAAGGAGGAGAAGAGTGAGTGAGCGGATGTCAGGCCTGGGTCTTAGTGGTGCTTAAATCACATAAGGCATAGTGGCGCACAGCTTCTTCAAAGCTTACAGGTTGTATTGAGCCATAGAGGCTGTGCCTGCAGCTCTGCCCTGTGTGGAGTGGGACATAGGCTGCCTGGCTGGGGATGCAGGCTCAGAGCTGGGTGCTGGATTGGGTTGGCTCTGCATGGAGTGTAGGCATCCTACCCTGGGCAGTGTGGGTATAGGAGGTGGTTTGTGGGAGCAGAGATGTGGTGGGGAGGGCTGGAGAGAGACAGAGATCCAGTGTAGGGAATGCAACCAGGGGCTGAATTGTGGTTTAGGAACAGGCTGCAGGAAGCAGGCTTGGTATCTCACTTGGGAAGGTGAGAGCAGGGGGAGAAGAGTGTGATTAGGGGTGGGAGTCCCTGCCAGTGGCACCCAGCTGTACACAGCAGGAAGAGCAGGAAGACCTTTGAGACCCCTTGTTTTATGCTGTTCTCTCTGGGGTGGGGATGGTGCGTGTGTGTGGACAGAAAACCTTCACATGCAACCTGCTGCAGAGAAGAAGGATGTTTCCCCCATATAAGGGAAGCTTTCAGCTCACTGATATTGCGAAGCACATCTTTTCAATTGGATACGAATTAGCCATAATGAAATAAGTTTAGCAGGGATGTGTTTATACGGAAGCGTGAATGGAAGTATCCTTCGTTACGGGGCTCTACTGAGAGGGTCAAAGATGTAATTATTTGCAGCTGTTCCAGGCTTGTTCTTACTGTTAGTGTAAATACTGGAGATGAGTGCACAAGCTGGCTAGACTTTGGGCTGACCTAGACAGCTTCTGGAAACTCAGGATATGCTATTCCTAAAAGACTTTAATTTTTCCCATCCCACCCTGATTGAAAACATTCCTCCTCCAGCCAAAATGTGGAGGAGAGAGCAAAAGTTCCAGTCCAGCTCTCATTGAGAGCAGTGACAGGTCAGGGTGAGTGTGGCTGACAGTGGGTGTCAGCAGCCTGTACAGCAAATCGCTCTGATCCTGGTGCACTGGAATCCACGGTATCCATCCAGGTCTTTGTCCTACCTGGGGTTTTTTAGAACTCTGGAGTCAGATTCTGTCCTGACACTGATGCGGGAGCCTGTCAATTTGGCAACAATTTTCTCTACCTTGGGAAGTTATGCTATATTGTGGCTGGTAAAAGATGTTCTTAGGTAAAATAGCCCACCCACAACATGATGAGAACGCATGGATTATAGGAGCACTGAAAGAGCTCGGTTTCTCCAAGGAGCACCGTAGATTGCCTTGTTAAAGACAGAAGACAGTGTAAGAAACAGGATGAAAGGGTTTTGCTGTAAGAATATTAGTTTATGATGAGCGTGACCATTGTAGCATCTACCAGTTTACTGCTTACTTCTCTCAGTAGTCACACTTCAGCTGCAAATGGGTGGAAAAAGAAAAGCCAGTCAGTGTAATTAATTCCTATTGTGTCTGGTCACCGAACATGTTTATTTCTTACTTTTTTTTTACACATTGTTAAAATCTAGTCTTATTGTGCATGTAAAAATAATAGGTTCATGTCTGGCTGTCCAAAAAGTGCTTCATCCTGAGAGAAAACACGTGGGTCAGCCCCTGGGAGAGCTTCCCACGAGATCACTGTGTTTGTCTGCACTGACTGCAGAGGATCCTCCTAGATCTGTTGGAGCTTTTAAACGTTAAGGTTTTGAAAGCCAGTGCTTCTTGGAAAGGGACTCCACAAACTTCTTAAAAACAGTTTCTCCCCTTGTTACTGGTGTTGGGAAGGTCCCAGCTTGGCACTGAACACCAATACTTTCTGTGACATGGGGCTGTGAGCCATAGTTTCCTGCACACACCAAGTGCTCTGCGCACAAGGAACCTATTGCTTCAAGCAGTAGTGACTTTGCCAGCCTTGCCCCTTGTTCTTAGGACTGAATTTGGTCTCTAGAAATCATAATGAGCTTCTTCAAGAGTAAAATCCAATAGGAAAAGCTTTTCACGGCTTTTGAACACCATGTATTATCCACATAATACATGATGGCTATAGGACTCAACCTCAGTGAAAAGCGACCTGGTTCCCGATAGCTTTCTAAATCTGAATGCTCTTTGCTGCTCTGTACAACAGGCAGGAGCAAACACAGCTGCCACTTAACACCTCTGATATTATTGTCCCACTGTGCAAATAAGGATGAGAATGTAAGATTTTGTACCTCATTTTCACCATGTGCAAGCTTTTATTCTTACAATAGGAACCTCCACTGAACAATGCACTTCCATGTGCTTCCATGCATGCTGCTGCCCCTATGGCTGCAACTAGCAACTGCTTTGATTTAGGCACAGGCAAATTAGCACTTCTCTTTCTTTGCGAGTTCCTCCTCTCCATTTATTTGGAAATGTATTCAGTTGGCTATGCCCGAAGTAGGGTTTTCAATGAAGAGGTAAATTTGTTTTCCTTACTTGATTTATGCCTTTGAGGTATGAAAGATCTTGATGTTTACTGTGAGGTATTGAATAGACTTCTTGCTCGTGCTTAGGGGTGGAGTGAACCAGGCAGTGTTTGTGCCTTACTGCAGTCTGTGGCATTTGGCAGCATGCTGCTGCCCAGGGACAGAGTTCTTCACTGTTTGCAGACGATATAACCCTTAAAACAAGCAAATAAGAGGAGCAGTCAGACTGAAAACTCACTTCCCACCCTGGTGTGGAATCTGTTGGTTTCTGAAACTCCCAGGTAGGATGATATGCTGTTAGGCTTTCTCCTCTGCCTGCTCGCCAGTGGAAGCTCTGTGTTAGATGGAAACCTTGTGCCATGGTGGCCAGGGAGCAGCAGTGGTGTAACCGTGGGGAAAGGACAGAACCCACTTCTCTGGGGCAGCCAACCGGAGAGCTTTGATGTGAGTCAACAGAGGGAGAGGGGACAGGCAGGCAGCCAGACTGTACCACCCTGGGCTCTCACCTGGCAAGTGGTATAATGCAGTTTTTCCCAGACCATGAACTCAAGTATTAGGAGCAGAATCAGTCCGTTGATTTAGCAGACTTTCCTGAGAGGGATCTCAAAAAAGAGGCATAACATGCATCAAAAAGACGATACTGGATGGTGGTCACTCAGGTCCCCTGCAGCAGAGCAGACAAGCTGGTTGTGTGGGAGGCAGCTCTCTGAGCATCTTCAGGTTTTCTGTGTCTTGGATAGAGGTGATTTTAATGCAGAATTCCATGTCTTTGGAAATTTATTTAAATTTTAAGCTGTTGGGAACAGGGACATATTAAGACCACGCTGCACTTTTAAAAGTTGAAAGACAGAACTGCTTTCAATATGCCAGCTTTCCCAAAGAAGTGCTGTCTGTCATGGTGAAATTAAGAAGAATGAGAGGTATGGTGCTGGGCTGCTTTTAATGCAATCTCTGTCACAGCTGACTTCCAGACATGTTATCAGCGCACACCTCAGGAGGTTTAATGACACAGTCTTACTCCCAAAACTCTGAGTTTCTTTAAAGTCAGTTTTGCTGAAAGACCGCCTTGAAAAATTTGCAGGAAGGAAAATGTTGCACAGTCAAGGAGGAATTCATTCCTCAGTTATACGCTACTTCCTTCATATTTTTCATAGAAACATGAAACTTAAATTCCAGAGTGTGATGCTACTGAAAGCGATAGTCTAGTCGCAAAAGGGTTTTTTCATGACTGCGTGTCTCTCTTTCCAATCGATGTTTATTTGTATTGCTGTCTGAATTGGTTTTGGACGCTGACCTTAAGATGTTTCCCTAATTTGAGACCTCATGATGTGAAATATGATTTCCTTCAACCCATGAAGGAAACAAATTGGATGGGACTGGTTATTTAGATGACATTGTGCAACAAAACTTAAGCGAAAAGCCTTTGGAGCGATTTCAGGCCAGCTGCGGCTCGTCGGCTGTGGCTGACTCAGAGGACATCAGGCGGTCGGTGCTGGATGGTGCTCTGCTTGCTGACACAGGGACTTGGGAGAGGCTCCAGAAATGGCTGACAAGAAGGGAGGGAGGTGAAAACTGGTGCCCATCCAAGGCATTCTCGCGTTGTTGATGATGACCTGTGCAATGGGGGGCCCCTCAGATTGAGGTGAGCGTTGGGCACGCTGAGCAGCAGCCTCAGCCTGCGTTGTGTTGGCCAAAGCTACGCTGCATGCTGCTCTATCGGCAGCTGGGCTGCCAGAGTTGCTCTGGGTGCTGGAAGGGTGGGCTGATGTGCATCCATCTGGAGCTGGCTGAGGCCGTCCCTAAAAATAGCTTCCTGCCTCTGAGTCACACATCACCCATCTGAAAAGAATCGGACCAGTAGCCCTCAGCCTGGAGCACACCCGGAGCTCTCTCCCTGTGTTTGGAGGAGAGGGGCCCCTTCCTGGCCCCATGTCTGGGTACCTGCAGCCTCACTGAAGCAGCCGTGCCCTTGTCTCAGGGTCAGGGGGACTAAATAGTTCTTGTGCTGCTATTGCCAGGAGGGGGCTACTGTGTGGTACAAATGTGCTTGTGGTCGCCTTTGTAAGGAGTTCCAAGGACTTCACTGGGACTTTATACTGGGGCTGTGGTAGAAGCAGCATGCTTGCCTGTGGATTGTGGTGGTAAATGTCAAAGTATGGAAGCTGGGATTTGCTGGAGTTGATCAGTTACTTCAGTTTGTGCATGTTAAAGTCTTCAGTTGCCACCTGAACAAATGTGGTGGCTGATCAGCTGTTGTGTCTTTTGTCAGCTCAGAAATAAGTTGTTTTGTGTGAGTGTGAGCCGTAGGCCAACTAGCAGAGATCAGAGGCTGTGAGGAATGGCTGCCGTCCTGTTACCAGTTCCCCACCACAGTGTCCCACTGTGGTTCAGCATTGCTCCCTCCCTGCACGATAGGTGCAGGAATGGGGATTTGGAGGCAAAATCCCCACCAGTGACTTTCAGTACCTCCTGCCTCTGTACCCCTTTCTTCCTTTTAAGGGTGCAGCCTGAAGGCATGGGTTTGCCACCAGTGTTTCTTTGCTTAGGAATCTGTAGCTTTTGGAGAAATTTACCTCCATGCCATGCCAAGTCTTACTGACAGAAACAAGTGCTTTCTAAGAGCAAACAGTAAACTTCCAACCCCTTTACCTTCCAATAAATACAAGTATTGGTGGCTGTGTTTTGCAGTCTTCCTCTCATGTCCTCTCCTCTGTCATCTCAGCCATGATGTGTGGATGTGCTCATGGTGGCCATTGTATCTCCTTTCTGGCACAGTAGCCCTGGGGAGCCACATGGCTCTGAGCAGCAGAACGCTCAGCTGACTCACTGCTCAGCACAGCCTCAGCTTGTGCATGGGGCTTTCCAGGGCATCCCAAAGGAGACCTGCTCTCATGATTCAGACCTGGGGCTTGACAGGCTTCAGTTCATTCCGATTCCAGACACGATTTAAAATAACTCTTGGCTTAGAGGCTTGACTTGATTTTTCTTTTTTGTTTTTGGTCTGTAAAACATTTGTCTGTATGTCCCTCCTATCAAAGCTATTGGTGCATTTCTGAAATTCGTATATTCAGGAAGTCATTTGTTTAGTTTGGGTACTGCAGTACACCGGTTTTCCCATCACTGTGATATAAGGGACTAGATAAAGTGAAATACCCGATCACATGTAAGAACACAATTCTCTTTCCCGAAGTTGTGAGGATCTTCTCTTTGCCTTCATATGCAAAGTGACACCGTAGCTGGAATTCATATTAAAGAAAATATCCAGCAGCAGTATCCATTTCACCTCCACAGCCATATTTACCGATCTTAATAATAGCGGTTACGTATCCGTGGCTCAGTTTTGCCATTCTCCACATATGTTAAGCATACAATTTCCTGTTGTATTTTTGTTGGCAAAAATAGAACTGACATTTTTCACACAACTTGGTTTTCATTTGCTAATATCCGTATAAAACACTAGATTTATTGACAGAAAGTTTCAGAAGGACACCCTGCTTCCCCAGCCTTGAAGGCTGTAAAAATTTCAAGTGCTGAGGAAAGAAATCTACATTCCTCTCCAACTCCACGACACTTCCAGCACTGTCAATAAAGCTCTGCTGTTTGCCAGGCTTTCATTTCCAGCTGGAGCAGATAGCGAAGAGCAGGGCACACCCTGATTGCACCGAGTTACCTTGGGCAGCACCCAAGAAATGACCACAACCACTTGTATCCGCGTAGATCCGTCAGGCTGTCCCACCTTACAGTAACTAGCTTGCCTTGAGACTTCCTGGGTCGTTACTGCAGGTTTTGAAAGAGGACGTGGGAAGCACTGCAATGTTTTTGTCTGCTACACCCTGAGAAAGCATGTTTCTGGACTTCCAAAAGTCCAGCTGCTCTGTGAGAGCTGCAAGAGGAGGAAATGAAGTCAGGGACAGACACAAGCCTGTGGATGAGCCTCTTGAAGGGAAAGTGGGAAGGAGGTGGAGGATGGAGAGAGGAGGTGCAGCTGAAACCTCTTCCCGTCCTGTTCACAGCATGGCCCTGTTAGCTTTGCTTGCTCTGAGGTTTGGTGTTGCAAGGAAAAATTCCAGACACATTACTCATTTATGTTAGAGTCTGTTGACCTGATATTGTAAGCTGGGAAAACAGACTTGAAACAAAGAGGCCAGACATGAGTGAACAAAATGGTAATGACTTTACAGTAAATTGTCATTTTGAAGAGGTTAATAATATGCTCGTATTTTACTGAATTTATTAAAACTCTTAGTTAAATATTATATGTTACTGGAAAGGAAATAAAATTTTATTTAAGTGGGAGCGTTTTAATTTTATCACATTTCCTTTGATTTCCTTGAAGTCCCTAAAATTGATTTTACAGGATTTTCTAAGTGGCTGGTGTAGTTATGGTTTTGTTACGTTTGCTGCCGAAAACAAAGAAAGCAATGCTTCAGGATTAACATGATTAAGAACCAGACCCTGCCAAAACGTACACATGTGTGTGCATGCAAGTAGTCTCCATGCACTAATTCCGACTGCTCACATGAGTAAAGTTAAGAGTCTAATTGCATGCAGGTATTGTTTCCTCAAAATTAAGTAATTTGGTTTCTGGGGCTGTGAAGACCTGGTGTTATGCAGCTCCCATGACCCCTGAAATAAGAAAGCATTGTAAAGACTGCATAAAATGACTTCTTTTGTTAAAATATGACTGAGATGAATGCTCCCCTCTCTGCTCCGATCGATATAATCTGAATGTTACATCATTTCATCTAAAAGAGCTGCAGGTTTATATACTTCTTCTGTGCAGAGCCACATGAAATGAAAACTAATGAGGTTCAAAAGGTTTCTGAACATTTCAAGAAAAGTTTCATTTCAGTTTCCCATCTGGAAACTGCCAGAATCGAGGGGGGAGGGGCTCTTATTTCTTCCATGAGATCCTCTTGAGATCTTTTGTTAATGTGAATTTGCCCTTACGAACCCAGAAAGTGTCTATTCCCAGATGTTTCCCCGCCTGCTATTTTGGGGCAGGTCCTGGGTGCTCTCTCACCCCCTGTCCCCGTGGTTGGCCGTTCTGTGTTGGATTTCTGTGGAGCTGTGCCTCCTGAATGCTGCTGGTGGGAGGGCAGAGCTCTGGGCAAGGACCCTGCTGGGCTGCAGGTTCCTTGGCTGTGGTCCTTTGGGGAATGGCACCAAGGATTACTGGTCTAGAGATGCTCCCATCTTGCTTGCTCTTCAGGTTCATCTTTGTAAGATTTCAGCACTAAACCCCTTGCTGCAATTGTTACAGCTAGGACTAGGTCTCTTTCCAAAGAAGTGATCTTTATTGCAAACGCATTTAGAGGCAGCCTCCTTTCTTGCTTGGCATTCTTGCCTGTTCTTTAGTTCTCCCGCATCCTTTCCTGATGAAAAGTGTTTTCACAGGCACTTCGTAAGGCCTTGGCCATCCCCTGCTCATGGACTGCTGCTCTCCGATGACAGGGCTCTCCCATTTCAAACTGAATTAATTACTGTATTTAACATCTGCTAGCTCCCTGGAGCAATTAACTTTTAATAACTCTTCCCTTCTCCCCAGGATGGCTGGTTTTGTGCCACAGCCCGGCTTCTGGGAGCCTTTTGTCTTTCCATCCTGACACCCAGGACTCTCAAAGCATTTAAATGGAGGGTGAATGTGATCTGCTTGTGACAGCTGCCCCAGTTTCAGCCAAGATCCTTGTAGGTATGGATTTGAAAGGATGATTAGTGATAGTGGGGTGGCTGGTTGTGGCCTTCATACTTGAGCTGTCTTAAAGGTGTCCTGAATTCTCAGTTTGGCATGATTTCCTCTTCTAGGCATCATGGCATGCGTTGCATGTCTCAGCTGTCTTTAGACTGAACACCTAAGCATGAATTCCTTCCGATTATGAGACACTTAAAGTGAAGCTAAATCTACTATAGGTGCAGGCTGCTCTAGCTATAATGTCGTATCCAAGTTCCTGAAGTATAGGTAGGCATTGTCCCAGGCAAGAAGTTTCTTCAAGACCTAAAGCAGTACTTTCCCTTCTGGCAGCTCGTGCACCTCCATGCAGACTGATGTGGGCAGGCAGGTTGTGAGCCAGCGGCAGGAGCACTGCCAGGGAACTCCTGCACTGCCCCCAGCCCAATGGGGATACGGGGAGCTGCACCTCCTGCGCCCTTCTTTGACAGAAAAGGCTGGTGCTGAAAAAAGCACCTCTGCATTGGTACCAGCAAGCTCATTTCAATGTCATGTAGCTGACATGCAGACACAACCCTGCTGTTTAAAACACACTATCTGCTCATAATCGCTTCAGGGGGAGTAAAGGCAGCTGTAGTGTGCCTGTGGGATCAGTAATTACTCTTGAGAGACTGACTGTGTCTGAATTTAAGGACTGGAAGGTATGGAGTAACGCCCAAGTTAGAAAGCTGAAGCTTTGCCAGTAGCAGTGCTATAGAGAGCTGGAGGAGCTGCAGCCTCAGGAGGTTGGCTCAGGGCATGTGGGGCAGTGGCTGTGGTGAGGGCACAGGAAACCCACGTCCCGCTCCCTGAGGCCACAGCAGCCCCAGCCAGGAGCTATATGGCTGCAAAGCACTCTGCCCTGAGTTCATGGACCTGCAGTTGCCTTGGTGCTGTGCATCTCCAGCCAAGAACTGTCCTCTTGCAGCCAGTACATCCACAGGCTGCAGCCACCTTCTTTTTCCTGCTTCTGGTACGTGAGCCTGGCTGGCACTGGCTTTGCTCCCACTGCAGCCCACACCCCATCGCTCTGACACATCTCTAACTTGTTAAATCCAGTATTTAAGATGTATAGCTCCAGCACTCAGTGCACCTCTTAGCTCCTTGTCATTTATGAATCACTGTCAAGTTCATGTATCCCACTAATAAATAGCACAGAGTAAATAATGCCACTGATGAATTGCTGAGCAGCATTCTCCTAGTGCCCGTGCTGGGGGGCTGATCTGGTACCTCTTGCTGTCCCACTTAATGACTCACTGCTGCCTGCATGGCAGCTGGTTTATGTTCACTTTACTCCATTATAATAACTAGGCAGCAGTTCCTCGCTTTCTGCGAGTCACCTCTGTGGCAGAGGTTTAGTTGAAACCTGACAAATGACTGCTTTTCCACCACAGAACTCTTCAGTTTTACTATCTCTGTGCTCAGCAACTGCTAGGGCTAAAAGAGAGTGATCATTAAAGTAATAGGTCCTAAACACAGAGCTGGCATTTGCTGCACAAGCGAAAACAGCAAACAAGAGCCATAGGTGACTCACTAAGAGGCTTTGGTGTGATGTGTTTGCTGTGGCTCAGCAGCCAGTGGAGCACAGGAGACGGCTCAGCACATGACTGCAAAGAAAAGTAAATTAACGGGCAGGAAAGCCAAAGAGAGCTCCAAGCAAGATGCTGATACAATTACAGCAGAAATGAAACCTGAGCACTCTCTGAAGAGTGGAGAAACATGTATGGTAGAGCTGTTAATGTACCTGACACAATACCTTTAAAAGCAAAATCCTGTTCATTTCCCTCCGGCGTGTTTCTTCTATACGGAACAGGACACGCAGCGGGAGCTTAATACTGAAGGCAGTGCAATATGTGCTGGCGGGCAGCCAGCTGCATCCTCTCCTCCTGGCCAGCCCTGCTCTGGGGCAGAGGAGCCTTTCCCCTAACATGCAGCACTGCCCACCAGGCAGCTGGTCCCAGCGGCAGCCTGAGCACTGAGAGCACCCGGTGCCAGGCGGCTGCAAACCAACACTGTGCCTCGTGTCTGAGTGAGTTGAGGAGCCGCCACATGGGGCTGCCCAGGGCTTGGAGTATGGGATTGTGCATCTCTGTTGGTCATGGAGAGGGTTACTTAGCAAAGGGAACCCTGGTGCAACAGAAGTGCAAGTGTAGTGGTTACATTGTGAGAAACCAGTGGCAGCATCAAGGCAATGCTGTTGTACCAGCATTTAGTCTTGTTTTAAACAGGAAATTATGTGTTTCTTTGAAGCTCACAAACCCTTTGGCTGAGTTTAGACACCATTAAATAAATACTCTGGAACATGTGGAAGCTGCCCAGTTTCTTGCAGCTCTGGCTGTGAGACAGGCAGTGTTTGGCTGTGTTGCGCTGGCTGAGGCACAGGCACGAGGTCAATGCCTGCCCCGAGTGTCACCCATATCAGATCTGTTGTCACTGGCCACGTTAGCATCTGCTGATCCTTGTCTGTCATTGGGCTGCAGTTTAACAGACTAGAGTTTTACACTACAGTCTTGTTTGAGAGTGTAATTGCTTTGTTGGAGTAACGAATCAGGTTGGAAAACAGAGACCAAATGATAAAGCATCCAATAAAGAAAACTGAGAAATCAGATTCCAATTTGGCTTTATAAACTAAAGCACTAACAGTACTGAAGCATCTACCGTCACTGCTGGTGAGAAGTCAGACCACAGTTAGTGTCAGGCCAAGTATTACAGCCAGGAAAGAGAGAGGAAGCAAAATACAGAGCGAAGCTGTGAACTGCCACCTCAGCTGTGGGCTGTTGGTGGCTGTCCTGAGCAGCAGTGGTATGAAAGAGGTAACCTTGCAGTTGTGTGAGGCTGTTGTGTGTTACAGGCACATCGCCAACAGGGAGAGAGCTGGGAAATCTAGTATTTTCCAGCAAGGTTATTTCAGAGAAAATGTAGATATTCGTATTGACAAAATACATCCTGGTTATTTTGTTCTTGATGCAAACTCTCTTCTCTGCAAGTTGCTGCTGAGATAACAGCCCTCCAAATTGCATCCCTAAGAGCTCCAGAGGTACTGCAGGTGTCCAGCAGCAGGCCAGCTACCAACCCCAACCCTGAGCACTCAGCTCCTGCAGCATGTTGTGAACTCTACCTATGGACTGTTCCAGAGCATTGGAAGAAAGCAGCTGGGCCACTATGGGGGGCTGTGAGCACTAGTGATTTATTTTTTTTTCTCTGTTTGACCTAAATGACATTGTTTGGAGGAGGGAAACCATGTAAGGCAGACCCTTTAGAAGAGTGTGTTGTGTTAGGACAAGGGGAATGGCTTCAAATTAAAGGAAGGGAGATTTATGTTGGATATAAGGAAGAAGATTTTACAATAAGGGAGGTGAGGTGCTGGCACAGGTTGCTCAGAGATGTGGTGGATGCCCTGTCCCTGGAGACAGTGTCAGGCTGGACCAGGCTCTGAGCAGCCAGTCCCGGTTCATTGCAGAGGAGTTGAACCAGATGACCTCTAAGGGTCCCTTCCAACTCAAACAATTGCATCATTCTACAGTTCTGTGATCTCCAACGTTCATTTTAAATCTCTTGGGTTCATTTTTTGGCATAGGGCATTAATCAGACAAAAAGTAGTCTGATGTATGAAAGCACTCTTCCTCTTAGAAGATATACAATGTACTGATATGAAACAATACTGTGAAGGAAAACAAATAACAGCAAATAGCATTTCTAATTTGAATATGAGTGGGAATTCAGTGCTCTGGACTATTTTTAAAGGATGACACTGCTGCTTTCTCATGGCTTTTTTATACTTGTTTGTAATGACTTGTTTTGTGTTTGGTAATGCAGTTTCTAATAAGGCTGAGTCAGACCCCTTGGTAGACACCCTACATGTTTCCTGAAAGCAAGCACACAAGGAGACTCCCAGGGTCTCCCTGGCACTGTTCTTATTAGTAAACAGGCTCCAGCAGGGTGCCTTTTGAACCAGAAAACACAGGTTGAAATATAAGGTTCTTCTTGTCTCCCAGGGCCCTCAGAGGAAGGGGTTCTTCCCTCTATTCATGTTTTCTAGTCCAGCGTCTCCCGTGTTGTTACAGCCCCAGTGAGCTTACCCCTGCTCCCAGCCAAGCTACCAGCTCCATTGCCACTGAAGCTGTTTTGATGTGCTCCCCACTCGTCCTGGGGTCATGCCGAGCCCTCCTGGGCCTTGCAGTCATCTCTGCCCCTGCTTGTGCTTCATCTCTGAGGGTGCCCCAAGCTCTCTGACGAGGCACAGCCCTGCTGAATGGCACAGACAGTGCCACGGTGAGGCACATTGCCTGTCTGTAGTAAGAGATGGAGGCATTTGTACTGGGGACTGGTGTCAGTCTGTTGTAGAAACTTGAGACTGCTTGGTAGTATCTGGCTGTGCAAGGTTATTTCTTTGCAGGTTTGTTTGCATGTGTTTTGTGGCTAGGCCCATGCAGTAGTTGCTATGGAAGGCAACAAGAACAAAACTCAGTTTTGTGAGTCCCGGCTGAAGTGCCAAGACAGCCCATTCTTTCTCTGTTTTTTCTCTAAATAATTCAAAGGGGGGAAAACCCAAGTATCTTTGTCTATAAAGACTTTGTTTATACTAAGGAAAGTTTACACAGCTTGTAGAGAATTAATTTGTAGGAAATTAAATCTCTGTATCTTCTCCATCTTATATATGTGGTCACCACCTCATTCCAAATCATACTGCCACTTGGATTAGGACTTCAGGGTTATCAGGTAGATTTCAGGCTTCGGAAAGAAGAGCTTTTAATTTTAGATTGGGGAAAAATGAGCAGAAAGATTGTGTGCAAAATCTTGCTTCGTATCCTCTTCAGAGGAGATGGGCTTGGTTAATATCTGACCTAAGCAGACAGATCCTTGGAAAACATGGATGACAGTTTGTATTGGTTCCACCAGGTGCAGCTGGGATGCCCATGTGCGCTGGCTTTGGTCTGTCAGAGGACCAGGCGAGGCTTCTCAGCCTGCTGCAGTGTTCTGCTGAGCTTGGTAGGCAGAAGTTTTAGGAAGGCACGGCCAAATTATGGACAGTGTCACCACTGTGGGTGCAGAAACGTACGGGCTGTCAGAATGGCATAAAAGCAGGACTGAGGTGACGGCTGGGCTCTGACTCCAGCTTCCCGTTAGCCCAGAGGAGGGGTCAGGAAAAAGTTAAACCTTCCGGTCAAAGCTGAATGGAGGGCTCACAGTGTCTGGGGTCATGTTAAGAATGTAAAGACAGACTCCTGAATGAACTTCTCATGTCTGCTGATCCTCGCCTCTGCACATCCTGCTCCCATGGGCAGTGGGAATGACAGAATTCTGAGCTATACTTGTAATATTTTTAGCCCAGACTGCAACAAAAAGTACCGGACATCTTATGGGAGAGCACGTTTCCACAGGCCTTCAGAAACATTTGGCTGTCATCATAGCCTCAAGCACCGATGTGTCCATCAGCTAGCTGAAACCACTATCCCTGTGCACGTGGAAGGTACTTGTCCTAAATGAACTCAAAACCTGTAATAAAAAGGCACCAAAGGGCACTTGAAATCTGTGAGCAGTGCAAACAGTAAAAGTGAGCATTTCAGGGTGCAGAGGAGGACTGAAGCACAGGGGCTAAAATTGCAGCAGCATCTGTGCTGAGTGGGTTGGGAGCATTCTGAAGGGCTTTGGGAAGCTGCTGGGATGTGCACTGCTGCAAGGCCGAGGTGAGCCACACTGGTGGCACTGGGGCCTCCAAAAGAGGCCAGCTCGCTCTTATCCTCCAGTGCTTTCTCTGTGGTCCCAAGTGAAACTGCCTGTAGGCAGAAACCTTCCTCACACCTGGAAGTAAATCCCCAGCTGAGTTCATCAGATAAACAGGAAGGAAGCAGAAGTGTCATGGTAATGTTTTCAAAAGATTTCTCTTGCCTTCCTCAGAAGCTCATGTGCTCCCGCGGACTCAGCTGGCCTTTGCAGCTCTCTTGACCTTCCTTGTTTAACCTGGCACAGCCTGAAGTTTTCCATTAAACTACCGGCAGGCATTCATGGTAGCATCCACCCCCCGCCATGAATGTCCAAGCTGTGGATTCCTTAAAATAATAGCAATGATAAATAAATAGTGCAATCCAGAACTCCTGTGAGAGAGGGGGATGAAGCTTTCATAGCAATTACGGATCAAAACATAAAGGGAAGACCAGACAGGAAATAATGGGAGGAAAGGATGCAGTGGGATGAAATGTGACCTGTTGTGTTGTTGGCTGATGGACGCAGGAACCAGTAGGCTCTGTTCTGGACTGGGCTGGGTTGTGGTGATCTCGGTGCATGGCATCTGATCTCTGGGATCAGAGAGGGCTGTGATGATGGTGAGAAGTTGTTGCTGTGTTGCCTGGCTGGCCTGAAGAGGCACCCTGAAGAGGCAGCCATCAGCGTGGGCAGGCCTACGTGGAGGCCGGCTGTCCTACTGGTGTCCCGCCAAGGACTCGATCCAGCGCATCTGATGAGTGCTAAATTCACTACAGTTTTTTTTTAAGAGGGAAAAAATTAGATTTATTTTCAACATGGCTCACAATGTCTTAAACTTCCTTTCTTCCATAGAAATAAAGACCAGCGTGTGGAAGTAGAGACCTCTACCACACAAAATCGATATCAGTTATTATGCTGTAAAAGACCAGGCCGTGCATACGCACTGCGGAATGACAGAGCCGCGTCCCCTTTGTGCAGGGAGTACTTAGCTCTTTCATGGCATTTGTGGCTGTAGTGGTAGTTGAGCTATTAAAGGAACAATTGATGAGGCTAGCTGACGTCAATACTTGAAAGGAACTTCACCTGTTTTAGAAGCAAAAATAAAAACGGATGTCTGTTAAAAAATATAATTTAAGGTAATCAGAATGCCATATAATAAGAGCTCTCCTGCACATAATTGGTGTTCCTCTCTTATTTAGCATAGCGGTTTGTCTGTATTCAATTTGCTCACATGGTTTGGTTATTGCTTTTGGTTATTACTATCTATATCTAATGGTGAGTAAACTTTTTTTTTTTTTTTTCATTCCTTTCAAAATGGCCTCGTGTCATTTTGCATTTAGAGAGAAAATAGATATACATGTGGCTAGACCAAAGTCCTAGTCCAGATTAGCAGTTGCAGAACACTTTATTCAAAATTCACAACTTGTCTGGCTTGCAGTTGGCAGCTGCGTGTGAGCGGGAGGAGAGCAGTGGGATCTCACTCAGAGGGAAAGCTGTTAAGGTGCAACTGCACTCAGTGCTGCAGGATGAGTGCTTTTCTGCTGGGGGTCAGCTTACAAGTCAGCCTTCTGGGGTGAGCGCCAGGTGCCCCATGGTGGTTTTCTGATCTGATTTGAGTCGCTCTGAAGTTCCCTGAATCTCCTGAACTTCTCTGCTAGCTCCGTGACAGAGTCACGGCAGGGCAGAGGCTGGGGGAGACCTCTGGAGGTTGTCTGGCCCCATCTGGGACAGTACTTGAGACTGAAATGTCATCATTTAACATGACAGTGCAGTGAGAAATTACAGAAACGCAAGCAGAAGTAAAGGGTTTAGAAGCTTCTGATAAGTGGATGAAGAGCTTCCTTATACCCTAAATTAAGTGGCATCTTTTGCCCCAGTCCCCTGTGCTTTTCAGCAGAAGCTTGCTTTTATCCCTTCCCTTTGCCACAGTTCCCTTCCTGTCCAGCCCTGCTGTCCCCACGTTTGCCTGCCTTGTTATCAGAGTTGACCCCTTAGATGATAGGTCACTTGGTTCTCTGTCCAGAATATCTTAATTTGAAAAAGAAGATCATCAGCTTTAATAGCTTTTCTTTTCTGTGCCAGCTGCTGTAATTTCTCTTGTCACCTCTGGGGATTGTAGCTCAATAACGAGACAAAACCATGCAGAATAGGTAACAAAGTTCCTGGTATAAAATGGGCTTTTCATGAGGAATGTTCCCCCCCAAAATAAAGGCTGGCTTCTCTCCTCAGATGTGTAGGAAGACCAGCTGACATGTGCATATCCGAATACCGTATTTTGCTGAATGTTTACTGTTATGAGATTTCTGATGAGATTAGTAGATGACCTCTTAAAGCCCTTTCCCACCCAATTATTTATGATTCTGGGCTGCTCTATGTTCTCATAATGGCTCCTTTATGACTCCTTCCATGGTTTACTTGCTATTGAACTTAAATGAATTGGTTAGTAAATTCCTGGATGCCCCTTTTTATAACTCAGTTGAGTGCTGTACTTTGTTGCTCTGAAATCCTCTGGCACCTCATCTGTTCTCCATGAACTTTCAAAAATCACTGCTCAAGGTATCGCATTTGCTTCTATTAGCTCTGTTAGCAATCTCGGATGCTGCCATTTGGTCCTGTGGGTTTATAAATACTTCCCCAGGAATTCTTTTCATCTTCCTCTTTGATTTGTTTGTGGTTCAGTCAAATCATTGGTAGAATCCAAGCCCCGCAATTCTTTTTTTTTCTTCTAACCCCCCTCCCCCCCCCCCACCAATTTGATTACAAAAAGGCAGCAGTATTGGCAAAGAGACCTCAGTTTCCCAAGGCAGGAGTAGTGGCCTTGGTTTAGGCAATCAGCTGAGCCCAGGAAGACTGCTTCCTGCTGGACATCTCTGTGTGTGACTGCAACCAATGCGTTGGCCGGAGAGCATGCGGATTTTCCTTCTGTAAGGGGATGTTGGCAAAATACGAGCGAATACTTGATCTGTAGATCAAGACCAGCGTTGTTTGAATAGCTGACCACAGGTCATTGGATCCATTTTATTTCAATTTCCAGATCTGACAGCAAGTCAGAAGGGGTATAACAGAAATGGGGTTAAACGAGTTAAATGAGTGAGCATTGTAGTGAGAAGAATACAAATTAAAAGCTCTCAATACCTGTATCAACCCATTGATTCTAAATGTACTAATAGTGGCATTATTCTCGTTGAATCTTGACTGAGGTGGGCTTAGTGAGAAATACGCAGGTAAATGCTCCCTTGAAAGTATGAACAATTCTTAGTAATTTGGACAAAAAAGTAATAAAATCAGTAATTATTCGGATTAGTTTTCAATGACTCCCATATGTTACAAACTAATCTGTAGTAAAATCTGGGTGAACTCTAATTCACCATTATTTAAAGGTACATTTAAGCATATGAGAAGCAGCTTTAGCAGCAGTTGAAACATTAGAATAAAGAACCTACAGGTAGTTATCAGAGGCCTCTTCTGCTCAGTGAATCTCACGGCAGTGAGCCCACGGTCTCTGGACCAGCCATGCCTCTGAGCAAGTGCTGCTCTCAGGCCTACAGGAATGCAATGTGTCACTGCCCCAAATCCCTCACCTGCACTACAGTCATAACAGTTTCAGTGCAATTGGGAAAAAAGTGCAAAGGTCCTGAATCTGCACACATGTGGATGTTTATACTTGTGAATTAGAGCAGGTATGCTCATGTGCAGCAACCTCAGCGTCTGCGTTAGTCTCTGTGGGGCTGATGTGCCCATTCCTGGTGTGGATCCTTGGCACAGCCTGTTTTCCTGCCTGGTGTTCATCCTGGGTCCTGTGCAGGCCAGCCCTCCTTCTCTGCAGGCTGACTTGCCCCCACAGCAAGCTCTGACTGTGGAGAGGTTTGCTGCAGCAGCTTCAGGAATATGTCTTTTAGAGAATGCTTTTACCCACCTTCTGCAGTTCTCAATCTATGTGACATTAAACCTCTTCTCATATGTTGTGTCCCTTCTCTATAGGAGAGAGCAACATGGGCTGCTCTTTGTCTCCTGGATTTCTCCAGAAGCGTACACTTGGGGTAGCTGCTCAGTATAGCGGCCTCCCTGCATGGATGCAGGGCACTGCAGAGATCAGTGTTGCCTGTCTGCACTTGCAGACCTCGAGTTCTGCTCTGAAAGAGGCAAGAGTGGAGAGAAGCTTTTATGGAAACAAACAGCACTTATTTTAACCAAATATTGTCGTGGCTTCTGAACTCCAGTTACAAATGACAAGAACTAAATTATTAGATTTCACCAAAGGGAGACTTTATCTTGATGAGTGGGTGTCTGTTGAAATATAGAGCTTTGGAAGAGCGTGTTGCATTATATTTGCAAACAGCCCAAATCCACGTAATCTCTGAGCTCCACTCCTGAAGATCACAGCACTGTGCATAACTTCCCTGATGCGTCCTTTTGGCATGAATTCTTTTGTTGAGAGAATCCTATCTAGTAATAGTGTTTTCCTGACACCTTCAGCAAAGCACTCTTTGTCCTCCTTTCTTCTTCCTCCCCCGCAGTTTCATATGCTTTTGCGCTTGCAAATGTCCCTTCTACAGCTGATGGCACACCTTCTGTTAAAGGAAATATAACAGAAAACTAGCTGATAGATCTGCCTGAGAAAGGTTGGTGGTGCTCAGACACAGCCGTGACCAGAGGCCACGCTGACTGTGATGCACAACTGCAACCACTGGTGCTTACAGCTGAAATATTTTCTGTGGATGTGAACAACAAACTGTACTTTGCCTGCATCAATAAAATCCTGTACATCGGCAGCCAGGGTCTATCCATATTCATGAACGTAACTGAAGATTTTATTCAGATAGCCATCTAAGTACTTATTGTAGAAATGGGCATTGCTGAAATCCAGTGCAAGTAAATGACGCAGGGTGGAAACAGACTCCTCAACATGCTTAAACCCGTGTCATTTATATTCCTAGAAGTATCGCATTTTCAAAGCTCCCTTTAAGTGTGAAGTGTATCTCTGTTTCCCACACACGTTACTCCAGAGACATCAGTCATCTGTTAAAATTGGTTCTGTAACAGTCTGAGAAATGTTGCTGTATCTCGTGTGTTTGTTTTGGCGTTGGTGCTCCAGGCATGGGAGATGGGACAGAGGCATGAGGGGATGACAGCTGACCGAGGGGCCTGAGACAGCTGGGAACAAGGGAGGAAACACAGGGAATTTGTGGGAAGCCAGGCAGCTCTCCCAGTACTGTCACCTCTTAGAAGCCAAGTGAATCAGCAAATCTGGGGGATAGGAATTCACACTTCATGCGTGCACACATGCAGGCACGTTACAGACCTTTGCATTGGCACCTCTCCTAAAAAGCTGAACAGAAAGGTTGCTTCCAAGGTGCCCAGTGGCAGCCCAGCCCCTGTGTTTGTCTGAACCAAACACATGTTCCTGTGCTAATAAGGAAATAAAAGAGGCGTATCCCCGACAGCTTCACTAAGGCAACTGCTGAGGCCAGGAGGGGATGTCGAGGGACATCCTCAGGCTGTTGATACGGTCCTGCACTGCATTGTTGTCTCTAAATTGGAGTGAGATGGATCTAAGGCTGTACTCTTTGGTGGATACTTTTTGGCTGTACGGTCTTAGCCAGAGGGTCGTGGTCAGTGGCTCTGTGTCCAGCTGGAGGCCAGTCACCAGGTGCCCCCAGGGACCCGTCTCATCGTCAGTGCTCTTCATCACCTTTATCAGTGACATAGACAGTGGGATCAAATGCACCCTCAGCAAGTTTGTTAACGGCACTAGGCTGAGTAGTGCAGTTAATACAGCAGAAGGAAGAGATGCCATCCAGAGGGACTATGACATGCTCTAGAAGCATGCAACTGAGTGTGGATCTCCAAGTAGGTGAGCTGTGAGCTAAAGTCAGCAGCACCAGCTCCAGCTGCCAGGAACACCACACACAGTTACGCCGGTGTGGCGAGCGCTGCTGCAGTTACTTGCAGACACCTCATGCTGCAGTCAGGAAGCTGGTAAACAGATCTGAGCGCGCTCTGCCAGTCAGTGTAGTGAGCTTAAAACATATGAAATCTGGCTTCATTCTCTGTGCAGACCTATTGAATCCAAGTATGGAAGGGATGATGTTCCTGTGCAATGCAACGAATTGTAGCTCTTCTTTCCCCCAAAGCAATGGATTTTCTGTGCATGATAGATTGTAGGCCTGGTAGGAACTGTAATAAACAACAATCAGGCCTGTGGCTTGCAGTCAGTCTTTGTAGATAGTATGCACACACCAGGACACAGATCTCTGTAAAATATCCTCAGTGTTAAGAAGCATTTCCTTCAGAAATGCCTGGCTTTGCCTTGTGATAGCCCCACAAGCTGAATTCTGCAGACATTCCAGACACAAAATATTCTGAAATTGGACCGGTGTCTAAACAGAGACAGCCAGAGTGTACTGAAAGGGGAAAATTTGCAAGGTATTCTTCAGTCTGCAACAGTCAGCCCTGCAAGTAAAGTAGCAGGGTTTGGAAAACATACCTCAAGGTAACGGCTTCTCAGTTGGAGGCTTCAGAGGCACAGGCTCTTCTTTCTGAAAGGATTAGAGAGGAGCCGGCTCTCCTCGGGCACCCTGCAGTCACTCCATTGCATAAGCACTACGAGCTGCTCTCCCTCTGCTCTCCTACAAGTGGCCTGTGCTAGTGGAGCATACTCACGGGAGAGCATGAGGGAGACAGCGTTTCATTCAGCTGTTCCTCCCAATGCAGTCTCATGCTTTGCTGTACAGTCCTGGCTTTTTTTTTCTTTTTTTTTTTTTAATAAATGAATCCTGGGACCAAAATTACCCAGGGAAGGAGAGCAGACTGCTTGTACTGCTTGATTTATTTACACTTTGCATTCTTTTTAACTACTCTTCCTTCTGTGAGCTGTTTCCCTCTCCCACTCCTGCCTCCCCCTTCCCTCCTCCCTCCTGAAACTGGAGGTGCGTGACAGGCAGGTGGGCCTGTGAAGGACCTGGGGCAGCTCTCCGTGGGTATGGAGTCTGTAGCTAGAGGAGATTCTTCTTTCAAGTTGCATGGCTTGCGATTTGTGTTACTGGCAGTGTGGGGCTTCAAGTGCATGTCCCCGTCAGCTTGGCTGGAGGGTCACTGCAGTGTTCTTTGTGTCTATGAAGAGTTTATGATGTTGTATACAATGCTGTAAAGTGGGTTGGAGTTTCACAGAGAAGTGGTCCCTTTCACTGTTAGCCATGCAAACTGCCTTTCAGTTCTTGCTGCTCTGTTTAGTGCAGCAGTGAGTAGCAATATTTGTGCCAGACCATCCAGGGTCCAGAGGGGTGGACGTGTGTCCATCTGGCAGGCTTGTTTCAAGGGTAAGTGCCATCACCAGCATGCCGCAGTCTGACAGAAAGCCTGTCAGCTTGACACGAGGCAAGAAGATGCTTGGCTCTGAGGCCGGCACTGAGGGCAGAGGTGCTGTAGGGGACATGTGGGGTGAAGAATGCGGTTGGGAGCTGTGGACCCACAGAACGGAAGGGTATGGCTCTGCTCTCAGTGCATGGTGCATGGTTGGAGAGTAACAGCTGCCTTTTGGTGGCCTTTCCTTCAGCCTTTTCTCCGGGTATGAGCTGTGTTAGCACCTCAGGACTTGCAGATATAGGATCCGTGCTGGGTTTCAGGTTTGGAAGTTACCCGTGCAGTTACTTCTGTACGTGCCAGGACAGTGACTCAGCCCATTCACAGAAAAAAGCTCCAAGATGAAACCAAATATTTGTTTGTGAAACTCTGGAGGAAACAGAGCCCTCCCCCTCCCGCTTTCATCTATCACTGTTTTTAAACCATATAAATGAGTTGTAATGCCAGTCGTTTCAGCAACACAGATGTTTGCAATAAGCATGCAGTTGGGAAGTGTAAAGTAAAGATGAATGTATCATTATTATGCGTAAGTAAACTTTTGTGGGCCATTTGTCAGATCAGGCTGAATTGCGTTCTGTCTTTCCAGATTACAAATGGCTTGCATTAAAACAACAGCTTTTTAAGAAGGCTGGGAAAACGTCCTGCTCCTGTTGCTCATTGTAAATACTTTAGTGCAGAAACTTTGCCTGGTCTCTTTTCTCCCAGTCGTGGAAATAAAGGCTTAGGTGAAAGTGCTGTTGTTCCCAGACGGAGATCCCATTGTGTGCAAGGCTGCCAGATCCTTTCCTATCAAGGAGAGGTTCTCATAGCTATCAACTATTGCATCTATGACAAGATGCTTCAATGATATATAGATGCGTTCCTCCATTTATTTTTAAGTTGCTCTTAAACACATTTTCTTTGGAGCAATGTTTCAGCCAAACAAGACAGGAAGGTAGATTTTTTATTTTGTTTTTATTTTTTATTTTTTTGCCTTTAAAATAGTGAACATTTTTAAAAGTGAGCTATGCTTCAGTGTTTTCTGGCACACAGAATCCATCTTAATGTGGAGTACATGACAAAAAGTGCCATACTTTCTATAAAGATCTTAAGGAGAGTGACTGAGCCCCAGTACCACACTGTAAATTAACTATTGTCCTTTGTCAGCATCAAGTGTGCCCTGTCATGTCAAATAACCACAGTTGGCATTCTGTTTACGAGCATGGCCCATTCATTCCACCCAGCAGTGAATAATTCATATAGCAAGTTTTACCCTGGGCAAAATACACTGACATCAAGAGTCACTAAACTATAGTCATTCATTGAACAAAATAGTTATTCATGCTTTCAATGTGAACCATTAAATCTTGCCAATTAAATTTAAGAATGAATCAAATTAATTCATTTAACATCTTCTGAGCTCACAGTAACATTGTTGCACACTGCTGTGCTGTGCTTTTCTTTTCTCCTTTTTTCCTCCAAACTGGTTATACCTGGCAAATGAAATGCTGTGCCAAGCAACTTTTAGGAAACCCTGAAAAGGGAAACCTGAAGAAAGAAGATGATTGCTAAGCCCCAGTACAGTGCCCTCAGCTTGCAGAGTTTCTTGCAGCACATATCTCAAGCTACTGCATGACAAAGGGCTGCTGGTGGCAGAAGGCACAGCTGGCCCCTCCTGGGCAGCTGGGAGTTGCAGAGCAGAGAGAGATTGAATCACAGAAACATAGAGGTTGGAAAGACCACTAAGATCATCTAGTCCAACCATCAGCCCATCACACCATACCCTCTAAACGATGTCCCTAAGCGTCACATCTATCCTTTTCTTCAGTTGTTCCCTCTGGGGCCTGCAATCTTGTCCTCTTAAGGTTTCAGTCTTGTCCCTCCTATATGGTCTTCAGGGTTGCCACTGGAAAGAATAGTAGCATGGTCGAGTGGAAACATAGAAATACATCTTCAGTTGGAGAATGGCTTTGGTGTGGCAGCTGCGTAGTGGTGAAGCATGGCTGTGAGGGATGGAACCCTCCTCCCCTGCTGTCTGTCCCTCTTATGCTGATGGGCACTGGTGAGGGGCTTGCAGGGCCGTGGCAGGGAGCTGGGAAAGGATTTGTGGGTGATTTTTTAAATTGCTGTTACAGGAGGGAGAAAAAAAGCCTCTATTGTTCTTTATTGAAAATTTATCACAGGACAGTAAACAGCGGAAGTGAATTTCTCACCTGCCATCACCAAGAGGGCCAAAGGGTGGGTGGTATTGGTCGGGTCCCACCTTGTCCTGCGGAGCAGAGATTGCTTTGTTAAAGCTGCGGGCTGCCAGCTCAGCCCCTTCAGAACCCCAAACACAGAGGTTGAATGGGAGTGGCGCCTAATTAGAGGGAGTTAATCATTGACTCTTTTGTGAGTGAGGGACATGCTGGCAGTGTTTGTACTGCGGGCTCTCCCTGCTGTAACCCGTTGGGTGCTGATCATCTCACAGGTCACAGGTAGTCTAACGAACACCACATCTCCTTGTCATGAAGGGATTGATGCGGGTTCACCTGCTCCTTGGCACATCAGCGTTTCTCCCAGCCTGCAGCACCTCTGTGTCCACATGCATCCCTGGGCTGTTTCAGCTGGTGATCAGCAGCTATTTGTGCTGCTCAAAGTCCAGAACATTTTCTGCTTATTTGCTTAATTTCCATCCCATTTCATCCCATTCCCATTAGGAAAACAGCAAGGGAAAGACAAGTGTAAGTGGCCATATGTTGCCTGTGCATGAGACTGCAGCTCTGGTGGGGAATCACCTGGTTCAGGATGGCTGCCTTGCTGACGTCACCCATTCTGCCCTATGGTCATTGCTGAGCCTACCATTTGGGGTGAAATCCTCCTTGGAGACTATTTGCCTTAAAGTAGGATGATTTGGCACAAAATAATTAGCTCAAAAGTATTTATCACATCCTCCTGAAAAAATAGATCATATTCCAAAACAGCTGCTTCCGTCTAAGAAATCACAGCTTCTGATCAGTGTAACTCAACACCAACAAACCCAGGCTGCTGCTTTTACTGTGATTAAGGACGTGTGTGCCCGGCAGCTCTGCTGCTGCTGCTGCTCAGTGCTGTGAGAAGCAGTAGGGGCAGCCTGGCCTGGGGAACACAGCCGGGGTATGGCTGTGCTGGGCTGTAGGGCTTCACTCCTGCAACGTTGTAAAGCAAAACTGTGCCAAGGTAGCCCCAGAATTCTCCTGTCAGCATTTGACCCCATGGTGAGGTAGTCTCACAGTGGTAGATGCGTTCTTACAGCTGAGGCCTTGTGCCTTGGTGTGGAACAGTTACAATTGTTGTCCCAGTATAATCACAGAATCATGAAATGACTTGGGTTGGAAGGGTCTCAGGAGAGCAGAGTAGAGGCGTAGAATCACTTCCCTCAACCTGCTGGTCACTCTTGATGCAACCCAGGATGCAGTTGGCCTTCTGGGATGCAAGCACATATTGCTGGCTCATGTTTAGTCTTTTATCAGCCGACACTCCCAAATCCTTCTCAGGGCTGCTCTTAAGCTGCTCTCTGCCTAACCAGTGTCTGTGCTTGGGATCATAATGGTAGGGGTTATAGAAGGTATGGATTATTCTGAACAGAAGAGAGAAATGTCTACTGGAGGCATGCTCACACTTTAGTAAAGCAGCTTTCTGACCTCATTTCCTTGATTTTGATGCAGTGTCCCTCTAAAAACAACGTCGGTAGAGGGGAGCGGAGCCCTGGTCCTCTCTCACAGCAGCAGCTGGGGCTGGGGCTGCGGAACTCTGCTGGGCTGCCTTCTAGGCAGTTGTCTACACACGGACAAATGGCTTTGGTTTGCTCTCAATTTGTTTATACCTTAATCCTCTAGTAGCTTCAGGATCAAATAATTTATTTCTGATTGCTGGCGATTTTTTAGCCTGGCACAAAAAGGCTTAGAACAGGCTGTGAATAAACATTAAAGCCAGACAAATTTGGGCTCAGGAAAAGGTGCACATTTTTCATGGTGAGCATAGTTAACCATCAGAGCGACTTGTGAAGGGATTCAGTGGATCTTCCATCACTTAAAGTCTTTAAATCAAGACTGCCTGTAATATAATACGCTGTAAGCAGAAGTTTCAGGCTCAGTTCCAAGTTGCCTGGGTGAAATTTTTTGGTCTGTTTTATGCAGCTGGACAGAGCAGATGGTCAGAAAAGCTATGAAAATAACTCCCTGTAAGAGATCTGTGTTTAAATAAGCAAACAAACAAACCCTTGAAAATGATACCCACACATACAAATGGATGAAAATCACACATCCTTAGCCATACTGGAAAAGGAAATGTTTCTATCTGTCGTAGCAGGCTGTTCCTGCCCCTCCAGCCCTGGGTGATTTGCAGGGCAGCACCGCCTGCCGTGCTGGGTCATGGGAGGGCAGTGCCAGCAACGTGGGTGTGTGCCCTGCTCCTCCTGCCCTGGCTGGGATGGGGAACACCAGGTCCCTGAGCAGGGATGGAGAGGGAGCGTTGGACTGGGCCAGTGAGATGTCACACAGGGACCAGGGTCCCTTGGGAAGCACCTGCAGGTTTTTGTCAGTCTGCGTAACTCTCAGTGCCCGCATCTGTCTCCCCTAACAACGACAGGGGGCGGTGGTCCTCCCAGAGAGCGAACAGTTGGAGCTCTTCATTAAGAGAGAACCTAATTAGACGTTTATTATTTATGTGGTTTTGCATTAATGGCCTGGCAGCAAGATTTATTTCTCAACGTATTTGCTTCACAATGTGGTTTCTTCAACGATCAATTGATATTTGGTTAGCTTAATAACTATCTTGTTAAGATTAAATTAAATGCTACTCTGATTTAACTCTATTAAAATAAATGTTGTCGTTGTTAATGAAATGCAAATCACTATTTAAATTGTGGCAGCGCTTCACTGAGTTGCCACCATTGGGTGGCAGGGTGCTGAGGAATGTGCCCAGAGAGCAGGGGGTGCCGAGTGCCAAGGCCTTGAGTGAGTGAGAGCTTCCCTTTGCACTGTGGGGTACAGCCTAACTGAAAGGTTGTTCCCAGCCTTAGTTGATTTCCAGCACTGTGAGTCATACAGGCTCAAGCAGCCTACCTCAGCAGGTGGGGACACGGACAGGCACTGGTTTGCCTCTGCCTCTACTTCCCCATCAGAGCTCTGACAGGCTGTGAGTGTGTACCTGGAGAAAGTCTTCAGTAAGTTTAGGCTGGAAACAGCAGCCAGCAGCAGGCAGGCAGCTTGTTGGCTGTGACATCTGCTGCTCCTCATGCCTGGGGAGGAGGCACTGGGGCAGGCAGTGGGACCCAAATACCAGCAAACTTGGCTTCTCCAGCACATTGGACCATGGGAAGGGGCAGATGTGAATCCCTCCAAAGCAATGAAGGAAGGAGCCATGTGTATACGGAAATAAAAATGTGTCACTAAAACTGTTCATTTGAGCAAGTGCAAAGTGGAACAGGAGAACAGCAGCTGGAGTCTTCAGGAAAGTCTTGATGTGTTGCCAAAGTGCTGTGCTAAAACTAGTGATGTTAAATGTGTGGTGTATCAGGTCAGTCCAGCTCTGCTTCTAGCACTGTGTCCAGAGAAGGCAATGAAACTGGTGAGGGGTCTGGAGCACAAATCTTATGAGGAGCAGCTGATGGAGCTGGGATTGCTTAGCCTGGAGAAGAGGAGGGGAGACCTCATTGCACTCTACAACTTCCTGAAGGGAGGTTGTGATGAGGAGGGGTTTGACCTCTTCTTCTCCCAGGCAACACGCAGGACCCGAGGAAATGTCCACAAGTTGTACCACAGGAGGTTTAGATAAGACATAAGGAAGAACTTCTTCTCTCAGAGTGGTCAGGCACTGGAATGGCTGCCCAGGGAGGTGGTGGGGTTGTTGTCCCTGGCAGTGTTCAAGAGGCATTTGGATGAGGAGCTATGAGATGTGTTGTAGTGGCTTGTGGTAGCTACGGTAATGGGAGGACGGTTGGACTGGATGAACTTGTAGGTTCTTTCCAACCTTGTGATTCTATGATAGCACATGTGGCTGTCATGGGAGCTGGGCCAGGGCTGGCTTGGGAGGGAAAAGGGAACACAGAGCCCAGCCTTCCTACGTTCTGAGGGGCCTGTGCTGCTTCCAAAGTAGAGGGGAAAATGAAGACAGTGCTGTGTGAGCAGCAGTATTTCAGTCTGTGTGTGAGTGCAGATACCTTGTTTGCCTATTTTCTAAGTGACCAAATTTGTATACATAAGGTCCTTGTTACTGACCTACAGGTACTACAAGTGTGAAGTTGGAGCAGTACCAACAAAGGAATCCTTTTAGTGCCTGGCTGCAGCAAGGAGCTGTGAGGGGGGAGTTCCCAGCCCTCCTCTCCTGCACATCCCAGCACTCAGTGTTCTCAAACTCTTAATCACTGTGCTGACGCAAAGAGCAAGCCCCTAACAGAAGCATGCAGCCTTTTGTAACACTTAGGTTTTTGCCCTCGTGTATTACCAGGTTTGACCAAAGCGCAAGGAGGATGTGTGTTGTACAGGGAAAAGTTACAGAGTTAGATGCAGGATTGTGTCTGTGTTCCCCGTGCTGTTCAGACATGGCTATTTCTTCTCATATGTGATTTTTCCTTTTCATTTCTGGCTATAGTGATGCGGTAGCTCTAAGCCTTGATGGGGTTTTTAGTGTAGTTGGAAGAACAGCACATGATGCCTTGTGCCATATTCATCTTCCAGTGCTTGATGCTTCGTGGGATTTTCCAGCAGCTTTCATTTATTGGATTTCCTGCTTAGATTTTTGGCGAAAAGCAGGGAAGATAATGAAACATCCCCTTTTAATTCTAACTTAATTGCATACAATTAGCTAAATACATCACTTGCTACAACTACAGCTAATGTGTTGTTAAATATTATTTTTGCAATAGTGTGCCAAATGAGATATTAATAATATTTGGTATCATTAGCGCCAGATTACAAAAATATTTGCATACTGCATATTAGGGTGTGATATGATGCGTTTCCGCATTGGGTGACTATGTAGGTGACTAAGGATTATGAAATGGTTCTTAACACATATCCTGAATTTTAAAGCTCCCAGATTTGTTTGTTCTCACAAAAGAGTTGAAGTCGAGTTCCTGACACTGTTTTTGTGGCTCATTTTTTTTTGGAGTAAGCGTGTTGAGTCCAATTCCTGAGCAGAGTGCTTTCACAGCTACACTTTGCCTATCCCAGCTCCCCACAGTTTGGTATCTCGGTTCCCTTCTATTCCTACCTGCCAAGAATGATGAGGGGAAAATCGATCCTGCCTTGGGGATGAGGGCTGGACTCAATGACCTCTGCAGGGCCTTCCCGGCTCTGTTTTTTCCCCATTCTGCATGGTCTGGAGCTGTCACACAGCCAGACAGCTCGCGGAGGAGTCTGTGAGAACAGGTGTCTGCATTCTGCACCGCTTCTGCACTGAGGATGGCTGCGTGGCACAGCTCCAGCTATCACCCAGACATTTTGGTTGTGCTGATGGAATGGACAGTGGGTCTCCTGTGGGACTGAACGTCCCCTTGATGCTGCAGTGCCTGGGCGGTGCAGTGCTGGGTGGGTCCTGGGTGCCAAGGTGCATGACTGTGCGCAGCACCCTTCATCAAGGCCTGGGGGCCTGCTGGCACACAGTGTGCAAACACAGCATGCTTTGCAGTGCCTTAGGGGATGGTGGGGTTTGAGAGTGACTTGAGGCACTGAGGTGTGAACTTCATCTCTCCTAACCCCAGGCACAGCTCGCTCTGGGCCTTTGGCTTGGCCCAAGAGTGGCTGACAGGAAGCATTCACAAACTTGAAATGACATCAGGCTTTTCAGGGCCACACAGTATCTGGGCTTGCCTGTTCAGGGCTCCAAGTGCTTCCCAGTGTTTGGGGCAGAGCCATTTGTGAAAACATGCTTTGGGGACCAACAGCTCCTTACCACTCATGCAGTCTGTAATATGGGAGCAACAGCTGTGCTGCTGGGAACACCATGCGTGCAGCGAGGCTGGGGAGGCTTCTTGGTGGTGAGCACAACTTCTTCAGCTTTTATTGCGCCCTTCTGCTTTTTTGTTCCGAAGTAGGACTCAAAGACACTTAGTGGAGAGTTTCTGGTTTTCCTCCCTTCCTTCTCCCCCTCCGTGCCTCAAGACAGAAGTGTTTGACAACAGAGGGGAAAGTAAGGAACAGTAAAAAGCGACCAGAGAGAAGTGAAGTGCACATGAACTCGTTTCCGCAGCCTTTGACAGCTCATCTGGTGGGAATAATGAGTAATTTATGTAGCATTCCCCGCTTCAGATTATCAAGTGGCCAGACCAAAGCTGGGAAACACTCCAGGTCCAAATCAGATACAACAAAGAGGACATTTGTAGTCCCTTGTGTATTCCTGTATTGTATTCATTTTTATTAATTTCCTGATAGTGGAAGCAATCAGGGCGGGGAACAGAAGGTCTCACGTCCCGCTCTGTCCTCATGGTGGTCGCTCCTGGTGTCGGTGCCAGCACAGCTGTGATGGGATGGCCCTGCTGCCTTCAGCCAAGGTCCCCCTCTCGAGGCCTGCAGCAAGGTGCTGGGGAGGAGTGCAAGTGCATGAAGCGCTGCCTCCAGCCACCACCCCCAGCTGCTCTGTGGGTTTTGGGGTGGCCTCACAGGGTAATGTTATAATTGTGCTGCTAAATGGAAATGTCCTTTTGTGCATTTGCCTAGAGAGAAATACTTCCCTACTGTAAAAACAAACCAACAGGGAGAACCAACAAAATGCAAACAAACCCCTGAGAGGCATTTTCCTATGGCAGTGACTCCAGTGTAAGGGCTTGGGAGAGCTTGGCTTAGAGGGAAGAAAAGGGAATTTCAGCTTGCAATATATTTTGCCTGTTTTGCTGCTAAAGCAGTCGTGTGCTACCCATAACACTTAGGGGCATATTGCTTAAAGCAATATGACTGCAAAAAGCCTTATTGGGTAACTATTAAACAGACTTAACTCTATCCTCATTGCATTTATTCACAGCAGCTAAGATTATTGAAAGCAATGCTACTTTTCCACTGGAAATCTTTGTAGCCACGTTGGCATTCCCGACAGTTTCCAAACACGCATGTCCTTGAAAGAAATAGACCAACGGATCCTCTGAGCCAGCTTCTCTCCCACTGCAATCCCTTTACACCATTGCATCTGTCTTTTGCAGAGAGCGTTACTCCGGTTTTATACCAGCACAGCCAGAAATAGAATTAGGTCTCCCACCTCCAGCCAACATTATTCAGAGTAAATCCTCTTCGGCAAAGGAAGCAGACAGCTAGCTGCCAGCTCTTGGCAGGCCTGCAAAACCCTGGCATCGATGTCAGTTTTAGAAGTTGACAATTCACATGGGGTTTAATGGAGAGGCATTAGAAATGTCTTAAAATGAGTTAGCACATTTTAAATGTAAAGCAGCCACGAAGAGGGGCTCTCCGTACTCCCATGTGCATTTGGTGTCTGCTAAGGAAGGAAACTTAAAACAACTTGCCCATTTTTTCCATTCTGATGCTAATTTACTGTGTTAGCATCTCGGTATCTCAGTTGGTGTGCAGTGATGGACAAGCCACTTACCTGGACACTCCACCACAAGGCAGTGAGGCTTATTGGATGTCCAGCAATAGTAACTGCAGTTGTAGCAACCTCTACCAAGAGAGCTTGGTGTTCAAAGGAGCAATGGTTATTCTGGTATTGTGAGTGTGGAAAACGAAGCTGAGACTGGAGGTGTCCCATCACAGCAGGTTCGTGGTGGCAGCTGAGCTCCCTGAAGCTCTATCAAGCCATGGGGCACAAAGTCAGGGCAGCTGCTGAGTCATTTCCCTATGTGTCATGAAGCTTGCCAAGTCTGTGGGAGCATCCCACTGTCAGAAACCCAGGCAGATCTGCTCACAGCATTGTGAATGGGATGGACTGTGGTCTGCCAGCAGAATCTGGACTGGTTGCTTCTGTTGTTGGAAGCAGAGAAATAATCCGTAGCTCTCCCCTGTAGCATTTAATTTCCATACAGTAGCTGATGTACTCTTCTTCACCCTGTTTGCCTTGTATTGATATGAGTCTAAATTCTCCCTCTTAAGCAAAAGGCTACTATTTCTTTCCATTCCATACAATGGAATACCCGCCGTCTGCTTAAGTGCCACTAACAAAACCTCTGTTTGCAATGAGGTGGAGGCAAGATGATGTCAAGTGACTCATGGTATATATACAAGTGTATGAAAGCCAAACTAGCCCTTGGATAGCTGTGGATAATTCTTTCCATCCCATAAAAGACTGGAAGTTCATACTGTTTTTCATATTTTATTTGCTGGGTTTTCATACCAATTATGGTATTTACTTAAAATAACAAGTTATGTGAGTCCATCCAATTCCCAAGAACCCCACTGCCATTTTCATTAGGAGCTACAATTAGTGCCACAATTACATTGTTCATGTCCACAGGCACCCTGAGCATTAGACCCGTATCCCGTGTGTAGTTTTCTCTTATGTTACCTGGCAGTTGTCTGCTTGTATTCCCTCACTTCAGTTCGCTACCAACCAGAAATTACACACTTGCAAAAGAGGCGTGCTGTTCTGCTGCAGTGACTCTATGGCTTTGCTTGCAGTCTTCATTTTTGTGTGTTACTAGAAATCAGAGTTTCTCTACATACAGCATGAGTGCTTGCTGCTGATTACAACTTTGAGGTAGATTCTGAATTGCATCCTCAGAACAAGGGTGTAGGTTAACTGTGCTGACAACTTGTGGTCTTGTGGTGTGGTATATTTCTTTGGAGCTGGAGGTGAGAGGGGTAATGGATGGCTCCATTTGCAAATGCTACAAGGAGCACGTCTTGGCAGCAAGCAGCCATGTTTGCTGCAGCTCCTTGCACAAGCGGGACAACCCCCACTGATGTGTAACTGCTGCACACACTCGCTGGGTAGCATGGTTTGACTTGCAGCAGATTGTGTGGGTTGGTTGGATAAGAAATACTTTGGGGTTTTAGTAACAAGATGTGTGTATCCTAGCATGGTATGCCTGCCTTTCTCAGTGCCCTTTTCAGGAGCTGCACGCTACCCCATACATACCTGCATAGGTGGGTAGGGCTCGCAGCAGAGCTCTGCGATGCTGTTTTTGATGTACCAGCAGAAGGAAGTGGCACTGACCACACTCATAGCATGGTGCTCAGAAGCTAGTTTGGAACCGTGACTGTCAGCAGCATGTACTTCTGTGGCAAACCAAACTGCAGATAATCTGAACAGGTTGCTTGCAGAAGACTGTAGTCACTGTACCACTGTCAGAACCAAGGAAGTCTGGCCTGAAGGTGAATCTGGAGGAAACCCTTGCTCTAAGTCCCATTTGAACATGTTCTTCATTTCTAAGTTGACCAACAGGAACTAACCTGCCTCAAATTTCATAGTCAAGATTTCGTCCTGAGATTACGTACAAAGTGGGTCAGCTATTCAGAGCTGGTAGTTCGTTTGAATACTGGATTTGTACTGATTTCTTGTTATCTGAACTGACCATTGCTTCCTAGAAACAAAGTTCTGCCTGCGGATTGCTCTGCGAGTGGCAGATCTATGAGTGTGCTCTCATGTTACCCCGGGTTCATGGAACAGCTCTGTCAGCTGGCCTGAAACAAAGTTAGGACATCTAGCATGGTCTGGGAGAAAAACCAACACCTTTTAAGTACATATTTGCAACCTTAAAAGCTTTCTGAAGCTTTCTTGAGGCAGCAAGAGCTGTTCAGCAGGACCGTATATGTGTTGCACTGGTAAACATGGCAGTGATGGATGTAACATGTCCACAGATTCCTGTCTCTTGCTTGGGTGCAAGTCTCCATAGCTTGAATTGTTCTGCATTGAGGTGGTTGTGCAGCAGCCCCCAGGCAGGGCCACAAGGAAGTCCCCTCCTCTAGCTGCCTTCCTTTTGCCTGTGCCTTTCTTCCCTGTGGCTGAGCCTGGTCCCTGGGGCACATCCCTGCAGCTCCATACCAGAGGCATCTCCTTGCCGGTCAGTGCACTCCTCGGCACAGATCAGCACACATGCTGGGCTATGAAGGAGCAGGTGGATGCTTGCTAAAAGCAAAGCACCATTTGGCATGTAGTCGTTAGCTGTCGCAGAGTGCATTAGTCCTCTTATGTCTTTCAGAAAGTCATCGTTTTATAACAGAAAATTGCCATTTTGTTCCAAGCAGACTTAATTTCTATAATAAGAATGAAGTCTCTTAATTGGGGTCAGGAAGAAGCAGACTGAGGCGCTCTGCAGGGGGGGCAGGAGCTGCGGGCACACAAAGGGGCAGGGATAGGATGCAGGGCAGTGTGTGGGTACCCACAGCCCGTGGAGTTGGTCTCAGCGCCTGGTGCTGCTGATGCAGTGTGCCTGGGGACAGGAAAAGCAACGATTTCTCCCAGTGCCTTAAAATCCTGGTGCGTCGCCAATGTGCTCTGCCTCAGCCTTTGGCTCAGTGCAAAACGCTGCTTTTTGCCAGAGGCCAACGGGCGTGTATAAAGCTGGCTCTCCCCACAGAAGAAATGTGTATGATTTGTGGAAAAGGGGATAATGCTGCTTTCACTGCATGTGACCACTAGTAACACTTCGCTCATTGCTCTCCTCCTCAATAAGCATCTCTAGCATTTTTAATTAAACGACACCCGCACCCCTTCGGTAAGGCTCCGTTACCGGATGCCCAGCCTGAGCAGAGTAAGCGAACCCAGCGCGGGGCAGAGCCCGGGCGGCGTGCAGCTCCGATTCGTTGTCAGCCATCCCCACCTAGCGGCCAGGGGGCTCCCGCTCCGTTCGCCCGCCAACCTTGCTGACCTGTTCAAGTTTTTACCCCTGAAAAGAGAATATCCAGCCTCAGCTCTCGTGTGCTGGGCTGACTCTGAACGCACACCGGCTTGTATGACAATGGAACGGTCCCTCCTGGCAGCTGAACCCACGGGTGCCTTTTAGGCACCTCAACTGTTCACGCAGATAAATGGGAAGGTGTCAGCTTTGGCCCAGAGGTGGATGGGCTTTGTACACCACCCTGCTTCACACGCAGTACAACCCCAGACATGAGATCCAGGGAGATGTGTATCCATAATGCAGGTCTTCATCTACTTGCAACAGAAGGAACATTTTAGGTCTGTCAAATAAAAAAGTGCTTTCATGATGCACCCTGGAAAGCCAGGGCTGGGAATGCCATGTGGGTGCTGCATCCTCCAGACACCTCGAATTCCTTGTTAACAAAGCAGCGAAGCTGCTGAAGCCTAGTGAAAGAACAGAAGGGAGCGGAGCCTGTATGCTCACGTGCCACGTTAATCTGTTTTGACTGCACCAGTTGTGTCTTCCTCTTCATTGTCCCCACCTACAGTTCTGGAAACATGAACTCCTGCCTGTGCTGCCAGTGCTCAGCCCACCTCGCTGGGACCTGGCTTTGCCTTCTGCCCGCTGCCCTCAGCTGCCCTCCGCAGAGAGGCGGCTCTGGTGAAAGGCAGCTGATGGCTTCCAACAAATTTTTCTTTAGAGAGGGCAAGGCTGCGATAAAACCTGCTCTTAGTGGTTGTGTGGTCACCATGGCAATTAAAGGAGCTGACAAAGGGAGTTACAGCTCCCGCATTATAACTGGGATGGCGATTTTAATTATTTGCCAACACGTGAATCCTGTAGGAGTGTGTCGGCACAGTGCTTTGCAGATGGACCTGGAAGCCCCTGCCCCTCCCTTGTGTCCCTTGGCTCCCAGCACAGCTGAAGCACTTCCTTGGCCACAGGACTGGTGAGGGACAGGGGTACCACCCCAACACTGCCCTTTGAGGAAGATCCTCAGTGCCTTTAAGACCTGTTTTCAGAACGTGCTGCATGCAGCAGTGTTTTTCAGCATTCCCCTCACCTCTTATTGTCCCAGACTGTTTGCAGCGCTGGCTGGAGCCTGAGCAGCCTTGGGAAGTGAGGAGCTACAGGGGCAGGCATAGGTGTACCGAGGAGCTGCTCTGTGCAGAAGTGGGTTCAGGTCCTTTAAGCTGTGGCTTATTTGGGCTCCTTATGCCCCAAGCTGGTCCCTACACAGGGCCCCTGGCTGGGGGTGGCCCCGCGTGGCTTGGCTCAGATGCCACTGGGCAGCCTGGCTGCAGGCAGCACTGAGGCTGGCGCGTGCTTCTGCCCAACAGGTGCCTGCACAGCACTTCTCACAGGGGAGAAGGGCAGACCCCGTGCTGCTTGTGTCTCCTCGGAGAGACACTCAGCTGGTAATTCAAGAGACCAGGCTATGAAACGTGGCTGGCTATAGGGTGGCATTAGCAGCAAAAGGGGAAAGGACATTTTGTTCATGTCACAACAGGATCTATTTTTAAGAGTTTGTTGCATGTTTCATGTAATAAAATCATTTCTGGGATTATTTTTTTCTAAAAAAAATTAATAATAAATGCCCATGCCTGCTGCAGAAAGCACTAAAATAGTCCACTCCAACCACTTCAGACAGGATGTATGGAAATAATCAGCATTAGCCTGATGTAAGAACAAATAGAGGCAACTATTTGGTGACGCAGAATAAAGACAGAGAATAGTGGGACTTCACTCAAGGAGATGGAAAGAGCTGGTGGCATTGGAAGAGATTATTAGAGATGATACAAGTGCTAATTTGTTTGGCTTGGTAACTGCTCTAATTGGCGGCCATCCCGCTGAGTACAAATATCTAGCTGAATATTTCCAGTAACTCTTGAAAACAAAAGAAATGTCTTTAGATCTGCTGTGGCAGGAGAAGGCTTGTTTTTACTACTGAGATGGGGGGAGAGGGGACCAATACAGTCAAGTGCTTCAAAAATGCACTCTATTTGGTTGGCAGGGGCATCTCAGAATCACTGTGGTTTGTGTGTGAAGAGCTCTCATTAGAGGTCTGGGTTTCAATTAGTCTCTTGCTTTCCTGGCTGGTAGCGTTACATGTGTTAGAACATTTTGTTTTAAGCAAAGGTCACCTGTAAGGGCCCAGCCTGCACATGTGCTGCTCTGAGCTGGCTTTAGTTATAGACAAGGTGCTCTAAAAATGTCTGGGAACTGGGCATCCAGCTCCTACTGTATTTCCCTTCGTGTGAAGAGCAGGCCAAAGTCCAAAGGGGACTATTACTCACTGTCCGTTTCTCTGCTATTGGATAGGCTTTTGTAGAGACACTGCATTTTCACAAAGTTAAACAACGCCGTAACTGAGAAATATAACTTTATTATTAGAATGTTTATACTCTAAAAACTTTTATCTGGGGTTACAGTGCAATCCAATTTCTCTTCAGTTAACTAACCCAGCATCTGTTCAGCAAGTAACTATAAATTAGGATCTGAAGAGTTTAAGAACATGCAACTTCTTTTACTCTCTTCTTTTCCCCCCCAAAAAGGACAACTTACAGTCAAGATTTTGGCGTAATAAATAATAAAATAAATATCTAATCAGTGAACTAGTAGTTGCACTTAACTTTGGTGACAGTGTAGATAGGCATGTAAAAATAATACTTTCAGTGCCAAGTGAATTAAGGAATGGAATATAAAGATCACTTTCATTATCCTCAAAAAAGGGTTTTCATGTCTGTAGGAAGTGGGAGCAAAAGAAATCAAAGGTAGTTTCTATAACGTGGTTTGCCTACGACTGTTCTCATTACACACGACCTGACCAAAACCCATGCAACACAACTGACAAATCCTTTCCACCACAATGTTTAGCGTAAGGCCAAGCGTGGCCTTGTGACACAGTTAAATATTAAAATGTCATTGCAAACTAAATACCTGAACTTGTTTCACACTGTGACTTTCTATCCGAACAGTGTTGAGAATCTTTAAACATATATCTGATTGTTCCACAAACACCATTGAAAATGAAAGTGAGGAATAATACTCTTTCTTTACTCATCTACTTTCCGGGAGCTCCGTGCACTGACAGATGTATGACATCTGTGGTTACCTGATCTGAGCTAACAGATTGGTCATCTGCTCTAAAAATATTGCAGCTCAGGTGCTTATTGCAGCAGTAATCATAGCGACACGCTGTCTTTTAAAACTCATTTCTGCTTACAGTCAGTTATAAAAATGAAAAACATTTGTCACAAGTCTCTAGACACGTACTGTAAAAATCACCTTCCACAAAAACAATTTACATCTGTTATATGAGCATTTAAAAAGAAATTACGCAGACTTGTCCCACCTATTCTTTTTCTTGAGAAAACAAATCCCATCGGTAACATGGACAGGATGTTCCTGTTTGTAAACATGGTATGAGGATTCATGTTACAAAAAAACCTGTACACGTGGAAAACTCATCTTGATATATACTCTGGTGAGTAAGGATCCTTTTAATTGGCACAAACCACTGTAAACACAGGTATTCCCATCCCGCAGTCTTCCGTACTCTTGGGTTTGCAGCTGAAATTCCAGAATCTATTATCCTTGGAAGGATTCTTCATAAAGATCTGAAGGGTTTCAGTTACGATCGCAGCCGCTCCGTCCCTCTCATGCCCCACAACAAGCACAGCCTCACGCAGGGTGCCATGCAATGCAGTGTGCTGCTCCTCTCTGCCACTTGCTGCCCTCCAGCTTCTGCTGCTTGCTGCCAGCTGCTGCCCAGGCTCAGCACGCTCCGTGGGGACTACACTGCCAGGTCTGGAGAAGCACCCAAAAGTCAGGGTAGCAATCTGCTGCTATTAACAGCCTCCAAGCAACTCAAGTAAGTTTTTTGCATCTAAGTACACCTGTGCAGGTAGCAGTTAATCATTGATCTTATACCTGCCTAGGCTGGAAGAGTGATTATTTGAGTGCCGATTAAATGGATTCTTCTGAACTTCAGCAACAGCATAGATGGAAAATAAATTACCAAGCCACATGCTGCCACTAAAATAATTAAACATACAGCCACAGTATTGCTCCGCAAGATAACTGCAGTCATTTAAAATAAGCTCTATAAATAAATAAATAGATAGAAAACCCTCTGTGTAAACTGAATAAAATGTCCCTTCTCTTTTAGTGCCCAAAGAGGGAATGGCATTACTAAATAATATAAATATGCCATACTGTATATATTCCCTTATATTATATTTGATATGTTCTGTGTGGCCAGATGAATAGGAAAAACTGGGTTGATTAACTTCATTCAATATCGTTTCTGCCAAAGCCAAGCTCCTGTGTTACTGCTCCTATAGCTGTTTGGTCTTTTTACCCATCTTGGACTTTGCACTCAATTTCCGGGCAGAGCAGACTGGTTCACCCTTCTTTTGTGCTCTCCATATTTCTCTTGGGCAGTCAACAGGTTCGTAGAAGCATCTGACTGGCTGCAAGCTGGTTTTCTCTTCCTTTGCTTTTTTTAGCAAACATCTTCCTTTCTGAAAGGAATGAGGCTTTGTGTCAGGGATGTTATATGAAGTGTGTTGACTTCCTCTGCTCCTGAAATTAATAATAACAATTAATAATAATTATTACTCAGTCTTTCAATGTGAAAGGTGTCCACAATGACTCAAACCCATATAATTTTGAAGGCAGAAAACAGCCTTGTTTTACAGGGCCAGACTGAAAGTTAAAAACAATTGCAATACGAATTACATTTCTCAATACTCAAAAGCATCTCTCACTACAAGAGCTCCTACATGTTACCAGTGGACCCTTTGTGAATCTTCACCTAGACTAGCATTCAGGATATGATTCTGCTGATTCTGGAGAGCTGTCACCTTTCTCAGGTCTACGTCCTCTTTAAAGGGATGTTAACATTCAAAGCAACTCTCTGCAAAGAACAGCTGTCCCTGCAGTCTGTGGAAGACCATGTTGGCTCCAATGACAGCAGAAAGCAGGTGCAAGAACTCTGGGGTCTGCTAGTGGGATCTGAGGGTACCTCTGTAGCTCAGGAAACTCAACTGCTTCTTTACTGGCCACCCAGCTCTGAACTCTTTAGATCTGCTTTAGGCTGCAATATGAAAGGGGAGAAGAGGAAAGGAGAATAAAGAAATTGGTGTGAAGATGGGTACAAAATTTTAAAAGCCAAAGTAAGCTGAATTCTGTATTCTCTCTGTGATGATTCAGGCCCAGTAGGAGATGATGAAATTGATGAGCTCAGTCCGTTAAATGTGTGGTGCTGTGCAAACTAAGCCCCGCCTTCTGCTCTGTGATTTTATCTTTAAGCCACAGCTCAACTAAGAACATTACAGTCCCTTTTAACATCATCTCAAAATGTTTTACATGTGGTGTAACAGCAGTACTATGGGTGTAGGCACTAGCTGCTACAATCAACGAGAAGAGCACATGTGCTGCCTCTTAAGAGTTCCCACAGGGCTATTTTCGTTAGTTTGCTGTGTCTGGAAACCACCTATCTGGTATTAATTGTCCTGGGAGTTAAGCAATATTGCACACTGACAAAGCCAGCTTTGGAAAAAGCTGCAGCTTGCGAGTGCCACAGTGACAGCCTCTCCCATAAGGATGTACAACCTCACTTTGTTCTCCCCGTGCCATTCTCCTTGATTTACAGCAATAGTCACCAATACTGAACTGTCCAACCTAACACTTTTCTGGTTGTGCCCCTTCCCCTTCTCTACACGTAATTGCACAGGGACGCTCTGTTTCAAACACAAATGTAGTACCAACTAAATCTTCCTCTTCATGTGTCTTTTTCCTTCAAGTCTGGTCCCATTTCAAGGCTGCTTTTTGAAAAGTCAGAATTTGCCTTCATCCGCAGAACAAGCAGAGCAAAATAAAACTCCCCTGCCCCTCTGAGCATCTTCTCCTCTATGTTTCATGGGACAAGTTAAAATATTCTTAATCTGATCATTCAGAATAAAGGGGCTACCACTGAATGCTGGGTTTTGCCTTTTGAAAGGGGAGCTATATCAGTAGTTGAACAGAAACCTCTGAACAGTTTCACACGTGCCTTTGCACTCCCACTATTTGTCAGCAATTAATGGATTTTACTAAAATGTGCTACATTTAGACCGGAGGCTTCTCAAGTAGAAGGACTCAGCTCACCAAATCAGTAACTAACTTAACTGGTTTTATTACATTTCTATCTTCCTTGATTACAATCATATTATAGCAACTACAGGCCTGAAAATACAAAGTCACCCGTACCTTAGGAAAACAGCCCAGATTAGTTCTGCTGCTCCCAGAACAGCTGCTTGAGTAACCTGAGATGTTGTTAGCACCAATATTTTCTGAGGACGCTTGCCTGTTTACACGTGATTTTTAAGTTGACAGTGTTACTGTCAGTTAGGAAATGACAACTGTCTCTCTCCTACCTACAGAATGTTACAGATATTTTCAGCTGAATCCCAGTCTGTGTTTACCAAACAGACTCTGGAACTGTAGTGTTGCCATAGGCTAGTAGAGTTCAATGGGAAAGTCATTTATTTTACATAAAATTATTCTTTCCTCCTTTAAAAATATTTCATTTTATTTTGATTTGGCAGTAATTCTCCTATTATTCTATAATTCTCCTATTCTTCTGTTATTCTCCTATTACGTCACATAATGATGGACCACCCTCAGGTACAGAACCTGATCAAACCCGACCTGATTCAGGCTCTGGGTTCAATTTGAAATGCAAAAGCAACAATGTAAGCACAGCGAGTTACATCTTTAGGTAAGAAAAGAATAAAAAGACATACGTACAGGCATCTGGGTTTCTTGTTTAATGAAATGTCTGTAAACTGCAAGGAAAACAGAAGGAGAAAATGTATTAATATTAAATTATCAAGTAGCTAAGATGTGGGGATAAAATACATGTAATTTAGTCTTCAAAATCCCATTTCTGTTCACACCTCCTGTTAGCATTAGGAGAATATTCATGAAAGAAACCTTAGAAAAAAACCTTCTTGCAGATTATTATTGCTCCAATTTATTTTGTTTGTAAAACTTTGTGGTTGGAATTTCTCCCCACTATTTTTATCCTAATGATAATCACAGTAAACTGCTAAGCAAGTGTGGGCTGAACAGAGATGGTTCACATTAGATTAAGCAGTATGGAACAATAAGAAGTAATTACTGTGTTGAAGACAATTAACAAAGGACAGTGCTTGAATAAGCTGTATTAAATTAATTTTCTCTCAGACCCTTGAATTTTGCAGTGATAACGTTTCCTTTATATGAGCAGCTAGGAAGCTTTGGCTACCAGCCCCTGGCTTTCCTGCAGCAGCACTCAAGGCTGGAGAACGAGAACAGAAGTGTTTCTCGCCCTTCCCACCCCAAATCTCAATACTAAGTAGGGACAGCATAGCTGTAGTGTTGGCACAACTTTGCAGGGCTTTGTTTTTTACAAGAGGTTGGTTGACAGCTTGGTATCACTTTATCTAGCCCCTCTTTCACTGGGGGTCAGGAAAGGAAGCACTTAATACCAGCTCAGCCTAAAGCAGTCTGGGTGCCCCCTGGCTTCTTTGTATTGATCTCCAGTCAGTATCACTACTCTGAGCCTTTGAGTATCATTTAATGAAGTTACTGAGCCAAGCAAATGTTCCCTGTGTCCCTGGTATTGTCCACACTTTGCAGATGGACTCGTGCCCAGCCTGACTTTGCTGTCATCTGTCTTGGATAGGAGTCTGGAGCCATCCCATGGTGTGCTTTTCTGTAATTACCTCCTGAAGGTCAGGCTGGTCAATATTTGGATGGGTGACCTGAAAGGAATGCTGAAGTCACTCAGAAAGCAGGTCAGCTGCCTTAAAATTCACTGCCTTCCCCAGGGAACACTGCTGAGCCAAGGATCCCGGTAAACACATCAAGAGTATGGGAGAAGATTTAATACTGAGATCCATCTTTACAGCCCCCCTCGAGAATCTCACAGATACTGGCTGAGATGTCTTATGCAACATTTCAGCACATCTACATTTATTTGGCTCTTGCCTATAGGTCTTTGTCTTCCAGGTGGTTAGGCTTTGCTTTTCACCACTATGTGCCTGTTTATTACAGTGCATGATGAAGTGCCTCTCATCTCACCTCCATGAGGAAGAGTGACTATTTAACACAGATAATACAAGGTATTCACTGGAATTGAAATTCACTGTGGAAGTCATGTGGATAAAACTTGCCACAAAAATCTAATGCACTGTAGGGAAAATACTGAGTTTTAGCAGTAATAATGAGGGCTTTTCCAGAAATAGTTATTCTTAAAAGCAGTGTTCTGCCAGCAGTAGTTTCTAGTCTGTGAAGTCTGATGGGGAATCTGCTCACTCTTCCTACAAGTCCCTGACAAGAAAGCAAGCTGAATTGCTAGCAGGTTTACATGTCTGCTATGGGGATCCACCTCTTTCCTGAAAATCTTCACGATCTCCAAAAAACTGTCAGTATGTGATGCAAGGGAAAGTGTTTCCAGCAAAGCCAAATAGCCAAAGTTGGAAAAAAATAACAATCTGGCACCCTTACCACCACTTTTACTTTTCCCATCCTTTGCCAGGTTAGCTGTTCTGCCAGGTTAATTCTTCTGTTGTATGGCCACCAGGACCCCTGAACTGCCAGTTCAGCATCAGTATCAGTAAGGAGAAAGAAGCACCAGCCTTGTTTTGTGTGGCTTTGTGTAGCAGCAGCATTTACAGTTATCACCATTCTTTCCATCCCTAACACACCAGTACCTGACTGCAGCTGTAAGGGCACAAAGCTGGAGTTTTCATCTGTCTGCTGCCTTTGTTCTCTGTCCTATGATCTGGTTATGCTAGGTTACAACTCAAGATTGCTTCCCACACCACCCATCAGATCATCAGAGCTCTAAGCAGTAAACAAAACTCACATGAGTGAGACTTTCCGGGTTTCAATACTAGGTACAGAATTGTTTGAAACTTACCTTTTATTGCCTAACACACGCTCCACGTGTGGCATGACAAATAGGTGAAGTGGTGGTTAAAACATAAATAAACATAAGTCTAAAGAAATGTTGTACAAATCCAAACCTGTCTGGAGTAGCAATCAGCTTGTCCCGCTGAGCCTACTCACATTCAAAACTGAGCGGTGGGTGACAATTAATGAAAGAACTCTGCTGGCTTACCACGTGGTCACTGCCACCCGTGTGGTTGCACGCAATCTGCTGATTTTGGTAATACTCTAGCTGCCTTTCTGCCAGATCCACACGCTGCAGCAGGTTCTCGATGAAGTGCTGGAGTCTGGCTTTTCCCCTCACTTCTTTTTCTGCCGCTTCTTCAAGGAAGTGGTTGAAAGTAACAACTTCTCTGTAAGACAAAAAGATTGCAGAGAGGTAACATATAAATAATGGGAGGGGTGCTGGTCTTGCTGCTGTCAAAGAATTACTGATGCTTCCCCCTTTCTTCATGGTGATTTCCCATGATGACTAATTACTGTCCTCCTTTATTAAGAGATTTCAGCATTTTTTTCAAACACTTAGTGAAGATCTGGAACTCTGAATGTTGAATTCAAGTTTATAGGCAGTGGGTTTGAGTGCTTTTGTCCTGTTACTAGATCTCTTGCAAACAGACTTGTTGGTCTGCAGGCCACTGGGCAGAAATGTTGTTACCATTAAGCATCACCATTCACCTCTTGTAGTCCCTGGACACAGCCACCTATCTGAAAACAGATCCACCTTCTCCTTTTCTATTTAGAAATGTGCCTATCTGACCTGAACCATAAAGCGTATGAAATCTTCCAGGCTCATCGCAGTCTTACAGAAGATGAATGTAGCTGCTGTGGTAGTTCCTAATTTAAAAGAGCTACTGTGGCCACTGAGCTCCATTCTGGCTGTAATCCTGCAAGTACTTCCAAGAGCTGTGTTGGGATTTGGAGCTAGTGGGAGCATAGGAGATTAAGAGATAATCTAGAGATGATCACGTAAGGAGTATGTGTGTGGGAAGACCAAGTTTTAGGTCAGGAGTTCAGAAATATTTCTTGTAACACAATTGGAAGCAACAGATAGCACTGCTGACTCGGAAAGATCTCAGCTGTGTGCAGAAACAGAGCTCATTTTGAAGGGCTCTGCATACTGGTAATACATAGGCTGCCATTTGGGCCTCTTCTTTCAGGAGTTCTGAGTGGGAGACGTTTGGTTACAGTGAGCCACATATTATGAAAAATGGCAAATCTGGGCATGCAGGATTTCCCCAGTTAATAAAGCCTGGATAAACAGCTCCTACTCTGCCAATGAAGCCATGCTCATTTTTGCTTTGTACAGAACTTAGGGTGTGGGAGTTGGGAGAACCAGTGCTTGCCAAACGAAAAAGAGCATGATTAGTTCATGTTCATTTGAAACACAGTCCCTGAGATTAAAAGCATTTTAAGCTTAAAGTGGGAAATGCTTTGTAGCAGTAATAGCCTTTCAGGGCTTTGTTTGTTTATAACAAATCCAAAGCATCTCTGCATTTCATCGAAGATCAACTCAGCACTGTTGTAGGCAATTATTAAGTGTGCTGTTTTTGCCTTATGAAGTTAGGCACAAGTGGTCAGCTATGCAAATCTGCCATTTAGACTTCAAGCTGCATCCGTCTGTCCTAGACCACAGCAGAGAGCATCCATGGGTTGTACACATGGATGATCTGGTGGTAGGAATGAGCTATAAACCAGTACATATTTTTTGGATGAGAACATTCGTTAATGTTAGTTTATATTAACTTACCCACAAAATCTGGCCTAAGAAATGGAGAGGTGCCTGTTTGTTAAACTCTGCCAACCCTTTCTGGTTTTAGGGCTGTGACTGAGCTTGTTCAGAGTGACCTGGTAAAACAGAGCCATCAAAGAATGCTTAGGAAGAAGCTAATCCAATCTAAACTCACAGAGGCCATGTTTAAGACTTTATTATCACCTCACTTACAGCACTGCAATTCCTTTCATTTCACAATTCCACTCTGGATTTATGAAGCTGATGGCACTCCAACAGGCTCCTCTTTGCAGCAGACAGGAAACTCAAAGGACAGAAATTTATTAGGATGGAAAACTGTGCGTGGTCTGCAAAGCTGCTGGCCTTCTAGCTGGGGCTCATCACTATCAGACTGCGTAGAATGACAGTCTCCTTCCTGTTTATAAGCTCCCCTGAAGTACTGGAAGGCTGCAATGAGGTTCTGAGCTCAGCAAGTCCAACTCCCTCAACCTTTCTTGCTCAGGGAGGTGCTCCAGTCCTCTGATCATTTTCAGACCTGAAGCACTGCCCTTTCTGTTTGGAAGTCTCTGCTGCCCTAGGCTGACTGTTGTACATCTGCAGCACCTCTGCTATATTAAGGAAAGGTTATGCATTGCTATTAGCTCTCCTGGAACCCTTCTGTTCTCAGTGACACCTCTTTCCCACTCTACTGTGCTCCTTCATTTTCCTCTGCTCTGTCAGCCTCCAGCCTCTTTTCATTCCACTTCATCCTAGCCTTTAAGAGCTCTGTAAGGTCTAGATCCTGCCACAGCATTTTACAAGTGGGGTAGATGATGCTGCAGTTTGGACGTATGTAAATTTCCTTAACAGGCAGCAGTGATTTAGTCTGTTTGCCTATAGTTTGCAAGACTTACATTAGCATACATTGTGTAGCATAATGGTTTGTTGAAGGGCTGTGACCAGGAATCAGAGAAAAGTAGTTTCCTTCTTTGTCTCAGGAGCTGCAACCTCCCTCAGACAAAATCTTTTAGGAGGGATGAGTGCTCCTTCCCAGGGTGAGTAGAGCAAGAGGGAACAACAAACTACTGACTTATAGCTTGTGTTACCAGGGCAGTTGTTGGCACATGGACCCTGCTGCTACCCTTAGTGTTTGCAGATAAACATGCGATACCCGAAGTAGATGCAGAGGCTGGGGCAGCTCCAGCTCCTTAACAACTGACAGTAAGGGATAATGGTTTCACACATTGCAACCAAACCCTCCTACAGACAGATAACACTGGTCCTGGGTCTATTTACAGCAACTTTGACACCTGCAACTGCTCTGTAGGCGGACAAGCACAAGGCTCTGTGCCAACTCCGTGCCCAAGTATCAAATCCCTTTACAGAATTTGAATACTTTGAATACCTCTGCCTAAAGTGGACCGAGAAACAAATCCTTTCGTTATTGTACCCGAGGACAGCAGAGTTCCTACCAAAGCAAGTTTTCATTGTGAAAATATTTAAAGCATATATATTCATGAAGTATTAATGCCGCTGACCCGATCCATCATCCCATTGGCGTTACTGCCTGAGGGCTGGCATCTGTAACTCATTAGACTGTGGTTTCACATTCCTGCACCAATATCAGCACATCTGATTTAAGAGGTTCACACCTCCTCCTCTCACTGTTCTATCAGTTGCACCCATTCACTGGGTCGTGGTCTAGATCTGAGCCCTGAACTTATTGGGGTGACGCTGTGAAGATTAAAGTGCTTTAATTCACAGACCCATTTTGTGGGACACTTGAGCCAGTACAAGCAGGGGGGAGGAAGGGTAATCTCCTGAGTGGGAAGATGAAAGGAGGTGGGGAAGAGGGATAGGATGCCTTGAAACCAAGGGTTGAAGAACGACATCTAGCTGTGGGCATATTCTTAGAGCAAAAAGCAAAACTTCTGTTGTACGGCTGAAGCTTGTACTTAAAGGAAAACTGATATTTTAGAGAAAGCATTGGCTGCAGTGGTCTTAAAGAGCTAACTCTAAATCCCACTGTCAAGCTGTTATTTACACAAAATTTCACTAATTGTTAGGTGAAGGCAATGGCAAAAGTCATCACTCACCACAACAGCTATTCTGAAACAGCCCTTTTACTGCAGGCTGTACCTGAGCAGAGGCACTTCCAGACAGTCTTAAATGTATCAGACCAGTTACACAAAGTACTGTCAGAGATGCCAACTTACTGCACGTATGCCCTTATTAAGAGACCAAGGGAAATTAAGTCACTGCTGAAGGTTTTGCTGTTTTTACATGAGTTCCAGACGCAAGCCTCCAGCTGTCCTCTAGAAGAGGAATTTGTAGGTGGTTTTAGTTTGACTGGGTTTTGTTTTTTTGGTGTCTTATTCAATGCAACCTTATCCCTTTTGGGAAAACGTCTGTGTCTCAGCATTAAGATCACAGTCCTCGTGCTGATTTGCACACTCATTCATCAGATGCTGAACACTTCCTCTCGGGGCACCTTCTTAAATTGAACGGTTTGTTTGCTTGTTGCTAAAGGCTTGACCCTGTAGCCATGTCACCAGAACTGCCCAGAGTCTAGCTGAGTGGAACTTCTCTTCAGTAGCTGTGCCTGCTTCTCTACCAGATCTAGCTTTCATTTCCACTACTGCCCTGCAGATAATTAAAAAAGGGAAAAAAAAAAAAAAAAAGGCAGCTTTGGCCTTTCAACATTCTCAATGCGATGAGGCTGCAGCACCTGCTGTAAGACTTTTCTGTGCTTAGAGTGATACTGCTTTAACAATGTATTGGTTTACTTAGTGGGGTACCCACACCTGTCCTACCCCTCATCAGTTGTCAACTTTTACCTCTAGAAAAGTCTCCGAAGAGGAAGTTTTGTGATCTCGTCTAAGATTTGAGCTAAAATTTCTTTCCCCTTGTGGATGAATGTATTTTATTTTACCCCCAGGCTGATTTAGAGTAGCCACAGTCCAGTCTCTGAGATCTGGAAGTGCGCAATAATCGATTTATGGTTTTTGCATTTCCCTGTTCCATGGTATCTGGTAACCAGGACAATCACTGGAACCAAAGACTGCTTTCCTTCCTTAGGGAAGAGCACGATACAGAAATGTTTCTGGGAGAAAGCTGTTTTCTTTTTCCTCCTCCAAGGAGCAAAGAAAGATAAGTTCTCAGTTATGGTGGTTCAACATCAGTACCACTTCTGAGAAAAGTTATCCATATTTACAAGGCTCCTGTAGGAAAAAAAAACCTAAAAAGTCCAAAGAAACTGATGAAAGCATTTATTTTTGAAGGTCAGCAAGTATCAGAGCAGTCCCTGAGGGCTGCCTTTGACTTTTCACAGTCTGCAGCAAGAACTCCTGCTTCTGCAATTTCCATTAAGCTGCCCTGTTTGGCTTTCTAATCATCTGGACTTCTTCCAGAAATCAAAGTTCAGATCCTCCTTTTTGAAGGAGAAGGTCTTTTTGGCACACTGAATAATTAAGTTTTTGAGCACAGAAAGGAATGAATATACAGACAGCTCCCAGAAATTACTTTGTCATTCCCCTCATATGGCGCTCATTGTACCTCCATTTCCCCACTTGCTCTTTTTCCAGGTGTCCTCTTCCGCAGCGCTACCAAACACTTCCTGCTTAGTCTCAGGAAGCACGTTTTTCTTGGAGATTGGAAATATTGCGTTTTCCAGCATACCTTGTGTCTAGTTTGGGGAATGGTTCATATCATTTAACTTTGGGTATGTGAAGTTCAGCGTTCCAGCCTCGTATGGCTGCTTACCTGAGGTCCCTCTCTGGTCTGCACAAGGACCTTCATGGAGCAATTTCACACAGGGATACTTTTCTAGAACAAGTAGGGTGAATCATGCTGTGAGCCCATAGAGGGAACTTGGCTAGATGGGAATATCAAAACTGCTTCAAACCATAAGTTATCTTCACAGCTTCCCTCTGCTTTCTTCCTTTCAAATCCCTCTCTCAACTCCCTCAACTCCACTATTAACTTTAGCTTCACCTTGAGTCCTTGAGATGTACTGTCTATGAAGATCACCTGGTATTTCAGAAATCGGTAGTACTGTTGATTATCCCCTCAAGGAAGATGGGTTTGCATCCCACCACCTTTGCTGTCCATTCTCCTAGGTGATCTAGTCTCTCCGTAATGACTCCTACAGATACAGGAGCCATCAGCACCTTTCCTTTCTAGTCCTTAGATTAAGCTGCAGGAAGGAGCAATGAAAGCCCTCCAAACTTCCCACACTGAACTCCTACACCACCTTCCTTATTTCTCCCAAGATCAGTGTCATGGCAACCAGCATCTTCCTTTGTAAGCTGGTAAACTGGTCTAGAGGCGTTCCATTACCAAGACTCTTCATTTGCATTTCTCTAAAATAAGCAGTGCTGCTCCAAAAAGCCTTAAAGGCTTCATCAAGTGCTGCATAAACTATGTAGATCACGTATAAATAATGTATCAGCTATCACTACGCTTTTCATGGCTGCATCCCAAACATGTTTTTGAGATGGACCAGGTTAGTCAGAATGACTCTGGCAGCTGGATCCTGGTCCTGCCACCGACTCGTTCTGTAGTTTGCTGTCCAATTCAGCACCGCCTCCAGCATGGCTTGGCTGCTGCACAGGCCGGCTCCGTGCATGGCACCCCTCGCTGCGGTGCAATGACTTCAGGGAAAAGATGCTACTTGGTTTTGCTACGTATTTCCTACAGCACTGATCCAAGCATCTCTTCCATAAAAGATAATGGATTAGTGGCGTCAGCATACATCAGACTATGTGCTGATGATAGCTCGTGTGCTTCAACCCCATGACAGCAGGGTTGCAGAACAGGCACTAGCCAATGTCAAAGCTGGTGGCCATGCCTTCCAAGCGCAGAAGCCACCTGCTCCAGCTGTGCCTACCTGTCCTACAGGCACCAAGACCACGGCTCTAGAAACACCACCTTTGGCTGCTGCTGACCGCCAGGCCATTCCTACACTTCTACAGAGACCGAATCTTCCCTTGCTGCTCCCCAGGGCGGCCGGGCCTGCTTACTGAGCTCCCCACTTACAGGGCTTCCCACTTACAGGGCTCCCCACTTACTCCTCCTTGCGGTGCAGCTCCTCCTCAGACTCGGTGAGCCGCTGCTTCAAGGCCGCGATCATCTCCACCGCCACGTCCACCTGCCGGCTCAGGGCGCGCTCCCGCCGCTGCACCTCCTGCTTCTTCTGGGAGAGCTGCACGAAGGCCGCCCGCACCTCCAGCAGCTCCGCCGTTTTCTGAGCCAGCTCTTTGGTAAGCTTGTCGATCCGCTTCTCGATCGTTTTGTCCACGGCCTCCACCATCCTGTTGAACTTCTCCCTGACGTGCGCCTCGAACGAGGCCTTGGAGTCGGCGGCGGGCAAGACGGGCGAGGGGAGCCGCGAGCGGTGCGATCCGGCGGGCGCATAGCCGGCCAGGCAGCAGACGGGCCCCCGCTCGGCCTCCAGCGCCCGCCCGCCCTCGGCGCTGCCGCTCGAGGCGTCGCAGAAGCCGGCGCAGGGCGCGTACCGCGTGGCACTGCCCGGCCCGCAGGGCTCCGGAGGCGATGCCGGGCCCGCGCTCTTCCGCGGGGACGGCGGGCCGCCTTTGGGCGGAGCGCTCCGCTCCTCGTAGCCGTGGCCGTACTCCAGGTGCGCCCTCAGCGCCGACAGGCTCCGGAACCGGCTGCTCTCGCCGCAGCGCGGGCAGCGGAACGGGAGGCGGGGGCCGGCATCGCCGAGCGCGTCCTGCCAGGGGAAGCCGCTCTGCTCCGCGGCGTCTTGTTGCATCCCTGGCCGGCCCCCGACGGCAGGAAGCGGCCCCGGGCGCGGGGCGAACTTGCCAAACTTTCCGGCTCGCGGCTCGGAGCCGCGCCGCTTCCCGTCGGTCTCGGGGGACGCGGCCGCGGGGCCCCGGCACCGCCGGCCCGGCCCTGCGGAGCGGCTGCGGGGCCCGGCCCCGACCCGGCCGCGAGGTGGCCGCCGCGGCCGCGCTCAGCCGGCTCGCCGCCGGGAGCCGTTTGCGGCAGAGCCGTAAATCAGCCGAGCGCCGCCGCACGCACTCGCGGCCGGCAGCCGCCGCGGGGCGGGGAGGGGCGGAGAGCGGCGGGCGGAGACTGCGGGGCTCGGGCGCGGAGCGCCGGGGCTGCCGGCCTCCCTCGGCCGCGGGTGCGGGTTGTCGGGCAGCGCCGGGCCGCGGGGAGCTGCAGGTTGCGGGTCGTGCCCGGGGCTGCGCGGAGCGGGACGGAGCCGCCGTGCGGTGGGAGCTGCCCGGCCTGGGCTTGAGCTCGGCGCGATGGCGCCTGGCCTTGTAGTTGTTTCCGACCTATGTTTAGTAGCCAGAAAGACTGTTCCGTAAAGGTGGCCCTAACTCACTCTCAGGGCTCCGGGCAGAGGACGCTGGTGGTTTTCTCATTCCCAGAAGGAAGGACTGCCTGGGCGCGCTGCCCCGCAGTCGGTGAATATGCTGCTCTGCTGAGTTTTTATACCACAGATGCATACCTGTTGTTATAGATCATAGAAAACGTGAATAAAGCTGATGGTAAAGTCACAGCCTTTTTGAGGTAGTGCTGAAATGCTCTTCTGGAACCTGGTGCCTAGGGCAATGTGATGCAGGTTGTTATTACTGTGCGAAAGAGCAGTGTGGTAAAGTTTAATTCTGTGCTAATTCATCTCTTCCTTGAGTGCGGTGTGCAGGCAATCCTAAACACAGGGAAATCCACTGCATTGATAAGTGCCTTTGATGTGATTAAGACATTCCCAGTAAATGGTTTGCCAGTTGGCATATCAAAGGAAGCTGGTCAAGTAGCATTTCAGTGCTTCAGATAACCTCTCAAGTGTGTGGGCTACCGGCTGGGCTGTAATTTCTTGCTCACTTTGTCCTGTGTCACCTTGACGGGCTGTGGCTGCCCAGTTTGTCATGTGGTACAGGAGGGATGGCTTTGAACCGCACTCACCTTGGTCCTGGGGTTCCTCCTTTGTTGGAGGAGAGCTTCAGCAGGATCAGACATGCAGTTGTGACCCTGCTTTCTTAGCTGCTATCCCTTATTCCATTAACTCCTCTGTTGTCTCCATCCTGCACTGCTCCAGGTCAATGCTGATGCTGAGAGATGCAGATGGAAGTGAGGTACACTCAGCTGCTGCCTGGAGCCCCATTCACTTCTAACACTGACTGTAACGTGAGCCCTTGTGGTCCTGGGGATAGCAAACATGGATGGCTGTGAGGGAGTCAGGTCAGCTGTAGGCTGACCTACATGGCCTTGGATCAGTTGCATCTGAAGTACCCAGTAATCCTCCATCCAGGATTTCACAGAGTTAACTCGTACTGTGGATGTTTGTTTTGCTGGATTGGGATTCTGTTCATCATCTCCTGGGTGATCCCATCTGGAAGTACAGTTCAGTTGTTCTTTTCAGTAGTCACTGAGGAGCACTCTCACCTTGCTCTAACAATAAGTGTGCATTCTACAGTGGAGAACGTACATCATTACACATCTGAGCTTCACCCCTGTGATTTAAATCTGGGGTGGGTAGAGCCCATCGCTATCACTCACACAAAGCCCAAATGTACACAGCCATAATGTATGACTCACCTCTGAAATGTTGCCAGGTGCTGGGGAGGCATTACCCCAGTTATTTGTATGCATCTCTTTCTTTCAAAATCTCTTTTAAACATTTTGCAGTCAGGCTTCCAGAAGGGTAAGTGTTATTTCAGTGAAGCCTGCATGTCCCAGCCTGCCTGGTGCAGTGTGCAAAATGTTCACAATATTCAACTTTTTCAGGCAGTGATCTGTACTTGCCATGCCTGGTCCCATAGCTGCTGATCTGGGGTGGGAAACTGATCAGCAGACCTCTTCCTATGTAAATCATGCTTCAGAAGAGAAGTAAATTTTGTTTGGTGGACAATTCCACTTTACTGAAAGTAGCTGAGAGAAACCAGTTTCCTTTGCAATAGCTACACATGTTGTTTATCTTCTGTTTTTTCCCCATCCCAGACAAGGAGGGTAGGTGAGTCAGTTCTGTTTTATTTGTAGCCACTTTCCCCTCAGGCTCCCAATGCTGAAATGTTTGCTGTTTGATTTTTTTCTTGTGGCATAGAGCTGGATTCTCCACTAACAGTTTGGCTGCATTCATCAGCCTCTGCTCTGCCTTGTTTGTTCACTAGTTGGCTTTGAAAAGGAGTGGCAGAGAGGTTAGTCTCTGCTCATCACGCCCACTCTCCCTGCTCTGGTCATCACTGTGTACTCCAGTCAGATTGTAGGAGATGTGAATCTGTACTGAGTTTCTGTTGTGGATGTTTTATAGAGCAGTGTGTGAATATACGTACACACAAATGCACGCGCTTTACTGCTGCATACAGACGAGATTTTGGGTTGGGCTCTGGCAAGTACCACATCCCCCCCCACTGCGCTGTAAACCTGTGTGTGAAAACGGTGCATCTTTCCAGTTCCATTTGTCTGGATGCTGGAAGGCACGGTGCTTTTCTCAGTGTTTGAGCATGAACTACACATGCACGTGTTACTTGAGATGCTGAAACTTACCCACGTTTAGTATTTAGCACTTCCTTTCTTTTTTATTGCAAAGCAGGAATAAAATCTAATGAAAGACCTTAGAAAACCTGTAAGAGCTATTTCAGTGACTCATATGGTAGTGGTGCTCAGACCAGGACTCAAGTTAGCTTTGTGAGCAGATAAATTCTAAGTGGATCAGACATACAACAAAGTTTATGTTGCTGTCACAGGCACCCATGCCCACCTAGAAGGAAAAAGACTCTGCAGCGCATTTATGGCGGAATAACTGAGCAGCACAGTACTTACAGCAACACTGAACTAAGAAGAAGAGGAACATATACACTGGCTTTGGGTGGCTACCGAGTGCTGGCTAGCTTGTTGCTGCTCTTTAGGGGAGTCTTAGATCTGATCATTGAAAGTCAATTCAGCTTTTGATTTTTTTTTTTTAAAGGTAAAGACTGCATTTTCAAATGAGTTTTGCTGTCACAACAAGAAGAGGCTGCACGCTGTGTGGCTGCTCTTGCTCCTGCAGCAGTTTGTTGGGCCAAGGCTGATACCAGCTTCCAGTACTTTTGGATCTCCTTAGTGATCTTGTAGGCTAGCCCTATCTGAAGCTTGAAGCTGTTCAACTTTACGCTTCTCTACCTGTACTGTTTCATGCTTTTCTGGTTAGAAAAGGAGCGCAGTGTTCATGTGGGTTGATTTGCACTGTTCTTCCCATACCCGATGAGAGCTGTCAGGTCACGGCGGTTTGGCTGTGATGTGGTGAGATGGCTCCAGGCATATTTTCTAAAAGACGGGAGAAGATTGAGGAGTGTCAGCTGTGGGAACGGCCTGCCTTTCAGCCATCTTACGTTTTCCTCAAAAAAAGTTACTTTGGTTAGCTAGGAGATGTAATAAAATATAACTAACACCTCCAGAGAGAGGAAGAGCTGGAGGAACTTCTTGCAGCTGGGTTGCTATGATGGGTTTAATGTGCTCATTATAAAGGGGAAGAGTTGTGTGGGCTCAAAAAGCTGGCAGAGCTAGGCTGGGTGCCCACTCCTGGCTGTGTTCTGGATGCAGCCCCTTTTTTTACAAATTACTTCCCCTGTTGAGGCTTCTCTTTCCATATAAAAATGGGGACACCCAACGTGGGCTATGTCGGACATGCTCCAGTGGGCAGTGTGAGCTGCTTTGGTAGCGGCCCCATGCTTGGACCTGCCTCTGTGCTGGATGGAGGCTGCTCTGCTGCAAGCAGAAGTCCCAGGGCACTGTAACCCTGGGAGGAGGCCTTCAAGGGACAGGAACACCTGAAGTTTCTGCTGCCTTTTCCTAGGGGAGCACCAGAATGGGCGCAGCCCTGTAACACAGCTGTCTCTCTGCTCCCCGGACTGTTGTCCTTCTGAGATGCTCAGCAGGGCAGCAGCCCTTTGGCAGCACCACTGAGTCTTCCAGTTCTGGTATGGGGACAGATAGTGGCAGCGCAGAGTCACGGCGTTGCTGGTGACAGTGGGGGCACTTCAGTAGGAACATGGCCACAGCAAAGTTGCCTTACTTAAGCCAGCTCTGTACAGCAAGAGAGGTACATTCCAGGCATTAATTGTATGATTAGCCTGCAGAATTGTGAATTGAGTGATGAGATGATGGAACAGAGCCAAGAGGTGGGGAGTAATTGCTGTTCCCAGAGGTCTTCCAAAGTGAGATGCAGTCTGCTGCAGGAAGGGGTCCTTTCAGGATGAAGCTGTCCCACTCGGAAAAAAAAAAAAAAAAGAAAAAAAGCAGAGTGAAATACAGTAAAAAACATGCCAGGATAGCTTCTTTAAAGGAACGTTTCACCCTACAGCAAAGCCTTTCCCTCTTTGGGACTTGTTAAAATATAGATGTTTTCTCAAAAGGAGAGAAAATACAAAGCACACCATCAAAGTGGAAGTTCAAGCTATTTCGTTCTGCTGGTGTTCTTTCTGCAGTGGACATAGGATGGTAAGGAGTTTCTTTTAAAAGCTCATACCAAGTGCCTTCCACGTGAAATAATTTTTAGCTAATGGCTTTTAGCTGATGGCTTTATGCAGATTCTTTTCAAAAGAAGGCTCTGAGGTTGATGATGTCCTCATTGATAGGGGATAAGAAGTGCAAGGAACTTCTGAGGTCTAACGATACATGCAGGTAGCAAGCAGGCAGCAGGCAGCACGGATAACAATCCATGGAAAAAACTGCAAAACTGCATAAATAAAAGATGCAGCTCTGGAAAATGCTGTGCTCCTGCCACTGCCACATCTGCAATGAAAATGTGAGAGTACATAATTTGAAGGATGTGACAGCTGATATAAAACAAGACTGCTGAAAACAGATGTTTTCACATAACTTCTCTTTCAGATAGTAGGTCCCAAAGACTGTGATTCAGTGCTGCTAGTGCAGCGTGAGACTGGAAACTGAATATATCCTGACTAAAGGAAAAGAAATGGAGTTGTGCAGCATGGGGCTTTCTATCTTTTCCTCAGATTTCTTGCACCTAGGTGGCAGTTAGGTATATCCTAACAGATCCTCCTGCACAGAGCAGAAACAGAACACCAGCTGTTCCCATCCAAATGGGGCTTGCTTTTGTCTCCTGGCTCACTGACTAATTTGTATGTTACACTCACGTGAGCATTTCAGAACTGAGTTTGGGCACGTTCTCAGCTTCCCATTCCCTCTTGAAACTTTTAATCCTGTTTGTTGGGTTTTCTTTAAACCACGTGATTCCACTTAGTTGATAGCGCACAAACACGGGATCTAGTGCTAGAAATGGCTTCCTACGACTCATATTGTTTTCTAAAATAAGCAATTAAATATATGTGTGTTTGTGTAGCTCATACATGCATCTAAGCATAACTAGTAGTTTTTATTCTTCTCGATTAAATTGTCTGTAAAAACATGAGGTGCTCTTTATTGTTACCATTACTTGTAATTTAAAATACTAACAATGACACGAAGTGTTGTCTCAGCTCATTTAACAGGCCATAAAATGGCTAAGAGGATTATAGAAATCTCTGACAATCCAACCTCAGGTGAAATATAGTACTCATATTTGCTATTCAACCGCTGCTTTTTCATAATGGTGAATAAATATGGGTTGTCTTGTTAGGCAAATAATGCTATTATTAGCAAGAAATGTTTCCATCTCACATTGGGAAGAGCATAGACGTAGTCCAGTTCCATTCCCTTCCTCTGGGTCGACTTCAAAGGGAGGTGAAGTAACAGAATAAAGTATTTGGCCCATCCTACGCTGAAATCATAGCCTGAAATAGGATGAAAACATCCTGCCCTCTCTTTGAGTGTAAGGAATTAACAAGACCTCATTTGCTTTGCAGGATGTTTCTGTCCTTAGATCTCTCTACCTCTGGAAAAATATATTTTAGTCCCTCTTATGTGAAAATGGACAATTTTGATCTGTTGAGCGATTCAACAAAAAATCCTCACCTGTATAAAAAGCTCTGTCTCTGATCCTAGGCTTGTCCCCCAGAACAGCCTTACGCCTTGAATTTGGTCCCAGAATCCGCAGTGTGTGATGAGACAAATGCTTCCTATTTTGTCTGTTTTGAGGTCTTGTGGAGGTAAGTTACTTCACACTGCTGTGACAGCCTAGAAGGGAGAGGGAAACACCCTCTCCAGACTGCTCATAGGAAACAAGGAAAAACAAACAGAATGAGCCAGGCTCTCCCCCCTCCATCTGGCCTCATAACTCTTCAGTACAGCTGAAGGAGAGCACTACCTTGCCTCCAAATGTTGGCAGCAGTAGAAAATACAAGCAGAGTTTGGGTTTAGGAGGAGGTTTGGTGGAGACAAGGAACTAGGAACACTTGGAATGGAAAGCCGGTGCTTCTAAACATTTAGATCCCCTTGTTTTTCTTGTGGGCATATTTCTTTCATAGAAGCACGGTCGCTCAGTGGTTTCTTGTGCTCCATCTCATTAAGAAATAGGACATAACTGCAAGTGTTGTTTTCCTTGAGGACAAGAGGTTTAAAACTTGTGATAGAAATTTCCAGAAACGAATAGTTGTTACGTGCCTTTTAAAAGGTATGTTGGTAGTAACTGTTTATTCTTTGGTTTTAACCGAGTTGTTTTCATGCTCTTAAATAAAATCTCCCTTATTCCTTCCTGCTTTGGCCCTTTGTTGGCCTGATCAGTTTGACGGATGTAACCAGTACCCAATGATGACTTAGAAAAGAGCAGAAGAAATAAGAGCTTTGTGGCAGGAAGTGTTACAGAGCTATAGACGCTTGCAGCCCTGTGTCTAACTGGGCCACTGCTGAGATGAACCAATGGCATACTCATGAGAAACACTACTTAGGATAAAGTAAACATTTGTAGTAAACTTAGGTTCCTTCCCATGCCCCTTTAAATATCCTCCCTGAGACAGGATCAAAACAACCTAGAAATGTGAAATGCAAAGAAATAGTGTTGATTTGCTGTGGGTTTTCTGGGCCTTCCATATGGGCTATTGTGCCTCAGTTATTTGGGGTAGCAGCCATCAGCCCAGAATGTGCCTTGCTAAGGGATAGTCTCTAGTACTGCAGTATTGCAGCGCTGAGGGAACTCCAACACTCGTGGCTGCCCACCTGGTACCTGATGTTGCTCAGCCTCAACACCACGTAGCTCTGCCATTCTTGGCTCCTTAGGTGCCTGTACTGTGGCACTTGGAAAAAATCAGACCAAATGGCAAACTCACTTCAAGCAGAGACCATTTGCTGTGTGTTGTGGGCTTCTGAGATTCACTAAATTGTATTAAAAAAGAATAGAAGACCATCTGCAAATACTCAGCTTGTATCCACCTTCAGACAGCGGCCCTGCTATTGAGCTAGATGGAGAATCTCTCCTTTTTACTGCGAGGTTATTGTCAGAAGTGGCTTACAACTGTTCTCCCAGAAATAGATGGTAGTTGTGTGGGTAACAAAGGCAAAGTGCTTTCTGTCACGATTTTCTCATATAGGAGTTTATCTTTAGATTTGCAGTATTCTCAGAGCACTTATTCTCTGTTTCAAATTTGACATGACAAACTGTTTAAGTGATCCAGTGACTTTTCACTTGCACATGCAAGATGGAAAAATCATAACAAACTTGATGCTAAAAGTGGAACATCAAATGCTGTGTGAGATTCTCCCATAGCACAAGGTGGTGACTTCACCAGTAGGCTGCCCGGTCAGCTTTGGATCCAGCTTTGGATCCAGCTTTGAATGCAGCTGTCATGGAGAGGGCATTTTACACACCAAATGTCACCTGCAGTATATACATCAGGAATCAAAGCAGGGCTGTATGTCCAACAACGAAACTTGGGTACAATATGAACACGACAGCACAGAATCTGTTAGAAAGCCTTTTAATACTGAATATCCTTCTAATATTGAGCAGTGGAAAGGACCTCTCTGAGTTTATTATGACCACAATTTGTGTGCTCACATAAAAGTCCCCATATCAGTAATGGATCCAAGTAGTCAGTTTCAAACAACTTTGAGTTTGGAAGGAATTAAAAATAATTTTGGTCCTTCAGATTCTGTGAAGATAGGAAATCATATTGAAAAGAGGAACATATATATTAGTAAAAGTAAGGAAAGGCTGCTAAACTTATGCTTTATTAGACACTGTGCCCACATTCTGCGTCTTCTCAGCTGGAGGAGGGCTTCTAGTTTGAAGCTGCCAACCACCTGTGAGGATCCTTGTGCAACAGGGCGCTTCTGAGGAACATGACTTTGCCACCTGCATGAGGACCACAGCTGAATCAACTTCTAAATCAGTGCCCTGGGTCTCCCAGGCAGAAACAGGAATACCTGGTACTGGTCAGCCTTGGCTAACTGTGCTTTATAACTTGTTTGTGCATGAGCATCTTGAAAACACGGAGGATTGTGAAGCTGCAGTTTGAGGTCACATGGTGTCACTCAACTTTTAATGTTCTCAGGTTTGAACTCAGAAATTGTTTTCCAAATTCACGTGGCGGTGGATTTTTTTGCAGCTTGTGATTTCTGTTACAAAACATACTTGGAGTGCGTTTATCCCACTACAGTGTCTTTGAGAGGCTAAAGTATTTCAGTTGGGAGGCACTTTGAGATGGGACTGACTTAAGGAATACTGGGCAGAGAAGAGTTTCTGGACTCTTATCTGGAAAAAGGCAAACCAATTCCTTGTTCCTTTTCAGCCTTTTACTGTTTCTTTTGGAAATCCAATGGGAATATGAAGTTGTTACCAAGATAGTTCATTGAGGTGCCATAAGTATTACAGAAAAGCATCGCGCAGAGAGGTGACCCCAGTGCCAACTGGAGCATTAGAGCAGCAGAATGAGGGCTGCAAAACGTTTACAATGAAATTAGAACAGAAGAAGCTCTCAAGGTAAACCTAATCTGCGTAAACCTGAGATAACAAGTGGTTATGTTGGTTATGTTAAGCTACTTTGTGTCTAATTGTCAGAGAAAGGTACTGAAGATGCAACCCAAATAATTTAGGCACTTGGCTATTTTAGGATGATGTGTTCACTGGCTGAGTCCGTGACTGCCCTAGAGAAGATGTCTACTTTCAGGCTGCTCGGGTGAAACGCAGCCTTTGAACTTTGCTTTTGTGAAACCTCAGCAGGGTTGAGCGGTAGCTTATTGCTGCTGGCTGGATGATTTTCACATTACCAGTCAAAACTGAAGCAGAAATGTAAGACAATAAGGTAGTAAAGCTGTTTAATTTGTTTTGTAGGACTAAATGTTGGCTTTCTGTCCAGATAAATCATTGGGAAGACTTTAAGTGACCTCAGCTGGCTGAAATGAGGGAACGAGTTAATGAGAGTAACAGCTGTGCCTTTTAGGTTAGCCCTGACTCCAGTAAGCCTGCAGGTAAACACCCTAAACTCCAGAGTGCCTGGTTAACCAGCGGTTTGCTTTTCCATTTACAGCAAACTCAGTACGAACCAGTTATTAAAAAGCCTTGCAAATACTTTTCCGGGTATCCAGTACAAATCTTTCTATATTTCCATCCAGGTGAAACCTAAATAAGAGTTGAATAGATTTCTACTGGCACACTGATGATATTCAAGGAGTAGGTGTAGCAAGCTGTGGGAATCAAGAAATTAAGACAAATATTGCGGTGCTGTCAAGAGTAGGTGTAGACATTTTGTACCTGCTAAACTAAAATGATGAGCCTAGCATTTAAAATAACGTAACGCTCAAGAGGAGGGCTGATTTTAGGCAGACAATGATCTTTCCTCTGCTATCTAGTTTCCCTGATGCTCGAAGGAAGCTAAATGCTTTGCAATGCAAAATAGAGTGGCGAATAAAGGATGTGTGAAGGCGGGATTCGGCTGAAAAAAAAGCCCCTTTGCTCGAGCAGCCCCGGCAGGCAGGCTGTGTTTTGCTCGCCCCGCCCGCGCCGTGCGCAGCCCCAGCAGGGCCGTCGGGGTCGCCCCGGACCTGCACCTCGTGCTCTCCGGTCCTGGGGCCCTTCAGCGCGATCTGGAGAGGAGAACGCAGTGACAGGGTTTCCATTGCTACCTGCTGGAGTTAGTTGGAAGTGAGGGAGCAGAACAGCGGCCAGCTGGATCCCGGTTCTGCAGGTAACGCAGATGGCACAAAGCCATCTTTGCTCGATCGGTGTGAGAGCAGCAGGAGGGCGCACGTGCTGCGGGCTGTGTGTGGGCACGGCATCCCGCCCCGCTGCTCCTGCAGGAAGTCAGCTTAAAGCCTCAGCCTCGTGCTCCGGGGGGAAGAAGGACTAGGAGTTGGGTGAGACGTTCCATTTATTCGTGGGAAATGGCCTCAAGTTGCGCCAGGGTAAGTTTGGGATGGTGTAAGGAAAAACTTCTTTACGGAAAGGGTTGTTAAGCGCTGGGATAGACTCCCCGGGGATGTGGTGGAGTCACCATCCCTGGGCCTGTTTGGATGCGGTGCTCAGGGACGGGGTTTAGCAGAGGGTTGTTAGTATGGTAGTATGGTTTGCTTGTGGTTGCACTCGATGATCTTTAAGGTCTTTTCCAACCTGGGCGATTCTATGATTTATTTTTTTTAATCGAGCATCTGGCAGATGAAATGAATCATGAGGCAAGAGAAAAGGAGAAAAACCAATGTCTCTAGTAAGTGAATGCAAAGCAGAGCAGCGCAGGAGCAGATAGGCAGTAGAGATCTGCAAGGGCTGCAGGCGCGTGCTCCTCGTGCTGTTAGCAGTCACGTTCTGGGACGTATTGAGGCGAGGATTTGCTACACAGCCTGTACTGCAAACCACTGTCATTAGCATCTACGACTCTTGGGAAGCTGCCGCAGATTCCGGGGCGCTGTCGGTAAAAAAGAAGAAGGCTTTAGAGGCGCTGATGTCGTGCGGCGGGTTGGGGCACAGCGTGTCCTTCCAGGGGCTGCTACAGCCGCAGTGCTCCGAGGCGGCGCAGCGAGCGGCGCGGGCAGGCCGCCCCAACGCGGCCGTTGCTCGGGACGCGCGGGGCGGGGCGGCGGCCGTTGCGGAGGGCGGGAGTTTTGAACGGCGGCGCTGCCGAGGAGGATGCAGCGGAGCGGGGCGGGCGCTGCCGGCGCGGCGGGCACCGGGCGGGTGAGGAGCGGGCACCGAGCGGGACGATGAGGAGGGGAGGGACGGGGCGGGTTGCGTTGCGTTTTGTTGCCCGCTGCGGGGCGTCACGCGTGTTCCTGTCCGCGTGCTGCCGCGGGAGCCCGCCTGCCGTACCCGCGGCGCGGGGAGACCGCTGTGCCTTTGGGAGACTTGTGCAATGGGTTTTGGCTTTGTGGCGTCTGCTTGGGCTCAAGGAGTGAGTGATGGTTTCGTAGGGGCAGGCGGGGCCTTGCTCAGCCTTTCTGGGCTGCGTGAATTTGGACTCGGAATAAAAAAACGGCTCAAATAAAAAAGTATTTGCTTCTCCTTCTGGAACGAGAACGGAGACGGGGCGGTGCCCTCCAGGGGTGGTGCTGCGGTCGGTGCTCTTTAGCATCTATATTACCCACATCAGCCCTGGGATCAAGTGCATTCCCAGCAGCTTTGTGGATGACACCGAGCTGTGTGGTGTGACCTGGTCAGCCCCCAAGGGACAGACGCCATTCGGAGCCCTAGGCAGGCTGGAGCAGTGGGCCCAGATGAACATGATGAGCTGCAGCAAATCCAAGTGCAAGGTCTTACACCTGGGTTGTGGCAACCCCCTGTGCAAGCTGGGCAGTGTAAGGATAGAGCACAGCCCTGCCAAAGGAGCTGGGGGTACTGGTGGATGGCGGACTGGACAAGAGCCAGCAATGTGCCATTGCAGTCCAAGAAAGACAGCCGAATCCTGGGCTGTATCAAAAGCTTGGCTAGCAGGGTGAGGGAGGTGATCCTGTGCTTCTACTCTGCGCTGGCAAGGCCTCACCTGGAGTACTGTGTCCAGATGTGGAGTCCTCGGTACAGGAGAGATGTGAACCTGTTGGAGCACAGCCAGAGGAGGGCCAGGAAAATGGTACAAGGGATGGAACACCTCCCATATGAGGACAGGCTGAGAGAGATGGGCTGTGCAGCCTGGAGAAGAAAGGGAAGGCTCCAGGGAGACTTGAGAGCAACCTTTTGGTATTTAACAGGGGGGCATAAGAAAGAAAGAAAGAGGATGGGCCCTTTAGCAGGGTGTGTTGTGATAGGATAAGGGGGAATTCTTTCAAACTAAAGGAGGGGGGATTTAGATTGAATATAAGGAAGACTTTTTTTGCGATAAGGGAGGTGAGGTGCATGCTTCTGTATGGCAGCAGGTCCCATGTCAACAAGAGTGAAGCTGCTGTCTTTAGCAGAGGGGCTGGTAAATAGAATAAGAGTTCTAAACTGCAAAAGGTTTTTGAGGTAGCTAGAAATATAGAGCGTTACAGCTTGGGCTGTGCTGTGCTGAATATGGAATATTCATATGCTGAATATGCTGGCTTATGGACCAGAGCTGTTTTTCCTGTAGGGTTGGCAAATGGGGGTGGTTTGCAAAGAGAAATGTTCTGCGAGCAGATGGAAGAACAGCTGAAACATTAAGTCTCTTTAGATGATGGCATCAGGCCTTCAAAAGCAATAAAAGCCATTCCTGCAAAGACAGGAGGGAATAGCTGGTGGCTGTGCAGTGAGCTTCCACCTGCTGCTTGTGACTGCTATAAAGGGTTGCTTTCTCATGTCAAAGGCAGCTAATGACAGCGAGTCCCAATCAAGTAGAAAATCTGCCTCACCCCTTTTGGGTTCTGCATTTCTCTGGTACTTGAGTTGTTGGGAAATTAGTTCCCTTCTGCTTCTGTTCTGGTTAGAGCCAATTGCCAGTACTTTTCTATCAGCTGGAATACTGAACTTGCAAATTGAAATTATTGTACCAATTTCAGGCAATTGCTTATAGATCTGTCCACAGAGCACTTGTTATGACTTCAAATGTATGAGCTCTATACAGCTGAAAACAGATGATTCTTTCAATTCAGAGGTAGCTGGGACACTTCCTCAGTGTCAAAAAAGCCTCATCGCTCATCTGCAGTGTGTTTGCAAGCCCAGTAGTACTGGGTTTTCACAGTAGTACTGTGATAACCTGTTTTTTGTGTGCCAGAAATATTGTGCTTGGTCAGGGCACATCATGAGGAAGCTGTTATCACATGGCATCTAGCACACCTTTGGAGGCAGCAAACAGCCAATGGCCCTTCACCTTCTGGGTCAGTCTGGATAGAGCTGTTTGAAATGTCAAGTGAAGAATATTGTATATTTATAAACATTTCATGAAATGGGAAGAAGTTGATTTCTTATAATACCTTAAAAATATTCGGTCCTTCAGAAGAACTGATGCAGTGACTGATGGACAAGTCGTACTTTGGAATGAATAATCACTGGGTGCATGACCGTGCCATCAGGCAAGACACGGATGTAACTTCAGCATGAGACGAGCACCATCACAGCCTGAAGTAGTCAAATGTTGGGATATTCTCCTCTTTTTCACATCTAGTTGACACCCCAGTCATGTCAACCAGAAGTGAAAAATGGTGTTTTTCAACCCTTTTCAAGGTAGCCAAAGAACTAGATGTAGAATATTCCAGATGTTTTGAAATATGATATTCCTGAGTGTTAAGATTACTGCACTCGAAATCATTGGGAAAAAAAGTTACTCTGTAAGCTTTGTTCAGTTAGGCCTCACAGTGACTGTAGAATAGGGGGTATACTATCACCCCATAAATGACACGCTGAACCACATAGTTTTTTAGTAACTTTCAGATGCTGTGGTGAACTACTGTTAGCAGGTGGTTTGGAATCTACAGTAATAACTGTAAAGGCTGCTTATAATTTAACCAGGGCTTTCTGTCCCAACTGTATGGTAAATAGGGCTCCTTAAAAAGTCAGGCTACTTTCAGGTGGATTTATGTGTAGTCTTTGTTGTTTTTGCATATCTAGGAATGCAACATCCAAGAAAAGATGAACTTTGAAATCCGCATACGGGAAGGCATCTGTAAACTGCTTACAGTGAGCACACAGAAAGACCAGCTTTTGCAAGCAGTTAAAAACCTGATGGTCTGCAATGCGCGGATACGTGCATACAGGACAGAGCTGCAGAACCAAAGGGAAGAGCCTGTCTCATGCAGGACTGGAGGGTGGTGAGTAAAAACTCTAATTCACACTGAGCATTATGAAGAGGGCTTTTGTGTATGTGAATTGTCTTGTACCATGCACATGCACGTTGTTGTTTTAAGTCATTGCTTTATAAGACCATTCCAATATCCTTCTTTATTTTAGAAAATTAAATACAAGTCATCTTTTTCTGGGCAGATTTTATCGTTGACATTAAACAAGTTCAGCTTATGAATAGCAGTTAATGTCATAGATGTATTTTCTTGATTACCTTTAGCATATAAAAAGATGTCTAGCCTGTTCTTAAGGAACAAGACAAAATTATTCCAATCAAAGTACATGCATACTTTTTGTTCCTTCTATTCCTAAGGTCTCTTTAATGACAGAATTATCATGGCTAATTGGTACCCTCTGCTGGCCACTTTGTTAACTACATCAACAGAATAAAAGTACAACTTCATGAATACTAAGTCTGTTTAATAACCAGTATTCTCATTTTATGTCTTGATTGAGCTCAAGTATACACTGTTTATTTGGATAAGGCTTTTTTTTTCCCCAATGGAATAGATTTTGGAGGCAGTGTTATGAATTGTGGTGTGGAGACACAATTGCTTTCAGGTTCTTTAATGAAATAACTGTGTTGCAGTTCAGTGTAGAAGCTCTTCAAGTACATGCTTAGCTTCAGTATATTGGATCCCTAGGAATAACCTGCTATTTTTTTGCTTTCAGAAATGTATCATTACAAAGGAGAGAATTGCATTTTCTGACTATGTCAACTATGATTATGAAAGCTGATTTTGAAAACTAGCATTTTAATTTGTGTAATTATTGCAATTGTATTGCTTTTTCTTATGAAGTAATGACCTTTATAGTGATTTGTTTTTTATTTATATTTTTAACGATGGTCTAACGTGAAATATGTATGTGTAAATCGGCACACAACTCTTGGTCTTTGATGTCTGTAACATGGCACAGATACTTAGTTTAGAAAAGACCTCCGAGGTCATCCATCCTGTCCAACTATCCACCTACCACCAATATTGCCCACTAAACCACATCCCTTAGTACCACGTTCTCGAATGCCTCCGGGGGCAGTGACTCCACCACCCCCCTGGACAGACTGTTCTGGAGCTTGACCTCTCTTTCAGAAAAGAAGCTTTTCCTGTTATCTATCCCAAACCTCCTCTGGCACAGTCTGAGGCCATTCTATCTTGTCCTGTCACTAGTTACCTGGGAGAAGAGGCTGACCCCTGCTTTGCAACAACCTCCTTTTAGGTAGTTGTGGAGGGTAATAAGGTCTCCCCTGATCTTCCTCTTCTCCAGACTAAGTGATCCAGTGGAGTCTTCTTGAAGTTGGCTGAGTTGTTAATTGACTCAGCTTAGACCCGTCTTTAGGGGGTCCTTTCAATCGTCAGCAAGGATCATCAGAACAGATACATGTTGTAGGATTATTTGTTTACCATTTAGATCTCATCTTTGATTGTGCACTTGATAATACACTTGCAATGCTTTTGTACTTACTGAGCTGTGGAATTTTGTTAAAACACAATCCAGATAAGATGATGATGTCTGAGAAAGTAAGTTCAGGAAATGCTTTGGGATTTCAACTAAATATTGTCCTTCTTACATACATCTGCGATCTGTTATTTCTGAAGAAGTCATGATACATTCTGTGATTAGAACCTTATTCAGTTAGGCAGTTTGAGCAGTGGCAGACAGAAGGATTTCTGTTAGTCATTATCAGTAGATTATTTTGATTGAATGTAAGATTCAGGCTGAGGTTTACACTCTAGCTACTTAACAAATGGTCTGCCCGTATGTAAGATCACAATTCTAACAATGCAGCATTTTGTAATTGGTCTCTGTTAATAGAGAAGGAAGCATTTCTCTGTAACCAACAATAGAACCAATAAATGAAGCTGCTTGTTCGCTGATGTGTACAGAAGGAGAACAGTTAATAATGTATTTGATTCTGTTGGAGCTGGAAAAGGCATCAAAGATGAATTTACTTTTAATGCTCAGGTTAAATAAGCTTTGGAATAAAATCTTCTAGGGCATTAAGAAAATAGACGGTGTACCTTCCTTCCGTATTATCTTTGAGAATCTAATGACTCTTATCTTAAACCAGAGGCCAAATTGAACTTTAAAGAAAATTCTTTGAAATGAGCTATTACATGGTACCCCTGATGTTTTTTAATGTTTAAAAGGCTGAGTTACAGTGACCTAAATGCACGGATCTCAGGCTTCTTTTCTTCTTTTTTCCTTTTTCCTGTTTTAGCAGGTTGTCAGACACTGGGACAAAGGCCCGGATGGCATGTAGGGCTAAAGTTGCTCTATCAGGTAAGTGGCTGGGTTGTTGCTTCACTATAGAAGCCAATTGACAGGACAGTATCTTGTATTAAAAAATTACACAAACATGATATTTTTTTTAGTTATACTGTGATTCAGGGGCATAAAACCTCTTGTGCTTGAAGGCGTCTTATGCTTTGAAATCATAGACTTGCTTATAAGGGTCCTACCTCACATTTCTAGTTTTCTGTCAGGGACTTTCACAGTGGGAAGTGCTTTTTATTTATTTATTTATTTTTTCCCCCAGTCATTAAACACAATACATTTCAGAGCAAAGTGTAAATGAGCTGAATGTGCTCCCCAGCCCCAAATTTGTGATGACCTAATGAACTGAGGGAAAACCTGTAGCCACTATACAAATATTCTTTAGTTAGCGTGTGTAACTGCTACAGTAACTGTACAGCACTATGGCTTCAATGCAAATAAAGAACATTTACTGGTGATTTCTGGCAGGATGGTACACAGATCCCTAGCCTGTTAACAGACTTCTGTGCTATGGGTTTATCTGTGCTATATTCAACATGCTTGTAGTTACTCATTACATTTGCTCTTGTAGCTTGGCTAGTAGATCTGTCCATGCTCTGTGACCTGCTGCACTGAAGATAAAGCAGTGTAGAAGGGCTCCCTGCTTCAAATTCTTTAAGTTAATTCTGCATGTTTTGACATATCTTTAAGAAAGGTAACCTCTAGTGGAAGAAGAATGATAATCACGTGGTACAGTAATGTTTTCTGCCAACACAGCTGTTGCAGAGTGTAGATCTATCTGTCTTCCGTATGGTAGCTGGATGAAGGCATCTGTCTGCCTTTCTGTCTGTGGTTGTACCTGTCACTGGATTTGTAGAGTCATCTGCTGTGAAGGCTTTTAAGATAATACAATTCTGTTATCTTCAGAACATCAGAATTGCATAATTGTTTGGAAGTGAAATATTTGGCTAGTTTTGATGGTACAAGAGGATACTTGCTGTTATCTGTGATCTTTTAATAATTTTGTTGTGTTACTAATATGATGGTCATATTATATCCTCAAATTGGAGATTATGATCCTGAGGAATATGGCATGGATCGTGGTGAAGAATCAGCTACCTTTTTCTGAGCTTGAGTCTGTGAGTGCTGGGATGCTGCCATGCCTCATCCCTCTTTACGTGCCATGGACCCTGGTCAGGTACATCTTACAGCAGAAAAGCCTAAGTGGTCTCTACTTAGAGTTTTATGTCTTTTAGAGATCATCTGTTAACTCCTTGGTTTCTATTCCATGTCTGGAAAGCAGAGAACTAGGGTATGTGAGAAGGAAATGTGCATTTAGCAAGGGCAGGAGACTCTGGGCAAGATTTCCAGTTGGGAGATCCTGGCATGACACACACACACCTCCCTGCTTCCTCCCTGCATTGTATTATGGCCCATCGTCTTGTGTCTGGTGAGCATGACAGCTCAGGTCCTGTCTGCTTCAACAGCTGCAGTGTGCTCACATCTGTAGCGTGCCACAATTCATCATGCCCTGTCTTTCCCATTATTTGGGAAAAGACTGCGCTTCTCTTGTGTGTTGTGGCCCTCCATGGCTTTGCAATTGGAGCTGCCCAGCATGTTCAGAAGGCACGCGTGTTTCTGTGCCTGTCTTGCTGAGAGAGCAGTTGTGAGCACAAATCGCTTGAATTGCAAGGTGTCAGGACTGAATTGGCTGGGAGAGGTTGGAGATGAGGAGATAGTGGTAATAATGTGTCTGGACATGTAATTTAAGAATTGATGATAAAGAATAGATTTTTCTTTTAGAGGAAAGTAATCCATCTGTGTATATTATTGTCACATGGTTAGTATAGGCCAGAAGCTTAGGCTGTTACCAAAGTGAGAAGTGATCATGTGGCTAACACCGAAAGTCAGGAGCAGCTTTGCAAGAGCACTGAGGAGTGAGTGTACTCTACAGGAAGCAGCTACCAGTATGTCTGATAGTAAGTGGGATACATCCCCAGTAGTAACATTTTCATCCTTATTTCCCATGCCTGTGAATAAATTATGACGTTTGTGTTTTACCAATCATTTACTTAGTCAAAAGGCAATTCAACATTGATCAAAAAGCATAATCGTAATTTAAAGTTATTCCATGGAGTTCTAATGAATGTCGAAAGGAATCATTGTCTTTAAGAGTGATTAACTGTAGTGCTTGAATGTTATCCAATTTTAATCCACGGGGCTTTACAGCTAATTGTAACTGAAATTAAGAAGTGTGAAAATTGATCGTTGTTTTTGATAAACTGCAGCTTTTTCAGTCCAAGAATGAATTGAAAACTGATTTACAAGCATCACCTGCAACTCGTAGATGCAATTGTCTACCTACGTGCTGGTGATTTTTTTTTTTCCACTAAGGTGTAGATTTTTCAGTTAGTATTATATTATATATAGTATTATATTATATTGAGTGCAGCATAAAAAAGTAGTGTTTACTCTATTGCTCTAATTGTTCACAAGGACTATCAAGTGCCTTAAAATGGTTGTTTGAGGTTTGCTATAAACAAGGATGCAAAAAGGTTTTTATTGCAGTTTTATTGCAGTTCTTTAGTGGCACATTTATGCCTTTTATGTTTTAGGAAAGAAAAGTTCAGTACGTGAACTTCTTTCCATGACGTACATTTATATTTATTACATCTACATATGTCTATGTGGAGTTTGAGAGACTTCTGCATCTGCTTTAAGGAAAGCATTTTTTATCTACTTCCCTATTCTAAAAATATTTAAAGGCTTTAAAAAATGCTTGCTATGCAAATGCATCTTTAGAAAGGCAGTTTCAGAACAGGGTGATGCGTTTTGTTGGGGTTTTGTTTTGCTTATAGGAAGTTGTGGCAGTCTAATGCTTACATACCAACAATTCGTTGTTGAGAAGTCATTAGATCTTGTGAATGTTTCCAGAATTAGATGAGTTTGCAAGAACTGTATTTATGTAGCTTTACGTAGGTCAACTAGTTGAGTGCATGAAATCCTGCAGGAATACCTGACAAATAATCTGTTGCCAAAATAGCAGTACTGTTTTGCATACCGTACGTGGATTTTTCCATTTGCCTTCTGTGAAGATAAACACAGGAGTCAGCAAAGCTCCCGCATAACAATATTAAAGATTTTTATCGGTGGACGGCTGAGGTATTGCTGTTCACTGCTGCCATCCTGTGTCATTTAATATATTGCATGTGCTTTTATACAGCACTGTGTATTTGAGAACCAGCTTTGGATTTATTGAGCCCTCACTGCATTTATCTTTCAAGAATGGACTGGTAAGGAACTTTATCTAAACTTGTGCCCTCAAAGCTGGAGAAGAATATAACTCAGTATTGTACAGGAGTGGGTAGGTAAATGGGAAAGTTCATTGAAGAAGATACTTTCCTAATGTTAAAATGTCAGATGACTTAAATTAATCGTTCCGTAATTGCCCCTCTACTGTGGTCCTGATGTAGAAAGATATTTTTTATGTAAGCAGACAAACTGCAGTCTTCTTATGTCAAATAAGCCAATTCTAACAAGGAACTTGATTACTTGATTCTCTCTGTGGTTAGTAAAACGGGACTTCGGCGTCTGCAATACAAGCATCTCAATCTTTCCATTCAAACAGGAAGTTTCTCTTCTTGCAGTTGGATGAGTGGTTTCCAGCACCAGACGAGCAGAGTTTCAGCTTATGTCTTTGCATAATCATGGACTAAAATACCTCTCATAACTGTGCCACTCTGAAATGTTACTCTTGGGTCCTGTCAAATGAGATTTAAAGAAATCTTTATTCTGATACCATTTATAAAAGCAAATGACTCTTCAAATAGGACTAATTGATGAATTTGACACTGATAATAAAACTGAAATAGTTCTATTGTTGTTGGGTGGATGGCCCTATTGCCTCCAGAACAGCGTGAAAAGAAAATAACTTTATATTTAATTTTGAACTCTGTAGCACAATATTACTTATAACTTAATTTCTTTGTTTTTTTCCCCCTTTAGACATTCGAATACCATTAATGTGGAAAGACTCTGAGCACTTCAACAATAAGGAAAGTATGTAAGATCTATTGAACTGCTATGATAAGTAATTAGTAAAGCCTATAAACTGGACTTCTCCATCCAGTTTTCATACCAATCTAAATCTGTTTTCTTCATCTGTTTTACTGTGTTGCATGCTGGCTCTTAACTCGAAGCTGTCGATTGTAGCAAGTTGAGAAAGTTCCCCAGTCATGTGGCTGTATGTTTAAAATCTCGCCTTTCCAGAGGTGAACCTCCAGAGAAAGAGTAAGGATAACATTAACTAAATAGCTGAGAAAATTCCAATTAAACATGATGTTCTTTCTCTCATCTGTGCTCAGGAGAGTAATATTGAAGGCTGTTTCTAGTGAGAAATTTAAATGAAAGTTCTCTATTGCTTTTGAATGGATTATTGGATAGTCTTCAAGTACATGCATTTTGCTATGTCATGGAGATTAACCCTAAATCTGTTCCAGCTGTCACCTGGCATTGATTTCACTTTGATTTTCAATAGGGTCAGAGGGGCTGAGGCTGGCAAAATGGTCTAATCCCATATAGTCCATTCATAAAATGATATAGATGTTGGATCAATTCTCTGTTTGCCTTAAATCAATTTTATTAAACAAAATTACATTTCTACTAACATTTCTGACATTGTTAGCACAAACTGCTGCGGGTTATCTTGCAGAAATAACCCAAAACGTTGAGCAGGAGTGGGTATGTGAATGTTGAACCTATATAGCTCTAGCTTGGGAAGTTCAGCTGTCATAAAATCCTACAATGTCAAATTTAGGGTGGGAGTAATTTGAGGGCAGTGCCTTAGAGGATCAAATTACCAATCCTTCTATGTTGTTTACAGGAGCATTTAGTATTGTGATGTGCAGTGTGCTAATAAAGCATTTCTTTGGCTCTCCCCAGAATCACAGCGCTATGCAGTGTTTTGTTTGTTCAGAATGGGAGCTGAAGTTTTTGATACAGAGGTGGCAATTGTGGATAAAGCAATAACAGATATCTGTTTTGAAAACGTAACCATATTGTGAGTATAACCTGTTTGTGTTGAATGAAGTACAAACATCCCTGTTTTCTTTTGAAAGTGGGTGTGATTATGAATATGATTGGCTGAGGTCCTCTACATTTTTCTGTGGGCAAAGGAATCTGTAGCATTTCTCTTGATTCAGTGGTTGGTGGGTGGACCCCTCTCTCTGGAAAGCTATATTTTTTTATGTACACATTAATCATGATGGTAGATACATCATTTACATCATTTAACTTTATTTCTTTCAGTTTTTTTTTTGCCATGCTCAAACATTTTTCTTTAAATAAGGAGATCAGCTTGTAACTCAAGGACAAAATTACACCAATGCTAAAAACTGGAAGCCCTGTAAAAATGCCCTTCTGTAGGCATGGGTATTCCACCCAGTGTTTTAACTATTATTCTGCAGAGCAGGCTGTGGTCTCTTTTGATGTTCCACAGAGTCACTGTTCTCTTGAAATCAGACATTTATTTTCCACGCCTCATGTTCTGTTACGCTCATATGAGCATGTGCTGCAGCTACAACCCTCATAGTTGAAGAATACTAGACAGGAAATTATCTTTAAATATAACCTAGAAAAGAATAGAAATGTGTTCACATATACTTTTCTGTTGCTTTATACGTTTTTAAGAGTCATGAGAGACACTTTATGATTTCTGTGAGGGTTGTGTTGGTTGGGGTGTGTGTGTGTGTGGCTTTATTTTTTATATTAGCAATTTAGATTGTCTCCTGAGGAAGACTGGAAATCTAGAACTACTGAAAACTTTAAATCGAGATCTTAAAAAGTGAGTAATTGAGAGAGCATGGATCTGTAAATCAAGCTTTCTTCCTTAACACTTGCTCAAGCTCAGAGTAAGGGCAGGGATATAAATCTGCTTCTTGAAAGATACATCTGTTCTTGGAGAATTTACCATAATGATTTTCTGTAAAATAATGCAAAAAAAGCTCTCAAAATTCCCTTGTGCGCCCAGAGATAAAGAAGAAATTCTTTAAAAGCCTTTGGGATAATTTCCTTATGAATATGTAGTGAAGGATTTGTACCAGAAAGATGAGGTTAGGCTGCTAGTTTGATGACTCAGCTCAAGAACGTTGAGAGCTGGTAGAACTGAAAAGAGACAACAGGGTGTGGGCAGAACGCAGCAGCAGATAGATATTGTGAATGACAAATTTGTCGCTTGTGAGTGAGGTAGGATTTTTCTTCTACTGATACAAAGGGGGTGCGTATGACAGTTCAATCTGATTTGGGATCATAGGCATGATAGGTTTTTAGTTGTGTTATTTCTGAGTAACAGTAGAGGGCAGATTGAAGTGTGCTTGTATGTCTTGCCTGTGTATTTCCATGAGTGGTGTGGGTTTTTTCTCCAGTTTTTAACCTAAACGTTGAATTTCCTGTTTGCAGTTGTTTATGGTTTAATTATAACATCCATCTCATGACTTCAACGCTGAATTACCACTGTGTACTCTAGTCTTTAATTCTGTTTTAATGTATGTCTTTCCCTGAATCTGATGTAATTCCTTCCCTCTACTAGCAGTACATGTTATTTAATAAATAGATTGTAGCAACAGCATTCCTTGGCTAGGTGCTCAATTCACTAACAAATGCTTTGAAACTTTCTCCCTTCCCCTTTCAGTGATGAAGCAGGACCAGATTTCCAGGTGAAGGTTGAAGTGTACAGTTGCTGTACAGAAGAGTCTTTATACATAGCAAACACCCCTAAGAAACTAGTAAAGAAGCTTAAAACATCCCTCAGCAAAGCTACAGGGAAGAAACTCAAAGCCACGCTGCAAGAAGATGGCACTGACTCCATTTTGCTCTCTGACCCAGTCATCCAGTAAGACGCACATATGGGTATTCTGGTTTTATTGTACTTTTTAATAGAAATAGACCAAATATGTTGTCAATATTTGGAAAATTGCCAAGAACGTGATTATTAATGTACCTAACCAGGTGGAAAAGAATTTACATTTTAAATAGGAAATGAGGAAGTAGATGTGAATTCCAGCTATGTAGCTCAGCCTTGGGGCCCAGTTCTGATCTTTGAACACATGAGCAGACTTTATCTTTCTTCTGTGCAGTTGGTAAATCCACTGTTATCTGCAAACTTGGGAATACTTCAGTTTGATCTCTGGAGAAAATCAGGCCTGTGTGATGTGTCTGTGGCCCTCCATCTACTTCTCCTCTTTCCCTTACCCCACTCACTACATGTGTCAGTTTTGCCCCTAGACAGTGTTGCTTTTCAGAATGGTGGCGGTTTCTAAAAGGTGGGTTCTGTGAAGTAACAAACAGGTGTGTGGGCAGGGGAAGCCTCTCTTACAGCCTCTCCCCTAAGGAAGGTGGTAGGGCTGTTGTGCTGTGTATGTGGGCTCTGTTCTGTTTTCTGGCTTTTCAGCAGGTCTCTGGACTGGCTGGGGCATTTTACAATTACTTGCTGTTTAACAGGAGTTTCCTTAATTGGCTTCAGCACAGAACGTTTTGAAATGACTTATCATTTTCTGTCTTCATAGTAATAAATGCTCTTCTCAGTAATTCACCTATGTTTCCTTTTAAAAAATGATCTTAAGTCTTGCTCATGTTTTTAATGAAGTGAAGCCTACTGATATTCCCCAACTATTTTAATTTCATTGTGGTTTAAGCAGTCCAAGTACCTGCATTGTACCTACTGCACAATAGATTTTTTTGTTTGTTTTATTTTTTTTAGAAAGTAAATTTTACAAGATATTGCTTTCCTTCTTTTTTCCTGATGCCTCAGCAGCAGAGCATCCATGTGTCATTTTTGCCACGTTCTGAGAAAAGCCTTAGTCTTGTTTTGTGTGTCTGTTTGCCTGGATTATAAAAGGAAGCATTAAATCACGGTTTATCTTTGTTGAGCTCATTTTGCTATATACTGACACTGGTGTTTCAATGAAAAATACACATCCAAGACGTCTTAGCCACAGAGCAAAGCAATTTTACTGCTAACTGTGGAGTACCTTTCACCTAATGACAGTGTTTTTCAAGGTGAATCATGTCAGGTGGATGTGCTTCCCTCAAGCTCTGGTTGGCTGATGACGTGCTGCCATCAGGTATGGTTGGCTTCAGATATAAGCACAGGCTTATGTGCTGGCCATGCTCACTTGAATATAGACCATCTGTCTTTTAAGGAAGAAGAATGAGTAGGCAGTCCTCACTATTGTCCCTCACTTGGATTTTGCTTTGGGCTTCTCAGCTGTAATTTTTGGTATTTTACTTTCTGCCATCTTTTTTTCCCCTTACCGTAAGTCATCACCTCACCATAACTGTTCTTTCCTTACCAAAATTGAATCACCAGTGATGTGTTTACTAATGGCTTTGCTAGGTGATTAAAAAAGACTATTGGGAACAAATGTCTTACTACAGGCAGAACACAAGTTCTCTTTTTTTTTTTCTTTTTAAATACCTCCTCCCCTTGAGATTTATATTATGAAGACCTTGGTAACGTAACCCTTAGAGGTGAGGAGATTGCATCTTTCAAGTGTTCTTAAAGAATGATGCCAGTCCAGTCTGTGAAATGAAACCACAACAATAAAAAGGGAACTCGCTGTATTTTATGAACACTTTTCCTCTGTACATTTCATTTGTTTCGTCTGTTTTCCTCTCAGAGTGCACGTGGGATGAAGTTGTCTCTTTTCCAGTTATTCTGTGATCCTCCCGTGCCAAACTTCCTAGCTTAGAAGTTAGAAGGCTCCCTTTCAGCCTCATAACTTCTCGTAAAAGCTCGATGACAAACTGTTTTGAATGGTTGCTTTATTTCTTCACATCAGCTGTACTGATACTGTCTGCTCCTAATTATCTGTTTTCATTTTTTATGCAGTCTTTTGCCCACTTCATTTTTCCTGTTGTTATTATTATTGCATTGACGTTTGGTGCAGGTATAGTGCTGATCTTCACAAGTTGCGCTTTGGAGACGTGTGCGTTCTGTTAGCTGGCAGTACTGGCCTACATGGGGACCTGCTGCTGCTGCTTTTCATGTGCTTGCTCTCTACTGAGCTGGAGATATGGCTTCTGTATCCTATGTTTGGAAATACACATTGATATTTTGCTAGAAGTACATATTCTAACCTAATGGCCTTTTTATTGCTGGGTTCTTTTTAGGACCAGATGATGATTTTTGTTTTTACCTTTTATTATATAAGGTGCAACTGGAAGCTGAGCATATTAAGTGTTTTTGACTTGCACAGCCTCCACTCTGTGCATCTGGATGAGTGAAATAAGATAGGGGTTTCTAACATTAATGTTCAGGAAGAGGTTCTGGGATCTGAGCTGTGTGAATCCAGTATGCGTTGATAGGAGAGGTGCAATAGTTACATTTTCCCCCCAGTGTCTGCATTCCACTGCCAGTGCTTCTGCCACTCGATGGGCAACACATCCAACTGTGAGCCTTCTCCATGCTGTATGAGACGCAGTGGGCAGGTTGTTCTTTGCTATTCAGAGGAGCTGCCATTTAAGGCAGTCAGCTAATTCTGTCACATGTACGGGCAAAGCACACTCAATAATCCTGATTAGCTTGTTAAATATTAGATATAGTTGCAGATAACTTTTCTGAATTATATTGAAGTTGGCTGAAAGGGATGACTGTTCTGGTTCAGAAAGAAAATATTACTGGGAAGCATATTTTAAAAGTGAAGTAGCTGTTTTCTTGGCAGGGTTGTTGTGGTAATTAGTCATGCTTTAGAAAAAATAACTAAATCAGCACAGAAGTTTTATCCGTGAGAAGAAACTGAACTACTTTGTACCATTTAAATGGAGCGGTAATGCTTAACTGAATAGCAAAACATAATCAGCGGGGAATCTTTTGTTAGGGAACGGTCTACAGGGAATATATACAAATGTTGATGAGTTTTTGTTCAGATTCCTCTCTGAATGTTTTATAGAGGTGGTTCTTTGCCCAGAGTGCTATATCATATTTAGTTTTCTATGTATTGCTTTGAATGAGATGTGTAACAGACCTCCCTGCTAACCTTCTGTCTCCTCTCTTTCATTAGGGTCAGGGCTGGGTAGGCATCTGATTTTAGAGCTGTGTGCCCTCTCTGCTATTAGGAAAATTAACACTTGGAAAGTATGAGTATTTATTTTCTAGTGATGTCAATTCAGTGTCTTACCATCTTTTATAGCACTAAGGTATCTTGTGCAGCACAGAAGGTTTTTAAAGGATTTTATGCTTGACTCTGTCAGAGAAAGCAATTAGTGACTCTTAAGTGGTTTGTTTTCGTGTGAACTTTGTTTAAACTGCCATTAGCCAGGTGGAATTCTTACTGCATTGCTAGACTGTAAATCTGTTACTTTGTCTTAAGAGTATTTGGGGAAAAAGGTTAAACATGTACCAAATTTATACCAGTTTATTCCAAGAGCTGCATTCCACGTGCACTGTGCTGAATTGCAAATGTGATTTTTTTATTTTTTTTTTCCAGTTTTTTTTCCCCTCTAGGCAAAATCTAAACCAAAGATATAACACTGTGATACCTGTAAGCACAATAAGTGAAAGAGTCCTTTGTGCTGCTGCACTGGCTGTCCTACAGTTTCTACACAGATTTCTTTTTCTACGTGAAACAAACTATTGGATGCTATTCTATATAAGTGTGTGTGTGTATACCCAACTTTAATGAAGCCTACACAGTCAAAGCAAAAGAACAGAGCAACCTAAAAAAGCAGTATAAAGATTTTAATTTTAAAACTTGTGTTTTCAGATCAACTTCATCATCTGTTGTTCTGTTGCCTATAGTATTTGAGTTAGGCCTAAGCTTGAAAGCTGCAAACCTATCTCAAGTTACTTGGTGTCCGAGTGGAGAACAGAGATGCTGTTAGTGACCTTGGGCTGCAGGAGGCTTGGAAAGCACAGGCCTTGTGTCTGGATTTGCCAGTGGCTGATAGATAGCTGGAGGGACTGAGCTGAAGGGGCTGCATGGTGGAGGTCTGGAAGCCGTGGGGTGGGAGGGAAGCGGAGGTGCTGCTCAGGGTGGAGGCAGGAAGTGAGGATGTCGGAATGGCTGAGCATGCTGCTGGGGCAGCTCTGTGGGAAGGGGCTGGGGGTGGCAGCCTGTGGCCACTGGCAGCTGCTGCCTTGCATCTTGGCATGTTCCTGTAAGCAGATGTGTTATCTTGGGCATCCCTAGGCTCCTTCTAATTACTGTCTGCACAATACGAGCAGAAATGACATAAAACGTGCCTTTTCTTTCACATTTAGTGGAGCAAAGTACAGTTTGCTAGCATATACCACTTTGGGGCTGGAGAGTGCCGAGGATGGTTTCAGGACCCACAACCTCACCATTACAGGAAATGGTAAGTACATATGGTACCAATTTAAGGAAATAAAAACCCAGTAACATTTTGCATTTCTCTTGTAAACTGAAGAGCTTAAAGAGATTATTTTTCTTGATACTTAATACAGAACAACTTCAATAAAATATTTAACTGTTCTAAAACAAGCATCTATACACAGCTGAATAAACTATCAGTTGAGTACAATTTCAAGTCCAGATGAAAATTTAATTCATTTGGGAGTTTGTTCTGTTATTTGCATCTTGATCTTAAGTGAGTTGTACCCATATATACAAATGATTTCCCCCTTTCTTACAACTAAGGGAGGGTATTGGAGCAAAGAACAGTTTTTTCCTCTGTAGTCAGAACAGAAATGCATTAAAAACAACCAAAACAAAACTTCATTTGAGCTAGACACAGGACAGAAATGTGTGTCTGCAATTTGCCTCGATCGCTGTATTCCAGCTCTGGGACAGCACAGGTTGCAGGTAGTAGTATTTGACCAGGATGCACAGATTTGAAGATTTATGGGGCATTTGTTTCTCAACAGGTTAGAATAATTCCGTGTATCTTTGATACTATTTTTACTTCAAATTCTTGTTTTCTTTCATTCATTTGCATATCTCACTCTGGTGTGAAATGACATACCTGGATATTTTAGTCCATTACAAGCATTTCTAATCGATGACTGAAGGCAGAGTGATGTCAGTGATGTCAATGGAGTGTTGCGTTACCTGCTTCTAATTACAGCAGAGTATGTTTTTTACATGGCAGAGCTGAGCAGGTTTTTGCCAATTCCTTGGAATGATGAATACTTTTTTGGAGTGCAAGACAAGATGGGTACAAATTTTAGTCTCAAAAACCAATCTGAAGCAAATTGTCTACATGTGGGAAGTGGTGCCGTGATGGGAAGGGCTCAGGGATCCAACTTGGTGAGGTCGCCAAAATGATCAAAGATCTTCCAAAGTGGTTTTAGCTGTGAAGCGAGATGTAGAGGTGGTTGTTTTTTCCTGTAAGAACAACTTGTAGCAGAGCAGTATTTCTGGTTTTCCTCAAATTCTTTTAGAACTTCTGATGATTTTTATCAAAAAACTTACTGAAGACCGAGAATTGTTTTACTTTAACAATAGAATGAGATCTCTTCCTTTACATGGAATGAATGCTTACTCATAATCATGATCTGAAAATAAAGAAGAGTATTAAAAGCTAAGCTGTATTTATGGGAAATATTCAGAACTCTGCTTTATTTCTTGTTAAACTTCTATTTCTTTTTTCCTGTCCGGTCGTTTCCCCCAGAGGAATCTTCTTTCTGGCTCCCTCTGTATGGAAACATGTGCTGCCGTTTAGTTGCTCAGCCTTCCTGCATGGTGAGGGATATGATGGCAGGATTTCTGAATCAACAGGTACAAAAAAGTCTTGCTTGTGTCCAGATGCTTTTCTGGCAGTAGTCACCAACAGGCCACTGTTAAAACATTATTTTTCCTAGTGTGTTTTTTTCTTACCTGTTCTGCCTAGAGTGAGGGAGGAGATCTCATAGTTACTGTTTACAAGCAGTATCTCCAGTGGCTAAGAATCAATCGATAAATGTTTCCTTGGGGCGCTTATCAATAAAACTATTTGGGCTTCTAGATACAAGTTGACTTGTTTCAGAATCTGTTTAGCCTGGTACTTAACAGCAGCAGTCCTAATGGTCTCTTGGCTACCCTCATACACACCACTCACTGTCACAGCATGGTGATGAGCTGACTGGGGAGCAGCAGTTAAACTCATCCCTCCAAAAGCGATTGCTGTGAACTTGGTTTACTTCTCTGTTATGATTCATTGCACAACTAAGCAAACTAGAAGGTGAGAACAGGGCTGGAGGGCCCGGGGCCACCATGCAGGAGTACCACTCTGTGGGCTCTGGTCTTGTGAAACTAGAATGTATTTATGAATGCTGTTCAGAAAATTATTTTGAGAATATGGAGATTTTAGACAAATATCTTTGAATGTACCACATGCTTCCAGTGTTAGATATTCGTATTATTTCTTCTGTTGTATAATTAATGTAGCTAAGTGGTTTTTTTTCCTTATTGTGGACACCAGTCCTATGCTTTGTTCTGCATGGAACGGCAGATTCTGCATTGTGTCATGAGACAAAGAATCTGGGAAGTCTGTAAAATGCCAAAAGGCATTTAAAAGGATGGGTAACGTTTCAAAAACCACTGATTCTGAAGTGTTCTGCAACAGAAGGTCTTTCTTTTAGGAACGAATTAATTCGGTGTGATAAGTTTTGATCACGCGGGCTGATTGGGGTGTACCTCACAGTGTGCTCTTAATTTGTAGTTTGTGTCTGGCAGTTTCTGACTACTTCTTCCCTTTAGCAAAAGATAGGAAATCTAACCAGCTGGAGGAGGCTGTATTGCGTACTGAGAGGTGGGAAGCTCTTCTGTTATTACTCACCAGAAGAAATTGAGGCTAAAGTGGAGCCAGCATTGACAGTTTCCATCAATAAGGTAAAAATGATCATATGCAGGATTTTTTGTTTGCTTGTGTTTAGGCATTTGTGTTTGTTCTTCATTAGTATTATGAGGGAGGTTATTTGTGCTTTAAGACACATACATTTGGGCTCTAAGCTGTCTGTGTGCAAAAAGCTCTGTAGGTACAGCGTCAGTGGGAAATGCTGCAGTGAAATTTCCAGTCACTGAATTTTTTTGCAAGGGTGTTAGGTTTCTTAGCAGCAGATGTAAGTTCCTTCTATTGCACTGAACTGGTGGACATATAGGTAAAAAGGATGTTGTTTTTCTTTAGGAAAAGCGTGACTCGTTGTACGATTGTTCCGTTCCCTGCAGTCCTTTAGCAACGTTCTGGGGGGCTTTTGTCCTCAGCAAGGTGAAATTTTAACAAAAGCTTTTTGTTGTTTTATTTTATTCTGCCTCCGTCTTAATTAGAGGGAGAATGGAAAACTGCTCAAAATATTTTAGTGTCTTAAAATAAGCTGCTTTTCTTAATACTGGTTTTGTACAGGGCACAGGAACTTTGGAAGTTCTGTTCTCTATGATGGCATTACTTCTGTTTTTCATAGTCATAGGCAAAGTCTGGATTTAAATCTTGACATTAAAATTCTTCTATTTGACTAAAGATGCATTAAGGATTTAATTTTAAACAACTATTTATGTGTTCAATTTATGAATGTTATTGGAAAGACCTTGTAGTATGGAGAGCATTAGAGCGAACAGATGCTTTTAAAAGCTGTTTCTGCACAGTCATCAAGAGTTAGTATCACATAAGGATGAGCAGAGGAATTTAATGTTGTTTGCAATTGGCCTAGCTGGATTCATCTTTCATAAGCAGACAGAAACATTTGGAAACTGTGTTAAGCATGGGTTGGTGTGGATTCTGGTGTTGTACTTCTGTGGCTGATAGTTGCCAGCACTAGCTCGGAAACAAGCATTCCCCCACCCAGTCACTTGCTCTGGCTGCTGTGCTGCTTCATGCTGGGCAGGCAGTAGGGCAGCTGACTGATGAGCTGGGCTGGGAACTGAAGTGAGTTAAAATTAGCTCATCCTGGGGGGAGGAAGAGGAGGGCTGGCTTCAACCACGCTTCTCCTTAATACAGTCTTTTATCTAGATACCTACAGACTACACGAGTGCTTGTGTGGTACAAGGAAGGAGCTAGGGCAAGACCCGTGATGGTTAGGGCCATAAAGTGCCAAAGAACTGCCTCTGACAACAGCAGTATCAACTTTTGCTGGCTTTAAAGTGTCTGAAAAATGACTGCATTTTCACCTGGAGTAACTCTTGTTTATAAACCAAACGTTTAAGCTGAAGATAACAACGTAACCTGCTTTTGTGTGCTAAGATTTAAATTGTTTCCTTAATTAAATGCACACTTCTCGTAGGGTCTTGTATTCTAACAAAGCCACTTTTTTCTTCCAGTTTATGTATTTACTTTTACAAAAATGTTCGGACGTGGTTCGTATGTGAGCAGTTTTAGCTGCACACCTGCAGTCACTTCTAATCGCACCAGCTAAACTTCACTGAAACAGAACTTCCCAGTTGTTCGCAATAGCTGTTAGGGTTAGTGGAACACGGAGTGACTGGACACATCTTAAATGTGAAGGAAGTGCTTTTGAAAATGCTGTCAGAATCTCTGTCTGTCCTGCCCTTAGGGGTTGCTGTTTTGGTCTGTATCCTTCTTTTGCTCTACCTTTTCAAGTAACCACGTTCTCCCAAGGGGTTTTGCTGCTCCAAGCTAGCAGCACACTTAGATTCTGCAGTCTGGCTTTTAATAGCAGTCTGTCTGTATGCTGGCAGTTTATCTTTACAGGTAATGCGTACCATGTACATAAATCATGTGTGTTACACCATTGTGCCAAAGCATCAGGCTGTTGGAAAACATGACTGTGAATCCTTCCTTAATTTAAATTAAAGCCAGAAAGAAAAAATGCAGTTTAAAACATGTTTGGATACTTTGCTACTTAAGCAGCTTCTCTTGAAAATAATATAATGGCTGTGGATTTTTTTGATTCTTTTGTTGTGAAACTTGTGGTGTAGATGAAAAGGAGTGAATCATATGGGCTTATCTGCTACGTGTTGCTGCTGAAACAGCAATTTCAAAATCAAAGTTGAGATTGAAAATCAACTCTGGATGTTCTAAAATCTCTTCTGGCTGCTTGTGATATTGTTACTTGTAATGTGAAGCTGATCCTCTCCATGTAATTGAAAGATACTTTCTGGAGAGTAATGAAGTCATATGGATTTATGAGGAACTCTGGAAAATAATCATACTGATAGTCTTATTTCCCTTCCCTTTGAATCGAGACTTGAAGAAGCCATTAAGACCACCAGAGTCATTACTTTAACTTCAAATGACTTCACTGCTACCACTGTTGAGCAATAATAGTTCTGCAGTCCCTATTATGCAAGTGTTACTATTATTGTTCCAGCTAAATGTGATTATAACATATTATATTGCACAACTAAGTAGAGAAATTGTATTTTCTCTAGCAAAGAAAATTAGCTGGAATCCAACTTGAACAAGGCATGTTCCTAGCGGACCAATTCCTAATTTTTTTTGTTTCTTTGTTTGCTTTGCTTTGAAATGAATGATAAAGGCTTTGCCTATATCTGATAGTTCAGCACTTCACACTTATTGCCCAGTATCCTGAATACATACCCTATTGTATCCCCCTCATCAATTATAGAACTTTCTTTGTGCGTTGTATGCTGGAAGCTTCAGGAATTCGGGGAGATGACTTCTAATTAACACAGGCCCATGATTTCCTTCCCAGCATATTTTGCCAGCATGATCTTTGGTCTGGTGCCATGTGGTGCAGCAGGCCCAGAGCTGTCTCTGTGCTTGTACCAGCTGTGGTGGTGAGCAGGATGAGCAACAAACGTTTGCTAAGTTTGTGTTGGAACACATGTTTTGGGCCAGGGCAGGTAGAGAAATCCACTGGAAAATGTGGCAATGGCTCTGGCAGCACAACTTCATAAAGGGATCAGGTGGTATTGTTGGGAAACTAGGAAGTTCATCTTGGGACTGAAACAGAGGGGTACTGAGTTCTTGGCCATGTGAACATTCAGGGAGCAAGCAATGCAAGCAATATTCACTGTGTATATCAGGCAACTCCAGCACTGGTGAAGCAAGAGCAGACCTGAAGATCAGTGTTCTGTGTAGTGTACTTATGTCCCGCTGGCTGGCTTAGATGAGCATTCACAGGTGAAAATACATTGGGAAATCAAAGGTTAGTTAAATGCCCCCAGACATCCACAGATATCTGGCATCTTCTGTCGTGTTGCTCAACTTGCTTCTGCAATTGCTTGAAAAAGGTGGTGGCTATGGGCAGGGAAAGCAGATACAGTGCCTGGACAGAATGTGGTGGACCTTCTAACACGTGCTCCAATTGAGTCACTAGGAAGCTCTGCTTTATGGCTCCCTGGTGCTCTTCAGAGTGCTGGTTGGTTTATACAATTCCATCTCCTCCTTAACCTGCCTTTGAGTTGCTGCATTGAATTGAAGATGGCATGGCCATGATGACGTGGTGATCTGAATGCTGCTCTTCTGTATTACACCTACCGTCCTACAAGCATGTAAATGTTATGGTGATACAAGCTCACAAAACAATGGAGATGGAAGGAGGAAATGTAGCTAAGGTGGTAGATTCAGACTTGCACTAATATTTTAGAAAGCCATATTTTTACACTTATTGAACTTCTCCACTTGCCTTAAAACAAACAACAAATTACAGCAGGAGCCAACAACTGTATTTTGTTTCTGATGCTGTTTTTATTCCTTGCTTTGTTTCTTGGTGGTAAAATCACACAGGAAGACTGTTATATGCAGTTTGGTTTGTTTCACCTTAGAGTAGATACACAGAACTGGATTTTTGACTTTTCAGTATTTTTCTCAAGAACTGCAATTTGTACTCATGTCTTAAATGACCTTTATAAACTCTGCTCCTCAGTGCTCCAGAACCGGCTCAGCAGTAAGGGGCTGCCTCAGCAATAAAATGCATCTCTCTTATGGGTTTGTTTTTGTTTACCTCTGCTTAGCGGACGAGCTTTCCAGCTAAGTGGCATCAGGCAAAAAGAATTTTTGATTTGAAGGGGAAAGATATAAAGGAAGGCTCCTATTTACCTCACGCTGAAAGTCATTTTCCCCGCTTTCAAACAAAATCAATCTTAGTTAAGGATGTACAGCCGGCCTCAGCCCCTCCAAAGGAGTTCTCTGAGTTTCCTGAGGTTCAGCTCAGTGTTTCTTGCTCCAACTGGCTGGTTGTTCTGGGCTTTACAAGAGCAGTAACGGAGCTGGTTCTGCTGTCTGTGAGACTGGGGAAGGTGGAGCAGTGCTCTGCATGCCGTGGTACTTTATGGCACTTTGCTTTTTATTTTTAAGAAGAAGTGGGCTTGTGGTGTAATTCACCCAAGCTTGGTATATTCATCAGCCCATTACTGTAATGGCATCTTGTATCACTCTTTAAATATTCAAACATCAGGTATAGATTGTTGCTCGAGGATTTATCTCCTTTGAATAATAACGCAGTTATGGGATAAAACCTGCAGCAAACATCATTAAATAAACTTGTGTGTACGGTATGCTTGAAGATCTTACCTGTCAAATGTTAATCTGTTTGATTTAATTTTTTGCTGGTATCTATGGTTACCTGAGTTAATGGGATATAGAGCACTTATGGATGAATTACTTCATCTCCTATTTTTAGACAGGAGAATTTAAATGAGCGTATCCATCAGATATGCTACAAGCAGCTGTTAGTATTTCAAACAGTTACTTCAGAAATGCATTGAAAATCTGGGGGATATTCTTGAGAATAATCCCTGTTTTTCCGACGATTGGATCTAGGCCTATCCCCATGGGATCTCACATGTAAACTTAATTTCTGTTGGCTTCTATTTGACATCTGTAGCACAAGTTTGACATCGGGTTGAACAATGTAGTAAGGAAGGTGGCTGATCTGTCCCCACTGTATTTTAAGGTGTGTCCTGAAACTACTTGGAGATCAGATTTGCTGCACACAGTGCTGGCTGTGGCTGTCAGCTTCCTTCCGAGTGCACAGTGCTCCACGTGCCAGGGGACACCCTTGTATGGCACAAGGGCTCTGCAAGTTCTTAGTGCATGTTGGGCTCCCTTTCCTGCCAGGCTCCAGCACTGGCCACTCAGGTGCTGCCGGTTCCCTGGTGCGGGAACTCATCACCCCATCAAGATTTGGGCTGATGTTGCTCTGCTGGATGTGCTTGTTGTTGTAGAATCATAGAATCACAAGGTTGGAAAGGACCTACGAGATCTAGTCCAACTGTCCTCCCTTTACCATGCCTACAGAAAACCACTAACCCAGATCTCCTAGCTCCCTATCCGGACACCTCTTGAACACTGCCAGGGATGGCAACTGCACCACCTCCCTGGACAGCCATTCTGGTGCCTGACCACTCCCTGAGAGAAAAAGTTCTTTCTTATGTCCAGTTTAAACCTCCTCTGATACAACTTGTGGCCATTTCCTCGGGTCCTGCTTGTTGCCTGGGAGAAGAGGCCAAGCTCCTCCTCATCACAACCTCCCTTCAGCAAGTAATAGGTCTCTGCTTGGCCAGGTGGAAGTGTACGTGCAGAGATATCCCAGGGGTTCTACTTCTGTTTTTGTAAATAAAGCAGTGTGAATTACCTTCATTTTCTCACCACGTTGCACACAGCAGAGCTGACCAGTATTTTCTGAAAAAAAACTTGTGTTTTGTGAGACTTGTAAAATTTTTTAGCGTCTAACACATGAAAACTGTGTTTTTCTTCCATTCAATTAATGACAAGTGCTACTTCCTATGGTAGTACAAACACAACAGAAACTAGAGCCACTTTAATTTTCGTAGTATGCATTCTGGGTGATACCATCAGTTGAACGATGTCCCTGAACACTGGGGACAACGTTGGCTGCAGCAGCGCTGCTGCACGGTGCTTCTGCTGGCAGCTGGATGTTTGAAGTAGCACTTCATTAGTTCTCAATGATTTATGCTGTTCTTGTCATTGTTTTTAATTATTTATATTGCCCTAAATAAGGCAAAACTAAATTCTGAAATGACAAATAGGATTTGTTTGATGTTACAGCAGAACTTTTTTTCATGTTGGAAACTTGAGGACTGTATGAATAGCTTAAAATGACAGAGGCCTTTTCCACCCTTAACAATCCCAAGATCATCGAGTCCAACCACGAGCCCATCTCCACCACGTCCCCAAGTGCCACCTCCACAAGTTTCCTGAACACCCACAGGGCTGGTGAGCCCACCGCCTCCCTGTGCAGCCTGTGCCAACGTGGCACCGCTCTATCTGAGGAGGTATTTTCCCCCATATCCAACATGAACCTCCCCTGGTGCAACTTACGGCCATCCTGGACTTTCTCAGCACTCCTGGCAACTTCTACAAATGCTCCTTTAAATGGAGACGAGTATCTGAATAAATTTCCTGTCGCAGTTGTCTTTGCCCTGAATGTCCCGAGTCACTGAAATTCAAGTAAAATACAAACGTTCAATTCAAAGGACACAAAATTAAAAGAAACGTAGTAGGAGACGTAACCATGAACAAGTGATTGTCCAGGTGAAATCTCTGCAGAGAAGGAGGTGTGAAGAGTGATGTGTGAGAACAGCAGCTGAAAGCACTGGGAAGGGATATGCAGGATGTACATTCTGCAGTTCAGAACTGCAATAGTTCTGCTCCATTTTTTTCCCATAGATCGTTTTAATTGTTTTATTTGATAAGCAATTCCTGACCTTAGTTCCTTTTTTATTTTTTTTTTTCTTTTTTACTTGGAGATGAATCTGAATGAGGTAAAAAGGCCAAATTACACTCCCGTTATGCTGTCACGGGCCCTCGTGTTATAAGTGTTGAGCTGCAGCAATAACTCATTGCCACAGTTTGTCATTTGTAGGAAACCAGAATTCGATCTGTGGATAAAGACTCCAAGAAAAGAACCAATAACTTCTCAGTCACCAACCCTGTGTCTGGAGAGGCTGCAACTCAACTTTTTGCTGCTGACAGTAGGGAAGAGCTTCATAAGTGGACGGAGGCTTTCTGGCAGCACTTCTATGATCTGAGTAAGTAAGCAGGCAGTGCTGGCATCGTGCCCTTCCTGAAGGATGTTATGTAACATCAGAGGAATCTTCGAACAGTTTGAATTGCAATTGCCTCATAATCCTTTGTTTGCAATGATGGGAAGAAAAATGTTCTTTGGAATAATATTGGGTGGTGGTCATAGCTATGGGAAGACAAATACCCAACTAAACCAATGTCCGCACGTTTGGACTGTGTTTTTGCAGGAAACAAGAATGCATCCACAAATCCCAAGTAACTTGTCCCCTTTTAGCAGCATTCTAGATGATTTTTAAAGGACTACCAAACTCTCGCTTTCTTTTCCTGCTCTGTAGTTGAGCGGGGCTGCTTCTCCCTGCACACCCTTATCAAGTTTGTTTTGTGAGGTTCTGCAAGACTGAAAGCTTTGGGCCTGCAAGCCTCAGTGGGAAGCAGTGAGGATGCAGGATTCATCTTGGGCCTTGCAAGGATTCAAATTCAGCCAGTCCTTGCAAGTAGAAACGTGTGTTCTTTACCCAGCAGTATTACGGATTAATTAAGTTGCAGTTTGCTACATTAAGGATTGGTTTTGCTGGCAATTCTCAGGTTTTGGTATGGTACCCCCTGCCGTGAGGGAATGTGCTCACATAGCCACAGTCCGATCCATTCATGCAGATGCACACCGTGTGCTGGAAACTGGTGGCAGCTGTAACATGTTGCAAGTGAGGTACATTGATACCGCGAATTCTCCTATTTTTCATGCAGGAATGTTTGAAGACGTTCCATGGTTGGGGCTTTGTTGGTTTTCTTCTTTCCCCAGTAAGCTTCTTGTTGACTGGTAACTTCTGCAACAAAGCTGTTCTCATATGAGCAGAACTTCCTTTCTTATTCTAAGACAGCAAGATGGTTTTCAGGTAGCACACTGGTTATTGTTTAACACCAATTATTAACTACAGGAACTATATAGATTAATTTGTCTTCATCTTTTTCCTCTGCTTTAGTAGTTTGACTCACAGGCTTACTAGGAGCAGAGAACAGCTGCCAGCTATTATGCTGTCACTGACAAAATACAGTCAGATCCTGACAGTCATTTTCACCAGGGCAGAAAACAGAACCAGCTCAATTGATGCAATACTAGTGTTTAATCAGAGGCCACACCAAACAGATGAGTGAGCTGAGGTTTTCTTTGTGGGTGTTGTAGTTTGTAGTTCTGCTCCTTTTTCTCTGAGCTACAAGAAGAGGTTTTATCAATTAAAGAAACACACCAAGCAAAAACTAGGGCATCTTCTTTAAATTAGCTGTGGCGTGGGGTAAAAGAACTCCTACTTATTCATTATAGATGGAATACCCATCGATCTTTCTTTTTTTTTAAGACATTTTCCTTAGGTTCAGAAGAAATGGGTCACTTAGCATTTAAATGCCTTTTTTTCTTTGGTGGTTCTAAAAATCTCTTAAAATTAATGTGCTTGGAAAACTTGGAATGACTGGTACGAACAAAGTAATTTTACTGTGCCTTGTTTTCCTTAAGGTCAAAATCTATTAATAGCAAAAGAGGTTTCCTTGCCTGCTAACAGATAGAAGGCAACTTACCCTCTATGAAAGACAGAACCGTTCCTTTCCTGCACGGCTGTGTAACGCCCAGCTTGCAGCACGTTGATAAGTTATGATTTCTTTTTCCCAGTGAGTTTATACTGGGCTTTTGGGGATTTGAAGGTAAATGATGCTGTTCAATCTTTATGGTGTAACAGTACTGCTGGGATGCTTCAGCTAAGGGTGGCAGCTCATCGCTTTTGTGCCAGAAGTCATAATTAATTAAAAGCTGAAAATACTGAACATGTATCCTGAGCGTTGCCGCGAAGCAGAAGTAGATGCTGTTGGTGCTGCTGTGGAGATGGGCTGTTAGGAAACCAAGGACTTCATTTTCTTTTCAAGCTGAAGTGCTTAAGTTCCAATCATTGTTCCCTTTTCTCTCTCAGGCCAGTGGAAACATTGTTGTGAAGAACTTATGAAAATTGAGATTATGTCACCACGGAAACCACCTTTGTTCTTGACAAAAGAAGCGACCTCTGTCTACCATGATATGAGTAAGTGGGATTTGTCTTTTCAAGTTGCAGGGTAACAGAAACAACATTGTCTGCATTGAGATGGTTTCTGGTGCCGATGTTGAAACGCCGAGTTTTTCAAGGGCAATTCAGACAATGAAAGAGCAACATAATTGCATGCCAAGGAGTTCGCGTTGAATCTGAATTTGTAATTGCACCATTTATTTATTTATTTATCTAACCTTGAGCCAAAAAATCTGCCATCGGAACTGCAAGTAGGGAGACCAGAACGCTCCAAACAAAGCCTCCACTAGGAGTGAGCTGTGCTCGCTGTGAGAGCAGTATGAAGCACAGGGGATATAAGGGGAACACACTCTTGTGTAGCCAATTAAAGTTATTTTTTAACAAATTGTTGTTATTTTTTTTTTAACTTACCTGCTATTTTTTCCTTTGGTAACAAACAATGTGCTCCGAACACACCCAGCTGTATTTAGCACTTAGTTTTGGAGAGCAAAAGCTCTTGCAACAGGATTATTTTAAGAGTTTCATTACAGAAATATTATTTACAGACTAGAAAAAGTAGGTCACTGTTTTAATGGATCTAATGCAGTAATGGCTGAAAAACACAGTGCGACTCTAAATGCCGGCCTGCTGGCTGCCAACACTGGGACTGGGAAGATGCTCAAAATGCCGAGTGGGTCACCGAGTTCCTGAGCATCAGAGCACTGAGCAGTCAGTCCTACCTCAGCTATGAGCACGGAGCAGGAAGGCAGTAAATCAGCTATACAGGAGTTCTGTGAAGGTAATGCTGTAGTATAATTCTGCTGGTACTCAAATATATCAGCGCGGAGCAAACTCTGCTTCAATCTTAATATACCAGAGCTTTTCTGTTTATTGACAGTATTCATAGGTAAAATTCTATGTTTAAAACTGTTCTTAAAATTCTTAATGTGTGACCGAAAATAGGAAAGATATTGCTTCTGTTTTAAAGGCAAGCACTGCTGCGGTCTACATAGCAAATTCAATATGAGAGATCAGAAATGGGGCAAGACAGTCTTAAAGCACATAAAGAAAAATGGTGTAGGTAAAGATGTTCAATTTTGTGCAGGCCGGAGGCACAGGAATATTTAGTCATAGATTTTTCCATGCACCTTGTGTAAAATGAAAATCACAAAGTGCTGTACAGCAAAATGTATCTGTTATGTAGATCGTGTCTGTGTGTGTATATATGTGTGTGTGTGTCTATATATATTTGTATTAATTTTTTTTTCAGCTTTTACTTGGAAAGAAGGATCAATTCCTACCCTGTTCTCTCAACACCAGCTGTCATGAAAACAGTTCTCTCCTGTCCCCCAGCTTTCTCTTATGAAAGCATATGTAATCTTTTCCATTTCTTCCATTAATACGCTTAATAGTAGTTCAGGTTTCATGAGACGTGGTTAATACAGTTTTGTATTCCGAACAGTAATAACATAGACAGGAGTAAAGTCATGGGTAGCATTTTAATTTGAGTTAATTGCTGTCCCTTAAAATTACAGGCATTGATTCTCCAGTGAAACATGAGGGCTTAGCTGATATCATACAAAGAAAAATTGAAGAGAGTGATGGTGAGTTCCTGCTTTGCCAGCAAAAAGAGCCCGCATCTTCCTTATGGGCTTCGCTCTTTGATGGATCTCATGAGATGGTTGTTCAGAAAAATATGCGTACTGCAAGTCCTAATGATGGCAGAGGGAAGAAAAGAAGAGCTCCACCTCCACCCTCTGATAAACCAGCGTACAATGCAGAAGCACATGGGAACTCAGAGGAACTGGACAAGGAGAACTGGGAGAGGCCTGACGGTACGTCTTGTGGTTCTTTACATTCAGCGTTACCTACAGAAACACAACAGCTGCAGGCACCCAGTGCTGCTCCTCGCAAAATCTGTCCCTGTAGGAAGAACAGTATGGCTGAGCATAGGAATCCCTTTGCTTTTGGTTACTAAGACAGAGTATGAAACCAAACCAGTACCAACCCATAGACAGAAATGCACCACAGAAGTGCTAGACCCTGGACTGTGGCTGCAGCCACAGACTTAATTACTGGCTCAGAAGATTCCCTGGAATTTTAAGTAAGTTCTTAAGCCTTATACTGCAATGAGTGAAAGCTGGTGTTGGCAGGAAGGTTCTAATTATTGAGGCTAAGGTCTCGTTGGTTTGTTGGTTGGTTTGTTGCTCTGTTTCTCCATTTTGGATCTTTCATCCAGAACACTACCACCAGCTGCATTATTAATTTACTCATTATCACTAACATCTAAATAACTACTCAAATAAAGGTGGAGGGTTTACCTCTATCTCAAATAATGATGCTATTTTGGAAACAGTGTTTCAGTATGTTTTCCTTGAATAACTGGCAGTATTCAGGGTGTCTCACTGTGCTGCAGGGATTTTACTGTGGCCTTCTATCGGTCCTTCTGCTGATCCCACCTGCAGCTCCTTAAACTGGGAATTTCAGATATTCAACACAAGTCTCACAAAACTGATTTTTCTTGGGCTTCGTGCTTGGCTGAATCTGAAATATTCCCATATCTCCCTCAGTGTTTAAGAACCGCTGCTTACAGGATAATGTGCTGTGAGCAGTTAGTGCTCACCTCAGAATGGCTCTATGCAGCAGCTCTCCCAGTTTAAGGGGATCTCTGTGGTCCTTTGTGGTGCACGCACGCTCAGAATGGACTGTGTTTGCTTGCAAATGAACAAGAATGGAATCCATCATTATCATTTATTTTGGACTAATGCAAACATGTCAAAGCAGTATTGCCAATGAATACCTATTTGGGATTTCCTCCCTCCTGCCCTTCACTTCCCTGCCTCCCTCCTCCCCTCCCCTCTCCCCTTCTTCCTTCCCTTCCTCCTTGCCTCCCTGCCTTCTTCCCTCTCCTCCATCCCCTGTTCCTTCTGTCCCTCCTCTTCCATCCCCTCTACCTCTTTCTCTTCTGTCCCCTCTACCTCCCTCCCTTCCATTCCCCCTCTTCCTCCCTCCCTCCCTTCCGTCCCCTCTTCCTCCCTCCCTTCCTCCCTTCATTCCTCCTTCTGTTCCCCTTCCCTGCCTCCTTCCCTTCCATCCCCTCTTCCTCCATCTTCCATCCCTCTTCCCTCCTTTCTGTCCCTCCTCTTCCTCCCTGCTGTCCCCCCCCTTCTCCCTCTCTTCCTTCCCCCCTTCCTCCCTCTGCTCAGTCCCTCCTCTTCCTCCCTCCCTTCTGTCCCTCCTCTTCCTCCCTTCCATCCCCTCTTCCTCCCTCCCTCCCTCCCCCCTCCTGTCCGTCCTCTCCCTCCCTTCTCTGCCTCCTTCTCTTCTGCCCCCTCTTCCTCCATCTTCCGTCCCTCCTCTTCCTCCCTCCTGTCCCCTCTTCCTCCATCTTCCTCCCTCCTTTCCATCCCTCCTCTGCCTCCCTCCCTCCCCTCCACTCTTCCTCCTTCTGTCCCTCCTCTTCCTCCCTCCCCGCTTCCTCCTTCCATCCCCTCTTCCTCCCTCCCTTCTGTCCCCTTCCTCCTTTCCATCCCCACATCCTCCCTTCTGTACCCACATCCTCCCTTCTGTCCTCCCTCTGTTCCCCTCCTCTGCCTCACTCCCTCCCCTCTCCTCCTTCCGTCCCTCCTCTGCCTACCTCTCTTCTGTTCCTCCTCTTCCTCCCTCCTCTTCTTCCCTCTCTTCCGACCCCTCTTCTACCTTCCATCCCCTCTTCCTTTCTGTCCCCTCTTCCTCTCTCTATTCCGTCCCTCCTCTGCCTCCCTCTCTTCTGTCTCTCCTCTGCCTCCCTCCCTCCCCTCTTCCTCCTTCTGTCCCTCCTCTTCCTCCTTCTCTTCTGTCCCCTCTTCCTCCTTCTCTCCCCTCTTCCTCTCTCCCTCCCATCCCTCCTCTGCCTCCCTCCCTTCCGTCCCCTCTTCTTCCCTTCCGTTCTCCCTCTGTTCCCCTTCCCTGCCTCACTCCTTCCCCTCTTCCTCCTTCCATCCCCTCTTCATCCCTCCTGTCTACCTCTCTTCTGTCCCTCCTCTTCCTCCCTCTTCTGCCTCCCTCTCTTCCTCCTGTCCCCTCTTCCTCTATTCCGTCCCTCCTCTTCCAATCCCTCTTCTACCTTCCATCCCCTCTTCCTTCCTCCATCCCTCCCCTCTTCCTCCTTCTGTCCCTCCTTTGCCTCCCTCTCTTCTGTTGCGCCTCTTCCTCTCTCTTCTTCCTTTCTTTGCCTCCCGCACTTCCGTCCCCTTTCTTTGTCCCTTCCATCCCCCCCCTTCCTCCCTCCCTTCCGTCCCTCCTCTGCCTCCCTCCCTTCCATCCCCTCTTCCTCCATCTTCCATCCCTCTTCTTCCCTCCTTTCTGTCCCTCCTCTTCCTCCCTGCCGCCCCCCCCTTTCTCCCTCTCTTCCCCCCTTCCTCCCTCTGCTCAGTCCCTCCTCTTCCTCCCTCCCTTCCATCCCCTCTTCCTTCCTCCCTCCCCCCTCCTGTCCGTCCTCTCCCTCCCTTCTCTGCCTCCTTCTCTCCATCCTCCATCTTCCGTCCCTCTTCTTCCCTCCTTTCCATCCCTCCTCTTCCTCCCTCTCTGCCATCCCCCCCCTTTCTCCCTCCCTCCCCTCCATCCCTCGTCTTCCTCCCTTCTGTGCCTCCTTCTCTTCTGTCCCCTCTTCCTGCCTTCTATCCCTCCTCTTCTTCCCTCCCTCCTCTGCCTCCCTCTCTTCTTCCTTCCATCCCCTCTTCCTATCTTCCTTCCCTCCTCTTCCTCCCTCCTTTCCATTCCCTCTTCCTCCCTTCTGTCCCCTCTGCCTCCCTTCCTTTCTGCCTGTTCCCCTTCTCTGCCCCCCTCCCTCCTCTCCTTCCATCCCTACCCTTCCTTCCTTCTTTCTTGTTCACCTTCCCTGCCTCTCTCCCTCCCCTCCCTCCTCCTCCTCTATCCCCTCTTCCTCCTTCCCTCCCTCCCCTCCATCCCGTCTTCCTTCTTTCCTTCCTTCCCTTTCTTTCTCCCTTCTGCCCTTCCCTCCCTCCCTCACTTGCCTTCCTTTCCTCCCTCCCCTCTTCCGTCTCCCTTCTTCCCTTCCATCTTCCTTCCCTCCCCCCCCCTTCCTTCCCTGCCTCACCCTTCCTCCCTCATTCCCTCCCTCTCTGTGCTCCCCTTCTTTCCCTCCCTGCATCCCTCATTCCCTCCCTCCCCTCTTCAGCCTCTACTCCATCCCCTATTCTTTCCTTCCCTCCCTGCCTCCACTCTCCTTCCCTGCCTTTCTTCCTCCCTGCCTCCCTCCTTCCCCATCTTCTCCATCCCCTCTTCCTTCTGTCCCTGCCTCCCTCCCTCTCCTCCATCCCATCTTACTTCTGTTCCTCCCTCCCTTCTTCCTTCCCTCCCTGCCTGTCTCTCTCCCCTTCTTCCTCCCCCCTCTCCTCTCCCTCCCTTCTTCCCTGCTGTCCCTCCTTGCCTGCCTTCTTTCCTCCTCTCCCTTCTCCCCTCCACTCCCAGCCTCCACCCTCCGTCCTGGCCTGCCTCCCTCCCCTCCATCCCCTCTTCCTTCCATCCCTGTCTTCCTCTCTGCCTCCCTCCTTCCCTCCCTGTCTTCCTCCATCCTCTCTCCTTCCCTTCTTTCCCCCTTCCTCTGCTCCATCCCTTCTTCCTTCCTCTCTTCCTCCCAGCCATCCTCCATCTTTCCCTCCCTCCCCACCTTCCTTCTTCCTCCTCTCCCTCCTCTTCCTTCCCTCCTCCCTCCCTTTTTCCTCCATCCCCTCTTCCTTCCGTGCCTCCCTCCCCTCCACTCCCTCCCCCCTTTCCTCCCTCTGCCTTCCTCCTTCCCTCCTCTTTCCCTTCCCTCATCTCCCCCCCCCCCCCCCTTTCTCTGTCTAAAATGTGGCTCTGTAGATCCAATCTCCCTTCACTGAACTTCCAAATTGTTTTTTTTCCCCCCACTCATTTCTGAATTGAGAACTAATTCTTCCATTGGAAATACTGAACTCTGCTGTTCTTGTATCACTGTTCCCCATGTTTATAATGTGTGGGTTATTACGACTCCTGTGGCACCCACAGAACATCTCTTTCACGCAGAGAAGTTTCCTTTTTCCCGGATCCACAGCTTAAACATCCAGCCCTTTCCTTGCCTGATGCCTTTCTCTCCGAATCTGGAACGTAGCCAGGAGCAAAGGTCTGCTTGCAGATTTTCCTCCAGAGCCTTAGTATTCAGACCAGCGTTGAGTCATATCAGCAACTGTATACATACACTTCATTAGTTTTTTTTCCAAAGTACAGATGGCTTTGGGAGCTTTACCATTTCTCTGCAAGATACTGTGTGCATGGTTGGTTGGTTTGTTTATCTGTTTTTTTGTCTTCCGCTAAGCTCCTGGCTATACAGCTGTAAAGGTATTGCTGCATTTCCTCAGTAGTTCATTGGCTGCTTGGGATGGAATTTGACGGGCAGGTTTCATTTACAAATCCCTTTGTGGGATTAGAACCCTCTGTTTCAAAAATGTCATTGTTCGTTCTTCATTTAATCACATTCCATTTTCCCTTGGAAACAACCGTAATAATTCTTACAACAAATCATGCTGTTACTTAAGTGGATGGTTTGTGAATGGTTTATAAATAGGAGCAGAAAAACTGAAGAATAACGACATGATTATGTAAATTAGACACAGTCAACTAAGTGGACTGTGCAATTCTGAGCAAGAAACAAGAAAAATAAACAGAGAGAGGGGAAGAGAAAACTGTATTTCCAAGGTGCAGCTGCAGATTATTTAGCTTTAAATCTAGCATTAAATGTAAGTCTCCTATGCAAAGAGTGTCTTTTTTTGTAGTAACCCCCTTCCAGTTAGCTGCTGTATTTCAAAATAGGTCTCTTAAATATACGAGGGAAGAAGGCAACATAACGAGAATTCATTTTTAAATTCAACAGGCCATTGAATTTCAATGAGCAGTTTCCCTGTTAAATTCAGGAGCTTTGTTTTGAACTGCAACATACATATTTTAGGCAGGCATTTAATATTAAATCCTTCAAGTGATGAGCACTCACCCACCCCTCCTGTTGCAGTAGTTAATTACCCCAGGTACATTTTTCACTTGATTTTCCTATTTGCATTTCTAGCTCCACCTTAAGTTATTTTAGTCTTTTTATGCCTCTGATTGCTTATATTGATCTCTGTAGTATCAGCTTTTCTAATTGCTTGTGTGTAGCTATAAATCATGATTATGTCCCTTTTAACCTTTTCTCTGATGAGAGGTACCGAATTCCTTAACTTTCCTGTGGCAATGAATGTTATCCAAGACCAATTCACCTTCATGTTCTGTTCTGTACATCTCACACATTTAAGTATTTGTGGTGACCTCTGAATTAGATGCAGCATCTCAACAGTGATCCAGCAGGACAACGCAGGAACATAATGCCATCTCCTTACTCTGATTAATACCTCCCTACCCTATTTCCATAAAAACCACAATATCCTTCTTTTTGCAGAGGCATTACCTTGGGTGCTGACTTTTACAGCCCAGGTCCTCTTCAGAGTCCTTTTCTAGGACGTGGTACTTCATCCCCTTATTATCCTTATTTTTTCTTGGAAGTATGTGTTGTACTTTACCAGCCTTAAAATACTGCTTATGAAGCGATCCAGATTGCTGTGTGTAAGTGACCTGTCCCCATTCTTTACTACTCCAGCAGCCTGCATGTCCTTTGCAAATTTATTGCAAGTGATTTTTACAGTTTCTTCCAGATCATTGATTTTTAAAATTGAATGCAAGGTTTGTAGGGAGAGGTGATAAGTTTTTATTAGATCGGTGACATGAATGGGGGTGGAGAAAAGCAAACAGGCCACTGAGTTCATGTCTCTTTTTTCCCAGAGCCATTAAAAACTGAATAAGATGGAAATTTGGGGCAAGCCTCCATGCGTCCTGCTGGTTCCCTGTTAATGCTGCCTTTTGGAATTAGTTACCTGTTTTCAACACAGCAGTCTATATTGGTCTTTATCTGCAACGGGTATTTTAAAGCAAACATGTTCATCTGGTAGTGTTAGGTGGGTGCCTCAGGCTCCGAAGGGTAACACTTCAGTGCAGGTGTCTTTGTAAGCTCAGCTTACTGGATCAAAGCAATAAATGCAGCCCATTGTTTGAGACCTCTTCGACTTGAGGCTGTGTTGACTGACAATCTATCCTGAAGTTACTCTCATACCATCCATTTTGCTGCGCTGCCCTGATCACCACTAAGCAAACGAGGTCATTAATTACCCTGATCATCCTCTTTCTGCACAACAATATTGTTCTTGCAGTCCTGCGAAATGTCACGACACTGCTGAGACTTGTTAAACTAATTACACGTTTAAGGCTCCTACAGCTGGAAATGTTTCTGCTACCGAATGCAGTTTCTGCTATTTTAAGCAACCGCTATATAATCCCTGTTATGAAGCATCAGTTGACTTCAGGTTTTAATATTTATTGTACTGACTTAGTCTTTTTTCTTTTTTTCCCTCATGTGTTGCCTTTTATTACTGCCTTCGCATCTTCTGTTCAGCAGGCTGCTTTCGCTGATTAAAAACTGCAGGCTGCCAGTGAGCGTTGATCTCAGCAATACAATAAAGTCAGTTCTAGGAAAGAGATTTGTGCTCTGCTTTTGTCTACTCAAAAGAACATAAATAAAAGTAATAAAGCCAGCAAATTTTGGTAGTATAATTACAAGATAGATCTGTGAGGGAAACTTTAATTTTTTTTGGCTTTTCCATGCGGTGACAAATGACAATATTTCACTAAGGCATCGGTCTCCTTCTAATCATTAAAAGACTTGTTCAGAAATTAGAACTTCTCCATTGTTTTTTTCCCTCAAGTGTGCCTGACTGTAATAAGGGCACATATTCAGCAGAGGAGCTCAACAGCCGAGTTGATTAGCATCTAGAAACAGTGCAGAAATAGGAACTAATTCACAAAGGATAAAAGGAAGTCAGGCAGCCTCCCGCTGGGCTGAAGCTGGCTAAGATAGCACGAGGCCTGCGGCTTCTCCCGGCCCTTGCAGCCTGGTTACCTGCCTCACAGTTGTGCAGCCAAACCTGAGTGCTGCTGCCTTGTGGTGGAGTCTGCAAGGAAATGGTGTTCTTGCAGAGTCGCCACACTGCTAGTGAACTGCCCCAACTGTTGTGCTGCAAAGATGCTGGGAGCTTTGCGCATCTTGCTCAGTTGCAGCTTCTGAGCTGCGTGTGAAATGCTACTTTTGTAAAGAACACCTCAAGCTTGCTCTGAAATGTGTCCTGCTTGTTCTCTGCTGGAATTAATTCATGTCTGCTTAAAAGCTATTAGGTAGTGGGAGTGCAGCCTTGAAGTACAGTGAAGACAACAGCCAGCCTTTCTGTTAGGAAGCACAGCTTAAGAGCCAGACCAAACTAGAATGTGAATTTCATGTAGCACGAACAACTTCTGCAGCCCTGCCTGCACAAAGACTCGATTTAGCAACTTTATTTAGACGGTACCTTGTGTGTCCTCTGCGGTTCGCCGGGTCCTGCAATGGTAGGCGGTGCCTGCTGCAATTTCAAAGACTTTAGCTGAAATGTTTACATTCTTACCTTTGTAACTGTATTTGTTTCTTGTAAGTAGTCATTTTTATGGTACATCTGAAAACACTGTCCTAGTATTCAGAATTTATTTGTAATTAATAACAGGAAACTAACATACTGTGATATATCGAACACAGATTTTAATGTTGTGCTGTAAATGTACTGTGTTTTGATTCAAATTAAAGATGTCTGTAGAGAAAAAGAGCTTCAGTGTTATTTCCTTCAGTCCTAGAATTACATCAAGCTTTTCTCCATGGCTGGTGGCTGACCTATGGCTACCTTCGAAGAGCTCACATCCTACTCTGCCCGCTGAGCACAGCCTCCAGCTAGTGCGGGCAGCAGCAAACAGCACCGCTCTTGGTCTTGTTAACAGAAGGGAAGAAAAAGCACCTGGTAGCGGGCATTACTGGCTCCATTAGCAGTGCGGTGTATCCATGAGATCTGTGTGTGAGCTGCTGACACCAAATGCCATCCTTTTTTCCCCCCTTGCTTAGGGCAGTCTTACAGTGACTCCTGTTCTTGCAGGACAGAACTCAGAGCAGTTCTACTTGCTTAAAGCTAACTGCTGCTCAAGCGAGGTATACTTTGAGCCTAATTATCATAAAAGAACTGTAATAAACATAGAGGGAGTTGTTAGATGTTTTAATTGCAGACTATTTGACTGATTTATGAATCCATGAAAAAATACCACAAAGTATGATTGATAATTGCAAGGCAAGCCAACGCAGTTGAGCGTTTTAATGAAGACTGTCACACAGCTAATGCTGCAGTTTGCTTTAAGCAATGGTAGAAAAATAAGATATGCAGATCTTTTCACATACCAGTGTCAAGCGGTCACACTGTAATCTTTCCATATGTGTATTTATAGATTCACAGAAAAATCTGCTTGTGAGACATTAAAATGCTTTCCATAGCAAAAAAGCAATTTTTCAACATTTATATCAAGAAAGCTTCCTAAATGTTCTTAAACATACCTTCCCAAAGGGAGAAAATCCGTAACTAGTGAAGCTTCTTTCACTCCACTGTGGCTCCTCTTCAGATTTCTGTAACTTCCCCAGTGGTGACAAAAGGGCACCAAAAATAGAGGATTTTCGTTCCAAACTTTAAAATTCCCTGAAGGTAAATGGTACCAGTCTCGTCCATTTTCCTTTGGGTTACAGGTTCCATTATCTAATTAGTGTACATTGCAGAATTCCACACGTAGTTTGTTTATCTGGTGCCCAGAGCTGAACGCTCTGCAGTCAGGTGTACCCTTGTGTTACAGGAACGCCATGTTTCACTAAGTATCACCTCCACCTTAGGCTGCTCTCTCCTCCTTAGTGAAAAACAAATGTTCCCACTGATCTATGGCTGGAATCAACAGTTCTTAAATAAAGCCCCTAGGAAAGAAAAGGGTTTTCTAGCTCTGCTCTAGTGAACTTGCTTAACATCCGACTTCCAAATTTCTCAACAGCCAGAAAAATGTGAATGCGAAACTGTCACAAGTAAGATGTTTTGTCCATACAACATTTGTTTTTCAGATGGCAGCAGCTGCTGTGCTTCCTCTGGTTTTGCGTGATCATTATTCTTTAGTCCCTCGTGTCCGTACACAAGAATTGAGAGTGTTTAAAATAAACTGAAAGCAACTTACCGGACCTTCTCATGATGTGAATGTATCAGCTGGAGTCACGAGAGCTGGTGTACAGAGCTGCCAGACTCAGCCTGTTGATCTGGTTGGTAGGAAAATCTGGTGCTGGATGATGCAGCTCCTTTGATGATACCGTGGGAATGCATTTTCTCTTGGCTGCCCCAAGGAAGCACATACTGTGGAGAAGAAAGGGATGGGAATGAGCACAATGTGAACATCTTTTCTCACACTGATCTGAATGTAACTGCAGCAGGTTTGCCTAGGGAGTCAGGAGGGACAATTCAAACAGGACTTTCACAGTCAGAGCATGGCACCCTTTGTGTGAAGAAGTCACCTTTGGGCGTTTTTCTGCTAAGGCCTTTGTTGGGCGCCTGGTTACTCCTGCTGCAAATCAGTCATGTCCCAACGTACCTACCACTGGCTGCAGGCACACAGAGCAGTTCTTCCCCTAGCAATGCAGAAAGAGCCCCTACAATTGCCAGCATCGCTGTGGCTGGTGATGAGGTGCAGCAGTTTTATTAATTTTCATTATTTTAGTAGGAGTTTGTGCATTCAGTACATGGCAGTTTGCTTGTGAGCTCATGAGAAAGACTTTAAAATATCTCACTGACTCTCACTCTTCAATGAAAACCAGTCTGCTTTCCTCTGACTAACTCAGCTTTAGCCCAGTGCCTACCATTGCCTATAGACCAATGCACACCTTTCTATCTACCCATTAAAGAAACAGTGTAATTCCTTGCTAAGTAATGTAGTTTAATTTCTAAGCATTGATGCATAGCCCACTATTTACATTTTTTGGTAAGAATAAAACATGACAGCTCAGTTTGCTGTTACTCTTACAGCTTGCAAGACTAATTAATACAAACTTCAACAACAGTTCAGTTACTTGCCTTTTTCTACATGTTTCCTTAAGCAGGGCAATTATTGTCAGGCTCCATCTACCTGCTACTCAAGCACTGAAGACAGCCAAAGGGTTACTCAAGAAAAAAAACCTTACTTGAATCAGAGTACAGTTACAAGGGTATACATTCAGTTCAGGCAGCCGGCCGTATATGCAAGGTCACAACTCCTCAGATCCTCCTCCTGTAAACAGAGACAACAACAACAGCAGCTTCCATCACACTTTTTGAGGCATTCCTCAGTGATGCCACATTTGGTGTTGGCGGTGTGATGTTCTGTCACCAGGACTGAAACAGTGCCAGGTGCACAGGCTCTCCTGAACTGGGAGTGAGCAGTGGCTGCGTAACTGAGGGGCTGGTGGGTGGACTGTCACTGCTAGCATTTCCCTGCATTAGGAAGGCCTTGATGTAGCACAGCTGGAATGCCAGTGCTCCCACTGCAGCTCCTCCCCAGCATTCAGGAGCTTCCACCCTTGTGGCCTGGGACATTCAGCTGCTGCTGCACTCACCTCCTGGTTCCTGCTGCTTATTTATCTCCTGGTGGCACTGGTCACGCACAGATTTCCTCTCCCATTTGGATTCCTGCTGTACACTGTTTCAGCCCATGTTTTCCACTTATTTCAAACTAAAAATAAACAAACAATAATTATATAATAATTTCTTATTATATAAATAATAAGAAATAATTGAAGTTCTCATTTCTACAGCACTTAATTGAATGAAGTATTTTTAACACAGGAACAAGGCACTTCTGGAAAGATGACTCTACGAGTTCCAAATGACCCACAGCAACCCAATTAGGATGTTTTCATAAAAGCCATCTGACATTTTCACTGCCTTTCAGTCTACTGGGCAACTTTTTCAGCTTGTTGTAAGTGACAGTATTTAGAGGCAATCATGTTCCATCCTCATACTTCTATTTTGAAGCCCCTTACAAGAAGTTTTGAGCCTTTGAGCTCTCCTTCCCTTTTGGTGTCCTGTAGGAGTCAATCCTTGCTGACAAGAACATACTGCATCCTCAGCTGGCTTCTGAAGCTTGTGATGATGCTCCTTTTGGCCATGGAGCAGTTTGGGTCTGCCTCGTCTGAGACACTGCATGAACAGCACTTATATGGGTGAACACCTTTACTGTGTCACCCCACATGCACAGGAGCTGAAGACAGAGCAGAGCTTCTGATCCCAGTACCTGAGTGAAACTGGGGCAGCAATCCCATTATATTCTCTGGCCATATTCCCACAGAAGTACCACTTGAGAGCCCAAGACAGAGGCAGCGCCCTGGGCACGCAGCCAGACGCTCTCCCTCCTGTCCACCCAGAGCATCCCTGCACACCCAGACATCCCAGGCACACCACTTGACATCCCAGGCACACCACTTGCTCTGCCCTGTGTGCCGCTGCAACACAAACAGTCTGAAGTGCTCTGCAAACACCCAGCCTCACAATATCCCTGCTTGATTTGTTGCATGACAGCAAAAGTAGCTTGCAGAGGTTTACATGTATGAAATAGCCTTGCATCAGCCCTTACAGTGATATTAAGGCCTGATCGTGCTCATTTGCTCGCCCTTTAAGCCACATCCAGATCCTACCATCAAACGAGGTATAAATTCTGGTTGTGATAAACGAAAGCAAACAAGATTTTCCACGGCTCCCTTCCCTGCCCAGCCCCATGTCTCGAGGTGTGACGCTCATTCTGAACCCCCTGGAACATGGCTGTGGCTGACAAAGCCAGATTCCCTTCCAACGTTCCCATTCATGCATTCTGTCAAACTGCATTTTCTTTGATTTTATCAAGATCTTCTTGACTGTGATCTTCAAAGCAATTAATTCAGTGTTCCATGATTGCAGCTGCTGAATAATTGTTTGTTAGAGTATTTTCTTTCCCAGGCAAGAGATGTAAAATAGTTGCTCTCCTCAATAAACAACTTGTCAGATGTGATTAGTTAATGGACCCGTAATCACGGAATAGCATGAAGGTAAGGATTTGGTAAGTGCTATGTGAAAGTGCGTATTTAAATTAAAGCTACAGGAGATTTTCCCATAGGAAATCTTGCTGTCAATGCTGAAATAGACTATTTACCATTCATAATGGTGAACTATAGATCATTAATTAAAGAAAACAAGAGATTAGCCATCAAGCATTTCAAACTAAAGATGCACTGATTGATCGAGTGACTTTAAAGTCAATACGGAAGATCCGGTTAGTGCACAGCTCCCCACGCCTGAGCTGCCATAACTGATACACAGAAGTAAAAGCCCATTAGAATTAGGGTCAAGATTTACCATCCAGCCACAAGCTCCCAGAGCCTGACACCTGACATCAGGCCGCCAGCCCTGCCGCTCTCCGTGTTGCTCCTGTTGAGATGCACGCTGAGAAGGAGGACGCGGCAAAGCAGAGGGCTCCAGCTCAGTATTCAGTGGCAGAGAGAGGACCTCTCATTCTTGGCAAGCAAATGCTGAATTCGAAGCTAAATGCAGTTACAGTGGAAGCATATTAAAGCTCCAAAAGTGAATTAATTTGCCTGTCCTTATCTTTAAATATTACATCTACCTTTAGAACAAACCTCAAGTACCTTACAGGGGCAGCTGCTCAGAAGCTGAAGGGCCATGATGAGGAGCCCTGCAAGGCTGTTTATTTTCTCTTCCCTTCATTTGGGAAACGTGCATTCAGTTCTATCAGTTATTCAAGGCAAGAGTGCTCCTTCCCAGGAAAAAAAAAAAAAGCACAGTTTTTTTCTGTTTCTTTTTTTTTTTTTTTTTGTTAAAAGCCGTATCTATGATAGAAATTTAATTCCCCATTTGGGAATTACAGCAATAATACAATAATAATAGTTGTTGGTTACCACACACTAATTTCTAACTATTTGAGGCAGCTGCCTTCTGCTTTCTGTGCACTCTCTTAGCATTAGATTCCAATATAAAGTGAAATTACTCTAAACTGTCTGTCAGATTTGACTGTTCTTTTAGAATTATGTCGCTGTTACTTACATTATGTAATAGCAACTGGGGGAATTTAATTACTAAGTCACATATGAAAAATAGGACTTCAGCTTGCAACCTTCAACTAATTAACCAGCTTCCTACCAGCAAAAGGGCACACGGCACACAGCGATGGGCAGGGCCAGGCCAGGGCTGCTTCACTGCTGCACACAGGCAGAGCCCGTGGGGTTGTTGCTGCTTGTAGAGCAAACCTCGCTTGTTTCTGTTTGCTTTTTGGAGGCCAGAGGGAGGCAAAGCTCAACCTGACTGCATCTATGTTTTTCCTAAGCAATGGACACCCTACAGGCTACCACATACTTGCTGGTAAAGCAAGTTTTTAAGTACAACTCGTGTTTGCTAAGAATACACCTTTCTGCCAAGCCCAGTTCCTAACAGAGGGCTTCAAAGAGCCAGTCCTTCTGAAAGCGTGCAGATAAACCAACTCATCTCTTAACCATATGGATAAACACGTCTAAGTACATAAAACCATATCATTGCACAATCATATACGTAACATACAGCAACGGCACAGTCCCAGCAGCTCTGTAGTAGGTAGTAGTAGGTGATGCAGGTGACCAAACATCACAAGGCTTGCAGAAACATTCCCAAAGCCAGCCCAACACAGACTAGCGCCATGACACCCCTCCAGGTAGCTGCACTACACTCAAGGAGTGGATGCAGGGGTTTCCTCTAAGGCTGCTTGCTGAGGGCTGGACTGGATGGCCATGATGCCTGCACACTGCCTCACACTGCCTGCACACTGCTCTCATGCTGGTTAGCATGCAGCTGGTGTGCTTCTGCCAAACAGTGTTTTAATTCTCTCCCACCGGAGAGAGGAAACTTCTAAACAAGATCACAGTTAATGAAAAATAAATAAATAAATAAATAAGCAAACAACATTAAAAAGAATAACAACAAACTTCAGTGAAGCGATGGCTCCCATTCGCTCAGCACAGGATGACAGAAGCTGCAGCACACGGCACATCCACTAATGAAGACTGACATAGGTTGGGCTTCTGCTGCCCCTGTGCTGGGGGCGAGGTTTGTGGACACTGTGACGAGCAGAACCCAGGCCCAGCAGCCTCCCCATAGAGCAACAAGTGAGCCACTAGAGGGGTGGGCCCCTCCACACATACAGCTGCAGCTTGCTGAATAGCCAAATCAGCAAAGCCTGCTCTAGTCAGACTTTATACTTATTTCTAGATACAGAGAACTAGATAAGCAGTGGGAAAAAAAAGACACAACCAAAGCCATGGCTTGGTAAAAATTCTCTTTCCTCACCACACTCAAGCTCCAAAGTTCCACCCGGACAGTCACACAGATCACACTCAGCAGCACTCTCTGCAGCTCCACTGAGACACCCCCCGTCTGCTTAAAATTAAGGCTCACTGCATGTGGAACACACTGTGGATGGGCGCAAGTGCATTGAAATATTAAAAAAGAACAACAAAAAACACAGCACAAAAACACTGTTTTTGGAAAGAACAATGGAAAGAAAAATAAAGCAGTTTGGAAGAGCAGAGGTGGCAGAGCCCCGGCACAGCACAGGCCATCATAGTGCGAGGGCAGGGTGGGAACACAGCCCCACTGGCTGGCACAGGGCTCTCCTTCACCTGTCTCTAGATGGAAATAACGTGCAGCTGTAAGTCTTCTGTGCCATTCACACAGAGATTCAGCCTAATTTAGCACCCCGCAGCTCCTGTTGTCCTCCCTGGGATGTTTGCTACGCAGGGCCCATCCAGAAAGCCACAGCCAGAAAGGGCTGGGAACTGCTGGTCTCTGTCTTGCTGCTTCCAGTCTTCTCATTTGTGTTTCCTACAGAATGCATACCTGAGGTGAGTGGGATATGCAATCAATAGGTGCTACAGGTGAGCTGTTCAGTGGCCCTCTGCCTGAGCTTGGATAAATCATTTGACCTCCTTCTGCCTCCATCAATTCTGCTGTAAAAGTTGCTTAACACTGCGCTCAGCGAGGAACAGATGCTCCTTCTGATCAGAGCCATCCTGCTCAGCTACTGGGGGCTAAACAAATCGCGGCCACAGGAAGCCAGCAGGAAGTAACACAGTGAGGAAGGAGTGCAGGTCTGCCTGCATTTTCTGTCCGTACACAGCAAAGTGAAACCTGGATGCTTTGCATGGCATATTTGAAGTCACTGGAAACAAAAACCTCCATCTCACTGGCATACATTATATCTTCATGAATGAGCCACTCTGCCTTCCCACTCCTGCCAGTTTCTTTATTGCTACAGGACAGACCTCCCTCTTTTGCTCCTTACAGCTCTCTAGTACAAGTGTGAAAGGATCAGCACCAGCAGCAGCCTTGTCAGGAATCTGGTTTGGATGGAGTCTGTCCACACTGACACGGATGTGACTGATCTCACCACCATCAGCTCATAATGCAGTAGACTGTTGTCAGGCCTTATTTATTTTGAATTTATATCAGTTACTGGATAATATTTGGTCAGGTTGCAATCTAGTTCCAAGTGAGAAAATGCAATCCACTGTCTTCATCCATTCTGTCTTTCATATCAGACAAAACTGCAGCTGAAGGAACAATCTACTTTGCCTGGTTCAAAAGCTGCCATAAGGGAAACAGGCAATGTGCACTTCTTTGCCATACATCCTCCCTCCCCCCCTTCATCAAGAAACAGAATTCTATCGTGAGATTATAAGGTGCTGAGACAAGAAGCCTGTAATGGAAAAGCAGCTGGATGCTCAGGCACAGAACGACTCAGCAGCACGTTCTGCAAATAGGTGGAACTTCTTCTGAGTACCAAAAGACTGATGTGTCTGAGCCAAAACAATGCCTTCACCTTTGGCTTTCACTTCATGTGAAAGGAGGTAACAAAGGTTACCTCTGCACACACCTGCTTTGGGCACACACTGCAGCTGCACAGGGCAGAACTGCGCCCAGAGATCTGCTCCTGGGCAGGGGCCTTACCTGACTCAAAACCCAACACAGATTTGAGTTTTTATATTATATATATATTTATATTTATATTTTTTATATTTGATTTTGATACAAACTAGAAACGATGAGACCTACGACTTCCTTATGAAAATGATCATCTCCTGCTTGCAGCTTTTTCCTCAGCTTTCTTCTCAGCTGCAGCAGTCTTTGCAGGGCATGGGGGCACATCTGAAGTCTGAGCCAGGCCTGCTGGCTGCACAGAATGTGTTAGCATCCCATACTGCCCATAGCCCACATCCTTCACACATGGTGATGGAACAGCCTCTTAGAACCCCCTCAGAGAGAGGAAAGTACCTTTAATGAGCTGTCATCAAGTCCGCCCTTGTGGGAGCCCATCTTGGTATAAGAAATACTTGGGAGATTCTGATGACAATCTGGAAATGATGTAATTGAAGAAATTCTGATGAAAACAAACACTAATGACAGTGTCTGAAAGTTGTAGCTCAACACAAAGCAGATACTGATGGCAGAGAATAACAGACTGCAGCTGGAATCTGGAGTCTCTCTATGACCTGAAGTTAAAGCCTAAGCACTGCGCACTGCACAAAGATACTGCTACAGAGTCATCCCCAACAGCCACAGCAGGCCTGTCTGAAATCGGGTACGTCCCTGATGGGACACTGCTGCTCTGTTTGTAAGGGCAGACAGGAAGGACTGATGCCATTTGCGGCTGCACCACTCCTTTGCAGAGACATATAAGGGCCTTTTCACCTCATTTCCCTAATGGCAAATGCTGGGTCCTTATTATTTGAGAGATTAACATAAATTGCCTTTTTTTTGCATTATTTTGTGCTGGTCTTGCCTTCTTGTTTATGAGATGTTTAGAAAATGGTTTTTCCCATCATCCAGCTGGCGTAAGCCAAGGTGCAGGGCTCCTTTCCATGCACGCAGCACTGAGCACACACACCCTTCTCCCTGTGTGTTAGTGCTGTATGTAAATCAATATTTTCCACTCCCTATCGATTGCTTTCTCCATCAGCAATTCAGCTCTCATCTAGCTACAGTTCCTCTAACGCTGCAGGGGTGCGGGGATGCAGCTGGGAGGGCAGCAGCACCCAGCAGCAAAGCCAGGCTGCTGCAGGATGAAGCAATACACCGTAGCACCTGGCCACACAAATCCCCTAAGGTTGACTTCCTATGGAAACGCAACATATACAGTCCTGGTGTATGTCTGTGTGTCTGTGCATTTCATACGCCCATCGGTTTCTTACAGAGAAATGATGAAACCAGCACTAACCACACGACCTGGTTGCAGCCCCAGGGCAGGGCAGCAGCTCAGAGATGAGCAGGTTGGGTGGGCACTAGGAAAGTGCCCATGCGGCTGCAGGAGAGGGTCACCTCATAGCTACAGCAGGGTGAGCTGCAGCGTGAGCGCAGCTCTTACAGACTGGTGAGCCCACAGGTAAGCCTGCACGGCTTGTTTCCATGTTTGCTTGCTTGTTCAAACCTCCATAAAGCACAGAGGAAAACCTCCCCCCACCACAAACTCGCCATCTCACTGTTCCAGCTGACCACCAAAGAGAACATTTATTTTCTCCAAAGGCATTTCCCAAAGAGTGGCACTTTGCAATCCCAGCACAAAGCCATCCCCTGCTCTCACTCATTGATGTTTGCAGGGAGGATGGGGAGGGAGGCAGCCCTGATGTGGCACTGGGCTCGAGCTGCTGCACATTCACATTTTCCTGCATTACAAGAAATCAGCAGCGGCGCTGAAATTTCTGAACCTCTTTTGTGGGTCACCTTCAATATGAATATTAATAACGCTTACTATCTGTGTATCTGAAATATAATGCGGTAGCTCTGTCATTCAATGTCTTTATCGGCCTTCTTTAACATAGAACTTAATGCCTGTATAACTATTTTGTTTGGGCACGGCTTTCAGAATTACGAGTGAAAAAAAAAAACCAACTCCATGTGCTAGTTAACTACATTTTATGGAAAGTATTTCTTTCATGTTATTTTAAAACTGTGGAGCCTGGGGAAGAATTTTATGGACCACAGAACCTCGCAGGGCAGTTTATTTCTGTTTGAGCTGGTTTCTCTGCTATTTTAAAAAGTGCCATCAAGATCAGTGCTGTTTCTCTTGGTCGGGTGCCAGCTGACTGTTCTGCAGTTGCGACACATCCCTGTGCTGTTAGCAAGCGGGCAAACAGAAAGCTGAGCTGGCTGCATGGCCACAGAGGAGCCGGCTGGTGCCCCCGCCATGGGGAGCTTCTGAGGGACAGGAGTGTGGGACTGCGCCTGAACTGGGCATCCTGCTGCCCAGCACAGGAACCAGATGGGTGAGGAAAGAAGGTGGAATGGGCCCTCATGCCCAGGGATGAGCAACGCTGCACCTTATGCTGTGATGGGGTACAAGGGAAGGCCTTGGGGAAATGTGAGGCTTTTCCTGAGCTCAGGAGGCCCAAATAATTGCAAAACAGTCCCACAATTTCAAGATATATATATACACAGAAAACATGCCCCCCACCAGTTAACCTCCCCCAGGTTCTGATGGGCAGGAACTAATTCATCCAAGCAATGCAGGAAAAGCCTATGTCAATAAAGCATCTCCTGTGCCGGCCACCACAGCTCTACCACAGCCCTCCTGCCGGTATGGAGCTGCTTTCCCCCTGCAGGCAGAGCGGGGCCTCGGTCACGTGCGTGCAGCAGATTCAATGGAGCACGTGGGTCCTCGTAGTGTTTGCTTTAGATCAGAGAACATGCGCTCTGCTTTAAAAGCAGTAATTGGGTGGTTAGATGAGCCTTAGGCAAGCTCAAGCTACGCACTAAATATTCTGCCTTTTGTTTCATAATGAATTATTTTGTGTATGTAACCAAAGCATTTTTTTTTTTTTTTTGGTCTTTTCTCTGCAGCTTGTTTCTAGCCTACTTGTGGGTGTGTGTTGAAATCTTTGCCTTTTGCTTACGAGGTCAAGCGCTTTAATCAGGAGCAAAAAAAATAGCGTGCTTTAGTCCTTAATTCTCTGTGTGACTGCCAAATATAATTAGAAACAAATGGCTTTAAATGGCTTTATTTCTCATTTGAGAGCTCCGCAGACATTGTGGGAGAAGGGGGAGCTTGCTCTGCCGGCTGTTTTGGGGAGCTCACAAACAAACATGAAAAGACTCGGTAAGAGGAACGCGGTGCTTGGGAGCCTCGAGCGGGTGGAGCCCGGCCGTCATGGAGAGCTGTAATGGGAGCACGCAGCCACGGCAGTGTGTACCCGCACGGTTTGGGAGCCTGGAGACATGCACTGGGCTGCAAGGCACTGCCCTGCTGCTTTAAAGAGTAGATAGATAGTTTCGGCACTATCATGGCTAAAGAGTCCCTTGCCGCTCACGTCAGAAGTTTCGCAGCATCTCCTCACAACATGGCGCCGCCTCACAGCGTCACCCCACCACATGGCGCCTCCCCACAGCATTACCGCGCAACACAGCATCACCCCGCAACACGGCGCAGCCTCACGGAGTCACCCCACTACACGGCGCAGCCTCACACCACAACATCGCCTCACACTCACCTCACAACGCGGCATCACCTCATGGCGTCCCCCGGCAACGTGGCGCCGCCTCACAACGTGGCGTCCCTCGACAATATGGCGCCGCCTCACAACATGGCGTCCCCCGGCAACATGGCGCCGCCTCACAACATGGCGTCCCCCGGCAACATGACACCGCCCCGCAACATGGCCGCCCAGCCCAGGGCCGCATCTCCTCACAGCGCCACCTGAAGGCCCAGCCTCAGCTCAGGACACAGCCAGACGGCGCGGGGTGGCTGGGGCACGTCCCTTAACTCCGCCAGGGCGCAGCCCATAGGCACGGCAAGGGGCACTTTGCGCCCACACTACACCCTTGCTCTGAGGGTCATCTGAGACACCTCTGAAGGGATTTTTTCCCCCTAATTACATTTCAGAGCAAATTGAAGGAAAATGGCGTGGTTTTGCCCCCTGGCCTACCTTTTTCCCTCCGTTGAAGACAGCTCCGTGCACGCTGCCCCACAGCCCGGGGCCGTGCTGTGAGATGAGGTGCCGGCCTGCAGCTGTGTGGGGCAGTGGCTCACCTGCAGCTGCTGCACGGAGCTGTGCTCGTTACTGGCACTAACGCAGCTGTGGAGCTGCTCTGTCTCCTCCACAAGAGAGCAAATAGGTTCTTTTTTTATTATTCATTGCTCAAATGAAACTTTTTTCTTTAATTTTCCACATGCACTGAGGAGCACTCTCCCAAGTCCATCAAGTGCATTCTCACCTGCTCCCATATTACAGTGCAGGTCTGCCTCTGGCACACAGCATGTGGCGATGTGACAGTGTCAGTGCCACTGCCCTGTTATTGTCCCCAGGGGGGCTCAGGGTTGATGTCCCCACTGCATCAGCACAGCCCCTCCCATGGCAATTCAGGCTCATGGCTCAGGTAAGACACTAGATGGAGCATGTCACATTTTTTAATACCTTTTTTTTTTTTTTTTTTTTTTTTTTTTTTTTTTTTTTAATAAATCCCGTAAAGGACAAACTGAAGAGCAAAGTGAAGGACACTGGAAGCTCTGGCAGCAGGTGAACCCACCAAAATGGGACTGCAGAGGCACAGGCTGCATGCCCTAGCTCCAGGAAGGTGCTTGGTATTCCTGGAAGGCCTTCAGGAGTGTGCTGCCAGCCAGGCTCACCGGCCTGCTCCTCCCAGTAGCAGAAACGTCATAAAAGGCTTTCCTGGAAACTAGCAGCATGGAGCTGCTGCTCTTCAGCCCAGTTGGGGTGGGTTCCAGCTGTGTCAGTGGGAGCTGTGCTGAGCAGAGGTGAGGCTGACAAACCCAGCGATAACTGTGAGGGGTGCTGCAGTGAAGTGACCCACCATGCAGATGAAGCTCGCTGCACCACAGCTCTCTGTATAGTTGGAATAATACAAGTATATAGTTGTAATTATAGGCTAAATGGATAGCCAGGGAGTATCTAGGAAAAGACTTACCAGTACTGAGGCCTTTAGTCAAGATGGATGCTCACCAACATTGAGGCTCACCACAAAAACTCCAGAAAGCTACAATCTTCAGGAAGAGATGCTACCTTAGTGGTGGTCAGCCCTTAAATGGGATCTAGGAGAAGTGGAGTCAAGTTCTACCCCTTCCAGGAGCACAGCTGAATTATCTTCACCTGTGCTCCCACAGCTGACTCGTCATTTGTCTCAGATGGTTAATCAGAGGTTCAGTCTGTGATCAAGTTTCCCTTACAGCTCTCTCCAAAGGATGCCCCCAAAGGGGCTGTCGGACACAGTGAGGAAGAGAATGCAAACTGATTTCACTCAGTGGTCGTTTACTGTCCTCAACAAACTCAACAGGTAGCATCCGGCTGTAAAATCTTCTTGGTGGAGCTGAGGAGGCAGAGGGTGATTTTCAGCCATGAGTCTGAGCTTGTCAAACCTCAAAGCTCTGCTCTGAGACACAAATGGAACAGATTTTCTGGAGAAGGTATGAACGTCATCCCATCCAAAGCTGCTCCTGCAGTCAGCCTGACCGAGCCACGCTTCAATGTGAGCACACTGCGAAAATTGAGGGGCACTGAAGATCTTGTCGCTTCCTCCTCTAGGAAATTGCAAACTTCCATTTCTTTAATCTAATCATTTGCAGGAGGGAATATTTTCTCTAGAAAACCAATATAAGAGGGCTGAAAGGTCAGATGGGATAATATGTAATCCACGGTGATAAGGGCTGTTTACAGAATTATTAATCAAACACAAAAGGGAACAGATAGTAACATTTTTTATTAAATATTACAGTGGATCAAAAAGTACAAAATATCTTTTGCCTGCTATGTGATTGGGAAACTATTGGCACATAATACAGTATCAAAAGCATTAATAAGTACAATTTGGAAAACATACAAAAATTGAGTGTTTATAGTTGGCTCAGCTTTATTTCTGGTAGTGTTTAAACTAACACAAAGGTTACTCAATAACCTTTTAAATGGGAAACTATATAATATTACTGGGCCATTTTTATATATACAAATCATCACCTTACAGAGCATATAGGCTACATAACTTGAATCACAAAAAGTATACAATATTTACAACAAAAGAAAGTTAAAAAAGTATAAACAGCTAGTAGAGTATGCTGCCATTATTAGAACATATTTAAAACTATGGGTCTGGGGGAGGAGGGCGGGAGGAGGAAGAGAACAAGTGACGTATTGACCACAATTACAGCAAACACCACTGTTAAGTGCTCATGTTACAGTTCTCACGCTGCGGGCCTCGCACCAGGGCAGGAATTCCTGTTTCTCACTAAAATCGTGACGACTGGGTGAGCGCTGCATGGGAGGACAGTGTGGGACGGAGCATCCTGGCAGCCCTGCGAGGGAGGCACGGCCCTCCCAGCCCACTGCCACCATGTGCTGCCAAGCCAGCTTGTCCTGAGCTGCGACAGGTGACTTCCCAGGCAGTGGCACACCAAGGAAGTGGCTCACGCAGCCAGGCCGACTTGCAGAATGTTCCTCACTCACTCACCTACACCCTTGCTGGGAGTGCACTGCACTGACAGCCAGGTGCTACTGTGGATCTGCTTGGTAAAGGCAGGCCCAGCCCGCAGCCAGAAGGCACGCAAGAGCTGCGGCTGCTGGGCTGTTACCTCGTCATCTCACAACCTTTAGCATCCCTAATGAATGTTGGACATAGTGCGTTCGGCTTGCAACATTTCTTGGAACTGGCTCTTGGTAAATAAGTTTATGACTCTATTGCCAATTAGATTCCACAGTTTCCTTTACAAACCTATCAATAACAATGGTTTGATTGCACAAAGAGAGGCTTGTGCAATTTCATTCAATAATAAGGCCCCTTGAACTCAAACAATGCAAACAAAGTCCCATTTAAGACATAAAAAAAGTCTTTCAGCCAATGGAGAATTCAATAGCCTTTTGAAAGACTTCCAAGATTTATCTTAAGAGTTCTTAAACAAACAACGCACCCCTTCTGCTGGGGCCTTACGCTACCATTCCTTTTCATTTGTCCCAATGTGTGCACGAGCCTCCCTGCCAGGAGGGGCCTGGGCTGGTCTCCTCCCAGGGGAGGCAAAGCCCTCCCTCCCCGCACTCCTCCCCAGCCCCGCTCGCATTAGCTCTGCTTCACAAAGGCTACGACCAAACTCCAACGTGACGTAACCAAAGGGAAAGCGGACACTGCATAAACAAATGCACAAACCCAGCACACAGATTTAACAAAACAAGAAAGAGAAATGCTTGTTTTGCCAAACACACACACTCCTATTTGTGTTTGCTGTAGTTTCTCATATTCTCTCCCTGTCCCCCAGCCCTCCCTCCCCCCACCCATCCTCAAACCCCTGATTCTCACAATTCAGACCTAGTGCAACTTTACTAGAGATGTCCTCGACATTATGGCCTCTGCCCAGCTGAGCCTGCGGTTCTGTTCCTGTAAGATCCGTGGATCAGCAGGATGCTCTGCAGTGGCACATCCATGTTCTAAGTTCTACTAGTCTGTTTATTGATCAATTAAATATAGTTTTACCACAGGAATATAAAGTATTGAATTGAAGAAGCTGGATCTTTAACAGTAGACGAGTATATTATTCTGGTTTCCACCTTTGGATATTAACTATGATACATTATATATTGTATTTGGCTTCATATCACGGGAAAATTTAATGACATGCCTAGCATGCAAAGTGTTTCTTAGTAGTTTCCATGTTTGTTTTCACATCAATTATGCTGTCTCTGAACAGTAAACTGAGATGGTCTGAATCGCAACCAATTTTCACATTGTAAAAAGCCTCTAAGCCACACTCCTCTATCAATGTCTACACTCAGCTGCATGGTGGTGACGTCCTTCAGTGTGAACATGCAGCCACAGGATAGCTCTTTCATTACCAAACCCAGCCTCTGTGCCCAGCTCTCACTCTCTGGCAGATGCTGAGGGAGGGACGTGGTCCCCATGGAGGTGCCAGGACCATCCCAACAGGCACTTGGCTCCTCTGCCACCTCAGAGACCAGATTCCATCCACGGAAACCCATCCCATGGGTGCCAGCTGGCAAGGCATCCGCTGCATGACCCCCATCCATCCCACCGAGCCCTGCCCATGGCATAGGACCTGCACACCCCTGGTTCAGACCATTACAACTGCTGTCCTAATTGCTGAAATTCTTGCCATTCTCACAAATCACTCATCTGTGTTCTGGACTCCTCTGCCATCCACCATCTTGTGTCAGTGAGGTTTAGTTTTCCAGATCTCTGGTACACAGGAGGGTTTCTCAGCCTAGGTAAGCTAAGTGCGACTCTCGACAAATTCACGGACCACAATATGGGAAAGCAAAGCTCATTTTGGGAGGGAAAAGCAGCACGAGCCACCACAACAGCATGAGGAGAGTGGGAGGTGCTCAGCACCTGCGGGGTCGGGCCATAGGGAAAGGAACCTTGTTTGCACCCTTGCACCATAAAATTACCTATAGTACGTTTATATCCATTAAGATGAATCTGAACCAGTTGCTTCAGTTTGTAAACAGTAAACGTTACCACAAAAACGAAACAAAAACGCTGCTCAGAAGTATGAAGTAGCTGGAAGAATTACAGACATAAAAAAATTAGGACAGCCACAGCCTTTTACAAAAGTTGCAGGTAAAATGATACTGTTTAATTTAAAAAGAAAAACCAACAAAAAACAAAAAACAAGAAAAAAATAAAGAAAAAAAAAAGCAAAAAAAAAAGCAGAAAACAAACCAAGAAACAAACATAAAGAGTACAGAATATATTGGACAAACAAAACTATATAAATTATTGTGACCAAATGTGACATTGGTAGTTTACGAGGTGGATATGTACAGTCAAATTAATCAGTGTTTACCCTTCTGCTCTAATAGTGTTAAAATGAAAAATCTATTGCCGTTTTTCTATACATTGCATTGATTGAATCTTTAGAAGTCAGGAAAAGTTACCCAAAACAGCACATCCACTGATCCTGTGGCTTCTCGGCCCTCTTCTCCTTGCCAAGTTCATCTCGAGTCCTCGACTCGTTTGCAACAACACTCGGCCTCTGGTCCCTGGCTCAGTGAAAAGCAAATGCAAACGTCGCCTCTCATTTCAGTGAGCTCAGGACTGGGCCTGCGTTTCCACGGCTCCCTTTGAACATTTGCTCCTACCATACACAAGTACTTTCAGAAAACACATATGCAAAATCCAAAGAACTTCTGAGTGTGTGTGTTGTTGTTGTTTTGCCAGGGCAGGGGTGAGGGGAGAGGGGACCGGCGTGGGGCCAGAATTATAGAAGTAGTCCTGTCTCAATCACACTCCAAAGCTTTCCGCCACGCGGGATATGACGGCATCCTGGCTTACAGCAATACAGATCTGCAAGACATCATCACAGGGGGAGGAATGTCGCTAACTGAACTGTTCTCCTCAGACCGTTTTTTTTGTGAGTGAGGGGATTTACAGTTTTGTGCTGGGATGTACGGAGGACAGCTGGGAAGGTGGGAATGCAGCTTGAGGGTTTATAGCAGCTAACGGATAAATGCTGTTATGCAAAAGGTCACCGTACGAGCTTCCTACAGGTGTTGCTGCGGCTAAGTGTCTATACAGTTGCTGAGAATTTGCAGGGGATGTGAGGAATTGTCTCTGCACCATGAGGGAATGGAGAGCCAAAGGCTGCATTAATGGGGAGAGCACGGTCTGATTTTTCAAGTACTGTAAAGGATGGGAATACCCAGGCGGGAGGCGATTGTTCAGCCCTGCGCACAGGGTTCCTGGATACAAGCCTGGGAAGATCGGGGCTGAGAGGGGAAACTTGTGGCTCTCCAGCACGCTGCCTGAATGCAGCCCGTGCAGCGACTTGCTGCCTTCCCCCTCCGCATCGGGTACCTTTTCTTTCACCGAGGTCTCCTTCGGTAAGTGCAGAGGAGAGACAGCTCGGACCTTTTTTTCGGAAATGACTTTGTCCAATTCCTCCAGGCCCCGCTTCAAAGGCCGAGCAGCACCGATGTTTTGAGGGCTCATTCTGCGGCCAATGATAGGATGCACCATCCCCTCCATCTTCCTCAGGTTCTCCAGTCTCTGTGCCTGCTGCTTCCCGGACCTGTGGAGTAACTCGCTGTGTTTTTTAGGGGCTGTCATGGCCATGGGGGACACGCGGCAAGCTTTGGGGTTACAGTCTAGGCTCACCGCCTGGCTGCTCGCAGACTGGAACAGGGAGATACCTTTGCCTTCTTGCTGGGCCATAGATGAGTGAGAGAGACCGGAGCCTGGAGCCTTTGCAGTCTGTTTGTGTATGCTCTTTGGAAGACTCAAATCTGTTGGCTGATCATCTGAAGAGGCTTCCACTGCCGCCTTTTTTTCTTGCTGATGCAAAGATGGGTGATAATTTAAATTTAGTTTTTCTTGGTGTTTGTGTTGAGTAAAAGTAGAAATATTTTCAGACTCTCTGAACATGTCCCGGGGGAGGTACTTTGATGTCTGTTCATTATTAAGGTGGTGCTCTGTGTGCCTATAAAGGTTGTGCAGATGAGGTGATGAATAAAAATCTGCCAGGAAAGTGGGCACACGGGAGTGCTGCAGTGCCCTTTTCTCACTCATTTTATCTTTGCAGTCCTGGATATCTGTCTTCGGTACATACGACTCAGCAAGAGAACTGAGGTGATGTTGTGAAAAATCACAGCGCTGAGGATCCGCTTTACTTAGCATGTCATGTTTAAAAACATCATTAATTGATTTCCTTTCTTCCTTAGATTTAAAACTCTGCACGTGTTGTATGACCGATGGCCTATTAATTGCTATGGGATCAGAATTAGGGACGTGGGGACCCTGTGATAGGCTTGATGACAGTTCATCTCTGCTGTTCAATTTCTTTTTGCTAATCAAAGGTGGAGGAGAACCGTAAGGATAGCTACATGACAAGGCTGCCCCACTGACCTGTGACAGCAGCTTCTTCTTTGCCAGGGGTGACATAATGCCCGGATTACCCTTTGAGTAGAGCAGTGGTGTGTAACCAAAAGTGGAGTCGTCGCTCATGGACCCAGGCAGCTCTTTTTCCTTGAACATGTCAAAGTTCTGGACCACCAGTACTTTGGGCGTTTGCTTCAGTGCATTGTGGATATCTTCGTTTCCCAGCTGATCTACTTTCACCGTGCAGTTTGCAATGTAATCAGCCATCTCTGGCAATTTATCATCTTCCGTATCACTTTGAGTGGGCAGCTGGACTGGGAAAGTCGAGAAGGGCATTTCTGGAGGTTCATTTTCTAAGGTCTCAGTAAAAGCTTTGTGTATCCTTCGTTCTGGCTTTGTGTCTTCCAGGGTATCTGCTGAGGAGTGCAGTCGTTTTGTGACAGTGGCATCCAGCATGGTATCTTCATCTGGGGGCATGGATATACTTGAGAAAGACGATGAATGAGGAACTTCCTCCTTGGCTTTCTCACTGCTTGAGCTGTTTTCTGTCATGTCTGTCTTTTCCATAGGCAGTGCCCGAGCTGCCTCTGGCAAAAGAGGTGGGGGACCTTGACTGGGTTGTTTGGTGTCTCCTGCTGTAGGATGTTCTGCAAAATTTTTCTGGTCTGCTGGTTCCTGATCCTTCTCTTGTTCTGAAGAAACCTAATAAAATGATTCAATAGACAGTTACGAGAATGCTGTACATTTTGGCAGACTGTTCAGAAGAACATACACGGTACACTGTTTGCTACTGCTAGAGATGTACTTGTCAGTCACCATGCTGGAATGCAAGAGCTCGAATACCAGGCACTGGAGTCAAACAAAGAAACATACCTCCTAGAAATACACCATCCCTGCCAGTGTCATAATAAGGCATTTCAAAGCAGCCTGACTAGAGCCACCAGTGGCTTCACTGCTAAACACTGAGGTTATAGTCTTAAAATTAATTAGGCAAACGCAGGAGAGCAGATTTCCTAACACAAACAAAAAGGCTATAAAGATTTTTCTCACTAGCCAACTCCACCTATGTGAGGTGCACATGCACCCAAACATTTTTTCTTACATGAAGCTGATAACGCAGTCTCTCTAGCATTGTTCTTAAAATTCAGTGATCACAGAGGAGATCGTTCACACCCAGTTCTGCATTAAAGTGTGAAAATGACAGAAATGGCATACTTGGAATCCCTATTGTAGGCAGCAAATCACTGCTGCAGCTTCACTAGGACACGCATTTTTTTATTAACAGATTAAATTGAAGTTGTCAACATTCCGTAAGTGCGTGCGCACGCTATTACAAACACAGCTTTTATACGTTATCGTCAACGGGACTGCAGCTCTTTCAGCTTCACCATTAATACAGCCTGTGTGCACAAGTCACACTATTCATCCCATTATGTCGCTGGCTGAACTGTGACCCGCAGAGGTCATCAGAGCATCCCATCTGCGAACCAGCTGACTGACAGCCTTTTCAAAACTGCTGTCATTCTCCTCTGACATGTCATGGAATGAGACAGTCATAAAACAGCAGCATCGTGTGAACCCTTTATTATTACTGTTTTCCTTCCTTCTTAGTTGTAAAGATAAAACACATCATGAAAGTTATTATCTAAATGCTGCTCTACAGTCTATCGCAAGAGTGGGGACTGGAGAAGGTCCTAACAAATCTAATCATCTCACAGATTTATTTCTTCACAGCTGCTTTTAAATATTCCTGCGTGTTTGGCTTGCCTATTAGTTGCAGTGTCCATTAGCCATCGTAACTTCTTCTTTTTAAACTAATAGCTGCCTTTTGCAGTCCAAATATCATCATTAGGTCCTTTACAAAGTACTATCCCTAGTCTCTTGAGCTTATAAAATTACAGGAAAATACCAGACAGATGAGCAAAGCAAGGATGAAAAAAAAAAAGACAGAAATGATATTTAATAACTGCACATTCTGCTCTTTGTTTCTGTTAAGGAACATTTTGATTGAAGTTTCAGCTATTGTGGGTAAATGTGCATTCTAAGGCTAACAGCATTTTGTCTGGTATCTTGTTACAGAGACAATGTCATTGCAATCGCAGGAAGAGAGGGAAGAGCACAAAGGCAAATGCAATCCTAATAAATTAAAGTTATATTCTCTTCCTGCATACTTCTCGTGCTGTGTGAGTTGAACGTGCAATGGAGAAGACTGCTCCTTTGTAGCTTGGGTATCCTTAAGCCCTCAGCTACAGCCTGCTCTGAAGCCACATGCAGGAATGGTGTAAATGGTGGCTTGGCTGGGGCCATGCCTACACATCCACACGCAGTGATAAAAGCCCCCTGTGAACAACACACTACCACTGCCATCTGGCAAGAGGCCTGCAGCAACCATGGAATCTCTGCTGGGTGTAAGGGGGAATGATTTTAAACTGAGACAGGGGAGGTTTAGGTTAGATATTAGGAGGAAGTTTTTCACCCAGAGGGTGGTGACGCACTGGAACAGGTTGCCCAAGGAGGTTGTGGATGCCTCATCCCTGGAGGCATTCAAGGCCAGGCTGGATGTGGCTCTGGGCAGCCTGGTCTGGCGGTCAGTGACCATGCCCATGGCAAGGGGGTTGAAACTGAATGATCATTGTGGTCCTTTTCAACCCAGGCCATTCTAAGATTCTGTGATGTGAGGCCTTCCACCTGGCCACAGCAGACTGGAGGCTGCTCCCACCCGGAAGGACTGGATGATGCCTTGGGCACAGAACTCCCTTTGCAGAGAAGCACTGATGAGCACCCATCCAGGGGGGAAGCATCCACCCCTTGGGCCTCCTCGCTTCTCCAGCTTTGTGCAGCCATCCATACAGTAACCTGTGTGAAGGATGCAGTTTTTAACTGCCTGCCCCAATTAAACAGGAGCAGGACACCATCATCCATCCTAGAAATTAGAGATTCATTCTTCTTTATAAGGTACCATTTTACAGCGGGAAACTGCCATATTTGTGTATTTTTATTGTCTCGGCTCGGCTCCTTATGCTTCCGATAAGTGCAGCTCTAAGAACTCTTCCTGCAAACCACATACAAAAATAACTGCAGTTTAAGCAGCAGGAAGTTTGAGATAGGGAACAACAAAAGCAAGGAAATTCAAAGTTAAGGCTGATGCTCTGTTGCTGGCTTGTTATGCTGTGCTTAACTGTGGCAGTACCAACAGTATGTAAGGTATCTTGCTGATCTAAGACCCCACAGTAAACAAGTGGGCACAAAGGAGTGACAGGGGAAGAGAGCACAAGCTTCAGCTTTGCATTTCCTTGCTTTGGGCAATTTGTGTTGCAACGTTCCACTGACTTAAGGAGGTTATATGCACTTCAGGTATCTCCAGTCATCAGCAGAGGAGTTTTCCCCCAATGGGGTTCTCTGCTTTAAAATTACAATGCAAGGGAAAATAAAAATCCCTCTCTGTAGAGCGCTGTTGCTTTTGATACTGAAGATGCTGTCGATCAAGGCAACTGAAAACAAATTCTGGTTTGGACAAGAGATGACATTTTTCAGTGTAAGCACAACTTGAAGTGGTAGTGGGACACGAAAATCAGAATATTCTGTTCTTGAAACAGCATGCAAAGTCTCAAATGCATCTGTGCTTACTGGTTCTGTGCTTTTTTTTAAGCAACAAGGAGGAGGGTTGTTGGTAGTTGACTCAATATCAATTTCAGACTGGTTTAGAAACAGGACTTATGTACCTGCCAGACAGCAATGAAGGCAAGGAAGCAGCCATAGTCTGCCGGGCATGTCATGTGTTTCAACATTCCTTAAATACTTTCACTGCAACGCCTTGAAGGCTGCTGAGATCTGGCAGACTGAGACAGAAGAAGCAACATCTTGTGTATTTGTTTGTGTGCAAGGAGCTTCAATGCCTCACTTACACAAGGTGCACAGAGGACACAGTATAGAGTGGCTTAGATGGGCAAAAGACACACTTAAGAAACGCTGGAGGAAAATGTCCATTGGTTTTATAGCACTGAACTATGTATGAAAGTTACCCTTAATCTGCAGACGAGTATGAATCCCACTGATCTATCTTTTCATGGGCTGTGAACACAAAATCAGATCTGTCCTATGAGCACACATAATGTGATTCTGTGTAGAAACCAGGACCTGCCCACATGAAGCAGGTTAGCATCATCTCAGCTGAAAACCATCTGTGGTACATGAGAGACTTCAGTCTCAGTTAAAGCCTGGAAGGTGGTTTCCTCAAAAATTAACTTTTGAGTCTAATGAGAAATTTAGTGTAAGATGACAGAAGTCTGAGGAGTGACATGTTTTCTGATGGACATGTGCATACACCTGTAAGTGCAGAAGGGCTTATTCCAGAGGTTACTACTATAAAAACCAGCTATACCCAACAGTTGCCACAACATTATCAGCAATATTACAGGTTCCCGCACCCTATACTTAAGATTAGGAAATAACTGTGGTAGTTGTGTGGTTTCCTTTTGGCAGATGCTGATCTTTTCGTGGTGACCTCTGTGTCTTGTATCTAGAGCTTGGTCTTCTGCCATCACTCCTAAGCAGTATGGAGCTAACTGGTGGCTGTCTGCAACCCAGCAAAATCACAGCAGACACAGAACTGCACCAAATGAATTTCTACTGCTGAGCAAACCTGAAGGCCAACTGTTCAGGATTCTCCAGTTTAAATTACGTATTTTATCACTGAATTTTGATTGATTAAAACTGCACATTTTTAATTGAAAAGTTGAAAAGCAGGGAAGCAACCAACCTCAGATGCATCTTGGGGTTTCTGTGCATTATCTTTCTCCTTCTTGCTCTTTTGGTTTTCATTTTTGATGCGTTTTGTTCCAGACACTTTTGTTTTCGCTTCGCCCTCCTGGGAACTGTTATCCTGTTTTCGAGGTTTCACTGGAGGCAGTGGCTTATCTTCCTCTCCTTTAATAAATCTTTCATACGGCAGGATTAATCTGGGGGATTAAGGAACAAATAATTGATCAGGTTTTGCTTTTCTAGCAAAGAATAAAATGTATCTACTATGAGCAGTTTACTTAATAAATCTATTTTCTTCCGTGGCATGAAAGCATCACTGTAAACTCTATATCTACAAATCCAAGTATGATAAATCAATTTATTTGGCAAGATTACTGTGTGGCATAAATTGAGTGGAGTTGGTGCATATCAGTTGTCAGTGAGGCTGTAGTGGCTCACGCAGCCACACCAATTTGTACAGATGAGGATACGAGCCACTATGTTTTAGACTGATCAAAAAAAAATCACAATCATTTACCATTAAACAAACCACAACCATTTTTTCTCCCTATCCTTAAAAAGCATGCAGCGAACCCCAGGGAAACACCTCCAAAGCCCCAGCCAACCTGATAACAGCTATACCATTTCCAGGCTGGAGTTTCCCCTGAGTGCAAGGATAAATGCCAGAAACTGGGTGGAAGACATCCGAGTATGGAAACCTGCAACAGCGGGCACAGCACACAGCGTGGTGCAGCGCCAGCCCACCCTGACCCTTCTAAGCACCCCCACACAGGGTGCCAGTCAGCACAGTCCCTGCCTTCCCAGAAAAGTCTTTTCTTTTAAAGAGTTAAAAGTGAAAGAATTTTGAGCAGTGGAACCTTCCTCCATGAAGCGTACAAAATCGCTTTAAAAAAAGAAAGAAACACAAACAGAAAATATCCTCCCCCAAAAGCATCAAACACTCTGAGTTTTAATCTATCTGTTTTCCCCTTGCTATTCTTGATCTGAAAGGGAAAATAACCGATATAATTAAAAGGGATGGATTGCATTACAATCTCAGTTTCAACTTCAGTGATTAAAGTTTTTATAATGCATTTGGTATGATTAATGACTCACTGTGGGATTAATACAAGACCGAGACTTTAAAAATATGAACTTTAATACAGCAAACATAATTTGTTTTTTTTTTGTTGTTGTTTTTTTTTAAAGACAAGTTGACTCCATGAAGAAAATGTACTTTGCTTATAAACAACATAAATCTGCTCAAATACCAGGAATCCTTAATTATCTTTAATCTAGGACTCCAAGGCAGAAACCTCTTTGGTTCAGATATTCGTTTGTTATCCTAGAATCAGCTCCTAAGCATGCAATTTTGATTTACATACTTAGATGTTCAAACACAGTTTGGGCTTAAGAGAGCAGAAATTAGATTGCTTGTGATCATAATATTTTACATTTTAATAAAATACAACATAAATTATGTTAAAATATAAACCTAATTTATGCTATATTAGAAACAAAATTCATTAACTGAGCATGCTCTGACATGGTATGTGCAAAGAGGCGTGAATAATACTTTCTAGCCCCGAATTTGGCAGGGCTCCAGTAATGAAGCTAAGCAGAGCCCACAGGGAATATTCATCTTCAGATCCCATTACAAACTGAGTTTAAACATGTTACAGCTGCTAAAACTGGAAACTGCTCCCTCTATGCAAACTTAGCAAAATAATACGTAGTTGCCAAATACCTGTTTCCCACTGTAATATTACAGTTAATGTTTATATAATAAAAAGCATAACTAAGCAGAATCAGAAAAAAATAATCTTGTTCATACTTGAGGCTGCTGAATTTCACTCACAAAGCACAAATATTCGTGCAAGCACCGGATACCTCCCTGTGCTGCACGCAGCGCTTCGGACTTCACTCGAGGCGAGGCTGGGCTTCACACAGGGCAACGCTGATGTCGCTCTGCCATGTGTTAAATATTTAAACTCGCTTTTAATAAAAACACGTTTTATGACAATACTTGTTAGCGCTGTGAGGGGACTGTTTGGCTTTGTTTTGTTTCCATAGGAACACGTTGCCCATTACAAATCCCCACCTCCCCTCAACAGGCCCTCGGAGCGTCCAAGTGCCGTGCAAGCAGGCTGCCATGGCCCGCTGGTGTGCCTTGCTGCAAGGAGGGCACGTGGTTGAGGCCCAATGGTGGGCCTTGCTGCAAAGATGGCACATGGGGGACTCCAGGCACAGCGGGGCCTGGGCTGCGGCAATGGCGAGCACTCGCACGCCTCCCAGCCGGCCTCCCAGAGCTCCTCCTCCTTGTGGTGCACCTCACCAGAACTCATTAGCTTTGGTGCTAATTAGCAACTGTGGCTTAAAATTTCCTTTTCTTATCCTGAGTTCACGTGGGAGTACAGCATTTTCATTTTAGTTATTTTTCACTGAGCTCAGCAGTTGGCAGTACGACAGCAGTAAAAATACATTTCACATCACCGGTCAAAGGCCTGGAGCCAGCAGCAGGAAATCTGGAATTAAATGTTTTTTGTATCTGGAAGGAGGCATGACTAAGGTAAAACGGAACCAAAACACAAGGCTTGTTGGAGGAGCTCTCTGCCTCGCTCCCAGCACAGCGCTGTGGGTGCAGGGGGGCACGAGGGATCCCACGCGAGGCGGCACACGGAGCCCAACCGCACCAGAACGCTCTGCGTGTTGAGACTTCCGCTGGTTACAATTTTCACTGAGCGTTTCTTCAGTTATCCTGTCACGGTACAACACAATTACCCACAGGATATGATCTTATCATTTGATTATTAGAAGTTTTTATAGCACAGGAGTAATAAAGCTAAGGCAGCTCTCAGAACGGTTAGAGCTCCGGCTCACATGCCATTACCGCTCGCTGCACAGCCAAGTTAAGGTCAATATTGCCCAACGCAGGAAGAATGCGATCTGCTATTATACAAATAGTTTAGCAGAATGTGACATGTCTGAAACGAACGCAAGATTTTTGTCAAATATTTGCAGCGCAGGTAAGATTTAATCAATCTTTGCACGAGGAAAGGAAAGGAAAGACGGGGCTCGCAAAAATGCACATCGACACCTCGAATGGGCTCTGCTCAGAAATAATACCCGCACTGCCAGCCCTTTGAACGGGGCTGCCCTCAGTGGTGGGGGAGTATCAAAGTACTCACAGAGCAGGAAAGGGGGGCCGTTCTGTGGTTGAAAGAATATTTACTTGTAAAGCCTGCGAGGAGACCAAATAAAAGGGTCTTTATCATGATCAAGACTCCAATATTAAGATTAATAAAATGTATTATTTATAAGTCAATTAACATAAATAGAATATGTAAGCACCAGTGTATTAAAAAATCTTTCCACAGGCAGCAGATTTTTAGCAGCATGAGGGTTTTTTTTTTTCCTTCCCCTGGAATAATACAAGAATAACATTTTCCAGCCAAGAGCAGAAACAGTAGGGGAGTCTCTGCTATCACAGAGCTTCTTATTAAATTCAGTCACTGTGAAAAGCGAGCCTTTTTTTTTTTTTTTTTAAATAAAGACAACTTAAAATCAATACAAGTTAGATTAACAAATCAGTACTGCACTAATCCTGATTTATTACAATCGGTGATATTAAGTTTAATCACGTATAAACTGCTACTCAACAAAAGATTTTGCTTTACTAAGTCCTGAATTAAATAACGGTGCAGAGCGTACTGAGTTTTCAGATCTGCATCATCTGATATTATGAAAAATTCAATGCACTCCTCTGCAGCAGATGTCAGAGGTCAGCAAATCTATTACAGTAATGTAAGTAATCTGGCTTTCCGCCAACGTTTTTTGTTGTTTTTTTTTTTTTAAAAACACTGAAGCAGATAATTTTATATTTACAAATTCTAAAATCCTCCAGGGACTGAATATCTTTCCCAACGAAAAGCAGAAACTTCACATTAGAGAAATGTATTTCACAGTATATCAAACATGTCTTCATCATTAGCATTTCATAAAAAGAACAAAAAGTCCTTAATCTTTATTAGATGACTTCCCCCCCCCAGCTACAGAAATAACAATACAAGGTCTAATCTGAGCCGATAACCACTACATTTTCATGTATTGATTATAGAGAACGAATGACTCTTTTGGCCCAACTCTGCTTCACGTAACACATGAGAGCATGTCTATTTATAGGCATGATAAAAAAAAAAGTCGTTGCAATAATGCAAAGGATCTGACCAACCCAGAAAGAGGAAGGAAATTAAATGTTAAGGCTGCCAGTTTCCTCTCTAATTCTCCCCACTGTGTGTGGATATTACGGGGTGCTCAGCCCAGGGAGGAACCATATGCCCATGACACAGCGCTCTGTCTGTGGGCTGCACAGGGGGAAGGAGGGCAGGAGGCAGTTCAGCACAACCCCTGCAGTATTTTCATGCCGTTTGTCTCAGTGTTTATTTTTGTTTTCTTTCTGGCAGAATAAAATATTCCAGCATGCCTCCCATTGACATCATCTTGCTTTCTCAAGGGCTCCAAGCCCAACACAAAACAGTGCGCAAGAGAGCCTCTCAGCCACAAGAATAATCTTGGAAGGACATGAAATACCAGAGCCCATTACTTGGGAGACGCTGCCCCTTTTCCATTCTTGGCAAGGAGGTTAAGGAAGTTGTTTGCAATGGGAATGGAAAAAGACTTAAATCTGCTCTACCGAATGAACACAACCATCGGTTAACCCATGGAACTCAATGCCAGTGGTTATTCGGGGGCCAGGGGATTAGTGAGATTATGCAAGGTTTAGATGCTAATGTAAATCACGAGAACAGTAAATGCTCAGATTCAAAAACACTGAGAAGGGACAGGCAACAAATCACCTTGCTGGTAGGAGTTTGGAAAACACTTCCCTCCGGGGCATGCTATGTCACAGGTGAGTGGGTCTTGGCTCCTTCCCCTGAAGGCACTGCTGGGGACAAGATGACTGTTCCGCCAGGTTCACTAGGGGATCTCTCTGTTAGGTCCTTGAGAGCAGCAGGGCACAGCCATCGTCAGCATGGGGCCAAGATGAGCAGCACTGAGCTGGGGTGACTCCAGCAACAGTCCTCACACAGGTAGGCAGTCCCAGGGCAGAGGGCCCCCAATCAATAACCTCAGTTGCAGAAGCCTCATTCTCTCCCCACAAACACAATGGCAAAGCATTCGGTTGTTTTAAGGGACCAGGAGCGACATCCTAGCACTGATCCCAGAAGAGGTCTGTCTTTTTTACACTGATGTTCTTTAAAAAGAACAAATCCTGGAGCAATGCTGTCACAGGAAACAAGTCACCTTCAACAGCAATCAGCTGGTGAAGATTGGCAGGAGTGATAGGCAGCTGTCCTGAGCACCAGTGACCAGTTTCCAGCAGAGAACAGGGGGGAGGAATAACCCAAACTCTAAGATCTCAGCCTGTTTTCTGAAATAGGGATATGAAACACAAGGAGGAAATCAAGCCTGATTTCCCCGTGCTGCATTGTACAATCCAGGAGTTACGAAAGCAAGCCTTGCATGCTTTCGTGCAGAATACAATAGCAACAGGATTATTTGCATATGTCTGAAGTACAAAACTGGCATGTACTTTATCAGCAAAGGCAAAATATGTTAGAGTTCGATTTTGTTTCCAAAGAACTTTCCTTCCTTAAAGAAATGGCTCTTTCATCCTTTCATCAACAACTTTCCTCACAGCCCACTGGGAGTGCTGGTGGGTAATGAGAACAGCTCACTGCTGAAAGGTGGGAACTGCATTGCTGTGAGAGAATTCAAAGGCACTTTGTTTTAGGTAAACTAGAAATTAGTGACATTACAAACACAGCTGCTGATTTAGCTGCACTGTCAGGCGATGCAAGCTCAGACACTCTCCATCCTATGGCTCAGCAAGGGAAAACAAGCAACCATCCCAGATTTAGTGCACAGCAAAGGGAGATGAGGACAGAGAGGCTTCCCCAGATCACTCTACAAAACTCACAAGCCCTGTTGGGTCAGGACCCTGGGTGGAAGGGAAGATATGGCTGGGGAATTAGTTCCCTGCAAGGGAGAGAGACCATGAGCCTCTCTGGAAGAGAATAGCCGATCATCTGGTGTGCTCACCCGACGACTCCAGTGCTCATCACTAAGTCTCCTAGGCTGGAAACCCAGTTCTGAAGAAATTCTGAAAAAGCAGCACATTCTCAGATGTTCGGAATGGACAGTTAAGGATCTGTTATTTAATGGTAAACAATTGCATTCCTCTGTCATCTGATACTTTTTATATTTTGGGGAGGGGGGAGCTTTCTGAATTTTCAATAGTTCCTTTGTTAAAGCATCTGTTACTCACATAATTGAAAAGATGTTTGTTCAGTGGTATGCTTGAGAGTGCAGTTATTTAATCTTAATGATAAAGCCCCGAGGGCAGAAAATCTCAAGAAAAAACCTCTTGTTATTTATCAAAAAATAACCAAACCAAACCAACAACAACATCAAAAAAAAAACACCTTGAAAATAACAGGAAAAGAAAAAGAGGACTGCGACACCTCATCTATCTTCAGGCTTAAATTCATGCTTGATGGAAAACTATTGAGACAGTTTGAAACTTGAAAAATTTTCTGGGAGTTTGTGACTGGCTGAAGTGGGGGGGGGGGCAGGAAAGTGGGGTGAAGACAAAAATAAAACAAGTTGCTGTTACAAGAAGAAATTACTGCTTGGCAAGTTTTGGTTTTTGGGTTTTTTTTTTGGGTCAAACAAAGAGCTGTAGTTTACAGGATGACATAACACTTGATTAACTTTTGCCTGAGGATGTTTTCACACTTAGCAATGTAAACCAAAACCTCTGATAAATTACAACATAAATTAGAAGACTACCATAAGCATTTTCACGTACATACTCTAAAAGGCTCCTATTTTTTCTCCCCTCCTAAAAGACCAGCTGCTGTTTCCTACAAAACTCCACCAAAACGCTTACACTTTACCAAAATTATCCAAACACTTTAACAAAACCAAGCAGCATTTCTAAGAAATGCAGGACTCTCCTTGCATATTGAATTACTTCACAATATCCTTAGGGTAGAGAAACTTCACGGTTCTTAAAGGGAAACCATATAAGGGACTTATTTTGACCTGCCTTGTGTTTCTGATAATACATAATATTTATGTGTGCGATTCAGACCGAAAAATGTCAGAATGGGCTCCAGGTTGCACGCTGGATCTCACTGTTCTCAGTCTGCTGGAAGGGAACAGATGTGCAGCATGTACTGCAGGTGCCCAGGGGCCACAGACCCCAGGAGTCTGTCCCCAAAGCATGGCACAACCACCCTGCAGGGCTGCAAAGCCCCACAGCCCACTGAGGTCCCCTCTCAACCACCTGATCCCTGCAATGTCCTGGCAGCCACGGCTTTAGAGCAAACTGCCCATTTGGCTGCCTGGATTTGCAGAGAGGTGAGTCCTACCATGGTCCCCTGCCACCTGGGTCTGACCAGGACAGCTGGGCGGCTGAGGCTCTGGTGGCTCACGAGGGTCAGGCTGTGAGATACCCCATGGTCTAGCAAGGCACGGCACAGTCCAGCTCCCATGTGGCCCTGCAGCACCCAGAGAGGCGGCAGCCCTGAAGGATTGCCCACCTGCTGGCCACGGCACCTTCCAACACAACACATTTGTCCACCGCACAGCTGAGGGGCAACGCTGCACTCTGCTACACACCAGATGCCCCAGCCCTGCTCATCCGCGAGCAGCTGCTGGACAGGGCTTGCTTTGGAGGAAACCGAGATGAAAGGCAGCCAGGCTCTGAGGCGCAAAAGGCCCCAACATGCAATTGCCCGCGTTTTATTTGCAACTTTTTATACCTTGTGAAACAGCAAGTTGGTGGGTTTTGTGTTTTGTTGCTTTTTTTTCTGAGGGGGTGGAGGTGTAATATTTATGAAAAATCCCTAACAGCAACGTCACTGGCGCTGCAGAAACACAGCCTATCGTTTACACGGGGTAATTAAAGCTGCCGATCATGTGTTCTGTGTAAAAGCGAAAGAAACCTCAACCCCTGCATGTGAAACCCACATCTGCATTGGGGGGGAAGGCAGCGGGGAGCAGAGCGCTTCGCAGAAGAGCAGCCGTTTCTGAGGGCTTGCTGATAACAGGGAGATGGGGCTCCAACAAGGGCTCACGCTCCCCAGGAAGGCCCAGGCCAACAGAGCTGACACGGACAGCAAGGGAACCACCTGCGCAGAGCACAAACAGTAATGACCAAAACAACAACTCCTCGGCTCTGCACGGCCTGAACCACAGAGACAGCTACAGCCCCACGATGGGAAAACATTAATGCTTTTTATATTGGTAATCATCTGTAACATGAGCAATTAAGTACAGTACTAATGGACTATAGCCAAGAGCCTGGTACTAATATTAAAAACTGACAGAGATGGATAGATTTGGAAGGGAAACCAGGCTGACAAAGACATTTTATGAAGTGCTGGGGCCTACCTGAAACAACCCAATTGGAGGCAGGTTCAGACCAGCCATGCCTACAGTGACAATAACACATTCACTGGCATTACATGATATCTGCTATACTTTAAATAAAAACACCCATTACTTCTACTCAGCAACCTGCACTTTCATTATTACGCTCATTAATAAAACAGAAGTTGTCTAACTAGTGCACAAATAAGACTTACTGAAACACTTGCAACCTCACCTCGTTTTAAAATGAAAACATTTACAGGAAACGCAAACCGTACTGCTTGAAATGAATCAGTTGATAAGGCACCCAGCATCTCCCCATTGCAGAGGGAACAAGGCCCAGGCTGTCCCCAAGCTGCCTGCCACCCAGGGCCCAGCGGGGGCAGGCAGCAGACTCTCCTGCTGTGACGTGCACTGGAGAGCAGAGCCTGCCCTCAGCCACACCAGCACTCCTATACTTTGGCTTAGTTTTAGTGCTTGCTACCTTGGCACACTTTCTGATTCTTCTCTCTTTTCTATGAACCAGGCACAGGGTATGGAAACCCAGCCTGCAGCGGGGCGCTGGGAGGAGTGGCTGGGCAGCCACGTGGGGAGCCAGATGCATTACGCTCTTTAGCATCCTCATGCTGTCACTGGAAGGTCACTGCTAGCCATGCAGCTTTGGTAGGCTCAAGCCAGTACAAACAGCTGGTAGCTTCTCCATCAACTTGAAAACTAGTTACCACAGCACAGTGCCCTTGGCATCTAGTTGTGGAGACGAATGGCAGGGCTGAGGCAAACAGCAGCACCAGTGACACCAGGGAGCTGCCTGTTCTGCCTCCAGTAAGAAAGGAAAGGCCACTGGGATCCACAAGGGAAGAATCATGAGGTTTGTTCAACATTTACTTCCCAGCTTAATTCAATTTCCAGTTTAGCTTTACAGCTCACCTTCAAGTTAGAAAATGTATGTGCGTCCTGAATCATTAATGTGTATTCCTGCGTTGCAGTTCTAGCTTTAGATTAAATGTCATCTGAGCACTTTGGCTATAAATGAACATTACATTTACAGGTGCTGTAGTCTGAATTACCAGCTGAAACAAACCATGACAATTTCATTTACTTTTTTTCTAAATCTGAGGCTCAATACGGTTCTCTCGTGCTGGAAGAAGAGGGTCTAACACCAGAAATCTAGAGATTAGACCAGTCATTGAGGTTTTTTCCACATAAGATTCAGTTTTTCAGACCAGATTTGGTAAAGCAGATTTTATACCAGCTCAGAGCTGATCTAGAAATCCTACAAGACCTTTTCTTGAGCTGCCATCTTTTGACAGCCCGCCACACAGACCTGAACGATAGGTCCTGCTTCATGTCGTAATTATGTCCTGGCTGTGGAACATGAGCCCTTTGCTGCACTCTTTGATGCCTTAAGACTCATCCTGACCATCAGCTAAAGCTGTCTCCTCCCACAGACCGGCTCCTGGCAAGCAGAATTGTTTTTGGGTAGCTGGAAAGGCTGTTGTACCTTGAAGGTATGGTGAATCTGCTCATCTTGTCTAGTGAGCACAACGAGCTGTGGTACTTTGTAGCATATCCCTAAGTAAGTTCTGATTAAGTCACAGGAAGGAGTCTCTGTGCATCAATAAGAAGAAGAGCACAATTCCAGGGTTTTGCATGTAAAATAATGAACCGCCAGCATGAAAGTAGAAGAAAGAGAGGAGGGTTCATCGTCTCTTTGTGAATGGCTCATTTATTTTTCCATAGCTAGCAAGGAATTGCTCTCTCAGTGAATCCTGAATTTCAGCACCGAGCCCAGGAACACTTGTTCCCTGTGTGCCCTGAACTCACAGAGCCTGAACTCTCAACGTGCCCAGGTCTCTTCTGACAGAAAAAAACAGGGTTCTGCAAGGTACACCTGGCCAGGGAAAGGCCAGGCTGCCAGCTTCAACCCAATCCACTGGCCTGGGTTCAAAGAGTAACCCCTGAGCCTCTTGGAGCTGTAATGAGGGAAGAGCTGAGTTTGGATAACCTGACAAGTCAATTAGAGCAATCTATAACGTTTGTCAGCAGCGCAATAGCAGAGAAAATGCTATCTGACATGTACAGCAACTCACACAACTTGCCCTACTGTTTGGCTCCAAACTGTTATAGTGCATTGGATGGAACTTCTTGGTGTACCCAGGCCCTCATGCCAGAGCTGTCACCTGTGAAGGATGGCAACAAGCCTTTCTCTCCATGCTGCAGGCAGCATCTCCCTGAGAGTACCCAACACATAAAGCACAAAAAGAGGGTGAAAAAATGCCCAGCACGCACAGTTCTGTGCACAGCAAGACCAGCCTTTTCCTGAGCCCAGCACCATAACTTGTTTACACCCAGGAACAAGAGATTGGACTTTCCTTATTTGAGCCTGAAATTGCAGAGCTTGAATTAAAATTTTCTTGTCTACAGAAAAAAAAAAAAAAAAAAAAGGGAAAAAAAAAAAAAAAGGAAAAAAAAAAAGTTGTTTCTAAAAATCTAAGTAAACCAAAACAACATTCCAGCTCCAGTATTTTATTCAGTGCATGCTGGCTTCACAAGCCCTGGAAGTTATTATCTACATGGGAAGAATAAGAAATCAACAGTTCTGACCAGCAACAATGGCTGCAGAGAAAGAGTGTTTGGCAGCAGCTCGCAGGCAGGGAGGAGGGAAGGAATGCAGTGAAGAAGAGGAATGCAATGCTCTGCATGACCTACAACATTAACAGCACCCTGCATTGTGGGCCACCCCATTATTTTGATCGCAACCACAATTTGCTTAATTGGTATTCCTAAAAAACGACAGTAGACAAGTGTCTGCATCAATTAGCTGTCGTTTCTCATTTTTCCTTTAGTATGCTTCGCTCCATTTTTCAGCCTCTTCACCCAGAAATCTGTTGCAAAAATTAAGATATGTACCAAAGAAAAATAGATGCTTGTTTTATTTATTTAGCCACTGGAGACATTTATTCTGGTTTAAATTACAATGGATTATCTGACTAAACTGTTGGGGGAAAATTTACTACATCTTTAAGAAACCTCTCTCTCTCTCTCTTTCTTTCTCTCTTTCTCTAATTCCTTATAAAACGCTTTGAAGGTTCTCCAAATTAATTTTTTCATTATTAAACAAGCATTTCAGATTCGTTATCTTACCTTTCATAATGTCTGCGAGTACATGTAGCAGCACTTGTGCTTCCAGGGTTACCACCTAATTCATCATAAATATGTTTCCATTGTCGACGGGCTGTTATCTGTAAAAATGGCAATGGAAAATTTAATCTTGCATCTTTACAGATTCTACAGCGTTTGAGTTCACAACAACAAATGCATGTGTGACACTTCCAGAACAGCATGTACTACAAGAACAATAAAAGCCCCTACAGAATATACAGAGCACACAAAGCTCTGGGTGTTGGGTTGTTGTTTCTTTTTTGGTAAGTTAACACTACGCCTATTTTCTCTCGCTCTAAAATGGAGTGATCTGACTGATTCATTATCAAGTCACAAGCAATCCAGCCTCACAAAAGAGAATCTCAATCAATATAGGGTCATTAACCATCAGAAGTTATGCAGACAAATCCCACAGTGAATTATGAAAATGAAGCTAGACCCGTACTCAGCACAAATAATGATTACGTAGTTATTTTAACTGAATTAGAGAAAATAAATCTGCTGCAAAACCCAAATCCATCACAGAATTCTGCAAATCCACAAAAGCATAGTCTGTAACTCTATAGGTTACAAGCTGTTTATTTTTATCCATTTATGTCAGTAAAATATATAGATCAAATAGTAATGAAATCTTAACGTACTCCAATGTTAATATTTGAGCTATGTATTTTATTGGACTACTCAGATGAAAATAAACATCTTGTAACATATTGAGTTGCATACCATGGCTCTGTTTTTCGTTCAGAAATTAGGATTATACAGAATAACAGATGGAAGACCTGGCAAAAGAATTGTTTCTGAATACCACTTCATTATTTTATATATTCCGCTATATTTAAAACAGGAAGAAAAACAGGAATAGGACAAGCACAATAGATCACCCTCCTTTGCCTGCAGCTCATAAAGAAGGCCAGTGGAAAATTGTGGGGGCAATTTTGGGAGAATTTTGTCATTTTCTGTGGAATGCTGTGGACTTTAATATATTCAGCCCCGGAGGCTTCTTTGGAGTTACCCACAGAGCAGTCAATGGCATTTACTGAGGAGCTAAAGGCAGCAATCAGTAGAAAACAAATATTACAACTCGCAATCTGAGGCCTGTAATTTTAATCTAAAGAAGAGGAGATAGCTACCATCATTAAATACTACAGGGTAAGAGGTATTTCTTTCTAGCTCTACATAAAAGGAAAATCCTTCCTTTGCTGAAATCATTCTCTGAAGCCACAAGGCTGGCTGGAGACTTAACATTTGGTATTGTTACAGTTCCTCCAAGTTCACTGCTTGTGCAGTTCTCAGAAAGCATCTGCACCAGCTCCAACTCACTACCAGTACTTAGCAGTGCAGATAAATTCAGCACAAATGAATTACTGAAATAAAACCAAACACTCAGCTGAGGAAAAAGTTCATTTAAAATCTATTTAAGTCCTTACAACATTTCTTCCCCAAGCTACCCACACTTCAGTCTATTATTTTTGCTGAAGGGGTTGAGGAACTGGAATCATAATGAGCTGTAAAGAACATCAACCCCTGGGAATATCAAAGGATGCTCCTTCTGCAACCTGGAAGGTCAGAAACCATTGGATCAAGTCCCAAGCTGTAAAGGAAAGCTTGGATGGAAAGCCACCTCTGGTCCTGCCTTTCACACCTTTATTATGGGTCACTGGGACAGGCAGAAGGCATGGCCAAAAAACCCTTGCCTTTTGATAGCTCCCCAAAATCACAGGTCCCTCGTGGGCTGTTGCAAGCAGCCTCTTATCAAATGTAACATGGCAGCCTCACAGACTACGGGAACAAAGATGCTCAAAGCTACACGGTGAGCTGTGCTCTCCCCTCCTAGCAGGCCCAGCCCAGCTGGCTTGCAAATCTTTGGGCCAGGACTTCATCTTTGGCTAAGTACAGTGGTGCTGTGGCAGAATCTCTGAATGAAAACTAAGGATTAGTTAGCAAGAGGTCTACAGCAAGTCCCCTTTTTAAACATGCCCATGCTACTACGAAGCTTGGTGTCCATTTTCAAAAAGAACGTAGCAGCCTTAGAACCAAAGTCTCATTAACTATGAGCCAAATCCAAAGTTGACAGTCAAGCTGGAGCAATAGCAAACACAACCTCCCTTAAGGTGAAAGGGGAATCCCTCTGAAGTCGCCGGACTTATTGGTGTCCATCTCTTCTAGGCTGTTAAAAATAATAGCATTTACACAAACATTTGCCCAGCTTTATCCAATTCCGCCTCTGCAGAGGATCAGAACTCCTTAGCAATTAGCAAAGTTGTGCCCTCCCACGTTTAAATTTGACATTCCCTGAAATAACTGTTATTCTAACCAAGCCTGTAGATGAGTTTTCCCCTGCTCTGGAAAGTTTAGTTTTTATGCTTAATAAACTTCAAAGGACTAAAGTAAGTGATAAATTGCATCCTTAAAAAATCTGAACAAAATGCAGTGTTGTGAAAACCTCACAACTACCATGCAGGGCAGCACTGCTCAAGCTGGATGCTTGTGCTGCCTATGTTCAAATTAAGGACTACTTGCTTTTTCCATGGAAGTGTCTCCCACCAACCTTCAGTGATGATGAACTTCTTGAGGAGTCAGGAAAGGTGCTGCTTGGCAATGCTATGCTTATGGTTACTGTTTGTACCCAAAATGCCTGCCTTGGTTGCTTTTACACAGTGGCTTTCTACTCTGAATGGGTTCCTATGTGGTACTTGTTAGTGACACACCCGTGGCTGGTCAGAAACAGAAAGGCAGGCAACAGAAAAGTGCAAAAATATTAAATGTTTTAGTTGGCTGAGCAGGGCATTTCCTATAAACGCATTCACAAGTGTCATTTTTAGGGGCATGGAGCTTTAGTAATGTAAGACAACAAACATTCTGCAAAAGCTTTAACAGCTACTTCCTAAGCACTTTCATTTCACACTTCTAGTAAATTCACTTTCAGTTTCTTGACTTCAGTTGAACTGCAGCAGCAGACAACATATAGAGGACAAAATTATTCGCTGCTCTAGTTCTCCAGTTTGTTTTCCTCTGCTCCCACCAGTATATACATCTCTCTTGGTGTCTGCCATAATCCTAAGAACACAGGATGCTCCAGGCTCATCTACTAATCAAGGCAATTGCACAGGCCAGCCTAATTTCTGACAGTTTTCCACCCTATTGCTTGCTTCAGTGTTATAGCGGTCTTCTGGTTTGCAGACCCTTCCCACAGTTTGCTCCAAGCTACAGATCCACAGTCCCAGACCATGGCCACTGGGATCCAGGGGTTTTGAAAACCTGCATTGTTCCCTGTCAGCAGAATTTGGAGTCAAGTAAGAGACTGCTCAGTCCAGGGACCTGAGAGCAGATTTGGATCTTGTTCCTGTAAGCACAGTATTAGCACATTGTGACTGGTACTCAAAAGCAACCAAATTAATGCAAAGATCTTATCTATTAAAGTAGAGGACTGCATATACATATGCTTTTAATAGCATCTTCTGATTTGAGGAATGTATGATCTTCTCCATTGCCAATCCCAGCTTCTTGCTCCAAACTGAATGGGGGATTTGCTGGTCATGGTACATGATCTTCATAAGGCTCTTCAAAACAGAGCTCTGCTGATCAGCAGTTTTGCATTCCACTAAGATAACAGTTCCTTTGGGCCTGCCCAGACACAGAACTTTTGCATGTCAATCATTAATTTCTAAAAACTAAAGTAATTTCTTGTTGCTTCCAGAAGGCAGCAGCCAAATGGGATCTCGCTGACCTTCAGTGGAACTGAAGGGTTAAGACCCACCTGATTTTCTTTTTACACTTTATCTTTGTAAGATATCTGCAGGTTAAGCCCATTCAGCACAACAGTCTTACAAATATGCCAAGGCATTCCTCCCGTGTTGGCTCAGAAGGAAAGAAGCCACCTCAGGACTTGCCAAAGACAACTCTTGAAATAATTCCTGGAAGTTTCCCATCTCTGAACATCTGCATCTTTTACTCTCTTGACTTAGGGTGACTGACAAAATTCCACTCCATGGCTGTTAAATGCCTCTGCAGCTGAGCCCCTTGGAATGCGACTTTTCTTTCAAGGATCTGGGGACATTTTAAACCATTCATACTGTGAAGGCTTGCTGTACAGAGTGCTTTCCAATGCACTCTCTTACTTGGGCAGTAAAGATGCTCATTTCATCTACTTCACTGGAGAGAAACATGATCCCACCAATTCAAAAGAGAGTTTTGTCTGTAAAGGGGTTAGACCAATTTGTACGGGATCCTGATTTTATTAAGGCTGTACTATGTCCAATCAGAAGTACATGGGAGTGTGGTATTACACTGCTGCGGGGGACAACTAACTAGGAATTAGTAACCAAACAGATAATGGAGAAATAAGAAATGACTCACAAGTAGTCTAACTGGAGAACCATTAAATAAAAGCATATGACACACAATGATGACTTGACACAATTAAATATCCTGTATGTATAGCTAATAGTCTCTGCTACTGGATTCATTCCAGTACCTAAAACATGTCAGTTGAGGAAAGACAGATAGTTTAAGAAAGTCATTCTCTGCACTTCAATTTAATTCACTTTTAGATCCTTCAGCAGCAGGCCATGCACTGTTCTGTGAGTTTGAGCAGAAGCTGAAAAGCACAGTACATAGCCTCTGCTTGATTCTCAGTTTTACAATCTTATAAAGATGTACAAGGTGGACAAGGCAGGGGCTGAAACTGAAAATGGGTCCAATAGCATTGCTCTGCCAAACATGAGGATGTAAACTGCTTTAACTAGGGAAGTTCCTACACTCACTTCTAAAAAACCTGCCACCTAACCTCTCTAAGTTCCAGTATGGGATTTTTACCAGTCCATAATTCACTGCTAGCTCAGAAAGCAGATGTCACATGCTGAATATCTGCTTGTAAGTACTCTTTTATTTACAATACTTCCAAAAGAAAAAGCTGAATGCACAAACCAGAAATGTAACACTTGAAAAACATGGCAGGGTTTCGTCTGTACAGATAAATGTACTATTCAGGGTATGCTCCTGTTACCCTGCAACTGAAGAAAGCTTTTGCTCTGCACATAACTTCTCATAAAAAAATAGTGCAAATGAGACACAATCGCAACTGTTTGTGCAAGTGGTGGAATCTCTCTGTGACTGAATTACAGCACTCACTTGAAATTTTAAACAAGGGACTATGCAGGCCTGCCTAGGACTCTGGAACTAAGACTGAGGTCCACATTATCCCAGTCATCTGATGCCTTGTTGGAAAATGAAACCCAAATCATATACAACAGTCTCTCACTGATGCTCACCATAATGAAATAAATATATGCAAACAAATGCAGTTTGGCAAGCTCAATGGATACAAACCAGCTATAAATTTCTTAAAAAAAAATAAATGGTGTGCACAGGTCAAAGTATTTCAACAGCTAATGGTCTAACATTCAGGGCATACAAAGCAAAGGCACGTCCATACAGAGGGTGAGATGTTAACAGAAAAGGATGACATCAAACAGCCTCCATGTACAGCCTGACTCATATCAGCGTGGTCCTCCCAACTTTCCCATCTTTCCCATCTCTTGCAGAAAGAGCACAGAAGCCACTCACAGCTGTAGAAACAGCACATCACTTCAGCAGAGACACTCCCAAACCAAGGCTGGGCTCCCAGGGATGTCAGACAGATTGAGACCTTACTGCTGCTTTCATCTAAGGTGGCATATGCCTCTAATCAACTGGGAGCATCTATCACCAAGGAAAGGGCAGGAGCTCTGAGAGAAGGATGGACTGATGCTACCCTGTATGAGTCTCACGTGCGTGAACTTACCCCTCCCATCCTCTCACGTTTCTCCTCACATAGTCTCCTGCTGTTGGTAAACCTGGCTCTCTGGCATCTTGTTCAGAAACTCATCCTCTTGTTCCCGTTCCCTCAGGCAGAGGTTCGCTTTCTTCACCATCTCTAGAACTTCCTGCCCTCTCTCATTCTGGCACTAGAACTCAGCATTCTCTAGCAAGCCCCCACTTCGGTAGCCCTTCTGTCCTCAGTCTCACCAAGCAGACCTGAAACACTGCTGCCTTCCTGAGCGCTCCAAACACTTCATTTTCCTTTCAGCGTCCTCCCAGCCTTCTCTTGGGCTCTGGATCAAGACCAAGATTTTAGCCTTTGCTTTCATTGTGCTTTACAACTCACAGCAATTATTGTTGGCTCATAATTTCTGTTACGATGTATCTATGGTAGCTCTATTCATGCATATATACTCCTTAGCACACCTACGCACACTCCTGTACATAAATATGGTATGTGCTGGTTAATGAAAGATACAGAAATAACAGAAGCCAAATCAAGCACATATTTTTGTTGAGAATGTCAGGTTCCGTGTTCCACAAAATCCCAGCTACACCCATGCTAATAAACTCGGGTTGTTAATTTACAGAACAATATGCTTTATTGTAGGGAAGGAAAGCACTGAGTTCTGCATTCTGCTTCGAGTGACTTTCATTCTCCTGATAGTGCATTTCTTCTTGTCAGTTCTCTACAGCACAGATATGTCCCAGATTACTTCGTAAACAAAGCAAAAATAATTTCTTTCATCCAACTGCGGCAGGAACTGAACAACTTAATCTGATCATTGTGTGCAAAGAAAATATTTCCAATGACGACATCTTCCTATGTCAATTGGTTTTTATTACAGATGTCATCTCTATGTGCCATATTAATGCAGCTCTTTCTTCTCTTTTCAAGATTTTAATCTAAGTTTGTTGCTCTAATATTTTATTGGTTCAAAATACATGCTGTAAAATCCACGGCCTTCAAATTTTCCTGTAAGCTAAAAATAAACTGCTCTTGTCAGATATGGTTAGCTGATAAAAAGTGTCAGAGACTTTTCTGAATTACTTCGATAACTTCCTGTTTATGTGGTACTGACCCTTGTCTAATAAAGTTCTTTTACACTCGGAATAAGAGAAGATACTGCAGCATACAATTCCTTAATGGACAATGCTGATTACTTTTGAAAGCCTTTAATACATTTCCCATATTAGACATGAACAGATGTCAGGGATGTTGCCAAGTGAAATTTCTTTTATGCAATCTTGGCTTGTTGTACAATAATAGCCCTTTCTCAACATGGGAAAAAATTACAGACCCAACTAATTTCCTTGACAGGGAAGAGTTACATATGTTTTCCACTTGTAGCTTTTACGACAAGTTTACAATTTTGCCAAACCTGGAACTAATTGGGACTGCTTCCAAAAACGGTCCAATAAACCCGCAATGTGTACAGCCAGTCTAAAATGCAGCAAATGATTGTTTGCTTTTACAGCTTTTTTCTTTCTTTTTTCTATTTTTTTTTTTCCTAACAGGGAAAAGTCAGATTGCACAATTATTTCATTTAAGTTACTTAAACACTTACTGTTTCATATCCTCCCAGTTTTTGAGCAGCTTGAAACATAGTCCAAAGGTTAACTGTTAGAGGGACAATAAGTATTTAGATAAGCATTGCATTAACCAACATATTTCAAAGAAATGTAAATTAAACAGTTCTTTAAAAAGTAGAAAGAAAAAAAAAAAAGCTCACAGCCCCTGAAAAAGCTCCTGTGAAACATTATCCAAAGAGATATTTACATAATCTGAAAAGTAAATATTAGCCCATACTACATATATATATATATAATTACATATAAGAGAACAGACTTAGATTCCTTAACAGGACTGGAAAAATACACTGAGACAAAGGTAATGTGCTCATTTGACTTTGCTGATAAGAAGCGCAGTACAATGAGACTGTAGCATGTTTCCATAACTTTGATAATAAAAATTACTCATTGGGAAGAATGTAGCTTTTAATTATTTGTTTAATACTGATTTTATTAGCAAGCAAGCATGAGCCACATACTAGCTCACAGAGAAAGCCTATCGATTAAACAACAATATCCAGTATTTACTGCAGCTCAGATAATGGCCTCCATAATCAATAAGCAATAAGCTGTGTTCTAATGGGTCCCGTGTAAATGAACCCGGGGGGAGCGCAAATGAAAATTACCATAGTAATTATGGTACAGGTGGTCATGCCTTGCCCCTGGCTGTGGGGTGAAAGGAACAGAGGTAAGTCCTTCAAAAGGCATGTTGGGAGATGCTTGTTGCTTCCTGTGTAATTTCTTCCCTCTCATGTGCTCCTCATGCTGGCCTTATTTTATTTTGTTCTTTTTGTTTTATACTAATTGACAGCAGAAAAACTGATGTCACAGCTTCATGTAAAGTCAGTGCACTGCTCCTGAAAGAAGCAGTGGCTCCCAAAAGACACACTGCTTGCACTTCAGGCCAGACTCAGCAATAATGCTTCAGAACACAGCAGACAGGATCTCCTTCTCCACGGGGGGATGCTCTGATGCAGTGTACACACTGCTCATTGCCACTAACCTATTTATATTGGCAATGTTTGCACAAGTCTTGCTGGACAAATACAGAGCCCTGTCCTGCAAACACTTCTGCTCTTCTCAGTGTACTTACTCTTGGCATTTAAGTATTTACTGGATCAGGCCCCTAATTTATAATGAATGGCAGGCAACTTTCAGTGCATTTCAGCTAAATATTAGGAGGGGGTCTTACCTTGTATGGGAATTTTAGAAATAATACTTGAGCTTGTCTTTCAAGCCCACCCTGTCCCCATGTATGAGGGAGCACATAATAAAATGGGGGGAGAGGGGGGAGAATCCTCTCTTCAACACAAAACGTTCTGAAAGCCTCATTGAACCTTGTATTGCTTCAAAGCTATCAAGAGCTTTGCTTGGGCCTTGATTTAATCTGAATCAATGCATAATGCAACGAAGCTGTTCATAGTACATTAATTTTACTTCCATTTCAAGCAGCCAGTTTTCAGACAAACACTGTAATCATTCGGAGTTATATAAGTTTATAATGGCTGCTGGAGGCCTGTTGCAATCAGTGCCAATTGCTATTAGGTATGTAAATTGTTATGTAAAACACACAGGTTTGACATTCTTCATCAAAATAACACATGGGTTTAATCTGCGAGATAAATTAGAGTAAATAATATTTCAATCCATAGAGTCCTCTCTTTAAGGGGAAAAAAAAAGTATCAATCAGCCTATAGATAAAGAGAAAAAAATACCCCTTCTACAGTCTTTGTTGGAAACTCTACATTGCACTGCAATATTTATGTAGAATTTAGTTACAACTGTATCTTCTCCACCTACAATTGCTTTACAGATTGTGGCACTACAAACTGTACATGCCAAAGCAATTTTAAACACTGCATTCTGTATTAAACAGATACAGTCTGGTTTTATATTCTCCAAAGTCAGTAATTTATTAACTATAAACACATTTCTGGGCTGAAAAATCTGATCCCTTTTGTGCCTTTCCCGACCACCTTTAAATGTCTTCCTTTAATATTTGTCCTTTCATAAAGAACATCTGGGCACAATAAACATACGTCATGTTATTAACTCAGAAGAAAGGCATTACAGACGCTGCAGATTTACAAAACAGAAAACTAGAGAGTTTTCAACATGCCTATTTCTAGTCATAATCAGCGGATTTAAACCTATAAATATCCGGCAGCAACTACCCCAAGAAGGAAGAGATGCAAATCTAAGCATACGACAGTAGAATTGCCCGAACTGGAAAATGCGTAGATATAAACATGGTCCCCCCCCCATCCATAAGGCTTTAAAACAGGCTCTGTGTGCAAATACTTTCTCCAGAGAAGCCAAATCGTTCTAAAATGTCAACAAGAAAATGAGAAAAAGGATACTTACTCTGCTTAAAACCTAAATAGGGTATTCGCTCAATTGGTGTTTTCCTTTCTTTCATATATTTATAAAGTGCCACAAGGAAAGCCTGCTCATCAGCTCTGCATTCTTCACCTACGGCAATCTTTGATTTATCCTCACTTGAGCCTTTTTTACAGTTGCTGTTGTTACTCTTGGGTTTGGGCAAAGCTGACTTAGACTCACATTTTACCTGGGAAAAAAAAAAACAGATGTCACATCAGATGTGGGTAACCTTTAATTTTCACTTAAGGAACAAATACTCTCTCCTAGCAGAATAGATTGCTGAAAAAAAGAAGAGGCCAAACCATGCAACTGTGTTTGAGGGGAAACAAAGGAAGCTATTTTTAGAGCTAAATGTCTTGTTCTGAATCTTAGTCACAACATTTTTAAATAGCCACATCTTTAAATCATTATAACCCATTGGTAATGCTCTCCAGATCTGCATTTTTATGACTATACATTGCTATGTCACAGACAGCTCCCATCTCTCACATACACTTGCCATTAGCAAGTCTAATAATAACCTTTGTTCCAGGACTGACACTGAGCATTGTCAACTCCCGCAGACAACCTCTGGAGTTGAGGGTGTTCGGCCCCTTCCAGGAACGCTCAGCAGCCAGCTCGGAAGAGACTCATTTTTCTCTCCTTTGGCCCACCAAAATAGACGCAGACCTTGGCAGGCCTTACCCAAGCAGAACCCTCAGCTCACATGAGCAGAGGTTCTGCTGTAGCACAGACTTAAGTCGAAAGGGCTTGAGCATCTGCTTGAAGTTAAGCACAGCCCCAGGAATTGAGCAGAAGGAAGAGACTGGTAACAGGAGCCTGTCCCACAAGGCACTCACAGCCCCAGTGCATGCGAGTCCTACAGCCCCCACTGGCCTTCCTAGCAGATGTGCCAGTCAGGAAGACAACAAATTGCAAGCACTTTAACCTCTCATCAGTATTCAAACCTTGGAACTGGCTTAATCTCACAGTTTATCTTGGAGATAATCCTCACATGGAATCAATCAAATCACAATTTGAGCACTCCCATAATTTATGTGAAGCAAAACCAAAAGAGTGGAACCTTGCAAACTGATCTTTCAAATCCCTCCGTGTCCAAGGTGGGACCAATGCACGCCCAGTGAGAAGCTGCCTACTGCCAGGCAATGGAAATGCCAGCAGGCTTTCAGATTTGCACTGCCCTGTCACTGTTTGCAAGCGCTATGAAGAGCCTTCAGCAGCTCCACACCTCAACCAAGACATGTCCTTTGTGCTCCAAGCGAGCACCAAGAACCAGCACTAGGTATCTTGGGAGGAGAGCAGAGGGAGCAGCACATCTTCCTGAAGAGCAAGAGGGAAATTATGGTCAAGCGAAATACTGACCCTCCTTCTTCCCACTTCCAACCAGGCGCTTTGTGGGCTCTTCTTGACATTTTGGAGGTAAGTGCTGTGACCAAACAGCAAACATACGATCAGAACAACCATGATATGGTTATTCAGTCTGAATATAGATGCCTTGTATTCAGGCTCCAGGAAAGCAAAAATCTTTCCTTCTGCGTTGCTCCAAGATGTTAACTCCACAAAAAGCACTAGTTCAGGGTCAGCTGTCTCCGCAGTTTTCTACAGACACTGGGCAAGGCAATGCTAGAGGGGAGAAGTGGTGGCACTATTCCAAGACACTTGATGCCACTGAAAACTCTCCCTGTAGGACACTGCACGGTACAGAATTGCTGTGCCCAGGAAACACACCAGATATGGGAAAGTGAACTTCCTGCTGGGCTTTTCTTCATCCCTTACTCCTGAAGTATGTATTGCTCAGTACCCTCTGGTTGCACATTAAAAAGAGATATTGTCTTCCTGTGGCACAAGACACCATGCTTTGCCTTTTAGTAATAGATACACTCACTGATTGAACTTTGGTAAAGATCATGGATTTCATCCAAAACTCAATGAAGTTAAGGGGAATTCTTTTTCCCACTAACCGAACTTCAGATTTCATCACTTCACTTTTCAGTTCAGAGCTGTAATCCCTTGACTTTTTCACTTTGGCTCCTTGCAAAACTGTTTAATAGCTTCCCATAATAAAGTTTAGATTATATTGTCAGAATGTTCAGCGCTATACAAAGACTGGGTTAGCACTTCCAGTGCAAACCCATTATTTCATTAAATATAGGATTTTTAATTTGAACTGCAACTATGTGCAAGCTAACACTTGGAATACATTCACTGGGCCTGAGAACAGTTTCTCAAGTTTTGAAGCTCTCTTGCTTGGTAAAGTCAGTCAGTCAGTTTGTCTGCCAGTCAATCTCAACTTTTATAGTCTGTTTTAATTTTTGAAACCAGGCAATTCAGCTACGCTTGCAAAGACAGCCAGGGCACAAATGCTAAATCAAATGAAAGCTCACTTCTCTGAAAGCAAACTAATGGTAAGGGATGTGACTGCCAAAGAGACAAAAGGAAACAAAGAAAGTATCATATAAAAAAAGCCACTGGGAGTGAGAAACTCCATGCTACACATGTCCTTCCTTCCAGCACACAGAGAAGAGAGGTCAAAGGGTCTGTGTACCTCAAAGGTGCCAAAATGCAAGGAAAGGCCTCCAAGCAGTGCCAGGCTCAGAGGAGCTTTGATGAGACCGAAATGCTTCACCTGCACAAGTTGGAGGCAAAGCCTTGTTTCTGGCACTTCCCCCAGGTGACAGGAGACATGAATGAGTGCTGTGACCTCCGATTAATCAGAAACAAAAGGGCCAAGCATCGTTCTGGATAGCATCGGTGTAAATCCAGTATAATGCACTACAGCCACAGCTCTGCTAGATTTGCACCAGGAACCAGAAATCAATTCCCTCTCTTGAAATGCAATTCTGAATCTTTCTAGAAGGCAAAGCTGCGGTACAAAACGCGGCATTTTGCTTGGCCTTGCTCTCTTGTCTGGTCCAGTCAGAAAGCAGAATGAACTTGTTGTAAAGAGGGAGCTCCACTTCCAGAGGAGGGAAAGCTCTTTTGCTGCAGCTTCAGTGTGCACAACACCCCCAGAACGACGCCAAGGGCTAAGGCCCTGTAAGACAGTCCAGAGCTGCAGCACAGAGGCCGGGGCATGCTGCGGTGGGCTCTGGAAACATCTGGCCACATCTGCCTGCATGCTCAGGCAGAGGTGTACGAGCCAGGATCAGGCAGCCAGTGAGCATCATGGGTGCAGCAGGAGTTTGTTTTCTCCTGCCAGAGGTCACACACACAGCAGACCACTACAGAGCAGTATTTCAGAGCTTCAATCAGATAAAACCTGAGGCTCTCAGAATAAATCTTCAGGTCTGAGAGCATGCCAGGCCACCTGTGGCCACAGGAAAAGCAAATCCTGGCAACTTTTAAACTAATTTCCCAGATCTTGCCATATAAATGAAGTGAGAGATTTACTTTAGCATTTGCACTAGGAGATGTAATGAGTAGATTCATTTGGGGACAATTTCCATGTGTAACAAGTTAATCCTTTCAGCTATTTGAAACGGCCGTGTTGGCCAGTTTTAAAAGGCCTTCCAGTGCTCTTTTACACACTTTGGAAAGGCTCATTGGGAGCACCATGTAAGAAACGTTTGCAGGTACAGCGAGGGTCATGCGAGGGCCTGTGGGTCACACAAGCTGGTCCAGCAGTGCTGACATGGGCACTATGACAGCCTCCAGGTGCTCTCCAGCAGAGCCAGGCCTGCCTCACCAGACGTCCCAGCAGGAAGGAGCTCCCCAGGATCCCCCCTCCCCAGCAGGCACAGGGATGATGCAGCACCCAGACACCAGATCACAAGCAAGAGGTGGCAGGTCTGTCCCCCTATGGCTCTACTTCCACCAAGCCACCTATACTCAGTGCTCCTACCCAAACATTCTTCTGTGACAAGTTAACAGCAAAAGCCTACGAAACAATCTGTCTGCTCATGTCTCAAGGTAAACATGCCTCATGAAATCGAAATTGTATGAATGTATAAAGCTTTCTAGTCAGTAGCAGCTGAGAACACAGAATGCAGCAAGTCATTACAAACGTGTGGTCTGTGTCGGTCTCAACACCATCTCTGCTCCTTCCCTGCCCAAACCCTACAGTCCTTGTGTCTCCACTGGAGCTGTCTGCCCACTGTGCTGAAAGCCTGCAGTCAGATGCCGGGTGCCATCAACTGAGGATGAAAGCTGGACAACTTCTGTTCAAAGGGGATTTTAGCTGGAACAAGGCCAGGACCATCACCAAAACTTGCTGGCACCTAGCACAGGTGGATTCGTCCCGCTTAGTCTAGCAGTTTTCAGCTCTGCTTTTTATGGACCCGCTGTTGACATTCATCAGACGTGGAGCAAGGCTAGAGAAGAAAATCGGATAGCGAAGCTAACATGGAGCCTAAGCTGATGACTTCACAGCTCAGTGTTCCCACAGGGAGAGGACAGCAGGTGGACCTCCATCCCTTGCCCATACGCTTCCACTGTCCCAGGAACTCATCGACAGGGTCTCTAAAAGTGTAGCTCATCTGCTTTGGAGGGGTTTTGATTCACTGCTCCCCTCTTACTAAAATATTTCCACAACCCTGAAACACAGATTGATGTGAAGAGCCGGAGTGAAGTCAGTGTGACTACATGCAAGGACATTATATCATGAGCGCGTCTATTATTTATAATGAAATTAAGCTGGCCAAGATAATTAATGCTATTAATATCTGCACAATGATGAGCGCAGTATGACTAGATAAATAGGCAGAATTACTTCTTATCTGAAATATCCTCTCATTTGACTGGTAGGGTGAACCCAAATATAAACAGAAAGGGTAAATAATTTGGTATGAAGTGTTGCTGTTGTTTTTGAATACCTAATACCTATACCTCAGGTGCCAAAGAGCAGGGTGCTTTGACAACACAGCACATGCTGCATTTTGCTAGTAATATTTTAACATGAGAAATAGCTGGGGGGTGGGGGGGTGGAAATCAAGGCAAATTGAGACATTTTCACGCTGCAGACTTTGCACATTCTTCCACAGAGCAAAAACATTCAGACAAACTCCATAGCATCTGGCAGGACCCTGCAACTCAGCACACCAGGCTCCATCACCTTTTACCACGCCTGTCTAACACGATAGTACAGCCTCCAACTGAGCACAATAGGGCACAAAGAGAAGAGAAACAGTGACTTAAGGGCAGAGCTTCATCATGAACTTCAGCCTCTTTTATCGTCATCAACAGAAGGCACAATTTTAACCGAACTCCTAGGGAGGAGGAGGAGGTGGAATTTAATTTGCCTTCCTATGAGAAACCCAGAGCAGAACACTTCCACTTGACCTCTTTAACCTCCTAATCTCCCAGGACATTCACTGCCTGTAACAATACGATAGTAAATGGATCTATAGATTCACTGTATTTCCTAAAGAGATGGTCACAACAATGGGAGCATTTTCCAGATACACATCCATCTAATTTAGTGAAACAATGGACTCACAAGGAGTTGGTCGAAACATTCAGGCTATGCAAATACGGTTAGCAGGGGCTCAAAAGTATCACAGTGACAAAGTTCTGACAGAGATACAAATCAAGAAGTATTGCTCTAAGTAATTTTCCATCTCTGCATCTTACGGTTTCAAATTAAATCATCTTGAAAGGAGCCATTTGTGCTGCTTTTATTTTAAGAGAAAATCAAATTCCTATTTAAAACCACACGTACAACAGAGAAAATAGGACCCAAATTACACTATAAAAACTCCATTTTTAACTAATTTTACGTTAAAGACACAAACCCACAAGTAACTAAGAGATATGCCTATAAACACAAAGCAAGGATCCAATTTTTACTTTCAGCATGGGCTAGGCACTGCAGCAAATAAAGAATACTCTTTAAAACAGACCCAGGAATGAATATGCAGCTCAACATGAAGTAGTACAAAATCTGTCCTTTTTTTTTCCTTTTTTTTTAGCATTTGTACTGAATTTCTTCACCCCACAACCCCCCCCGGCCCCTTTTTTAAAGTCAAGATCTTAGCATCAGGGTAATCTCATTTGTGCGTGCTTCTTAGAAACCATTATTTAAGCAGCTCTTGTTTCATACTCTGTTTATCTTCGAATTTATATTTAGAAGTGCATTGTAACAGGGTGAGCTGCTCCCTGGTTTATTTTTAATTTGAAGATACTGTCACAAACTATGTTTGTGTGTCACAGAATGTGAAAACTAACAGCGGGTGCCAAGAAAGCTTAAACACTACCAGTTACCAACAAGCTGATAGCATTAGGTTGTTAGGCGATTATAGGTACCGGTAACTTCCAACACAGCCGAGATTTAAAGTAAAGAATAAAACTGTTGAAAAAAATCACATTTATCTCCCCAAGAAAATGAATTACATTCTAATTTGGAAACAACACGCTGGGAAACAAAGGCAGGGCCGTACCTAAAAAAGGAGAATGTACTGAAAGGAATATTATTAAGTGATTTACCTTGGCAACAGCTTTGCTTTCAGAATTATTGTTGGAATCCTTAATGCCATTTAATGAATCTCTTCTCTGTGGGCAAGGCTTCTTTTTGCGTGGTCTGCCTTTAAGATTTGGCGCTGAAAATTAATGGAGAACAATTTGAGTACACTGTCTTATACTGGATTCTTAACAGCTGAAAGCATCATAAATAATTCCACCACAATCAGTCACAGAAATGTACACATCTGTCTACAGTAAATGCTTATTATGAGATTCCCGTCCTCCACGGGTTACATCTTGACACACTATACATTTCTATATCATATTCCCCAAGGCTAATCTATTCTACTTTCACATAACTAATTAATACAAAGTCAAACACTGGTCTCTGAAGGACTCGGAGAGAAAGCACAAATATTTCTCCACGGTACAAAAAAGAACAAAGTAGAATATTAATAGGTAACTTTGCATTAATGAGCTGCTGCATTTATTATTGTTAATCTTCAAGTAAAAGTACTGACTACTACTTCCAACTTTGGGAAACATCTGTTTTTAGAAATGTTCTGCAATATTAAAATTCCTTACAGCTCCCAGAAATGTTTATATACTCTGTCATTCTTGTCAAAGTTCCTCTAAAAAAGTTTAAAAAGAAATAAAATTACCCCCGAGTCCTGAAACGGATCAAAAAACATAACTAGCTCTACAAGTTGACAAGTACTGAAATAAGTGATTGATTGTTTCATAAGGGTTACATACCACACGTATAAATTAACATGAATCACTTTCAGTTTTGTCCAATTCTTAAGATAAAACGGCTCTGAAATAACACAGTGACTAAATCCTGGCCACGCTGTGGGAAATGGATCTTCGTAAAAAATACCAGACTCATCTTTCAATAACGATATTATGATATAAATTATGATCACATCTAGAAATAGGAGATGAAGCAGATGTTTGCTCATTATTACGTGTCCTGCCTGCTTTCGGATTTAGAAATCAGCCTCCGACTACTCTGGCAACACTGAAAATGATAAACAATCATTAACTAATGACTGTACTGAAGAAGATAATTTCCCTTAAACCTTTAATTTCTAGGTAACCATTGTTTTCATTACTTAAAGGGATGATTAGAACAATGTCAGAAATCTAAACACCACAAACCTCTTGAGTGCCTTCTAATTGTTTCTAATCTTACATTTGTCACACAGTAAGTCAGTGGTTTCAGGACATTTTACATTTTAATTAGTTTGCAAACACAATAAAGGGTGCTAATTTGATTTTATAGTTCAAATAACAGTGTCCTATTTGGTCTGCTGGAGAAAAACAGAAGCCACGGGTTTAAGACCAGAAGTCCCACGGACACGTCCTCCTCCTTCCCCAGCACCAGCACAGTGAGTGCAGGTACGCGGACTTGTGCAAGTCCCCATTTGTGTATGTACAAAAACGCCTTTATCGTCCTTCAGAAACATCTCCGTCTATCTGCAGCCAAGCACATTCTGCTTACTGAAAAGTACCGCAGAAAGCAATTTGGAAAATGTCATCTGAGGCTAGCAAGCAGAATCAAACAAAGAGATAAAGCACTGATTACCCTTTGCGGTCGACAAACACCTGCCCCATTTCTATCTGTCCCCATGAGCACCACCACGCTGGGCTGCATCCTGCCCTAGCCGTGCCATCGCTGTGCCCTGAGTCACACCAGGGCCTGGGGGCTCAGGGTGCAGGCTGCCACGTGCTGCCCACACCCAGGCCACGCCAATGGTACCAGTGCTCGCTGCTCTTCCTCCATGTGCTACATGGATGGGCCCCGACACCACCCAGCCTCAGCACTGAAGCACAGAGGTGCTATAGCATGGGCCAAATGCACGTGGACAAAGATTACCTTTTCTTTCTTCCCTTTTTTTTCTTTTTTTTAACTAAAGAAACCAGTTCAAGGCTCAATGTTTTCCCAACACACCTGTGCTGAGTTTTGGCACTGTGCTATACCACACTAGAAGGCACTCCTCATGCTTTGCTGAAAGCTCTAGAAGCAGAAAGGCATTTGTTACCAAATTCCAGGTACACCGAGTGTGGATACAAACACTGTTTGCAATGAAGCCTCCTCTGGCCCCTCAGCACCGTGCTGCTGTGCTCTGCACCCACAGCACCATGCCTCACATCAGCAGGCCGCACCAGGGGCACCAGCACCAGAAACTGCCATGGGAGCCAGTGCCAGAAGGGAAAGCCCTTGCCACTGCCCCATCAAAGGAAACATTTGCAATAGCTCCACTCACACTTGAAACAAATCCATTAACATTTGCTCCCTAAATCATTCTAAATAGATGCATTATTCGAAGATTATTTATATTTCAGTCTGATGCATTTTGTTCTCTTGAGCAAGGAAATCTGACAAGGATTGAACGAATAACTCTCAACAAGGCACACACTTGTTTTAATTTTTTCCTGTTTTTGTTTCATTTATGACATATTCATGAGCACGCTGCAGATTTCCTCAATTTCTTATTCCTAATGCTCTTAAAGCACCCTTATGAACACGCTGTGGCTTAGTCCCAACCAGCATTCCTGATAGCACCGCAGGTTCAACACGGACCGGACAGCAAAGTGAACATGTACTGGCTTCTCCTCCTTTCTTGTTGGAGAGGGACTTCTGGCAGGAATACCTGAGAACATCTGTAACAACTCAACTTCTTTACATGTTTGTGCATATGGCTTTCAAATTCACTTTCTGAAAGCACTTATGCCAGTGAGAACTGATAACTTGTACGTTCCCAGAAGGTGAGAACTAAAGCAATGAGAACTAATGTAAAAAAATGAATAAATAAGTACAGAAAAATGTTTGCATTTCTTTGTCACTCCTTCAGTGTAAATGCCTGGAACAGGCCTACAAGGGAGACAATGCGCTCCCAGTTCCAACGCTGTACTTTTCTTCCTGCACATCTGACAACATGTTCCCTTTTGCCAATTTGTGATTTTCTTTGCTTTTCTTTCTTTGTGCTTCCTGATGCATCTCGCAAAGGAAAAAACTCCAGAGATGATCTGAGCTCATCCCGCACTTGCCAGCCATCCCAAAAGGCAGGCTCACGTGGAAAATGGCAGCAAGCATCAAGTTATCTTCCTCGCAAAATCTGTAGGCGAGAGAGCAATCCAGAGCACAGGACGGAAAGCCACTTCACTGCCAGCCCTGGCAAATACCCCAGGTATGACCAGACAAAACACAGCCAAACCAACAGAGCAGGAGAGAATGCCCATAGTGCTGCAGAGCCCCCGGAGAAGCTCACTGACCATGTTGCACACCTCTGATGCCCGCTCTGTGTCAGTAGGTTGCTCTCCTTCCCTGAGCAGCACACCAGGCTGGTGGCACTCCACAAGCCTGCAGCTCAGGGCCCACCGCACTGTTGTCCCCACAACACAAATACAAGGTTCAACAAAGAACCAGCCGTGTGGTCATTAACCAGCATGCTCGTGCACTGGGCTTTGTTTTTCAGCTATTATTTGGTAAAAGACTTGTGCGCTCATTAAGTGAAAGTGCGTGAAATGGGTATGCCGTGAATATCATCAGTTACATGAGCCATGATGACAACCATATCTTAACCACTCTTCCTGTTCTACAACACATCTTACTGCCAACTCAGGGAAAAGAAAATTGTTTATAGGAACCTGCCAGGGACAGGAATGTTGTTTCTTCTTCTGTGTCTGAAAGGGTCCTGGGTGCTGTCTGGGAACTGGTACTGACCACAAGCCACACAAACTGCTGCTTGCTGTATGACAGGAAGGGATGTGGGAAAGCCATGAAATGTTAACTGAGCAGGACATGGTAGTTGGGCAGGAAAAAAGAGAAGAGGGAACAGCTTATGGCAATGCAGGAAACAGGAGCATTACCAAGCCTCCCCGACTAGCACAACTCCCAGCTCTGGGTCAAACATGGGATGCCAAGCTCTAGAAAGGCAGAGAATGAGATCTGTGGCAGCTGCCAAGCTCAGCTGGGACTGAACAGCACCTAAGGTGGAAGAGCATAAACCATCATAAAAAGCCAGTAAATACATTAGTTTTTCTTTCCACTTGCATCCTCAGGTAGATGCAGGTGAAGACACCATCTTTCCTGTTATCAAGTCAGCCATACTTGAGCCATGTCCACGCTGAGCACGTGAAATACCATGCATGCATGGACATCCTGGGATGCGCAAGTAAGTCAAGTGACAGTGACCGTGGTCTTGGGGTAACCCAGCAGGTTAGTTCCAATAGAGCTATCCTTTTCAGGCATCTGATTTTCCACTGGAAGTCAAATGAGTTCAGTCTTCTCCATAAGACTCTTCTCTAGATACACAAATTTTGACTGATGTTAAAGATGTGTTGTTATAGGGAGGGTGTTAAAAAAACAGTGGCCTCCACATAGCTGAGGTCAAGCTATGTTGGCACTCTGTCAAAAGTGGTGGTGTAGCCAAGAGGCTTTAATGAGCTTGGAATGCATTACCTCATTTGTCATACCTGGATCACTTACTCATGCTGAGTCCAAAATAACCTTGGACCTTGCTGGCTGCTCAGCAAACCATGTAAGTAAACAGCCCTGTACTCATGCCTAAAGCATGTACCTTTTTCTTGCTCACTACACATTACTTACTCCAGAGAACATCTATGCAGTCGTAACAGCTAGGATCAAAGTTCTCACCTTTTCCAGGTCTCTCTGACTTGAATGACTATTCCCAGACATGACTTTTGATTCTTGTTTGCTGATACTCCCATTTCTCAGAAACACTTCGAAAGTGAGAGAAAAAAGGGAGTGGAAAGGGTCACTGTATTTTGCTGAGGAGTTTACCAGGATAGCTGCTCAGCATTGCTAACGGCCTTAAGGGCTTACACTGCCAACCAGATTCTGGCAGCCACTGTTTTTGTGACCACATTCCTCTCCTGTGGAAAGACAAAGGGAAGGAGCACAACTATTTTTCACAGTTTCAAGAGTATGACAGAGTGAAAGAAAATGAGCTTGCAAAACTGTTCACAGTCATCAGCAAAGTGCCAGGGAAAGATGTGGGTACGCATATACGGTGGGCTGTACAATCAGATCAGCCCTATGCATGTCGGATGCAGGTGCTGTGGAGAGCCAATCACAGAGCAAAGATTATGGTAGAGAACTGGAGGGTGCAAGAAGTTAATGAACAGGGATGCATTGCGATACTGGATACAGAAGAGAAGCGTGCTCACCAGTGACTACCTGCAGTGCACATTCTAATCAATAGCCTCACTTCCTCTCCTTGTACGAGGTGCAGGACACCCAGCAGACAGTGTCCTTGCAGAATCCCTTTGCACTGTGCCAGTCCTTCAAATATCTTGCAGCTCTCACTCTCTTCTCTCTCTCCCCTTTCAGCTGCAAAACCATCAGTAGATACAGAACAGACTAGGAGACTTTCCCACTCAGGCAGGTGGAAACAGCAGTGTCAGATCACAGAACTAGTCGTGATTTGAGTGCCGAACAGAAGGAGGAGGTGCCATGCAGAGAAGCCTGGCCATCAAAGTCAAGGTCAGAAGAAGGGCCACAAAACTCCAGACCATCCATGAACCAACCATGTGTGCTGGCAGGTGGCAAAAAGCTGGTTGATGAGGACTTCCCCAGAGCAGCCTGGCAAAAATTAGCTTTTCCCTGAAAAACATACTTGCACGTTGCACCTTTTAAAATGAACAGAAAGTTAACAGTTTTAATGGCTTTAACACTTACCCCTCTAGGGGCTTCTGGCATTCTGCAATATCTAAAAGTTCAAAAATACGGACTGCTAGATTTAAGCACAACCTCCAAAACTGCTCAAAGGCTACTTAATCTCCCATACTGCTCTGGAGTCTCAGCCGATTCCTGGATTTCTTCATCTCCTCTGCCACTGTTTTCTTCACCTCCAGCCCTTTTCTGCATCTTGATTTCAGGACCTCATGTTTCATTCCTTTCCCTTTCACCCCTCAAAGTTTAGGGAAAAGCTCCTGCTTCCTGGAAACTGAGTCCAAGTCAGAGGGCCTGAAGCATGAATAGCCCAGGTACGGGGAACAGCTGGTGGGAGACACAAGCTGCAAACAACCTGGTGATGCATCAAAGAGTCAAAAATTACAGTGGCTGGAAAATAAAGTGAAGGATCAGACAGGCTAGACCTTTGTTTAGAAAACAACACTATCAATTGAATATGGAGAAACTCCCTCCAAAGCACATCCATGGCAGCAAGAGAAGAGCACCTACCAACAGCTAACATCCTTGTCCTATAAAGGCCCCGCAAACACACACCTCTTGCCTACTCAAGCTGTTCATACAGCAATTTGAATATAAACCCAATTTTTCTAAGCCTTTTCTAAACACAAACACTTATTTATTCCTTTCTACAATTGATACGCTTTGTAGATTTATCACCAAACATGTCAGACTTGACCTGGAAACACAGCAAACAACCGTAAGAGAAGCATGGAGTATCCATGCTGCTTTCTAATCCACGTGCCGAAAGGGAGGGCTTGTGGAGCCATTCCTGGAAGTTTTGTTTTGGAAATGAGATAGCCCATGCTCCATGTGGGGAAAATCAATTTGCTACCTCTCTAAAGAAAACATTCCTCATTTGGAAATAACTGAAACAGACACTTCCTTGTGTGGATTAATGTGGAGACAATATGACGTGCTGCAGACTGTTGTTTTGACCCCCCTCCTGACCAGACAATCTCTCAAAAAAAAGCAACAAGGTGGTATTTTTCAGGGATTAGAGGGCAGAGCGGTGTTGTTTGGAATAGAGCAGTTAGAGGCATTGCAAATATCAGGTTGGTTAATTGTGTCCAAACCGAAATATGTTTAGTTTCCATGGAAGGCAGTGACAGGATTCAGGATGAGGCTTGGTCTTGTTTTCTTTATTGCAGCATGGCTGGAAGTTAATTAAGACTTCTGCTGTAAGGGCTTTGTTTTGTCCCGCTGATTAATTTGGGTTTAAAAAAAAACAGAAAAGGGTGCATTTCTTTGCCAAAATTTATGCATATATTAGCTGCTACGGAGTAGAGGAAATTGAAGAGGGGAGATGAAGATTTTAGAGAAAAATCTATGCCTGACAAATGTGTGAGCTGCAAGTTGTCCTCAGAGCAAATCAAAATAACAATAATTGAAATAAAATCCAGGGCAGGCCTATTACTGGCTACAGATGACAGAATTGTTATTAATGATTCAAAAAGAGGCAGAGGTGTTTGGTAAATATTTGTTCCATATTTGCAGAGAAGCCAGATGATATGCTTGCAGAAGAATATAATTAAAGCGAGTCAATTGACTCGGTTTTACATAAACCAGATCTTAAAACAACAAAAAAGAAAACAAACAAAGCACCTTATTTTATACTTTCAAACTGCAAACTTGATTAGAGAAACTAGCAGCATGCAGGGAACTCACCTGCACTTTGGCAGGGCTGTTGATTTCATGTTAGATAACACACTTGATTAAAAAATAACACCATATAATTTTACTCAAGCAAATATTAAATAGATTAGAAACTGGCTAAGCGATAGATCTAAACACAGGCATCAGTGGGGAATTTCTAACAAAGGAAAATATTCCTGGTAAGATTCCAGAGGGGTTGCTGTTAGACTTGACGATGTTCAGCATTTTCTTCAGTGAAATAAATATGAGATCCCTGACAGTAACATTCACCACGACACCAGCCAGGCCTGGCACAATGCTAACACGAGGTAATTCACACAAGCAAGTCAGTGGGAAAACCAAGCCAAACATAACCAACTCTGCCTAGCACCACTCCACCATAAACCCGGGAGCTCAGCCCCAGCTGGCACTTCACAGGCTACCCCAAAATGCAGGCCAGCGTGCCATGGTAGGAGATGTTACGGCACAAAGCCTGCCTCCTGGAGCTAGCTCAAGCAGCTCAGCCTGTGCTGTGTTTCAGCGACATGACTGAGAAGTGACTTCATCAGGTAATACAAGTACCTTGAAGGGGATAAAGGCAGGTACTCAGCAAGCATGAGGCGCAGTGAAGCGCACCAAGGCACTGGCATTGACATATACAAGAGCTGAAGACAATGCACCAGGCATGCACACATTCAACTGTCAGACCTTCCAGGAAGGCTTGAGCCAGCCATGTGCCGGCAGGCACAGCAGAAGAGACCCGGGCACACAGAGGGCTGAAGCCGGGTGCCGACCCTGGCCAGAACCCAGCGCTGCTGGGACAGCTGCCTGATGCTGCGGGAGCTGAGCTGGCTGCAGGAGCCAGAGCCCAGCTGTCTGGCTGTGCTCCCCACTCCAACAGCTGCTTCTCTTCTCCGTTAGAAAAAAGATGGTGGACTGGATGAAAGCATTCACTGGTAATTTTGGCTGATGAGCCACTATTTGGTTCATACCAGATCGGATGACTCAGGGTTCTTTTGGTGAGAAACTCCCAAAATATCGGAACTCAAACAGTAGAGTACTGTACTGTTCAGGACAAGGAGCTTGAACCGCTACAGCCTTGATTCAGCAAAGCACAAGCCTAACTTGTAAAGACTGGGAGCGTGCCAAGACCTCCGGTGACCTCACAGGGGCTATTCAGGTCTCTGAGGTTGAGGTGGTGCTAAGCATTGAACTTGTGGGCCAGAACAACTCCGTGTGATTGAGGATGAAACACTGTGCTCAGGCAGCAACGTGGGGCCAGCCTTGGTTCCTCAAGGTCTGCAGTACCTCAGAAACCTGTGGTGGTTAAGGTCCCTACCCTAGAGATCACGCTGGGAGGCTGTGACTGGCATGTGGGGGACTTGGCTTCTGGAGGAGCTTCCCAACACTATGCAAGTCTGGGTTAGAAAAAAAAAGGGGGGGAAAAAAAACAACAACAAAGAGAGGGAAGAGTTGAGAAGGTACAAACAGACTGTGTAATAGACAAGACAAAAGCAGTACAAAAACAGTAGCGAGAAGGGAAAGTGCAAAGCAAACCCATGCAAGTCAGCCAATCTCATCACAACTCAGCAGAACACAGAGTAGACTTCCCATTAGAGCGCATTAGAAAATAGATGGCAAATAAAAGCTCACAGCAAACGTTAAGAAGGCTTCCCTAGCAATATTTCCCTTTCTCTCCTGCAAAAGCGAGCGTTTGTTAAATTGCTGTCTAGCAGAGTCAGCAGTACCCAATGGAGACGTGACCTACATACCTCGGCAATACAATGGCTGTGCAGCCGATCACGTCCATGTAGATAGGCAGATAAGATGGGTAACTGCCTGGTGGAGGGTGGGCACTGGGGTGATTCCAAACAGGCAGAAATTCAGACAGTAAGCATAAAATGGATGGTTTCCAGAGAGCTTGTTTTGGGGAATGACAACAGCAAGTAGGAAACTATGATCACGTAGAAGCACAAAACATGAAAATTACAAATATATTATTCAAATCTCTTGCATTTCTCATTTGTAGTGGCTTATATCAGAGATCAGTATCACTTTTTTCTTTTTTTAAGAGCAAGAATCCCACTTAATCATTGCACTGTAATCATAACCAGTTAAACATAACCAGCCCACCTGAAGATGCTAGCAAAGTGACAAGCAGCAACTGCAGAGCGCCCTTCCTCCCTGACACCGCACTCACTCCAGTGCACCATGCCTGGGCTGAGTCCCATCCTCGCTCCCACACACCTCCTGGAGCTGCCACCTCCTGTGGGAGGGCCAGTTGCTGGGGCAGGCTGGGCTGGGCCGCTGCCCACCATGCTGGGCTAAGGGAAAGCGGGCACCTTCCTCCAGTAAGGGGTGGTGGTGGTAACTCTGGTAACTTTGTGCTAACAAAAGGCGCATCTCCATGGCCACCAGGGGATGGAAGCCGGTGGTTATAACGTCCTGCTGGTAGCACTGTTTGGCCACGTTCAATGAGCGCAAGCCTGGGAACTTGGTGTAACTGCACCGACACGTGCAGAAGCGATCCCACCTCCAACACACAGAAAACCCAGCCAGAAGGTCAAGTGACCCGTCAGCACAGGGCATGGCCCCGACACGGTGCGGCACCGACCGGGCCCCGACCAGCAGCTGATCGCTATCGAAGAGCCGGGGTCTACAATATAGCCTTATTTGGGCAAAAGCAGCCTTCCGAGCCGCCCCGCCGTACTTTCCCTCGGAACAGCTCTATTTGGCCGGTTACCCGCTGCGGCGGAAGCTGGGGGCGACGCGTACGGAGCCGGCGGGGCGAGGAGCCCCTCACCGTGGCTGTGGGGCTGCTGCGGCCCGAGCGCAGCCGTCATTGCCCTCTAGCGTCGCCCGCCCGCCAGCCCGTCCGGCTGGGCTCGGCCCCGCTCGGCGCCGCTCGGCTCCCCGCCCGCCGCCCCGCCGCGTTCATTCATGGCTAAAAATAGGCGGCAGCGGCAGCGCAGCGAGCCCGGCGCGGAGCTGCGGGCACCGGGACCCGCGCATAACCTAATATGGAAACGAAGCCGAGTTTTCAAAAGCGGCGGTTTATTTGTTTCTGGAAATGGACAACATATGTCGGAGATTTACTATACGGAACCAGGTGTATATATAGCGTAGATCTTTGTATGCGCCCGTTTTCGTTCTATATAAAGGCTTTATACGGCCTGGAACTATAAATTTAATAATAGATTACTAAATTAAGTCTGCACAATCACTTCATAAAAAAAAAAAAAATCATTTCAATTTAAAATACAGCTGTAGGGGCTTGGACAATTTCCTGCATAATAGAGGCCCATCCCTGCAATGTAAATAACCCCGGCACTAAAACAAGTCCATCAGGCACATCAGGAACAAAAAAAAACCTTCACGAAAACAGAAATGCGTTTTGCAGCCTATCCCAAGTCAGGATGCCAAGCCCTCATTTTATTCGAATGCTGCTTTGATAAATCACTCCTGCTTCAGCAGCCCGGGTTGTTTTTTTTCCCCCCTTAATGTCCTGTTTTCCTCCCAGCAATCCAGGCCGATTAAGCCTCAGCGTTCTGACTGTACCAAACCGACGGGGTTTTGCAATAGGAATTATTCACTGCTTTCCTGCGTACCGTCAGCATTCTTAAAATACTGTTACTATAAAACTGGGCAGCACGCTCTTTAGACACGCGTGACGTTGCCCGCGCTGTTTATTTCCAGCTGCAATTGTGCAATTTGAAAATTCTCCTCTTTCTCAATGCCCTTTCCCCAAACAAATACCTCCGATAGTTACAAGATTACAGGAACAAGCCCGATTTGGTGCGGAGCCTCACAGGCCACCTGTAATATCAGTGACTGATTGCACAGTAAAAATGACAAACATTGCTTCGGTTGCTATATATCCTAAGTTAATTATCAGGCTTTCTCTTCCTAATTTGATGAGAATGAAATATCGCAAGACCTACATATGGCAATTTAAAACATATAATCGGGGAAAAGGCAAAGCAAGCCTCTGAGAAGACAACAGTTGGGTTTGTACCGCCAGGTACAGGGACGTACCGCCCTTCCCATTGCCACAGTCACGGAAGCACAGACCTGGAAGGGCTCCATCCCCTCCATCCCGCACAGTCCCCACACATGTTTATCAGGATTAGGCTCCTGGAAGGCTGCGCAAGGTTCAGAAAGCTCAAATACTTCAGTTCATTGCCTCATGAAATACACAGCAAGAATTTTATGGACTCATCTCAGTCAGTCCTCTCCTCCCGACAGCATCTGGAGGGGCTTTCACATCACGCAGCAATCCTCATCCCACTTCCAACAACAGAACGTCAGCCCATGCTGACTGCAGCGATCTGGGTTTTTCCTAGAAGCCTCCTGCCCAGACGTGACCCGACTTAGCTTTGTTTAGGAAACCTGACAGGGCGACACGAATGGCCAAAGCTTCTGTATATCTAATTCTAAACAGATAAAGTATCTTCAAGACAAACCAGCACCTCTCAGAGATTTCCAAGTACACCATTAAGTAGATCTGGGCTTCAGCAGAGGTGAATATGAAGATTCATTGTCCCAAGAGATAAATATTGACTAAGGAGAAGCAAAGGTCAAACCGGTCAATATTTACTCAAGAAACTAAATCTTGGTGCAGTGTAACACACACGCAAATGTCTTCATCAGCTGCCTCTGGAGATCTTTTCATTATGACTAAGGGTTTCAAAAGTGTAGTTCTTTTCCCTCTGAAATCCTTGTTTTAAGAGGAGAAGCTCCCACGGACCTCCTGCAGTCTGAGGCTCTCCATACCCACAGCCCCAGCAGAGGGGTCTGTTAGCAAATGCCATCTGACTCGTTTGCACACCAAGCTCAGGGGCCATGAACAATTTGTATGGTTCATGTCTGACCTCTGCAGACGTGAACAATATGAATTTTCTGACTCATCACATGAGAGTATTCCAGGCTACCATGAACAGGAATTTCTTCTTTGGTAAGGATTAATGTACTCCCTTTTCCCTCTTGTCTCAAATATCTGTAACTTAAGGCAGAAATTTTATCTCAGGCTTCTATTTCACATAAGGAATTAGTTTGAGACAATGTCACTCAAGACCTTTGGGGAGTTGCAGTACTATTATTTACTGTGGCAAGTATATTAGTCCTATTATTTATCTAAGGTTTCACGTTTACTGCCTCCTTTCTGAAGTTCTTTTACTGTGCTATTTCTGTCCGAAGCCACAGCCCAACAGACTCTCCACAGCACAGCACAGCTGAAATATAAGATTCAAGGTAGTTCATAAAGCCTGGTTTTTCCGGAGATGCGCCAGGAAGGCAGACACCCCAACCCAATGGCTGTTCGTGAGCCTATTCCCTGTATCCCCTGGGGACCTTCACGCGGCCCCTCAGTGGATGGGAAGGTGCCAGCCCTTTTACTTCTCTTTTCCTCCAGTCTTGTGACCTGGTGTATATGCTCCTATTTCTAACCTTTGTATCCACAAAACAGCCGAGCACAGCACACATTTGTTGCAATCACCATGGAGATCAGTGGGTTTCAAATTAGGCACAAACTGTTTCCTTTACTATTTTTATACTGCGTTTTGAGCCTATTATGCCCTTCCCATCCTGTCCTTTCTTTATCCTTACTGGTAGACACGATGACCCTCCCTCACCACTGGGCCGAGGCATTGGGCACAGGGGCTGAGGTGAGCCTTGCCTTCTGTCATTTGGTGGGCAGGCCTATACGGATGGAAGAACTGCATCTCTGCAAGGGATGGCCAGGCGTGTGTCTTGCCTACAGTGGCATGAATGATCCACCGAGAGCTGCTGAGGGAAGTGGAGTGACATTGGTACAGACACTGGGCAGAGCTGGCAGCAAAGTGGGCAAGAGGTGAAACGTGAAATGGAGATACAGGAGGATGGTAGGAAAGGGGAGCACGGGCTCCTGGGCCCTTGGGATGGCACACAGAAAAAGACAAGTGGCTCCAGCACCAGTTGCTCCTCCTGGTGGCAATGGCCGAGCAGCCCCTTGCTGCAGCCAGGCTGCCCTGCGCCCCTCAAGCATCACACTGCTGCTACTCAGCTCCCAAAGATGCACAATCTGTAACAGAAGCTCTTTTGGACACGCGGAAAAAGACACAAGGACTGACAGTGCTGAATGTAGGTTTCCCACAGCCCAAGTCAATTGGCTCCCTGTGCCAAAAATGCAGCAGGCTGGGAGCTGACAGCACCAAAGATGCACATGCCAAATACAAGCCTTTCCCACAGTTCTGTGACAGGTACATTGCTTCCTTTAAAACGCTGCAACGTCGCCACTAAAAAAAACCCACTCTGGTTCTGGAATCATACGTAATCCATAATGTGGGACTTAAGTTTAATTCAAAGGCCAATTAAAAAAAAAAATCAATGAAATGCTTTTATGAAACAGGAGATTGATCTGCAGCTTAAAACTTCCAGTAATGTAATATTTTAGAACTTTAATAAATAATGCTTTTATCTTGATTGCAAAATAATACCCTGCCATGCAAACACAGAGCAGAGGTAGGAAACTGTTCAACAAGAATTAAAATGTCACACGTTGCACAGAACGGAGCATTTCAATTATTGGTGAAACACATTTTTCAAACTTGTTAACACAAAATTAACAATTACATACATCACTTAATTCTATAAGTGCATATCTCTCAAAGTACCCATTAGCTAACCTTGCCTAGTTTGGTTTTAATATAGATGCAGGCTTTGCAGCACAGAGGGGATGTAACCATGTGAGTGCTGGCACAGTAAACCCTGAAATGGCAAGTGCTATTAAATTGAGATGCAATCACACTGAAAGGGAAACATTAACAAACAGCAGACAATTGAGAAGAAAATACAGGGCGCTTGTGTTCTAATACATGTGCTTCAAAACCTTATATAACTATTCATTGTCTAGTTCATCTGGCCAGGAGCCCAGTCTGCTCTATGCTATGCTATACTAATTTTATAATAATAAACTGTTACACAAGCTTTACGCAGTCATGCATATGAAGAGGTTGTGGAAGACATTACATTTGATTATCTTTCTAGCAAAGACACCATCTTGAAATTAAACATAGCCTGGCAGAAATGTACTTGAAAAAGAAAATAAAGGGAAGGAGGAAAGAGGGAAGGGGGGAAGGAGAAAGGGGAGAGGAAGGGAAGGGTTTATCCAGGAAAAAAAGCAACAAAAAAAAATCCTTTTGAAAAGGAGAGGTTAGACTGTCTTCCCTCTCTGAATATCACCTGCCCCATTATGCATGATAGATGAATACCACTAATCCCATAACACAATGCAAGAATCTGCATGTTCCTGGACAATACTCATTTGAAGGCAATTTTGGGAAACGTGCTTTTTTTTTGTCAGTAAATGCATCTTCTTTTTGCAAAAACAAGGCAAAATGGCTTACAAAGCCAAAAGGAATGCGTGAAAGAGCTGGGATTTAAAACCCTTTATGTTATTTGTTGCTTTAGCATGAACCAACACGAACCACTGAGATGCTTCAGTTAACTTTTAGCTGTACCACAAAGTATTTTTTTAAGACAGCAGTTGGAAAACGTGGGCATGAGAGAGACAGGGCACAAAAGCATATACAGTACGAACCAGATGCAATCCAGGAAAGTCATTTCATATTCCACATTTGTCTATGGAATTGTCTGAGAATTTTCTGCTGAACATTACTTCCAGGTTTATCATAGCCGTTCAAAAATGGCTATATTTAGTCACTGACCAGCGCCAGAAGGCACTACCAGACTATAGGATCATGGCATATTTTAAGTTTGAAATCTCATCTTCCATCGAGGCCAGAAATAAATGCCTTTTATTATCAGAAAGAGTGAAAGCCTCAGACATCCAAGATATATAAGTGATTGTTTTTCAGCTCTAAGTCAAAAAATAGCAACCCCAAAAATCACATTATTCAGATTACCGTTGTGCGTCTGCTACCTCCCTACCACCCCCTACATATTTTGATTTCAACATTTTAATGTCTAATCTAAAAAAAACACTAAAACTAGTGAACCAGTGTTTTATGTGGGGCTCCTGAGGCACTTCCACATGCAAATAACAGCAATACATACCAAAAGCAAAGAGTCGGCAGCCAAGAGACACACAAGTCATGGGGTGTTGGAGAAAACACCAAAAAGCTTCAACGCCATCTAAACTCTATCACCATGGAGATCACAATCTTTCTCTTAACCTTTACCTCTGAAGTTGAGATGGTCAAAAATACGATTTCTATCCAACAGGAAAATGGCAGAATTTCATCGCTTTCCTCATGAATGGGGGTGTGGAGATGGGGATGGGCACAGCATGGGAGCACACCAGCACTGCCATGGTGCTCACCTGCATCACCTGCATCCCCACTGCTGAGAGGGGTCTCTCAAGCAGAATTTCAGCTCAGCTTGATACAGTTAAGGCATCCCAGCCCCATACCAACCATTTCATTTCAATCTTTTTGTTGGGGGGGGGGGGGGAATATCAAAAAATCAAAATGGAAACAGAAACATGGTGACTGCGGAGAATCAGTGGGGGAAAGATTTCTATTTTCTTTGAATGGCATCTTCCAGAAGAGAAAAACTTCATGTGAGGTCAAAGATACTCCAGAAGGGAAAAAGTAGGAGTCAGGTGGCAGTACCAGAGAAGAGCCAGAGCTAAGCATCACACATCAGTGTCCTGCATTTAGACCCTGGTGTGGAAATCTCCACTAAGCTAAGAAGGACTCTACTGCAGCTGCAGGTGGAGCACAATAAATATGGCAAAATTCTCCTTGGCAATGAAGCAGAGTAACTGCACACTCTTCACCCCATCTCCACCCCTGACCAAGGTTCCAGCTGGAGCCTGCAATGCTGCTCTGGGGCAGCTCCTCCCCATGGGCACAAGCAGAGCCCCAAGAGGCAGCACAGCTATGTGCCTTCTCTGGCTCACCTGCATGGGAGCCACTGAGGTTCATTCATCTCAGCTCCCTCTGCTCTCCCGAATAGTTCTGAGTGTTGCTAGGCAACTATTGTTGAATACATGCATGAGGCATTAATTGTCTGAGCGCTTTTAAGGAGGAAAATTCTTTAAAACTGAGGACATTGCCATACCAAAAATAGGATATTTCCTTTATAAAGGGCAACACTCGTGGCTGGGAATGTTGATGGCTGCAGCATGTCAGAGACGAGATGAGTCATGGTGATTACTCACAGTGCAGCACAAAAGCAGCATCTTAGGAGAATTGACTTTTATAATAAAGTTTTATTTTAAATTAAGTGCTTCAGATCTAGTTTTATCTCCAGACTGCTGTCACTGGGATATCATGGTCCACATTTTCACCATGAAACTAATGGTGTTGGGTCCATCCTCTGCTACACAGCATTACAACTTCCTGAGCGTATCAGTTCACTGCCTTCCAAACCCAAAATGGCACTGGCAAGCTTTCCTCTCTGCTGCACTTCAAAGAGACGCTCCAGTCTCACTGCTGATCCTAAGTGCTCTGTGCTCCTTACCCGTAAATGTGGATTTCATTTTATAGGGTCTTTTTTTCCAAAATACATTCCAATGTCATGATCAAGTTCTGAAGACAGTAAACACAGACTTCCATAAATTGACTTAAACTTCTAAACTAAACAACTGCTAGGATTTGCAGCTAGGTAATTTTTCCTTTTTTTGTTTTCCAATAAACCCATCTCTATCATAACTAAACATTCACAACGTACATATATTCAGCCTAATTACAGGGTGCCTTTCAAAACCACCAACACCAGAAAAACCCATAAAGAGCTATCCTTTTTTTTTTTTGCAAATTGGTCAAATGATTGTGGCTCATTGCAAAATCAGGATATATAAAGGAATGAGGGCAACTGCACTGCTGAATTTGTACACAGTATTCTGAGCAAACGGGTCCTAAATACCCCAAGAATACTCTTCAGCCTGACTTTCAAACTTGTGCTTTACTTCTGTGGAAGCTCGTAGAAGGCACAGGATCACCTAAACAGAGTTCCAAAGTTCACATGAGGTTAGCAAGATGATGTGATTTATTTAATGAATGAAGTGGGAAGGAGAATCAACACCTCCTGGAAGTAAACACGACAACCCACAGCCAAGACTTGCTTTCAGTGGGAGGCCAGCTTCTTCTGCAGTTGCAGATCCCATAAGAAACATAGGAGGGTGGCGACAGAGATGGAGGTCACACCACGCTTCTCAGCTGGAGCAGCAGCAGTGCCTGGGAATGTCATTCATGTTAGCTGGATGATCACCATTAGCCTTTTCACATATTCTCTTACCCTTTCTGCAGGCTGAAACTGCTGATTTCAAATGAATTCCTCCTCTTCTATTACTTACTTGTTGCAAACACCTGTATTTTAATTAATGTGCTCTTTAAAGCTACTACATAAAGAGGTAAGGTGACTGAAGACGTCTGTGAAGGACCCATTAGGGAAAACTCGTGGAGTTGGTTAAGTCTGAACAAGATCTTGTAGTTGTAACAGCATATTTAAATGAGATGCTATCGAGTTACATTTTCCAGTTACACTTCAGCAGAGGAGCAAGCCTCTGGCAGCAATCGTTAAAGTGATCTACAATGGGGAAGATCCTCCCCCAGCTGGGCTCCCCACTGGAGAACAGGCAAAGCCCCCAAGATTGCAGCAAGGGTTGGTGCCGAGATGGGCACTGCCCACAGCATCCGGGCTTGTTCTGAGAGCAAAAAGCAAATTTTAGGAAGGTTTGGTTTACTGTGTAATAATGAATGTGCAACGGTCCAGCACAACCTAGCCCCTGCTGACCCAGATGCTACAAGTGATTTAATATTAATACAGTGCTGGTTTTCAACGCCAGAAGAAAACAGTAGGATGACTGCCTTGTTTACTTTCTGCCTGTACAACTTCAGAGTGACTGCTGAATGAAGACAGTACCTCTTGTTTGAGTAAGGATCATGTCGTTTGGAAAGCAGCCTTGATTTAAAAGCTTGAAGTAATAAAGAATCTATGTTACCTCAAGCTAAGCTGTTCTCCTGGGTAATTACCCCTCACTGCTAGATAACTGTGCCTTAGTTTCATCATTAATTTACCTGTTTCTTCTCTGTAGGACTGGGTCCTACTATGTGCCCATTCACCAAATTAGAGAGGTCTCTGCAATCACAGATCTGGCTGCCCAGAGAAGCTGTGGGAGCCACATCCACTGAGGTGCCTAAGGCCAGGCTGGATGGGGCCCTGGGCAGCCTGATCTGGAGTGCTGCAACCCTGCCCATGGAAGGTGGCTGGAACTGGATGGGCTTTAGGGTCTCTTCCAACTCAAGCCATTTTGTGAGTCTACAGTCTGCTTGTGGAGGTGCTACCAGGCCTTAAGAAGGCCCCTTTGTACCTCTTCCCTCCATGCACTGAATGGCACGACACTCTTTGGTCTTTCACTTGGAGACGTCTTCATTCCATGAGTTGCTGTTTGGCTCTTTCCTCAACCCTATCCAGTGTTTCAATATGCAAAACATGGGCATCAGGCTCAGGAACAAAAGTGAAGGTGGGAAAAATCTGTCATAAACTCCTTCCGCTCTTTCATGTTTTCTCTGCAGCTTGTAGTTCAGAATGATGCAGTGGAGCATTAGCAGCGCAGTTATCCCATGAAGCAGTATCATCCTTTTGCAGAAAGCCATAATCATTTGAATGACTAACCAAAATGTTAGCTCTTAGGGGCTCTGATAATGATTTCCTCTAGTATTATACACAGCAGCAGTAACACCTCTCTGTTTCTTCTCACTGTCTCCCTGCTTATTCAGCTGAGAAGCAGGTTTGCTCTCCTATTGAAGTCATCTGGTTATCTGCCATTGCCCTTCTGTAATTCATGGCATTAAGACCAACAAAGAGGCCCTGTGGTACAGGGAAATGCTTGTTCGATCACTAAAAGACCAAGACACAACTACATACATTATCCAGGTCCAAGCTTAAGTTGAACTGCAAATTCTCACTGCTTCTCTGGCCTTTGCTTCATAATGGACAATAAATTCATTAATAAATAAAAATAATAGGCAACTGTTTTTTTTGTTATGTTTTGTTTTTTGAGTGAGATGCTGCCATTTTTTAACATTGCCTCCTTATTCGATAGTGATACATGAAGAAAAAGCCATCTGAACAAAGTCCCAGCATCCACTGGCTCTCCCTGGAAGATGGGGGCTCACACCCCTCTGAGCAAAGAGCAGCACCTTCTCCAGTGGACATGAGAACAGAGTGATTGCTCCAGCCCCTTCAGTTCAGTAGCTCTGAAAATACAAACTAATTCACGTATTCTCTATGATCTGTCTCATTGCATTTACAAAGATGCTGACAGGTACTGAGAACTTCCCCTATCAGCACTGGTCAGTAGAATGGAAGAAAACCAAAAGACTCCTTCTGATCACAATTAATGCCCTCACTCAATATCACAAAGAGCAAAGTGAAGCAAAACCTTCTAATGCCTTAGCTTGCCTCCTCTGGAGTTTAGTTTCAAAACAAAAATAAATTCACAGAAATGCAGCCACGTGGAACTTAGATTCTGCAGGAATCTCACCCATCCGCAATTCCTACTGCAGTGTTTGAAATTTCCAGAGCAAGCAAACAAACAAACAAACAAAAAAAGAAGGAAGAAAGAAAAAAAACACTATTTTTCAATTAATTTTCTTCCTCTGATTTCCCCCCACATTGCATCATCTCCCAATTACTCTGATTTTGCTGAGTGTGCCAGTTTCTTAAAGACACAGCTATAAAATGTATGGACTAATTGTTGAGCAGAACTGAAGAGCTATTAAAACTGCAATAGTACAGCACTTCCAATGGAAGTCTATTATTTCTACATGATTGCTTTTGTACAGTCCAACTCACGCAGAGAAACTCTTAGATAAATTAACTCCTTCGTCTTGACATAAACATCAAAGGGAGAACTAGAGGAGAAGGAACGTTATTTTCTGCTGCTATTTCATACACCGTGTCTGTAACCTCCACGCACATTCCTGGAAGTTGCAAGTAGTTTAAACTGAGAAACCCATTTGCTGTTTTATCAAGTCTGCAACACATAAAATTTGGCTGCAGAATTATCTCGTTTTCCCATTTCACGTTTCCCTGTCATTTACACGGCGGAGCGTGTTTACAGAACTTTATAACTATAATATACAATTCAGTCCTTTTTAAACAGCTCTATAAGAGTAACGCTGAAATGTACACATTTGAAAGATTACTTAGTGAACACCAAACCCTTTCCCAGCTGTTTTAAATTTCCAATTTCCCAATAAACGAGTAACATACTAAAAAAGCAAACAAGATCTGACAGTATTTAGTCTAAGTTTCTAAAATGGCATAACATCTGTAGCTAAAAACAATTTTGAATAACTATATTTAACTATAGCGGTATCCTATTATTCCTAGCTCACGTTCCTTACAGACCAAGGGACTTATGTGGTGTTCAAACATTTCAAACGTTTCTTCTAATTGTTCAGTCCTTCCAGCAGCCAAACTGCAGCAAAAAGGGGGGGAAAAAAATCTCCGCTCCTATCTTTTATATATATTCATGTGACCAACCCATGATCTCAGTTAAGTGCCACAACTGTTCATTAACACACATCACAGCCCCACAGTCAGCACTGCAAGCTTTGAAACCGTGCCAGAAGCAGGGGCTCAACAAATGGCACTTTGACCTTTTCACTACTAACTTCAATCTTTATTAAAATCTCCAAGACGTCAGCTCTGTCTCCCTCTTTTACCATCTTTTATCTGCTTCAGAAATGCCTAATATTCATTCATTAAACGGGAAAGTTTGCTACATTCTTACGTAATGATAGATCCCCTTTTCACTTGGATCGGCTGCTGAAATGCCTTTGATTAAAAAAGAAAAAGAAACGCGCCCTCCCCCCGCCAAACAACTCTAAATTCAGATTGCTCACTCATTTCCAGGGAAATCAAGCATGGTGCCTAATATTAAAAAATCCTGCAGTGTCCAGACAAATTCCGCTCCATTTTATGCCTCTTATTAAATTCCAACCCAGTAGCACACGAGATGCTCCCCCTGCTCTTTTCTTCCCGTTCTAATTTCACATTGGCACCCTCACACCATCCGCCTGGCTGTCCGTGCGGGGACAGAGACTCATTTTTTGCCCAGCAGGGTTTCCCTTCCCAAGAATGAAGCCACCAAAACCGGTGGTCCCATGGAATCAAATGGAACTAGAAACAAACACAGGCTTTGATCATTTTTATGGTGCTCAAACATAGGTGGGGGAGAGAAATCATGTCTTTTTTTGCTGTTCTTTTGTTGTTGTTGTTTGTTGGAGTAGTAGTAATTAACTAATTAGATGCCAAAGGAAAAAAAAAAAACACAACAAAAAGTTCACACGAGTCATTCATGTGTCTTCACCCTTTGTAATATTTCTGGCACACCCTGTATGCCTCATTTCTTGCTTCAAATAAGTACTGGATAACATGCATAGTATTTGGGACCGCAGGGAATGACACTGATTCAAAGTTTGCTTTGTCTAAGTTTGCATTTTCCAAATTTGAAATGCAACTTCAAGGAAACTTAAAACTTGCCTGCAACCTTTAATTTCTACCACCCTTCTCCCACGGATAATCTCCGGATCTACACGCTATTCATCTGGGCAGCACCGCGCAGCATCATCATTAGGTGGCTTAGTTGCCTGGGATACTGCCCCAGCCCCGCACTGGGGAACCCGGGAAGCAGGAGCTCAAAGGGGGAAAAGTAAACAAAGTAATGAGTAACAGTTACAGCTCCTTAAATGTGTACATTAACCTGGGGATTGGGAAACTGTTTGCTTTCGAGAGGCAGTACCCTCCGACTGAAATAATGACAAATATTTTGGAAATTCCATCCGAAGCCAAAATGAAATTACTCAAGTGCACTCCACGAGAACAAAGCTTTTTAGTATACCTTCAAATGAACTCAGGTAAGTTTACAAATGGCCTACACCTAAAAGACCATTAACTGAAATTACATTTGTTTTTATTGAAAGACAGCCTCAAGTGCTGACATGTAATATATGACATGTGATACATAATAATACTCCTAAACCAGTTCTGACATAATATCTCCCAAGGCATAATAACCACAAATGACTGCTTTAGTTAAGAACTAGCCAGAAGCAAAATAGATCCATGTAAAAGTAGCTTTAACCATAAATACCTCAACAATATTTTATGTCACTTTGTAAAAAAGTTAAAGGAGACCCATAATAATTAACAACAAAAACTTCATGTTCTTTACTATTGTATGGTGGTTGTGAAACGTTATTTCATAGTCCCGCAGCTGCCAATGCTGTAAATTACGCAGGCACCAAGAAGCATTAAGGAGAAATAATAGCAATTTAAACCGAGGCTGACGTAATTCATGATAAACAGTCGCTGGAAAATATTACAATGTTGTCTTTTTTGAGCGGGTTTAATCAGAAGAATGTGACCATATTCTGACACAAACCACTTCTCCTTCTGCTCGCAGGGCAGGGAGGCGGGCCCGTCGCTCTACACCCAGCCCTGCAGCGCAGTCCCGTGGCCCCTGGGCACTGGGGCACAGAACACTCACATGAGGACGCTCTCGGGAGTGCTTGTTCAAAATGGTGATAATGAGAAGATGGTTCCCACAATGAGACCGCACACCTCTGACATCACGCTCGTGCTTGCGATGAATGCGGCTCAGGTTGCTTTTTGATTTAAGGACAAAAAGTGATTTTGATGAGGGAAATGTAAAGTTAGCCACGCAGCTGAAATCTACCGCCAGTTGGTGAATGGCCACCAAGAAAGCAGGCGCATGCAACACACAATGAAGCCCACGTGACAGTCTACACTGATCACACAGAAGAGCGGCACACTCCCTAACCCTGTCTTGCTGCAAGGACACATTCATCCTCTGCCAAACTCAGGCTAAGGAAACACGCAACCCCACAGCACCGTCATGTGCCCACTACTCAACCAAAACACAGGAAAGGAAAGGAGCCTTCCAAGCAAAAGCACTGGACTGGAGGTGGGAGCACCATCGCTGTCTCCTCCATGACCACCCTGAGCCATGTCAGTGGGTACAGGTACCCAAGGCCCCAGGTCAAGCTCCTGGCCATGTCTGCCCCAGTCACTGCAGCAGAAGGTGGGGGCAGGAAGAAGGGGCAGCCCCTTGCCCAGCATCCCATGTCTGCTGCTTGCAGGGATGGAGCAGCACTGAGCACCCCAGCCAAGCTGCAGAAGCAGGCCTTAGAGGAGATCTGACCCTGGTTTTATGGAGTGAGAAATAGTCTATCTTAGTAATTATCCTGGTTACAGCTGTAGTTGCTAGTAAAAATGCACCAAAAAAGAAAAAAAGAAAAAAGAAAAAAAAAGGAAAAAAAAAAAAAAAGGAAAAGTAAAAATAAAGCAGCATTTGTTTCTATTGAAGTTCTTACAGACAGGAAGGTATTTTATCTTACTCTACCACACATTACTTATGCTCACTTAGCAGCCTGCTGTTAACCTTGGGTGAGATTCTGCCCTTGGTTAACTGGGGAAAACCTGAGTAACATTTGCTGAAGTGAAGGGAGTCATTCTGGATTTACACCACCCTCAGTGAGACAGAATGTGACCCCTTATCGGTGCCTTTTGCTTCCAGTATACAAATATTTTATGCGTTTCAATGAGGGACAGAATGCAAAACTCGCAAATATTTATTTTTAGATGTATGGGGGAAAAGCAATTAGAGCTAAAAATGTTAAGAATGAAGAAATCACTTAACAGAAGCAATTATGTTGGGCATATAAACAGCTCTGCCTTCAGACATTTCATTCAAATGCTGCAGAGCACACTAGAAAATATCAATTGTTTAAAAAAACTGCGAGTATTTTTTTCACAACTGAAAAATCAATCATTACAAACAACATCTGGGGATCGTTAATATCTCACTCTACAGTTGAATTAACAAAATAAGAAAAAGGTCTGACCAGAATCCAGAACACTTCCAGATTTTCAGGCTAAAAGCTTATGTTTGCAGAGGTGGGGTGTGAGGGGGAGGAAATGTACATTTATCTATCTACATTGTATATAGCACTATTATGCATTAATCACTACTTCCCCTCCAGCTACGTCCTGTTTTTGTTTTGATAGAGTTAAAATGTGCAATATTTAGCTAAGCCACACTACGCAGGGCCTACCAAAAGTTGTGCACGTTTTTCAGACTCCTGGAGATGCCACCACAAAGCTGCATCTAAAGAGGCCCCAGCAACACGCTACAAGAACGTCTCCAAGCTCTTCCTGTCACATCTGTAAATGCTCCAGTGTTCCACTCTTAGCAGAGGAGCACCAACTGCGGTCCCACTCTAATACGGTTTTTGTGTTAGGATAGCCTGAGTGCATTTATCTACAAACTCAAAAATAAATGGCGCCAAGGAAAGCATAGAGGTAAAAAGAGGGTTTTAAAGCTTTTGAGTGCATTTTAAACGGAGCAAAAGCAAGCTTCTGTTTCCACCATTACAGTGTAGATGTCACACAGGATGAGATTCAGCCGGCACAGTGCCCAACCAGCTTGAGCCTTTGCCCCGTCCCAGCTGGGTGTCCATCTGCCCGGGAGATGCAAAGGACAGGGAGACCCCTCTGTGCACAGGACATACAACATTCCAAAGATGCAAAATCAGAAAAGGAAAGGAAAAAAAAAGGCTCTTCCACTATTGACCTGCAGCCTGTACAACCTCATGCTGGATGCCGATATCAAAAGGTGGGGGACTGACGGCACACTCATGGGAATCTTGTAGTTAATCACAGCTAATACCTGCTGATTAAACATCCCTATTACTTGTTAAGTTACTATAACACACGAGTGATAACACACTTAGTCTAGCCAGTTTTAGAGACTAAATGTTGAACTTGCTCTGTTCTTATAAAGAATGAAAGCTGGCTACATCAAACAGATACCAACTTTGGCTGAATTAACTTGGGACCTATTCTTGATTATTAAAATGTAGTTATGAGCTACACTGATAAAGACACTCAGCAGAGATTTGAAGCAGCAGATGGATACAGACTAAGGAAATCTTGAAGAGGAAAGAATATTAGTGTGCCTACCTTCTGGACAAGTGATCACCTAATGGGATAGGAGAAGATTAGAAGACTTGAGATTAGAAGACCCAGAATCAGAGGAAGCTCTTACTGGCCTTGCTGAGTTTCATTGATATACACAGCCTTGGAAGTAACCAAAACTGAAATAGCAGAAACGCTGACATTTTACTTCTGCTGAAAAACATAAAAAAAACCCCCGAACTTTCATTCTTAAGGGTGATTATTTTGACTCACACGAATAAAGAACGTCATCAACAGTAAAACTCTGCAGTTCATTAAACTGGAAATATTCTTTCTTCTTTTGTCTTTTTCTTTCCTTTCTTTTAAGTTTCATTCCCTGTTTTGGTTTTGTTTTGTTATCTTTTACCCCATAAGCCACGTATTTTAACTATGAGTCACAAACTCATAGTTCAGATGCATAATGAGAGCAAAGACAAAATTTCAGCAGCTCCAGGAATAAAGGTACCATACCACTCCACACCCTAAAGCCATCAGCTCCCATCCCAGGTGTTGTTTGCAGCACATGACCTATCCCTAAACAGCCCTCACTTCTTTGCAGCCCCATTTCCCTGGCCTACAACAAGAAAGAAGGTAAGTCCTGAAAATATCACAGAAAACTCCAGAGGTTAGGAAAATCATTCCTCACTCCAACTCATTCCCAGCAATGAGAAGATCTGCTTTTTGTATTGCTCAATAGAGAGATCTGAGCTGGTCAAAGTACAGTTAGTCTTGCTATGTTATGTTTTGAATGTAGATGGTTTTTCCCCATGCAAGCAATACATAGTTAGTTTTTTAGGAGGAAAGGGGAGGGAGGAGTAGTGGGGACTGCAACACCTCTATGCATCATTTACATAATGAGAAGTTTCTTTCTGCATTGCTCTTCTTATGGTAAAACAGCGAAGTTTCATTCTTACAGAAAAAACAAATGATATTAATACCACAGCAGGATGCAGTTCTCTCGCTTTTTGGTATGAAACGTTTTACAAAAAATTAGCCTCTACAGGAAAGTATAAAACTTTTAACCTTCTTTCAGGGGCCAACATGTGTTTATAGCACCTCAGGGACCGAATAGCTTTTTAAATGGCACACTGGACCCAGCCTGCTACAAAATTAAGCCATAACGATCAAAAATTTACCAAATATATTTTTTAAAAACCAGGAAGAAATAAGGTATTCAGTTTTCCTTCACACTCCTGTTTGAACAGCAATCAAACACATGCACACAAAATGGATGACAAGTTTCTGGTTCACCCATTGTGGGCAGGATTTCCAGTATTCATTCAGCAAAGCACTGTGACAAGTTTTTCTGCATTGGTTTTCACACAGAGAAAGTGATAGAGCTGCAGAAACCCACCTTCACCTGATTCTCCTGCTCCCACAGCACCATGCAGCCCCAGGCCTGTGGAATCTATGCCAAGGGACACAGCTGGGCACAATAGGGTCCCACGTGCCTCCTGCAATGCAGCCCACAGGTGGCTGAGGAAAGAAGCCACTCTCACCAACGAGCCCTGGAAGTCTCTCCTTGCAGCAGAGCAGGTGCAGGCCTGGTAGAAAATCAAGTCACCTCCTTCAAGTAGGCAAGCACTGAAAGGTTGCATGCTGTTGTAGCAACTACTTTGCACACTGATTTCTTGCCCCAAGCCCTCAAACACATCTTCTGGACACCACACAGGCAGCCTGGCCTCCAGTTAGATCTCTCTGGTCTATAACAAAAGCTATTAGGACTGCTATTTTTTCATTCCTTTGCTCTTGCAGCATAAAGAACAGAATCATAGAGTCATAGAAGTGCTCAGGTTGGAAAAGACCTTAAAGATCATCGAGTCCAACCTCAACCTAACTGTGCTACCCTAACAACCCTCCACTAAATCCCATCCCTGAGCACCACATCCAAACACATCCAGGGATGGTGACTCAACCACCTCCCTGGGGAGCCTATTCCAGTGCTTAACAACCCTTTCTGTAAAGAAGTGTTTCCTAATATCCAACCTGAACTTCCCCTGGCACAACTTGAGGCCATTTCCCATCATCCTATCACCGGTGAGAAGAGACCAGTCCTGCTTTCACAGTAAGCACCTTTCAGAGATTGGAAGAGAGCAATAAGGTTTCCTCTCAGCTTCCTTTTTCCCCAGAGTAAACAGCCCCAGTTCACACAGATCACACAGCAAATGCTAGTAAATTAAATGTATTTACAAAAGTTATTCCACAACAGCAACCCCAGGGGCTGCTAACTCAAACAATTTTGACAACTGTCTGTAGCAACGGCCTGGAGTTGAAGAGAAACGACGATTGCTCAGATGCTGGCAGAGGCTCCAAGCTGCCGGCCCCCTCAGCAGGTATTTGTGGTGGCAGCCCATGCTGGAGGCACAGCTGGAGCTGCCTGCAGCCCCGACCCCTGGAGGAAGCTCTACAACGGACTGCAGCCATCCACACAGGACAGCCCAAAGCAGCTGGGCCTGGAGCACCTCACACATGTCCTCCAGCCATGTCTGAGGAGGGAGCTGATGCATAGCATCTACAGACCTTTAGGATTTAAAGAGACAAAAATCTCACACCAAAAACCCAGAAGTTTCCACCTTAACTTCTGTCAACAAAACTTGATCGTTTCCTGCTTTATTTATTTTTTTGCTAACCTCAGAATGGGGAAAAAGGGTGGAGGGACGAGAAGGAATCAGAGCAGAACAAAATGTTTTTGTTAGAAAGGTGTAATTAAACCAGGGATAATACTTCCTGGAAAAACATTTCTCTCTATTAAAACTGCCTAACAAGAACAACAACTACGTGCCACGGTGAATGGGGCTCTTTGTAGAGGTGTTTCTGATGTCTCCTTGGTATTAGCTGTATCTCTTGCATGGTGTTCCAGTGCTCAGAGGAGGTGCGGCACTTTACCCAGCAGTTTCTGAAGGAACCCTGCATCCTCAGCAGTAGTCTTGGGATCTCACAAAGGTGTTGTTCATCCACACTGCCCCAAATTACGTTTGCTTTAAATTATGGGGAGTTCCAGGTGATGGAGAAATACACAGGGTCCCATCTTCATCTTTCTGCACACTTCTTTCATTTGCAAGTTAAAAAATAGCCAAGCTCCTCAAAATTAAATGGGTCTGGATCACCTTATAAGCAGCTTTTCAGAATTTCAGCCACATTTCTGTAATCTGGTCTCCCCCTCAGATTGAACTGATAAATACCAGTGCCTTGGAGTAATCAATTTATCTACTATACCACCCTGCCTCTGTTTAGCTCTAGCAGTCATCACTTTCCACAAGTGACATCAGCCTACAAGGTATGAACATAAACTGTTTGTATAATGAACTGCTGTACGTTTTATTGTCCAGCCAGCAAAGAAAGGGATAAAACGACACACTGCCTGTTGCCGTCAACAAAGGTAGTATAACTGACACCGCGCAGCCTGCAATACAGTGATGGAACCATATACCGGCTAGTTTTTCCTTCTTAGCACAGCAGGGTTTGCAAATTCTACCACATCATTATTTTTGTAAAAAATATTTTTAAAGAATAGTTGATTTTTTATTTCTTAATAGGCGTTTAGAAAATCTGCTTCTTAAACCAAACTATGTTTTAAATACACATTATTAATTTCTATGGCAAAGATTTCTGTGGCTCTGGTTTGATAATGAGATAATTGCCTTGCAAAGGTCAAGAGAATGGCATAGTTAGCTTTCAGAGACTGAACAAAGCACTTGCTATGGTTCACTGAGCGTAGTTTCTGTATCACTCCACGTCTCTTTGATTCATCTATTACTAATATTCCATGATACACTTACATTATGAATCCAACTATTTCAACAAACCTGTAATCAAGGAATGACCCTGAATAAAATACTCTGCAGAAAACAGATGGTATGCTCATCAAACGCCTTCAAGCCCAAAATAACCTTTCCTATATGAGAAGGATAGTCAACTAAAACTCAACTTTATATTCTAAGGTAAAGCTCAGAGTAAATAAAACTCAGCACAATACTACTGAGTTACTGAAACAAACTTCCTGGATATTTCATTCATTTTTTCCACCTCTCCATCCCCAAGAGGAACCGACGTTTATAGTCATAATTCAAAGCCTGTAATGTTTGGTGTGACTGTAAGTGGACTTGACAATTTGGACCTAATTTTGTAAAAGCTTAACACCACAAAATTAAAACTCTTCATAGTAGCAACGTGCTCCAGTGACAACAGTACAGGAGGACAGCTCTTTCCTACCTGCATCAAGCTGTTCTGTGCGTGGTACAGCAGCAGTTCCACGGCACTGAAATGCCTCAGCTCAACCTGCTGAGCTGGTGCTCCCCTCTGCTGCCATAAGAAAGGCCTGGACTGGGCAAAAAACCAGTAACCAACATGCCAGGGTTAGGACAAAGGGGGACATTGCTCTCCCATTACAAGCACTGCCGAGCACCTTCCCTCTCGCTCCCATTATTATGCATTAAACACATCTAAAAAACTGTCTAAAAGACCACACGAGCTTCTTGCAGAGATGTATGGAGCTCACAGCAAAGGTGCAGCCCACCGCTATGCAAGGAGATTTCGCTAGCATGAATTGTGGTGCTCATCCATCTAGTGCTAAGGGTAATAAAACTTGATTCTCATAGCATAGGCACTTTGTTAAAGAAATCACACTGGATCCATTACATTCATTCTCACACACGTTCACCAGCACAAATTCTGTACTTGGGTTGACTCAACAACACAGTGCAAAGCAAAACAAAACCAAGTTTTAAATCACCTGGCAGCTACAGAAGCTGCATCTTGCAGCACACCTTCTTCCCAAACCATGAGGGACTGCAAACTCCCCTGAAGCAGCATAATATTCTCTATACCCTTTGAATTAAGAGATCACATCTTAGAACTGCCTCTGCACATGGAAAATCAAACTCCTAGCTGAAACTCCTGCTGAAAAAGCCCATCTTTCAGGAAGGCCAGAAACACACAGTCTATAGGTGGCATTTGTTCAAGGCCCTTGGAGCAGATGCACAGCTGATGAGTGCTCTGCAGCAGCAATGGGATGCACAGGGAGTTTTCCTGTTTTGCATTTATTAGCATAAAGCACCAACAATGACTTTAGCAAAACAACACACACTGTAAAGCTTCTGCAAAGACATAGGACACAGGGTAATGGTTAAGGGAGATAAATTTCAAATCCAGACAAGGGATCCTTTCACTTATACTGAGTAACTGTGCTACATACTCTGTCCATGTAACATTATCTTTGATTGTGATAAACTCAAGCTGCAAATGTGAGATCAGTAGTAGCTAGAAGCCTTCAGACTCAGTAGAAAGAGCACATTTGGTACTTAAAATTTCAAACAATAAATAGTATTGATTCACTTTAAAGGAATCACATTTTCCCCTTGGAAATCAGTGAACACTTAAGAAGAAAAATGTCCTTACTGTGTAAAAAGGAAAATAGCTGTTAAGCGACTTACCAAACTCATCACATATACTCTCATTTTCTATAAGGGTTGGATGATCAAATGTATCCCGACAGTAGAAGATTTGGGGGTTCTTGCTTGTTACTGCAATGCCACCCAGGGCTAAAACGAACTGGTCTGTTAGTATTGAAGAAGGCTTGTCCTGAATGCGCTTTAACATGGAACGATAGCGACAGTACTGTGGGTAGCTGAGAATTAGCAGGTTTGAATCTTCATCATCCTCACCTGGAAGAAGAAAAGAAAAAAAATGAATTACTCTTATTGCATCACTTATTGCATCAGAAAAAACACAGAACAAGGCTGTTAATCAAGGAGCTCAGAAAACCCATGGCCCAAAGGTCATTAAAGGTCATTATTATGGTGGTTTCTGAAAGAAAAGTTAAATAGTTTAGAATATTTACTGAAACAGCTTCTTCTCTGGCTTCCTGTCCAGTTCTGTCATGCCTCCCCACAAGGGACTCCACCTGACTAAGGAAACCCCACTCTGAACAAGCTGGCCAATTGCCTGAATCAAAGTGCTCGCCACCCTTTGCCAACTTGGCTGCTTTGATAGAAATATTATCTGCCATTTTCACTCAGCTCTCTATACAGCCCCACTGAACTCATGTTGACACTACCTACTGCCTTTTAAAAATAATAACACGTGAGCCACACAGAGCACAGCTACTAAGGCCCTTCTGAAGTGCCTGATACCGGCAACCACCAAAGGGCCCCAGACAGGAGCAGGGCTGCTCCAACCCATGCAGTAGTGCGAAGCTGCCCAACAGGTGGAGGGAACTTCCCTCGTATTAACTGCAAATGCAGCAGGACTCAATAAAACACCTACAGAGCACAATGAACAAATGAATTTCCAAGCAGCTCACACCGTCTAAAGGTATGTTCAAAACAAGAAGCAGTCCTGAGCACGCTTCTTTCCGTTCCCCTGAGCTTTACATGATATTGGGCATAAAGGTGGCGGATGCTGAACTATCACAATCAAGTTTCATCATATGACAACCAGCAGGAAACCTAACAGCAAAAATCCAGAGATGCAAACATGAGAAATTAGTCATTTGCAGGTATGCAGCCAGTACTTAACAGCACTTCTTTTTATGCTCATTTATCTCCTCAGGTGGGGCAGCTGAACATGCCTTTCCCTGCATGCCAATGAAGACAAAGCAAGAGAGCGCGCAGCTTACATTTTCTGCTTACCCTGATTACTGAATAACTCAGCTATTTCTTCTGACGGAGACAAAAGGTCTAATATTTAATCCCATTACTAATACCGAAATCATCTTTCTTAGCCTTAAAGTAAAAATCACTTCAGATATTGAAAGAAATGTCAGATCAGCTCTTTCCAGCTAAATACAAAGGCACAGCTCGTCTTGATTTGCGTGAGGCAATGGAAATGTTGACACACAAAAGCCTACATTTTCAGAAGTCTCTGGAAGCAGACAGACCGTCCAGAATGTCACCAGTGCAGACAAATGCGACGCTGCAAAAACCTCAGCATGGCAGAGGGGCTGGGGAAGCCCTGCTTTTATGGGCACAGCTCCTGAATGCTGAACTTTGCCTGCAGCCCAGAGGTAGGTGGGGAGATGAAACCACTTGTGTACCAAAGTAATACATCGTGGTAAACGACATTTACGTTACTTCTCTGAGAAAGTGAAATTTCTGGCCCTAACATCTCTGTTCAGCCATAAGGATGTGGCCATGCCTCGATTTCAGTAAGTGTCCCACGAGCCTCCAAAACAACGTGACAACGGCTCCTGGGATTAGGTCAGTCTCTCCTTTATTAGCAAACCCTAAAATCAGATCAGGAAAACTGTTCTAGGAATTACCAAGCACATGATCCATCCTTTAGCTCCTCCGAGAGTTTCATATACGCCTGCCTGACCGTTATTACTACTTTATACCCCTGTGTAGATAGCGGTGAGCTGAATCTGTTGATCTGACAACGCTTTTCTCAAGCCAGGATGTGGTCAGCTTTTTAAACAGGGTACATATAAACGTATGTTCCATGAGCCTTTGTAGTAAACCATTACTTTCCAGACAAACTGCTCTAAGACCCCGCACAGAATTACGCAAACTTCCTATCCCTGCAGATCAGCATCTTAACTCAGACCCACGGCATAAATTACAATCACGCAGTTTTTCATTGGATCACTTTTACCCACGCTTGTGCAACTCCACCGAGTACTTCATGATGCGTTTTTTCCTCTCCTTATTCACTCACTCTGTGTTCAATAGAAAGCTCTAAGAATGAATAAAGACTGAATAAACTGAAGATTTGTTTAGTGAAAGACAAACAGTGTGCCTGGAACAAAGACTTTTTTTCTCAGCCACACCCACACAAGAAACGAGAAATCAAAGTAGACCAATCCCTAATACAACGCAAGCCCAAAGAAGCATTTCTCTTCTAGCACAATCTAACACGTCATTTAGCAGTGGGCTTAGTGCATATTGCTGAATATTTTTGGTAAACACGGTCAGAAGAAGTTTACTGTTAGGAGGATTGAAATGCTGATTGCATTTCCTTAAAATCCAGGAAAACAATGCGATTTCTAAAATCATTTGGATGAGGTCTTAGAAAACCACAGTGCTGTATTTCTGCGTCTCACTCTGTAGCTTCAGTAAAGAAAACAAGGTAAAAGACAATACCTACAGTATGCTGCTTCTAAGATCCCAGTGAAATGGCTCTAATCCTACGCTTATACCATAATTACTTGTTTTAATAACCCCCCTCCAATGTCAATTTTTCATTTACTTATATATTTCAGAGCTGAAAACAGCGCAACTGTAATTACAGCGCACGGTTCCGCCCCTGTGTTACAAGCACTGCCTATATATGCACAGATGTAATCCAACAGTTCCCTTTGTGAGGGGTAAAGAGAGCCGGGATTTGGCACAGCCTGGCATTTATGTTGGATTACATGTTCTTCAAGTTGTCTTTGTAAGTAAGAGATGCATGAAATGCCAAACACAATGAATCTATGCAAGAACTGACTTTTCAAATCAGCACAACCATTTTTAATATGTAACGCAAGACAATTAAAAGCCCCGAAAGAAAAAGAGCCTGCTAAAAGCATGCATTCCTAACAAATCCATCCAGAGCCAGAACTATTTACAGAAAGAACAGAGAAATACAGAAATGTAACTCCTTTTTGTTTGCTTGTTTCAGAAACATCAGAGTACAATGTTATTGCTAACCGCCATAATCTACTCCCAACATCAGCTAGCGATTTTTTTTTGCTTTAAAAAGACCTTCACACCAGGATTTTATAGAGCTTGATGGAAAAACTATGCATGTTCCTTCCTGTACCTAATTACCTCAACTGCAAAATCTGCCAAGTATTTTGCCCTTTAGTTCCTTTAATCGTATTAGTGCAAACGCATTTGGATGCCAACAGAAACAAACATTTAAAGATTTTTGCTTAAAAGGCTCCAAATATGTATTGGGCTCTGTTAGGAAAGCACACGCTCTGCTCCTTCCCAGAAAGCAGAGAGTTATTTCTTCAGAAGAAATATGAATTTGTGCCTCTTGTAAGACTAAATGTCTAGTTTCAACCCAATTTAAGTAAAATAATGTCAATACGAACTGCTCTCACAATGATTTATGCTACCTTCTGTTACTTTATTACATTAGACATTCCTTTCTCCAAGCTTTATACTTTTCGCCGTGCTCCTAGCAACCACATAAAGGCTGAGCAGCAACTTTACGCGCCTGGCATGGCTCCAGGCTCGACTGTTATTGATAATTATATTGAAGTTTCAATTTAATTGCTACTCTGTTGTGACACGGAATATTTTTTGTAATTAGGCATTTCCCATTTTCTGTCCATTCATTTTTTTTGTGTTACTGAAAACCACCTTTCTTTTCCCAGAAAAAAGCAGCCCGTCAGAACAATGATGCAGATAAGAGTAGGTACATCTGTTACTATCATTACCAACAGCGCAGTGTGAAGAAAAAAAATTCAGAGGAAAAAAAAAAACCAACAAAATTGTGAATATAATTTCTCAGAAGGTAATTTTCTTTTCAGTTTAAGTGCTCTTCTTCTTCTTCTTCTTCTTCTTCCAGTTACTCAATGATTTCCTGTTCTAATTACAAGACATTATACAGAAAGTCATTTTTAAAAAGGAAATGTACTGGAGCAGGAGACTCTATAGCGTCATTCGCTTGCTATGGTTTGAAATTCCAAACTTTTGCATCTATTTTATAAACCCCCAGCTTTACCCGGTGCGATTTATTCTGCCCCAGATCTACCATCTCTTCCAGAGCAGTTAACACCATTGTATACATCAAAGAGGAAAACACACTCGCAGTTAAACTGCAGGCAAAAGGGAAAGAAAAAAACAGATCTCTTTTTTTTTTTCCTCCCTGACTGTAGCTGTTAAGTTGGAGGCCGGCCAAGCCTGAGAGTGGAAAATATTAAAAAGTAAAAAAGGAAAAAAAAAAAAAAAAGCTTGTGATTAAAAAGCGAGAGAAGAGATACTCAGTTCTACATCGAAATGAACAAGCCGCAAACTATTTCATAAAAACATACAGTGACGTAAATTACACATCAGCGTTGCAGTGTTGTGGTTATTTTGAGAAATGGCTTGTACTGTAAGTCAGCTGGTAAAGCCCCACCCTTAATGATTTTGTAATTCTCCATACAGCGATCAAGCAGAGCAGTCATGAAATTGCCAAGAAGGAAAACAGACTGAGCTGCAGAGAGTTTGTAATAAAAAGATAATGTACTTTTAACATAACAGAAGTAGAAGATTGGTTTTATTAACTAAAAAAACTACTTAAAAGGTCCCAGGCTTGCCATTTGTTTTGATAAATGTTAACACAGATCTTCATATGATAAGCAATGGAAGTATCAGGGGAACCAGATAAAATGGGACAATGCTTTGCTGTGTGGGTAGCAAATTGAGCAGGGGAGTTATTTGGAATACAGAGCAAAAATGAAGGCAGCAGCAGCAGCAGCAGCAGCGTGGTGTCCATCAGCCTTCCTCCTGCTCGCTGTACGAGCCACTTTGCCATCTTCCATTAGCTGCACTACTAAGGGGGCATCCCACAGGACATGCAGATCACAATTAGTTTACTACTGCTTGCATGCATGGTGCAGCCATACCATCACTATGCAGCAGGTAGGGAGGGAAGGATGGCGCATCTGGGTACGTGGAGGCACTGGGATGGCAAGAGCTAGCAGTACTCAATGACAACAGCCAGGGCTCCCAAGTGGTCTCCTGCCCACTCAGAGCAGTGCTCACTGCCCCCAAAGCCTGGGGTAAGGCTGGGGCTTCAGCAACAAACTGAAGCACACATGATGAGATGCACTTCATTCCATTTGGACACTTTTTATTTCATGGTAGAGTTCTAGCAGATCCCTCCACAGTCAGACAGATCTCTCCACAACCTGTTCTTTGATAAGGCTCAGATCCTTTCACTCTGGAGCTACTACTGCCTTGTCATCTATGATGACTAGCTCAGTCCAGAGACTGGACCTGCAGATCAAATGACTGACATGAATGCCACCAGCGCAGCCTGCCCTGTGCCAAAGCAGTGGTTCAAACACACACTAGAACATCCCCTCCCAGGAGGTACACTTGCCACCAAGGCATAAAAACACTGAGGTCATCTGTGATAGAAGACTTCTGCTCTTTTAGCACTTAAGACTGGTCATCTGTGATAGAAGACTTTAGCACTTAAGACTGACCCAGTTCTCCTTCCCCTGTCCTGCTCCTTTGGCTATGATGTCCTGAAGGATGAGCAAGAGAACACAGGGAGATGAGATGAAGATCACAGAAACGTAGAATTGTTCAAGTTGAAAAAGACCTGTAAGGTATCTAGTCAAACCATCAGCCCAGCACCACCATGGCCACTAAACCACGTCTCTAAGAGCCACATCTACCCTTTCCTTGAAAGTCCTCCACCTTCCCGGGCAGCCTGATTCAGTGCATTACCACTCTCTGACAATAAGTTTTTCCTCATATTCAACCTGTGCACAGCTAAATGCAACAGCAGCAGGTTGGATGGGCGCATCTGAAGCATGCCTGTTGTACTAACATCCCAAAGGCCACAGCACAGCTTGCCAGCAGGCAGAACAAGCTTACTGCACAACCCAATCCCCTCAAAAAATCCAAGAGGAACAGAAAGAACAGAATGCTGCAAGAGTACCCAAAGAAGGAAGAAGAAACTTTGTGTTTATGACTTTAAAATCTTTAAGATAAATCTCAAAAGGAGAACACCTTTGCAGATCACCCTCTGGTCTCAAACCAGCCAAATAACCCCAATAATTACCCAGACACTGCAGCTGGCTGAGAACCAAGTGTCACCTACTACTCTGGGCACTCTTCTGAGTGACAGGATTGTTCCTCAATGAAATAACCTCCAGGACTGCATTATGGAAGGCTCCTTGCTTGACCACCTCATGCACCTAATCCTCTGCATAGAGGAAAGGCTCAGAGCTGCAGCAGGAATTCATGTGCCCTCACACCAGGATGCTGGAGCTTGGGTCACTGCACCACCACCAAAAAAACACTCCTGAGTGTTCTGGCACGCTGAGCCCCTCTTTCCTTGGGGATCAGGAGGCCTTAGCAACTGCAGCTTCTCCAAGGCACCTGCCTTTTCATTCCCACAGTCCCTGTTCGCTCTAGCAGTGCCACTTGGTGTGCCTTGACTGGCTAATTAGTAACAAGATCTAAAAATATTAATCTGAGAATCATATTTCACTCACAGATAAAGACAAATACAGTAATGATTTAACCCTGTGACACGGGACTGAAAATCTGTGTTTTTAGGTTTAAAACACTTTGAGTAAATTAATGACACAACAGGGATACTGCTTTGTTAGCAGGACCCACTTGGCTTGCTTTGAGAACCCCCCTCTATTTGAATGCTAATGCAATCAAGAACAAAGGCAACGTGTTGCAGGATATGGAACACAGTGATTACATTTATGTTTACCAGATAATGATGATGTTAACAAGTTGCCTGTAATTCTTACCTGGATGTCTGCCTGCCTGATCTTGCTTTCATACTGATCAAAAGGCAAAAGCTATTTTGCCAATACACAGAATACCAGACTCAGCGTTCCTACACGTATCAGATATTTCTTCCCTTGTAAGGAGGAGTCAGAGCTAATTCTGAGAATTTGGTGCCACTTCCCCAGCTCTCTGTTTTCTGTCACAAAGCCAGAAGAGCAGCAGTGCTTCAGAGAATTCCTAAGATTACTGTAACATTTGAAAGAGAGGACTTACAAACCTGCTGGAGATTTTAACTACTCTTCCACCCAACAGCAAAGCAGTCGCTGATAAAACAAACAAACAAACAAAGAAACAACATCTCATGTGTGTGTAAAGCACATGATTGAAGGACATTTCGCAGTCAGTGATGTGGAGTGGATTTGCTCTAGTCCTACTCAGTGGGGACAAAACAGGGCATGTTCATCAGTGACTGACAGTAGGTCCATATAATTAAATCTTCCATAATATTTATCCCATCAAAGCGCTTTGAGTTTAAACCCTACGTCTGACTTTGAAGAAGGCAAAATAAATTCAGTAGAGTTTCCAGGCGGACATTCAGTGCCCTTTTCCATACCCCGATGCAATATTCAGCTCTGCATAACCGCGGCTCCTGCTCTGCACTCCCCGGGCCCTCCTGTGCCATAGGAAGCAGGTTTATGAGGTGTTTCCAGGCTCCAAAGAAGAGTGACTGACAATGGTCATTTCCAGCTTTATATAACCCCTCCATCCACAGCCCTCAGACTGCTTTATGGAGATGAGTAAAAATTATTATCCCCATTACACTGGGAGAGAAACTGAGACCGAGAGAGCTTAAAGAATTTATTCCACATCTCTCTTAAGTAAGAGACCAATGGAGACAGCAACCAGCCAGCAGAAGTCCTCGCTGGCAGGGATTTCTGGGTAAGGAGAGTTTTCCTAAGTTTCCTTGAAAGGGAAGCGACCGTCCCAGCCTCCTGCCTCCACCGGAGCAGCGCAACACCAGGGAAAGTTCTGTGCTGAGGCATCTCTGCTGCTGCTCCCCTTGGCCCTGCCCGCCCACCCCAGCCACTCCTTCAGGCCAGGAGCTGCTGCCCGGCCAGGATCACCCCTGCACATGCAATAGTGGCACTGAGCCACAGATGACTGCAATGACAGCAGCTAGAGGAGGGGAACAGGGCCAGGGACACGGCTGAGGTCAGGGCTTGGCCCTGAGAACCTCTTCCTCGCCACCCAAATTTCCCTCCCTACTTGCTCCTCAGGGCACAGGAGCAGGTCAAACAGCCACAGATCACTATGGAAAATGGCTCTGATGGTTTTACACTGCCCTATTAGCTTTCTAAAGCAGATGGAGAAGGGGGAAGGGGGAGATTGGTAATAGAAGGGAGCACATGCTGCCTGTCCTCTTGAATGTTCTGGGTCATGTGGACCACTCAGGTTGAATGTGCATCAGCTTTAAAACAAGTATTTATCCTGGTTGTCGTGGTTACTGATAAGCAGCTTCAATTCTGCTGATAACAAAAATAAGAAAGAATTAAAAAGGGGAGGGGAGCACAAAACATAATTTGGTAACGTGACGAAGCCAAGAAGAGGAATTAAATCACATTGAACAAGCCAAGTGTACTGTAAATGGCTCTGCCTTCCTATTTGCTTTTAAATCATCGAAGAATCAAATATGGCAGCTGCTTCAGTTTTAACAAACAAACAGTGAAAATCCCTTCTAATAACGAAAGGAAATAATGATATACTTTCCTTTCGCTGCATTCAAACATAATTTAATTTTCCTGAGGTGAGATTTGCACAGGGAACAATCAGATAATAAGTGTTATCATTCTCATAGACAAAACTGAACCAGCACTTTGCAATTCAAAGTGCTATTTAATGCACCGTTTTCAGCAATCTCTGAACACCATCCAACATACCACTGTACTACGCTTCAGTACTTTCATGCAAACCTGCTCCTGAAAATACGCAAGCAAAAGAGAGTACAACAAGCACAAGCACTGCACTGCCGCTATGGCTGCAGCTCCGTGCTCCCTGAAGAGTTCTCATGAGCAGGTTTGCAACCAGGGACTTCTCCACCTTCTCTTTTCTATGACAGCCATTATTATGTGTCCTGGGCTCCTTCCCCCTGAAGCACAGCACTGCACAGAGAATACACTGTGGGCAAAAAGCTCTATGCTTGCAGAGAAATGGGCAACTGGAGCCACTGGAAAAAGAGGCACCCGCTGTTTTACAGGGATGATAATTAACCACTGGAACAACAAAACAAAGGCAGCAACAGGTTCCCTAAGCCAGTGCTCAAGAAAGAATGCTTTTCTCTGATGAAACTTCCCAGACTGATGGTTTCTAAACCTGTGGTCTGTTCCTTGCCTTCTGTGCTGAGGAGGTGAAGAGGTCCACAGCAGATCCATCCTTGCTTGGGAAAATGTAAAGGAATGTAAAACTGAAAGACATGGGAATCCACTGAGAGTCAAGCTAAGTTCCTGGGCTTAGTATCAGAGTAACAGGACTCCTGACATCTCCTCTCTCCTTCTTGTTCACGCACCATTCACACAGAAATGAGAGAAGTGCACAACACAGCCCAACTCTTGTGGGACTGTTACACCATCCCTCCCAAGGGGAGAATCCATCACCTTCATTTTCCATTGCCCCCAGATGCACAGGTCAAAACCACACAGTGCCTTCCACCATCATCCTCCACACTCAGAGGAGCTCTGCCCTTCTCAGAACAGCAGCGGCAGAAGCTGCCGGTCCCAGGGCCACGACACACGGGGTGGAGGGCAGGACGGGTCTGGTGATTTAAAGAGTGCAGCTCTGCTTCTGACATTTATGCCCTCTTTGAAACCCTTAATGAAGTAACAACCCCGTTAATTCTTGCCGGGTATTTGGTACACATAAAAACTGCATTATCTACTATTTACCATGTACTACACACAAGTGGTATCTGGCTCCATATAAAAATAACAAGCTCACTGTAACCCTCCGCTCCCCAACCATACTGCTGATTTCTTTGACACATGGAGAAGTGAGAATAATTACATTTTACTGACTGCGTCTCATTACACTGATTTAAGTAAGATTTCCAAAGCTGCAAAAATGTGCTTTTCCAATTTCATTTGTTTCTAGCAATTCCCTCCGAAGACGGTTAGTAAAACCCTCAGAAATCATCATCAATATGGACAAAAATTGTACCCTTCTCATGTGGACATTTGACAGAGGGATAATAGGGTCTAGAAACACCACAGTCAGACGTTTCTTTTCTATTTAATGTTTCCTTCTGTGCCAAACATAATATAACAGACAAGTGTTAGAGAGACATGCAGGGGGGAGCCTGAATAGCGAGCTTTAAAAGAGGTCTTTAATAGAGAAGCAGTATGCTTAGTCTCCGACAACATTCAATGGCAATTTATTTGCAGCCATTTTCTCATGTAACCTTTCACACCGGAGCAGGTAAGATAGAGCACAAGACAATTTGTCAACTGCCAGATATGAACAAAAGAAACCATTTTTAATAAGCTTCAGCAGCCCCTTGTATTTGTTTTGCAACATGCTAATAACTTTTTTGGAAGCCAATCAAAGGCAAGAAAAGCAAAAGAAGTCAAGCTGGGAAACAAAAAAAACATAGTTAAAGAATTTTACAGATAAACTTAAGTTATCATCTGCAGTGTAATGATGCTTAAACCCAAGAGCGGCACAGAATTTGAATTAGCATGCTGCTGTTTCTTAGAAAAAACCACGCTGCGGTTACAGAAAATGCTACCTCCACATGTTTTTTCCAAGAATTCGTGGTCCTTTATCTCATTACAATGCACTATGTACCTGTCATCAGGATAACCTTACTGCCATCAGCAGTAAGGGTCAGCATGAGGGCCAGCATCGGGAAAGGCTGGTGGGGAGCTGCCCGGCTCCCAGCCACTGATGTGGTTGCATCCCTGTGCTGCCCAGCACCTTGCACAGCCTCACCTTCCACCTCAGAGCCCACAGACACTGGACCAAAAAGGCCTCCACAAAGCCATCATCGGACCAAACGCTCCTAAGAACTCAGCCCCATTTCTGAGGGGAACAACTTCTGGTGCTGGGAAGTCAGAGCACCCAAACAGGGAGCTATCGAAATCCCAACACCACAAGCTGCAAAATCTGACGAAGTGTTAAGTAATTTCATTAATGTTATTAAAACAGAAAATTCCCTTGGAAAATTTCACACAGGTTTTCCCGTCTCCTTGCACATTACTCATGGCCTGAGAGACGTGTGAGGAGCAAACAGAGAGAAATTAAGGTTTTCTCAGCTCAGCTTGGATGGAGTCCTAGTCTCACTGGCAGAAAGAGCGGGCTTGTGGGCTTCAGTGGGAAGAGGGCTGGGCCCTTTGAACTAGGTTATTAAGGCATCTGGAAGAGAGGTAGAAAAGTTTATGGTGAGACAAGATGCACCCGAGAACAAAAGGAGCTGCCAGTTGGACGAGCACCCCCCTCACTCGGTGGTGGAAAGGCTCCCAGCCATCAGCAGACACGCACCTGCATGGTTTGCTGCCCTTGCCCCAAATCAGATTTTGATTTTAAGGACTTTGCAGGGGATTCTGATACCAAGCAGTAGAGGGAAGGAACAGATAAAGAGAAGCATCTGCTCCTCAAGGAGGAGCAGCCTCCTGAGCAAGTAAGGCTGCTTGTGATGTGAACCTGCCAGGCCAGCCCAGCCCAGCCCAGCCCACACTCCTGCTGGGAACTAGCACTGCACCTCTCTTCCTCTCCTGCAGGTCCAGGAAGCAACTCCTAGCGAGGGAGAGAAGCCACGCTACCTGAATTATCTGAAGAGGCCTCAGGTGGAGGCAGGGTGAGAAAGGATTTCAGGACAAGTTATGCCTATGAGCTGAGCAGAACAAGTAAGTATCCTCCCACTCCTTTCTCTAGGCAGACTCTTTCCAAGTTTTCAGCGAGAGCAGAAGTCTCCAGTGAATCTGCCCAGGAAGGGCCTGCACAGGGCTGCCAATGTTCCCAAAAGCACCATCAGCTCGTGCTCTGCTCCCTATGGGCTCTGGTCCGACACCCAGCAGAGATGAAGGCTCTAAGTAGGAAACAATCCCAACATACTATCTGCTAGTCTGGAGCGTGCTCTAATAATAGATAGCACTGTCTGTTTCAAGGCTCTTAATGGACGCTAATTAGTCCTCAGGGCATTCTTATGAGGCAGGTAGATAGATAAGTATTATTTCTTCTGTTTTACATATGAAATAACCTCCCCAGAGATGTTCTGACTTGCTTAAGGCCACCGAATGAGTCACAAAGCCTCAGTCTCAGCAGGCCTGGCTCCCAGACCTGGGCTCAGACCGCTCACTGGTGCTCCTTCACCCATGCAAGGGCAAAACCTTCACTTCAAATGTGGGCTGAGAGGGGAAGGAGCATCAGAGAGAGGTGGCAGCCCTGGGAAAAACACTCTCTAGGAAAGGAGCTTCCAGAAGAACGATGAAACAGAGCCTGGTATCTACTGAGTGCCAGACATCACATCTAGGGCAAGGCGAGATGAAAAACACCCTGATACAAAATCGTAGGAGTTTCTGCTACGTGCTCTACTCAAGCACTGGGGGCTGTTTATTGTGACTTGTGACTACCACTCATGTCAGATAAATGGTTTTAGGTTCTTCACTTCTAGCGTGGCCATGTTAGCACACAGCTCCACAGGATGCATACAGGTAAGTCCCTGGAAGAAGGAACACACGGTGACAGCGCCCACAGCAGCCACTCATCACTTCAGCTTAAGAAAAAAACACCTTAATTTTGGCTTCCACGGTGCTCAAGAACCAATTCCAGCAACCATCGGCTGTGCAAAACATTACTAATTTACCAGAGGGAAAAAAATTATTTATGCAGTGCATTATCAATTTTAAATGGTGATGTTTAAGCACAAGGCTGATGAACTACAGGCAGTATAACGCAGCTGCTTTGCATTTTGATTCCTTTATTTATAGACCACGGCAAATTAATAACTCAAAAATGTTGTTCCAGGCAAAGTAATGGACACACAATAAAACTATTCATTTCCTCAAAGGTCACTCTAGGAGAAGCATACATTGTTTAGAAGCCTACCAACAACGCTATTGTTCCGAAGAAAAGTGAAAATACATAATAAGCAGTTAGTGCGCATATCTGCATTGGAGACCCTGGGCTAATTTAAAGTGCAATCTTAAGGCAATCAATCACGCTCTAAAATTACTTCATTTTCCAAACTGTTTACACTTTTTAAGTTACAAATCCACTTTCTGCTATTTCAACTCACGATTTACAGCTCCAGATTTAGCCTGCCTTGGCTTGCTGCCAAGCGCTAGTCATGAGGGAGCTAATGATCTGAACAGATCAGTGTTTTATAATGGAGAAAAGCGCATGTAAATTTCCAGTATGTCTGCAAGTAATCAAGGCATGCTGACTATAAATGAGGCGGCCTGAAATTTATTTTAGGAGAAATATCTTAAAGCCGCACTTTTTATCCGGGCCAAGAAAGAAACAAAAGAAAATCTCTTTTTAAAAGGTACTCCAAGATTATTCAAAATTATTCTAAATGAAACTGCTACACAAACAATATGTTAAAGAACAGCACAATAGCTAATTTCCTTCAATGTTTCTATCTCGGCCAGATCGTATCCTTATCACGGCAAGCTGGAACATTAAACTCTCTACTTCATGGAATCAAAACACAAGAGTGCTTCATATTACATTATAGAAAAATGAGCCGTTCCCTACAAACAAGGTCAGATTTCTGGAATGCCAAAGGTCTACATTCAAACAGAGCCGGGAGGAGGGGAGGCTTTGCCCACTCTGCTCTCTGAAAAGCAGTGGGAAACGAGACCCAGCAATCTAAATGCGTTTTAATAGCCAAAATGCTAGAAAGAGAACAAGAAGTCTCTCGGGAGACGATACTTACATTAAGCATGATCTTTATTGTTTCATTACAGCAGCATAGCCAAATAATGACTTTGTGTTACTGTACAAATAATGCCGGATCCTCATTTTCTAGCGGAAATAATTACTCTATTCTATCATATTCTGTTTACCATCAGCTACACGCACGCTCCCCTTTGTAGGCTCAGCACTGTGGGGCCGGACTGAGAAAAGTTTTAGGTTTTTCCCTGTCTTTAAGGGCTGTACCAAGGAGGCATATTCTGACCCAAAAGCAGCTTTAAGAATGGAGCTATAAATATTCTTGCATTGTACTTCGTGAAATTCAATCCATCATGATGGATATTTCGGTTATAACATTATTACATGCCTAAACTCAATTGTATAATTGCATAGGGCCAGAAACAATAAGCTGGCATCGCTTTGTTACAGCATACTACAGCTTTAAAATACCTGTAATCATAAATCAACGTAATTATTTGAAGTACTGTCATGAAGCAGGGCACAAGAAGAAAAATTAGAATAAACTAGCTGGTAGAGACTCTCACTGTACTTTCTAGAGGCCAGAGGGCTTCGGTGGCCTTGGCTCTCACCACCACCCCAGCCCAGAGAGCCTTTCTCTCCATGCAGCCTGGACAGGCACCCAAAGCAGCTCGCTGCCCTGCAGCTCTCCCACAGCAGCCACAGCACTGAGGCGTACTGCACCTTGGTTCTTCAAGAGGTAAAACCCCTGGAGCTGGCTGTGGACCTTCTTCCCTCCCAGTACCTCGCATTATGAAAGGGTTCTCCAAACCTCATCCCCGCTCCCCTGCCAGCCATGCCAAATTTCAGCCTCACTGGAGGCACCGGGATACAGCATGACTGAAGTTAATATTAAAATATGGATTCCTCCCATAGCTGCACTGAAAAACAACATCAAGTTCACAGGGACGGAGATCTCCATAATCTTTCCCGTTCTGCTCTTGCTGCTTTTAAATCTCTCGCTCCCTTTTTCTTGTGATCTCCACAGACCCCAAACAATGCACTGTGTTGCTTTTGATACTTATGTGAAGAATGCGCAGCCTTTCACAAAGATGCTCCCTTGGCCAAGTGCTTTCTGACTAGCAGAGCTCAGCAACGCACGCCTGTTGTATATACACACCTACTCACAGTTCCATCACAGACAACTACATACGCACACACAATAAATATGACACAGTGACTGGATGGTGATTAAAAACCTCACTTTGTCAAATACTCAGCTTTCACTCTCGCATGCTGGGACATCATGAATTGGAATCACAGCTGAAAGTTGGTAAGATCTGAACATCCACAGTAAGAGGAAGAAAACCCCATTCTCTTTAAATACGTCTACAAGAAGCAAAAAAAGAGGGAACAAAAGACCCGGGGGCGGGGGATGGGGGGTAAAACAACTCATAAGCTCAGGAAAAACTTCTAGAAGAAAAACACATGTAACTAAAAAGGAGATAAATAAATAAGTGATATGAACCACTTCTGAGAACAAAAAAACATTTGGTAACATCAGAGCCAGTGTCACAGAGTGGCCATTAAGCAGCATAAACATTCATTTTCAGTCCCACTGAGTCACCCAGAGAAGCTGGCTCTCTGAAAATGAGGCCGGTGGAGTCTGAGCTCCAGCCCTACTTTCCTTTACTCCAACTTGGAATTGCTGTGCAGTTACGATACAGAATGTCAGAATACGGTAAACAGAACTGAAAAAGGGAAAGAAAACAATTTTTTTCCCTACAAGTCAGGTTCAGTGCTTTTGCCTATTAAAGTAACCAAATATGTTTCTTTCTGAAATCAAAGCCAAAAGGCAGCATGCCAGACACAGTTAACAGATAAATCAATGTTCCCAAAGGGCGGGCTTTTTTGTTTTGGGGAGTTTCTGCCTGACAACAATCTTGTGGCAAGCAAACAGAACACCCACTGCACAGCTTGTCAATCTACTCACATGAAACAGGAAAGGAAAAGTGAATACTTTCGAAGATCTACGCACCGTTTGGAAAAACTTCATGTTCTAACCTCTCCGGCAAAGGTCACGGTTTTCCTAACTACAAAGTCTGCAGCCATTGTGAAGCCCTCGACATATAATGTGTAATTGCAGTTAATTTATCACTAAGGTTATTGTATATTAGCCGGGGAGTTTGTAAACAAGAATGAATCACAGGTTTCATTTTTGTGTCCCTTACAAACTGGAAGACCTAATAGTTTCCTGTTCCAACATTCAAAATAGTATTGCTTCTATAAACCCACTCCGGTCTCCTTGCCAGCAGTTTCCATTTAATTAAACTGACAGCAAAACAGGGCCCTTGCTAATGTGTTCCAGACCGGTTTTCCTTCAATGTAAATTCTCAGGCATGAAATTACATCTGAAACAGACACAATAATCCCTCTATATCTTGGTCAGAAGTTTAATCTATACTAAAATAACATTTTCTTTGTCTATATCGTAGTCTGTTTTAGAATTCAGAGATCTCTTCTTCTTTTCTCAGTTGAAGTTCATGGAATTATTTCACTCCCATGCACCTTACAGCCAATTCACAATTTTCTCCTGGCCTGCAATTTATACCTTTATCGTTGGTTTCTAGGCCACTGGCAGCAAAATGATCTTGTGTGCAAGAAACCAGACTCAGGACAGGCTTCAAACTTTCACTTTCTGGGAGTGTGACAGGCTGGTGGCATGAGAAAACCAGTCTGCAGCTGCTGGAAGCCAGCTAACTTCTGTGAGCCAGCAACCTGATCTTTCACACAGATCCTTGAGTCAACTAGCTGTAAAGAAGGAAACTGATGAGATTTGTATGTACTTTCAATAAAATCAAGGTGGGGTTTGTTGTTTGTTTAATGGCCCATAACGTTGTACTCGTCTAGTCAGTCTTGTCAGCGCACCACTGATACACAGATACTCGCACCACTGATACACAGATACTCGTGGCACCCAGGGAGAAGGGAGCATGCACAAGAGCAGTTGTTTATCTCCTGGGAACTACAGGGCTCGTGGTCATCAGCTCAACAAACTGCAGCACACGTTTATTCCAAACCTAGGATGGGGATCTCTGAGATACGTGGAGCATTTTGCTCCTGGCCCATGCGCTGCCTTTTTCTGCGCTGGTAGCAGGACAGCCTGGGGACACCACAGCCACCAGCAATTCAAGCTTGAAATAGCAGAGGGCTTTGAGAACCTGGGAGGGATGGTGTCCAGAGTAAAATCTGGAAAAGCTACAATTAGTAGAACAGCAAATAATCATTCTTTACTTGATGAAGGCAGCGCGTGTCACAGCGGGGACCTCACTGCGACTGCCAAACCACACCTTTTCACTTGATAGGACAGAGAAGCTTTATCTCTGTCAGTTACACAGTGATTGCAAAAACACTCTCCCAGGCTTGCTGCCTGACCTTGCAGCCAAGTCCATGTTACGATACCGCAGAGAAGCTGCTCTGCCTTGCTACTCTGTGGGCTCCTGCTACAGGACACTGAGCCAAGCCCTGCTGCCACAGGTCTCTGAGCAAAATGGGAAGGGCACAGCATTCAGTCAGTAACACATAAAGCCACATCAGGACATTACACACCGTGTCAGGATGGCTGAGGTTCAGATGGCCTAGCAGTGACTGTCATCGCAACTTTTTGATCCTGGAAAGGATTCTCGCAATTACTTTCCTTTAAGATGCCAGCTACGCTTTCCAAAGGTTGGTAGGCACTCCGACCTAAAAGGGCCTGAAGCCATCTTGAACACAGGTAAGGAATGAAATCTTAGCACCACCAAGTTCTGGCAACAAGTTGAATAGATGAGCACAGACACAGGTACATAAACACCCTTTTTCTGGCCTTGTCCCACCTCTGACACTCGGCACATCGTGTGCCCAGGACTTCATTTCCTGACGGCTTGAAACACAATGGAAATACGATGACCATATGAAGCACAAGCAACACAATCACTGTGAAGACAAGAGAAAACTAAACCACATCTTTTCCCAAGTGTTCTGCTTGCCCAGCCAGAGCTGTGCAAAACCTGTCACATTCCCAATAAAAAATGCCTTCTGCCAAAAAAGCGCTCCATGATTTCAAGTAAGGAATTCGCCATGTTCCCAGTATTTATGCACTCAAAACGTTTTCAGAGCCATAACAATATAATTTCAACGTACTGTTGTCACAATCTTGTGCAACAGAAGAGAATGGTTAGCTTGATTAGAAACCCTTCTGGCAGCTGCTGTTCTTTCCTTTCCTTGAGGGTCCCTCATTCCAGAGACAACACTCACCAAGCATTCTCCAGGTACAAAGCAGGTAAACCACTTGTTACTGCTAGGCTGACTTTGCAAGGTGATGAGGGGCAGGAGGTTCTAGCAGAGTAGCAGCTTTTCTCCATCTTGTGCTGACAGAGGAAGGCATGAGATACCGATGTGTACAAACACCCTGCACGGCTGTCCAGAAATGAGGAAAAGACTTTTCGTGCCCATTTATATGGATTTGTCAATATGTATGATCAGTTAAAAGTCTGCCAATGTGGCAGAGAAAGTACCACTACTGTTTCTGCCGCAGCAGGTGAAAAATGCTCCTACTCCATTTGTGCAAATATACTGAACTCGTGTTATCAAACACACAAATTCCTGTCCACGCTGTCTCCTTTTCTCCTGCATTCCCCGCCGCCAAAATAGCAGGGATGAAATTGGTCTCATTTCCTGTAAATTTCATTTAGACCCAAATGTTCTTAAGTATGTTGTCAGGGAATATATTTTAAGGCTGTTACGTTCACATCTGATCTCCTACCCTATGCTTTTAAGATATTAAATAGGCTTTACCCAATAAATCACATGTTGCGTGCCTTGGAATTGCATGGCATCTGAAATCACCTAAGGCAAAATCCTGGGCCATTCCCAGTCAGTATACACAAGTCAGAGGACCCAGTTCTAAACACACCAAGGCAAAACGGAGCACACGACCCTCACCATGTAGCCCCAGGTGGTGCTCCCTCCGGCTCTCCATGCTGCCCCACCTCTTCCTGTCCCCCATGGAGCCCACAGCTGGAGATCACCATGGAGCACTGCCTCAGCACCAAGCTTCTCATGTGTCCCCAGCCAGCCTGAAACCTGCACAGAATGGCACTGACTGCCCCAACGCTGAGTGGGATGATGATGATCCCAGCAGCTCTATTCCTGTTGAGGAATATAATAGCTGGGTAGGAGAAACAAAGCAACTCTCTCGGTCCCAAAAATACTCATCAGGATACACACCATCCTGCCACTGGCACTGCTAGAAGCTTTCCTACTGAGCAGCACAGCAGCAAGCCCAAGCCCAAGGTATGGCCCTGAATAATTCTGCCTCGAAAAAGAAGCGCTCCCTCAGCTCTTCACAGAATCACAGAATGGCCTGGGTTGAAAAGGACCACAATCATCTAGTTTCAACCCCCCTGCCATGGGGAGGGCTCCAACCACTAGACCAGGCAGCCCAGCGCTCTCCTCCACCTGAGCTGGAAGGCTTCCCTCCACAACCAGGTACAGGGCAGGAAGGCAGCTGGCAGCAGGGCTCCGGAAGCTGAGCATTGCCGCTTGAGCAGCCCAGCCCACTGCGCCGCCAGGAGCCTGCCCGGCACAGAGCACAGGACCCCGTGGTTCATGTTTTGCAATAGCAGAGACAACAAAGAAAACACATTTGAGAAACATTGTGGGAAACACGCCAGTGTTTTAACGCACGCTCCCTTTGGAAATGAAGCCTTTTTTAGCCAAACCACTATGATTTTTGTTTTAGTGACTCATACGAATGGATTCTGGATAAGGTTTAAAAATGGGATATTTTCTCTTCTGCTTCTGGGTTCACCTCAAGACACGTGAATGAAAATATAGCAACAGGAATATTAGCCTGGACTCACCAACACACACTAAATAGGGATCTACTAAATTTGTAAAGCTCAGCTGAAGTTTCAAATATGTAATTCTGAAAATACAATTCCTCCTGATGTCGGGCTGGGCACGGCTCATAAAACTATAAAAAGATACTTTGTCCCTATAGATGGCGAGAAGCTAATCATTAGCCACCCATGTACAGTGTTTACCTGTTTATTTCGTTATTTTAATGTATTTCTGTTGTGGGAGCCTACTCCTTATTTCTACCATCTGGGTAAAAAAATGATCCACTGCCTCCAGGCAAAATATTTTTCAAGACAAAGACATTGGCCAGATTAAAACCAAACACAGAAACAAAGTGTACATAAATTTCTGTTTGACTACTGTTGGGCATCTGGAATGGCACACGTTTCCTTTGGAAATGTTGTCTTCCTCTTTTTGATACAAATGATGGTAAAATACCCGGCAGCGAAGCGAGGGAACTCGATTTAAAATGTATTTTCAGACGGCTCTTTCAGTTTTGCTTTTTTTTTTTTGTTTAAAAACCTTCTTTTTCCAGGGCGAGGAGGAGGGGGAGCTCGTACTGCTGTCCTGAAGTACTGTAAGTTCTTTTGCCTTTAACAGAAATATGTAAACAAGGTGTATGACTGTAGGGTAATGTTCTAGTCACAAAGCATTCAAGAGCCAGAGTGAAGCTATTTAAAGAATGGAGTATTCAATTCCTGAGGCCAGATGCTAGTATAAATACGAAACTATGTTCACACTGCAGATTAAATTATTTTTAGGTTCTCCATTTCAACTGCCAAAATTATTTGGTTGCGTTTTGCTTCATTTTTTTTTTACACTGTACCACAGAACTTACGGGGCCACTCTTCTAAGTTTCTGAATAGGGGATTAGGAACACAAGCACACAAGGACTTTTTCAGCTATTCTCACCGTGCAACCAAACTGGAAGTGTATACTGACATGTTTTGGGTCACTTGGAGAGTAAGAAAATTAAAAAATGGAGCTGAAACAGTTGAGATTCTTGATGTAGACTTTTATGGCACCTTATCATTTAATTTTCATCCCATAAAGCTTTTAATCTGGAAATACTCAGTGTGAAAGAAAAGTGGAAACTGTGGTTTTAAAGTAATTGAAGAGAAAAACATGCATAAAGACAGCATTACACACTGTCTACTGGGTTTGCCAAGAGAGCTCACCAAGATACTGCTAAGAATAACAAGCTGAAGTCATCAGTAATTAACTAAAACAAAAATAATCAATAATCCTGTGACCCTGCCACAGCAAGAGCACGCTTGAGTCCAAGAAGGACAGACAAGGAAATGAACTGGGGGTGCTGGAAGCGCATACGGGCTCCATGAGTATCTGGGTGAGGACCTATCGCTGACCCATGCCACAGCCTACACATCACCTTTGAGGCTGACAGGGACTCCATCCTGCTGATGACCATCACGCTGTTGTCATGTTTTTGATCCTGTAATTGTCTCTGCTTTGTTTCACCAGCTGGCAAGAGTGGAAAGCCCAGGCAGCATCCCCAGGTCCTGACCCATCTGCTGCTGTCAGGGGGATTAGTGCACCAAGACACAGAATGCAGAGCAGGAACCGTGCTGAGAGACATAAGCTGAGCCCCTGCCCACTGCAAGGAGCACCACAGCGCTAGGAACGCACCAAGAAATGTCTAGACACCAGGCCAGAAGCATCAGTCTGCATGAAGGATGAGCAGAAACCATAGCTTGGTCAGTAGAGAGACCTCCTGCAACACTAAGGAATGTGGAATTACTGAGCAGACTTGCTTTGCCCTGCGTTGAACATGCATACTTTGCAGATGACTTACCAGAAGGCTGAGGCCAGCAACACAACACAGCTGGCTGGAAGAAGGCACGGGGAGGGGAAGGGTCCTGTGGAACAGGGTTGCAGCCTGTCTAATATTGGGATGTGAGAGCAGACACTAAGTACCTGTGGAGGCCCTGTCACCGCCCCTGCTCAGGAAGGCAGGGGACACCAGGCTTCATTACAAACAGGCGACACGGAACATGCTGAAAGCCGAACATGCTCTTGGAGTACCACGTCAGGACCGGGCCCCAGGTCCTAATTAACTGCTCTTATCAGCCCCAGATCTGGCATCAGAACAGCGAAGCCTCTTTTCCACAGATGGGCTGACAGTCCCAGCCTTCCTGGGCATTTACAACACACTTTTAAAATATATTAGTCCACACTTTAAAGAAACCTGGGACTGGAACATCTGGGCTTCGGTTGTTTCATTTCTCAGTAATAAAAAGCGGAAAAATGATGCAGCTGTGTCTAAAGTGTTTGGAAACACATTGGCTACCTTGTCGTACTTTATCTATTTTCCCTTCACCGGTCTCATTCACAGGACCAGAACAGGACACGAGGGACCCGGAGGAGGACGAGAGCCAATGTTTCCAACGTTTTAATTCCCAGTGTGTTATAAGATCCTCGAATTGTACAGCACACGGGGATCCATTCCACTTGTGGCACACATGCGTAACTCCTCCTGGCACTAATGGGAATGGCAAACATGCTGTGAGAGAAGAATCGCCCCCTAAAACTGCAGGAGTGTGAATGAGGCTGTAAATACATCTCAAGGTTCTGGTAACATTAGAAACCAGACTAGTATCTTTCTCATGGCTTATTATGATATCACCAAATCCCCTCCATGTATTTATAGCCCCGTAATTCAAAATTATTCTAGGCCCATAAATGTTTTTGGCAACTGAATGCAGAACTGACGCTGTTATTTCACATATTATGGTACTGTCCATGAATGTTAAATTTATTTCAGCACAGGCTCCCGGAGTTCATTCATCAGATATTTTACGCCACTGTTCTTTTAATGATTCATTTATCCTTAGTAATATTTGTATTCTGAAGAGTGGCGTCTCCAGCCGACAGCGCAATGCTCCGCTGAATTATCTTCTTCTCTCACAGCATAACAAAGTGGAGCACAGTCAAATTGAAGATGGCCTTTAGTACACTGTCAGAACAATACTGCTTACCGAGCATATCCAGACACATTTCTCAAACCACATGTAATGCTCTGGCTGCCAACATGCTCATAAAGTCATTAACCAGCATCTTAAAATGAGGGCGTGATACATATATTTAAATGTTTAGGAAAATCAAATGTGTGCTCTGCTAGAAGCTTATTTTGAAATTCAGCTTCCACATCTATCAATTATGCAGCAGTGTGCAGATGGAAAAATTCACCTTGATTTTTCACAGGCTGCTAAAATATACCCCTGCTAAAATAATACGCATTATCTATCACTAACAGAAGCTTCTTTATGGCATTAAGTATTTGTCCTTCACAATGTAACAGAGCAAGAAAGACCCAAGCTCAAGGTTTACAGCGCCAAGGATTCGTTTTTACAAGCAAATTACGATTAGCAATAAAATTAAGGAGGAACTTATTTCGCATGGTACAGATTGTACTGAACCAAGTAAATAAAGGTGATGCCACAGTGCCTTCCCAAGTAAAACCTACCCAGTTACACATTTTCTAAACACTGGCTTTCTCTGCCACCCGTGCCCACAAACTGCACTCCTGTTAACACACACACCGGGCTTAACCCCCTCCTGCCTAGGAACCCTCAGCTATCAGTGGCCTCACCCCACACCTACTGCCATGCTAGTAAAGGCAAGCATGAACCAACTTAACCACAAGCACTATGCAGTCACAGCATTGACAGTGAGAGTCTTCAAACTGGATTTAAACAGAACAAGGATGCCAGAGCGGCCCTCTTCCCCTCACAGAAAGGAGCTGAATGAAGCCTGGCTGTACTATCTCCCCCAGCATAGGATGGCCTCCCAGCACAGCACATAGCAGTGCCCATGGGAGGGTCAGAGCATCTCAGCAGGGGAGCATGGGCAGCAAGGGAAGCTGGGTGGGGCGAGGACAACTTCCTTCAATGAATGGGGTGCACAGAGTCAAGGCAAATGTGAGGCTTCACTTCCCTGGCTATGGCACAGTGGAATTACAGCCCAAAAGAAGAGCCAGGAGGGAAAAAGAGGATGTCCTCCGACCCACGTGACCACATCAAAGCACCGTGTAGGTGTTGGGCTTACACATCTCCACGCTCAGACACTTCTGGCTGGCTGTATAAGGACATGGTGCAGGAAAAGGTATCGATGGCCTATGGGGAACCAGCAGTCCGACCAGCAGACATGGCACCAGCAGGAGAGCACTGATCACCTCCCTCCGTGGCACTGGGCATGGCACGTGCAGGGACATGGAACAATGCAAGCCCACAACTGGGGCCCTCTGGGATCCAGAAACAATATGGGCAGGGGCGGAAATCAGAGAGAGGGCTGCACCCTCCAAAATGAAAAGTGGGGGAAAAAAAAGAAAAGAAAAAAGAAGTCAGACTCTGAGATACAGTGAGATGCAAAGCGCGGCAGCGCTGCACAGAGAGGCACACGTTTCCAGTTACTGGAACAAAACCTCATGGTCAGTAAGAATTAAATGCAAGATCCAACAGTGACTAGAAGGGAAAAAATCCTGGAGAGCAGACACATGTGGGTTATTACACAGCCTGGCAAGGTCAATCTCGGTGCTAAAAACAGACAAAAATAAAAAAAGCCGTCAAACATTTTTAAAGGGACACTGTCCCACAATGGCTGCCTTTACACTGCCTGTAAATGGCCTTGTATTTTTTCTCTGCTTATTCTGCAGTTGTGTAGGCCACTGCTGTTCCACGGAGAGGCTGCACCAAGCCCTTATTAATGGGGCAAAATGCTACACCTTCAGCCTCAGCAGAATGCGGGGCAATTCCTCCAGCTTTGCAAGGCACTGAAATTTAACTCTTCCCTCACTGCTGCCCCACTGCAGTAATTTCTTCCACCCCACTTCCAAAGCAAAGTGCAGTTGCAGGTGGCTGTTCTCCACACCACTGACAAAGTGCCCCGTCACTCCAATATGTCACTGAAAACGCTGACACAGTAACAGCCACTATCAGCACAGGCCGACAACCGCCTCAGCCTGCTCCTGCTGCAGGAAGCGTGGGGTGAGGGCTGCCATGCAGGGGCTACAAAGAGAAAAGTTACATGGGATTCTGATTTTTCTCAGCACAACTTCCACATTTCAAAGACCAAAACACCCACCTCCTCCACTCCCAGCCCCCCACAGCCCCTTTCCATAGGACCTCGAAGACAGGTCAAGATCTGAAAAGAAACCCAAATTTAATCTCATTGATAAAGCACACTTGGAGTTCAAAATACGCGGTGCTAGAATTCCTTTCAAGAGCCACAAATGGATGAGGTTCAACACAAGCCAGGGGCAAAAGAAAAGCTTCCAAAGCCAGCACCACATATTAAATGTTTATGATACCCCATACAGTTCCCCTGTAATGAAGCAGGCTGCCCCCAGAGGAGGGGAGGAATGAACTGCGCTTAAATCATCCTAGTGTCTGCGGCCACAGGAGGACCAGATGGCTCAGAAAGGCCCCAGGGACCCCACCAACCCCTCTGAGCACAGCAGGGGGCTGAGGAGACAGGGAGCACATGGGGGGGGGGGGCAAAGGTGCCACTGGGCTGCCCAGAATGAAAGTGAAACATTATCATGAGACTGTTGGGAGTACAGTGGGCTTCCCAACAGCAGCACCTGTCAGCATTCAGAAGGCAGCCAGAAGCCGATCAGTTATCTTCATCCTACCGGTTAACAAGTAAAAAATAAACATTTATCTCACCCTCTTTGTGCAAGGCCAAAGTTGTCTGTCTGCTCAGCACCACAGGTTATTCTTAACGTCAAATAACACTGAAGGTAAATGGCAATTAAAGGGAGGCATATGAGCAGAGGAAGGCCCCCACTCAGTAATCCCCTGCCATGCACTCCTAGCACTGCCCATAGGCTGCGGGTGCTCTTGGTTTGCAGCAGCACTGCTGGCATGTGCCAGGCATGGTCCCTTCCCCAGGAGCCATCTTCCTCCACCCAAGCCGCATGGGGCACGACATCAAGCCAAGTAATTGCCTCATCTGCAGCAAAAGAGCTCTATCAGCTGGGCTGGTGAAAACGAATGAGAGCGGTCACTGTGACCCACGAGACAAAAGCCAACATTAAGCATGTAAGGGCAGAGAGGGGAAAATGGGATAATAGGACACTTACAGGAACTTGATTAAGATCAAATGTGTCATGGGTTAACCATGGGATTCAGCCAGGACAAGGGGGGCAAGATGGTAAAAAGAAGAGGCATAGAGAGTGGACAAACAAAGAAGGAGAGGCAGGAAGAGAGTTAGAGGCATGACTTAGGCATCGAATATCCAAAATAGCGGTACTTTGGATGGTCAATCACCAGCTGGTCAGAAATTATTGCATCCAGTTAAGTTAGGCAAGCCTGAATTCAGCAGTACCCGACACTGAACAAGGAAATCTCCAAGAGTGCCTGAATGCAGCTCAGCTGCAGATAATCAGCGCCAATAATACTATAGATTACCTATATTATACCCTGACAGTCTTCATCCGGAGAAGACACACCAACTACAACGGTAAGTGAAATCAGATGGTTCACTGTTCCCTTTGGTTCTCCCTCACTGGACCCAAACAAACACACGAAGACCGCATGAAACCACTTTAGTAATCACCAGAACCTGCTCATCCCAATCACTGATGCTGCCAGTACAGGAATAGGATAGCCCACAGCGTGCTAATTTCAACCACCCACTCCAGCATCATGAAGCATCACAGAAGATGGATAGAGAGAGGTGACAGCAGCATGAGGACCAACCCCAGAGCTCTGTCAGGACAGACTCACGCCCCACAGGAATATCCAGTGCTGGCTCACTGTGACACAGCTGGGGCCGTGCAGCTCCCACCTCCCCATCCCACACGGCCACCTCAGCCCAGCCCAACCAAAGCCGGCGGGGCCCGCCAGCACTAAATCCAGCCATTTGCCCTCCGTCTCTACTCTCAATTTCAGCTCTGACTCCTCTGTCTTTTATTTCTTTTTCTAAAGACACATTTAGAGACGAAACCATTCATAACTGCCTATCCACAGACAGTTTGTGGCAGCATAATTGACAATGAGTCTGCAGCAAAAATGAAAATGCTGTTTTAATAACCTTGGCCTAAAATACATTCTGTTGTATGCCTCAAAGGGTTTCAATGAAAAGTCAACCTGTATAGACATATTTCCTTGGCTTAAACAACAATCCAAAGCGTATAAATGTAGTCCAACTATAATGACATATTTATAGGCCAATAAAGCTTACACTGCAGCTTTCATACTTCACTTAAAGGAAGTCTGTAAGAAGCAGTGTTATAGAAAATCATTTGAATTTTTGTCAAACTATAGCCCAAGGAATACAAATATGCAACTTTGCCATATTTAACTGATAGTGTTTGCATTGCTTAGTTGCTAAAAATTTTGTAAAATGAAATAATCCCTCACTTGGTTACTTCCCACTGCTTTACCAAATATGGGGATACAAGTCCATTTATTACAAAGAAAAATCCCCTCAATAATTCTCAAGACAAAAATAAATAACTAGCGACCTCAGTAGTGAATGATTTAATCAGACCAATTCTTCTGGAAAAACAGGTTCTCATGTTCATTATGAATAATACATTCCTGAGCAACTCTATTTTTATATGCTGCATTGTTATTCTTTATTTTTCCCAACATTTGAAAGAAATATTCAGAAAGCTATGAATAGACTTAAGACATAAACTGCTAGCATTCAATATTGACATATTGGTAGAAAGGGACAGAATGTGTAGCATAAATAGCTCAAAATGCAGAAATAATTCTTCAAAATAATTTCTCAGGTTGAAATGTTGAAGCTCACAAAAAAAAGCCATTACAGATCTGCTGTATTTAACACAGTCCCAAGGAAAAGTTCTGCATAATTCACTAGCGATGAAAACAACGGCATCTTACAGAGAAAAACATTTATGGAAAAAAATAATAACAAAGAAAGGAGAAGGAGAGAAATAAGGAAGGAAAAGAGAAAAAAGAAGAGAAGAGTAAAAGAGAGGAGAGGCAAAAAAAGGGCAAGGAAAGAGGGAAAGTAAAAAGACAAGAGAAGGAATTGAGACAGAGCTACATGATTTGAATTAGGGTCAACTCAGAGTTATAGGAGCACAGCTCCTCTGGGTTGTGGATTAACCAGTTGTCACCTTATTTTTGTCTAAGCCAGTGCCACACAGCACACCATACAATGTAGAAACTGCTCATTTACCAAGATCCCACTTTGCCTGGCTATTGTGTAAAGCTGCCCTGCTTCCCAGTAATGTGTTTAATTAAGTACCTTCTCACAGTGCCACTCCCTTGGTTCTGTATCAGTCATGTTTTCATTTCATACAGGTTATTTCACCCTTCACCACTTCCCAGTACTACATGAAACTCATCTTGTTTCTTGTGTAAAGTTTTTCTAAAGACTTTAATGGGGATATAATTTCCTATTACCCTCTACAGCTTGGTCCAAAAACATCTAGTAAGAAAACTTTCAGAATCAACTCACTTTAATAGGATTTTTCTGTAATGGAAACATGCTATTTCATAGGAAAAAAAAGGGGTGCAGAAGATCACTTTGTTGATCTACACCATTTCAACACCTGGTTCAGCAGCTTCCTTGTCTACAGCCAGAGTTAAACATGGTTCTCACCAGCAGATCTGTGTACAGCCTGCCTGACTAGCACAAAAACTGATCTGTTGCCTTCAGACCTTCCATATGACACCACCCCATTGCAGCACTGTGAAGAATCTCTCTGCAAAACTTCTGCATGGGCACGGCACAGACTGCCTGACAAGGAGGGGAACAGAACAGCAGTAGTGGGAAACCACTGACACGCAGGGGGAGACCACTCCACTTGGGCTGACTGACTGCTAAGGTGACTGTGCTGATGCTCACACCTGAGGGACCTTCACACAACAGCACACCACACTCACTCACAGTTCACATCACTGCATTCAGACAACAGCTACCCCACTGCATTGTGCAGGAGACCTCCTGCATAACTTACTGCTAGTACAGCTTCGATCACTGTGGCTGAGCATTGCTCCACTGGCAAGATGCTCAGTATTGGAAAAGGTCTGTGTGCACATGCCCTAACAGGCAGTAAACCTGCCATTTTGAGAGCAGAGAACATGCAACACAGGTAGATGAAATCCTCACACCCTGAACGCTGAGCATTATGTTATGGCCTTTACCCAGAGCTGGAGAGATGGGAATCCTCAGAGAGCAGAATCAATCCTACTCATCACTCAGAATGAGAAGTAAATGCTCTTCACTGGTGGGGCAACACCAGAGCCCACGGGCAGCTTTCAGGATGCAGGGCTGCTTCACAGCAAAGATCACTGTTCTGAGTTTTTCTCAGATCTGGGAAGTAAAACATCCTTGAACTCTTCTGTTTTTCCAGTAGTTAAAAATATCCTTATTATTAAATTTAAGAAGTTTCTTGGATTGCGTTTCACAGGCTAGATCAGTTATTTGTCAAGATGCCTAACACTACAATTCTTAGTGAACCCTTGGCTTCACCACTCCCGTCTTGTGGCGAAGAAAACAGTGATGACAGTCCAACATTAGCCAAAATACCCTTTTCTACTTAAAAATAAAAATTAAAAAAAAGAAAAAAAAAAAAAAAAAAAAAAGAAAAAAAAAAGGCCCAACAATATAACCAGAGCCACTGACCAAGAATAAGCAACATCAGAAGGCGGGTTATCAAAATCATAGCATATACTTTAGATTCCATAAGCATTTAAAGTATAACCCCTACTTTCAAAGGCTTAACATGTAACTATAAGCTTTAGGCTTAAAGATAATTTTCTTTGGCTCCTAGGGTAGATAACAGCAATTTCGTAACTCACCACAAGGGTCTTCTTGTTTGTTAAAGACAAAACCAAGAAAATATTAACCCACAACAGTTCTGTCTGAGAAACACTGAGATTCTTTTGACACAACAAACAAACACAAATAAGTATAGTATGTAATGAAGATTCCAGGGCAAAAAAACCACTGCATGTAATTATGAACTAGAAGAAACCACACAAAAAAGCCAAGGAAAAGAGAAAGAACTGCATAGGTCTTCTGTTTGTTGTTTGCTTTTTTTCCCAGTAATGAAAAATAAGATCAACTTCCAGTTGTACTTTAGTCTTCCAACCAACACATCTAGTGGTGCAATGTGAGATCGGCAAAATCCCTTCACCAGTTGGTAAGATCAGAAAAACAAGGTGCAGAAGATAAATCCCCCAAGGCACATTTTCAGCACAGTGCAACTTGGCTTTGGTGCCAACACAGTTGTGCTATTAAGATACTGAATCTGGCCCTGTGTCTCCTATTCATGTAGTTTCATAAGCATTTCATCACGTGCAACAGCCCTAACTCCTTATTTCTTACCTTCCAACTCATTACATCCTAAATTTGTCTTTAAACTTGGAACATTTGTTAAAAGTTTGGGACAGCAGAGAAATGTCCCTGGGATTAAAGCTATTACGCATCCAAATTCCTAACACCACAAAAAGGCATGTTTACCAACAGGAAACCTAACTCCATTGGACCTTGGGCTCCTACCACGATTTCAAAGGTCTGAGCATCACAGAGATACAAAAGCAGTCCCATGGCTGCAATCCTTTTTGCAACCATCTGAAGTATCAGAGATACCACCCCTCTCCCTAGCAACAGCCAGGAAAAGAAGACGTCTGCCAAGTGCAAACTACATCCAGAGAACAGAAGGGCACTCACAGGAGGCCTAAGCCGTACAGTAATATTGAAGATAACAACAAAACACACCAGGCTCACAAGAAAACACACCAGGTTACAGCATAGTCTCCAAGGAAATAGTGGACATTTCCCTACCAAACCAGACTCAAAGCTGATCCTACAGAGACAGGTTAAGCACTAGAAACAGGTGAGAACCCTGAGCTTCCAAAAAGGTGAGACAGAGGAACTGAAAGGCCTTTGGTCTCTCCCTCCATGTGGAGGTGACCTAGCGAAGATGTGGCACCTTCCTTTACCCACTATGCACAATTTTCAGCTGATCCCAAGGCCCGAACAGCCCCAGGGAAAACCCTTGACGATCTATTGTGCTTCCATCCTCAGGATTTGAGCCTTAGGGTTAAGCTATATTTCTAGAGAGTAGACAGGTAGCACAGAGTTACGCCATGTTCATCTCCAGGAAGCCACGATGCCAAGTGAGCAAGCCTTCAGTGCGCTCACAGCCACTCCTACCCATCCAGCCGGGACACCTTACCACTGCACCTCTGCCCAAAGTGCAGACATACCTTGGGAACTGGCAACAGTTAGGCAGGACTGGGCTCATCTGCCATTGAAACAAGCCAAACACAGGCCCTCCCCAAGGCAGAAAGCAAGGGACACTTACCAAGGTCAGCCTTCTCCTTCAGAATGTCTTTGAAGTTCAAGCCGCTATTGAGCGTGGATTGTCTGTATCTCATCAAGGCCTCCTTCTGTCCATTCTTTCCCACATCCATCAGCTGAACCGGCTCAGCCCGGAAACCACACTTCCACTTGGAGAAATCGGACTGGGCCCATTTTGCCAAGTCTTCAAGCTTCACAGTGACTTTCTCTGAAACAGCAATAACTTCATCCTGCAAGAAGCAGTCAAATAAGAATCCATGTCATGCAAGGCTCCACAGTGGCTGATAAACTCTTAACGCCAACCGCCCCCAACAGACTGCTGGAAAAGCCTGTCCTGTTGTTGGCAGATTGATTTTCCTGTGATGCAGAATATCTCATACTTCATTATTCCTCCTTTCACCTAGTAGGAAATATTAGTTGTTTATGTGAAGCAAATACAACCTAAGGAGAATTTCTAAGACCAGGGCAGTGATCCTAAAAGGCATTTGCAATACAGGTTGCCAAAGCACATTCTTTACAACCGAAAGCCTTGAGGGAAAGTTTGTTTTTTAGGTGCAATTAGCTGCAAATGTAAAAATTCATGGCTGGATGACTAATGGTTATAGCTAGTCCTGAAATAAATGGACTAAGTAAATCTCAGATTCTTGGAACTCTGACTCACCAGAAAATTCCTGTGTTTATGGTACATTTTCCCTTGGCTTATACACAAATATTGAATTTAACTTTTGTCCTAAAAATTAAATAAAACTGTGATGTAATCCCAAAAGAAATACTACATAAATGTTATGTGCTTCCCACCAAAAGAAACTTGCACGTTCTCATGTTTCTGAAAACCCTTTTCAAGATCAGAAGAGAACTGTAATTTTTTTCCCTTCTTAAACATACATTCTAAGAAAAGCACTTAAACCTAGTTTAGCCTCCAGAACATATACTTGAATTAAACAGCTCTAATTGCTGAATTTTATCCTTCCAGGAAACAATCAACTCCTCTCAGTCGCGATGAATAAGCGGAATGTTTTATAGCTGACTGTAGTAAGCACGGGCTCCAGAAAGCCTCAAAAAATAAACAAACATCCATACATAAATATCCAGGAAGATACACTCCAGATTTTTGTAGTTAAAATAGCAGAAATAATTTATGTTGTAATGAGAGCTGGCTGCCTACCACACCTTGCACTCTGTACGTTTCTACCTCTAAGTGAGGTTACAGGTTCTCGAAATAAATAAACCAGAATCCAATTTTCCCCCAAAATAAACAGAAGTATTTGCAAATGGGAGAGAAATTCTTTCAGTTATTAAACAAAGAGAAAAGCACAATTGATTCTCTTTGTGTGTATGTTTTTTTTTTTTCCCCACTGAACAAATTCCTCAGGAAATAAAATACTGTTCAATAGGAAAAAAAAAAAAAAAAAGGAAGAACAAAAAAAGCTGCATTGTGATAAGTTAGACACAACACAAAACATGAAGGATCTCTTCAAAAAGCAGACCTGATATTCCACTCTCCCTCATATAACACCAAATTGCCTCATAAGCAGGTGCCTTCATTACATTTAGTGCAATAACATGAATTTGGTCAGAAACGAAAGGCACGCTACGCAAGCTTGTAATAAAATCTTTCCCTTTTATCATTGCACAGCATAAGAGCTTCCCCTGAACAACAAACAATAGCGGTGATGCTTTAAATCTCTGTTTATGACAGACGTCAATACTTTGTAAACAAGCGTTGTGTACTACAAAGTACAATTTCAATGGATGGTTTCACCCAATTTCATTAAACCATTCCCTTGAAATTAAGGAGAAAAAAAAAAAAAAAAAAAAAGCTGTAGTTGCTACATACATACATACATAGCTATTACATGCTGACTAGTAAATGTCAGGATGAAAAACATACATATGTACCTATCTCAGCCTGCCTGCAGACAGTCTCAGCAGCCCATGGATAAGCCCTCCTTCAGGACGCTGCATACGGCCACCGCACAACGTCTAATGCTCAACACCAGAGGCATCTACATAGCAGCACTTTTAATAAAAACCCAACTTGGAGATCAGACATGTTTCTGGTTAAAATATTATTTTCCAAATAGCTCTCATGATCGAATGATTATGATTTCAATTACTAGTTTCTTCATATCCTTTCCAAGAACTGGTATGACTAATTCTGGCTGGCATACAAAGTAAGCTGAGCAGACAATTTATTAACCAAAAGAAAAGTACAATCAGTATTACATCATCAATGAATAAACTTGTTTTTGAGAATACAACCTTCACACACACGCACATGATGTGAACACGGGGGGCAAATAAAAAGGAGAAAAAAAGAAGTCCTGCTGTACCGGTTCTGAGGGGTGCTGGGGTGGTTGCCCTTCACAAAATGGCGCTGGGTTTCTGCGTGCAGCATGAAGGGCTCACAGCAAGGCAGGAGGACATGCTGCCCCATCACCTCTCCACAGCCACGTCCACAAGGGTGGCAGGGCCCTGTCCCTCTGTGGCAGCTCCATCCCTAGAGCCCCAAATGGGCAGGGACAACCGGGAGGGGCAGCTGGCCTCCAGGCCTCAGGCCTTGCGGCCAGGCCTCAGGCCTTGCGGCCAGGCCTCAGGCCTTGCGGCCAGGCCTCAGGCCTTGCGGCCAGGCCTCAGGCCTTGCGGCCAGGCCTCAGGCCTTGCGGCCAGGCCTCAGGCCTTGCGGCCAGGCCTCAGGCCTTGCGGCCAGGCCTCAGGCCTTGCGGCCAGGCCTCAGGCCTTGCGGCCAGGCCTCAGGTGGCTGTAATGGCAGCCTCCCCTCCACACTGCTGGCCAGCAGGGCCTGCCCTACCCTCACTGTGAGGCTACGGATCACTCACATCAGAACCCCTAACACTGAGCTGATGCTGAAGCCACTGGCGTGGTCCTCCTGCTCATGTGAGGCCCAGGCAGCTCCAGGGCAGGCCATTTTCCCCAGGCGCTTTGCTAACACAAGAGATTACCCACCCCAACAGAACCCTAACAGAGTTTCACTCACTGCTGCATCCCCTTGTCATGTCTACACATCCTGCTACCCTTTCAAATCCCTTAAGCAGCCCTCCTGAGCGCTGGGTTCAGACCTGAACTGGGAATGGCACACAGCTCACTGGCTGTGTCCCTCCCTCACCATCCGACACGAACCGCCATGCACCCACCTCAGCAGCCTGTCTAGAGAAACCCTTCCAATGAGATGACAAAGGCATACAGATGTTGAATAAATAAAAACCAGGTACGTGGTGACACATGACTAACAAACCTTTAGAAGATTAAAGAAACCTGCTGTATAGCCTTCATGTCATTCATAATTATATCTCTGTGTAAACATGAAAAACCACCCACGTCGCACACACTGCACATATATATATATATGTATATATAACTAAACACAAATCAACTCGTGTATTAGCTGTGCTCTGAAGTGATATGTTTATGAAGTCCCCATTGCCTGGAAAGTCTTTAATTGCACTTTTTTCCCCGCTACACCAAGATGAGGTTTACTAGAGGAAACTGCAAGTGGTGATTCCAGCTCTGCTCAGGAGAGGGACTTATCTTGGCTGCCCCTTACAGACACTGGGGCCAATGGGAACACTGCTCCCAGCCACATAGTTATTTAATCGTGAAATAAATGCAGACTACAGAAATAGGCACTTTTCTCTCTGTTCCCATAAAATCAGGCACCTAGTCAGCCTGCCATTGCTGCATATCTTACAGGGCTCCTGAGCAAAGCACAATACTTCCACTTCTCAAGTGGAAAATGGGGTGATGGCTAAGAAAAGGTGCTAATGCAAACCCTCCTCATCCTTCCCTTGTTTCTGAACGACGCAATCAGGTTGGCATTTTCAGAGAAGAAACACAGGGAGAAGGGGACAGTGTCTTCTTGAGAGCCGTTATGCTTAAATATTATGTCACTGTTGTCTAAGCAACCATCACGGCCTCCTGCAAGCACAGACCGCTGTATTGCCTGACTCAGCAGATGGCTGGAATACTTACATTCAATGAAAGAGGTCAGGTAGTTAGAAGAGCTTAAAGCGGATAATTATTTTTTAGAAGAAATATTAACTCTTACAAGGCAGGGAGTCACAGGGCACCGCAGGGGGGGGTTGCACATCTCGACCCCACACCCACATACGCTACATCACAACTTCTCACTCACTGCCAATAACGAGGCAAGATTTGTATTTTAGAGACGCCAAAGCAGCCTTAAAAGAATTACGGCAACTGAGATATCTCAAAATTTTGACGTGCTGAGACTGTTTTCACTCCAGCGCTTCCAGAGGTCATTTAAGGAATTCTGGAGGGCAAGAGCGATCCGAACACCTGCTTGGCTGTCTCCTAACATCAAATACATGGCCTGGAGAGAACGGAGAGACACACTGTAAAAACTCTTGCCAATAATTACAGGAGACACCGCATGTCATTTATCTGATCAGTATGATTTGCTTTAGAAAACATCTTCAGCCTTCTCACAGAAACCTTTAGCACAGCAGATAGCTGGGGATGCATATTTTACAACCCAGTACATTGCTGATGAAAACACATTCGTCCATAGGAGCAAAAACATACAGTGTGACTTACAGGCTGCATTCACTGCAGAGAGCAGAACTACGTATTCCATTGGGACATAAAGGTGCCTTATTGTTTCAGGGTGGATATTTTGTTGTTGTTGTTTTTTAGTTTTTTTTAAGTTTTCCATAATTTAGGTGCAAACATCCTTTACATAACTCACACAACACCGCTGCTTGCCCCAGGGGCCTGGCACTGCGCTTTCTCCCAGGTACAAACCGTTGCTCCTATTTCACAGATGGGATCACTGAGTCACAGAAAGGTGTATGGGAAGATCCCATGTGTGGCTCAGGCAGGTTAAACTTTTCTTCCCCTTTCCCTGCTCCAGGTATCCCTGGCAGTAACGTATCCCCATGCCTAGGCTAGATGGAGGTGTCCTGCGAGATGCAGGGCTGACAGCTGAGGAGGTGCTGCTGTGCAGGGACCATGGGGACCAGCATCACTCTGCACCCACAGACACCGGGGAGAGCCAGAAAAGGGAGATGTGTGACCCAGGAATCCATCTGGCACACAGGAGTATTTGGAAGGGCCAAAGCAGAACCTCTTGCTTGATAATCTTTTGCTAATTACTTTTAAAGGGCTGTAATGATCTCGTTAAACACAGGTGACAGGTATTTCTCCAGCCTCCTGCGCTGTTTCCCCAGACCGTGTGCAGCCCTACAAGGCTGCCTGAAGATCCCACTGATGATGACTGCCGGGTCCTACCTGCTGGTGCCAGAAACAGAAGAGACCAATGCAGAGGACCCAGGTGAAGCCCCACAAGCTGCAACCCCTCTGGGTTTGCGTAGCTCAGTATTTCCCAAGTGAGACCCACAGAGTGTCCTGGGGCAGGGCAGACTGCACGGCAGTGGGATGTGCTGTGGGGTTCCGCTCCACCTGGTCCAGGATCCAGGTGGTGATGGAGTCCTCAGGGGGATGGCTGTGAGCAGCCAGACCTGGCATTTCCATTGCCTGCCTCCTCCTCTATTTCTTTTTCTTCCCTCCCGCTGCTCCTGAGCAGAGGTTCAAATTGAATTTATATCTGTCACTGCAGATAGAAGTCCTGACCAAAGAGAGAATAGGCTTCAGTCAAAATGTTTTCCCATCAGATAGCTTGCGGACCTCGAAGAGTTGTCTCAGTTCAGGCGAGTTGACAAGCAATTCATTCCTAATTTTGCCTACTACAGTTACAGTACCAAGAGCTTTCCTCGTAGATTACATAATTATATTTTTCTTAACAGGGAGTACATTGCATTAGCAGGTTTAAATTATGCAAGCTTATTCTTTTGTCTTTTGTTATATTGTGTTCTATTGTGCTGCTAAAACAATATGTGCTTTAATTAGCAAATATCTGTAAATAATTTACTTGCTTTTCATGCAGCAGAACAATGGAGCCAATTTTCACATACATCCACTGAGCATGTCTAGTGGGTTTCTTGCCAGAATCTTCCATTGTTCCATATCTGTATCAATCTGCCCATCATTAGCAGCTAACGCTCAACAACTCTGAAAGAAATCAAAGTTCCAGCCCCCGGGAGCACTCCCCGGCCCCCGAAACTCAGGCTGCACTTTGCAAAGGAAGATTAGAATCCCTAGTAAATGAAAACAAACTATTTTATTATCTGCATAACCCTGGCACCTTCACGTAGAAACATGGACGCCTGCCAAGCGCTAAGGTCACTGGATTAATGCCATCAGATGCCGATGTTCATCTGACCTCCCGACTGCTTTTTAGCTACGCATCCGCACGCGGCCGGCCTCGGCAGGGTTAAATCTGGGCGTGAACCTACACACACACACACACACAAAGCAAAAAGCTCTTAAATCAAGAGTGGATGACTGTTCTGAGACTTAAGGCATTGTTATTTTGAATGCGAATGAAAGGGCCAGAACAAGCACTGCAAGAATATTTCAATTATGTATTTCCCAGAACTGCATCTCTGAGCAACTGATGCAAATATTGCTCCCATAACAGCACAACTTCTTCCTGCACAGAGGCGTAGGGCGCGTGAATCAGAGGGTACTTCTATACTGTACGCATATTGCTGCAATGTTATTAAAAATGCAGGATGTATGTACGTGTGGCTCTCCTGAGCAATACAGTAATTATGATTAAGGGACAAGCGGCACAAAAAGAGCCGATTTATCTTACTTGTGCTTAGGAATACTATTGTGTAACTAAGCAACTAAAGACAAAATATAGTCTAATTAATTCACTCCTATGCTTATTTAAAAGACACAATTAGAACATTTTTATTTTCCAGCCTGCGCGCTATCTCAGCACGCTCAAGGCTGTACCATGTGAGGCCCATTACTCTCTGAAGACGAGTTTAACGTTCAGTGCCACCGATCGGACCGGGAACAGCCACTTCAGGGAGCGGAGTTTCCACAGCCCAAACTGGGAAGGCTGGGAGGGCTCTGCCTGGATCGGCCCATCGCGCCCAGCTGTGGCTAATGGGAAGCAACATGTGCTCCTCCCTGACACTGCTGCCCTCTTTCCCTGCCACCACACACTGCTGGTGGTGACAGGTAAAGATACGCACAGTGGATGTGCAGTCACCAAACCTGCAGTATTCTATGACAAATACCACTTCTCCAGCGCATGATTTTTCAAAGCTGAATTAATCCAAGCAAGTGTACGGCAGGGGTTGACGCTACAAGCATGATTTTCAGGGCACCCTTTAATGGCCGAGAGCTGCTTGAGACGTGTCATCACTGCCGTGCTGACGGGGCACGTGCTGCGATTGGGCAGCTCCCACCCCGCACATGCAGTCCCGCCGAGCCCCTCACTGCAGGGAGGGGGCCGAGGATGAACCTGCAGCACCTCTGCTCCCTGGGAAAATCTCTGCTGCAGTTCTAGATGGCATGCATGCACCGAATGACTTCTGCTTTTTTTTTTTCCCCAATTAGTCTGAAAATGCAAAATACTGCGAGGGAAATAATTACAGGAAACCAGCTCTCTCTCTCCTCTCCTCCGCATGAGCAATGCTTGCTCATGTAAATTACTTGCATGAGTAAGGATTATTCGCAAGGCGAAAAGCATTGCATCAGAGCCCGGTTTGGGAGCGCAGCTGAGACCAACACGAGCTCGTAGTAAACTCGGGCCCTGATGAATGGGCGCCGGGCGGGCTCCCGCGGGCGGCCCGGCGGGGCGGGGGCAGCGGCAGTGACGGTGCGGGGCGACGCAGAGCGTCACATGGCACCAAATGCACCGGGGCAGCGCGGGATGGGGCTTTTTAGGAACTGCGCCTCGCAGCCAACGCCGCCCTGGGCTCGATGAGAGCCGGCTTCGATATGTCTTTCCAGCCCTGCCTAACCAATGCCAACAGCTTTACAACACCACAACGCAAAACGTGACAGGCGCTTCGTCCTGGAAGCGCTACCGCCGGGGTTCGTCCCTCTGCGGCCTCACTCAGCCCGCGGGGCAGGGGGCTGCGGGCCGGGGTGCCGCCCCATCCCCACACTATGGGGGCCACGGGCGGGACCCCGAACATCCTCGGGCAGCTCCCGAGCCTTAAAGCAGCGGCGAAGTTCCCAAGGCAGCAGCCGAGCTCTCCGCGGGTCGCTCCGCGGCGGCACCGCGGCCACGCAGCTCGTGCAGCCCGGCCCCGAGGCCGTGCCCGGTACCGGCGGCGCCGGGGGCTGTGCTTAAATCTGGGCGACGCAAACAACCCCTACGTCCACGCATCGCCGATGGGCTGCGGCGAGCGGTGCCATCGCACGTTCCCGAGCGACAGCGGCACCGCGACCCCCCGCGACCCCAAAGCAGCCCATATTCCCCCCCCTCCCTCCCTCCCTCCGCAGCCCGCACCCTCCGCCCGCCCGCCCCGCTCGGGGCTGTCACACGGCGGACAACGGGGACGTGGGGAACGCGGCGGCTCGCGGGGCGCTCGGTTGCCCCCTCCAGGCCCGGCCCCGCCGCAGCGCTCCGCTCTCGGACGGGGTCGCGGGGCCGGGACGGCGCCGCGCAAAGTTTCTGCCCCGCTCCGCGACCGGCGCGGCCCCGGGATGGCGGGGCGAGGATCCGCCCGGCGCCGCGCTCCGAGCGGGGAGCGCTCCGTGTGGGGCTGAGCGGAGCGGTGACACCCGCCCGAGCCCGGCGGCACGCGCCGCGCGGCACCGGCGGCGTTGGCACGTAGCGACGCGCACAGCCGGGCGCTCCCGCACCGCCCCGCGGGGACCCGTCCTGGGGGCTCACAGCGCGGGTGCGTGAGAGTCTCGCGTCCCCCCCCCCCCACCTCCCGCACACGCGCAGCCCCGGGCACCGCGCCCCTCACCGCCCCCCCCCCGTCCCGTCCCGTCCCGTCCCGACCCGCCGCCCCGCACGCAGGTGGGCCGGGGCCGCGGTTCCCACCTCGCCGTGGTCGCTGGTCCGGCCCTGCGGGGTGTCCTCGGGGAGAAAGTAAAGTTTGGCGCTGCAGAGAAGTTGCCGGCTGGTGCGCTCCTCCCAGAGCAGCTGCAGCTCCGCGATGCAGGCGGGCTCCTCCGCGCGGCACCGCACGAAGAAGAAGTCGCCGAGGGAGAGGACCCGCGCCCGGCCGCCGCCGCGGCGCTGGAAGCGGAACGCCCGGTAGAAGACGTAGGGGCCGTGCGAGCCGCACGGGGCGCCGACCCACTGCGGGGAACAACAACACGGCGGCGGCATCAGCGCCGGCTCCGCTCCGCGCAGCGCCGCGCGGGGGGGGGGGGCGCGCGGGGGCGGGCGCGGGGGGCGCGGGCGGGCGGGGGGCGCGCAGCGGCGCGGAGCCTCCGCGGCGGCGGCGGCGGCGGCGGCGGCGGTGAGCGCGGGGCGGGGGCGGGGCGGGGCCGCGCGGGGCTGCGCGGAGGCGGCGGCGGCGGCGGCGGGGCCGCGCGGTACCTGCAGTGCGCTGCGCTCCATCGCGGCTCCGGCGCGATTGAACTCAACATTCTCCCAAACTTGTTGGCGTGAATGGAGCCCGGCAGGTCCTGGCAGGGCGAAGCCGGCCCCGCCGCCCGCCGCCCCTCGCCGCCGCCGCCCCCGCGCCGCCCCGCCGCCGCCGCCGCCCCCCGCCCCGCCGCGCGCCCCGCGCCGCCCCCCCGCCGCGCGCCCCCCGCCCCGCCGCCCCTCCGCCGCCCCGCCGCGCCCCGCCGGCGCCGCCGCCCCGCGCCGCCCGGCCCCCGCCGACCGGCTCCGCGCCGACAAAAATGCGGGGGGGCGGCGGCGAGGCGCGGGGGGGCGGCGGAGGGGCGGCGGCGCGAAGAGAAGGGAGACGGCGGCGCCCCCCGATTTTTGGGGGGCCGAAAGGACGGGCGGGAGCGCTGCGGATCTGACAGGACCTGCGCGTATATGTCTAATATAAAGCCCGTTTCCTGCGGCGCGAGGGGCGCTGCTCGGCCCGGCGGGGCGGCCCGCTCCGGGCGCGGGGTGCGGGACCGGGCTGCACGCTCCCCATCCCGCTCCCGTCTACCCCCCCCCTCGCGGCCCCCACGGTGCGGGATGCCGCGGGGTCCCGGGAGGGCGGCGGCGGCGGGGGACGGTTATATAAACAGCCGCGCCGTGATGCTCCGCGCCGGGAGGGGACGCGGCAAAAAAAGCGGGGAACGTCGCGGGGGGGTTCGAAACGTCCTCGGCCCCAACGTCGCGAAACGCCGAGGGGACGGGAGGGCGGTGGGGGGGTATATATAAAATAAATAAATAAATGGGGTGAATAAATGAATGGGTAAATAAATAAATAATCCGGTGCCCCGTAATGACGGCAGCGGTGACGTCAGCACCGCGCGGGGCAGCAACAAGTGCGGGGCGGGGCGGCACGGCGGGGACACGCGGGTGTGCGGTGCGGGACCCGCCGGGCGCCGGTATCTGTTTGTTCCCGGGCGCTATCTCGGCAGGCGGGGCCGCTCCTCCCCGCAGCGCGCACGGCAGCGGCAGTGCCCATCTCGCAAACCGAGTCGCTCCGCTCCCGCCCCGCACCACGGCTGACAGCCACCAGCCGGGACGTTGCGGTGCTCCCGCCGCGGTCGCGCACTGCGGGGCGGCACCGCCTCCGTCACCGCTCTGCCGTCGGCTCTACGCGAGTTTCGCCCCTCCCCGAGCAGAAATAAAGTAAACCCTCGCCTTGCCTATAGCAGAAATTGAAATTGCGCATATAATCAAAAGTTGGCTTCAGTCCCGAGGGCACTGGATAACTTCATACGCATATTGTGTAACTTTTCGGCAGCCGAAAGAAATGTGCGAAATGCCGTCATGTTTCTGTGCCCCCCTGGGAACGTACCTTGTGCCGAAGCTCCTCATAAAGGGCTGTTTCCAGTGGGGAGAGGGAAGAAGGCCCCCGGTGTGCAGGGTCAGAGAGCAGCCGTAACACTGCGCCCATGGCAGCGCATCGTGGGTTACAGAGCAAGTGGGATCGGGATCAGACAGAGCAGAGGCTGGAAACAAATACATAAAAACCAAAATAAGACTGTTCCTCATCAACAAAGTCGAACCCCAAAGCATTTAAAGCATCAATTCATTAAATAACTTCATTTTCGTGCCTTACAATTAAAAATACTTGTGGTTGAGAATGTTGGGAGACATGAAGCAATCTGAACCAAAGTCTAAACCCATTTCCATACTTGGAACGGAACCCAACCGTGATCCAATCTCAAACCTCACGTTTGCCTGCACAGGGGCTGGGCTGGGCAGCGGCATTTGCTGTATTCCAGCTCTGTGTTTGCCACCTGGGGCTCTCCCCGCTGGGCTGTGCAGCGGCTGTGGGCTCTGTGGGCAGTGGGGCTGCTCAGGGCCGGCTCTGCATAGAGCAGGGCTGGGGTGGCTGGGGCAGTGCTGCAGTGCGTGCCCGGCTGCCGGCCGAGATGCACCTCTCAGATGTCGTTAATTGAGTCTGATGAATTTGGCTCCGGAGGGACCTATTACAGCAAGAATACAAGTGACATCAGAGCCATAACTCATACAAATCAAGTCCCTGAATTACATCTGAAGGCAATATGAAAATGCACGTGGGACTGCGAACGGTGTCAGATATCTCTGTTGTACCTTATTAATACCACTGAGCTAACAGAAACAGCCATGTTATCACCCTAATGACATTACACATGTGTAATGCACAGACACACAAGCGGGCTGCGTCCCACAACGCCATCACTCTGCTCACAGCCTGAGGAGCGTGGTGACAGAGCTCTCTCTCAGGTCTGATGGACACTGGCTTGCGGCAGCCTTCTGTCCATGTAATGCCACGCTGCAGGCAGAGCTGGGCCGTGGAGCTCATGCATCCCATGGCTGGACACCCTGGTGCCCATCCCGGCTGCCCCTCCTCACTGTGGTCCTGAAGCAAGGCGCCAGTCCATCTGCCTGCAAAGCTGCCTTTATCCTGGGTAGCGTCTCTCTGATGGAAATGGTCCTCCGTGCAGCCCAGCTGTTTATTTTTTAATCGTGAAGCTCAGAAAGGAATGCTGTGTGCGAGGGCTTCAGATGTGCTGTGCTTTATAATGCCGCACGGGTCATGCGCACACATCCCACATCCATCTCCTGTCAGATCATTTACCTTGACTGCTTTCAGTGAAAACAGCGCACACACACACACACACACACACGTCCTCACGTGGGGAAGCTGCTGTTGTAAATACTGTCCAGAGAATGCCAGCCTGTGTTTGCCCACAGCAGCCCAAGCAAGTTGTGGCTCTCAGTGATCTCAATACGTGAGCTGACCTCCTTCCACTCAGTGGGCCTCAGCCAGCACAGCGTGTCTTCTGCCTTTAATGAACTGTCATGCTGCAGAGGAGGATGGGCGGCCACCAGTGCTGGGGGAGCTGGGCAGGGAGACCACGGCCCATCCCGGGTGTGGGATACCCCAGGCTCACATCTTCCTGCTCTCCTTCGATACTGAAGTGCCTTCCCTGACATCTTTGCTTTGCCCAATGCCCAGCAGCCCCAAAGATAACGTGCTGGGTTATTCAACCTTGGCTTCCAAAGAGCTCAGCCATCTGCCATGCCAGAGTCTTTACCTCACCTCCAGCTCTTCCCTTCCCTGCTCAAGTGAGCCCCGCATGCGTTGTTGAAGTACAAGCATCCCTGAGGTCTAACCGTGATGGATTCAGGCCTCTGGGGGATGAGATCTTTTTTTCCCAAATCCTCTTGAGAAACAGATGCTTTGGCTCATCTTCATTATACCTACTCTGATTTATTTTAATTGCTCCGGGTATCCAGAATACTACGATTGCATAATCTCATGCATATGCCTTTAAAAGGAAGCTTGGCTGTAATACCGAGAAGGCAGTGTTACATACCAAAAAAGTACTATGCAAAATCTAATTCATTTTGGAAATCATTGGAAACAGTTCCTCTGAAAATCCACGGGAAAACATACGCCACATTTGAGCGATGATGCTGAGAGGTGCGTTACGTTGCTTTTGGATAGAAAGGGCTCTGAAAGTTGCACTCCTCCAAAAACTTCTGCCCTCCATGCCCAGAATGGAAGTGCAGTGTGTGGCAGCGATGTGCAGTGGTGTTATGGCCCCAGGGGCAGCTGCCGAGCGAGGCAGGACTGCAGAGAGGTACCGAGTGCCATCCCCTTCTCTTCTGATCTGATGCCATTCATGAGATGCCAAATATTGTCTGCTTGTAAAACAAAAAGCCCACACAGGCTTTCTTCCAATTAAGAAAAAGAAATAAGGTACTGACCGATAGGAAAAAAAGTTTGTTTTGAAGTCATGTCAGTATGCATTATCTGTTAATGCAGTGCTTTTCTGGAGAGAGATCCCTATCTTACAGCTTTCTCTTTCTGTGTGCTTTTTAAGCATCTCTCTTTGAACAAATTAATACCTGCCATAAATACTGTCTCTGAAGCCAGTGGGAAGGAACTATGAAAGAATTTAACCAAAAAAAAAGTTGGGAAAAAGGAAACAAAGACAAAAAATACCTTTGGCATATTTATGTGCTTTCCTGTCTTACAGGGAAAGGAAATGCCGTGGATTTGGTAGGCTACCTACACCGTACTCGTTATTCTAAACCATGGAGCTAGGGTTTTATCTTGCAGGAAATACATTAGATCCATCCCCAACAGCCCTGCTGTCCACAGAGAAATGCGTCTGTGTGACCTGCGCCTCTGGATGTACAAGAGGTACCGTGGAGGGTGTTCAACTACATGGGCTTTGCACAACACTGAGATAAGTAAGCTCAATAAATTTCACTGGTGAAGGAGGATATCCCTAATCATATCTTATCTGGTCTTTAAGGGGAACCATGAGCACTTTTCCCTTCGTTTCACTTGTATCGTTTGTGTGGGATCAAAATGGATTCATGCTTATTGAAAAGGACAGACCCAGAAGCGTAGGCAGCACAACCACGAGGACAGGTGCTTTGACAAGGGACGTGCAGGGTATCCATGCTGACATTGCGAGTTTTTCCAGAGCAACCAAGTTTATCGATCCCCTTGCAGCAAATCCAGTGTGTGCTTAGGGGACCTGTGGCTGGGCTGCTTGGCACAGCTGGGTCATGGGGACCTCGAGGAGCCCAGGGCTGCTGTCTATGCAGCGTGCAGCACAGAGCTCTGAACTGTGGGCTCCGACCTGTGCTCGAGCTTCTGAGTCCTCGCAGTTGGACTCCTCAGAAAGCAACATGAGCAGCAATAAGATGTGCGGTGAACAGGCAGCAACATCACCATTTAAAGGCTACACCTTTCAAACGCCCACAAATTTACTTCAGGTTTGGAAGCTGTAATGAGATTCTAGTAGGGAGAACGAGCCCACAGAGACTATCAGGAATATTAATGTTATCACAGAAGTTTATTAGTGCCTGCACGTCTAGAAGTGGGTAAGGAAGCCCTTTGGGTTTTGTTGCGCTATCAGCAATTATGCAAAAAAAAAACCAACATTATATATATATATATAATTTTTGTTTCTTTTCCTGCTCCTCCCTCTGATTTGGTTTTAAAAATGAGGCTCCAAGATTTAAGTTTGTGAAGTGTTTTGGTGTATCAGTGGAGCAGATGCTTTCTTTGTTGCCTTCTGTGTACCTCCATTTCTCAAACAAGAGCTGAGAGCTTCCTCTCTCTTCACGTCTCCTAAATGTGCAGCTCCTAGCTTAGCTGTTCCGCATGCCTCATGCTTGGGAAGTCTGTAGGTGCTTCTGCCATTGCATAGAATTACAGCAACCCTTCAGAGGTGAGTTCACACACCGGGTTCTTTCGCTGCTTCCAAACCAGCCAGAGCTCTGTGCTTTGCTCTCCTCTTTTGTACCTGCTCTCATTTCTGATGGTGGAAGGTATTGCTGCTGCTTTATCTACAGTGGGAACGATGCGGTCCTGTTGTTTATTCAGATGCCAAGAAGAAATCAGCGATTGGCTTCATAAGGAAGAAGCCAACAAGATGTGAGTGCAGGCTCAGGAAGCGTGTTCCTGACACACCAGAAATCCTTCCTGTCCCTTCTTTTTCTTTTTTATGGGTTAAGGGCTATAAAATCTTGTGCCTGTTATCTGTGCTGAGATCTAATGCCTTGATCAGTCTTTCTGAAAGGTTTGTATTTTTTTAAGCTCTTCATGTGTTTAAGGGTGTGTGTGGGGGGGGGGGGAAATCACAGTCATACTGACTGGTGGGATTGGAACCTCTAAGCAAAACTCAGTGCTGTGTGCTGAGCTGGTGGTGCTGTAGAACTGATGGGCTCAGTGCTGGAGGCTTGGGAGGAGGAACATGCTCAGAAGGACATCCATGTCCCCTGTAAGCATGATGCAGGAGGTCTGGCCAAAGATGAACCAGGCTTTTATGATTCTATGATCTTCTGACTTCAGAAGGAGCCCACCCATTCTTGGTTCCAACAGAGCAGCAGCATGGGTGCAAAATTTCACCCCTATTTACATTTTGAAAGAAAATGCTGAATGTGTGCTCACTCTCAGAATCTCTCAGAATGACCCAGCCTAGGATGAGGGCTCCGCAGTGGCCGGCCGTGCCCAGGGGAGGAAGGCCCTGCCCTTATAGGAAGCAGCAGCACTCAGTCGTTCTCACAGGCAGTAGAGGTGCTCCTCTGCTGGGCAGCTCACCCTGAGCCACGCAGCACTCTCCTCCAGTGTGTTCCCTCATCACATGAGCTTCTCCCTTGACACAAGCCTATCAAGGGACCTCTCCCAACTACAGGCAAGGCCTCAATTTGGTCTTGGTTAAACTCCTGCTGCTTGGTGTGCTTTGAAAAGCTGGGCATATTGCTGATGGAGGAGCTCTTGGCTGTTACATTTAATTAAGGATTCTGCTGAAAGTTCTGCTTAAAATAACAAAGCTTGCTGTTCAGAAAAGCGTAGGTGATTCCCCCAGAGGTCTGGCCAGCATTCCTCCTCCTATTGTATAACATTATTGATTAATCAAAACTAATGCTCGCAGCTGTTGCCTGATGGATAATGTCTTTGGTGTTTGCCTGCATATAATTATTTACTACTTTATTGATGTTATTTATTTCTTCATTAAGTATTGTTGGCTGTTTAATTATGTGAAACACAACGGCAAGTGTCGCTGCTAAAAGCTATGGGAAGGACTGCCCAGAGCTGAAATCTTTCGACCATAAACCATAAAAATAAATCTAAAGATAAAAATTCTTCAGCCAACATTTTGAATGAAGACCATCAAACCGCAAATGCGCTACATGCAATCTGGAGCCCGGTGCCAGTGTGCCATGTTCAGAGAGATTTGCAATGCTGATTTGATTGTGCATGGCAAAGGGCCTTTCAGACTTGCGTGCTTTAGTACAACTCCAGAACACATCAGAAAGGTCCCTGTCTGTTATTCTTGGTAGATGAATGTTTGCAATAAAACAAGAAGAAACTCATTTCCAAGATCCTACACCTGAGGGGTGCCTAACAAAGCGCCTTCCAAAACACAAATCCTGTGCCAAGTTCTGAGGACCTCCCAGGACACATGCGGCCCTGCCCAGAATCTCTGGTGAAAAGCTGGGGACTCTCTCAGAACTCCCTCCATGCTGCCACTTTTGCCCCCTTGCCCTCCATGAGGGACTCAGGCCCCTGTGCCCCTGCCCCAGCATTCTCCTTGCTCTTCCTCCCCTCTCTCAGCAGCACCAGGCAGGTCTCTGCCCAACCCCTCTGAATCAGGGAGCCAACGTCTAATCCTTGGATCCATGTGAGACGAGAAGGGACGTGCTGAGGATTACTTAGCGCGTGACATGAGGCCAACCTGGAACTACTTTTATTTGCCAAGACCAACCCATGGGGATGTGGGGACAAAATCAACATCTTAAATTCTCTCTGCAAACCAAGAGGCAGTCAGGACAAAGCAGATTTAAGACACACGATGGCTTTCAGCAATCTCTGGGCACCTACTGTTTTAAAAGGCAGCAAGGTGCACAACTGCAAATGTGCTATTAAAGAACATGGATCTTCTCAGTGTGTGAACAAACAGGAGGACCCGTGAACCCCACTGTAGCTCACAAATCATTAATGGACCTATAACGTATCCAAAGTCACCTCTGTATCTCCTTAGCCACAAAATCAAAATTGCAGGCAGTGCTCAGCAGGCCCTTTCCCCAGAGCAGGAGGACAAGCAGCTCTGGCAGCCCTTGGTTAGCTATCAGTATGTGTTATTTGGTACCTACTAGTCCGGATGTTTCCACACAGACCCCTATACATCACTTCCTTTCTTCTCAGGTAGTGCATTAAATTAATGAGGTCTTAGCTACCACTTTATGAAAAGTACACAGGATGGCCAGTTGCCAAACCTCTAACCTCCTTGCAGCCTCCCCCTAACACACTGACCATCATTTTCTCTCTAGGAGCCCAGAAGAGGACTAGACTTATGCCTGGCACCAATGCACCTCAAGCCCAGAGCATGACTCAAGTTTGCTCTGCAGATGAGATACTGTCCATACTCTCAGTAAACAACGTACACTCACCTCTTACTTTAGACACATCTGGGAAAGACCCCGTAGTCTCAGGTACTGTTTCCAAGGAGGAAGAAGCACACCTGCAGTATCATGTTCAAAAGCGCCAGGAGTATGGCCATGCTCAGCTGCATGTAAGGACACTGAAATCAAAGGAAAACAACAGCAGAATCAGGCAGTGTCTGTCAGCTAGCGGACATCTCTGTGGCCAGATGCTCTGGTCTCATACTGTAGGTCACTAAAAAAACCAACCAACCGTCCCAGTGAATTAGTTCCTGCTATCTTCTGCCTCTATTCCTTTGTTGTTGTTGTTGTTTTTATGGCATCATGAGTACCACAATGGTGGTTCTAAAAGATAGCATAGGGCTTAATGACAGAAAATGCAATAGGAAGGCACCGAGAGCAGAAAACATTAGAAAAAGGGGAGGGAGGATAAAAAAAGAAACATGATGTGCCCAGGGAATTTGGTCTCCACTTCCCTCCTTGTTTCCTATCCAACCTCCACGTTTTCATGCATTTCCTCCTCCTAGAGCCAGTTCTTCCTCCTGTGTTTTCAAATGTCACAGTTTTTCCTGTATCCCTTGTGCCCACATTGCGTAGGGTACCATGGGCAGCTTTCCAGCAGAGATGCACAGAGAGATGGTGAGCACAGCTAGGATTTTCAAAGGAAACTAAGGAAATCTTTATGGAGAACTTGGTGAGAATTTGGCACTTGGCATTCTTTTCCTCCTTTGAAAGTCCCACCCTACAGGAACAATCTAAACAAATGTATGCCCCAATGCTGATAAATCCATTTGGAAAGATATCAAAGAAAAGCTTGCTAGGTTTGGAGACCTTTGAAGAAAGGGAAATATCCTGCCAATCTGATGCTGAGATCTATCTCATTCCACCATGTGTTCCAAATCATCAGAGCCCTCCATGGCTCCCCTTCTTCCTCGGGGCGTGGAGGGCAGCATGTTGCCTTGCTGAATAAAGGAATTTGGGGGCAGGAGGGCAGTATTATTTGAGGAAAATTTAAGTGAAAAATTACTTGACCATGGAAGTTGTTACTGTGCCTAAAAATATCTCGGTGACTCAGATTACGGAAAAAGGCAAAGCTATAGAGCAAAATCATAGCCTCTTCTCAGCAGTCAGCTGGCTTCATTCACCAGCCTGGCATCTCCTCCCCTTATGGTTTTAATATCAAATAAGAGAGTTTTTCTGCAGTTTTTCTTTTTCTTTTTTTTTTTTTTTTTAAGTCTACAGCAAGTTAATGTTTAATGGATCGCCACGTACTGTTCTTGGTGTTTACATGTTCTCCAACTAACCAAATTTGTAGAGCAAATTAAAAGTCTGTAAGACCAGGACAAGCAAATTACAGATATTTGTTGCTCAGAAACTATTGCCTCGTTCAGTCCTGCATGCCCCCCAAATAAACGGTTTCAATTACATTTTCACCTTCCCCAGCAATATCAACATCTCTCACAGCTGCTTGCCAGGGCTGTTGCTTCTTAGTCTGCAACCGTTACGGCTTCGTGCACACATGCTTCCTGTGAATGTGCAACCTTGCAAAGTACCACAGTCCCAGTGTTTGCAGTGTAACCTATTAAACCAGGCTGGCTCAGGACCAGGAGCGCTGGAGATGCATGGGAGAAGGAAAGGTGGAGTCTACAGTGCTGTTGGATGCTTTTTTTACACGAATGAGATACGTAGGTGTGGCCTGGTCCTGTCACCAACCAAAACATAAATAGCTAATGGCCTCTGAGTGCACCATTGCACAATGAATAACTGGCGTGGTCCCTCCAGAGGCTGTTACCGTGGGGGTCCTGGTCCATCGCTCTACAAGTGCAGGGACCCCTCCTTTGCTCCCAGCACAGGTGAAGCCCCAGGCTATTGCCCTTGCTTTCCCCATGGACCACCCCACAAACAGTTGTGAAGGAAGGCACCAAATCCTTCAAAAACCCGTGGCCTTGATGGGAAAGTGAGGGAGCCTTCCCCACACACACACTTAATGTCTGCCACTCACTTTGCCTGATGTCTTGAGCCTGTTTCTCACACGGCTGAGATGCTGGTGGTGATGAGAGCTGTGGCTGGTTTCCAGGCTGTGGGAATGCCCCACTACCACTGCATGGGACACCTCCAACAACAGCGGGTGCTGCAACATGCGCTGCGGGACCTGGAGAAACCAACACAGGAAAGGAATGATGCTCGTGTTACTGACGGTAGAATTCCCACTGGCTCTGGCAGGGCTAGGCCCAGGCCCTTGTGTTTTCCCAGGCTCATGAGGAGTTTGCATTCTGGATTTCAAATGATAGTTTATTTCTGGCTGACCTGTTTGGCTTGAACTATTCTGCGTTTTTGACTGCCGGACTTATTTTTAATCTACTGTATTAGTACACAAACGTAATCAAGAACAAAATGTTACCAATGTGGAGTTTTGCTCCTGCCCGCTCCTATGAGCTGAGCACTTTAAGTTCCCTAAACCTATAGAGATCTGCCCGCGCCATCTGACTCCTTTCAGAGCAGCACTACATTCCTTGTGCTGCAAATATACAAAGGGGAGGGAAGAGGCAAACACGATGTGCATCGGCCACAACTTTTGCTTACAAGAAACGCCATGCGCGGATTTTAACAATTAACATTCCTGCCGGGTAGGCAGCCACAGAGAAAGCTCATCGGTGTGGGGTTGTTGGTTGTTTTTTTTTTTGGCCAAAGAAACTTTTCACACACGCATGCATTTGAGTCATTTTTTTTTGGTCATTTGATGTCAATGGCAGGCTGTGACATTCCTCTGTGTTATGTTTTTCCTCCCTGCTATTTGAAGAACGAGATTTTATCTTTCTTCCCATCCCCCTCCCCCCACCCCGTGCCTATTTTCCTAAAACCTGCCTTTCGGGTCAGCGTGCTGCAAGAGATTAATTTTACACTGCAAGAAACAGCGAGCAGGCTATTTCAGCCCTGACATCTGAGAAGTCTGTTATAATACTGCAGTTTCTCTAAATTAAATATTAGGAAAAATTAAACCCAATTGTGGTTCGTACTCCTATGGAAAATATTTCTGTTCAAAACAGCCCCTCCACGCTGCACGACCGAAGTAACTGCAAGCACAATAAATATGCAGCAAGTTACAAACCCAGATTATTCAGGTTTTAAGGCTTATAACTAAAAGTGGTTTAATGTTTCATGCCTAATAATAGATTGCTCCTATCACATTTCTAACCTTTATTTCTACCAGCTTTGAAGTCCAGCCATATAAAGGCTGTTTGTAGAACCACACGAAAGTTAAAGCAAATATTACTCAGAGTGATTCATACGAACAAGAATTTGCAATGAAGGCAGAGGGTTTTTTGTGTCTGTATCAAAGGAAATGAAATGTTTGCAATATTTTCCAGTTGATAAATGCATTAAAACATTTTAGTTGTGTAGTACGAACATTGCTGACATAAACAGACTTTGACCCGAAACAGATTGTATTCAGCTCCGTGGGGGAGGCAGCATTAAAAAAATAAAATAATAAAAAAAATATCCTAGATTTCAAAATCTGCCACAAGGTCACTGCAATCCTTAATTAGCTGAATACATTAAGAGAAGGCTGGAACACAGACTCTGTAAAGAGAGCAAGTGTATGTTTAATCCTCTGTTCTTTGCTTACAGATTACCCTTTCAGAATGAGTAACCTTATTTTCTTTTTAAATATCTATTTACCTTTTTGAGCTTTGCATAGCAAAGCAGGTTTGTTTTTTTTTCTCTTTCCTTCTCTGTTGCAAAAGAAATTAATTTGTAGCTAGTTGCTATGCATTGGCAGGATTTCTGCATAAAGAATGTAAGCCATCTATCTTTGTATTCAAGATATAGTTAATCTGGCAGTTAAAATACTTTGGAAACATTTTGATGACTTATCTGGAAAAGTAGCTTTGCATTTTCAAAGAAAACTCAGAACTGTATTGCGAGGGGAAGATAAAAGATATATGAAGTGTTTGTTCCAAGCGATACCATTCATTTAAAGATCAGAATGTGACCCCACCCAAGCAATTATTGTGGAAAAACAAGACAAAAATCCTCATACAGCTTTCTGACACGGTCTTCATTTGGGAAACAAAATAACTATATTACAGTTATAGCCTAATGGATTGCAAGCTGTTTTATTGGAGGCAGCTGAACTCCGTTTAGCATAAAAAAGAACTCTGTTTGCTATCAAGAACACATTTACATTAATATGACTTTGACAAAGTAAAATAAAATCGCATTAAGATGATGTAAGTAGATAAGACAATGAAATCTCTGTGAGATAGTTTTGGCACACCAATTAGAGTCAAGTCCCTACAGGAAAGGAGCATATTTTTACACCGAGTATCCATGTGCTTTTAAGTTGCGGAGCAGCCAAAATTAATTCCACGCTTAAAATATTTCCAGCAAGGGAAAAAGAGTTTATTATTATCTTTATTTTTCCCTCGAAAAGGTAAAATTTCTGATAAACTGCATTTGTGTTTGCAATAACACAAACACGTTTTGTTCTCCGCACCAGTCTGTAATCATCTTGATTATTGCGAGGGACTTTCCAATATAGAGCAGCTGAAAACAAGGTTTTAGATTACATGGTAATTTAGGAATGCATGAAAAGCCGAGCAGTCCCCATAATGGAGCGCTGCACAAACTCCATGGCTTTTACAGCAAAACATAACATATGTTTTGTGATTCATTCTGATGATTTTTCGGGTTTTTTGGGCAGGGCTCGACCAAGGCACACCGAGCACTGTCCTGCATTTGGGTGCCCCATGGCTCTGACAGCTGAAGCCACCCCAACACTTAGAAGGCTCTCCCTCCTGCATGGTCATTGAAAGCAGGGCAGTGATGGATGGTGATAATGCTGCGGGTTTATGACTAATCGGGCCTTGGCAGCCCCGACGTTTCCTTTGGAGCTGAACTCCCATACTCCCTTCTCAAGGTACGCGCGGCACTGCGTGGCCGCCGGTCCTAAAGACACTGCACCTGGCACAGCCCCGGCCCGTGTCCCCTCGGCGCTGGACGCCAGGTGTCCCCACCTCGCTGCGCTGCTGCCGCAGAGCGACCTCAACTGTCCCAGTGCTGCATGTTCCATCACCTCCAATCTGCCTGCTGCAGGGCTGCGTGTGCTGGGAGAACGTGTGTGCTCACAGCTATCCCTCAGCCGGGCTCATATTTTATGTTGTCACTCGATATGCCTCAGCCGGGCGAGGCAGGACTTTGCAGAGTTTGAAATAATCCAAATTCAATCACTTTAAAGCTGCTACAATATGCAAGTCCTGGCAGCCGCTTTAAATTAATGGAACATCAGATGTGCTCTGATCCTTTCAATTTCCTTGGGCAAGGGAAATTCGGCAGCGGCGGTGGGGGAACATCAGGCTATCAGCAAAACGAATGTCAGCTTTTGTCCGCTGATGGAAAATGCACCCAGCAAAAAGAGGCACCGTATTTATTGCTCCGTAATTAAAACGTATTTCTCCGTGCAGAAGGGATTATCTCAGTGTTTTGGACAGGCGAACACCGTGTGGCCTGATCCATACAGACGGGCATTGCCATCAAACCGAAACACAGTGTGGCTTCTTATTTGGGGCTTTACAAACACAGGCAGATATTTTGTCTGGGTGTAGGTAGTTGTTTTTTGTGCCTGCTGGCAGGTATATCAATACAAATAGCAGAATGCTGGCCGCCAGAGCCCAGTCCCAGGGCAGCAATGGGATTTTGGCAACAGCTGGAAAAAAGAAATCTCCACGGCGAGCCCATGCAAATTCCCTTGGTTTGAGGTTTACTTTGCAAGTGCAAACATTCATCAGGTTTGTCAGAAGGGCCGCAGACCTGAGAACCTTTTGATCAAACCTAGGCTGTGTTTGGAGGAAGCCAGTGCCGGAGTGTGTTTTTCAAGATGCAGTTCAGTGGCTTTGCTTTTGAAACACAAACAAGCCCAAAAATTCAAATCAGGGCTCTGAACCTTGGCACAGGCATTCATGGAGTACGGTCTCACTGATACATAGGGCTTATCACCAGGGCTGCATCCCGGCTGCAAGGGCACGTGCTTCATGAAGTCTTTTTCCTTAAACTATACGATAGAAGCTGTCAGAGTTAAATTCAGGACAAGGTATCTCTTTAATTCTGATTTTTCACTTATTTGATTTATATGAGGAGAGCCTGGCTGCTTCTGTGCTGAGTGGGGCTCGTGTTGCCAGACGGTATGTTTTAAGTTATTTTTAAAACGCTGCCTTTTGAAGGCTCTTAAATCCTTTGATGTAAATGAAAATAAAATCATAGTTTGGAATCTAACAGGGACTTTTAATCTTGATCTTAAAAGCATGAATCATGCTACAGCACAGAGTAAAACTACTTTACGTCCTTTGCATCCACCTTCTGTGAGCATGCTGATATTTTGATATTTATGGGTGGCAATTAGGGATCTCAGGTAGTCCCAGGTGCCATGTGCCAAGCTCTGTGCACAGCGACTGCTGACAGCCTACGGATGAGATTTCCTCGAGTCTTGCTCATTTAAATATGACATTTCAAGTGAGCCTGATTAAAACCAAGCAGAAGCAAAATGTCTCAACTTCCACGCACGTAACGTTATGGCAACAACAAAACTTGGAATGGTTACTGTCTTGGAAGAGCAGAACTAGTGGTAAAGAAGTGGTGTTGCAATAAAATCGCAGGAAAACTTCTGTAGCCACCACTGAAAATCCAGCCACCATCTGCTACCAAAGCTGAGGCCAAGCCCAGGCCCAGCCCTAGCCCAGAGCAGAAGCCCAATTGAGCAACTGCTCCTCCAGATTAAGAGTAAGAACACCTGATAAAATTGTATTTCAGCTGATGGCTCTTCAGTAACTATTTGAAAAACAGTATCCCGACATCAGGCCTTCATCAAGCAGGGTTAGCGGCTGCTAGGATGTTCATTTGGGATGGACATTGGGCAGGAGTAGCAGGCATCAAACCCCATTAGGTCTTCCAGTGGTCTCCAAAGGAATGTAACAGCGAAATCATCCAGGGATGCTCTCCTCAGGCCAAAGCACTCCCCCTAGATTCTCCACCAACCCAACTGCAATGGTGCAGAACAGCTGATGGCAGCCAGATACATTGGGGGCTTTCATTCCAGCAGGCATCCCAAGCAGGGAAGCTGTTCACAGCCCGTGAGCACCTAGCTGTGAGCATGAACATGCTGTGGTGGGAAAAGGTATTCAGCCCTTGAGGTTGTGCCATGGACATTGCCAGACTGCTCTTATATTCCAGAATCCTGCCATGGTTTTTGTCCCAGAAAAATAAACTGTGATTGGCAATAAATGAATCCCAGTGCTGACACTTATAAGCTGTACAGCCTGCTCCTATTCAATCTGAAGAAAACTCACAATGCATTCTATAGGTACATCTGCCAATAGACCATGACAAAAATCAAGTTCATCCTACCTGTATGAACCAAGCACGCAGCTCCACGTCTAGATCCTTCTGGATTTCAAACTCTTCATGAGTGCCAGTGGAGTTTTAAGGTGAAGAATGTCAAGATTTGTCCCTAAATAAAAAAGTGCCAAGTTAATATAACAGCAGGGTTGAGTCCCCATTTACTGCACGCAACAGTCAAGATATTCAGACTTATTGCTCTCACTACAATTGTAATTCTGTTTCCTTGCACATACATAATGGTTTTATCTATTCTGAATGGGGTTATCTTTAGTTCCTTAACAAGCCCATATAATTCAGTTGTCACAGTTTCCATAAGAACAGTAACTTGGAATTTCCTGCCTTTAATTTGGACTAACTCCTGTCAACAGCACTGCATTAATGACATTTCCAATGTGTGGGGTGACTACAAAATCGACCATTATGCATGTTACATAGATATTTATAATGTTCAAGTACCACTTATAGAGGTAACATCTCAAGTAATGTGAGCATCCCATCTTCACAACTCCAATAGCTCCAGTTCAGCTGCCTCATCCCTACTGCAGGCTTTGCAGGTAGGCTCTTCTGCAAAGGCAGCAGATGCAGCCAATGTGAACCTGTCCCAAGTCTCTTCCCTGACATGGGGACAGTTTCTGCTGCCACACTACAAAAAGATAGTGGTTCTTATGTATGCTGGTGCACACAGCAGCACCTCATCTGCCACAGAAGCACGTTAGGGGAGCATATGCAGTCAGTCCCATTGCACTGAGCTGTGCCCATTCCCAGGGATTTCTACTGTTATCTCTGTTTTGTGCAGAAACAAAGTGGGACATTTAGTGGTTTAGACCTGAGGCTCCCAATTAGCGTGCTGAGAGATGGCTGTTTTTACTTTTGCTTCCCTTACCCTAGGCCCATTCATTCAGGGCTCCATTTGATTACACAGCACCATGTGCCTAAAAGCTTGCCCACATTTTTTTGAAGTGCATTGGTTGGTTTAACTGGAGAAATGATCTTTCCCTAAAACACTGCTCCAGAGTTTCACCACGTTTTGTGGTACCAAATAAGATATTTGTTTTTGCTGTGCTCATACTTGGCTGTTGCCCTGTATTTCAGGAGAGCAACAGCTCTTCAGAGAAGAGCAGATATTTTCTCTCCCTTGCCTCAGAGTTCCTCCATCATGTACCCACAAGGGCAAGGAGGGCCATCAGCACAGAGCAGAAGGCAACAAACATTGAGGATGAGGTAATCTAGTGGGAGGTGTCCCTGCCTATAGCAGGAGATTGGAACTAGATGATCTTAAAGATCCCTTCCAACCCAAACCATTCTATGATTCTAAGAACAGCATCACACAAAGACCCACTAAATCTCCCTCTCTAGATTTCCTCCCTCTAAAATACAGGTGCCAAAATAGATGTGTAAGCTGAACAGCCCAGTAGCAACATGTTGGTTCATTCCCCTTCCCCTGACTACATATTATAGAATCATTAAGGTAGGAAAAGACCTTTAAGATCATCTAGTCCAACCATCAACCCATCACCCCTATGCCTACTGAACCTTAGCCTTTTCTCATGTCAAAGATCTTCTAAAATGTTGATTATTCTCAAGCTAAGCAGGTCCTAATTTGCAAGATGAGGAGAACTGGAAGTGAAAAACTAGACTCACAGAGGACAGAATTGGTGACTTCCAGCATGGCTCCAGGGCAAAGCTGCTCCCTCGCTGGCTGCAGGCTGTTTTCCCAGGCAAAGAGAGAGCTGGAGCCAGAGCAAGAGGCTCAGGGCTATCTGGGCAGAGCCAGCATAAAACCACCTACCATTTCAGGAAGGTTCTCAACCTGGAGCCCACCACTGTTATGCTGCTTACAGGGAATGGCTCTCGCCCATTTATCTCCTGTTCACTTATGATCAATGGTCTTATGGAAAAACGACATCAATAATGAATAAGCAGCAAATGCCATGCTCTGTCTCTCCAGCTTTGGCTCTAACAAAGACCATCAGGTGGTACAAATTACTTCACCTTACTCATGTTGATTTTTACCAGCTGGGAATTTGGCCTAAGCTTTGTCTGATTCAGGAGAGAAACAAAACATACAGTATTCTGGCTGAACTGACAACGGAGGTAGACCCCAATTTCCACAAGATCTGACTGGAGGAGAATCGCTGTCTGTGCTGACCGGCTGTACCTGCGCACAGTGAGGATGCTGCAGGCCTGGTTGGGCATCATGTGAGCTCTGGCACAAACTCTGCATGAACCAAAGCTTCCTGAAGAGCCTGCAAGAAGGTGCAGAAGCCTGTCCAAGGCTGAGCAGTGCCAGTGACACAGCAGATGCATATGTTTCTAAGAATACTGCCTGGCAGCCTGGCACTGGTGAGTGTTGGAAGCTGCATCGCACGTGCACACACAGCCACTGCTATCATTAGAGCTTCACTGCTTTGGCACCTCTTCCTAATTTACTTAATTTCTATTTATACCATCCTGTTTCTGTTTTGAGCCTTTATCAGATGCTGATGTGTTTTCTGCAGAGCCAGACTTTGGAAGGGGACCATGAAAGGAATCGTTGAGGAGCTTAAAGCATCAGAGTACTTGGAAGGACCATTCCCAACCTAGCAGTGTCTACTGCTCATGGTACAGAGGTCACTTAGTTGCTTTTCCCAGAGCTCTCCTGTTTTGGGAGAAGCCAGTCCCTGTTTGCTTGTGGAACACAAGGACAGTCTGTGACGGCACGCTGAGAACAACTCAACCTTGCTGACAGTAGGCCTTGGCTTTCCACCTTTGGGTCTGAGCTTCTGTTTTCCAATGAGGTTTGCAAATCAAGGGGGGCCGATAACCACAGCATAATATTGCTCCAGCTCCATCTCAGGGTAGTGGCAATTGTGCTCAACCATTCAATAGTTCTGAAATAAATTGCCTCGTTAGCATCATCATACCACAAACAGGGGGGGGGGTAGGGGGGTAACACTTTGTTTCCTTAGCCTCCAACTGTGACCCAGTGATATGTTTGTCATGGCTTGGCTGGAGGACATACAGAGCTCTTGGGGAACAACTTCTAGGAAAAGGCAATGTACGTTTTGCCTGAGCTCCACTGATTCAGCTGTTACAAGTCAGAGCTCAGATGCAAGTAGCAGATCAGAAGAACACAGCTGTTGATGTTGACATGTTGCTGGCCTTATGGAATGATGACAAACAGCTGGAAATGCATTTGATGAACTAGGGGATAGGGACAGAGTAAACAATTTCAGGCTCACTGGAACATTGCAAACAAAAAGGCAACCAACTAAGGATGTCAAATTCTGCCTTTGCAAATCATTTGTAGATCTTTCACTGCTTCTTACAATGCCTGCTTCACGATGGCATCATCTAAGACTGGGAAAAAAAAGCTTCCGAAGGACACACATAGCAAGGCTGTAAGCTTCAGAGCAGGCCAAGCCTGCACAGACCCCTTGTGAAAATCTCACCAGAGGACAAAAATGCTTAAGGTAGATGCACATCTTCAAGCAGAAGAGAGATGAGGATCTCTTTCTCTGTTTGTGAATAACTGAAAAGATGAAGAATAGCTTCAGTAGGAAATCGTCTTGGAGGAGCTCGCTTTCCTTTCTTCCTCCCCTGAATAACGACACCCTTAGCAAGTCTTTTCGCAGAGCACTCCCAGGCTCCAGAGCACTCTGCTCCCGACAGCCCTCTGTTTCAAAGGCCAGGTGGGCACTGAGAGCTGCAGGACTTCCCCACAAGCCAATCCCCAGGAAGCACCAAAGCCTCGTCTCAGCGTTGCTTTAAACTGGGGAGCTTATCCCAGTATTTAAATGGCTCCTAGTGTTGTACTCTGCCATAAGCTTTAGTTGTTGCTATTCTGAAGAAAGCTTTTGTTCAATACAAATGCCTACTTCACAATGACATCATCTAAGACTGGAAAAAAAAGCACAGCCTGGAGTAGTCAGGCATGTGATGATGTATAAATAGCACTGACAGAACAATATTACAAACTCTATTGGTACAGCTAAGATAAAAATAGCAAGATGCTGATTCATCTGAGCTATCAGTGAGAGGGATGGCAGGAGGTTTAGCAACAGTAAACCTTCCCAGCTGAAAGCATGCTGCTTCACCATGAATCAGCTGCTCAGATCTTTCATTCTGCTTGGAAAAGCACCTGTCTCTTGCTTCTCCAGTCCTCCATTACTGAACACGTGACATGTAGGGCCTGAATCTTCTTCTGCTTCCCTTTTTCTTAAGTATGCTGCAGTCAGAAAGGCTTTATAAGAAAGTAGGAAAGGCAGAAACATTTCTCAAACTGCTTGGCGGATGCTTGGTGACAGCATGTTTTGATGGTAGCAAAGTTTGATGGTACTGCTCACAGCTTTTTTTTACTTTGCCTTTGTTTAGAAAAACAAGCAAGGAACCATTGTTTCGATAAGCCTGGAAGTGCTGAGCCATGTTTGCCACACCTCTGTATCCACACTTACTGGGTCCTTCTGTGTGTTTCAGTAAGATGCATGCAAAGTCAAGTACACATCCACAGATGGGGTTCTTTTCAAACCTTTCAAATGAAAGAAAATGAAGCCAAGCTTAGAAATACAGGAATTCAAGAAAAAAGAGAACACAAGATCGCTGATTTCCTCCTTGGAACGCATCAGCGGTACTACTTCTGTAGTATCTGTGTATGGCCAGACCTTTTGTTCTTCTTTGCCTTAACACCAGTTATGCTGATGCTCTCCAGTACCAAAAACTTGTGCATGAGAGCTGCCAGCTCAGGTGCTGGGGAACAGAACTTTGCACTACAGCCTCTCTACTTCCAGAGCACGTGCTGCAGTGACAATAACAGCTACATGGACATGAGCACACTGGCCCCACTCACCGGTTGCTTGTTGCTTGGTCCAAGCAGGGCACTGTATCACCTGGTAACATCTTGGTTTGCATCAAAGCAAACTTACTTGTTTAGGACCATTAAAATGAGGAAGGCTTACACAATTATGGAGCTTTATATTAATTTTTAAAACTTGCAGATGTTGCAATCTGTACATATGGGAATAACGCCAAATGTTATAATGACAAAACAATTATATTGGCTGGCTTTTAAAGGGGAAGAAGCAGAGTGAAAAATATGATTCTACCACTACTAAGGCACTGCACGTATCTGGTTTGGTACACATCTTTTAGGTAGCAGCTCTGTGTTTCTGACAGTGAGCTCATCAGCAATGAGCAAAAAGACTTAAAAAATGATGGGGGGAAATAACAAACAAAAACAAAAAGGCCTTTATTTGCTTTTAAACTATGTTTGTCTCAATAAAATCCTTCTTGCTATGCCTAGAGTAGACCTTTGCTGAACATCAGTTTCAGACAGCAAAGCCAACAGTCCTGCACATATCTGCCACTTGTCTCAACGTCCCCCTCTGGTGCACGCAGTGCTGGGAAGAAGCACCCTTTGGATGTCACTGCTCTGTCATGTAGAATCTCAAAACATTTGAGATTCTAGTGTAATTTTGTCTGCGGTTGCTGGTTGTTCAACATACTGAGGTACTCTGCAGAGAGCATTTAACTGGTGCTCTACATAAGCAACATATGTTTCGTATTACCAACATCCCCTTTGTATTTCAATTGCACTTCAGTACTGGTAGATTCTACTGATGCTAAGCCCAGCCTTCAGCTTTGAAGCTCAGGAGAATAACAACATAACTTGCTATTTGTTTATGTTAGTAATAAAATCTACCGGTAATTGTGATTTGATCACAGCCACAAAAGCAAGACTGGCCAAAGGAAACTTTATCAATAAACAGGAGATGAAGGAAGTGGATGGGTTGTCTGTAGATTTTCTAAATCTAGTCCAAGAAGCTGACGATGAGGTCTGAAGTCTTAATTTGTTTTGGACCTCAGCTTTCCAAAAGATGATTCGGAGGAAAAAGAGAACTCAGCACACACCTCTTCCTAGCATAAAGGTGTTGAGAAGTGAAGCAGAGCCACCTGCTACAATTGCTGCTACAGCAGCTCTCCTTATCACCGCCTTCCCTGGGCATCTCTTGCTGCTTTTCCTGTCCTCCTCTGTTCCTCCTGCCCCACGATCCTGTGCCTTTGGGCAGGATATACGGTGTCTTTGTATTGCAGTTCTAAGCCACCTCAGAGACAAGAGCTGCATGTGCATAATGACCGGACGGTTTACTGAATTGCTGTATACATATAACATAGCAATACCACTACAACTATAGGCATGCTACACGTGAACAGATCAAATGTATCTTTTCTATGTTATCAGTGCTGATGCATTAGCCTTCCATTGCTGAGGTAGAATAAAGCTGGGTTACAGAACACTCCTAAGCAAACAGTTTCAATTTCTGGTATCTCTTCCTCAGTATCTCCGCCATGAGTAAACACATGAAGGTAGTGTTGGCTCACCACAACCTGGCTCAGTATATTTTTCAATAGAGCATTCGAATAACACCGTAGACTTACATGTGAGTAAGACTTCTCATACAGCAGCACAATTTATTCCCATTTCCAGTTTAATGGAGCTTTTCTGATTATTTTCCCAGCACTGTGCAAGGCTTTTTCCCGCTGCACAAAGGGGAAAAGCTCCTAATATGTTCCTTAAATGCCTCAAGAAGTTAATGTGACTTATTCTCTATCATCAAGAGAATGACAGTGGAATGAATGAAAGTCAGTATTTGTTTCTCAAAGTCTCTTAATATTCAGTCCTCATATGGCATAAGGGAGTAAACTCTCAATTACACAAAGGCAAACACAGAGAAATCCGTCAAAGTCAATAGAGTTATTCTGGACACCTGAGTAATTTGTCCCTTGGTATGATTCAGTCTCCAAAATCCACTCTGAATGTCCATAATGACCATTTGCTGTTCACTAACATTTTTAGCTCTGTTACAATTCTAATTTTTTCCATGTTTCACAAATAACTGGAGTCAGTTTCTTTCAGAAGATGCTGTTTCCCCAGCTTGACTTCCCTATGAATAACCTCCACCATCACTATGCTACTTTTGCTCAAACATTTCATTCTTAACAATAAACATCTATCCCAGATGCCTTATTTTCAGCTTCATTAGATGTTTTACTAGTTCATCTTGAGTCACGTCAATATTTACCTTGGACAGGGTTCCATATACTTTAGTTTCTAATACCAGAATTCTCCAGACAAGCTTATTGTTCCTGGCTTGACTTCTCCCAGTCACAACTTAAGACTTTTTCTTACACACTCAATAAGATGCAAATTCATCCAACTATGCGCTCCACCACATGCTGCCAGCTATGCCTATTCCAAACATCTCCAAACTGATTTACTTCAATTTCTGTGTACACATAGGCCCCAAACCTGTACTCAGTTACTCTGAGGTAATTTCAAAGTCATTTAATCACTGCAATTAGCAGAAAAGAAAGCAGAAATTAGATACCAGCCTTCTAGGCCTATTACCATTACAGCTATTTCTTCTTAGCTGTATCCCTGAGAAGTGGTGTCAGGAAAACCACGAGGCATTGCCAGCTGCTGTCTCCCTTACTGGCACCTCTGGTTGTTCCATACTGTTCAAGCTCAGATGTTCTCCTGAGAGATGGGACTGCTTTTATTCAGTTCAGCTCTCTCCCCTGCCCCTGACAAACAGGATCGACTTGTGCTGAGTTGTGCACAGCACAGAAATCATTGCACCGTTTCTATGCACTGAGAAGAAGCCTTGTAAAATAGCAAGTGGAAGCAGGATGCCACATTCACCAGGCAGTAGAGCAGCAGGACTGTGGATCTACGCTCTTCAGTAACATTAACAACGTAAGCAACAGCAACAAGAATGGATGAAGTGGTTTTGAGGGTTTCAGTGAAGCAATACAGAGTCTGGAAGGACCAAAGGAAAGTGGAGCAGGCGCTGCTCCTTGGGAGGTTGTGTAAGGGCAACCTCTGGATTGGCAAGGAGTTGGCAAGAACTGCTGTATGGCAGCAACAGCACGTGTAAAAGACAGTAGCCATGGGAAGATGGGAAGGAGCAGCACAGATGACAGCAGCATAGGATTTTAGGGGAGGTAATGGAAAGTCAGTCTGTCTGTGTGTCTACCCAATGCTAGTGATTACCTGAAATGGCTCAGCAAACGTATCCACAGGTAGCTCTGTGCTGCAGTCCTCACAGCCCTCTGGATCCAGGCAGCTCCTTACTCCTGTACGCACACCTGCTGGAGAGAAGTTGTTCTCAACAAGAGCAAGACAAAGGGGAACAAAAGTTTGAGAAGTAGGATTGTCTCAGTAATTTTCTTGATCTTTATGCTGAGTTTACTTCAGGTCCTTTTTCAAAGCAGCAGCACAAAAAAGGCAGTGTGAGGTTTGATATATTTATATTATATATTCATGGACTGCATTGGAATAAAACATTTTGAATTTTATATTGGATATGAAAAAGCAAAGGTGTCAAGCTGGGAAAGTGCTTTGAAAATAACAAAGGACTTTATGTGGGATTGTTTGAGGTCATTTTATCTGCTGTTCTTGACAGTATTTAAATACCTCCTTTCAATTTGAAATGCCTTTGCTTGTCACTCACTGAAATCAGAGGTACAGACTGGCAGGGCAGCTGGGCACACACCATGGGGGGATACATGCAGAAGGAAGCACTCACATTTTTGGAGATCTCCAAAGATTGGGTTATACCTCTGCCCACAACCTTCATGTGTTAGGAGGTATCAGCACAGCCTGGAGAAGCAGCAAGCCACATTCTCACAAGAGAAGAATGACCTTCAACCCAGGCCAACTTCCCTGAGCAGGTCACTCCTCGGAGCGGGACAAGAGATGGCTTTATACCTCAGGTGTGCAATATCTCAGCAGAAATTCAGGATGTGAAGCTGAATTTACAGTACAATAACTTCAGTGATGCCATAGATTTGTGGGACTAATTCTGAATTACTTTGCTTAGGTGCTCTAGTAATAGCAGCATAGGTAAATAATGTATGTATTTAGTCCACATGCCACTGCTAATGTCTGAAAAAGTTACAGCCATGCAGTGTAACAAAGCCAGTATTTCTGTGCACCCCAGAAAATGCTGCATCCTATGAACTGCTCCCCTGTGTTTCAACCCCAAGAGACCGTACTGTTGTCTCAGTACAGGCAGGGAGATGAGACAGGATGAGGGACCACAGCTTCCCACAAACACATGGAGCCAGAAGATAAAAGGGAAGAGCTGAATACTAGATGAAATGCAAGTTACATGTAAATGATCACTTACAGGGGCCTAATAAATGATTCTGTGCAAGGCGTTGTTAGAGATTCTTCTCTGCCATTTGTTGTTGTTTTGAATTTGTATTTAGAAGCTTTTCTCCCTTGGAAGATAATGTTCAGGCTTTAAAGTTTGTATTAATCTGTCACAGCATTCATCTGTCAGTCTACCAAAGTGTTTTTTGTTTGTTTGTTTGTTTCTTAATAAAGCATCTTTTCTTCTTTTTAATGTGTTGACTTACCAGAATGGAGTATTTAGGATAAGCAGTGCTGCATAAGATGGGATGGACAGCATGTAGGAAGGCTGCTTTCTAAATAATATGTTCTCTTCCAATCCAATCAACAAATCAGTTATGGAGCTTCTGCATTACTCTGGCTGGGGACTGAGTAGGGTCTTTGCTGCAAATGTCTCAACTCCCAAGGATAGGCTTTATTTCCAGAACTAAGGAGGACTCAACTGGAGACTGCTTTACTGGCAGACACCCACACCCCTTTCACTGTTTTTTCTCTTCTGACTGGGTTAGGGGTACTACTCTAAAGAACTGACTAATTTCTCCCTTCTTACAGCCTCAGCTGGGTCCCCCCACCTTGCCCACTTCATCTCCTTGTCCAACACAGCTGTGAGAATCCCCATGGGAGATCGGGCTGTGTGCTGATAGACACATGGCCATCATCTCTGTGCTGCTACCTCAGCTTGGAGCATGGATGGGGGGGAACAACACAGAAAGGCACTGCAAAACAAGAGTGCAGAGGATGCCTAGAGAATCCCCACATTTTCTGCTGTAGCTTCCTGGGAGAGATGCTTGCCCAGGCTCTGACTTAACGTTGTGTTACTGCAACACGATCAGATTTCAGTCCCTCTTGTTCACCCTTTGTCTATATATTTTTCATTATTCTTTCCTTCTGGCTTTTTCTTTCCATCAAAATATCTGGAAACAAAACACTACATTTTTTCTGCTGCTAAATACAAACACTTTCTTTGCTAACTTCCACTCAAATCTCACTTTGAATGGAACAATGGCTTTACACATATTTCAAATGCAGCCCATGATTTCTGTGTTGATAACAAGATAAAGATCTAGTAGTCCCACCTGTTTGACTTCTGATTTCCTCTTAGCTCCAGTAAGAACAGGGGGAAAACTCTCTGTGAAAAGAAAGAGGATGTGAGGATGCTTCTGGATTACTCATTGAAAAAAAGTCTGAGGCTTGATTCTTGTTACCAGTCTCTCCAGTGGAAACATTGAGTGATTCCAACAAAAACAGTGGAGCTCCAACAGTACAGAAGAGACAATCAAGGTGGAGGTTATGGAATACGCTGTTCTGTTGTTGTTGTTTGTTATAGAATACATCTCATGTTCTGCTCTGTGAGCTTTTTGAAGGTTCACACAGCAGCCAGGTTAGGTAAGAAAGTAGAGCAGAAGTTCAGATTATGAACTTTGATTGCTCATGGTTGATTCAATATTTTTAATCAAGTTTGTAAAGGTTTCCTTCCATCAGAGAAAGTTCTTTTTGATTAATCAATAGAATTTGATATTTTCTCCATGGAGCACACAAAGCAGCATACTCCATTGCCAGTTATTTACAGGCAGCTTCACAGCACACAATAGAACAATTATTTCCTAAGTAGAAGAACTGTGATCAGAAACATTAATAAACCACTTAATAGTGTAGCATCCTTTTCTTCCATTAGAAAGGAACAACAAGGAAATATCAAGCCATTTTTCATATAATCTGAATAATTTCAAAATGATACATTCAGGGAAACAGACTTGTCCTAAATGCCCTTCTTCACGTTTACATCTGGAGCAGCTGCAGTAGCAGCTCTGTTGGGCTTGATTTTATTCAGTGTTGCAGGATCAACATAAAATCTGGGCTGAAAATTAAAGGGAGTAAATGTACCCCTGACAGTCAAGAGAATGAATTTGGTCCAAGAGTATTTCTGGCCAGAACTCACTTTCAAAAGCAGCTTTGTCATTTGTGCCTGGCCTAGTCCCAATAAGTGCTATTATGATTTGTTACATTTTCTATAGAACCAGGAGACCATTTATTAGCCCCACGGTATTGTATCGAGCTTCAATTATGTAATAGTCATTATTCTGCTGAATATCCAAAGCTTTGTAAGAAAGTTTTCACTCTGGAAAGAAATGTACAAGATTCTCAAATGATTTTGAGGAAGATCAAACTCCCTCTTCTTTTGCTAGTTGAAAGAGGAAAGGTCCCTTCTTGATATAAATCATGAATAATTTGAATAGACTTTTTTTCTAAAGAAAAACTCCTTTTTCTTTGAAAGCCATTGATAGCTTGGGATTCAAGTGAAAGAGAATAAAAGAAGAAATAATGGCTTCTTCCTAGAAGAGAACGCAATAGGTATGCCTCCAAATTAGTGAGATTTTAATTTAATTATAACAGAGGCATGCGTGCATATGTGAGTAATTTGAGTACTTATAAAGTGAGGAATGAGGGTCTCTCCCATCTCAAACCCAGGTGAGGAGGGGGGCAGGTCCTCAGCCAACGCCAGCCCTTCTGGGGCCACCTCGATGGAGGTTCCACAGCCAACATAAGTCACAGATGTGCCCTTCAGTCCTGTTTGCTCGTTTAGCTGCCCACTGAGCTTCTACAATGCAAACTTCTGATACGTAATCAAATTCCAAAGGCCTTCCGTTTCCAGTCGGTATGAGCTATCCTCATCTTGCTGACTACCACAAAATAATAGTTACCAGGCATCATCTTCTGTCATCCCTCAGTGTTTGTTTAAAAAATAAACAACTTAAAACATTGACTTTCAAAAGCACTGACATCAAAATAAAGCTGGATCACCTCCAAGCAACTGCCCCCTTCACAAACCGTTTATCTGATGAAGGCTCCAGCTTACAGTTCTCCAAGGAAGACTTGTTCATGTGTGAATGCTCCCTGCTCTCAGCTGACAGCCGGACACCGTGATCCTGTAACAACCAAACACCAGGTACAGTCAGTCCAGGTGCTCCCTCTGATTTTTTTTTCAGCTAATAACTAACACGGCACACACAGCTCACACACGACTTATACACACAACAGCTGCCCTGCCTCAGAGTAGCAAAACCAATTATTCCCTGGTTTTCTCAGGAAATGGAAGGGAAACGTTCTCAAGACTGACAGATTTCTGAAATGTTCTTTCTTGAACGTATGCTCAGTTTAGCTGGTATTTTAGTGAAATGACTGTAGCTTTATACCAGCTGAAGGGAAAGAAGAAAGTAAATCAACAAGCTTTCTTTCAGACAGGCTTCAATATCTCAAAAATTCACAGCTAACAGAAATTTACTACCAAGGTTGCATTCCTATTACAAAAACAACCATTTCAAACACCACTGTACGACATGACGTGACTACAGCCACCGCATAGCAATGGCTCCAAGTATGTTTACTCCTCTGAGAGAGCAACCAAGAATAAAGCAGGTAGTAACACAGTTTGGCTACAACCACATTATCCCCTGGATATTTTTGCAGTATGAGTTATAAATGGATCAGACACATTAGCATTTCATTCACTAATTTCAATCCAAGTAGTATGCGTGTCATTTTTCATAAGGAAAGAGAAGTTTCATATCTGTTTTATCCAAAAATAAGGAAAAAAAGTGGGGGAAAAAAAAAAAAAAGAAAAGAAAAGAAAAAAAAAAGAGAGAGAGAGAATTGGAGTAAAAGGCATTTTTTCAAGTTGCACATTTATTGGATCAGAGAAAATAAGGCATCGAGCCAGGATCTAATCTTGTCTGCCACTATGTAAACGATGAGTAAGTCTGCTCGGGTCAACAGAGCAACAGCAGAGTCACATGAGTCACAGCACACTTCTCTTTGAAAAGATTTCTCCATGGCTAAATATACTATTGCAATTGCTTCAAGAAAAACTCTGCGTCAAAGTCTAATAAATGCTGGCAGTGATGTTGAGCTCTGAGCAGTCATATAGCCAAGAAGATGAACAAGAATTAACAAGTGGACTTAAAAACCTACTGAACGAAATGGAAGTTTTTCTGCCTGAGAACTGAAGTATCGGGACTTTGGAAATGAAAATCATGACCTAATTCTTCCAGTACCTACACTAATTCACCTTTCACAGGGATCTGAAGGAAAAAAAAAAAAGTAGAAAGGGAAAGAATTTTTTTCAGGATTCAAGTGCAGAAAATACACTGAAATCACTAGACCAAGTTTATATATGTTACAGTTCAGCTACGCAACAACATGGAGTTTGTTCCATGATCATTTTAAGCAGCCTGTCCCTAATAAAAACCTTGCTCCTCCCAGGAACAAGTGTTAAACGAGCCTCTCCATTCTGCTACCCGTGAGCAGGAACAGCCAAACCAAGAGAAACCAATCCAGCACACCACCCCGTCTGTGATCCAGCAAAACGGTAATTCTAATGAATACCTCCTTTATCTCCATCTGATAGACACAGTGCTGAATCTGGAAAAATGAGAGCTCACTAAACCATAAAAGAGATGCCCTTTGGTCTTTTCTTTTTCTTCAATGAGATCATAATTTAGTACTATTACAATTATAGTTTTAGGTAACCAAAATTACTTATCAAATGTGGGTTTGCATTTCCTATCAACAACGTACTGAATTAGAACTGAGTTATGAATTTCTCTTCTACCTAGCCTTTTCTTTGGGAGCCTGATTAAATGCGTATTATTTCTTCTTAAGTGGTTTTACAGGTCGTTTATCTTAGATTTATGAGTATCAACCTACTTTAGGAGGTATTAGATAGCTTTAACGTTTGACACGTATTCTCTAAATCATTTACAGCGCTCTCCATTTGCACTAGCTGATCAGTAATCTTCTCAATATTAGGTTTTATTGACAGTGCACCATAGAGAGTTCTTATTATATGATAATGATTTAAGATAGGTGTAAGACAACGAACTAATAAATTCAAAAGCTTATTTTTGATTGTTGACAGAGAGCTGAGGAGTAATGTGCATCCATCTAAATCACAATGTTTCTCAATAATGTAAAACACATACACGTTTAACCCGATAGGAGCACAGCACAAGGATTCGCAAACAGATCCACATTCCTGCTTTGAGACCGATGGCCTCATGCTCAAAGTGCTGTATTTACACAGAGAAATCCCCCTGTGGATGTGAGAGTTCACCGCCATGTGGAAGCACCCGTGCCTGTCCCAAACAGTGAGGGTGCAGGCAGCAATGCAGTGGAGATGAGCAAAGGCTCAGTCCGGTTCTGTGGTTCCTGGGCACTGGGCTATGCCTCCCAGCACCCAGCCCACAGCATGCTGCTGATGTCCAAGCCCAAGCATGCCCCTGTTACACTTGAGTCATGCCAAGGTAAATATGCCCATTGAGATCAAGAAGCATTCTGCCAGAGTAAGAAGTTAAGCCTGGAGATTAAGGTTTTGAAAAATTAGTCCCATTCTTTATGTTTGAGAGACATTATCCAAAAGGTGTTACATGCGACAAAGACATATCTTCATATTGCCCTCTACACAATCATTTCACAGCAATATTGGTACTGACAGCAACTGAATTCAATTGGATAATTAATTCAACTACCTCCACAGAATATCAGCCCCTGTATCAGCACTCACAAAAAATTGGGGTAGTAGAAAAAAAAAAAGCAGGAATATTTGATGGCAAATGAGTATCACTCTGCAGAACTAAAGTCTTGTCTGCAGTCCTGTATTCCAAAGGTAGATCTTTGAAATGTAGTCAAGAAATGTCACCAAGTCCTGCTTTTACAGTACATCACTGCAAATGACTTCTGGGGCACTGGAGCTGCCTGAACTGGCAATTTGTTAAATTGAAATGTGACGTCTCAAATAAGAAAAAAAGAAAAAAAAAGAAAGAAAGAAAAAAAGAAAAAAAGGTGGAATGATCTCAAAGCAAAAAATAACACAAAAACTGAGCCCTGCTTTTAAACAGAAAGTGAAAAATTGTGCTAGTGTCAAAATTGTCACATGGCAATTACACATGACTGTGAATGTGATGTAAGGAAGTATGGTACAGCTTGCTTTGCATTACCTTGCTCATTCAGGAAACAAACCCCAAATCCTTACTCAGACGAAAGACTTGGCAGACATGCTCAGCTGCTTACAAATGATTTAGGAGCAGTGAACACCAAGAACTCAGCTCCAATCAAAATAAAAGACACAGCTCAACGCAGCACAGTAAGCATCACTTTCGTGTTGATTTGGTAAAACTAAGCACAGATTTACTGATAGAAGGGAAGAGGGGAAAAAAACAACATCAAAAAGACCTCCTCAAATCCCAGTGCAGTAGGGACAGCTCTGGCCTTGAGATAAGGCAATGTCCCAGACCTCCTATTTAATAACACCTTAGCTACTAACCTACTGTGAAACAGCAGAAACATCACAAGCTCTACTTCTCTTACCAACAGAGCTAGGAGCATTCTGCAAGGCAATATCTACATTTTTGTCTGCTTGTTTCATGCACTCAGTCCCTAAATCAGCAAAATTTAGCAATCTTCAATATCTCTCAGTGATGAGTGAAATTTCTTTTACTACTGTGAAGGAGGGAGGAGGTCAATAAGGCTTGGGAAAATTTGCTAGTATGATCTGTAATGTGAATTTGGCAGAAAAGAAATTGAGAACATTTTTTTGGAAAACAATCAAAGGGCAAAATTTTCCCCTTGGAGCTGCATGGTAATTCATGACTTATATGCTCCGAGGGAACTTGCGACTTTGATGATTAGGGTAGCAACATATCCCGGGACTGCCTGACAGACCAAACACAGTGGTTTTTCCTCTCTCTGTATTTCTCTGTTCAGGTAGGGCCACGTGTGTCTATTCACACACAGATAAAGATTGAATGATGCATCTCTGCTCAGGAAGATTATAATCTGGGTTAGGTATGGCACATGAAGATATGTAAAAAGTACCAGGGCCAATGGCAGAAATTTAGGCTCAGCCTAGCAGAGAGCGATGCACACTTACTCTTACCTGGATCTTGGCTGCTCCTTGGGTACATGAAGCATCAGCAACTTTGTGGCTCACTTCCCTCACCACCTGCACACAGACAAGTGACAGATAAGACTGAGGAGCTGGACAGCCTTTGGGACAAGTAATCTCAAGCATCCTGAGTCCAGTAAGGCTCATGTTACTCAATACAAACATTAAATTATGGAACCTGCTGCTATGGAATAGTATGGCGGCCAGGAGTACTACTGGGTTCACAAAAAGACTAGGCAGATGAGTGGAGAAAATGTCACTTGATTCAAACCACATTTTGTACTGGATGCATGCTTTGGCTCCACAAGTTCCTGAAGCACTGATCAATAGAAGGCAATGACAGGGTCCCTCACTCTGAGGATGCCCCATTCCCATAGCCTTCCCTAAGCATCTTTCCTAAACAATGACAAAATAAGGAGCCTGTGAGATTCGGATCCCGCTCTCTCCAAACATGACAATTCTTAAACTATGATGAGTGCAATCATAAAAACAGACTGTTTAGACGTGAAAATTGCTTTGGCTGGAGTTTGAAAGCTCAAATTTTAAGAAAAAGTTGTATGATACTTGTTCAGAAAGGGACAGAATAGAGTTCAATTACAAATTTGTTTTTTTCACAGACTAACCTCAGTGGAGGGCACAAAATCTCGAGGCCTTCTTTGCAGTCACTGCAGGTACTGGCTTATCCAGAGGATCCTTCAAAGCACTTCTCACCCTGGATCATCATCTGCACCAACGTCCCCCATCGACACAACTCCAATAGCCTTTTCTTTTCCATGAGCAGAGAAGTACTAAACTCATTTAAGGAGAATGACTTCAATGGACAATGGTCCATACGGCTTCCCCCGTAGCCTCTATGTTCTTCCAGAACACAGGTCTCTCTACTCTCCCCCATCCCACCTTGCCAGGGCACTTACAGCAACTGACCCTGCCCTTTTTGCACCAGCACATCTAGCCAACACTACAAGTGCAGAACTCTGTGCAACCAGAAAGCTCATACTTAATGCTGTCTGCTGTGTCAGTGACAGTGCAGGCTTTAAAGCAGCAGGCTAACGCTAATTGTACTGTGTAAAAAGCCAAGCTGTTTTCACCCTGCAAATATTTTATATTCTGTTCCTTCTGCAGTATTACTAATTCCAATTTCTGCTTAATGCTCTGCATTTGAATGGGACTCCCAATTATATGAGTCACTGCAACTATCCTTTGATTCTTTCTTTTTCTTTCTTTTTTTTTTCTCTCGTCGTGAACATGTAATCTGAATCCCTAACTGCTGGGGATTGAAGCTTGCTCTGCACACTTGAAGCGCCATGACAAAGTGGGTTGAAATGTTACATACAGTTCTGAGTTGCTTGTGGCAAGCACTGCTGCCTGAGTGTTTTGTCATTGCTGTCACTTCCTTGGAAACTGTGGCAGAGAGGTGGAGGTGATCTCACCTTCAGCACAACCCCTCCCTACACCAGCAGGCCAGAGAATGATGTGGTACCACATTGTGGCAGGGGCAGCTATAATACCATCCTAAAATGAGGGGAGAGGGTGAATTGCCCAGTTACGTGCAGTATCTTTCAGATAGCACATCACACTGATTAGTGCTAATGAGAGTATAAACACCCCCTTCAAACACCATTACACCTACACGCATTAGCTGTGATTTCTTTATGAGTCTTAGTACACATGTAAGCCATGCTGATACTTACCTGTCATATCCACACTGCCATAAACAGCAGCTATCAGAGGAGGAGAAGGTACAGTCCGCATTCACATCCTTTCTTTTGAGCAGCTCCTTCTACACACTTCTGAACTTTCTGGATGACAGTCTGGGATGAAACCTACACTATGGAGGCTCCATACAGTAGAAGTAGCATCAGACATCACACTCTTTCGCAATGGCTTGTGCAAATTTCAACAGAATGAGAGTGATACCACAGGAATGGCACTGGCACAGGTTGCCCAGAGAAGCTATGGATGCCCCATCACTGGAGCTGTTAAGGTCAGGCTGGATGGGGCTCTGGGCAGCCTGGGTAGAAACCAACCCATGGCAGTGGGTTGGATCTAAATAAGCTTTTAAGGACCCTTCCAACCCAAGCCATTCTGTGATTCTATGAATTCCTCATTGGGAGGGTCCAAGTACCTTATAGGATTAAGAGGCAGAAATAGGAACTGAGAAAGGTTAGAATATATCACTGAGGGAAATGAAACAAAACAAAGCCAACAAACAACGAGGAAAAAAAAGAAAAACACAACAAAACAAAACAAAAGCCAAAAAAGCCACACAATGTTAGTGTATAATACAAAGAAGTTTTGTGTTACGCAGTTTGAATTGAAAACCAAATCCCTCAATGAAAATAATACACTACTCACTGAATAAATCCTTTCAAATAAGTACAATGCCCACACCTGCATAAATGCATTTTGGTGGTTAACTGAATCATGTGCTTAAAAGTCTGATCTAAATGGACAAATGCTGACTCTGCACACATTTTGTGGTCATGTTGGCAGTGCAGGTTATTGAAGAAAATGTCTTTTTCTCACTTGTGAAAAGCTGAATTTACAGCCTACGCACAATGCTTTTCTGGGAAAGCAAATTTTCTAGGAATGTCAGTTACAATTTTAGGAAGGAAAACAATGTGGTAATTTTAAAATTCAAATTAGGTATTGGTGCAGAGAAAGAGAAGAAAAGCTGGAGAGCTGAGTTGTGGCAAAATACCGTGGAACAGGTGAAAAAAACACGTTTTCTCTTTTAGCCTCCTTTCACATCTCTTTTCACACCAGCCTCTTCTTTGAATAATGGCTTTCCATCTTTTCAAAACTTCCATCCTCTGCCAGTGTAAAGCAGGGAAGTACTGCTGGAACAGCTTATCTTTTACTAAAAGATAATTACTGGTTGTTCACTATCTCATTACAAGATCCTTGCAGAGACCACAATTTTACCATGCAGATGCTAAAAATCATCAATATTATACCTCACGTAGGAAAAAACTATAGTGTTTCTTCTACCCACTTTCCCACTAATTTGGCAGATATGGTAAAGTGTAACACACCTTTTCTACAAAGTCTGCCTGATTTAATTTAAAGGCTTTGCAGGGTGGGAACCAGTTAAGAACTGCGTTAGGTATATATATATTGTAAAGAATGCTGTCACATCAACAGTGCAACAAAAATTGCAGATTATTATGCCAAAGCCTCAATTTTTGGTAGGTCCCAGAAATGACAGTATACTTATTTTTAGAGACGACTATAGCAGTAACTCAACATGACACGGGAGACTTTAAAAACAGCAAGTCTGATTTAAACCAATGGAAAAGCCAGGAATACAGAGTGGAGACTGTACTTAATGCACCATATTGCATCTGAACATTTTGTTCCTACCCATCTATCCAAAGCATGACGTTTTGCATTTCATATTAACATTCTGAAGATAGGAAAGGATTCTTCAAACCGATGTTCATATGCCGTGTCACAGCACGTACTCTGACTGCTGAGAGAGCTGTTATGTCCACCCTCTAATCATGTCCCCACCTTTACCTTCGTCTTCCAACCATCCCTCCTCCTATTCCCCAAAAAAGCCCTGGGGCTGTTTGTATTGGTAGCACTATTTCAGCAGGAAGAGCACTACAAATATCATTAGCTCAGCAGGAAGAGAGTTACAAATACAGTTTGTGGGATTTGAACTCCACTTTGGATTTCTGCAGTACGTCAGCTGTTATGCATATGTACTAAGAGTGAATGCTAACAAATCATTGCAGTAATACTTGATGTTTATATACAAATGCTCATCTTCAAAGCACTTCAAAATTTCCCAGTTCTACAAAATCTGGGAGAGGGAGGAAGAGATGCCGGCAAGAGCCTTTCTTTAGTGTTGATCTTAACACGATCATCGTTAGTCCCTTTATGCTTCACCATATAGAAAGAATTTTGCAGTCTGCAAATTTGACTGAAGTGCTAAATTGCCAACAACATTTTCAGCAAAAACTTACAAAAATAATTAATTCCCTTTCCATACAGATGGCACTTTCCAGGAACTCTGTTCTTACCTTTGAATTCAAAACCAGGGAAACCTGTGATATGAGCATAATGTCCCGGGAAATTAACTTACATAGCAAAAGAAAGGACATCTTGATTTCAGAAAATTACATATATACATATATTGCAGAGCAATAAAGGAACATAGAACATAATAACGAATTTTAGATATTTATAAAGATTTTTATAGGGTAAATCAGTAATTCCTCATGAATTACTTCAGTGTTCCAGGGGGAAGTGAGCTTTTGTAGCTGGAAGGAAGCCTGTATTAACGTGCTGGCCAGTGGCGGATAGGAAAATGAAGAAAACTTGAAGCTCATTGTTACCAAGCCCGCTTCTGATCACACAGCAATAGAAGGATTTTCCTCAACGTATGAGACCAAGCACAATATTCTGCCCGCTGAACATTTCAAACGATTGCTTTACAAGAGCTCAGCGCCCACATCTGACATGTCCTCTACAAACTATTTCCAGGCTATTGGCACCCAAATGCAGCCAGCGGGTACTGCCCTGAGCGCTGGAGCTCCTTCTGGCGAACAACGTGTAGGCAATGCCCCCTCCTGGCTGTGCAGGGCAGGCAGCAGCAAACAAGGCCTCCAGGTACGCTATTTGAGGGGTGGTTTGTTTTTTTGCCTGGGATGGATCAGGCTTGCAAGCCTTTTTCATTATCACCCTAAAACTGGGCATGAAGTGGAACAAAACCTAAGGTTTGATTTAATGAGAAACAAAAATAAAATTGTAAATAATGTAACATTCTATTTCTCAAATATTCCATTAGACACGTGGGCCAGCCTTCCCATGTGAAAGCATGATTTGCATTCAGCATGCTTTCTGGGGCACGGGGTTTTGTAACATAACATTTTTATAGAGTCTATGATTTTGAAACATAGACATTAAAGCAGTTCTACTTATATCATTTACGCTACAGTGAGACTGCTCTTGTGTTTAAAGCATTTCTGTGTCTGAGAAGGTATGGAAGCATGTTAGCATACGGAGGGGTGGGAAATGCATTCTCAGATGAAAGGTTACATGCATTCCAGAAAACATTCCAAGAAAATCAAAAGGCAGTCTTTGTGGGACAAATGTAAAAGTGCCAGCTCCTCTTTTATGCAACTTTACTTTGGTGCAAGTAACAAAAAATAATGAAATACTAAATGAGTTTGAAAGCTTAGGAAGTAATTTAAAATGAAATGAAAAATACTGCTGATGAATAACTATAGTGGAAAGTGTTTAGTTACATGTCAATTAAATTCTCTCCTTTTTGTATCTGCAATACCTCAAATAATGTTTTCTCTGTGTGTATTCTCCTTCTAGCAAAGTATCCTGAAAAAGCAGAAACTGTTAAATATTTCACAACTGGAAGAAAGAAAGAAAATGGAACCAGTGAAATATATATTTTTTTTCTTTTAAATTAAGACTTCCCTTCAGAAATAAACTGAAATTCAACATGCTTGAATCATATGTCCTTCTGTTTACAGCCTCCCACTTAAGTCTAAGCTAAACAACAACACTGGCAGAACAGAGTAAATTTGAGGAACTGAAACAAACTATTTCTAGATAACAGTTAAGTGAAGCATTTTCCTGTGCACCAAAGTGATGATGTTTGGCGCATCACTCACCAAACCTCCGTTTCCGAAAAAAACATCACCTTTCTCAATTGGCTAGTTAAGATCTTTTAATTTTTCTGTCCTCAAAGTTTAAGCCTCTTGCATTTGCTGCCTTTCTCTTAAGTCTGCCTGTAAAGAAAATCAGAAGAAAAAAAAAAAGTGATTATGCTGGAGCTATCTTTGGCTGCACATTGTCTCTGTGGTTTTGAAACAGTGCGGTGCAGTAAGGCAGACATTATCCTACCCACCCTCGTGTTCTACAGACATAACAGTGTTTCAGCCTGTACTTACGTGATAACACTTTATCATACATTACTATGTGCCACCCCAAAGTATGGTATGTGTGCCATGCACAGGAAGCGATCTGGGACAGCCTTTTCTCATACACCCATGTCTTGAGAGATAGCCTAATTTGCCTGTATTCTCAGACAGCCTTTACCAATAAACACCAAATCAGAAAAATTGCTTTGGGATTTGGTTGTTTCCACTGTTTTCCTTTGCTGCAGATGTTTGTTCTCTAGTGTAATACATTTTATTGAAACTGCTAGAATTAGAAAGCATTACTGAAAATGAACAATAAAAAACACATTCCGGTGCTGTTGCTTGTTTTTCTTAATTACAAACACAATTATGAATGTGTATCATATTCTGGAAGTCCAGACTGCTGTAGATCCTGAGTGCTTAATTTGCAATGCTATATCTGTGGGGGAAGGTAGAAAGGTTCTAAGACATTTTAGGGTTAAAGTGACAAAGTGTAGCCGTCCTTGATTTGATAGCATTTAGAAATGTGGGATCACTAGAAAAAAGACCACAAGTATCGGAGTTTTATGGGGAATTTATGAGTATTTTTCAGTATCAGCATACATCACTGCAAAGAGACAAGAGAAATGGGAGTGAAATGAGATAGTCCTTCCAAGAATTGTGGAAGTTGTTGACACAACTGGAAATGGCTCAGAGGTCCTTCAAAGGCTCCAGAGAATCTGATCCTGAGTCTAGAGATACATTCCCAGTGTGTTTCATATGATTTTGATATAGTAAATGGATTTGTCCCAGAAAAGCTTGCAGTAACTTGCCACGCTAGGAATGTTTTGACTTGCATGTCCTGGAAATCTCTGCTATTACTTTTTAATGCATTTATCTAATTTCCGCAGGTTTTGTAAAGAAGAAAAGCTCTTAGCAGAGATGTTAATGAAATCTAGGTCAGGTGAAAATCACACGTTTTGTTTGTTCTTAGGACAAGAATAATACAACATTAGCTAGGTTCCCTGTCATTTATAGACACACTGAAGGTGAATGTGAAATCAAGCAGGTAGATCTAATGACGGTATCATTGTTCTTACTGATATTCCCGGTTCATATATAATCCATATAAATCCATGTAAGCACTATTTCCAGATAATATTATATTTTTAATACATTTCTGCCCAGCCTACAGTGTTCATTGTGCTCTATCTAAAACTGTAACAACATATGAAGTTTAAAATCTTTAATGTCACTTGGTAGCTGAAATAAACACGTATAACATTTCCATGGTCTGCCACATTCTAGTTGGTTTACTTTCAGTAATTTCATATGCTGGAGGGAGCAGTTTACAAAATAACAATGGTCTACTCTGCTGGCTTTCCAGAAGTTTCAATTTACAGGCCTCCATAAGAAAAGCAGGTTACCCTACCACAATTTAAACCCACTGACAATAGCTTACTTGCCTTTCATGAACCTAAAAAAGTAAGTCACAGACTCCTCAGAGTCTGCAAACCACATACTGGAACCTGACCCATTCCATTAAGACAGTTCTTCAACACTCACGCACCAACCAACTGAGGTCTAGAATGGCAGGAGTGTGTTATTTTTATACAGATTGCTGGATGTGTAACACAGATGCATCTAACCACTTACATATTAAGTACATATTGCATATGCTCCATCTCAGCAGCTGATCCTGAACTCTGGAAAAGGAATTTTATCATTGACATCTCCCAGAGCAGGATTTGGCCCATGTTTCTTAACACATGGTGATGCTGAATATATATGTTGTTATATTACTGAATATTTTTTATCTTATCACATGTAAGCTGACTAAACTAGGAGCTATTTATAGAGGCTAATTCACATTCTTATGGCATATGGATGTGCTTTTTGCCAGCTTTAGCATGAATACAGTTTATATTCATTAAAGCTGAGCTAGCTAATTACCATAGAATTAGCAAAAAGCTTTTTTAGCAATAGTACCTCAAGGTTGCCAATAATTTCATTTGGGATTTGGAAGGACGGTGGGCTCCTGATCTTCACAAGCGAAACCAGACACAGCACCTGCCCCGAAGGACTCTGCCTCTGGGCTGGGCTCTCCGAGGTGACCTTCTGGTTCAGATCCCTAGCAATAACCAACCATAAGAAATACATGAGTTAGAACATCCTCCCATTTTCTACAGGACCAGTGTCAGCTCAAAGACATGCAACAATATACAAAACCTGCTTTTGAGAACTTTACTGACAGCCAGCATCACTATTTCACTGCCCAGGCCAGGCAGATGCTGAGGTTATGAAGCTGCATAGGGTGAGAGCCCAGAGGTGCTGACTCAAATAAACGTGCTCCTCTGCTGACTTGTTAATGTAATAAAAAGCAATTTCATTCAAGCACTTATTTTAGAAGTGAATGCATTCTGGAGAAAATAGTACTGGGCACCAAAGGGAAGAAGCATGGTAGGAGATTCACAGAATAATAGCTGGGGGAAAAAAGAAAAAAGGGAACAAAACTCCGTACCTTAGGTTCCATATCTGTTGGTAATGCTAAGAGTGATGCATAGAAATCTGAAGATACACCTTCCTCAGGTGGAGCAGGGAAGGAGGTAACTGCAGGTGGGGCAAGTTCAACCATATACTGCCAGAATATATAAAAAATAAATAAACAAGTTTAGTTATTGCTTGGCAAATTGCAAAAATAATATCTTTTTTTGCGTGTGTGTTACTCTCCAGGTGCTAAGAACTGGAAAGCATACAAAAAATGATTATAGATCAACTTTAATTTCTAGCTGCATCTCAAGAGAACCTGTTTATAACACTTGGAAAGAACATATGATTTTCATAATTTCATAACACTACAGCTTCTTACTCATATGGATAATTACATTTAGAAAACACAGTGCTTTGGTAATTTGCAGTCTTCACAATGCAAATTTCACTTCTGAGCAGGGATCTTTTTGCTTTTTGGAATCAAAGACCCTCTGACCTTCAGAAAAAACCCTCCAGACATTCAGTGACAAGAGCGTGCTGCATAAAGTTGTAGTGACACTGCATCAAATATTTTAATATGTGACTATAATTTAAGAATCACTGACGGTCCAATTTTTGTTGCTAGATCAACTTGCTCCCATTTCTCTTTCCTGTGCTCACGGGAAAACCTCACTGGTATTCCGCTGGTGTGTGAACTGCAGCTCCAGGAATGCTTAGATAAGGAAAGGGCATTTTCTCTCCTGGAGTACCTGGATACAGTACTTGTCCTTCATCCTCATTCAGGCTCTCAAGTGATGCAGAATGCTGCCTCGAGTCCTCTAAAGGGCTGAGGTTTTGTGTTTCTGGTTTTTTGGTGGTTTGTTTTTTTTTGTGTTTTTTTTTTTTTTGGGGGGGGGGGGTTGTTGTTGTTGTTAATGTGTGACATGTCAATCAGGTTGACAGAAGGCAGTTTTCAATGACTAAGAAATAGTATACTAATGGTACGCTTTGGGCCTCTGCAAAGGGAAGTGCCCACTGAGAATACCAGGCAGATGTTCCAGTTCTGAGTCAGCTATTACAAAACAGGATTTTGCTTGCATGGTGCAAGTCAGCTGCATTAATTCACATCAGGGTAATTGCAGCTCCCATAAATTAAATTTCCTCATACCTCAGAAATCACAGCTAGATTGATGTTTGGCTCGTTTACAGTTACCTGCTATGGTTACACATGCTAAAAATATGAAAGATTCTGTAATTTCTATGGTAAAATAAAATTAAAAAAAAAAAAAAAGAATAGAAAAGAAAAGAAACAGTGACGACCTCATCAGATTAATTTATTGCCTTAAATACTTATTTCATAGTCCTAAAAGCATTTTAGAGGTGATGTTGGGACACTGCCATTATCTTCAAGATTCCCTGCCATGTATCAGCTAGCTCCAAAAAGGCACAGCTATCCCAGGTTTCTAAGAACCCAAAAGGAAGGAAGAACTTAAGTGATGAAAAAGACAAGATATTATGGAGACCAACAATCCTTTCCAGCAACACCTGTGACCCAAAATTTTACAGCACTCTGCTAGAGTCTAAATACTGACAGAGGAAATACAAAGTTTAGGTTTTCTCATCAAAATGGAAAAACCCTTTGCTGAATTGAATGCTGTTCTTTCTAGACTGAACCAGAAGCTTTGTTTTCAAATTCCAATGCTTTTTAAAAGCAGAGCTCTTTTGGTTTAGCAAGCATTGCAGTATTCTCTGATTTCTCACCCTGTATTTTCTCACACAAAAATATTTGCTAAATTGGATGAGAATTCACAAGTAGTTTCTGCTTCCTTATAACTACCTCTTTTGGTCATTTAGCTAACTGTTCGCCTCTGCTATTTTCTCTATTTAGATCCAATCATTTTCAATTTATTCACTTTAGTCTCAAAAAAAGAAAACAAAAAAGAAAAGAAGAAGTAGGTGAGGTTTTTAAAACCAATTCCTAGCTATTCAAATACATTCTTGTAGTATGGGCAGGATTTTCAGAGATACAGTTTTAGAACAATATTCTTACTTCAGTGCATCCCTTTAAAGAGAGCCATTCTTTACTCATCTGTTCCGTGTCTAATAATAACTCTTGGATCATTAAGAAATAACTAAATTACAGCAGAACTAGGCTCTTTAATGAGCCATAATAGTCGCAATATTCAGCCAAAAGTTTTTCAGAAGTCTCTGAAACTGCAATGCAGAATATGAAATATTCTGTTTAGTAATAAGTTTATGAGCAGTACTACATTTTACAGCCAAAATATAGTGACCTAAAAATGCCATTCCGCATTGTTCCTCCTATACATTGTGTCCTTAACAAGTCCAGGGGAAAATCTGAACAAATGAATTGCGGTGAGAGCCTGAAGCCAACCAACGTATTTAAATGAATCCTTCTGATGCAATACTTTCCTCTAAAAAATACAATTAAGTCTTTGTATTTCCTTTGAACAAAACCTCGTGTTTAATAGCACCAATGGCGCTGTAGTCAAATCCATTTAAAAACCAGGAAGGAGACACACTAAGTTTTACACAGTTAAAGCCAGCCTTTAAAAAAAAATGTTGCTAATTTTTGAAGTCTAGGTAAATCTGTGGCAAATTACTTCCACTGACCTACATTAAAAAATTCATACTCCATTTTTATAATTCCTGAAGATTTGTCATTATCTGAGCATTATTCACTGTGACAAAGATGTATTACTCAGAGTGTCCCTTTGAATCAATATAACTATTGAATTGTGAGAAACAGTTTGGCAAGATGATAACGCCTTCAGATTAATTGGCAATATTGTCAGGCACACTGCAGTCCAGCGGGTCCAAGAGAACTCAGGCAGAAAGAGACGGTGAAGCAGCGCACAAATGGAGGGGACACATCAGTGGCAGCTGCAGAGAAAGGGACGCTCTGAAAGGGATCAGAGGAGCAGGAGTTAAATGCAGTATCAGGTACACAGTACCTAACTCCTGGGTGCCAGAAGGCCCCTCAAACCAGGCCAACTAGCACAGGCTAGAGGCTGCTCCGGCCTCAGAGAGGTTCATGTAGGAAGCATCTCTCAGTGCTACCCTTACTTTCCCACTCAGTCCCACCTGAGGGCTGCAGCCTGATTTCAAACATGGCTCTGCACTTACACCCACATGCCGCCATACTTTCCCAGAATTCTTTCTAGGAAAAGTTTGCACTATAAAGGCCAAAGTAGCCAAGTGTTGTGCTGTGCAGTACATGAGCCTGCAGACTTTTCTCTTTGCTGAGAGCTAGCAAATTACCTTGTTACAAATGTAGGCAGAGCAACGAGTAAAATTGCATATAGGAACATTTCTAAAACAGGGTAATGGCAGGAAAGAAGATTGGTAAAGCATTCTAATAAATGAGTTCCACAGATGTGGTAGTTATTATAAAATTAGCTTTGCATAACTTACCAATATACCATTACATTTTCCCCCAGATGTTATCTGTTACTTGAATTAATTTTGCTTAAGTTACTATTATTGCAGATTTTATCCACGCTGTATTTTATTACTTAAGTTTCTGTGGCATAAAACAAGCCCTGGCTGATAGCATTACTTTTAATAATATATGTAAGAGGTTTCAGTATTATACAAATGGCTGCCGGGTATATCTTAATAGTCATAGCACAGAACATCTGCTCTCAAAATATTATGTAGATTAAAACCAGCTATTTACTTACACTCTAATTCAAGACATTGGAAAGGTTTGCAGTATTTATGCATGTGGCACGAAGGGAACCAATCTACTCAGGGAATAAATGTCAGAGTTTGAAAATTAGCAAAGCTGAGGTCAAGGTCAGTATGGATTTGCTAACATACTTGCTGAAAATTAGAATTTACAGTGTATGCTTATTTATTTCTTAAATGAGAAAAGAGATGGGGGTGGTGGCATATTTGCTTCTTTGATACAAGGCTTTTGTATCACAGAGACATTTTTAAACCACCTTTTCAGCTCGGTATAATCTGAAATTCCATACCCCTGTCCACAGAGACTTAACACAAATTCTCTGTAGCTAATCTTACCGAACATAAGAAAATAATTATTTATAAGGATTGGAAAAAATATTCCAAGTTCAGCACGGACCATTTCTAAAGCCTTTCAGAGTCCTTAGGTGGGATATGGATTTGATTTTCTTTGGATGACAGATGCATTTATAAATGTGTTTGTATGTTATTCTCCATATTCATATCATCTGGGTAGTTTCTGACTGGATGTCACAGGGCCTCACGCTTTCGGAGACCTGCACAGATTTCTCATATGTGATATTTGGTATGAAACAAAATATTTAATATAGAGTTGACATTACTTTGCCATTCATGCTAAGCATGCCCAGCTGCTTACCCACCAATCTTCTGAATTTCACTTGCTGGAATAAAAGGCATTTACAAGATATGGTTTGTTAGGTGCCTGTATTTCATGTGGTTAAATTTGAACAAATAACTAATGGTCAGAGAAGCACTGCTGTATCCTTATTCAAACCAAGTTTTTTCCCCTCTTCAGCCTTCCAACATATGCAAACACACTGAATCCAGTCTATCAGCCACCTAAGGCATCGCCCAACAGTGTTCTTACTGGCAAGGTTTCTGGGAGGCTGCTGACAGCTCTTCAAATACATTTTCTGTCCTGTTTTGTAACAATACTATGTACAAGATGCAAAGGACTGAGGGATGTTATGAGGCATGCAGTAACTTAATCCAGATACATGATCCATGCAGTGTGACTAAGGTGGCAGAACTGGCTTCTGAATGCCTTCACTGCACACATTTGTATTAATGTTTAAAGCTGCGTTAAGATTAAGGAGGGACTAAACTTGGCCTGTGAAGAATGTTCCTCAGTTGCCAATGATGTACATGGAAAGTCCGCGTGCATGTTCCTAGGCAGGAGTTTTCTAACCACTGCTCCTTAAGTGAAACAAAAGTTCAGCAAGTCAAAGGTATTCTTTATGCACTTTTTCCTGTATTTCATAGTTCAAGTTAATACATTTTAAAGACAGTTTTCCATATTTCTGAACTGAGATGTGAGTCAACTTTGCTGACAATACATCAGCAATTAATCTAGTTCAAAATAGCTATGTGAAGCAATTCGGTGCCTACATTGACAAAACAGGATCTACGCCTCCCCCCAGGAAGCTGTAAATCAGTCGGTGACATCTGGCCTCAAGGACATCAGAGCCATCTGAAATGTGGTAATTTATATTAATGAACATCAATATTAATTTTTAAATAAAAAGAATTTGCTGCTGCCATTATGTTTACATACGGAATATTATTTATAGCTTGTGTTCCTCCTTTTCTACATTTTGCCCATAAATAATTGTAAGGAAGCACACTGTCATAGTTATAAATATTTTTCCTCAGAGTCGAAGCTTTTACATATCCTCTTACTGTTTTCAGTAACTGTATGAGGGCAACAACCAGGATATTCTTGCTGCTCCAAGATCTGCTACCAACTGTAATGCTTGACTGAGTAGAAAAGGGTGCTTCTACAACAACAACCAAAGCCCCCCTCTCTCTAGAGACACCTTAATGCAGAATGCCCTTAATAACTACATTCTGTAAGAATATCCTCACGTCCCAGAAAAAGAAAAACAAACACACAAAAATCCTGATGTTACTGAGCTGGAGTCATACACTTCTGCTTTCACTAAGCTTCCAATTATTACTGCCAATTTGCAGATTATTTAGAAAGACAAAATAAGAGACAAAAAAACCTTAAATCCCCACTTGGCTTTCGCACTAAGGGCACATCACTAAATGATTCACCTTGGAATGGTCACTCTAAATTCAGATTGCATTTAACGTTGCCAAATCTCCTAGAGTCAAGGGATTACAAGAGAATCTCAACTTTCATTTAAAAATAAAGTTCGTGTCTAGCTTTTACGGTTGCAGAGGAAAGATGAAAAACATAAATCTTGAAAGCTCACAAACTAGACTGTAAGCAAAAGGAACCAAACAATTATTTTTAAGCAAGTCCCCTGATTTTTGGGAATCTTGCTCACCATTTTAAGTGCCTGAGGTTAAAAAAGCCTTTGAAAGCAGCACATACAGATTTTGAGAAAGTATGAAGGATTTTCTTTAGTCCCTGAAAGTACACCAGGACTCTTCAACAGTGCCAGACCCACCTTTCCACTTCAAGAGCACTCAACAAGGAAATTGCAGCCAGCTTCCATTTCCATTGTGGCTGTACTGCTTTATTCAGGGGAGACCTAAAGCCTTAATAAAATAATAATAATAATAATAATAATGATAATGATAATAATGATAATAATAATAATATATATATGTATGCATATCAAGAGCATTTTCCGCAGTAACCGCAATACAAATACTAGAAAAATAAATGTGGGGGCGAAGTTCTTGTTGGGTTTTGGTTTTTTTTTGTTTGTCAGCTTTGTAACTGTTCACACGTGAACACTTGAGAAAATGGTAAAAGTACATTCTTTTGAACGCAATGTACAACTAGCATACAGAGGGTGTATGGTGGCACACCACTTATTAGGCCAGAGATTCACATTTCCTTGTCACGCATCCCTTTTTCCAAATCATTTAATCAGGAAAGATCTGACTTGAATACTGAAAATGTAATAAAAATGTGAAAGCACATTTGGCCAGGTGCATTTTGATACCATGACTGTATATCTCCTTCTGGGAGGAGGTTTCATGCATTTTATAAAGACTTGCTGCAGTCTCATAATCAAAGAAAGCCTATTTGTGACAGAGTATGTGCCTTTGGCAACAAAGTGGGTTAGAGGAATTAAACGTTTAGAGAAATGGTATACCTTACACCCTCTCTAGGTTCTTTATCAACCCCCTTCATCAGCACTGAGAAGACTGCATCTCCTGAAGGAAAGTCAGAGACACTAAGATAGATTAAAAGCCTAATAATTGCTTAATACACCTGCCTTGAACTGCAGCAAGGGGAGCCTGTTACATCTCCCACTGGCAATACAGCAAAACTGGGCTCCTCCTCACTAAGGCACCACCGTTGGCCCAGAGCTGGGCAGTGTGTCAGTGTCCACTTTCCTACTGAATGGAGTGCTGTAGGAACTCAGCAGGAACCAACAGCACTGCAGCTTCAGCCCTAAGTGCCTGTGGCAAAAGTCAGGCAGCTGTTGGCCAAATCCTGGTCTGTTTTTTTCTGGTTGTTATTTCCTACATGCAGCACAATCTCACCAACTCTTACAGTTCCACTGTGCTTTTGGTCAGCCCTAAGAATGCCCCACAACACTGATGTAGATATGCCAGCCTCGAGCATGACTGCGTCTCTCTGACACACCTCCCATTGGAACTTCAAAAAACGTTAAAAGCAACAAAAAGGGTTCAGAAGTGATTGGGAGCTCCTGCTGAGAATGCCTGGCAGCAGCAGAATATTTTTCTGCTATTGATACAGCAAAGTGTAGTCATTGCCTCAAGTTGGACAGAGATCCGACCTCCTGCCTTTATCCACTGCTGTTCTGTACAGCCCTCTCTTCCTAACCATTCCTCTGCAAACAGCACTGGCTCCATAGAGGACGTGTTTGGGACAAGCCTCTCCCACGAGTGCCCCATGCTCTGCACCCTCACACCAAAGGACAAAGTCAGCTCTCCCTAACCTCCTCCCAGACACCAGGCACGCTGCTGTGAATAGGCTCCTCTGTATTGACTGACTCTGAGCTGATCATACAGAAAAAGCTGCTCTATCATCTAAAAGGTTGCATTAAAAAAATGTTACCTAAACAATATTGATTCCAAGCTAACAGTAAAAAAAAATTGCTTATATAATTTAAAAACTAGAATATAGATTTTTTTAAAAAATATGCTACATTAGAAAACTTTTTAGGACAAACAGTCACATCAAATGGAGAGGTTGTTTTGTTTATTATCAGATCTAAACCATGAAGTCTTCGCCTGAATGTGCAAGTTTCTGTTAAAACAACAATTTGTCCTGTGGACTGTAAATTCAATTACTGTTTTTATTGGAATCACATTTTGCTTTGGAAACAATCATGCAGAAAAAGAACTGGTAACTTAGACATCTTAAAAACATCTCAAAACAGGCAGGACTGTGAGAACAAATCAGTTATGGTAATTCTTCCACTGTGAACTGCAATGTTTTTCAAATCCATTTCCATATTTTTAATTAACACCTAGTTAAAAAAAAATCTTACTGTAGGTCATTTTAATCACAAATGGGAAAACAAATTTACTTTATCAGAAAATTGACTAGACAGTATTTTAAGGACTTATTTTTCATGTTTTTATCATCCAAATTAAGTTATTAACATACGTTTTCCAATTTGGGAGTGCAGAAGTAAGCCAATTTTTCTTTTGAATTTCAGGGTTAGGCAGCTTTCGGTTACCTCTGTGTGAAAGTAGCCTATTGTAACACCAGCATATTTCATCAGTACACACACAAAAACACATCAAAGCTATCAGTGTTACAACTGCATTTCTACATAACTTGAATCTGAAGTATTCTAGCCATAGTCTTATAGCCAAAACATATCATTACTTCCTTATACCATACTTAAATTTCATACTCCATTGTAAACAGTACATTCTCATAACTCTGTTCATACTGGATCTCAGCTTGAAAGTTGGGGTTAGTTTTAACTCTATCTTATACATAATACTGTCATTCATATTAACTGAAAACGCAGCTTTGAATATGGGCAGGGTTAGTCCAGTCAACACAAGAGTTAAACAGAGCTTTCATTTCAGCATAGCTTGGCTTGGTGGGTGATATGAAAACTATTACGTTTCCCCTTGGTTAGCTGCCAAAGCCAACCACACCTTGGATAATGTGAGGTTGTTTTTGAGTAGGTAGCATCTCCTTACAATCTATCTCCTCCCACTTTGACTTGGAAGGTTTCTGAGAAAAGGAGTCATTTCTGTTGGGGCATGAAATAGTTTCTAGTGAGAAAGCATATAAATCTCATTCTGCTTTGACTTGTTAGGAAGCTCATAGCAAATCATATAATCAAATGTAGACATTTCAACATTTGTTTAAGCAAAATAATTTCTCTCCAAAGAACAAAATGTACACCACTCACATAGCTCCTTATTCCTTATAAACTCTGATTTTACTTCATCTTCTAGAAAATTACCGCAAACAAAGGTAACAAGCCCAGTATAAATCTGAGATTTGCTCAAGGGGGATTTCCACAAGCATACAGAACTTTAACACAAGCCAGGATTGCATGGAAACATTTAGAACTTTGAATTAACACTGAACTGAAATTCTTGAGTCACTTACAGAGAATGTGACATTTAAATGTTTTTCAGCACTATTTGTTGACCTACATGGATTTCTAAGCAAATACAAGTCAAAGAATTTGTTACTGGCATACTTACACACTACCTAACATTCATATCATTCCAACTACCAAATACCAACATTTCTGTATCAGTTATATGTCAAACACTCTGAAAAGTTTAAGGTTCACCTAAGTAAGAGTGCTCCCTACAGTTATATAAGGGGAAAGAAGGTTCATTTACACCAATTACACTTTGCTTTAGTAATATCCTTAATTACACCAGTTTAACATTGTAAATGAGCTTGAATTTTCTTTCTTGTTAGCATTATCATGGTACTGGAAAAACTGCAAGAATTTCCAAGTGGGCCCATACATGAATATGAAGGGTACTGGGTTCTGCTACACTCTGTGTGTTTTTCCCTCCTCCCCTGTATTTACACTGTTCTGCAAGAATAGGTGCAAAAACTGTGATCGCAAAGTCTAAACACACCGGGCCTGAGTCAAGGATGATACATCTGTGATCGTCATATTTTAATGTGGAAAAGGAAATGATGCAATGATGTCAAAGGGATTTATTTATTTATTCATCCTAGCCACACCTTTTCCCTGTCAGCTTTCCTAAGTATCACAGCAGCACTGTAAGTACTCAAAGGCAACCAATGCCAAACAGCAGCACCTTCTCCTAAGAACATACAGCTCTATCCAGACAGTTGACACTGCCCACTCTGGAGGAGCCCTCTGTTGGTCTAACCTCAGAAGGAACATCAGAACACCATGTGCCTGGACTGCCAAGCACAAAAGTTGAAGAGGATGGAAAAATCACTAAAAGCTGGCAAAACCCGGCTGGCAGTAGAGACAAGGGGGTATATAGAGACATGGAACTAAACTGGTCCTGTGTAAGAGAGAAGCACTTAATGTGCAGAAACTTATTCAATGCACAGGGCAGAGGCAGAGTGGCCAAATGGATCCACTGTTACCACTCTGGGAGCAGAATCCAATGCCGAACATTCATTATTCCAGTTTCTAATTTCTTTTTGGCCCCATCTGCCATAAAGCAGCTGAAAGTCCAGCATGGCCTCCAACAGTGCCTGTTCTTACCTAACCAAGATTTTAACTACCTTTTCCAAAAGAATTCATAACCCAAAGATCACAACAAAGATAGCACTCTTGAAGGCTTCTGGACATGGTCCCTGTTCACTTCTTTATCTATGTCGGACTGCTTCCCTCTGGTAATCACTTGTTCCATCTTGGCAAAATGTCATGTATCCTATCTCCTCCTGCTATATGATTATTTTTATTTTTACATTTGGGAGAATGTAATGCAGCTCTCACCATTGCTCCCTGGTTAGTGATTTTATGTTGGCCAGAAATATTTACTTATGCACCATAATACTTTCAACAGCTGACACAATCCATCTTTGCGTGTATACATACTTATATGTCTGTAATTGCTAATTGTTGTTTGGAAGTTCGGAAGGGCTATGGGGAAAGAAAGAAAGAAAAAAAAAAAAAGCACAGAAAACATAATCACAACAAAATGGCCTTTCAAGCAGGAATCATTAACAGGACTTTAAGAAAAGAAACAAAACCAACAACAACAAAACCCCAACGCCCTACTTGCCCAACATAATAGACAAATTTCAGTGTAAGTCCTCTGATTCTGCACACTCTGTTTCCATATAAAGCACTGACTGGTCTAAGTGTTCTTTGCAGGTATTCATTAAATCATTCATACACCCTAATAAATCTTGCTGGATGCACAGCTCCATGTGGAAGAAATAAAGCTGATAGTAGATACTTTTAAAAAACTTGGCCCCAAAACCACAGACAGGTTCTTTTTATTTGATAACAACTAGTTTTGCAGAAATATTTGTCTAAACTGTAAATTAGTCTCAAAGCAACATCCATTTAAAGACTCCACAGGGTTCTTGTAACACAAGTGACAGCCAACAGCCAATTGAAACACTTCAAGTGGATTTTTTAAGCCTTAAAATTATTAAAATTGTTGATTTAAAATAATTATATTTCAACCCGTGTTTTACCAGTTCTCTCCCCACCTCCGCTGATTTTAATTTTCTCACTTGTCAGCATCTCCTGGCAGCGAGAAGAAGAAAGACCTCAAACCTTTGCTGATTGCTTTCCACACAATCTGATTTCTATAAATTAGAAGCTGCTGATGGGGAAGCAGACAGCAATACCCTTTGATCAAGATACACATCTTGATCTCTTTTATCATTATTTTTTTTTTAAACAATAATATTACAACAAAAAGAAATCACCATACAAGCTTTTCGATCAAAGTGTGTCACTGTCTGCTTCCCAGTCAACATACTGCCAGTGAATTGGCAAGGTGCCCAGGAAGAGCAGGCAGCAGCTGGTGGATTTGATTACCATCTGCATATCCACTGATGTACGACATATTATGTCTCCACCTAGTGGGCAACTGCACTTCACAGGAAATTCAAAAACGGGTTGGAGTCTACTTCCGTGGAGGACAGAAGAAGCTTTGCTGGAATCCCACCAGTAGAACTGGGCTCTAAGGCTGTGTCACATTGGAAATCATCTAGAACAGGAAAGGCACCAAACCTTTTGATTTCTGTGTTCTCCCAGCAAACTAACAAGTACTTCTTATGCTCCTCAGCAGCCCAGAAGACTTACTGAGCAAATTTTGAAAATGTGAAAGAGAGAAAAGTAAAAAGTTCATGAGAGCAAGGATGAAATTGACATCCAGAGCTCCATAAGTAAATAACAAGGAATGAGATAAAAATGCCAAGACAACATCTTTAAGAAGAACTAAACTACAGCATATTAAAGCATTACCTTGGCTCCTGGATAGCAAGACAGGCAAAATACTACATTAACTTTCTCATGCAGTTTCAGATATCACCCTCGACTTGCAAAACAGACTGAGTAGCAACAGGCAACAAAGGATAGGCAGATCTGCTTTTCAGAAAAGTGCCATTGAAATCGTCCTTGGGAGACAGATTTTGGAATCCATGTGATTGTTTAAATAAAGGTGAAACTGAGGCATAAGACAGTGCTGTGACAGCTCTCATCTGACAGACAGAGGACTTGAACAAGTAGTTATTAAAAGACTAATTCTACCACAGTCATTATACCAACCTCCCTTCCATCGATTACCATCCTTTTTGACAACAACAACTCAGCTAGCAGTCTACTGACTGGATGTATTTTATGCACAGCCACCTAGAGTGAAAACTGCATTCTAATGAAGAACCATCAGTAGAGCAAAATGAAATAAAAAACAACAAGATCATACTATTGATTTTTTCTTATTTTTTTTTCCCCATCCACATACAGACTAAACCTAAATTCCCTTAGCTGGAGAAATCTTTTGAGATAACTCTCCAACACGGCATGATTACCTTTCATTAAATGACTTCTCTGGGTGCATGATAGGTTCTAAAATAGCTCTTCTTTTTCTGAATATCTTTTAATAAAGTTGTTTTTTAAAGTGTGTTTTGATTTGACACACCTAAACTAGTTACAGTAAAGCATTTTCTGCTTTTATCATATACTTCGTTGCATTTGAAGCAAGTTTATTACTCTATAAATAATTCATTCAAAGGAAATTCAGTTTAACAGTGCCTAATAGACACAATCACTTAAGGTAGCATGCTGGCAAATTTCAGCTTTAAATCAGAAGCTGATCTGTCTTCATATTAAAAAACCCTGCAACTTATCAGAAAAACAAACATCATTTGTGCGAAACTCAGGCACGAGCGCTTAAAAATGAAGTCAATACACACCAACAACTTTTGTGCCAATTTATCACGTTGCTCATTTGTGATGGAAGAAGATGGGATTTGTTTCAATCTATTCTAATTCCCTTTATTTCAATAGAAACTACAAGAATTAGAAATGAATGTTGTTCCCTCCACAATTTGCTGTGATAGAAGCTTTATTTTTCAGGTCAGCACTCTCCATTTTTGATTGCTCAATGGGAGTGCAACAATGGCTAAAAAAAGAAGGCTCTGAAATACTAGGAAATAGAAACTGCTGACTACCTGGTGAAGGAATAATGATTTATAATATATGAATAGGGGCAATAATTGGATAGCAGGCTGTACTCAAAAAAGCCTTAATTCACAGATCTTGACATCACAAAGTCATAATCCATCGATCTAGAATCAGAATGATGGATTATGACTTTTTAGGAACATGCAGGCATGTCAGCTTCATGAGCATTCCGGGAATTGTAGTCCAAATTGTTTTACTGAGGTCATTTGAACAATTTCAGTTCTTTGCAATAAAGCTGATGCAATAATATTTTGAAATGTAAAAGTTTTGCTGGATCCTTTTTTTGTTTTCTTTTTGCTTTTTTTCCCCCAAACTCTAAAAACCCTCCAACCAAACAGTGCAGATTGCTATCACTTGTGACGGAAGGACACTTTCAAAATGACTTGAAGCCACGTGTCATTTTCCTAGAGAAATGAAAACAATTTTGAAAACCTAATTGGTTTTTACATCAAGAGAGTTTTGTATTTGAATTTGGAGAAGAAAAACGCAAGGTGCAAAGTAAGGAATTAATTACAATGATTTCTTTCAGGAAGGGCATTGACATTTACTATACACATTTCCCCTTGGACTACAGCAAAAGTACATTATTTTTTACCTCCAATTCCTTTACTTTTTGATCCCGAGTATCTCCTAAATTGTCACTGCAAAATATAAAGTTACGATGTGAATTTAGATGTCATCTTTCATGAAAGGAAATAGTAGCTTTTTGAAATGTGTGAATAAGTAGAGCCTGAAATGAATTCTTTCTTATAAATAAGCTTTTGCCATATAAACTCAAGAAGGCAACTCGCTTGTTCAGTGAAATACTTTGAACTACACTTTTGTCATGAAAACAAACACAGGCTAAGGTAATTGCATTGAAAATTGAGTAAAGTTCCAGAGCTCCTTTCATTAAGCATCATGTACTTATTTACAGCATAACATAATTCATAAAATTTTATTACCAAATCTTCTTGTGGCATTTCCCCATTACAGTTCAGTAAAACCACCTACAAATTAACTACTGCTAATATAGACTTGTAGATTAATTCAACGGCTCAGACAAGAGTTCTTCAAAATAAGCTTTCTGCTCCAGACAGGTGTTGAGAATAAAAAGTAAAACCCATGTTAAAAATCAAATGACTGAATATTATCAGTATACAAACACACACACACATTAAAAAAAACAACCAACCAACCAAACAAACAAAAAACCCCACAAAAAACCTGTGACTTAATAACAGGGCTAATGGGCCAAAGGAAAAAAAAAAAACAAAAATCAAAGCTGGGTTGCTTATACCTGTATTTTATCCATAAACTCCTTTGCATCTCCATTTCTTTAGAAGCAGAGTTTCTTTCTGATTTCCTCACTTTCTCCTTTCTTATGGGAAAACTGTTTTTAAAGAGTGCTTATTAATAAAAAGTACTTATGTAATACTTTCAAAATTTGTTCATTTTTTTTTTGTGCATTCTAGGTCCAATCTCAGCCTTGATTGCAAACCAAACTATAACAGCAACAACTGGGACAAAAGGAAGAGAAAGGCAGCTGTGGAATTGCTGAACAAAATGAAAGTGAAAAATGATGCATTTTTTACAATACAGAAGTAATTTACTTCATTTTGACAACTAAATATGAAATGGCTAATAAAAATCACCACCATGTAACATACACTCCTTCCTCTTGACACATCTAATCTTCTTAGAGTCTCACATAAAGGGAACACATCTCTGAAAAGCAATCACTTCCTTAAAGAAGTCTCAAAGAGCAATAATTCCACACAACTGATCAAATGCAAGAGTACCTCATTTGATTAAATCTGTTGAGGAATTAACATTTGCAGGCTGCAATTACTAATTTGGAAGGCACTCAGGAGGACACCATTGCTCACAGTTTTCTGTTTTGTGATTTATATGCTGGAGGTCAGGATATCAGTTTTGGATATTCTTTCAAAGCCTGTGGAGTAGTGCCCTAGCATCATCAAACCAGGTTAATTAGTTACTTCATTATCAAACAATTTTCTACCTCAATTTTCCTAGGATCACTTCTGACCCAGTATTAACCCAGGTCAACTCAACCAAGCTTATGAAATCAAATGAGACTCATACTGACACAGGCTTCTCAGAGAAACTGTGGATGCCCCATCCCTGGAGGCATTCAAGGCCAGGTTGGATGGGGCCCTGGGCAGCCTGAGCTGGTGGGTGACAACCAGCCCATATCAGCAATTGGAGCTAGGTGACCTTCAAGGTCCCTTCTACCCTGGGCCAAACTATGATTTTATGAGACCATATAAGGTGGCTAGAGCTTTTCATAACTTTCCAGATCAAAGTATGAGCGTGGCCTTTAGGATCTCACATCAGGGAAGGTGGCTGTCTGGTAATTTTTGTTTCTCCTGTTTCCTCCTCTATTTTGGACCTCTGCATTACTTCTATACTTCTTTTCATGTTATTAAAGCCATTGTGCCCTTTCATTGTCTCAAGTGACAAACTAATTTCATGTCCATTATGAAGGACCAATCAGAGGCTAACTTTCTGTCTTTAATGATGTGTACTTGAACCAATGACCTTGAAGTGAAAGGCTGTGTAGGTCTTTAGCATTCCCTTGACATTCCTGGATCCTTTACTTGTCCAGACTATAAGCCAAACCTGTGTGCAAAAGGAACACTTACAATTTCTATTATGATCATTCTGCTGTGGCAGTACGCAGCCCTGGAAAAAATATGAATTATATAGTGCATGGGTTAGTAAAATTTAAATCAAGCAAATGTTTAATATTAAGCCATTTCATCTATTTCCAAAGTTAGGGAAATTTATTACAAAGTATTGAAATTGCACTTCAAGCCCTAAGGCTTGCAGTGTTGGAGCCTGCCTGATTAATGTAATTAAAGGAACAGCATAACTCAAAATTTATTAAAAATTAAATATATGTGGCCTTATTGTTTACCTCCAACTGACAGCATGATTTCTAGTTAAAAATTTGCACTGCTTACTATTTGACAAGCTGTTAAAGCATATCCCCCTTTTCTCCTGCTGTGCATATGGCTAAAAGAACAGAGGTTAAATGCAGCAATGGAAAAAATCTGGGAATTGTATTTTTGGTCACAGTGGCACTAAGTTCCCCATTCTCAGTTTTACCATTAGCAGTTGATGCCAAAGAGGTGGAAAGCTCATGGCTGGAGGGCATCAAGCTGGAGAAGGGTAGGAAAATGCTTCCACGGACAGAATATTCTTCCCTTCCATGATCACTTCCATGTCATATACTGTAGTTTTCAATCAGCAAAAACCCAGCTTGCAGGAGGTGCTGAGCTATATGTATCAGACTAAATAATGCTTAGCTTGTAATCATACTAATGTTCATTGATTGCAAAGCTGGTAAAGTTTACACTGCATAAAAATACTCTCTTGCACAGTGCTTGTGAGATGCTTGAGAGCCCATGACTAACAAATGCTGGCTAGCATACGAAGGGATCTCAGAAGTCCAGGCTTTAGGAGATGGAAATGTAATTTTCTTCCCTCTGGTAAAAAAAGCTTACATTTTTTTTCCTGCAAAAGTTGCCTGCATGACTCCATTCTCTCCTACAGTGATGCTGCATTTTATTTCAGCCAGTGTACTGATCAACAGCCTCTCCCAGAATAGAAGTTTAAAGGAAATGAAAAAAATGAAAAGAAGTTGGCAAATGTACTTATATATGCAAATTTCACGTTAACACAGTTATGCTTTCAAAATTATGGCAACAGCAATAGAATTCTGCTGCTGTGATCACGGATAATCAAAGCAAGGAGGAAAAAAGCCAGCACTAAAACATATTTCAAAGGTATGAAAGTCTTTACTGTTGTGCAATTTACATTTACTTCTATTACTTGAAATTTCCTTTTGTCTGTGTGATTAGAATTCAAATGCTTATGAAGTATATTAACAAATATAATTCCTGTTGTATTGCAGAAATACTGTAGCAGTCCTCTCTTATGTTGAGAACTAAGTAAATTCCTTAATTTACTACTGAAATACTAATCAAATTTAGTTAAAACATTTTGATTATGAACTCTTTGCTAAGGAATGAGCCATAAAGATGAACTAATACAGCACTTTTTACTCTGCTCACACATACACATACCACAAAGCCACTGCAGTATTTTATACAACTGTAAAGATGGGACGCATGCAAATTTGCAAGAACGCTTTCCCATTTAATCACCTACAGCTTGAGCACCAATTCTGCTATCAATACACACTAGGATAACGTTGTGCCTTTTTTGTATACCATCCCAGTAGGGTCCCTGAAATCATTTGGAGTGCTGTGAATTCCAGATACACAAATGGTATTGTCAATCATAATGGCATACTCAGAATTTACAGCAGAGAGCAGTTAAAGATGCATAGGCATTAAAAACCTTCTCGTAGGTGTCACATGATGAATTTATCCAAAGTTCTATATCTCAACAATTCCTTTACTTTTCACATTCAAAATGTTTTGCTGATTAGAAGTTACTGTTCCTTGAAGACTAAGTTCAAATCAATGTTATAATCACACTGGAGTCTCTATGCAACCTGTAATTCAATGATGTAAATTGGGTCTTAACCGGATGCTGATTTGAAAGCGTTAATTGGACCCCCAGGTAAAAATGAAGCTGCAGTACCCTAACAGCACTACCACTGTTTATTGCAGCACTGGGCACAACTTGGGTACTCTTAATGAGAACCTTTCCTTATTTCCCCAGCTATATTGATCTTCCTGGACTTGACACATGTATAACATTCTACAAAGAAGGCCTTTTATACAACTAAATGTCACAGAGCAAAGTTTAGTTGACGTTCATGCTATTTTTCTTTAGTCTTCACCCATTTTTCCCTAGTTAGTTTTGGCAGGAAGAGTAAGGGGAAAACAACAATTTTAAAAGCTGACTTCTATGTTTCTATATACACTGGAGTTATTGGCACCTGATTAAGCAATTACTTTTGCATCTAAATTTGGTTGTATTCTAACAGATAAATGGTAAGGAGGAAAGCAGGTTGTCTTTGTGATTGTTTATTCTCAACAAGACCAATTTGTGTTAGTCTGTGAAGTGGCAACTGTATTAAACTGGCAAATCAGCACAGAAAAAATTCTAGCATCTAATTCCCTATTGCCAGAGCGACCTACAGTTCCCTATTTAACACACCATATCTTCCTGGCTGTTCAATGTACAGTCTTTAAACTTTCCTAATTCTTAAGTAAGCTTCCTTAACAGACTTCTACACTTTATTCTAATGCATACCGTTTCTTCCTTATTAGAGTTTGTAATGTTCCCTCCACTATGAGAGAAAATAATAATCCACAAGACAAGTTCTCATTTTATCTTGAACTTGTCACATATTAATATTCTCCTACTCTGTCAGACCTGTAAGCTTGTCTAATGTCTGTTGTTTGTACCCAAAATTAACAAACTCTATCCACGCTGTATGGTTTTTCAGTTGCTCTGATTTTGATTATACATAATAATTTGTAATTTAAATTCACAGAAAGCGTGCCTATGTAGCAATGTGTTTTCCTTGTCAGTTTTAAAGGCTTGGCCTTTACTGACTGATACCAAAGCCCTGTTTTTTCTGCTCATTGTGAATTCCGGTAATGCCTGGACTGACCAATTACTTACAGTAATTTGATTATGCACCCTTTTTCTTTTATTATTTACCCATTTAACTGAGGACTGATCAGTTAGAGAGTCAATTAAATATGCTGCAATAAACCCAGTATGAATAAGAACAGCAGGAACTGAAGTCAAACCAGCAACAGATAAGAAACAGGGCGATAAGGCTGGAATCTTGTCTTTAACTTCTCTTATTTTTCTTGTGCGTTGCCATGCCAGGGTTCCAAACAGAAGGATATTACTTTAACATTCAGTAATTCAGAGAGCTGAATTTGCAAGCACAGCAGGGAGGGACAAAAAATAAAAACTTTGCAGTGGCAAAGTGAGCTACGTTTGCTCCTCTACTTCTATCCTGACAATTTCTTGATTTCTCAAACAACATTTGATTAAACAGAAACAAACATGACTGCACTTCGTCAATAGACTCAAGCGGTCAGTCTCAAAATAGACAGAAACATAAAGATTTTTTTTTAGAAATCCCATGGGCTTCACCACAATGCAAAACTGGTAGGAATTAAAGAAAAAAGAAGGAAGAAAGAAAGAAAGAAAAAGACAAGTCAGCATCCTAGCCTCTAGCTATTAGTAGCTTTTAACCTATGCCTACAGGGATAACAATAATGCTAAAATTGATAAAAGTCTCCAGCAACAAGCTTTAAGTGAGGGTAAAATCTTTAAGCATTCACTTGAAATACAGTTGTTACAGGTAATTTAACATTTCTCCAAATGCAAGTATTCAGCTTCATCCTAACTCCTGGAGAGCACAAAAAGCTGGCAAAGCATCTTCCTTAGAACAAAAGAAAATCATTACGAGTCCTAAATGTACAACAGATAGTGATGAAAATGATGAATGGATGCCATGAATACAAAATGAACACAAAGAAAAACTCTGAGAGAATCTTAGGCAGATATTCAAACCATAATAAATTCTACGGAACACTCCTATCATTCCTCAGTTTTATTAAAACAAGAGCAATATATGGAGTTTACAGACTTGGTTGCAAGGTATCTTTATTCACATCACACAACATTCAGTGAGTCTAAAGGATATAGACCCAAATTCCTGTCTGTTAGTGTCTGAAACTTCCCCCACAGCCTCGATCATGTCAAAATTCAAGCTTTCTCAAGCACAGGATGTTTTCACAACTCTGAGACCATATTTGGAAAGCCCTGCTCTAAATGAAGCATGCAACATTCATCTTTATCACTTAGAATCTATGCCATTGCCTTAGACTGTTTTCACGAGCCAAATCTGATATATAATGTCAAAATAAACTACTGAGCAATTGCAAAGAAGATATTGTTACTTCTGTAGTGTTACCTTAATAGAACAGAGCGACAGTAAAAGTTTTACCAAGTACACAGATTCTAACTTGAAGAAAACAGAGCATTAGCATGCAATACTTGCAAGATGCTCTCTGTAATGAAAGTAGTGACAGCATTTTCTGAAAGATGTTTTTATAGTATGGGTAGACCTTCCTGTAGAAGACATAAAAAAGATCAGAAGGGCCACTTGTCAGGAAAAAAAAAAAAAAAAAAAAAAAAAAAAAAGGAAATTCATAGAGATACCACCTTAGCATCTTAAGGCCAGCTAGAGATGCTGCCCATTTTTATAAGTAAGCAAAAGCAAAAACCAGGTATAAACGGTTAAGCATTCCTCCTCAGCTATTCTAAGTTAGTCAAGAGGACAGTCAAGATGACTTGGCTACTGAATTTCCAACAATGCAATGGGAAGCCAAAGCACAAAATGCTGCAGATCATACTGTTAATTGTAAAACACTCCTAAAGACTCCAGCTGCTGGCTTTCCAAGATGCCCTGAGGACATACAGTGTAGTCTACCTGTCCAATGCTGTTTTACTGAGTGCAGTATCTGGAAGTACATAATGAAGTCTTAGTTTCTTTAAGAAAACAGTGGATCAGTGGAAGACCCATAAAACATGAGATTAAGATAATGCTGATTACAGTTATCATTAAGAACTTGTCTCCTAAAACAGTGGAACAAGAGACAGGGAAACTCAGTGAGCTGGATCTGGTCATCAGCCCCACTTCAGAAGAGGAACAGAAGGTCAAAACATCTCCTTCCTCCATCATTAGCAACCTATCCATGAGTCCTGTTTCATTTTCAAATGACAAAAAACAAAATCAGCAGAGGAACTCGGTCATGGCCTCTGTCTTTGCTTGTGGCCTCCCTGACTCTTCTCTGCATAGCTGCACATAGGCTACCACTGCTCAGGCTTGTGACTATGCTCAGGTTTACGTTTTCCCTTTAGGTTCTCAATAGGTACAAGGAAAGAAGGACATGAGGAGGATTCTAAGCCAAGGTGTATGGCTCTCTCTCCTGAACCATTTGGCAGTTTCTTTCCATATTCCCAGTGCCCTATGATGATGTTACAACGTATTTGGCCCATCGTGAAAGAATCAGGCATTACTTCGTATAAAGTCTGTCTCTTTGCTGAATGTCTTCTCCATTTGAACCCTAATGAAAACATTCTGATTGATTACCCTGAACCGAAACGGTGCCAGAAGTCTTCCACAAGCCTCATATGTTACAAACAACAAATAAATACATATGTTGAAGAAAACAGTTGCTTTGTTAATGTTCTATTTACACAGCTGGGATCTTGGGAATTTTATCTATCTGTATATTCAGTAGGCAAGGGAGATTAATGTAAAGTGCCAGTTTGTAAGAGGAAAAAAAAAAAAAAACCTAGAAAAAGAAGGCTCCCCCTAATCTGTCTTTCTCGTCTCCATTCCCCATGCACCCGCATGCCTCCCCCGTAACCACAAAGTACGAAGTAACTGGAGAGGATTCTGCACAGACAGATGTAATTTATAACAAAGACAGGAAAAGGCAACCCTAACTCAGAGCTTGCTGCCCTTCCTATAAAGTTCACCTCCTTACCAAGAAAAAGCAGAGAATAATTTGTTTGGTTTCTGTACTCAACTCCTTTTTTTCTTTTATTGTAAGAAGTTTCCATTGTCCTTTTATGTTTTGATTATTGAGTAAGTTTAAAGACTTGCCAAATAGCCCAAGATTGTTAACAGACCACCACTATTTAACTTTGAATGCTTTAAAAAAATAAAGGCAGAGTTCACATTAATATTCTATGCCCTCATTTTATTTATTATCTTTTCTTTGATACTTAAACAATTTTCCTAGCTGAGGTTTATTAAATGTAAGCCTAAGTAGCAATACAAGTTACCTCACATATGAAATGCACAGCCAATAAAACTCAGCTTTCTAATTAGTAACACTGTGTTTTGCCGAGGGTAGCATATTTATAGGAAACTGAAAGATCATTTTATGAATCAAATATTCAAATACATTGGAACTAATGTTTAGTTAAAATTCTTCATATTGTATCTTATGACAAGTAATAAAATTAAAGGTGAAAGTAGAAGACTTCAAATGCACCAAAAAGTTTTGTATAAAAGGAAGTTTAAGTGTCTTTAAAACTTATCTGTTATTTAGACTAGAATACATTCATCTTCTCATAAAACCAACCAAAGGATAAAAAGTTATTAAAATGTGTATTGATTATAAATCATTACAGTAAGGAAATGCCACGCTATTTATTTATACGAATAATGTCACAATTGTATTCATAACATAAGGTCACAAGATGTATGAATTTGATACATACAGATGCACCCAAGGGGATACATTCCCATGGAGTATTACGTTACTTGTCCATTCCACAGATACTTTTAAGAGCACAATTTAATCTTTAAGATGATGAAAACCTGGAGATTAAAGTCGTGGGTGCAAAAATAGTTGTGTGCTGCAGTGTAAGCTTATGGATTTCTACCCACCAGTTAATAGAAAGCAATACTGAAAAACTGGGAAATATGGGAAACTGGTCCAGCAAACCAGTCACCAATGTCTTCACACTGGACCAGCAAGTATCCAAATGATACCTATCTGTCCTCAGGTAATTTGCTTAAGCACTTTAAAATTTGCCCAAGTCCACATTTCAGCCAATTGCATTGCCTTACATTTACATACCTAGAAATATTGATCCATAAATGTTTTTTAACATGCTATAGTCTTACAACGCAGCAATTAGTCTTCTGGATCTTATACAGCTCTGATAAGAAAGAAAAAAAAGCCCTTAATGCTGTTATCTCTTCCAAATCAAAGCCTACAATTCCTACTTGGTCTGCATTCCGGCAAATAAATACGCCATTATTGCTGCTATCAGAACCATTCATGTTAACATCCACATACACGGAGAAATCAAGTCACTTTCTAAGTAATTAAAAAAAAACCACACAGCACATCTGTGTATATGTAAATCCCTGCACAGTTCCAGAAATGTTTCACCACCAGCAATTTAAGGTTTTTTCCTCTCTGCCCTATTTAACATCATACAATCAAAAATGCAATGCTCCAACTACTACTATACAACTGAAACAAAAATGATAAGCCTCAAATCCACATATACATATTTTCTCTAGTTTCTTCAGCTTTTCATCCTCCAGAGTGACAAGCAGTGTGACCTCAGTCAATTCCCAGTTTAACTCTGCATATCTGAATAGATCCACCAAAACAAAATTTTACGAGTACTCAAAAAGAGGTATTTGTGTATCTCCAGTGCTGGTAACTGAGCATAGCAAATTCAGTCCTTGTAAAACAAGAGAAGTTTCTAATGTGCAAGATATGCTTAAAATATTCCAAGTAATAATGCATACAATCCCAACAGACATCACTTTTCATTCAATGTAATCACAAGACCTTCAAGATCCCTCTGGTTATAGCCATAGCAAAATTCAAGATCAAAGGACCGAATCTCAGTTATTTTTGTCACCAAAAACCACTGGCTCTCCAGCTGCTTATTTCAGTAATCAGGTCTCTGGTACGCCACACTTCTGTAGCGGACATCAAAAATTTTCCCTCAGACATCAAAAGCCCAAGTACCAGTTCGCTAGATTTAAACATTCATAATTGTAACATAATAACATCCTACTCCTGGAGCTGCAGTTTTCATCTTCATTGTAGTAAAGGCTTGAGGGACAAATTTTGAAGGAAAAAATAAATAAGGACATGGAAATTAAAGAAAAATGGGATACAATGTGATGTGGGTTTATCAAAGTTACGTGATGCCAGACTGATTTCAGAGTTTACTTAATATGATAATCTATTTTCTAGACAAAAAGAATGTGTGAGACACGATGAATGCATGGGAGGCAAGGAATATCATACAGATGGGACTGAATGACCTTGAAGAATATTCACTCTTGCATTTAATGAGAAATTGTGTGGTGACATTGTTGGGGCACAGTTTTTAAAAATCTGCAGTGCACTGAGAGTACCTCAGCTGGAAAACACAGTGATAAAGGAAAAGCAGAATAGCAGATCTATGACAAGAGAACCACATGATACAGTTATGAAATGTGTGACTGATTCTAGGACACATGTAGATTATTCCCAAAGAGAAGAAGAAAGCAGTATTATCATTGTACAGGGTCTTGCTTTTATCTCAGCAACAATACTATGTGCAGTTTGGTCACTTATGCTCAAACAAAACTAATTTAAAGTAGAACAATTACAGAAAATGACCAACGGGATGACTAAAGGCTGCTGTGTACGTAAGAATGCATATAACAAAAAGCCCGTCTTAAAAACAAAGATTAGGGAAGACTGGCTTTTCGAATTTAGCTAAATGAAGGCTGACAATAAGATTGCTGCCTCTTTATATGCTAGAAAAATAAACACTGTGAACCGAACAAGATCTAAAGGTCAATACTGGCACTAATTGGCACATGGATAAGTACATATAAGCCTGCTGTGAATACATTTAGACTGGAAATTAAAAGTTTTAGAATCATTACAGCAATCAGGCTCCAGAGCAGTTTTCTAACTGGAACGGCAGAGACATAAAAAGTTAACTTCTTAAGCTTGATTTAGAAACATTTCTGAAGAGGATTATATATGTTTGCCTACAAGAAGGCAGCAATAGATCTGAAAATCGCAGAGGTCCTTTCCAGTAGTATGCTCTTATTTCCTTTGAACTAGTCTTGATATCTTTGCTATGCTAATATTTACAAAACAAAGCTACAGTAAATCAACTCGGCGGTTTATAAGCATTACAAATATTTGAAACCTTCGAGCTTTAAAAAGCACGCACTCTATTAGCTAGGGAATGGGTCTCTCTAGTGTGAACCGATACTCACAGAAATGTTCTGGTTTCATACATCCTTGAAATAGAGTTCTCAAGAAATCACTGAGCAAATTTGTTTAAAAAAATGATTGGTTAACCAAACTAAATGTGCAACACCAAATGAGAATTATATATCAAAGTGAAGTCCCAGACTTCAGGACTTTTGCCGTGAAGAAAGCTTAATTTGCTTTCAAATAGTATATAGTTTCAAATAGTTCTTCCTATTCGTGGAAGGAATTTTGGTTCAAACTTACAACCCAGGAGGTAATAACAACAACAGCAACAAAAACCAATCAACTAACAAGAATAAAAAAAGAAAAATCCCAACCAATCAACCAAACAAAATAAAATCCACCCACATTTGTGTAAAGACTAGACATGTTCCAAAAGCTTAATGTTTCAGAAAGTAAGAGTACATGGAAAGGCAGCATTAATGGAAACTGTTTTGGAGTTGTAAGTACCGGGGATGATACTTAGTGACTGCTATAATACTGAGTCTGCACTGCCATTAAACTTAATCTTCAATATTTTTATTGCAACCTGACCCACTATGACATCTCTAAAGAAAATTACATTGTACACTACTACTTCAAGAAGTCAAACTTAGCTAGTCATCTGGGCCATAAAATAGCAGATTACTCCATCAGGCTTGCTAAAGCAGCCAGGAATAAAACTAGATTTACCAACCACATTATTTTTATTAGGAAATGTTTCAAAGCAGACATAATCCCAGAAGACCTTAGACTCATTCTATCCAAAAATACACAATGGAGAGCAGCAAAAAAACATGAACTGCAGTATAAGATACAATTTGTAAATCTGGAAAAAAAGAAAAAAAGAAAGAAAAAAGAAAAAAAAGGGCAGCAATGCCTCACCCTATCAAAGCAAAATAAACTAGCTGGAAATAGAAAATAATAAAAACTTCTACAAAATTCATGTATTAACAATTTAAACATTTGTTAGAAGATCTGACATGTTAATGGGTGTTGCTCCATTGAATCCCTCCACATCAAGATTTAATCTGTACTCAGTTTGCTTTCTTTGAATTTGCAGGCTAATATAAGAGCACTAAAATCACAGCTAGAGGGCAAAACCTCCAGAAAGGATAAAAGGTAGAAACGTTATTTTTAAAAATAGCATTCTTTAAGATCTGTGGTATGTTAGTCCTACATGCATTTTAATTTGGTTATAGTCACAGTCTCACTAAAGCTCTGTTTCTTCTGTTGTCCTTTTAAATGTAGGGAACCACTCATAATAGTAACAAAGCAAACAAACAAAAAAGCAATGAATTTACTTGGCAATCTTAACACATCTTATTATCTTCCTGTACTGTTGTGTTTTCTAACTGGTATATGTGCATATGTAATATATAGGTCTTTGTAGATCTGGAGTGAATGAGAAGTAAGGGATTTGATAGCTGGAAATGCAATTTTAAATTTTAAAGACTGCCAAACTAGGTTAGATTTATGATGTGTGTTTTATCATCTAAGTAAGCCTTCATTTCTTTCAGTGTTAACCTTTTTTTTTCCTAGGCAGTATGATCACCTCAGGCAGTTTGATTTAAAGGCTTTAGCCAATGCAGAAATATATTTAAATTAGCCATTCATTTGTTCCTTTTTTTTCTTTCTTCCTATTTTTTTTTTTTAATTTAAATACTGCCTGTATTTCACAAAGTTGGCTTTATTATGCTAGCTGCATCAAACTCAGAATATTAATCAGACTATGAAGCTCCACTAATTACATGCCATATTTAAGTAACTTAGATTTTGTTAAGTGGCAAGCCCATAGATATTGTATGCATAATCTAACTCAGTTTTGAGTCATTTCCCTTTTCTTGTCTGATTTTATTCTGCACAGGAAACAACAGGGTCATTTGGAAATAAATGCAGTGAAAGATCAAAAAGGAAATCTGATTGAGAACACTGTATAATTGTCCACACCAGAGAAAAAATAAAATTCAATGGGCGTATAATCCATTGCTACAAGATTTAGCTGGAAAACACATACCATGGCTTCTATGAAAGGATATTCATTACAACAGTAAGGATTGCTTTTATTTGCTGTAGTTGAATCTCTTGTAAAGATGCAGGTTTTCATATTAGGCTAGTGGGCTTTTATTCAGTAGGTAATATGTTCAGCACACATGGAACACAAATTGCTAAAGCAAGCCATCTCAGTTGGAGCAAATCTTGTCTCCAAGTCATCACTTGCAAAATAAGATAATACTGATTAAGCTTTTAGAATACAACACTACTTCTGATTTGGGAAAATGTGGTCATTACAATTTACTGCCTCTTATTCCAAAAGAACAGCTTTTATTGCTGAAGGTAATGTTAGCAGCAGTGAGTGTAGGAGTTAGAAAACATCTAGCTGTTTGCTATGGTATGTCTACAGAGGCTTTATTTTTATTTATTTATTCTAAAGATGGTGATCTACATAGCAAGACAACGGTCAACCTTTCATCACAGATTTATCAACTACTTTTAGCACGCAGATTTCCCCGACAAATCTCCAGTCCCTTCTGCTTGCTGAGCACATGCACTGCAGAGCACATGACTCCAGGCGTGCTCTGCTGTAGCCATGTGCATCAAACCACATCTGACCCTCTAACTTGTCAGGCTTTGACCTCTTCATCTAAGGGACTGGAAAACTAGAAGATAACTCTCCTTTTTCACAGATAAGTATTTCTACCAAAAGAGAGCTTTGAGTCTATGCTGGGTTCAACACTCATCACATTTTAGCATATTAAACAAGACCAGATAATGCCATAAATTTGTATAAATTTGTGTAGCTTTGAAGTGCTAAATTGTAACTTGCTAAAGAACAATATTCACCCTAATGAAATAACTCTACACATATATAAGTACTGATCATCTTAGATGTTACATGGCGGTTGGACAAATTAAAAGAGTCTCCATGATGGGACTCAAAATACAAGACAGTTTAAACCAAACTGATGCATAGGTGAAAAAAAAAAAAGCACAAAAGCCAGAAGAGAGCAGCAGCCAAAAATTGTCATGAAGTTACATTTAAATTATGCTTATTCCTTTATGGATTACCACCAAAATCCTTCACAGAAACACATTTCTGCTATTCCATAGTGGAAGCTCTACCTTCAGTAGAGGTGGTACTTCCAGCTGAGCAGAGTAGGAATTTTCTGTGGCTTCAAAACTGTGCCACTGTATGCAGATTGTAGACAGTGAGAAAAGAACATCTACAACTGATACCTTGCGCAGATTTACTCAAGAAATTATGTAATCAAAGCCTCATTAAAAATCTATCAATTGGAAAGCTGTAGACAACCATCAATCTTAGCTAACATGAAAAAAAACAAAACAAAGCAACCTTGGCAGCACAATGTTGAAGTCCTGCTCTACTTGCTTTTTCAGTTTTGCTGACGATTTCAGGAAAGCGAGAATTTTGAGCCACTTTACAAATAACCTCAGAATAACTCACACGTAAAACAAAGCTATTTTAAAAGTGACATCGGAAGAAATTATTCCACATTGTTTATAGATCCGATCCACCAGCTAAATGTGCAAAAAAACATTTTCCAATGTGCTAACTTAACTTCGCTATGAACCGAAATGCTAAAATAGGTGCCAAAAAAGAAATTACACTACCATACCTCTCAGAGTAACCACTTGTCTCCTAAATTACGAATGTAAATTCTTTTTGATGTATGGGAACATATATCATCAAAATGCACCATCAGACTAAAGGAAGGTGCATTTGATGAACTGAACCTGTCTGTTTGATTTAAGACCACATCCTGAGTCAACACATTTTTCTGTGCATTTTTTCACAACGCAGTTATAAAATATGACAAAGTTTACAGTGAAGCCAATTCACTGTTAACACTATTCTCAAAATGCAGGATTTCTAGCTGGCTTATTTCTCTATAATGAGTATATTTAGCTGTTGGTGACCAATGTGGGTAAATAAATATGGATAAATTGTGGATACATAAATATCAAGACTGTGGTCAGACTCACGCTTGGTACACAAACTTTTCTGATTTTGATTGCTGATTACTACATAGAGCCAGACTCATGCATTGCTAATTCAAATGACACGCACTAACTTAAATATACATACACAAAAGTATTGCTGATTTAATACAACACTGTAACCAAGCATTGCATTTACACTTTTTTGAAATTCAAAATTAATTTTGAATTTGAGGATCAAAACATCTTACTTACATTCTTTAATCAGCCATTTTACGTTAGTAATGAAGTAATGTTGACATGAAGTTGCTTTGAGCAATACAAAACATATGCCAGAGCGCATTCATTAAATAACTCTACATAATGAATTCCATCTATATAAATGATTTACCTCATAACTTATCACATGTTCCTCTCTAGGCCTGTGGAAGATATGTTGATACAATTTATAGAGTCGAAATAAGCTGGAAAAGAAGGGAAAAAATAAATTTCTAGAAGGGCAATATTACTTAAAATTTTGTTACACTAAAAGTCACTCTCCAAAACAGTTACACTCCAAATGTTAGGAAGAGGTTGGTTAACTTCAGTAAACCTTTGTTTAACTTCAGCTACAATATGCAGTGTGTTTAATTTATGGGATTTACTTTTAGATTGCTGTAGGAAATACAGTACAATACATCTGCTTTCTTTTACCAAATCAAACTCTGAGAACACTAAGTTCTTCTTAGAAAAAAAAGTAATTTCTGAAACACTTATTACCAGGATACTCATGCCTTTAATATCAGCAATGGTGAACAAGCAGGAAACAAAGCCAAATGACCTCGCAGATTTTGGGCTGCTAGTCCAGCAATCAAGTTTGATGTTGTAAGACCAAAATGAGAAAGAATGGAAGCATTTATTCTCTCAAGATCATGTTTCAAAATCAGTGTATAATTTTCTCAAAGAAAAGCTAGAAAAACAGATTGGCATGCTGCAGTTTTGCATATTACACCAGAAGTAACAAAGTAGACCATCACAATGGCCTAAAATACTTATTTTCCTTAAAACATATATGGCTTTCCATTTCACGCTTTAAATATTACTCCTTGTTTCCTTTCCTTGTGATCAATGATATGGTATGATTTTAATCAAAGGCTCACTTTCTCACAGTCCATCTGTTACAATTACTTTTTTCACTTAAAATCACAATGCAGAACTTCTGGCTTCTCTCATGTCATTCTGACATATGATTTAAAACACAGCTCTACGATTTCATAGCAAGTTCAGGTTGAAGAATGATCCTAAATTTATCACACTCCTCTGATATACCCATGAAGGATATGGCAAGGTTTTCATAGAATGTCAGTCACTGGTTCCTACGCTTTGTGGCTAAGGATAGGTCACGGGCTCGTTTAGGTTTTTTTTTCCCCCAAGAGAGTCAGTATGGCTTTTTCTAGCCAGCATGGCAATACCTCTCTGCTCAACACTTGCAAGTCCACATCTGGAATACTGAGGCATGTTTTCAATTGGGTTTTGACTAGAGGCCTCCATACATCTTTTCCAACCTGAATATCTCTATTAGTCTGTGCAAGTAACTATTACAACGTGTGCAATTACCTAACTAAGGACACTGCTGCTAGATACTGGATACTCTTCAAAGTCACCTCTCAAAAGCAGGGCAGTGCTCTGCTTCTACAGTGCTTTGGTCTGCAAGGTAACTGCCAGTACAGAGACAGCACACACGCACACTGACAGTCCTTGTCAGAGGATGTCTACCAACATTTTTAAACCTATGCTTTTATCTGAATACTTTTAGAGTAGCTCCTCCCTGCTTTGCTGTATGTATCTTGAATAGAGAGCCAGAATAATCCTGGCTTGGTCAGGGATATATGTGAATTTCAAATTTTACCGGGAGCATAAGTATGATGCTCCAATCCAATGTTTTCAAGTTTTTCAGTTCTTTTTTTCTCTTTTAAAAGATCAAAGTCAATCTCGTGATAGGTGCAGTACATGCTAGAAAAGATATATATTCTTTACAGTAAGATTTCTACAGTAAATGTATCACAATCCAAGTAGTTCTAAAAGTTATCACAAAATCCTGGTCAAAGTATTAAAAGTAGAAGCACTGGAGGAAGAGCAGGTAGAACATTTCCAAGTCAACAATAAGTGTTTTGAAGCATTTGTTAACTACAAAATAGCTAAGCTTTTTTGGGGGTGAAATACTTCAGAAATATACTATTGAAAATGTGTTTACAGTACCCCATCCAGGCACAAAAATAATCCTGGGAGGTTCTTCAACATGTGATGGTCCCTGAAGCTCTTATGGAACCAGCCCCTGCAGCTGCCAACCTGGCTGGCTGCCCCACACCACTGGGACTCTTCCATCACCCTGCAGCCATGCACCCAGCACAAGTGATAGCAAGGCTGGATCAGCCTGTGCTTGCAGAGAGAGAGGCTGTTGTGCTGGGACGTGGGTGTCTGAAATCCAATCCTGGCTCTGGAAGGAAATGAGAAAACCACCTGGGGGAGTCTGTGTTCAGCACACACCACTTTAGCTGAGGGTCCTTCCTTGAGTCACCACCTTTACTTACATGGTGCTGTCAGCCACTATCACAGTACCACAAAGCGCTGCAGACCAGAGATGATTTGCTCTAATGTAAGCAGAGCTGAAGAGCCAACTAAAGGACAGTGGTGGTCCTTGAAGCCCTTGAGAGCAGCTCAGAATTCAAAGAGCACAAAGGTGGCATTGCCTTCCTCTCTTACATGACAGGTATACATTTTGCAGCACAGTTAGTTAAATGCATCCATGAAACTTTCAAATACATTTGTGCCCACATGGGTGCAGACATTTTTCAACATATGTACAGATGCATTTCTTTCTGTGAATTATTATGGCAGCCTCATTGAACATTTGGCTCTTTAAGAGCCATATAAAAGTTTTATTCTACAGTTGCATTTAATTCAGCCAATTAGCATTTCTGAAAAAACAAATTTGATCACTAACTTGAATAAGAAATTTGGCTACCATAAACTATAAGTTATCTTCCTCCAACCCAAAACACACAGGTAATTAAGTTGCTATGGTATTTGCCATTTCATTTGCAATACATATTTACTGCAGTATTTCACCCAATAATTCCTGCCATGTTTCAGTGGAAATAGAAGAATTTGATTATGAACTATGTTTCAGTGGAAATGACTCTGATAAAGTAATGAAAATATGTGTATCCATGCACTCACATGCCTATTAGTGGCAAAAATCTAATAGGGAGTCTTTGAAAAAGACAAAGAAAAAAAAATATATGAATATCACAGACATACGAGAAATAAGATCCATCTATTTCAAACCGTACTGACAGAACATAACATTTTAAAATGAGTTCTTTTATTTATTCCAGTGCCTTGGAAAGAAGCCAGATTGAGAGCAGCTGAAAATAGTACTTTCCCTTAGACTTTCTAACTGTGTTATCATATTCTTTATGGACTGTGTTGCACATAGAGATAATTCACAGTATTTCAAAAATATAAATTTTGGCTTTTGGTGATCCTGAATTTATTTTTATTTTTTCAAACAACTCTGTTTTGATCTGGCCCCCTTAATTCTATATAAATGAGAGAATTCTTCCCTTTAATACCCTTTAAATCAAATCACATCAAATATACATCAGTATTTATTTTAAAACCATAGCGTAGTTTCTTTCTTCTATCATGAATTCTGTAAAATGCTTTCTTTTTGTTTGTATCTGTTATGAACAATGAAGAGCCTTCGCCAATATTTTCAGCAATTAAACAAAAAATATTTTACTCATGCAAAGTAAGATCCTTAAGAATAGAACTTCTTATGATGTCATATGAGAATATGAAGGTGATTAATGATGACATATTTTCCTAGCTCCAATGCTTCCTGAAAGAAAATGTCAAGAGCTATGATGATGTGTGTTTGCTGCAGGATACAAGATAAAAAGATAACTGTCACCTTTCACCAAACCTGAAGGTATCATTAGTGTTGCTACACAGTTTGTGCCGATGTGATTAAGCATTTGTCCCCATTTCCATTATAAATCCCATGGGTTTATAGCTCACCTGTAAAAATGTGATCTGAACTAAAACATGTCATACTATCTTGAGTAGAAGAAAGCTATAGACTTATCATTTTAAATTAAAGGAAAAAAAAAATTGAACAAGAAAAAAATGCTGAAGTAATACATTAATTTGAGTTCTATTATAGCTCAGTCAACTGAATTCATCAAGTTCAAAATACAATCGCATAAAAATCATGCTGATTCAGTTTCTCTTTAGAAAAAAAAGTACTCAAATGACTCAAATGACAGATTATAGAAGGTGGATATATACAGTACATTTCATAGTTTGTGCATCTATAAATACATCTATATGTATGTCTGTATATCCATAACCTTGCAACAGCATGTACTTCTGATAAATTGAGCAGTTTGAACATCGTATCACGTCCGGTGGCCAGAATACTGCTGCTGCTAAAATATTGCATCCTGATTGTATTCTTGTTGATTTAATACTTCAGCAGCAGTAGGATGTAATTCTATTCCAGGATGAAATTCTTGAGCCCATGAAGGACTTATTTATGGATAAGGTCTCCTTTAATAGATAATCTACGCAAGAGTCATAGAGATCCTATCTGGAAATGACATTTGTTTCAAATAAATACACAAAAGGCATAGACAGGAAAGGAGAAGTAGAAGAAGTTGAGTGAGACTTGGCTTAGATGCCAATTTTCCTTTTAGTTTAGGGTTCGTACTTGGCAGGACGTTGGTTTGCCTTGATATAGAAATTTGACATTTAAAAAGATGCTCTCGTTTCATATGGGAAAATCCTGAAGTTCTTTTTACTCTCAATGAAAAAAAAAAAACCACCAACCTAAATGTTGCTAACAACAACAAAAAGCCACAAACAGAGCACCACCTCTCAGCTCAGGAAATGGACTAAATGGCAATAATACAATATGATGCATAAACAAATATTGCAGTTCTATCTTTTCTATTTTCCATCTTTTCTTGGCTGCAGATGTTCATGGGTAACACAATAGGCTGAGGTACCATTCTGTTCACTCTGTACTGAAAACAGCAGTATATGATTATAGTCACTTTCCTAACCATTGTACTTCAAAGGATAAAAGTTTATATATATTCTACATTTTTCTTTTTTTATATACTAGAGGTAACAGTTTATATGGAGAGATGTATGATTGGCTACACTCTAACCATTCTTTTCTCTCTAATTATCACCAACGATTTCTGAATTTATATATTTTTCTGTGTCTGTTTAACAACTGACACTTGTCAAGAAATCTTTTCATGTAGACAATGGACTTAGGCTAACTTTGAAATACGTTTTTACTACTCATACTGATTTACCACGGCTTTAATTCCATATAGTACAGAACTTTAAGCCAGATAACAAGTTCAATACAACTAACGAGACCACAGAAATACTGAAAATTGTAAATGAGATCTAGGATATTATTCAGCTGGTTGGTATCCAGAATTAAACAGCTTTAAAAACAATAATAGTCTCTATAGATTGCTCTCCCTTTTCCTTAAAATTGCTCAAACCAAACCTCAGATCAAATATTTTCAGCATAATCCTGTATCAAGACATTGGGCCTTAATTGTGAATTTTTCATTCTTCCCCACTTTTTAAGTTTTGTGTGTGCAGCATATTGGCATACTATGAACATATTCAATTAAACCATTTTAATTTATTTTATCATCAGATTTTCCACAACATTAAATCACTCGAATAAGAAACAATATATCCTGGAGTAGTACCTCATATTCATGTGATCAATGATTGCTTTGGCTTGGTCAGTGTTGAAGGCATCCAAGTCACCACTTCTTTCTGAATCAGTTTCTCCTATTCCAGACATTGCTCTTCCAAGTTCCTTTACGTTATCTTCTAAGGACATATGTCTGTCTGCAAAGTAATTCCAAGGAACAAAAAAACAAGTATAAACATAATAGTATCTTTTAAAGCATATTCTGAAATGTAAGCAGTTCTATTATGAGCCACATGAAAACAGCAGTCAAACATTTTTGTCTGTTCCTATTATTCTTATTAATAAATGAATTAAAATTCCAGCACAAAATCACTGGTGGATCCTCATGATAGATGTTTAAGATGTAAGAGGTTGGTTTTTTATGCATGCAGAGACAACCACAGACTGATGATGTAAATTCAAGATGCATTTACTACAATATAGTAACATTCTTTAAAATTAACTACTGTTTTTGTACAGTAAAATATGTTTTTCTGACCATATTCCTTACTGTAGAAAACAGTAATATAGGAATAGATTATTTAAAAGGTTAGTGAATTTTTAAATACTTACAGTCATAATTCATTAAATATGAACATGCCTAATCTTCGTGCTCCATCATTTGCACCTCTCAAAATAGATAATTACCTTACAGTTCTAACTTGAAAATCAAAACCAAATGCTAAAACAGTTATGAACTAAAATTTATATCCTTTTGATAAAATGCCCTGGCAAAAATCTTGAAATACATCAGTGTTTGCTGATGCTTCTGTTTAAAGATTAATGATTCATTTTTCTAATTTGTGTACACTGTATACCATAAAAAAAAAAAAAAAAAAAATAATAATAATAAAAAAAGCTAAGTTAGAATCACAATTTACTTGTTCTTTTTAAGTCTAAAACATCTAGAATAGAAGAAGGGGAAATGTCAGATTTGTTTTCCTTATTGCTTTAATTCTCTACTGGTCTGCTCCCTCCTTCTTTGTACAGAAAACGGATTTAAAAACTTACAAGATTCTGTTTTTTATAGTTTTGCACTTTGGTGGTACAGCAATCAAAACCCTGAAAAATTCACCTCAGTTTTCATTAACAGAGGCAGCAGAATATAACTAGGAAGAAATACAGAGAATGCGAGGGAAATGGAAACTAAGCCATCGGAAATGAGAAAAAGAACCAGAACTATCACAATTAATAAAGCCAGATAACAAGACCACGAGATGTCACAGCACATAGGCCCAGATCCCTTCCCCAGCTAATCAAAATATTTTCTTTCTTTGTACAATTGATTTTCAAGCCCAACTGCTTCTCTTAGGAAGGCTTTCCCATCTGTGAAGTAAAGAACACTTTATCCTCAGTACATGGAAGGTAGACCAAATCACATAAGTCGTTCATCTGGGTCCAGTTTTCAGTCCCCATCCTGTCCCTCTTTCTCCCTAAGAAACCCTTTTACAGGCAGCAAAGATCCCTTGTCTCTCAAACTCTTTCTCTTCATCCAATCAACCAACACCTTAAGTTTCTAGTCATCAGTTTTCCTTTTTCTGTTACCAGCCTTAAATGAGTTTCCTCTACCATCCTTGTCTAAATCCATTCTTTCTGTTCCATGCTATTATGTTCAAATGAGCTTAAATTTCCAGGATGCTTGAGTACATTGCAGCAAAGGGAAAGGAAAAGGCCATTTATTTAGAAGACATTAGCATTTCACTGTTAGTTGCACCAGCTGAAAGCAGTAAACTAAGGAAACTCATCTCAGCCCTGGGTGGTCTACAGTGTACTTTGTAAAAGAGATTATTTGAAGAAATTTTATGAGAAAAAAAATATTAGAAGCCTCTTATAAGCACTTATGAACTGTATATTTTTTCCCTAGAACCCGTGTATCTTAGCTAAATAGGAATGGATTTTCAGAGGCCAGCAAAAACCAAATTCATAACACTTCCTTGCCAAACCTTTACACTTAGAAGTGTAGTGGTATTGGTGCTGATTGGGAAAATAAATAAATGCATACACACACAAATAACCAATCTCAAAATAATGCATTACTTTTCTGGTAAGCCTCAGCCTTGTCTTGAAGCCCACTGAACTGCTCCGAGGCAGTCACTGCCATGGAAAATTTCAGCTCAAAGACCTACAGATCTGCCTGACTAAAGATCCTGAAAAATGTCAGTCATCTTTAATAATCCATTGTGTTACCAGCCAGTCTAGTACACATGCATTGCAGTCTCATAAAACTAAATCGTGACGTGCTCCCATTAATCTCCATTTTTATATTAATATAGTTAGCACATGTTAAGATACTTTCTCATTGGAAACAGGAAGGATGACTGGAATTCCAATGATCATAAAGCACATACATATTCTGTCAAAATTCCAAGAACGAAAAGGTCCTTGAATTAAACTACAATGAAAGAGTATAACAATTATTAAGGGCTTGATATTAAGTATTCATCTTTACTTTGAATGGATCCACTCAGTCTTTTCACTTTTCCTTTGGGATGGACTCTTCTCAACATAATCACCTTCAAAGTGAATATAAAGTAAGCGCTGTGATCTCAGAAAAAGGGATTTTGTGAGGAAGCTGCTACAATTTTTTTCTGGCTATTTTGTTCCCACCAGACCCAAGATTCAGGCTTTTTTTGCAGATTTCCTCATAGCCACAAGAGCTAAAACTCCTTCCATTGTAATTTTTCAACTTCAGCAGCGATGACAGTATACTTCCCTCATCATTCTTTAGTTAACCCATACATTTTGTGCCCAAAGTGCAGAATTTGCCATATAGAAATCTGCCTGAGAGTTGACCTCCAAGGATAAAATACATATTATTCACCTGGTGTAATTCTATAGCATGTACTGAATATCTCAAACAGCAGAGAAATGTGCCCAAGGCTATGGTGAGTCAGTCACTGAGAGAGCTGGAACTGGAATTTAGATGTTCCTTGCTCTCGCTCTACTGCAATTATTATTTATTTTAACAAGCCAATGATGAGGCCTTTCCAAGACCTTCCCGTTTTATGGCACAACACTGTACAAAGATTGAGGGGCATTCTGCTCAACAGACTATAGACCTCTCAAAGTTTAATGTCTTTTGTGGAGAATTATTATCAAGTACAAGGTACGGTAATCAAGAGGAAAAAAAATCACTTTACAAATACCTGCAGTTAAAACCCACTTTATTGAAACAAATGGAAAGCATTCTACTTTTTTACCTACTACTTTAGGTGTATTTATTTTATAACTTTTAATTATACTTACCACGGAGGTTCTCCAACAGGAAGTTTATGAGATCCATGAATTGTGACAGCTGCATGACACTGAAATTCATTTCTTTAGCCCAACAAAATCCCGCAGTATAATAATCTAGCAGAATAGCTTCCATCAAAGATGTCTTTAATTGTTTTAAATTCAGAAACTCTGCCAGCTTTCTGAAAGAGATATCAAAGAGCAGAGTTTCTACTTGTAAACTTTCCAAATTTAACGTATGATTACATATCTATTATGACCATGTTACATGTATACATAGACATTTTCCAGGAACTCTGCTTCATCAGTTAATAGATATGAACACTGTTGACCAGAAGAAAAAAAAAACAAAACACAACTGAAATAACTAAATAAGCATCTACAGATTTCAACAGACAGTAATTAAAAGTAAAGATATGACTAATGAAATAAAAATAAAGAGATGAACAAAAATCAAAGAGATGCATGAAAAAATGTACGCAAAAAGAAGTGTTTGTTGAGGACAGGGTTTGGTGAGTGAAATGGCACAATTAGTCACACTTGTTTTGAGATAAGCTTATAGTATTAAAAAGATCTTGTTTCCCTTCAGTCATTATTTTTCATGCAGATTGTGAAGAAAAATTATATTTTAGAAATAAGATAAATAATATACAATTACTTAAGGCGCCTAACGTATTTAGGAGCTTGTATTCCACTTTCACAATTGTTAAAGCATTTAGGATGAGCCTCATCCTATTTTTCTGGTCAACTCTGGAAATTTTTCCACCTACTTAATAGAAGCAATGATTAGAGAAAAATGCATTCCTTTCTAGGAGAGCATGCTGCTGTTGACAAATTTATGTTGCTCTGTTCAAACATGAAATTAACTATGTCTTTTATAGTAATTCTACGCCTTTTTCCATATAAAGAGATTATAGAGGATGAAGGCTAGGACTTCAGTTTGCAATTCTTCCAGTGTAACTTAAGCTATGTTTCAGATAGTGAAGTTCTACATCAGAGCAGCCCTCGGTTTCTTAGCAATACCTGACAACACAGGTGCCAGCTATGATCACAGTTTTTCCGTCCATGTAAGAGTGTTTTCATTCCTGCTTCTCATTCCTTCCTAATAACAACATTAATCTCAGACCTACTCATAAGGAACTTAGTTTTTCAGGGTTTTCACCAGGCCAGTAGAGATACGCTGTCAAATCAAATGACTTTTGTTGTTGTTTTTTAATTAAAGCCTGAATAGCTAAAAAAGTAAAGCACATAATCCAATCAGTTTTGTTTAAAACCACATATTCTTTTGTTCTGCATAACAAATTTGTACGGCTGTACACACGCAAGCTGGTTAAAAACACTTAACTATGTACTGAAATAGAAGTGGAACACGGCCAGCTGAACTTTCCAAGGTTTGAAAGAGTCCATATCCTCTCTTTCTGAAGCCCCTGCCAACTCTGTGTTTTCATAATCAGGGCTTCTCAGGGATTTAGATCTTCCGTGATGCTGCTAACAATGCCAGAACTCTTCTTTTCAACATTCTGCAAGGCATGTCACTGACAACAGTATCTATAAATGATCAGGAAATTATGGGTGACTTAAATTTCTTAGTTAAATTGACTGCTAGTTCTTCCTCCATGGAAGGCTCTTAAATCCTATGGATTACACAATTTCAATATGTGGGAACACAAGACTTCAAAAATCTCATACTAAATTAAATAATTTCTTGTGATTTTCCAATCTTAGCTGTGGCCTCCAAATTGCCCTTTTGTATAGAAATGATGCACTGTGATAAACTAACAGAATCTCAGTTCTGGTGTTAAAGAGTACATAAAATACCCCAGAATTATCCCTTTCCATTTGATGCAGCACCTACTTCATGATTCACTTCTACAGTGTGTATGTAAATAAATACACATCTTCACATGATCAGCTGAGACAAAAAAAGGAACATATGATCCTTCAGTGCTTTCCTTTTTAATCTTAATGAGAAGTTTTCGCAATAAATTGTGTCACTAAGTACATTTCAGTCTCCTGTGAGTTGTACCCTTCAGCCTTCTCTGAAGAAATGGGTCATCAGTCCAGAGAAAATAATAAATAATTTAAAAAATCTTATTGTTTGTGGGGAAAAATTATTTTTCCAGTTTTCTTAAAAAAAAAAAAAAAAAAAAAAAAAAAAAAAAAAAGTTCCATCAGGTACTTTTTTTTTTTTCCATTAAAACAGAGAAAGGTTATATTTTGAGAATAATATTTTAATCTCTCAAACATTCTATGAATTTGGACAGTATGATTCTGTTGTTTTGCTTTGTTCCTTCCCCTAAAACCTATTAACACCAGCCGTTTGCTTTCAATTCATTAAGAATGTGCCAGTGGAGACGAGGGTTCTTGAATTATTTGGGCACTTCTGGAAATCCCATCCTAAAAATATAAGTCTAAGGTTTCAGACTGAACTTGGGCCTCCTAAATTTAGCTCTCAATGAGCATTAATAAGAAGAGAGAGTGTTGCTACAGTGAAGACAATGTGGCCTTACTTCAGAAGTCTTTGGCTGCCTCCTATTTCCCCAGTGCACCATAACAGTTACCTACCTCTTAACATTTCCATCCCTTTCTAAACTTTTAAAACCTTACTGATTTTTTTCAGTAGCTCATATTAAAGCATCCTAAATGCTTTAGCAAAAGACTTAAACAAGTGAGACTTATGCAAAAGCTCAGTATTGGCCTGTGTTTATTTACATCCTAGTATTTCATTTACAGAGTATTTAGAAGAATGTGAACCCATAAACCACAACAGTGTGAAGAACCTATCAATTTAAAAAAAAAAAGAAGTAGAAAAATCAAAAGATATGGGAAACACACTAAACCAAAGTAGATCTGAGATCAATGACATTTCTTCCCACCTTTCATGAAACATTTAAAACCACAAATGATTTAATTGGAACAATTAATGTGGTAGCTATCAAAAAATAAATCTAACAATTTGTATACAGATTTTATTTCATGGTAACGTTAACTCTAGTATTGTCACAGCTGCCACTTACTTCTGAATTCCTTCTGCATCTTCTTCTGACAAAGCAGTAATTTGGGAAAGGGAAAGAAACGTATGATTAATAGTCTTCTGTCCACCTACAGCATCCTGATCTTGGTCTTCTTCCTACACACACATACATATATATGAGTATAGTTTTGAAAGTTGTATTTAATTATGTCAGTAACTTATCTAAATAACATTTTGATTTTGAGGAAGTAGGCAAGGGATTAATTCAAGAAATGCCAAAAACGTAACACAGCTATAATTATAGAGTGGCAACAAAATGCCCTAAAACATTTTCACTAGGCAGATAGTGCTAAGCAGATATATGGAAAATAATATTTATATCTTAACTTCATGTGGGAACGTAATTCAATCTTGTCCTTTTTACAATATGCCGCTAACTTGTAAGTGAAAACAACAGGAATGTTAATGTACAAAACTGTCCAAGAATTTAGATTTGACAGGTACAGAATAATAGAATCACCAAGGTTGGAAAAGACCCACGGGATCACCCAGTCCAACCATCACCCATCACCAGTAGACTAAACCATGACCCTCAACACAATACCCAAATGTTCCTTGAGCACCTCCAGGGTAAGTGACTCCACCACCTCCCTGGGCAGCCCAGTGCCTTTAGTACAGTACTTCCAGTACTTTAGTACAGTACTTCCAGTACTTTAGTACAGTAACTAAATTTTACACTCAGTTAATGCTTAAGGCATTATGGGCACACATGCACATTACCATACTATTTGACCTTGCCCCTGTACTTCTTGATAGCACTTTGGGAATTTATTGCCCACATTTGCTCCTTCTTTAAACCAAGAAAGTCCAAATGCAACACGATGATGCACATAGAAGAATCTGAGAGTAATGTTTCAGAGCAGGTCTGTGTACCACAGAACAGAAAGCAGTTCCTTGTAGGAAATACAATGGTGTGCATGTTACATGGGATAACAAACTGATCTTGAAAAAACTATGCAGTGGTCTTCTAAAAAATATTTGACCATACTTGATTTAGTGTGTGTCTCTGGCCAAAATCACTTCATCATGAGCTTTGCTAAGAAATCTATGAAATATATAAAACACTGGAAAACATAACTCTTTTATAACATTTAGGTAATGGAATGGGTGTCAAAACACATTATAAAATCATCATCTATAAAAATATTCAAAACTACATTTGACATCTATCTGTTGGACAATCTCTAGGCTGTTAAAATGATATGTTGCTGATAATGATTATCAGTAGCTATTTAAAGAAGAACCAATTATACTCAGATACAATCCTAGCAAAGCTCACAACTAAGTATAGCATCATTTTAACAGCTTTAACTAAGTCCTGCTGAGATTTGAATATTATATAAAAGGAACACAATCCAAAAGTGTTCTCAGGTTTTAAGAAGGAACTGCTATGAGAAATGACTTTTCACCAAATGCTTGTATCCAAGCTGGGTTTATCAGCAGTCTACATAGATGGACAAAAAGATCAGTGAAAAATTTAGCTGCAACATAAAGCACAAGGAGTAGAGGTCAGTGGTTTGTAGCCTGCCTGGATGTTGTTTACAAGTCTGGGTAAAACCCCCCAAATTATTAACTCACTGGAGGTGTTTTTTTTACACCTGTGGGGCTTTACAGAGGGACAGCAAAATGAAGCCTGAACATTTCTACATCAGCTTGAAAAACAAATGGAAGATTTCCTAACATGAGCATTCCCTAACATGATTTTAGACTGAAAAGCATCGTTCTGGGCTAATCGTCAACTAAATCCAGCACTGGTCAAGGAGAGCCCCCAAATAAAGCTACACTACTCCCCCTGCTGCTGCCAAACTGCAAAATATACCTAAAACTCCAGGACAAGCTGAATTACATCCAAGGCTGATGAAACCAGACAGAGAGCAGCCAATATGAGAGTTAGTGGACAGACTAGTTTTTCTCCCTAATTAATCATGAGTACTATCCCATGCACTTTAGCATTAAAAGTTACCATTTCTAACTGCAGAGAAAGTAGTTTCAGATAGAATGCCTCATCAGAACAACAAGAACCAAGTAAATGAAGGCTTCCTTCAGAGAGTTTGGAACATGGCGCTAGTTTGTTTCCATTAGCAATAATTTGTGCAGTATAAAAAACAACACTTCTGCAGTCAGCAATATTGATATAACAGAAGTTGCATGTTCCAGCTAGGAAAGCATGAATAAGTAGCTCAACACAGTAACATTATACTATTATTGAAAGATAGTTTAGAATAATTAGGAGAAATAGGAATGCTGCACTGAAGTGACTGGAGGTGTTACAAATCCATTGAAAAAATGGATTTTTGAGAAGCAACGAGAGCAGAAATAAAAGAATAATTAATACTGATTCTTAGGAAATTGAATTATACCAGTTCATCACTTTTTCTCAGGATGTCCAATCCATGGGATACAATACTATATCTTTTTGCACTATATAAGCAACAAATGGACAACAAATGGGTTGGTCAGTTAAAACCTTACTGACCACAGGGTTATCATTTCACAGGAATCACCACAGACAGACAGTATAAGATGATGCATTTGGCACTATCAAAGAAAATAAAAAGGTTCAGAAAGTTCAAGACATACTGTTTGTGACAGCCTCTCATCCACAGCTATCAGCTAGGTGTGGGCAGAGATGGCAAGGGGGACTGAGCAAGGAGAAAGACATTTCTAACCCCTGCACCCCACATCTCCAACACTCAAAGCCACATTTGTAACCCAGTAGCACAGGCCCACCAGAAGGCTTTTTCTTTTTCTTTCCCCTCCCAGTCCTTATGTTAGCACTCTGAGCAACAGGTTAGCAGGCAAAAAGTTGAATATTCTGAAAAAGAAAATATCTGAATTCCCAGAATCCATACAAACTATTCCTCACTGATTCTTGAAAGGCATCAGGCCGTGTTCATCATGTCAGAAAATGCTCATTCCGAAAGTAATTTCCTCCTGCCTGCAGCTGGCTTACCATATCATGAAGCTTTCCCACCTACACTATATCAGTAGGCTGGGCACACTTAACATGCTTTCACTGAGGCTTGTCTTTCAATTACAAACAAAAAAGGACCTTTAGGTCTTTGCTGACATCTTCGCATGTACTGCTGTATTGTAGCAATATATAAAGTATGTAAGATTACAAATCACAGAATCACAGAATCACAGAATTATAGGGGTTGGAAGGGACCTCTAGAGATCATCGAGTCCAACCCCCCTGCCAAAGCAGGCTCCCTACACCACGTCGCACAGGTAGGCGTCCAGGCGAGTCTTGAATATCTCCAGAGAAGGAGACTCCACCACCTCCCTGGGCAGCCTGTTCCAGTGCTCCGTCACCCTCACTGTAAAGAAGTTCTTGCGCACATTCGTGCGGAACTTCCTATGCTGGAGTTTCAGCCCATTGCCCCTAGTCCTGTCCCCACGCACTACTGAAAAGAGACCAGCCTCGCCACTATGGCTCCCACACCTCAGGTATTTATAAACCTGGATCAAGTCCCCTCTCAGCCTTCTTTTCTCAAGGCTAAACAGACCCAGTTCCCTAAGTCTCTCCTCGTAGGGGAGATGGTCCAGGCCCTTCACCATCTTTGTGGCCCTCCGCTGGACTCTTTCCAAGAGATCCCTGTCTTTTTTGTACTGGGGAGCCCAGAACTGGACACAGTATTCCAGATGAGGCCTCACCAGGGCAGAGTAGAGGGGGAGGATCACCTCCCTTGACCTGCTGGCTACGCTCTTTTTAATGCACCCCAGAATGCCATTGGCCTTTTTGGCTACAAGGGCACACTGTTGGCTCATGGCCAACCTGTCGTCCACCAGGACGCCCAGGTCCCTCTCAGCAGAGCTCCTCTCCAGCAGGTAAACATTAAAAAAAAACAACACATACATTGTACACAGTCTGCTACAATTCCTTTCAAAACAGTGAAAAACTTTAGTCTTGGGAACACATTATTTATCCAACTAAAGTTTGTGGTTGAAACTTAAAGAGAGACTCGAGTTACTGTAACTCAGTATTGCAGATGAAGCTCTGTAATCTGCACATCAAAATCCATCACTTCACAGGGCAAGGTGAAAGCTCACTGCACGTTTCACCACCTACTCTCTGTAACTATTCCATAGCAACAATGTCCCTCCCTACCCTCATGTTCTTAATTTTTAGGGTTCGTTTCTGTCACTGCTGCCCATAGTAAGCGCAGCTATCACATAACTTCAGTTACAAAGGACTGGTGAGCAACCATGGGAGACTAATTACATTATTCAGAAGAGAAATGTTTAAAATCAGAAGCGTCTCTGCAATTAAACAGAAAATTAAAATAAAAGTAGTGAAAGACCTAAAGTCACTGGAATGATCCTGTATTCATGGAAAAATTCTTTTGGGGCAGAACATCAGCCCCACTTAAAGTTTATCACCATTGTGATAAAATACCGCTTTGTCTTTTGATGGCTGCCTTTAACCACCACTGAAAAATCAGAGGGAAACTGGTTTTTGTATGTTTGCTGATGCAATGATGAATTTACCTTTCCTTTGATGTTAAAAGCTGTGATTGACTGAGACAATCCGAGGTGATTTCACTCTGATAACACTATCCTCAGGAGTTGGGGGGCGGGAGAGAAATAACCAAAAAAAACCCTTTACCAAAACATACTTCCAGCACTAGACTTAACATACATAAATATAGACTGCTACAAGAGAATTATTTGTTCCCTTTATCCTCTATTTTCCTTCAAATAATTTTTAGCTGTTCTGAATGTATAATATATTTCTAGCTGCTCAATATGTCACTCCAAGTGCTTTGGGCACCTCTTGTCAACATCATCAAATCCAAATACCAAATCAGACGTTTTGAAACAAAAGAACAAGATCCTCCCTGAATTCCTCAGCCAACGTTTACAACTCACTGTGAAACAGAAAATAACAACAGAAAACAATACCAGCAAGCTGCAAAAAGCTTTGTGTTTGGGTGGGGAAGAAGTCTAAAAATAACCAGCACAGCATCTGCAGTTTTGGTGAGGGCCTCTCCAGGGCGGTAAGACATTGAAACACAAGAATGGAAATTAGCAATAGAGTTCCTGAAAGAAAGCAGGCTCGTCCTTTGGGATGAGACCTCTGCTCTGGCTGAAGCTGTTAGTTATTTGCATCTGCTTGAAAATACAACGATGTGCTTTGCAAAATCTTGACTTTCAAAAACATATTCACAGAGGAACGCCTTGCCAGCTCTCTCAAATTATATCAGCTACCTGAAGTGTAAGGAATGAGATCCTCCTGCCCTCACCCCAGGGAAATGAAACTGGACTAAACTCTGCTGCCACAGACAGACAGTTGCCGGTACTGAGCTGGTTCATTTAAAGCTGGCTCAGCTACCTCAGCCTGAGCGACACTGCTGACAGCAGTACAGATGTATCCTGAAACAGTGTTGTGTATCAGTTACAACTTTAATCAAAATGGGGATAAAAAAAAAAATAGCAACACAGGCTGTTATTTGTATTATTACATGCATTTTGTTATCAAGCTGTCAAATACTTCAGCAGAAGCAGAAAATCTTGAAGCTGTCTACCTAAATGGTTAAGGCAGAAACAGAAATGCATTCACTGTGCCTATATGTTAAAAAACAACAACAAACACACACACAAACCGTCACCAACAAAACAAACAGACAACAAAAAACCAAACCACTTGTTTGCTCCCATCAAGGGAAGCTAAAATCAATAGTTCCTATTTTAGTCATAGCATTTATTTTGTTGTCAAACAAATGAGGAAATACACAACAGCATCACTAATTTCAATGGCATTCAAAAGAGAAATGTGCAGACATACCAAATGCAAAAAATAATACCTATATGGGAAGACCATTACAAACAACAGAGACTGATAGTGTCCTCAATAGCAAAATACATTTCAGAAAAGATGTGCAATCCAAACGCCCAGGTAAACGAGTGACCAAATTTAGTAAGGCATTAGACTTTACTAACACTTTCACTGCTGCAGACTACTAAATGGAACAAAAAGCACTTCTTTTTTAGAAGAAAGTAGCAGCAGGAACTGCTAAGGTCAGCCTTCAGGCTCTGTAATGTGCTGTCTGCTGAAGTCTGAGCATTTATAAAAATATTTTAATTCAAAAGGAATTTTCTCAAGATTTAAGAGGCAAATATAACAACAGTGGCAAAGTAACAGGTTTGCTATGGCTTACGTACAGAACGTGCTAGCTGCAGTCAAAACTGAAAGCTATATCATCATAATAATAATGCACAAATCCACAGTTTGCAATAACAGTAAGTCACAGGGGATAGCAGGAATTATCAGAAAGAACACTGTGACGTATCACACAAACTGCAACACAGAAAATACATGAAAAAAATATCCTACAAAGGATCCTTTTACAAAGCCGTGAAGTAATAAAGAGGAAAATTTCAGTGCTACTTTTCAAATCATGGAATCAAAGAACCATAGAATTGTTCAGGCCGGAAAAGACCTTAAAGATCACAAAGTCCAACCGCAACCTGACCGTACTGCCCCAACAACCCTCTGCTAAACCCTGTCCCTGAGCCTTTGGACAGCCTGACCTTTCCCACACAGCACACCCCGAGGCCTTTTGCTCACCACTCCCAACAGTCACAATATTTACAGGCAACACTAATAGAAAGAATACACTAAGAACCACTTATGCTTCTCGTAAATCCTCTGAATAACGCATTCTACACAGAAGAAGATTCATTTATTTCAGGAAACCTAAATATTAAGCTTTTGTGCCAGCAGTTGCTATGGCAGCATCGTGCCAACAGACGCACACGCGCAATGGTGGTGGCTGTGCCCAGGAAGGGCCCTGGCTGGTTTCACACAGGTGTCCCTCTCTCTGCTACGTGCTCTTTTGTGACAGGAACACGCAGAAATACACACACTGCCTTCCTTTATCCTCCAAAAGCATTTTAACGTTCGCCCTTTCTTTTTAAGCTTCCGGGAGCTCAGTGAAGACACTTAAATTCAATTAAAAGATCAAGAAGAAGCAAGACAAAGAAACGAGAGGGTGCCAACGCGCGGGGACAGCTAGAAGGCCTCGTGCCCGCCGCGGCTCCGCGGGCTGGGAGCTGGCGAAGTGAAACTCAGGGAGCGAGGGTACCTGCCCCGCCGTCGCCATGCTGCCGGGCTCGGCGTCCCCGTCACCCAGGAAACGGGGCGGGCCCCGAAGCTCCGCCCGCACGGCCCCGGCCTCCGCTCTCGGACCGCCGGGCGCCATCTTAGCGCCCCGCCGGGGGGCTGCCGGCCGCCGCCGCGCGAAGGGCGGGAACGGCTCCCTCGTGGCAGGGGGCTGGGAGCCGGTAGAGTGGGCGCGTGTGGGGCTGGCACCTGGCGGTTACCATGACGGCAGCTACTGAGGCACCGTGGTACAGCCTGCACTGCCCAAGAACGCTGCACGTGTTGTAGGTCGGCCAGCGTAAAGCAATAGGCTTCTGCTGGGACCAGCGCTGGCAGATATCTACACTTATACAAACATGTTTTATGGCTAATATAGTAAGGGGAGGATGACTTAGCAACGGAACTATTCATTAAGATTTGCAGGAAAAACGTTTAACATACCTCAGTATTTTGTTTCTCCTCTTTGCCCTGTTCTATCTTTTTGAATGCAGAGTACTAATAAATGAAGCCGGACTTCAAGTTTGCAGACTTGTTGCAGCAACAACTCGCAGTAATGGCACTTAACCTGCAAGACTGAATAAAGATTGAATAGAGCGTTGTCATCGTTGGTGTCTTGCACCACACAAAACATGAGCACTGCATCTGCATCACAAGAGACTCAGACCTGCCCATTACCCACCATGACTGAGGTCTGACATTCAACACAGAAACAACTCCTTTTCCTGCACAACAGTGACCGATACTGACGCATACACACCAATCATGCTTCCAAAAGGAATCCATTGGAATGTGGATCCTGCAGAGTTTTGCAGAATTATTCATAGCATTTTACAGAATTGCACAGCACTGTGCAGAGCCCGCACTGTGAATTCCTGCAGTTTGTGCCATGCTCTGTAGCTGACAACTGTACAGCTGCAGTTACTTCTCCTTTTACTGTGTATATAAATCTAACCAAATAAGAACATTATTCAGAGCTGCAAGCACCACACTCAGTAAGGTGTAAAAACTGGGGAATTAACTGTGATGTTTGGATGCAGTATAACATTGTCTATGTTCATACTGATAGTCTAGTCACTAACAGGTAGATTTTGGATTTAACCCCACATTTCTCTGACATTGAAAATATGTGCTGACTTCCACAAACATTTTTAATGTCAAAAATATAGTGGCTAAAACCCCTTAAAAGGAACTACCTCCATTTCTCTTACTCAGTATTAAAGGACTTAGGTCTGGACTGTATTCTTTCTTATATAAAACCCACACTGGACAAGTTCATTGATGCTGAGCACTGATGGAAGCCCAGCACACGTTTCCAACAGTAAGCACCTAAACTTCCTACTTTCATTTTAAATATTTAGATAGAATTATAAAGATTAGATATAGGAATAAAAGAGACACCAACAAAAAAGAATCAAAGGTAGCATTAAGCTGTTCATTCTACTTTGAGATGACTCTTTTATGTTTATAAAACCCACATTTGTATGCAAGTGTGAGTATTTAATTATCATTTTTATTTCCTTCAAATCCAAGACTTGTGAGTACAACAGAAGTAGTGGTCTTGAAAGTCTGATGTGGTCCTTTTTTACCACGAGTAGTCATGGTAGATTTGTAGATTGCTGATGGTCACAGACACTTCAGGTCACAGGAGAAGAAAAGCTCCTCTGTGTTGCTGTGTTATATGAAAAAGTTCTTTGAAAGTGTCTGTTCCAGCATTTATAATTTAAACAGCCCATATTGGAAAGCCTACCCTTACAAAACATTACATAGTAAGAGCTCTTCTACTTATCTAAGGAGCAGCCAGAGTTCAAGTTACTGAGATTGTTTTGCCAAGGCTAGTATCACCCAGCACAGGAGTATCCCGGGGGCACACTTTCCACCTCTTCCTTCCGTCTTTGATTAAGCCTCTTCAGCTCACAGTGCCTGGCTCTGTTAAGGATAACCACATGGCCTACTTGCATTCAGCCCTGACAGCAAGTTGAAGAGCTGGTTGCTCTCCTTAACTTTTGTCAGGTTATTTTGCTAATGATGCTGTGAAGCATGCTGTCTTCCTAGACAGACTTTCTTCTTGTTCACTTTATCAGGGAGCAGACTCACCTGGATCACAGAGTTCCACATTGGAAGTGGGGGATTGGTCAGTGCTTCACACTAAATATTGCAGGGCTTTGTTGATGGTAGGCCATTTTCATCTGGGGGAAAAAAGGACAACAAGCCAGCAATTACAACAGGGCTCCACAATACTCCACTTAGTCCCTCACAGTCCTAACCAAGTTGATTGTCTGATTTGATTATTATTATTATTATTATTGTTATTATTATTATTATTTACTAGTTTGCAGAGGTCTTTGCATTTCAAATTCAAGAAAATGAATGAATTTGCAGAAGACTTATTTTAAAACAAAGTTTTTGTAAACTCCGTGCATATATATTGTAGTGATGGACGTCTTAGGAAACATTCAATTGCAAACACATTTTCACGTGCATCACTAGGCACAGTAATTACATGTAGGCAAATTCAGGATGAAAAGCAGATGGAAATTCCTATTGGAGCCTTGCTTGTTATGTTAGATGGGCATATAGCTCCCCTTGCTGCCACCTCTCATGACAACAAATTGCTTGAATTCTTGCCCTGTGAGACAGGGATAAAAAAGAAACACAGGCATGCACAGAGATCTTGCACACAGTATTTGAGTTTGACTGCCTTGGTAACAAATGTATAATTTGTGAAAGCAGCAGTACATTAGTGTTACACGGCTCTTAATAATGAATTGTGCGTTACTGGATATAGGTGCATTACCGTGGCAATTAATCACCCTCTCCTGACTCCTTCATAACATCCATCACAGGCATTTTATCCAGGGAACAGTATTCCCTCTAGGTGATGTGCTTTTGTTTTACATACTGTATATTTTCAGAAAAAATAAATAAATTCAGGGCATGGTTATGTACTAGAAAAAGAGGCACATAAATCCTAGGTTGTCTGAGAAACTTGTTTCTAAAACAAAAAGGTAATTCTGCCCTTTCTCGGGCAATGTCTAATTAAAGGAACTGTGGTAACAAATACAAGAGGAAAACTGCTTCTGTGTATCAGCAGAAGGATGGGCAGAATTCTGAATTATTTAAGGAGAGGAACTGCTTGGGCTTCACCATTCTTCATTACAATGCATCTCAGAATTCCTCCTTCTCTATGTAATTAATATGTGGGGAATTTTTCATGTGATTTGAAAGTGATTTTAAGAGACTTGTAAATTCAATACTTGGCACAGCAATAAGAAAGTGCAAGTTAAATTTAGCCAATCATAATTTTTCAATTATTCAAAACAATCTGCAGAGCAGTGAGAGAAGTAAAGCACATACTCTATCAATGATTCCATTATCCTTTCACGGTAAAGAAAGGTGGCTCAGTGGATAAAAGCAAGCATTAGAGTGATTCTATTCTTGATCTTATCCAAAAGACTCCTATATCTAATGCCAAGAAATTGGATGTAGGTTCATAGGAATCCTAGAAATAAGAAAAGACTTAAGAGAACATGGAGTCCATCTCCAGGGGACTTGTACCTTTTCCTGGCAACAAGAACTTGAAGAAGAAATATGAATTTATTTAAGCCAGTAGGTGAAGACAGTCCCTTATCATGTATTAAATTGCAGAAGTCATGTAAATGGGCATATAACATTTCACTATATTATCAATATAAACTAAGGAAGCTTAGAATTTTCTCCAAGTACCATTTAGTTCAAGAATCTAAACAGTAAGGGCTGATGCATAAGATAAAGCAATATGGATAATGTAGTGGGTAGCTATTTCAGTCCAACTAAGTGGCTTCTCACAATCAGCATTCAGACAGGACTAATCCACTAAGAACTTCACAATTCAAGACTGAGGCAAAAGGAACAGCGCTGACCACTGTGTGACATTAAGCCCCTTGGGACAGAAATCAACTTTCTGCATCTTACACATGCCATTTGTATGCCAGTGACAAGGAACAAACAATTTAATGCCAGCTTTAGACTTTTAAGTTTATAAAGAGTGCACAGAAAAGCATTGTTTCGCTGACTGTGAGAGCTATGCTCTTTGGGGGTATAGCTGTTCAGTACAGAGCGTGCCAATTAATGGAGTAAGGAAAAGTACCAGAAGAAATGTACCAAATTAAACAATGTGTATTCTTAATGGTAATTGGAGATGTCAAGCAAATAGAATATTACATTCATATTATTTAATATACATATAATATTAAATACACATAATCTATAAAGTATTGTTTTATAATATACATGTACATATTACACATATATATCCTTTCTTCATACCCATTTTTATCACAGATTCCCATCTCCTGTACATCTTTTCTAAAGATATAAATTACCACTTACTGTGACAAGTTCGCAAGAACTGGAATATTAAATTCCATGCAAAGGACCAGACATCCGTCTTCACTTCTCATTTAGACAGTCAAAGCTTGACTTTTCAGTTTGAACTTCTGTTTCAGGCTGTTGGTAAACTAAAGATAGAAATGCACTGCCATGTAAAGTAAAGAGCTCAAATTATTACTACATCTTAATAATACAGCAAAGCCTGTGAAAAAATATAAATTCACTGATTCCATTATTCGTGCCCTTTTGCCCCCAAATAGGAACATCATTTCTGTTAAAGATTTCATATTTTACTTCTTTCATGTCATTGTTGGGTAGCTCTATTGATATTTTGCCACCTTCCCCATATGATGTTAACTACTTCTTAAAATAACAGATAACAATCTAGGGCAGAAAGTGAAAAATGACATCCAAATGAAATTACAGGGGGATTTTCAATAGGGAGGCTATAATTACTGAGGATACAAGCTGGCTTGTATACTGGAGCTTATGAAAACACCTTTTGAAAAAATTCCCTGTGACTACTATGGCAGCTTAAATCTATGTTTAACTTTAAGCACATCACTATTTCCACTTTAAACTGACTGTATTTTTCCTTTGTGCTTTTCTGAATAATGTGCTTGTTAGAATACAAAAACAACTTCCAAAGTATCTTAGTATTTTTTTCCTTATTTAATATGAACTAGCAGGCCTGAACTACTGAGCTATATCATAATGCCTAAGTGATGTCTTGGAGCAAGATCGCAACTATAGCAACAATACCTGTAGAGTCTGCATGGCACGTTTATCACCACTTTACAGAGTGGGGTCTACTCCAGACAGAGCAAAATTTGTTACTGTGCAGTCTAGCTAAAATCCTAAGAGTCCCTTGCAACAGGGACAAGTAGTAAAATTGGGGTGGATGGCACACCTGTCTTCTCTTGGTATGCGTGGAACCTCAGAGTCCAGAGAGTGGAGGAGCACACTCAAGAAGGAAGAATGTGTCCAAATAGTCTCCTCAAATATTTGAGGATAAAGGTTATTCTGTGATCACTAGGCAATATGGTTAAAATTACAGTGAAGCTGTTTGTTACTGCCCTACCCCTTTTCTTCCCTGACTCATTTGGGGTTATGGACTCCTCTTGGCAGAGCACGCTAAAGTCAAAGGGTATATATCTCAGTAATCAGTTGTGGGAGCACTTTCCTTCTGAGATTCCAAATTTGAAATATCTGCTGTGCGAGCAGATGTTTATAGAGAGCTGCAAGGAGGAGTTAATGCCCATATTCACATTGAAAAGATTATGTAGTTGCATGTAAAAAATGAATTTGGAGAGCTCTAGAGAGCTTAAGTACATTACTCCTTGTAAAATTGAAACTCACTGAACTGGGGACCTGAGGCCAGCCACATGCGTTTGCATTTTTAACTGTGAACCAGCTCTGTTTGTGTTGTCTTGAGGAACATTCATGGGTTTGTTTTAAAACAGGGGTCAAATGCTTCCATAAGGTCTCTATTAAAGTAATTTATGGATTTAGTGAAGACAGAAACCAAAATTAGGCTCTCAGAGAATTAAAGTCTAATGAATCATTCTACTCCAGTCTAAGCCATTTCTCAGTTCTTCAGCATTGCAGAGCTCAAAAGTTCAAGACAGACAAGGATGGCACACAGCTTTTGCCAGTCACTGTTTCTCTCAACCCGAGCACCCAGACATACTCTGTTGATACCTGTGACACGTGTGCTATAAAGATCAATGCTGTATTTTTGTCCAGGGGAAGTATAGTTACCCACATGCTTATCACAGGAAATTTAGAAGCAGAATGAAAGCCTCAGTGCAGTGTTTCAGAATGCTTCTTGAACATAAGCTTATGTTTTTGTCATTTACTTGAAGAGAAATGTGAAGAAAGATGATAGAAGTTAATGGAATTTCATTACTGTAAAATACCAGAAGTGAATCATCCTCCTTGTTTTAACATCTGTTAACAGTCTTCCCCTCTTTCTCGCAACTGAAACGTGACATCCTGCTTGAGTTTTAATGCTGTTTGGCATCCATGCATATACTGCCAGGGATGTTCAGAACTATTTATATTAACAGCAAATGTTTTTACTCCAAGGAAGGGAACATATCCTTATTGATATTCAGTAAGTAGTGCATTGTTGCAACCAAGATATAATTTACTCACTTGTCTGACAGGATTACAGTACTCCATGCATTTTGTAGTTTCATCTGTGAAAAATCGAACTTTGATTCTTTTGTTGTCATTTCCCATAATTCTTTATAAACAATCTGTGGCAAGAAGAGAACAAAACAGCTCAGACAGAAACCGCTCCCGGGGATAGCATTTGAAAGGACATTATTTAGAGTTAATGAATTAGAATAAGAAGTTTGTCATATTTTTTACATGAGCTGTGAGTCAGACTTTGTGTACAAGTGTTTCTTCCATTTTTGTACTTTGTAAAGGCCATGACTTCCTTTGTTTCCTGGGAACTCTGCAGTGAATGCATTTGTCTTCAGAAGCACAAAGCTTTTTAGGTTGCATGACAAGTATTTCTAGCCTTCTCCCCAGCCTTTCAGATTGCTTGGAGCCCAGCAACACACCCGCCTGCTGCAATCCCCACTTGTGGTTTTCTGAGCTCAGCCCTACAGCCACCAAAACACGACAGCAACTCGTCACATTACACCAAAACCCAGAGGAGTTCAGACTACAGAAGGATGGTTGAGCTGAACCATTACTTGCATTATTAGCAGCTGGAACTCAAATGCAGTAAAAATGTGAAGTCCCAGAAATGCAGAATGGGGGGGGGGATGCTTTTTCAGCTGTGATTTCTTCCTGTGCTCCTTCAGCTATCAAATTTGAAACTGCCTTTGATGAAGAAAGCACAAGCTCCAAAAGCAGATGATTACAGTCTTTTCTATTCCATAACTTAGTTTATCTTCCGGACCCATCAAACACAGTCTGATGTTTCTTTTACCTCTTGCTTTTGTGTTATCACGTGGATTATACATTAGTTTTTAGTTAGTGTCTTTTCCATGCAACCCAGGCCAACAAAGACAATACTCTTCATAAACGACTATTTAAATATTAGCTGCCTCTGCTGTGTTTGAAAATCTGCACTGTGACTGGATGTTTGATATACAAAGAAAAAAGACTTTTTGAAAAGATGGAAAAGTTGAATGCAGTTGAAATTTTCTTTTCTTTTTTTTTTTTTCTTTCTTTCTTTTTCTTTCTTAAAAGCAGAACTCAGCCCTGTAACTTTTCAGTGCCAACTTAGAGCCTGCAAATAGGGGATGACGAAGGAAGCCTTTTTTCCCTTTTACCTACACATATTGCTGTACTCGTGAATCCATTTCTACTCTGGCAATAGTAGTAAAATAATCATAACAATTTCTGCATCAGTCAAAAAAGTTCTATGATTTCATCTGATGTTAATAAAATATAAATCATTACACTAAGTTGATCATATTTGGCTGCCTGTGGAAACAACAAAAAACCAAAAACCTGAAACATCTTTTTTCTCTCCACCCCATATAATTAAAAATATTCATAACCGATTCTTGGCCAAGCATTCATCAGAGTACGTATTGTTAACAGGTGCTGTGTATTTCATTTCCCTTGCACACAGTGTTGGAATGTAAAACTGTAATACTGCTCCCAGGAACAAGCAGCATAATTAAAATTCTTTGCAAGTTTGATTTCCTGGGTATTTTCTTCCTTGAGAATAACTGCATTGTAAACAAGAGCCAATTTCTTAGATTTGATCTATGGGTTGCACAGCTTATACTTCAGGTTCAAAATGGTGATTTAGATAATAATGCGTAACAGCTGAATAGTTATTTATAATAGCACAGCACCTGCAGCAGACTGTCAGCTGGAAAAGCAAATCTAAATGCTTTCAAATTCTCTTGTGTATTACAATGGAAGTGGTGGTGGCCACCATAGATACAGTAGTTAGGGTGTAATGTAACTTTTGTTTCCAATGGCTTGCCATTTTCTCAATTTTATCCCTTTAAGACTGAAAATGTTCATATTTAATGCCAGTCCATACGCACTGTAAAAAGCTCAGGCACAATTTAGCTTGTTACTAATTGTGGGTGTGTGTCAGTGAAATTAAATATTAAATAGACAATCAAACTCTTTTCTCATAATTTCAAGATTTCCTACATTTCCTAGACTTTTGTACATTGATAATAGGTAAAGCAACGTTGCATTCTTTTTCATCTTGATTAATGCTGCTGATCTCTCTGGAAAAAAAATGTATCTGAAATTTTACAACTATGAAGATGTTTTTTCTCACCTCAGCATGGAACGGGGTTTTCCTATGAGTGGCTCCCATTTAAAACTCTGAAATGTTGCGCATGTAATTTCCTTTCTTATTTGGTTAGCTCATGGATTCCAAAGAGCCCCGGTCATTTGTATGATGACGCAAGAATTCTGCAGTGATCTGAAACACATATAAAGAAGAAATGTAACAGCTTGTTGTATCAGATCCAGGACTGCATGCACACTGTCACTGTGCAGCCTGCTTAGATGTCCACAGTTCATCAAACAATGCTCAGATTTGTACCAGAAAAAAAACAATGACTATGTGAACATATAAAGGCCATCCCAACATGCAAACACTCTGAACTCGTTGGGTTTTTCTAGGCATGAAATAATTTTAATTCCTCTTGTCTATTGCATACCACTAGGAGAACCTGTTTGCCTTCTGAGTGATACAAGAAATAAGACTGACAATACACCAAGATCTTCAACTGCAAGGTGAAAGGCACTGCAAGTACAATGGTACACTTCTATCTGAACAAACAAAGTCATGTTAGCTTCTATAACACTAAAAATATAAGCAGAAGTAGAGTCATTCTCTGGATGAACAGAAAAATAGTTTTTAAGGAGCTAATTGCTTTAGAGTAGGAACAGAAAAAGAGAAAAGAAAGGATTGGTCTTTGATGGAGATAACTGTAAGGGAAGCTAGCAATCTACTTGCTCTGGAGTGATGGGATGATGTCATTGCCTATTAGCACAAGTACTTTCTTTTATAACATCCATCTATTCAGTGTACGACCTAATGTAGCGTACAGCTACAAAATCATCTTTGGAGCACTTCCCATAGAGCCAAGGGAGTTACTCCAAGAATTAGCTTGGCCAATGAAGTAGTTCATATGCAATAGAAATACTTTAAAAACTTAGTCGGAAAAAGAGTAATAGAGAGCTTTGTTCTTGCCATAAATCTTCTTGGCTTTGTGCTAATGTTATTTATCCACTTGAGATAGGGAGGACATTATATGAAGTATGTATATTGTGTAATATGGGATAGTGGCTCTGTAATGCAAACTGTCCATTAGTAATGCAAAGCAACTTATTTTCATCTACCAGATCATTGCTCCAATTTTTTCTCCTGGGTTTTGACACATTATAAATCTTGATGAAGTCAACATTTGTTCTCTTTATCCTTGTTTGATTCTCTCTACTTAAAATGCAGATAATCACACTGTAAGGCCACTGTGAGCTGTGTGTTTTCAGTAGCACGGCGCTTCTGCTTCTAGGAACTGGCTGATACCTCTGCATACTCAGCCTGCCAATCCAGCTGGGGTGGACTCAAATACTCCCCAGGTATTCCTCACTCCACCATAAGGTTTTTAAATGGGTTGAACCACAGATCGTTTAAGTCAAGAACTGTGTCAGTGGCTCAGTGGCCATACACACCTGCTAACAGGGTGCCAGAGCAGGAGGTGTAACAGCTGCTCCAGAATCCCCATCCCTAGCAGAAATTAGTGTCTCTCTAGAGTGACATGAGCCTCTCAAGTACTGGCAGTGATACAGGATAAAGCAGCTTTTGGCTGCTTGGAGGACAGCTGACTCAGGGTCTGACTCACATTCCACTCAACCTCCTTTCCTTCAACTGCATGAATACTTCTTGGCAGTGCTTTGTAAATGTAACAGTAAGCTATTGCTAGCAGTACATTCAGCCTCTTGCCAGCTAATGACACCAGACCAAATGAAATGTGACCATTTTCACCAACTCAAACAAGCTGCCACGTGGTACGTGTGTAGACATGGGGCTCACCAGGATTTATTTCCCATGGTAGTAATACTTATTTCACAGACTCTCCATTTAGCCAGCAAAAAACAAAAGGTGGGATGCAAGCAGCAGCAGCAGCCTAATACGCACTTTGCAATGACTTCAAATTTGGTGACAGTATTTGGGCTTATTAACCCTTTGCCTATAATACCTACATAGTACAGAAGGATGTCTTCACCAGGTACTTCTCATCAGTCAGTCTGGCTCTGCTTAGTACAGCAGCATCTACATTGCTGCATCCAATTCCCTCCCTGGAAGAACAATTCCACATTTCCCTTGCATTCCAGTTCCAGGATTATTTGCACATTATAGATTATTCCAACCACTTTATAAAATAACAGCATTGAAAGAAATAAATGGGGTTGTAGAGTATCTGCCCTGTTCCATTTCCCTCTCAAGATCTGCATCACAGGCAGAAAGGCCCACTGGCAGTATTTCCACACTATGCTTTCTCTACAGTTTTCTTTTCTCTGGCTATTACTGCAGCCTCCACCACCAAACAATGATCAAGCCCAGATATGTGGGAGCACAAGCTGTACTGTCATTATAACCAAGTTAGATGCATATAATCACAAGGTCCGCTAAAGATTATGCCCGGTGTCTCATATTCATACACAGATCTTGTGGCATCATTCCACTGAATATCATAGAATCCCAGAATCATTTATGTTACAAGGGACCCTTAAAGGTCATTTAATCCAACTCTCCCACAATGAACAGGACAGGTTGCTAAAAGTCTGATCCAGACTGACCTTGAATTACCAGGGATGGGGCATCCACCACCTCTCCGGGCAACCTGTGCCAGCAATTTACCACCCTTATTGTAAAACTCTTCCTTACAGACAATCTCAGTCTCCCCTCCTTTAATTTGAAACCATGTCTCCTTGTTTTGTCAAAGCAAATGCTGCTAAAGAGTCTGTCCCCTTCTTATAGCCCTCCTTTAGATACTGAAAAGCCACTATCAAAGCCTAACCTACTAGCGCTTGAGGGCAGATGAGCAACGCTTATGCATCTTTTGAATAAAAAATAAATAAATAAATAAAAATCAGTCCAATTTATACACAGGTGTTTTTGTTAAGAAAGAATGATCTAAAAACTGAAAACGAGGACTTCCATTTCCAACGTTTAATTTTGCCTCTCACTCATTTTCATGGTTTTGGTCAAGTCATTAATATTTGAAGTTTTAAGAAGTTATTTCAACATAAAATTTGCATCCAAGACTTTCAAAAACAAGGCACTAGTGTGACTTAAACCTCAAACAGTTTTTAAAAGTTCCTTCAAATTCTTGGTGTTATCATGTAAAAATTAGATGTTTTCTAGATATGAAAGTTCACAAAGACCTACCAAACAATTGTTTCATTCATATTTATAAGCCACAGGTAAAGCTACAAAGCTTTTTTTCCTGCAGGAAGAATTACTATTTTAGTAATGCAGTTGTATATGTGTCTGTGTGTATCATGGGAGGTATTTACTGGATTCACTAATCTCTAATCTGCTGGAAGCTGCCAGAAATTAATATTTAGCTGGCATTTGTTGATCCAGGAAATGCCGATTAGTGAAATCTTACATAAGAAATACAGAAAAATGATGGGGTTTCATCTTCTCTTTAGGAGCGGGATCTGGGGATCTGAATCTTTCTGTTTTGAAGAGCATTTGGAGGGAATTTCAATCCAGGAATTACAAACTTCTGTTTTTCTTTCTTTGTCTCCCCTGCCCATCATCCACCTCTTACACTTGGAGTTTATTTTTAAAAAGGTACTTTGGTCTTTGAACAGGTTGCAAGTAATAGCTGAGGGCCAGTAAGATAAAATCATTGAACAAACTTTATTTGTGTGTTGTTTTGTTGTTGTTGTTTTTACCCAAAACGAATTCCTGAACTTTATTCCATACATGAATACTCTACTGCCAGGTACCTAAATGTAGTCATTGGTAACTCAACCATCTTTCCCTCACTGTAATTAGCAAAGGTTATAAAATTTGTACATATTCTCCACCAGCATCTGTGTGTTACAACACATTTCAAAATTAACATCATGGTTCAGCCCAGTTCTGTTCAGACGGCCTTCTGGACAGGCACAGCAGAACTGCCATGTGTGCAGGAGTATCAGTACCTTAAGCAACTGCATACTTCTCCTGCAGAAAGGATGCTGTCTTACTCCTTATTGTAAACACTTCTTCTTTTTTTCTACTTATTTGTACTGAACCTTTTTTGGCAAGAACAAAGATAACCACAGCAAAACAGCCAGCAGCCATAACCAGTTGCCAAGCCTTCCACATTAGCTAACATGTATGTAATTTTTGTCTTCAGGCTACCTGCTCATTTGCATCTTCCCCCTCACTTTGGTAGGCAGGAAATGCCTTTCTTCTGCTACACCTATTAGGAAAGGTTTGATGAATGATGAGCCTGTACCATCTTGTATTTACATCAAAGTGGCAGAATCACATGGACTTGTTAGCCCATACTGTTTGTTGGTAGTCACGGTACCACTGAGCTCTCTCTTCTTTAACTATTTTGAACTTAACAAGCTGCCTGAAAACGTAACACCAGATATTCCTAAAGCCATATTCATTCAATATAGATTAAAGTAGTATGAGCCCATAGGTTATATACGACTGTTGGAGCCAGTTTGTTAATAGTAATCCATCATATTTCAGATTCTTTGGCAACAGGCAGAGAAACTCTTAAAAGATGTAGTAATTATAAGCCTGCATAATTTTTTTATACTTCTTTGTATAGCATGTATTTTTAAGTGCCCTCTGGGAGCAAAAAGATGTTTGTAGAGATAAAGCTGTAGGGAGTAATACATTCATGCCAACACGTGTAGCTGAACCACCAATTTTGTTTTATTAATTTAGTTGCTGGATTTGTTCCTAATATCTACAGCTGTATTATCCCCTCATAGAGGTGGATGAGTGGGCGGAATGAGGTTGATTACAATTGATTTACTAACCAGAGAGTAATTTTTTCCATTGTTTGTTCTGCACATTACTAAACATGTGGCTTAATTACAGTTGTCTTGTGTTCTTTTCAGTCTGGTATTGCTTATTTTACTGAGACATTGATTTATGCAAAATATTAATTGAAATAGAAAACAGACTTACTGTGAGAGCTGACATCCATGAAAACAATACTTACTCATGTTTTGCACCAAGTGTATTGGACTTCTCAGAGGAACTGGCATTTACAGCTTGAAGTGGAACAGCATGGGCACCCTCCTTCTAGAAACAGCTATAGTGCACACAGTGCATGCATTGCATCCAGGAGAGCAGGTCAGACAAAATTTACTCTTCCACCAGCTGCAAATTGAAATCCTACGAGTTCCTCAAAAACGTGCTGAGGTAGCAGCTCCGTTTCAGTGTGACTGCAATAATGGTACGCAACTGCCTCATTAAAAGTAATTCAACTTTATATAGCTATAAATAAGCTACTGTGCTGTTATAATGCGTTTCCATGCCGTTAAGTAATACAATAAAGATTCATTGATTCTCTCAATAGGTTAGGTAATCAAAAATAAAATAAAAATCAAGAAAATCTAAGTTGAGAGATTTTGTTTCTTTTTTAGAGTAATTTCTTCAACTAGTGTCTTTGTAATGAAAAATTCACTAAATATAAGAAGAAAATTATGTTCTGTCATAGAACTAATAACTCACTATACCCAGGGGGAATGTTTTTCTCTCATTTCCTATTCAGGATTTTAATGCAATTCACTGAATTTCACTGTCTCTTTTTAAGAAACCAAACCTAATATATGTTGGTCACTCCAAAAATAATGCCTCCTGTTTATTTCCACAGAAACTATAGCAACTACACAGAGCACAATAACACTATCTGACAGAGCAAATTCTCAGCTACAAAACAGTTTTTCAACATAGTCCCCATCATTATCTTTGCATGCTGCACTAGTAAAAATCTGCATGGCCATCTGGAATATGAGTTGTCTTTCACAGCCTTGTTGCCACTGCTGAAATGCACCACCCACCATCCCACTGTGCTCACATCCACTGTTGGTCTCCATAAATGTTCTGCAAGCATTGATGCAAACATTTTTTCCCCAGGGGGAATTCAACTCCACATTTTTGCATCATCTACACTTCTACATCAGACACCATTCGTCAGACTGCCCCTCTGCTGCCAATTTTCACATAAAAACAAAATGTAATGGAATACTGGTGGGAAGGTTCAAACTCTGCTGCCATACCACTACCATCCACCTCTCATGTATAACAAATGAAATAATAATTAAAATTATAATAAAATAAATAAAATTGGAGGCACTACTTTCAGAGCATTCCTTGTGCAATTAACTTCATAGCAAGATAGTTAGAATACAAAATTAAATGATTTTGCAGAGACACATGCAAAATCCTTTCAAAATATTTTTAGGACAGAGTATGATAAGTTTGTAACCTTCACTATTCGTTAATAGGACTCAGGTAGCCACTACAAAATGATCCAAATACTTCCTGGGCAACTGTCTCTGCAGTTTAATATCATAAGCTTAAAAAGCAAACAAATGGAAAAACAAAGAAACGAGAAAATACCCCAAACAACAATAGCTAGCACACGTATCTCTACCCTACTGCACATAGATGTAAAAGCCAAGGCTACATGATGAGGGGAAAGCAGAAGTGAGACATGATATGAAAACTGGCAGAAATATCAGAAAAAAGAGAAAAAACTATGAGGGTTTAGATTTGGAAAGCGCTAGCAAGTCCCTATCAAAAGAAAGAAATGTGAAGAAAATCAAAAAGTAAATTTAAAGTCCGGAATGTGAGGAGGTTGGGTCTAGATACAGTTTCTCAGTAGTGCCATTTGGCAACCAAAATCTGTGCACACTGCAGTTAATGCTGGAGTTAATATCCCCTGAGTTAATGTCCACTGGAGTTAATGTCCCCTGAGTTCCCCTCTGCCTGGCCTAGGCTTCACTGAGAAATAGTTTTAAGCATAGAGAAAACCATTCAAAAAAACTAAGAGATTTCCTCATAAGGATCAGAACTCTAAATATTGTTCTGATGCCATAAAGTGGTGCTAATATAGATGCATGTTACAACTTCTTAATTTAGCCTCCAAGGATTTCCAAAGATTCAGAAAGAGAAAAAGAAGAGGGAGGAAACAGGAGTGAGGGCAATTGCTGAGGATTTAACGACTTTTTAACTTTGGTAACAAGAAGGATAAGATGATATCATACGGTTCTACTGATATTATCAGCAAAAAAAGCAAACAGAGAACTTGTAAGAAAGGCAGGGGAGTCATGGAAGATATGGCTGTTCTCCCTTCCAAAGTTAGCTACAGCTGAACTAACCATGGTAAACACCAGGTACCTATTGAACATGTGGTTACTTTTAAGTGACAGCCACTGCACACACTGTCTGGTTTGCTTCTGCGAAGGGAGTATAAGGCACCAGCTCTCCAAAGAAGGCACTTCTTTCTCCCTAAGGAAACCAAAGAGGTAAACCTGAGCAATTCTCAATCAGGGCAACTCCAAATGAAGTTAACAGACAACTATCAGCACTGATAAGCAGGATCTGATTTTGTAAACCTTTGAGAACTGTTTTCAAAAACCCCTCAGGTGTTAAAGAACTGCCCTTGTCAGTGTCTTGATGTCTTACATCCTCCACTGCTACAAAGCAGCCTATTGGCCATAGGCTTTGCATGGTACACCCCTAAACCCTTCTTCCTCTTGGAATGAAATTGCAGTTGAGGTGAGATGCAACTCAGTGATACAACATGCATAACGACAATGTTACAGAATGCAATTACAGGAGAAAAAAACCCCAAACCCATCACAGTCACCCTCACATATTAGCCTGGAAAAATATAAGCCAACAGAGAAAGAAGAAGAAATAAACTCCAACATGAATTGTTAGTTCAGAATCACAATCTAATCTGTACAAAATATCTGAACTGTTTTGTTGTGGGTTTTTTTCCTATCTATTTCTGAACCAATAGTGATTGAAATGCAGCCATTATACACTACGTTGTTCTTTTTTTAATCACAAATGCAATTTTATGCAAGTAGACATGCATAGGAAAGTCTAGGAAATTAAAGTGAATATTTATGTCCATATAAACTTCTTAATGGCAACATTCTTGCTGTGAACACAGCAGCTGAAGAGGGTGGATTAAATTATTTTGGCCAGATCCTGTTAATATTGTTTTCATTGGCAACATTCCCACTGAGTTAATGGGAGCTGGATTAGATCCTGACTTGAATAAAGTACAATTCTCAGATGCATATATAACATAATCACTGATATTTCATAAACGCTAGTTTTCACATCTGTTTGCCCTTACAGAGTTTCACTAATACTCTGAAAGCACTAATCAGGCAAACTGCATACAAGAGATTTAAGGTGTGCAGCCTCATGTTTCCAGAATTTGGGAAAAATACTTGTGTTTTACTCATACTTGGATTCAGAAACGACAGCCCGAATGGTATCCAGCCTCTTGAGTACTGAGCTTCAAATCTTGGTATGCTTAGTTCCTCCCCCTGCAGGCTTTGCAATGCATATGAATAGCATTTATATAAAGGCGAGGGAAATGCAGTGTATTTGGCAGACAGCAAATGCAGTTGGTACGAAGCTCCCTCTCTCTGTTTACAATTTCCATCATTCAAAAATAGTTAAAGGATCCTCGATAAGCTAGGAAACTCCTATGCTTCATTCCTTCCATCTGGAATAATGACGTAGGTACAGAAGAGAACAAGAAGACAAAGTTGATATCCTAGCCTCCACAAATTTGAGGCGGGCATGTAAACATAAAAAGGACACTGCTTCATCAAAGACTTTACAACAGAAATAGTAAATCTCCTGACAGCTCCCTAGGCAGTGACCATCATTGGCTGGAGTTCTTCAGGCAGATACTATGCCAGGCTTGCTGTCAGCAGGGACAGAACACTGACCGTCACAGCAGTGCTTCCAGTTCTGACACTGACCTGGCACATACATCTGAGTTTTGTTCTCAGCAAACCACTTGTAAACACTGCTAAGTGTGTGCGCTGTGATGTCTGCATTACCAGACATTAAGTCTGATGCCTAGCTCTCTGACCTTGGATGTACAAAGCCCTCGGATGGCTGGACAAAGGCTTGCAGTTCTCCAAGTACTCAAAGAGAAAAGCCTGGGACAGAGACTCAGTGAGAACAAAGTTCAAGATATCCTTTAAGGCACCTTGTTCTTAGAAAAAACAGAGCCTAAAATTGTGAGCCGGTGAGGTTCCCAGTAGGACCAGTGCTAATGGGAATTAGTGAGCTCTGAATCAGCCTCTGGTTTTGCAAACCCATAGGCAAGTGGGCTTTCTGAACAAGCACTCCAACCTCATGGGGCTTTATCTGCGGTTACAACAGGCCCATCTTTGTTTCAGTTTGGGAAAGAATGTTACTCCAAATTGGCAGTGTAATTTCCTATGCAGAGGCTGTTGCTCAGTATGACTCATCTACGTATTGTATTCCAAGATGTAAGTATGAATCATAGGTAGCTGATGGAAGAATACAAATGAATCTATTCAATTTTTTATTATCATTATTTTTCAAAGCAGAGTAACTCTCTTTTCTTCCTGACTGTGAATCTTACTGGAAATAAATTGGATCAAATCCAACTGAGAAATCTTTACATTATAGAAAGCCACGGGGTTTTTGTTGCTGTTGTCTTGCTAGGGGTGTGAACATGAGGGATGCTGTTGGTTGAGTTGAATATTTTTTATTTGCAGTAAGCTTACAGCTGAAGCTTATGGCAAGTGTTATTAACAGCAATATCATTAGGATTTTTTGCTGTTTTAAATATTTAAAAGCATAAAAAGGATACGCATAGCTGTAAAACACAAACACACACACACTAAAGGACACGTGACATATCAGGAAAGATTAAACTAACTCATCAGCTTCTCTCCTGGACTATGCTACTTTTCCAACTGAACTGGAAGATGTGCGATTCTGTATCTGTGATTGAAGTGGCTTGGTATCCAGATCCACTTAGTCTCTGCAGTGTCATTTGGCCTTGAACCACGACACCTGCATCAGTTACACAAATTAGTACTGCTCTGAACTTTAAGGAGTGCAAAACCAAACCTGTAGATCTAATGAAAGCTGACAGATTAACAACAGCAGATACAGAAACAAAGGCCTTCTAGTTTGCTATGTTGGAATTTAACGATAGATTTATCTCATCTCTGACATTTTGGGCATTACAGATAATCCAAATTAAAGTGTCTGGGTTTCTTGATATATTTTTCCTGCATACTACTGCTTTTTACTTATCTATTTATTTATTTTAATTTTAAGATCATAGAATTGATTCAGGAAAAAAATAAAAATAAAAAAAGGAAAATATAAAAAAAGACTATTATGCCAGGCATAATGACTAAAACACAAAGTACCCTTTCCTGGAGCCCCTGAGGCAACAGGACATTTATTCCCTTGATAAATTAAACTGACAATGTCAGCTTAATATTTGTCCATAAAGAGATTAGCTTTTATTTAACTCTATTTTGGAATTCAGTAAATGTCTGCCTGTCCAAACTTCTGCTTTCTTGAAGGGCTACTTCTAGGTCTGATCCCTTACAAGTAGAGGTAGTTTACAGGGTAACTGCCAAAGTAAGAAAACAGAAGGATGCAACGTTAGGTCTAATATTTACTTCATACTTTTTGAGACATTAAGTCCTGAAGAGAAAATATAAAATGTAAACTTAACAAATCTGAAAATCTATAATTATGAACAACACCTGAAAAGATTGGGGTTTTTTTGCAGCTGACAAATAAACTTCCACAGAGAGGAATAAAAACAAAAAAGGGGCAAAAATTGTTCTGCCTTCACTGGTAGAAAACACGGAGGGGTTCTGATAAGTACTTACAATGACTGCACTGTTGACTTGGCACACACATCAAAAGACTGACAGACCTGATTCATGTTTCTGTGCAATACAAACAGTGACACAGGAGCCAGATCTGAGCAGCTCTCAGTAATTGAAGGTAGCACAAACAGACCCTAAAGAGCAAGCAGTGCACAGTTCCACTGTTAATAAAAAGAAGAATCAGCATGGCATGCACATCACTACTTCATGTTTTACTGCAGTTACGTATTTAATTTTAAAACATCCTTTTTGCCCCGGGTCAGGGAATTTAGAGGCCAACTGGTACAGTTACTGCGGAAGATACCACTAAGCTCTGATTTTCTGTAGCTGGTAGGGCATTTCTGCAGCAACTGGTATCATTTTACATAGACGATTTGCCTTCTATTGCTGCAGAAGTGAAGATGCATTTGCAAATGAATACATGTTAACTCTATATTTCAAGCCAACAGAACTGAAACGTGTCTAGCTGTAGTAGATCTCAGTAGTCATTTCACTTTGGGGAGTACTGTTCTAAATAATACAGTACCAGCAGTTCTGCTCTTAAATACAATACTCTTTTCTCTGATGCTGCAGCAAATGAATAGAAAATTACTAGCATCATAGCAAATCTTGGTAGGTCAATATATAATGCTTTCATTTTCCAGATGTCTGAATTCAAATCATCTCCTCTAAAGGTGTTCATATGTATTTCAAATTAATAATACATTTTTATGTTACATCTTACTAAAATCTAAGCCAGTGTATCATTCATACTGAAGACTGAGGCAATGCAGATCTAAAACCAAGATAATTGAGTGCCTCAGTATTCTGTGGGGAGAGGTTCCATAGAAGGATAAGCTTACAGTTTCTAATGCAAGATTCTTTGCTTTGCTCACTTAAGTTCTGATTACTTCTGTTTTCAACTCCAACATGCTCGACCTTAAATTGATTAGGTAAACCACTGTTCTCAGATATTTGGGGAAGGTGAAGAGAAAAGGAATTCTTTCTTGAAAGAGAAGATGTGTGACATTAAATGCTCTATACGTAGCACTGATTAGAAATAGAAAATTTCAACATCCCCGAACTTCAACATATCTAAAAGTAGCCATTAGAGCCATTTTTAATGTGAAAGGAGACAGAAATCAAAGGCTTTTAAATCTTCCATGTATACTGTCTTTTCTCCACACAGGTCCAAGTTTTAACTAGAGGTTGTTAAGTGTCATGAAAAAGTTTCCCCCGACTGGAAAATGCAGTCCAGGGCTGCATTTAGAAAGAAGGAATTCCATTGTTTGAATTGTGGCCAGCTTACAACACCATCGTCATGGGAAGCAAAAATAAGTTAGTTTAAAAATTTCTATTGAAATTAGAATTTTGTCCAGGGGCTTTCTGTTCCTTTAGTAAGTTCTATGCCCATTTTCACTGGAAATTAGTTTAAACAAGTCCCTGATTTGAGCGCTCCGGCATTTAAATCTGTGAAGAACTCATTCAGATAAGCGCAGCCAGGAAAGCAAAGCAATAATCACATCTGGAGGCAAACAAAGCATAAATCACCGTGCTGGCAACCAGCCAAGACGGTAGGGGACAAGCATAAAAGTAATACTGAAATAGCAGTACAATATCCCAACCACATGCTGTTAACAAGACAAAACAAGGTCAAACATTATTTCTATTGTCACAGATCATTGCATATTAGTAGGAAAGAAGAGTGGAGACTTACAAGCAGAGAGTCAAATTCAGTTGTGGAATGACAGGGAACAAGTCCTTTTAGAGACAACAGGAAAATAGCACTTCTTTATATCAAAACCATGTTTAACCCAGGTACTCCCATTGGGGAAGATTAAGTATTCAAAAGTTGGTATTTCCAATGAGTGCTTTATTATATTCCTGATTTAAAATACAACCACGCAAATTCAGAGCAAATCAGGTTGGAATGGTAGAGGGCACTTGGAATGCTGCACACACCAGTGACAGTTTAGTTTGTCATCAAAAAGGAAATATAGCTACATGAGATGAATGTCAAAACACTTCACTATGTAAAGATTTACACGATGCATAAAATTATTACCAAGTAATGTTCAAATCTGAGCAAAGTGCTTCAGTCCAGCTCAAGGATCAATTAGTTTAGACACTGCCGAGAAAGGAAAGGATAGCTTTTGCTAGAAGGAAGTTTTAAGGAGTTAAGACTCATACATACTGATCATATCATCACACGGGTAAATTCCCTGATGATAACCTTGCAGTCAGCAGTATCAAGTGCAAACCATCATCATTCCCTCCACTCAAGAAAAAAACCCAGCAAATTACAACAAATTTCACTGAAGGTGATAATGATTAAGGTAGGAGTTTAGAGAAGCAGAAAAGGCATATTTACAGATGGTATTAAACACCAAACATAAGTGCCAGGCCTCCGAATACCACAAGAGAGATTTAAAATCAGTTAAGCATAAATGGATCCAAACTGGGAGAAAATTAATTTTTGCCATTGTCTTACCATCTAGGTCCTCAGAGCAACTTAGATGATGCTAGTTTATTGGAATGATCTTTCACTAAGGGGTTCATGGACGCTTTTACTCTTTCTTAACATGTCCAATACTTTGTTTGCAAATCATTCTGTCTGTAAAGCAAGGTCATACTGCTATGCCATAGCCTTCAGCTTGGTGACCCCTTTGAGCTCAAAGCCATATTTTGTGAATAATAGCACAAAATAAAAAAGTGAATAGCAAAGGATGTGCTGATATTAGAGGACAAACAGTCTGTAAAGCTGGTCTCCCTATGCTATAAATCCCATAGAACTAGTTTCTGTGCAGGAAAGCACTGTACAACACGCTTGGGAGGAGGTCTGACAGGAAGAAACTAGTCAGAAAGCCGGGGAAGAAAAAGCTTAAGAAGTTTGATGAAACAGGATGAAGGCCCAATTGATACACACTACTTGTGTTCCTGTCAGTCAAAAGAAATTTGCTCAAGCACAAAGTATGTACAGTGGGCAAAGGAAGCATGCAGTTAACTGCCTGATGAGAAAGGGAGGTAAAGCATTCATCCCTTCTTCTGTTAGCCAATTACTAGCAGTGGTGTGACGTCTAACCTTCTGTTTTCTCCTAGAGCAGGTAAAATTGAATGGAATTATCTTCAGTCCTGCTATCCTGCCCCAGTGGGGCAGCACTAAAAGGATACTGTCACTGCTTTAGGGAGCCAAGTTTCTCTGCTTCTGCTAGAGCATTACTCTCTCTAGTGTTCTTAAATTCCTCCATCAGGTATCAGAGAAGACACTGAATATCTTGCTATGAAGTTGCTTCTGTATCTGTGTGTTCAGATCTCAGTTTTACCAATGCAAGACAGCTGTTTTAAGCAGACAATGCAAATTCTTCTCAAAACACCAGCCTTTTTGCAACACTCTTCCTGCCCTCTCTCTGGATGGCATCAGAGCATTGTAACCTCGTTCTCTTCTATGTCACATGGTAATTAAACAGTGTTAAAACATGTACATTACTGACAGCATCTTAAAATATTATTTCAGAAATCCATTTTAACTTTCTGTTCATCTGTCCCTTCCTAGTTTTGTAATATCCCCCTTTCTCTACCACAGCCTTGTGAGTCTGCTCATGCTCACTTCTAATCTTTTAATTTGCAGCCAGTGCTATGTATAGGATAGAGCAGGCATACCCAGCCCGTGACACAGCTCACACTGCAGCCCACCCCCTGCCCTGGGCCATCATCGCAGCAGCTCTGCCCTGCTAAGTGGCCCAGCCCAGCCCCAGGCACACAACCATCACCCATCAACAACCAAACATGGGTGCACTACGAACCCATCTGGGCTGAAACCAGGGCGTGGGACACAGTGCAGTGCTAGTTCAGTTTATGGGAAAGAAGGTTATGAATTCTGATACCTCCAATTTCAGTCTACACAAATACAATACTTGCAAGTTTTCAAATGGAGTGAATGGAATTGCAAACCAAAATGTGATCGTGTCTCCTTACCAAACTTTTATAAGCCCTTTCTTACCAGAGAGAAATGCCCCTCTCTTCATAGTCACACCTTATTCATGTCACCACTTTTGGCAGTATGCAAATTTGTGAACAACTTTTTTCAATGACGAAACAGAGGGAGGGTAAAATTTCATTAAAAAATCTCTGACAAACACTTTGAGAAGTCACTATGAATGGCAACTACTGCCATGAAACCAGGCGGATGTGTTAGTTTCACAAGTACAAGGTCACATATCCCACTAGTTCGTGTTTTTGTTGCTCTTTTTTGTTTTAAAAAAAACAAAACAAAACAAAAAAAAACATTAAAATTAAAGCAATTTTTGTCACATATGCATTATCAATACTATATATTTTATGAGGGCTGATCTGAAAATAATGCCCCCATACAAAAGAGGTTATATCTACATGGCTTGCATAATTATAGAACATTTCACATTCATGGATACTTCAATCCTAGCTGCCCAACCCACCTGCTGGTTATTCTGATGCTCTTCATTGGCACAACTTCTGGGTATGTAAGCATATATGTGGCATCTTTACAATCATGCTCTCTACCTGGGCAGTGATATCTTTCCACTCTGCAATAGCCCAGATGGGTTTGCCTCAGCGCTGCCTGTTGTTCAGCAGTCTGGTCTAGTGGGAAGTGCTGGAACTAGATGATCTTAAGTGCCCCTTCCAACCAAACCATCCTATAATTCTATAACCATGGTTGAAATATATCCCCTATCATGCACCAGCATCTGGAAAAATTGAACAATACAACGGACTGTTAAAGACTACACAGAGAGCAATGAGTGCTGGAACTTTGAAACACTGTGACACGCATCTAGCAAAAGCCACCTGGTTTGTCAACACACAAGGATCTGCCAATCACACTGGTTCTGCCCAGTCAAACCTCCTGCATACTCTAAAAGGGGATAAAGTTCTGGTAGTGCACATAAAGAACATGCTGAGCAAGACAATCTGGCTTATTCCTGCCTCAGGCAAAGGCATTTCTATTCATGGGATTGCTTTTGCTCAAGGATCTGGATGTATGTGGTGGGTAATGCGGAAGGATGAGAACATCCATTTTATACCTCAAGGTAATTTGATGCTGGATGAGAACAGAGGATAATTTAAATTGTGTACATTAAATAGCTACATAATACTGTATGTCATCATTATTATGGCTGTTATATGTCTTGTTAATGGTAAGAACTACACAGGTTAAAGAAGAATGAAATCTGATGGAACCAGAACTAGCTTTTGCATGCAGTAACTCAACACTGTGAATTACTCCTCCTGCACTGAAGGACTATTATGACAAATGGAGCTTAAAGTTATGAACTAGATGAATACCATGGACAAAACAAATGTATGGCCAACTGTAAAAGTAATATGTGGTATATATATAAAAAACAAACAAACAAAAACAACAAACAAAAAAACAAGGTAGGTGATGGTAATTAGGATGCATAGAAGTTGTGGGACTTTTCCAACCTTGTGATTCTATGATGAAAATGGTATGAAATAATGGGCCGATAATGTCTTAGTTTCAGCTGAGACTGAACTGTTCTCTTCCATGTTTGGTATGATGTTATGCTTTGGTTCAAGGAGAAAAAACAATGCTGATAACACACAAATGTTGCTACTAAGCAGTGTTGTGCAGAGCCAAGGCCATTCTCGGCAAAGAGCCCAAGTAGCTGGGAGGAAATGGAATTAGGACAGCTGACATAAACTGGCTAAAGGGATATTCCATACCTTATGACATCATGTAGGTGGAGTTTTGAAGGGGGTGGGAGCTCAGCTTTCTCTCTTCTGCTGCTTGTAGGGCTAGCTGAGCATTGGCTGGGAAGTGGTAAGCAATTGCTTGTGCATCACTTGTTATACACACTCATATGTACACGCACATACATAGTTGTAACTTCTACCCTTTTCCTTTTCTCTGTCTTAGTAAATAGTTTTTATCTCCACCCACAAACTCTACATTTTTTTCCTCACTCTCTACCCCATCCCACCGGGAAGAGAGAAGTGAGTGAAGGACTGCATGGTGCTGAGCCACCTGCTGGCTAAAACCACATCTGGTTTAGGAACAGCCACCTCCCATCAGCAGGAACTGATGCTTAAGAGCCCTCAAGAAGATCATTGCAGGCTCAAATCATTATCCTTCTGCCTCCATCATACCCCTAAGTATCCCTGAGAATAGACAAGCACCAATTTTTTCTCAGCAAGGTGATCTACAATAGGAGGAATCCATACCTACCCACTTTCTGTTTTCTATGTCTATAATAACTCTATGGGTATTTCACCTGAAGCAATAATCTGACCATGCTGCCAGTATTTGAGTATGTACATCAATCATAAAAAACAAACAAACCAAGGTTACAAGCTCAGCTACATGTGACAGTAATGCCAAACCGAAGTTTATCATATCCCATCCCTTTGCTTTCAATACCTGATCTGAGCTTAAGCCAGTGTTACTCTAGCACAACTACTTTGGCATCAGCAGAGGTAATACTGATTTGCAGCAGCAGGCAATCAGAATAAGACTCTCATTTTTCCTTGGCAATACGTCCCCAGGGAAAGCTTGTCCATCTCCAGCAGCTGTTGCTTTTTTACATCTGTCTAACTTTCCTTTTTTATGTCCATTTTTCAAGTTGTTGTGGTGTTTTTTTTTTAATGTCAATCAGCGTGAGATAATATCATTCAGTTTTCCCTCTTGCAATCAAGTTTTAGCAATCACAGCCAGATGTTGTTTTCATTACCACCCCAGCCCCTTTTCAATAAAGTTTCAGTGTTTAACTATCAAAAGCACTCTTTCCTTTCAGTTTCCAGATCTTAATGCTTTCATAGTCTGTTTCATCCTGACAACCTGTCCATCCATAAATATGACATGTTTGATCACCCCTGGAAGTTTGCCTTTGTGTCCTTCTCACTTTCTTTTCCTCTTTCTTCTGCGTAGTGTACTTCATCCTCAAATGAGGTCAGAATACTACAGTGCATTTCTCTACCTAAAGATATGTAGAGTTTGTTAGACACTATAAAATACAGGCAGTTCTGCACCTAAGGAGATGTTTCTATAAGAGACGCAAAATAAAATATCCTAAAAAGAACACCACAGCTTACAGCGCGCATTGTTCAGGGGCATTGTACGTTGTACAGGGATATAATCTTATCATGGAGAGAAAGAAAGAGTAGAAGTTCAAAATCCTCTCTGCAGAACAAGGGGTCTCACACATATATCTAAGATTCATTGAAATCAAGTAAGCCTAGGGCAGACATGAGGAACAACAACTAAGCAGAATAAAATGTATCTGAATGACTGCATGAACTATGTAATCATTTCTGTCCTGAGCACAGTCCAACTTTACTCTAATTTACTCCAGTTCTAATGCAAAGAAGTGGCCAAGGCCAAGTCTTTATTATTGTGTGTTTGCCAACTCGTAGCAGCTGAGCAGTGACTACATTTTCCTGAAGGAGCTGCCTGACTCTTAGAAATGCAAGTTAGTGTAATATGTGTCAGATATAAGAAGGTTTCAGAACAAATTCTGAATCCAATTAGATTACAAGATTAATTCCTAAATGGTGCTATATATGAAGCAAATCTTTCTCATATTATATTTCCTTTCCATAGAATACAGAGGTTCTTATTTAGGCTCCAGTCTTGCAACTCAATACACACAGCAGTTATATCCAGGATAGGCACCTACTTCCAATGAATTAACAATACAGGCTCTATACACATAGATAAGATTGCAGTAAAGCTTATTCTGAAGTAAATTTATATTATTTCAAAATAAACTTGAAAAGGATTGAGATTTAAACTGTAATCAGCACTAGGTTTACTCTGTGGTGTTTTGAAGAATCTAGCACATGAAATCAATAGGAAATGTGACAATGGAGGCATTTGTCATCATGTACCTCATCATTACCTGCATTGTGCCAACTGCTGAAAGGAACAGAGGGTGCCTAACAGCTGCTCAACAAAGAGGAGGCTATTATAGGATTACATGGTTTGTATCAAAGATTTCTCCTAAACTTTTACTGGAGAAAGAAAACTCATGTTAAATTAGAATACAAATCACGAGCACATCAGTGAACATGACTGATAGTTAAGTAAATTACTCAACTCTCCTTTTCAAAATTCTATTTCAATTTCAACTTCTGCAGTTTCATTCCTAAGAGCAGTGACATTTAACAGGACTCTTTAGATCACTTCTGTAATGCAGTGTCCTAATTATAGTAAACTGTCTATGTACTTCACCGGCAGCCTGATGAAATTGAAGGGAGCTTATAAGCAGGAGGGGGATCAATTTTTCACACGGTCTAATAGTGATAGGACAAGGGGGAATGGATTTAAACTAAAAGAGGGGAAATTTAGATTAGACATTAAGAGGTAACTCTTTACTCAGAGGGAGGTGAGGCACTGGCACTGGCTGCCCAGAGAAGTTGTGGATACCCCATCTCTGGAGAAATTCAAGGCCACATCAGATGTAGACCTGGGCAGCCTGATCTGGTGAGTGGCAACCGTGCCCATAGCAGGGGGAGAACTTGATGATTTTTAAGGACTCTTCCAATCTAAGCCATTCTATGATTCTATGAAATTGGTATGATTTTTCCTTTTGTTAACAAAGGAAGCAAAAAATTAAAGCCATGGTTAGACAGCTTGGGAAAGAGAGTTGCAATGTGCTTAGGACCTCCAATAAAGGGAAAAAAAATGTTGAAGGTAGTCCTAAAGAAACAGAATATTTGATGCTAGCATGACTGAAACATATAGTCCTATAGATTCAGGTATATATTCATGTATTTTAGAGACATCAGTTAAAAAAATAGGGCCTAATTACAGTTACTTGGTGCTGAGTACTCTCATTTTTATACAGAAATGGCATAATACACAAATGCAGTCTCTGTGGTCAAATGCCCTCAGCCCACAGGTCAGAATGAGAAGAAAGCTCTAGCTGTGATCCACCTCTTGTGGTGAACCGTACATGAAATTTGCCAGCCAAATCCATTGCTTGGGAAGGTGAAAAGAGCTCAGTAGCCATTTGGATAGGATTCAGAACACATCCTACTTGCAAAATCTATAACAGCATTTTGAGTAGGAGCGACGGGGACACATACCAGCTCCCTGGTGCTTGTAGCAGTTTGCTGAACAGTCAGGGTAAACTTTCTAGCATGGACGGCAACTAAGGCAACAGGGTGGATTAACAGGTGTTAGAAGAAAAATACTGGCCAGCAGATGCTGCTGGGAGATAAGAAGGAACACAGTCTATGCCCCTTTTGCCCTAGCTCCCACGTTTCTCAAGCATAACTTGCTCTACAGGCTAATCACATGTTGTTAGAGAAAAGATTTTAGGTCACGAGTCCTGCAATCACACAAATAAGGAAGTACTTACTTTCAAGATGAGAAATAGAGCAAATCTTATATTACATTTCAGCCTACACACTGCTGTCCATTTAAGGAAGACAAGGTCAAGATAGGTATTTAAAAACAATATTATCCTCAAATACTGAAAGATGATCCTAAGGTATACATGAAAGAAGTTACAAGAGATGTTTTCCCCTCCCTCTCATTTTTCCATTAGCATGTTATTTCGATTGATTAGTGATCATGGTATTTGGATTTGCTTATGAAACCAAAGACGTCCAGAATGGCCGCAAGTTTTCCCAAAGTTCATGTCTCTGAGGTACTTTTCTTTTTGTTGACATTAAAGATGTAACCAGAAAATTCCTATTGGCCAAATGTCTGAGCAGGCTCAGTAGGATAAATTATCCCAGCTAAATGCAGAAGCAGTTGGTTCTGGCCCTATGAACCTGATGTTGGATTGTTGGGTTTTGTTGTTGTTGTTTGGTTTTTTTGTTTTTGTTTTTGCTAAAGTGCTCCCCTTCTGGAGACTGGCCATTACAACTGCAGACAAAATGAAAGCAAGGTTTTTTTCAGTTCTGCTTTCTGTTGTTTGGGTGTGGCAAACGAACTGCCTGCTGGAAGCTGCCTAGAGACAAAAAATTGCTGCTATGGGGCAATCCATACTATAGAGGTGGGACAGAACTTGACCAAGACAATATCAGTGCCACTGGCACTGGAAACCAGGCTGAGCCTCCACTGCTTACTGAACAACAGCACTCTTGCTTCCCCTGCTTCTTTCATTTGCAAGGACACTGTACTAAGTAATTCTGTAAGTAGAAATCTGAAAAGGGCTTTGTCCTCTCCATCCTATGCAGATGCAAAAGTAGCCAGGCAGCAGTGATTCAGTTACCATGCAGGTTTTAAGGCAGAAAACTGTTGGAGACTGCTGCTATACCTTCTCTGGAGCTCTCTCTATTCCTTTCGCTATTGAGAGAAGATAAATATGAGCTCATTTCCCACTGAAGCACACAAAATATAGAATAAACATTACCATATATGGAAAGGATTTCATTTCCTGTAACAGCATCCAAACACCCTCACCAATGTTTACTTCACTACACCAACTCAATTTTATTCTTGAGTAATGGAGTCAGGTCATCAATTTTACAGGGATGTTCTCTCAATGAGCTGTCAAACATATGCAGAAATATTTCAGCTGGTGTTACTGAGCTATTTGCAGGCCTGCCTAAGCTGCAGTGCCTGAAACACAGGCTTAGGATAACTAGCTCAGCATGGTGCTCCCTGCTCAAATATAGGATACATTGAGCTGAAAGTGTTATAGCATTTGCTTAAATATCACATTTCATTACAGAATATCTCAAGTTGAAAGGGACCATAAGGATCATCAAGTCTACCTCCTGGCTCCACACAAGACCACCCAAAAATCAGACCATATGACTCAGTTGTCCAGATACTTCTTAAATTCCAGCTGCTTGGTGCCATGACCACTGTGCCAGGGATCCTGTTCTAGTGCCGGACCACCGTCTGGTGAAGAACCTTTTCCTGATATCCAACCTGACCTTACCCTGTGTCAGCTTCATGCCACCTCCTCAGGTCCTGTCACTGTCACCGCAGTGCTCAGTGCTGCCCCTCTGCTGCCTGTGGGAGCTGCAGCTGCCATGACGTCTCCCCTCAGCCTGCTCTGCTGTGTGCTGAGTACACCCAGTGACTCATGCACTCCTCATACATCTTCCCCTATGGACACTTCACTATCTCTGTAGCCCTCCTTTGAACACTCACTAATGGTTTTACTTCTTTTTTTGTAATGTGGCACCCAAAACAACACACAGTTCTCAATGTGAAGCTGCACAGATGCAGAGCAAACTGGGACAATCTTTCCCTTGCCCAGCTAGCAGTGCCACATTCCATGCAGCCCAGGATACTGCTGCCTTCCTGGTTGCCTGTATGCACTGTTTACTCATGTTCAATTTGCTGTGAACCCAGATCTCTTTCAGTGGGACTGTTCTCCAGCATCTCAACTCCCAGCTGTTCTGTATAGTCAGGGTTGCCCCTTGCAGGTACAGAATCCATCACTCACTCTTGCTCAATTTCACGCAGTTGGTAATTGCCCAGCTCTCTAATTTGTATAGATCTCTCCGCAAGACCTCTCCACTTTTGACAGAGTCTACATCTCCTTACTGATTTAGTATAATCAGCAAACTTGCTCAGAACACCTTCTAGTCCTACATCTGAGTTATTTATGAAAACACTAAAAAGAACTGACCCTTAAAAGGGAGCCATGGTGAACCCCACCAGTGGACACCAGCCTGATGTAACTCCATTTACTATAACTCTTTGGACCTGACTCATCAACCTGTGAGCTGATACTGCTACTGACCTTGAAACAATGATCACTATGGTAAACCAAGCCTAAATTCTCACCCTGCATACCTGACTACAATTTTACACCACACAATTGCCAGTGCTTGGCATCTCCCAGGTTGCTTTGCTGTCCAGAGAGCTCTCTGCCATCCCTCCCAGGGCTGCCCCGACCCTCCTCCCTTCCAAAGGCACGGGATCAAAATGACAGTGCAGGGAAGGGAGCAAGACCTGCATCTTGTGCAGTTAAGGACTGCAAGAGAAACAGGCTGCTGAGTATCCTCACCCCAGTTCTGCTTCCCAGCTTCTGGAACAGGTCAAAGATGAGGGAGGGAGGAGACAATTTTCCTGGATTTTGAAATGAAATGGCAGGCTACAGACTGAATCACTGCTACTCTCATCTTCTGTAATCATCTAGCTACTTTCACCTGTCCTGCAAAAATCAAGGAATGTAAAGGAGGGCATCTGCCTTCTCACCCCCACAAAAACATCTTAGCAAAAATCAGCACAGAAGAAAAAAAAGCACACTGGAATGAAATTCATTTTAAAATATGTCTCCTAGAAACACTTTGCTTAAAGTAACATAAATTGATCGCTATCAAGATTTAGTTCACAGCTTGCCAGTAATAGCAAATACAACATGCCTCCCTACTAGCATTGCATAGGGCATAAAAGTTGGCTTTAAGAAGTCAATAACAGCAACTACTATGTAGGTACTTCTAACACAAATGTGGTTTCCTTTTCCTGGGTCACAGTGTTTGCTCCTTGCAATAAATCCCCCCCAATCACTTACTTTCATGACAAGTCAATACATAAACAGAATCTCTCTGCCCCAAATGAAAACCCACTCGCAAACTTCAAAATCGACACATTTTTCTAAATTCCACATAGAAGTTTTTCAGACAAAGAACTTCTTTCTTGAGAAACTCAAATGCCACTGCAATAAAAAAACCAAAAACAATTTCTGTGGTATCTGAGATGTTTTGCAATGCCTAGCATATACTATTTCTTCACTTATTCCTGTAAGTACTGTTTTCCTTGACTCTTATGTACTTTGTGATGCGTATCTGACAGCTGAAAAGAGTTCAAAAGGTGTTGTTTCCTTCTGTAGCAAATAAACAAGTTTGTTATCTAAAGGATGGTAGATGCCCACTGCAAATTCATATCCACCACTGTATACAAAAAACTAAGAGTGCTTGCATTCAACCTGAAAATCCTCTTTAATCACAGCCATTCAAACAGTACCTAAGAAGCTTCTGGTTCAAGTGGGAAATGAGAAACAAATGTAAGTAGGGTATTTTGGCTCAACTGCTGTGATTCTCCGTTCCTGCATACCACAGCCATGATTCCTCTGGACCAGACTATCTCCTGCACGAATATGCAACTTTGCTCTTTCAAGAAAGCAGTCTCAGTGCTGCAGAAATAACTGCAGTCCAGGTGAGGAATACCACTTATTGCCACTCTGTAAACATCAATTTAAGGCAGAAGGAGATATATAAAAATGAATGAGCGGAACAAGAGAAACTGAAATTGTTTAGGGTTTATTTCTGTTCAAGCTAGTACAGTACACACGTCACACACTTTCCCTCTCTCTTAAATGCTTACGTATTTTATATTATTCATTTGCGTGGTATGGAAGGCTTAGTTTCAATCATATTCTAATTTTGTTACTGTCACTATCAGGCACATTACTGACTGCTAGTTTCGAATGTGTTATCAACTTCTTTTTTTCCTAAAATCTCTGGTTGCTCTTCTCGTTCTAATAAGAGACACGAGGTTTCCCTGTAAGCAAGGAAAGCAGAAGGAAAAGGTACACATAATAGCCAAAGCTGCCATATTAAGCTAGAAGAAGTGCTGTTCTCCACCAATGAAATGCCTAACTTCCTTTTGTTAGTGTAACAGGGCATCTAATGTTCAGCTGGGTCTTTAAATCTGCTTAGCAGTAAGTAGTCCTTGTTTACTGGTTTATGATGCAAAAACTGTATGTTCATCAAAAGGTTTTGATTTCTATCCTGGTAACTTCAGAAGGTATTGTGGTTTTGTTTCTTTCTTAGTGCTGCCTTTTCTTATTTGTTATTTTTAATATTTTCATTGCTAATTTTTTTCTGGATGATGAAGTTTAAATAACTGTTAAATAAAGTAGACTTTACTATCTGTTTATTTGCTTGTTTCCCCTAATACTGAACTGTTTCCAAACTGTACACAGAGGTCCCAAGGCCTTCATGTTTCAGTTTTAGCGTACACGTTAATCCTTGTTCCTTGTATTTTTTAAACTATATTAAGACAAATTTATCCCAGTTCCTTGAAATCACAGAAGTACATAAAACTGCACCCTAAAAACATGGCTTAACACTGTGAGCAATAAGTTATTTGCTGACTTCTCTTTTGAACTGTACTCTGCAGAAGACAAAAAGCCCACAGCCCTCAAACCTAGTGACACACCTCAAACTGTCCTTATGGGCAAGGGACTGCAGGACCTTCATTCCCTACATCGCTATTTCTTTGGACAGTCTGTTCCACCTCTTCTCTTGAATGACTTTTCCCAGCTGCCTGTGGAAGGAGCTGGCTGCATCAAGCAGTGCAGCAGGGCCATGCTGGGGAGCAGTGCAATGCTGCCAGCCTGCCCAAAGCACACCTTGCCCCCCAAAGCAGCTGGCCCCATGATGGAACTGGCAACTGGGGCCTGGAGCTGAGGAGCTCAGCAGCAAATATAGCAGGGCGCAGCTAGAGGATCTGGGCCAATTACAGGCTTGGAGCAGCACCTTACCATGGAGAGGCAGGAACCGGGATCGCTGCCTGGTTATGCTGTAGGCTGATGCTTGGCCTGCATGGAATCATCACATATCAGAATCTTTTCACTGCTTCCTTCTCAGCAACATATTGTTGGGACTAACCCCATTGTTGTGATTCATATATCACACATCTATCTGACCTGGCAAGTGTGCTTTTCTTCAGTTCGAATCAGTAAAGACCTTCTACTGAAGACTTCAAAAACCACAACCACCAATGACCTGCCAAAAAACGTTCCAATTCCGTTCTTCTGTTCTGCACAAAGATTCCCTCTCTGCACTGCCCTTTTTGTTCCAGCTTCTCCACAGGCCTCCAATGATTTTGCTCATCTCAAAGAGGCATGATTTGTTTTTCAGCTTGGAATTTGGCTAGAAGTATGCTGAAGGCTATTCACCCACTGATGTGCTCTGAGAAAACTGACAGCATTTTTATTCCCACCAGAACTGGCCGCTTAGTTGATTATGCTACATAATGAGTGATAGACTGAGCCACACGTTGCAACTCATGTTCCCCAGTGACTCAACATCACGTCCCTCAGTCTCTTTTCAAAGCTTATAGAAAAAACAACCCTAAAAGCTCCACTGCATCAAGGGTCCCTCTAGGCCAAGATGAAAAGCAGATTCACATGTATCAATCCTTGAACAAGAAAACTATCAATCACTGAAAATGCTTAATGCAAAACAGCAAAGAATGTTTGCTAAAGGCAAATGGCACTGAGCATGGTTACTCAAGAATAAAGTCAAATACTGATTCTCTCTGCAGATATGCACAACCTATACATGGCATGAAGACACACTGCCCTTTGCCTAAACAAATCAAGATCTAGACATCATACTGGCCCTTGTTGCAGTTTAACTCTCTCACCTGAGAAATCACAACTTTCTTGCTGTTTATGACTTGAAGGGGTATGGCGGGGGTAGAGTTTGTCCTTGTAAAACTTAACTGTTTCCAGGATATTTTTCAGAAGACTAGAAATGCCAGCAAGCCTCATCGTGTTGCTCCAAGTAAGCAGTGATGACATACCATTACATGGTATGCAGTGTAATTGTTATTGCTGGAACAGATAACACAATTTTTGCCTTGCAAGCCAATGAAGGCAGAACTAGCACTGCCTGTTTACACGCAACGACATGCATCCATAGAAGAGTCTGCCATATTAACTCTCACTGGCCACTAATTTGTACTGAAAAATAAACGATAAAAGGCAATTACTTAGCACTGCATGTGTTCAAGTATAAGAACTTTTAAAGGAAGAGAACAGAGTCGGTCTCTTCTAACAAGACATGGCATGTACATAAAATGTAATCTCATTTGTTCTGTGGGGTTCCTAAGACATCTATTATAATGACATCCAATTATGGATTTCAGTTATTTCCTGCATTCAGAGAAACTAGCCTTTTATTGACTATTCCAATCTCTCTAGAACAGGAAACTCAATATATTGCTAAAATTATGATCCACAGACAATTAGCATGAGTTATATTTACTTGGTAAATTACACTCTTTAGTTTCTGCAGTATCATGAAAGTCTTTGAAATGCATCCTGTGTAACTAGAACACTATTTCAAGGAGTCACCCAAATTCCCACAAGATACAGTGATACCAAGCAATCGACAAATCTCTAAGAGTTATTTTGTGAAAAAGAAGCATTTGACAAATTATCACAGGGGATAGATTGGAATGGGTGCTATTGTGAAACTAATTCACTCAGTCAAGAAACACCACCAAGGTAACTGATTTCTGATTTCTTCAAGATATTCAAATATTGGTTGTAGCTCTTCTTCTGCTTTAATGGCTACCTCTGATATCTAAAAAGAGACATGACATTTTTTCTCCTGTTTTGTGAAACGTAAAATTTGATGAGCTCTGACTTTCATCATTCAGTTTGGTCAAAATGGAATAACAGTTATTGAGTACAGAACAATAGAAAATGAATAAACTTGTTTGCGTAAGCCTAAAAAGAGACCTAAATTCCACTGCAATTTGTGAAGAAAAAACAACATTCAGATTCAGAAAATGTTAACATATGTACTCATATATACAAATGGGGACATACATGTGACTACTCGCAAGCTACCAGGAACTTTCTCAACACATTATTGAAATAGACCAATATATCCTTCATACTCAGTGTGTTCTCTGGCCAGGCAAAAGACTTTGCTCTCAGGCCTTTATGGTTTTGATCAATTCATCTCAGCAGATGGGGCTGGAGCAGCTTAGTGCACAGATGGGGCTGTTCTACTGTAAGCCAACTAGCTTCAGTCTGTACCGCCAGCTAGCTGAGGATCCTGGCCACCTCTAGTTCTTCTAATATTTCTATCACAACTTGAAATGAAGGTGCTTCTGTAGCATCAAAAGAGATGAGTCCTAAGTCTAATAGGAAACTATAAGAACTCTTATCACCACTTGCCGCAAGATGAGTAGAAAAAGACCTGAACAAGAAAAACATTCCCACGTACAGTTGATTTTTCTCCTTGCATATGATTCACACACACAAAAAAGCAAAGCACAGCTCTCACTCTACTACTACATTTTGGGGCCAACTCTGAACTACAATTTGTTCATTCCAAATGAGCTATGAGCATAACTCAAATGCAGACACATGGCAGCACAGTTTATAAAGAAAAGTCTATAGAAGCTAGAATGAGGGGAATTAGCTTAAAGTGAGAGTAGCTGCATTTGTGGTCTTAAAACTAAAGCAAAGTGAATGTGCATTGTTGGAGAAATATTTTTTAAGTACCTACTGGTTTTCTTTCTGATTATGGCTAAGTGTCTAGTGGAAAAATTGCAAGAATAGCTTTTATAGCAGAACTTTCAACCAAGTCTCAGTGGTTGCAATTCTCATGAGAAAATCTACTTGGGACACTTCCTGCTTTACATTTAGAAGAATGGGAACTGAACAGGCACTGAGAGAATATGACCTAATATTTTACGATTTGCATAATTATAGAGAAGCAGGGAGAGAAAAGTGCCACACAGTGGTCACTTGAATAACTGTTATTCCTCATTACTCACTCTCAACAAGGCCAACAGGACAGGCAAAGAGAATGCTTAGTAGAAGTGTTTGAAGCATCAGCTCCATAGTGACAGGTCCTTATGCGGTTACATGGTTATGTAGGCAATTCATGTCTATCACTGCAGCTTCCTTAAAGCCAGTACTGCTACATTCAGCATCTGTCTGAAGGATTTCCTGTTTGTTTCTGCTTTTAAGCAGCACCCCTTGCACTCATTCCTTCCTCTGTCTATAGTGTGGTATCAGCTTCATGTGAGTTAGAGTTACAGTGAAAGTCACCCATCGTGACCAAAGCTATTTATAACTCACAAATATAAGTCAGATCCAGGGTACATCAAAGTAACCAGGGAGATTCTTCTTAATTTTCATAGCTGCATCATACATAAAACAGGTCTTCATTTGCTAGATACGTGCAGTGAAAAAGTAAGGTCAATACAGGCAAGAAAGGCAGAAACCAAGCATACAGGTCCTGAGGCTACTGAGAAAGAGAGGACAGGCACATATCCCCCTTGTACAAATGATTCATTTAAAAACACAAATTCAGTTTCTCTTATGCTTGATAAGGTGGTTAAGGAGAAGATTTTAACCTGTCAAGGATCCTTTAAGCTGGGAGATAAGGAAATGTCAGCAAGTGAGACATCAAATATTTTCACACTTTTGAGCATGAACATCATTAGGTGTTTCACAATTTTCATTGCTCTTTGCTGAAATTGAGAAACTGGCCACATGTATAATCATAGAAAAAGTAAGCCAGAGGAATTCCTGATAACTATTGCATTTCATTATACCACGTTGCGTGGCCATCTCTGTTCCCATGGCTGTCACACTTCACCCTGGATCCAGTTTGTATCTTCATGGTTCACATGCCTCAAGTCTAAGCTCTGGGTTAAATACCTGAATCCAGATTAATTTCTATAACTATCTCATGAAATATAATTGAAATTTGTGCACAGAGGTTAGTGAGACACAATAAGCACTGTAAGTAAGCATCATATTGGCCTTTGTATGGTCATATGATGCAATAGAATAATTAATTGTGAAGGTGAGTTCATTACAGTGGACCTGCTTTGCCACATAGTCTCAGATGATGAATACTGAAGGTATACAAACTATTGTAGAGAGCAGCTATAGGGAAGGGGAACATGGTCTTGAATATCATGGATGCTTTAGACTGACTTCAGCTGTAACTATGATAGCGACTGCATGGAAATACCTCGTTACTCTTAATTTCTTCTTTAACCTAAGCTAAGGTTTGGGAAAAAAAACAAACAAACAAACAACAGAGATGGACTCCAGAACCTGCTGCTCTCACTGCCAAGCAAGGCCCTGCAGACACAACTGCCCTTGCCCACCTTCCTGCCATCCCCATCTCCAGGTGCTCAGAAGCCCAGTGCTTCAAACGAAGGGGCACTCCACAGGCACACACAAAGAAGGCCTCACCAGGGGCTCTTGGCAGGAATTTCCACAGCATCATACCAAGAGTAATGCCTGTGACACTTAGGAATAAGACTACATGGCCACAATAAATGAGCAAAAAGTTTTGAGAAGATTTCTGGTGGTAGGTTAGTCATAAGGGGTAGCTACACATTTGCTGCTGCTCCACTGTTGTCTCTTGATAGAACTAAATAGGCCAAGCAATATTTATTAGCACTGCCCATTCAGCAGCAACATGATGAATTCGGTAGCTCTGACTTACAAGTATGTTTTCTCTAGCAATCTAAACAGTTACCTGAAAAGGATTCTTCCTTACAGCACTGATGGTCAGGAGATGAGGAGTCTTTCAGCCATGCCTTCTCCATTTTCATTTCTGAGGCATGTAAAAAATACCAGCTCTTTTGTTTTTTCCTTTTACTGGCTGATTTACATTTTTCTTTTTTATTTCAACTTTGTTAAATCTTAATTTTTGGCAGTTTTCACGAGCTGCACTTCAGAGTTGTTCCATCCGTGCAGTGACTTCATCTCAGAGCAGCCAAGATAAACAATTCTAACCATTTCATAGCATTTCATGTATCTCTTGATAATTTCCAGACTTTCCTTTATTTCTTATGAATCTGGTTATCAAGAGAATTATGCATTTCAGTGATTTGCTGTTGTTTCATTCAACAGCTGTCATGACGTCTTTTCCAATTTAAGATTTTCCAATTTACATTGAAGCTGCAAAGCCTCTGATTACACAGAACTACACATACTCCTGAATTGGCAAAATTTAAGATTTACTCCAGCCTCCAGTTAATATAAAGAAAAAGGATTTAAGTGACATCATTTATTGGGCCATTAATGAGTATTCTACTCCAGTCACCTTTTCAAAATGTCTAAGAATCATGGAAATACAGCTTTTTCTCTAAAAATGAGATTGAAACATCCATTTTGTTTACACACTCGTAGAATAACAGTCCTTCATATAGTAAACATATGCACTGAAAAAGAAGCAGAACAATTCTGTTCCATAAAAGCAGAACAGAGAATTCAATAAATGTATGTATTTTTGCTAATGTCACAGGTCACTCTTTTTGGATTATCAGGTTACCTATATTCAGCAATTGAAAAAAAGGGGAAAAAAAGCCACTGACTCTTTCCATTAGGATTTAGAAGCCTGAGTTTACGACCCAACTTTGAAAAAGAAACAAAATCAAGCTAAAAATAATATCCTGTTATAGGGCTCATGCTCTTAAAGTCTCCCTGAGGTTTGGTTAAGTTTGAGGACAGATTCTACAAGCTAAGGCCAAAAAAAATTCTGACTGATGCCGAGTACATTAGCATAATTTATATATTCATAAAAGCTGACAGACACATTCCTAATAATCTTTAAAATAAAAGTAATAATGGAGCTAGTCAGCAATTTACCACTGGCAATTAATCATTCTCACAATATTCACAACATTTAGTTTTGTTCTTGTTATTCTAAGAAATAATGATTAATTGATGAAATTTTAGCAAATGCACTAATAGCAGGTGCTCCTAATTGTGAAGTCTCAGGGATAATTTGGTCTGTGCTACTTTCTGCTAATTTGTACAGCATTAGTCATTACAGTCTGTAATTTTACTTTTAGAACAACTTTTTCCTATAGTCACTGTAATCTAATTAAGAATTTTAACTGCTTATTTGTATGGAGAACATTGCTGAATTGTAAAATGTGAAAGCCTGATTACCATAAAAGGTTTAAGAAGAGGTCCTTAAAAGTACATCCCCACCAATTAAAAGCCCTTGCTAATTAAAACAGAGCTATCTCTGGAAGCAAAGTGCTTGTGATAACATTTATCCTAACCTCATATCATTTGAAATCTAATCCCGTTGTTTGTACCCCCCATCTTTTCAGAAATTTCCTTTTAGCAGCAAGTACTTCTCACAGAGGATGAACAAAGTGAGTGGAAAAGCCTCATTCAGCTACCTGGTATCCATTTCTGCAGTAGCTCTGCACTCAGAAGTCTCATTGAACAAACAAACTCCATCTACGGAGCAAACAACTGTTAGCAAACTATACAAACAAGTACTTACTTACAACAAGCAGAAAGTTGAATGATGGAATTTTTTTATCCAATCGGTTTTTGAATGGACCAGCTATCTCTGATCTTGTTCTTTAAAGAAAAGTCTCTATTTCCAATTACTACATAAACCATTTAACATTACCTTCTTTGAACACTGCAGTATATGCCAGGAATCACTATATTTTAATATGCGCCATCTGAAACCTCGCACCAATAGCACCAGGGCTCATACCCATGAGTAGCAAACATGCTGGGAATCCACCCCAGCTCCTGCCTCCCATTCCAAACTGTCTTCCTTTCCCTACTAGTCTCCTTGCCTTGGATTCCTCCTTGGTCCTCACATTAGTTGAAGGTCTGGTTCGGCACATGGTACTTAGAGACAGAAGTAAGGTTACAGCAAATACAATTTGTATGCATAAAAATATGGCAACACTGGGTAAAACCAACCAGCAGAACAGTCACAACTGCTGACAGGATAAGCCAGGGCAGCAAAAGCTTTGCATGGCTGAGTAGCAGAAGCTACGCACAGAGACCTCAGAGCCATGTTGGGAGTATAGCAAAGAGAAGAGCCACAGCATTCTCCAGTCCCACAGCTTCACTGAAGGAGGGAGCTAGGCCCAGGGACATCAGCCTTTGCCCCGCTTGCTCCTGCACTGCACTACCAGCAGTCCCTGGAGCAGCACCACCCCCCAGCATTGCTGGGTGATGCTCCTTCCCGGACTGCCTACAGGCTGTCACTGGCTGAGAATGGGGAAAATCCCTTCATCACCATGAATGTAAACAAAGAGTAAATTAGAAAAACAATAAACCTGTATGGCTTAAAGAAGCAGGCAGATTTTCCACAAGATATCTGACTTGCCTACAGGATTTGAGAGAAGTTCAAGTCTCTTCCATGGTACTGGATAAGTTCTTATCTTCCCAAAACATAAGCATGAGTTGTTTTCTCAAATACACTTCCTTCATATTCTGACTTTTTCCAACCAAGCTTGTTGGGTGCACTCTGCATTATCAGGTGTCCCATTGGTGCGTAAGCTGATCACACAACACAAATGGAAGTAAGCCACAGCTCTCTCAAGCTCCTACAATGTTAAGGTGGAATGTGGCATTTGATATAAAAGCAGATTCAGCTGACAAAATGTTGTGAGGCATGCAAAATGGCATACTATGCACCTTCAGCCAAAATGACAGTCCAAACTCATTAGCTGGTGGCTAAACCATCATCTTTTACAAAGCTTTAGGAAAGAGAGATACACTATGGAGTACACTGAATTTATGAACTGCTGATTTTAGAATAGGAACTTCCCTTCATGGCACTAAGGACCTTACCTGTGTTTGCATTTACCTTGTCTATGATAAATAAATAAATTAAATCCTGGTTATTAGCAGCTGATTGTAAGCTCTAAGCTTCCCTTCGGCAGTGGTCAAGCTAAGTGCACAATACCTAGAATCTGACATCTAAAGCTAGTGTTTAAACTAGGAGCCTTAGTTTAGCTTTTGTAGAATAGCTCAATAAATACCCTGGAGAAGTACTTCAGCTTAATGTTTACTTCCTTGCATTATAGTTACCAAAATAGATGCATACACAATACAGATCCATTAGCATCTTTATCATCATAGCAAATGGGTCAGAAGAGGAAAGAGGAGTCTTGCTTCCCTCCATAGCTCTTTGAATTTCCTATCCCTGTGTACACATGCACTTCTCATACTTCACCATTCAGGTCAGGATTTAAAATTTCCTTGAACATAATTACTTACTGACATTGAACATCTAGTACTAAAGCACACCGAGATTTTCATATGGCTTGAAAATAATTGTCCACTTAGTGGCTGAAAGCCAGCAATTAACTTTTCTTTAAATACCAATGTAATCTCCAATTGCATTATTCTAAAACCATTCTTATGCCATAAACATGTATGCCATGTAGCATCCAAGTGCCTTCCAGTGGTGTAAGAAGAAACCATGACTAACATCTGTCATGTGTCATTAGTACTCTTGTCCCTCAAGAGGACAAACATATGCAGTGAAGCGTTTTGTTTCTGTAGGAAATTAGAAGAAAAACTGTTCAGCTACTTGTTTATCTTAGAGGAATGAAGATCAAAGAGATGCATTTTGCAGTTGGATCCGGATATGATATCTGTGAGGGCCCCTAGTTCTTGGTGAAATTTTTTCATGGTCTTACACTGCCCTCTTTGGAAAGTCTGAGTTGTGGCATAGGTTTTCATTAATCATAATAAATTCCATTAGGACTAAAGTGAAAATTTCCAATCATGGTACTCTCTGCTGCCCTGTAGCGGGCCTTGACATAAGCCATGGGTCTCTGAGGAGATGGGCTGAGAAGCTGAACTTGATTCAGTCCTAAATCCAAATCAGCACACTAGAGAATTCAGGCTTGATGTGCTCAGGGAGCTCACGGAGGTGAGGGGACTGCTGTGGTGTTTGGAGATCCTGAGATGCACAAAGGAAGGTAATACTGAGCTTCCTTACCAGATTGTTTCATCTCCAGGGTATCTATAAAGTTTTCAACAGCTTCAGGATTTGCCACCTTAAGTTTAGCTTCTCCTTTCTACTTTACAACCATAAGCTACCTGTGGCATGTTATAGTGACACAGCATTGTAATGGGACAGTGTTTGACCTATGCAGGAAAAAAACAGCTAAGTTATGTGTCACCTTCATTGTATTGCCTCATCCTGTACTCTGGAGGCAACAGCTGGACTAAGCCTGAAATGGATAGAGTTTACTCTAATTGGAGCTACTGTACTTGCGCTAACAGAAGTATTAAAATACCTTTAAGAACCTCAAAGGAGGAACCTCTTTAACCTCTTTGGAGCAGCTGTGTTTAAAGCAATAGCAGTCAACAGTTTTTAAGGCTAATTATTTTGACTTCTGTTATTCTCCATATTCCATGCAATGTCACTTACTTAGTCTGCTTCACAGTGTCATCTCTTCTCTTATTTTATTTGGGTACAACACATAGGTGTGGTGAATAAATACCTTGCTCTTGAAGGAACAGGAAAGAAAAAGGTAATCCTCTTCATGAAATTTGATATTAATGAAGAGGTAAAAAGCATCAAAAGTAAGTGTGGGCAGGAGTGTAATCTCTTCCCCCCAAGCACACATACAGTGAAAAGAAATCAGATCTCATTTTACTGAGAAAGAAGATGGAAAAGGATGAGTTTAAGAACCAATGAGAACCTGCAGCACAGCTGCTGGCAAAAACAAAATAAAAGATACAAAAAAAATCCACACCATATCTAAGTTTGTAAAACATCTCTGTTACTGCTGAATCAGTAATCCCATCACTTCTCTATTTCCCTTAGTTAAATGCCTTAAAAAATATGAAAGGAAGAAACGGGGACTTCAGATGAAGAATAGGTAAAGCTGGTTTCTCAATTTTATTTCCTGATTTTACTTGACACTTTGATTGTAAACACATTTATCTAAAGCATCATGCAGCTCTGACTTTAGCTGCCAAATACCTCATTCCTTAAATGCTCAGTTTTATAGCCTTCATATACAGGACTTCAAAACTGTGGATTTTGCCAAGAATGGGCGGACAGTTCATCCACATCCTCACAGCACATAGTATGTCCCTTTAGGATTCTGCACAATGTACTGTATTTATTGCTAAATATATTATCCCATGCTTCAGTACTGACATCATCCAGAACGATGCTGCCCTCTTCACCCCTTGTAACTCTGCCCATCAACATCTCCAATACAGTTTCAATTCTGCTTCATATGAATTCTCACCCATGTCTTCCTTTTCTGTTTCATCAGGTTCATGAATTGAATGTTGCTGTAAGTTCAAGAATGCATATCCAACCACCATGCTGGAAGACTGACACCTCGGGCATTTCAAGAGTCTAGCCTCAGCTGTCCAAGCTCACTTTTTGCTTTACAAATGCCTTTTTCAGCCAACAGCAAATTGTGTCTGTTTTGGTGCTCCTAATACATCTATGACTCACTTGCTCTTATGTGCTAACATCATGCAACTTCTACATCTGGTACCACTAAATTCTCCCTTAACTTCTCAGAGCCCGTAACAATAGACAGGAAATATATTCAACTTTGCATCTTATTTCAAATCACAGCCCCTCTACACCTCAGTGCCGTGAATGGGCAATCTGCAGTAAAAAGCATTTGGGAATATAGTTTCCTTAAACACACTGTACACACTAAAATGGTGTTACTTTACAGTGAAGAATGGGGAAGCATCAGTGCACTGCTTTCACATCAGACTTAATAAAATCAGAAAGCTATTAATGTAAAATGACAGAACATGAGAACCATCTAAATGTAAGTACTGGTACAGTCTGCCTTACACAGTCAAAAAAATGTAATAAGCATTGATAAAAGATTATAACACAAAAAAACCACCGTAGGTTGGTGTGATTCCTCTTTTTGGTGTAACTTTCTCCACTGTAAAGTGTGTTATATTTGAGAGCCACCAATTTGGTTTGTGCATGGCAGTTCACAGGCTTGTAGCTAATTACTGCCATCATACAAGCACGTGACAATTAAGAAAAAATATCTGTCAAGCCCCAAAGATGAGTTAGTAAAATATGTATTGAAATTTATGCACAAACTGGATCAGTCTAAAAGTATACTCATACTGTAGTATCAGCATTACAGAACATGGACATCATTTACATACATAATGTTTCCTCAAGATGCACCAAATCACAGTTTACACATCATATGCTCATATGCCATTCATTGTCATACTACTGCTTCAGTTTTGGCATATTGATTTCAGTCTCCAGTTCTGCACCACTGGTTCTCCCTGCTCAGCAGCCCTGTGCATCTGCCACAACTGAGTAAGCATTACCTGTCTGACTTCTGCACCAGCTGCAGTAATTCAGGGTCACAGAACACGTAACATGACTGGCTACAAAGGTGAGGAGTCAGATCCTTGCTCCAGTTAATTAAAGATTTTTCTGATTCTCAGAGTGACAAAGCTCTCCTCTATCAGATTTAGACATGTACTTTATGAGTCCAAGATTTCCCAATATTTAAGAAATGTACTAAAATCTCCTGACTCACCACAGGAATGAAAGAATTGGCAATGTGTCCTCAGTTCATAGAGTGCTATAAATCAGAAGCCTGATCTTCTGGGCATTTTGTGCTGCATTTCAAATTAATGTACCTTACTATATAATTTATACTACCTCTGTGTAATAAAAGTAGTTTTGGACAGCCTGAGCAGGCTTCTGATGTCCTTGCTTACCTTCTCTTTCTCTGGTTCATATCCCTTTAAACACATGCACACACACACACAACAACCTAACAAATCAAACAGAATAAACTAACACAGTAAACAACACAGAAATATCTGTAATTAGTAAAGCAAGGTTTTTTTCTGGTATAACTATATCTTACTTTTGTAGAACTCTGAAGACAGACTTCAGCTCTGAGCTCTACATTTTAATAGTTGATTCTAGGAGATTGTGTTTTCATTCAGTGCAACCAAAACGCTAAAAGCTCCTCCCATGAAAAACACAAACATGTTACCTCTTCCCAAGTCCCCCAGCAAGCATGTTAAAACTGCGGTCTGTCCTAAGGATGCTGAAATGGACTTTTAAGTAGAGAACGAACAGAATCCTGTGTCTTCTGTTCTAGAAACACCTGTTTTCTGATTCAGTTGCAAAGAGAACAAGTAAGTTTTCTAAATATATGACTTCTACAAAGTTAATGTTAAAACACCAAACAGGTAGATCCCAATTACATTTCTAGAACAGCAACTCCACAGCTCCTACTCAGCAGAGGTACCAGATAGTATTAATCAGACAAGATGTTTCAAAGAAGATCATCTTCCCCCATTCGAACTATTACCAGAGGCTACAGTAATCAGTTTTGTACTATAAAATCTTGGATTAAACAGTTAATTTTTGCTCTAAAAACAGAACAACAATGAAAAAGAAGACTATTGTTTCTTCCTCTGCCTATCATTTAGTACGGCGAACATTCTGATGAACTCCTAAACTTTTATCTGAAGGAATTTTAGGGTAAAGCTAAAAACATACCAGACCTCTAGCAACACACCATTCCTTTTGTCTTCTCATCCACACCCTGCTGTGCTGTTACTAGTATATACTAAACACAAAAACGTCAGCAGATAATTACAAACTCAGTCCAAAACCTTTCATTTGTATTTCTTGTCAGAAGCTGAAGATTCTCCTGTCAAATACGATTTTGCTACTTCAGGTACAGTTTATCAGACTCAGCACATTCATAAGAACTAGCATCCATTCACTGGGATCATTAGCGTGCCTTTCTTCTACTCTAGCTTTCCTGTGTTTGACTTCTCCCATCAGCAATACTCAGAACTGACATTTGACTTCACGGCAGGTTAAAGATCATTAGGAACATACTGTGACATTGCCGAGTCTAAACTCCTGAAAATATTTGTGCATCCTTATAACACCATATAAGCTCTTCTTGTTCAAGTCTCTCAAGTCATTATGTTTACCAGGACCAGCATAGACAGATGTCTCAAATAAAGGATGTGGCAAGTCAATGGGATAAAGCACTCAAGAGGAGGCAACAGATGACGCTATTTATAAATAAGCTGCCATCGTTAGCCATACGGTGGGGATGATCAGCAACAATGATCACTCATTTTTTGATATTGTCAGACAACTTGACAATATTGTTTTACTTGATAAAAGAAAAAAAAGTCAAAAATCTCTGTGGGTATCAGATAGGCATTAATAACTTATGGGTAAACATCACAGAAAAAAATAATAATCTGGCACTCAGCCTCTCTTTTTGCCAGGAAAGCAAATGATTGAGCAGATGGTTCGTTCAGAAACTGCAGCCTTTGGGAAGAAGCTTGTTTGTAAAACTGAATATATTTTGTGACCAAAGATGTGGAAATTCTTGTCTTTGGGAAGATTTCCCTGATTACAAGAGGGCAGAGAAGCCAGAGCAGTATTTCAATTTCAAAACAGTATGGTTAGTCATACTTCTTTCTTTTTTAGTTATCAGGTCTGTGGCAGTCAAGAGAAGAATTAACTAAGCATCTTGACAACCTTATGGAAGCCTTGCTCTCAGAGAAAGACCAGCATCATTACATTTTTGCTGCAGTGATGATGAATCTGATTAGCAGATCGCAACTGAGGGGTTTTTTTGTTTTGTGTGTGTGGACACAAGAGTTGTATCCTTTATACATTCCCCTCCTCTCGTCTGCATTCATGCAATAAAATTCCCAGCATGCCAACCTGTATTTTGCAGGACAGTCCAGACTTCCAATCCTTTCCAACATGGAGAATAAAAAGCCATCTGAACAAATAAGCTTATGGAAATATGAAGGAGTTCTGTAGGTAACTTCAGTACATAGTACTATCAAACACCATGCAAAAGTTAGAGGGCAGGCTACATATATACGTACTAAATGTATACATATGTACATATATGTACTCTGATATACACACACATACAGATCACAATCAAACCCCAATATACTCATGGAGGAAAATGGTTCATTATGACCAGTACAACTGTTTAACTGTTCCAACTGCTGATGGTAAAGGCCTATACACAACCTTCATACCATGGAAAATATCAGAAAAGATCAATGACACTATTTCTTAAGCAAAGACATGCAGTGTTCTGCCATGACTTCCCCAGCAAGATCAGGCCTGACTTTGTGAGAGACTTCTTTCCATCAGAACTGATTTATTCAGCACTAATATTATAGTGATCTTTATATATTCACATATAAATATTATATATTCAATATTTTGCCAACTGTTGCAAACTTTCTGCTTATGGTTTGAGTTGATCAGAGGCATATGACTGCAATTAGCAATAAAACATGCCCAGAGCAGTCAAACTGCAGTGAGACATTGGATCTATTTGCCTGATCTCATACCTGTTAGCTCCAATTTTACACCATAATAATCACTTGTATAACTGTCCTGGGAGCTTCACCATAGGGACAAAGGACTTGCTTGTAAAATACTAAGAGGAGCGTAAATAAAAGCAGTCTCATTAGTTTTTTGCTTACAAACTTATCTTGTCTGACTGTCTTACAAAGCTTAAGATATTTTGTCTTTATGCCTAGTGTTCCATCTGGAAAAGGAGCTGGTATTTTCACTAGCAGTATCTTCACCAGGAACATCTGCCCTGCCACCATATTATTTGTCTTGAATCATCACATGATTCATACACTAAAAAGCACAAGAGAGAATGATTAAAAAGATCACTGAAAGGATTCCTAGCCAAAAAGTAGTTGGAAAATGTTCTTCTTTATCAAGGATAAATGCTATAGTTTTTCTGTGCTTGTAACTTCAACGATGGATGAAATAGTTTCTGCAGAAAAGGGCTGTTTCTATTCTCCTTTGAAATGTGCACTGCCACAGAACACCCGAGAGTTCTCAGAAATAAAATCCAAACCATGCAAAGAATTTCATATCCTAATAAAATAATGAAACTCTCTTTTCTTTTAGTCCTTTAAGGAAAAATACAGTCCTTCCAGAATGCTTTTTTCCAAACCATAAAACCAACAGAAAAGATATATCAACTGTGAAGAGCTGTAAACGACGCATATCTTTCCCTTCATTTTAAAAAGGGGAAAAATGAATCTCTCTCTGCCATACTTTGGTGCTACCGAGCTTTGATGCCCATGGAGCTCTGCAAGCACGCACCACCTGATGCTGTGGCTGGGGACAGAGTATTCATCATAGACCCATGCCCACGTAATAAGTACTTTCACCTTTGTTTCTAAAATGCCAGATTTTCAGTCTACCATGTCCTTTCACATGCCTCTTTTCCTCTGAACACAGACGGGATGGCTTGCTAAATTGGAGAGTGAGGAAAATATTCTTTAAAAGGAACAAAAAAGGAACAGAGGCAAGGAAAACACTTATAAGAAAGAAAAAAAAGAGTTTATCACGTTCATGAGGCCAGAAACTTGAAAATTCAATAAAGAAAGCCATCAGAGTTACATTCTTTTGATTACCATAACTGAGAGTGCAACGTTATTTGTAAATGTATTATGATTTCTGTACCTCAGTAACAGATACAGAAAGATTTCCCTGCCACCATCTGTCAAGCTGCACTGTTTGTTTTTTTATCAAGTAGCTCCTGTTGAGCTCATCTAGTTGATGAACATTCTTATCAGCTAGCAGATACAAATGACTTATGGGGATAATATTTCAATATATAATGGCACTTATATATCTTGGATTCTTTTAAGATGTGGGTTATTAAATATTAAATATCAAAGCTGTAAATTATTGTAGCAGCTTTATACAACTAAATTAAATTCAAACAAAACCTAATTTCCTTAATCATTGACTGTAATCCTCCAGGAACATATGCTATTAACTCAGCTACAAATAGCATAGAAACTGTATGACTTCAGTTATTTTATATCAAATTCTAATCCAGGGCAGAGTCTTCAGTATATCTCCTGCAGGGGTTTTAATGCTTTTACAGTCATATTGGCTCTTTAGTGGAGAGCTAATCTCTTTATATTGTTTTTTCACTCCTTCATCCACTTCCTTCACACCCTTACTAATCTAGCTAGTACTTCTAGCACATCTCTTGTTTTGCAAGATTTGCCTCTCCCCATGTTGCAAGAGTCATGCTTTCCTTTCCAAAACTGGGCTTATTATGTAGAACTGACTCATTCCCATTTGTTTCAACATGGCTGTTAACTGCCACATGCTATGATCTTTTTATAAGGCTACCATAATTATTCAGAATGAAGTCTAGTATTTGAAAAACTGAACAGTTTCCTTTTCTTGAAGAACCTCTTTGGAAGTAAAATAAAGTAGATTTTATTTAAACAAGAAACTTCTTCACAGATGTGAAATAAACCTTATAGCCCTAGGAAGTGGGACTTGGAGAAACCTCTAGAGATCTTCCAGTCAGCCCTCTGCCCCAAAACATAATCAACTAAACTGCTGATATTCCTGACATACGGGTCCCTCAACTGTGTTCAAGTGTCTTTCATTTCATAATGGAGATTCAGGAACTCTGTGCAATCTGTTTCAGGACTGCAGTCTCCTTCCTAGCAGGAAAAGTCTCCAGACAACTAATCGTAATCTTTCCTTGCAGCTTAAGTCTTCCGCATTTTCCCCCTTGAGACTTGGAAAGGGGCTGCTGGCCTCCCTGCAGCAGCTCACTTGGTCACTTCTACCTCTTCTCAGTTTTCTCTTCTCTAGACTGAATCACAGCACTCCAGTTTAACTTCCTCAGCAGTACTTCTTCTCAAAGGTTGCCTTCAATAGACTGCCAATCCAGCTGTTCCATAAAACAACTATTGAGATATCTAAAAGTGGATGAAATTACTGCCCTTTCTAAACAGCTATGGATGAGTCACACTTTAACTTTCTCCTTTTACACAGCCCTCTGTTGCCATCATGGCCCACCAGTCAGCTAGACAAATATAATATTAAGTCAATATTAACTTCCTCCTTTTGTTTGGCACTTCCACCCATGCTGAGGTCTGGACTGCCCATTGATAGGCTTATCTTGTAAAACAGTTAAACTCTAAGATATCTTTAAATACACAGCATTACTGACCTTCCAGCAAAGCTCACTGCATCTTTCCTGAGTACATGCTGTCATGGGACTGGTCTGTCCTGCTGACCATCTTTCCAAGTTTATGATGTGTCTGTGATTTTAGGAACTCAACGAACAATTAGAACGTGTTGCCCTCATGTCATTTCTTAGGCATCAAGTGCTCACAGAGGAGTATCTTGTTTAAACTATCTCAGTTCTGTCTGTTCCCTGTTTCCTTTTCAGTTAGGTTTGACCTTAACACCAGCAGAAGGGCTGTGAACCTATAGTGAACCTATAGCCCTCACAACACAATATGGTAGGGTGGCTGTCGACAGGTGATTATCAGTGGCTGACTTGAATTCATTTTGCTCTGAGTACAAGGAATATAATTTTTTTGTTTCAAAAAGGCATGCTGCACAGCCCATTTATTTACTCAGCCATTTCCTGAGTGAGAGACCTGCACTGAGTGAAGGACCTTTGGTCTTCCTTTTTCTGGGCTGGGTCATATTTCAGGATTCTACTCTCCTATATCCTCCAGCCCCATGGATATCAGCTGGCATTGGTGTGAACACTTTGTAGAGGCTTGGCTTCATTGCAAGAAACCTTTGAGGAAAATTTCTTCTTAGAAGGGTCACAACTTTCAGACAAATATCTCCTTATCTTTAAAGCAGAACAGTGTTTTTAAACCAGCAAGGAATTTAGGCCTCTGAAGTGTCACAGTAGGTTCCCTGTCTTCCAATCTGCTTTGGTATTTTACAATAGCATATCTCAACTTCAGTCCTTCGACGGGAAACAAACACAAAACTGGAGCAAGTAACAATTCTCATCCAGATGACATTTCAGTTTCAGAAGTGTAAATTCAAATAGAAATGTAACTACCATGAGAAATGTCAAAGCAACTCTTACTGTACTCTGTACGTTATAAACTGTCGCCCAAGAAGATTCTAAAGCTCATTCCAGAGGTATCTGACTTAACAGTCAAACTCAAATGTGCCTTTTGTGTTTGACTCTATTGGCTCAGTGGGTAACACTGGTGTTAGCCCAGATTTCAGTCCAATTTATGGAATTCCTCACACTGGGGTTGCTTCTCCATCCTGAAGCAGGTTGAAGATTATTCAAGACATCAGTTAAATTAAAGCTAGTGCAAGTTAGAAATGCTAAGCAGTGCTGAAATTTAGCTCAGCACTAATCACCACACTGATATATCTGCACATAGGGATTCCAATACTGAAGTACACAGCCTCTGCTTTCTTTACTGCAATGTTAAATGAATGATTTCAAAAGTTCCCAAACAAGTAAAGCTTTTGTGGGGAGGGGAGAGGAAGGAGGTTTTTGCAGCCTCAGCAATGCAGTAGAAGTTTTAGTAAGGAAGATTCACATTAATGCTTCTTACATTTTGTTTCTTTGCTGGAAATATAGGAGATAAGAACAGCAAGCGGAGCTGGGAAGGAAATGGGAGTTGGGCGAGACTGCAGTTTCCCCGGCCTTCGGTCCCTGAGATGATAGAGGGGACATGCAGAAACCCTTCCTGCTCAGTGTGCTCAGTGCACAGAGCACTGCAAAGCACTGCAAAGCACTACAGCTTGGAAGCGTGAGCTTTTTTTTTTTTTTCTTCTCTCCAAAAAGTTTTCAGGAAGTCTGGGGGAGGGGCGATACCGTTTCTTTTTTGTTATAATGGGCCCCTTTGTGGAGATGGGAGAGGGAAGAGCTACGTGCCTGCGTTGTGCAGGCTTTGCCGTGATTCCCAGGGCAGCTTCTCTGTGCTCCTAACAGGCACTGGGCCTGCGTGTGGGGAGAGAGGAGAGGGACTGGGCCGGGATGGAGCTGATGGTCCTGCTCAACGCTCTTGTTACTCGCCTGCTGTTCGTGCTGCACTCCCTCATCGGGGTCTGGAGAGTGACTGAAGTGAAGAAAGAACCCATGTACTGGCTGCTGGCACTGCTCAATCTTCTCCTTTGCCTGGAGACAGGGCTCACGCTCAAGTTCAAGCAAGGCAGAGGCTACAAATGGTGAGCATATCCTGCTGGCTCCAACGGAGCCCCTCTTGCTTCTTTGCATGTGTTTTGCTGCAGATGTGGGGCTGCTGCCTGTGAGCAGAGTTGCCCCGGCTTTCTGCCAGGCTTTCAGGGAGCTGCGGTCTCCCCCCTGCAGCACCTGGGGTGGTGGAAACGTGGTGAAGTCCTGGCTGGTCTGTGACCAAACCCAGAGGGCTTTCAGGAGGGGCAGCTTTGCAGTAGATGACTTGGGAACCACTCTTTGTACAAGAGTGAGTGTGCACTAACTGCTGAAAGACGTGGGAACTTTGCTGTAGGCAAAAGCTGTGTGTTCTGGAGCCGCCAATCCAGGGGGCAGGGGAAATGGAGGCATGCATTCCCTGTCAGGGTCACTGGGCACCATGATGCCACAGCCAGTCAGGAGCACAGGCAGAGAGATGCCAGGAGCCCCACACCTCTCACTTAACCAGCCATTTCCTGGCAGTCATCTCATTCCCTGGGACTGCATTCCCTGTCCCTGCTACCCACAAAAGTGCTACTTCCATGCTAGTACATGAACGAAAGCTCAGCATCAAATAAAAGAGGAGCAGCAAGAACTCTCACAGTAAGAGCCATTTAAGTATTTGGATTTGAATGTAAGAGGCTATTCCAGAGGGAAGCCTTCATGCAGGAAAGAGTGCCTGAGAAGTGAGCAAAATAAGTTAGTCACAGCAGAATTTGCCCAAGCACTTGGGTTTTTACACATATGTCAGGAACGACTGCAGTCATCTACAGCTCATCTGCAGCATCAGTCAGCCAAAACAAACAATTGGTGAATGGGAAGTATGCATGTAACTAATCGCCCAGGTTTCATTAGGACCTTTTCTTTGTAAAAATCTCAAACTGTAGGATTTTCGTCCCAGTGTCACTGGGACAAATTCAAGGTAAAAAAAAAAAAACTAGCCATTTCCACGACCTTCTATTTCTGTCTATTGCAACCTGTGAAACTCATTATAACAGAAACGACGTTGTATGACAATCCACACAAATGTTCCATAGTCTAAATTTAAATGTAATAAAAGCAGTGATTCTTTCTGGAATACAGGAAGATTTAACAACAGCAGAGCACATGTGTAAATCAGAGGCAGAGTGAACAGACCCAGTTCACTGGGGTGAGGAAGAGGCAACAGACGCTTCATGAAGGCACACTCGCTAAGTCCATTTTTGGACAATCAAGAGAAAAAAAAAGAGATACAGAAAGTGGATTCTTTTTAATGAACGTGTGCTAGAAACCTGGGCTAAATTTAGCTAGAAGGAAAATGGATATGGTCCAGCAATTTAAGAAGCACAGTAAATTATGTTGTAGGTGAGAACTGCAGACAAATGAGCAGCATCTAATCACAACAAGGTAACTTTCTGCTCTGGTGGCAAACACCCACACTCAGAACCAGTAGCATCAGCTGCATTTATAGAATTGCCTTCATGTATGTCTACTAATGCAAGCAAAGGACAGTCTGTACCACAGAACTCTCCTGCCTCCAGAAGCCTCATATGCTCTCCATATACTATTGACAATAGACAGTCTTATTGCATCGGCAGAAATAATTAAATAGATCACATGGAGAAAGAGTAATATTGTGTGCCTGGCCAAGTAATATTTGCTCTACAGTGCTCCTTCTGAAAGAAAGGCAGGGTTAAAGCTCCTGAACTTTCCTGGCTAGATCTGCCATCGTTAGCTCAGCACTGCTAACTTGCCAGCTGGATGGATTTCTCATGTGCTCAAGTCCTACAGGAAATACTGTAAAATAAAGTAGTACTCCAATTCAATTGAGAGGTGTGTTCTCTCCCAAAATAACTAGGCTAAAACCCCACAGAATCACTAACTTCAGGAAGAGGAAAACAAACAAACACTCAAACACACCTAACCCCAAGAACAACCAAAATGTAAAAAAGGAAATGCAAACCAACTATAAAAACCAAACAATGCACAGCAACTCAAGACCACCTTATTTAGAGGGATTAACTGAAACTTTTCAGAGCAGTTCAGTAAACTGGTCATTTTCCTGAGCAGCTGGATTTTTGGTTGTTTTTCTTCCTCAAAACAGTCTCCTCTGAAAAAGTCATTATTAGAAAAATAAAGGTATATTCTAGATATGAGCTAACAACTCATCCAACTACATTTGACCAAAACATTGCTGCAGGAACACAATTATCAGCAATTTAAGTTCACTGCTGTGTGTGCTGCTGACAAGACAGACAGAACTAAACAAGCGTCTTGAAGCTGTCCTTATTGTTCTGCCTGAGGTGTACATGTGGTACAGAGGCTGCTGCCACTCTCAGAAGCATCACTGTGATGCGCACTCCATACTATGGCAGGGCTGGCATTGGACAGCCTCATTCCTAATCTGAAATGATAAGAATTGCAAAACGAAAAAATAAATAGTCACGTTTTATAGGAAAACACAGAATCATAGAATGGCTTGGGTTGGAGGGAACCTTTAAGATCATCTAGTTCCAACCCCCTGCTACAGGCAGGGACACCACCCACTAGAGCAGTTTACATTCCTCCCACTTTACAGTCCTATGCAGCCTGGCCTCGAGTACTTCCAGGGTAGAGGGCATTCACAACCTCTCCGGGCAACCTGTTCCAGTGTCTCACCACTCTCACAGTAAGGAATTTCTTTCTAATATCTTGTCTAAATCCATCCTCTTCCAGTTTAAAACAATTTCCTCTTGTCCTATCACTACATGCCCTAATAAAAAGTCCCTTCTCAGCTTTTCTGTATGTCCCCTTCAGGTAATGAAAGGCTACAGTAAGGACTCCTTGGAGTCTTCTCTGCTCTAGGCTGAAGATAGACCCAGCCTGTCCAGGTCCCACTGGATGGCATTCCTTCCCTCTAGTGCGTCAACTGTGCCACTCAGCTTGGTGTCATTTGCAAACTTGCAAGGGGTGCACTCAATCCCACTGTCCATGTCTCCTGCAAAGATGTAAAATAGCACTGGTCCCAGTACTGATCCCTGAGTAATGCCACTCGTCACCAGTCTCCACTTGCACACTGAGCCACTGACTGCAACTATCTGAGGGTGACCATCCAGCCAATTCCTTATCCAGAGAACGTTCCACCTGTCAAATCCATTTCTCACCAATTTGGCAACCGGGATGTCATGCATCAGTTGCTTTTCCTTTAACCACTGATCCTGTAACATCAGCATCCCTCACTTAGTACTTAGAAGAATAGTAATGAAACTTCCCTAGTAGGTCTGAACAAAGTCAGATCATAGAGCTTCACCACCACAAGTTATACAAGAGAGCAACAAGAAAATGGAACTGGAGAGAGATATCCTAAATAGATTAGACAGTTGCCAGCACAACTGGGGGAAGAAGGGGAAGGCCCATTTCATAAATCATTTTAGTCTGCCCTGAAAAAATCTAACTTAAGAAATGTTTTCAGCAAAATGATGCTGTTTCCAACTTTTCTCTGCCACCAGGATTCTGATCAACAGCCTTGATCAGAATGAACAGCACCATTCATTCAGTGGAATAAGTTACATGACTCTACATGTAGACATCCCTGCTCATTGTAGGGGATTTGGACCAGGTGACCTTTAATGGTCCTTTCCAACTCAAGTGATTCTATGATTCATCCTTCCTGAGATCTAGAAGAGCACATTAGCTAGACTTTTTGTTGTTAGTTTGTTTTAAATACTGAGAATGCCATGATAGAAATACAAACAGCTAAAATATTTGGGTAGTTCTTGAGAAGAGATTTTAAATAAACTCTAGATGATCATAGGCTTACCAAAAAAAAAAAAAAACCAACAAAAAAAACACTATAATTCATAACACTGACAGCTTGAGGAATTCAGAAAGAATTTCAACTCTTATTTGCAGTTATAACCCAGTGTGAACTGTAATCTAAGTAGAAAAGTAGAATTCTCCAGGTCAACACAAGATATTTACAATGTGATATAATACCAAGCTATTTTTCCTTTCCAGGTTTTCCCCAGCAATCTTTTTGTATCTGATTTGCATAATACCATCATTATGGCTTCTGGAAATTCACCATGGGACACAGGTATTTATTATGAAACATGATGGATTGACTTGAAATTAATTATCTGATGGGCTGAATTTAGGTACAAATGCCAGACCTTAATCCAATTTTCCATTTTATGCTGGTGGGTCTCACAGTCCGGCTGGGACTATGGACAACTGTGCATTTCCTAATATCAAGTAATTAACCTCTTTCCTAGATAAAATGAGACTATCTATGTATGGCTGAGGAACTGAAGTCTAGAAGGATGAAATACAGCATTTCAGCCCCAGGTTACCAGCTTGAATCTTGCTCAGGATGGTGAAAGAATTTCATTGCTTTAGAGGCCTTTGTAAAATAAATCACAAGTTTTATGGCATTTACAGGCAGATATCACAACTCCAAGCAAGGAAAAATTGCGGTAGCTATCCATTTAAAGGCTCTTAAATTACCTCATATTTACTGCAATGTAGGAGAATATCTGCAGATTCCTACCTCAGATTAGCTGTTGCGGTAATGTCTCTTTTTGTGCTATACAGTGATCTGGGAAGGGTTGTCTGGATTCCACTTCAGGATCCAAGTGTGTGACAGCAATTTTAAAGGCAGTGATTCCTGCTGGGGTTACCAGTTAGTGTGAAGACAAAGCCCACTGCCCATGCTGAACAAGGGAGCCCTTGCCCTGTGCCAGCTGTTTGCAAGTCCCCATAGAACTTCCATGTAGAGAAAAGGGGATTTTTGCATGCCCCACAGGATTTTTGCACAACCCTGGCAGAAAATGACCTGCTAGGAGCGAAAGATAAAGTGATAGAAGATGATACATAAATTAGACTAAGGAGACATAGTCCCTTATTTTCTCTTTTGAAACATCGTTAAAGCCCACAGAAGTATAATCAAATATTCAAAATTGTGTTTATATTGAAAATGCCTGAGGCTTTTTCTAAATACAGCAGCAGGAATTTATTGTCATCTTGTTTTGCCAAATCTCCTTAAACAGTCACAGACAGGTAACGTGGATATTGAGAACATTTGTCATAGTTAAATCCGGTCCACAGAACGGGCTAATTCTGTAGTCAGAGGCAGCAGTTTATTTCCCAAAATGACGTTAGAACATGGCATACTTTGTTCTTATTGATATACTGTTACTGTGAATTAAAGAGGGAGTATATCAAGTTAACAGCTTAGTTTATACCTGGAGAAATAGGACAGAGAGTTCTGGAAGTGCACAATCAAACAGATTCAAAAGCAGTACCTCTGGAAGGGGAGCAGCCCTCGTAACAATATCAAACAGCACCCAGACAAGTATTATTCTTCTGGTGAAAGTTTCACTGAAGTGTTCCTTATTAAAATAATAACAGAATGGGTCCGTACTTTTTATACACACACCATCAGAACAGTTTGTGGTCTTTAAGGCATCAGAACTTTGATCTCTAGTTGAAAACCTGATCAGAAACATCAGCCACTTGTGCTGGTGCTGTTACTTCAGGCACGCACTAATGGACAGTCTCTCCTGAAGACTGAGGCAGTTCTGCCTTGAAGTACTGCAGAACTGGACAGAAGTAATGCCATTCATCATTCACAGTGGAATACTGACTGCATAGAAAGTACTGCTTTGCAGTGAAGTATTATTTGGGGATTGGGAGAGACTCTGTAAAATAAATTAAATTATACTGAGCAAAAGAAATTGCTGTCAGCAAAACAGAGCGGCAAGAAAATTAAAACCATTTATTCCATTAAGAAATAATAATAATTCTTGAGTTGCGTAAGAGCTCAGATGAACAAATGCCTCTTAGCTTTTCAGACGCCTTGTATATTACTGCCACAAAGCACCACCTGACCACCTTTAGCAGAGGTTACCTGACTGCCAGCACAGTATTCACGCAAGTGTTTTGCTCAAAAGTAAGATGAATATTTGGCAAACCTTTTAAATATATTTAACTACTAAGAAAATAATCAATTTTCCTGCCCATTCCCTCAGCCTCATTCTGACATGGGATTCTCTTACCAGCTAAAATTACAGTGCATCACTGTTCTAGAAGAGATACGGTGCATCGTTTCTCCCTTCCCACACCCACTGTCTTCCTCAATTAGGAAGACAGCTTAAACAATCTTTTCTCCCTGTGTTACATTTCAGCTTTCTAGTAGGAGCAAAATGAGGCAAAGTCACACTACTGAATTTGACATCGTGTGTGTTGCCATAGCAACGGCCACACTGCTTCCAGCGATGCAGAGCAAGGGGTACCTGTTGCTTGGCAGGGGCTGTCAGCTTCTACATGGTAACAGGGCTGAGGGCACTCTGCCCTGCTATTCCAGCTGCAGTTTTATCACCTCAGTGCTGGGTCTGCTGCAAAAAGTTTTAGCTGACCTCATTTCTATCTGGCACTGAATAAGAAGCAAATTAAAAATTGCTGAATTAGTTCAGGATTCCAAGGGGTCCCCCTGCACCATCAGCAAGATCTCTGCAGTCTGGGCACTAAGAAAATATGTCACGCAAGACAGTTTCCATTGTGATGGTGTTTTATAGATCAGAGAAATATCAGCTTTATTTCATAAGAAACAAAAGAAGTAAACCTAGCTAGAATTTCTGTAAGATGCATACAATTTCTTGTCTTATTTTTGTACAGTAAACATTACGCACTTTTGTTCAGCTACACATGCATACAGACACCTATGAGGAACAAGGCTGTAGAGCTAAGCAGGCAGACCATGTTCATCTGCCTATGAAGCTTAGTACTGGATTCTTCCTTGTCACTTTCCCATTAAGTCACTGTGCATACACAATTAGTTAGGCAGATATGTCCAGCACCAACAGGCCTATTTACATGATATAAAATAAAGGCTCTTTTCCAAACTTTCAAGTGAATCACCACCACAATCACCACTTAATAAATATTCAGAGGAACAAATCAAAAGAAGAAAGGAATCTACTTAAATTAAAATTAGAGGTTGATTTAAATGCCTGACTCTGCAGATGCAGTTCTCTGTTTCTAACCTGCAGGCAGAGAGATTCAGATCTGGCTCTAAGGAGCACCATTTGGTCAAGGATCTTGGAGCCATGCAACCCACATCAAGTCAGAAATGGTTTCAAAAACTGCATATTAGGAGCTCATGAAAGACATGCATAAAGTGACCTTATTTTATTAATCATTCTCCATGCCTGTGCACAGCTAGAAAACAAAACTAGCCCACAGCAGGCTATACAGGAGCAACCTGTAGGGACAACCGGGAGACCAGCCTCACAGAATCCCAGCCCTTGCCTGTCCTTGTTTCCAAGCCCAGAACTTCAAGACCTCCATTCTGCAAATGGAAATATTTCCCCAACATCTTGGTGACAATCTTTCAGTGCTGTCACACCCACTGTGCAAATAAGCCGCGCATTCCGTTTCAAAGCCTTTATCACCAATTCTAAAACCAACAAGCACTGACTTTTTTTTCCAGATTTTTTTTAGGCTACAGGAAGTTACTCCATTTATCTACACCGTCAGGCAAGAGGCAGCACTTGCTCAGATATGAGCAGTATCATCAGAGACAAAGTAAAGGGGGATCTGAAATGTTTTAGACTGTGATATTTGCTGGAAAATGTTGCCCATCTATTGGCAGGCATTATGCTGAATGGAGCTGCTCAGTATGCACACAAACATTCCAATTGTTGCAGAAAATCACTCCTTGTGCAATAAAATAGTGGGGGGCCCAATGGAGAAATGCAAATCATTTGACGTTCTTTGGCACAAGTAGAACGGGATAGAAGTCTTTCGTGACAGCCTGGTTGGATTTTCTAATTACCCCTTTTTTATTACAATGAAATAGTAAGGGCTGTTATGAAGACAGATGTTAGGAGCCAGGCTCCAGCTACTCCAGGAGCATCTGCTGGACAAAGGCAGAAAACAGTGCATCTCCCACTGCTGAGTCACTGTGCTGCACCCAGCAGTGTGCATTAACCAACATTTACTTTCCCACAGGATCCAACGCCTTCAAAAACAAAAGCACCAATTTTTGTACTCTGCAGGGGCAGGCAATGTCACAGGCTCATTTTTCCTAGTTATTCCTGAATCTCAACTCTCTCATTATGAACTTCCTGAAAAATAGGCAAAGTTGCAGGGAAAGGAAATGGGGAAATATAACCCAAATGCCCCTACAGCTCAACTCTATTCACTGCAGCCTTGAGGGAAGTCACAGGAAAAAACAAATGCATTTTTAGAGAACTTATTTTGGACAGCAGAAGCTTAAAACAGATACTTGGAAAACAAGTTTGGATACAGAGCGTCTGACCATAAGCATAAGATAGCAGACTGAGTGATTCTCACCCTGCTCTACTGTTCCAGGCAGAAAAAAGCAATGTAGGAAACCCAGTAGTCTGTTGAAGATTGCTGCAGAGTGCAGTTTTAGCAGAGAAATGGTATCCATCAGCCTTTGAATTCACATCTGCTTCTGCAGAACAATCCTACAGCTTCCCAAGGGCCTACCAACGCATCTCTCCTGTCTGCAGAAGATGAATTTGCCCCTCCTGAGCAAGAGGGGTACTGCATTCAGAACAAGCATGTACCTTTGTAAACATCCACCGTCAAGTCTGCATACCTCTTTCAGCCTTAGAACACATCTGCTCCCTGTGCTTGATGTTAAAGCTTATGGGATGTTTTTGTTCTCGACAGTACTGCAGTAATGAGCCTGAAGCTGTTCAGTTGAATGTCACCAATCAAGACATCAGTCAATCTCCAGACAGCAGTGATGGAAGCGAGGGAATAGATCACCACATCATTCGGACGGTGGGACACCTTTTCCTGTTCCTAGTAGGGAACTTAGGAAATGTTGGGAAAAAGCAATTGGAGAGGACTGTCGTGTTTATTTGGGCAATCTCCTTAAATAGTGACCAAAAGAAAATGTGGCTTTTACAAAGCCACATGGTAAAAGTGGCTGACATCTTGCTAAGTACTAACACCTGTTGGTAGAAAGTCTCATACTGTTCTCCTTACTGAATTTAGAGTGTCTGGATGATGGTCCTGCAAATGATAATAGCTAAAAAATGATAACAGGGGAAAAAAAAAGTATGGAAAAATAATCAGTATTCATTACCCCTAATTGGTATTAATATGCCTTTTTCAAATTATACCCATCACACAGAAATGGTTTCCTCTAGTGCTGTGTGAAGGAGATCAAGAGTAGGCAGAAGGTTTAACGCTATCTTTACTGTTAAGTCTCCTAATTTACAGCGTGTTATTGTTGTTGTGTTTTAAACAGGCTAAAGTCTTTGTGAATCAGCTCTCCACAATCTGTGAGACTGTATGGACCCTGGCCCTCCACCAGACCTTTCTATTACTTCTAGTAGTTGGGAGATGGCTTCTCCCCATTGGGGTTGAAATCACCCGGGACCAGTTGTCCCAGCTGCTTCTCATGTTTGTAGGAACAGCAGCAGATATACTTGAATTTGCTAGTGAAACCCTGGACATTGAGGATGTACGGTAAGGAATATTTGCTGACATAAATAATCTGCATATTGCAAAAGAGATTTGTTTAGTTTGAAGCTTTGTTTGTGCTATCTGAAGCACCCAGACCATTGGAACGGTATTCCCACTGATTAAAGAAGGCTACATTCAAGGGCTCTGTTTTCCTACTCTTGTGTTGCTGCTGTAAAAGATGTAACAGTTCTATGAGCTTTGTTAGAGATTACTCATGCAATGCTAACAGAGAAGCACGTCACATTCATCACAACAAAAGGGTACAAAAAGCCAAACAACTAGCATAACTGCTATGTGGCACCAGGTCATACAGCTACAGAAGCTGAAACTCTGGATCCACACAGAACTTCTCAGGTTAATGAATTGTTTTAGACTGACATGGAAGTAACTTGAGTTTCCTTTAGAGACTCATTATCCAAGTTAATTTCTTTGGTTATTTCATTTGTAGTTTCTTCTTCACAATAGAAGGTAAGAAGAAAGGGAACAGCCTAGTTCTGGTGTGAACTTTCAACATTGCGATCTCTCCCAGAGAATGTCAGCCCATCTTCCTCTCACAGCAGTGAGAGCTGAATTGTGAACACCTATCACAAGGAGAAAGAATTGCAGAAGAGGTTCTCTTGCAGACACTACTCATTTTTTTACTTTATGCTTTAATATCACAGAAGAGGCTTCATAGCAGGGAAAGAGGTCCTTCTGACTTGGAAAAGAAGCTTCAAGCTTGCAGGGAATATGTAATCATTACAGGGATAAAGATAGACTCTAGCTCAAAGTAGAGATATTTCCATACACATATCGTTATAACGTCAGCAGCAGGAATTTAGTATAATTACTCAGCTGGAACATGTGGACTAAACAGCAAGAATTCCACACCAAAAAGTGCCTCTTTTCCTCAGTATTACTAGTACCACTTGGAAGCAAGCATTAATCACTATTTAGACAAGCCTCCCTTTAAATGACATTCCAAATACTACAGAAAACACTTTTGTTAACACAAAAGAAAATTGCATTTTCACTGTTACTACTTTTTCTCCTCCCATAGGAAGAATTATATTCTCATAAATGCAATTCTCGCTGTGTGGACCTGGAGTATGTTACAGTTTCCACTTGATCTTGCAGGTTAGTGCTTGCAAACAGACAAGAAATGAGAACATGTGCTTTAAGGTTTTGCTGGCATGCTTTGGGATTGTGAAAAGGCTACAGGCTACATCCAAGGCTTCTGCTGAAGAGCAATTCATGTGACAAAGACAGTGACACTTTCTGAACAAAGCCTACTGTGGTCTCTTTCGAGGAAACACCTGTTTTTGGCTAACCTCTACCTTCCAGATAAAATACTACTTCCAGAACAAAATGGAACTGCAGTATTGAAGCATTGCTGTAGTTGCCTGTTACTGCTGTAAATTTCACTGTTAGCTGCTGGGGTAGATCTGGCCATGGAATCTATCATGGTTTCGATCTGGGGAGATTACTGGATCCTACAAAGTAATAAGCAAATACCAGGCACAGGGAACAAACAACACAGCCCAAACACAGATATCACAGGCTCTCAAAGGGTTACCACAGGACATAATATCTGATCACAGGGAACATGCAGGACCATACTGTGTTGGGACTGTATATTCTTATCCTAAACTAAAAGGCCCAACATCCAGGTAACTCTGGCTAGTATTTGATTGCAGGCAGGAAGGCTTCTTTAGGTCAAAGAAGATAAAAGACTATTTATTTCAACCCTTTTGGCCTCCAATATCAACAAGTTTGCAAGTCACCTGTATCAGTCCAAAGATAAGTTATCCACACCAGCATCTTCTACAAAATCGATGACCACTAGGTTGACACACCAATTAAATTAATGAACAAATAAAATAACAATGAAAAGTGATCCCTGGAATTTTTCGTTAGCTTTCTCTTTGTGGACAGCATTAGGCTTTGATTTCAATTTTGAAGGTAGGAAAATACTGCAGTATTTCAACTCAGCTAACACCGCCTGTAAAAGCAATGCTGCAATTTATCACTGATAATTTTTTTTTTTTTGCTACTGGTAAAATATATTCTCTGAAAGCTGCACAGAGTTAAAACAAACAACACAAAACAACCCACTGCACATACCCAAGTAAATTCAAATGCTACTTAAAAAAGACATAGCATTAATTTAAGTAAAGTAAGATGTGTGTTGTGTTTTTTTTCCTCTGGCTGTTAGTTTTCCACTTTTTTTTTCCTGCTATAGTTACATTTAACTCATTAAAAATCAAGTTATTGAGCACATGTTGACTGTGGGTGCAGTTTATTTTAGGTAACTCCATACAGCTGCACAACTGCTGCTTTTCATTCAGGTATCAGAATGTTTACTTGCACCTAACTATGACCTAAAAGAGCAATTCATAGATGCTATATAAAACTAAAGCAATGAAGTTAAGACTATTAAAAACTTAAAAGCTATTAAAAATTAGCTGCTGGTAAAGCCTTGCCTATTGGCTTCAGAAGTGTTTCCCCTTCAACAACTCATTTTCCACTCTTAAGTCTCATGGTTTTTTTCCTTTTCCCAGTGCTACCCCAAACAATTGAGTTATTTTGGTAAGCTGTGCTACTCAGTGGTTGGTACTGCTAACAATTAGCTTAACACATTGATTTAACAGAAAAGTATCTGGGGAAGTTGTCGTAGAAAAATTAAGTGAACAACTTCTTGTTTTAAAGTGTACTGATAGCTTTGTGGGATGGAAAAGGGGAAGTGGGCTTTGGTTCTTTTGGATGGATTAGGAAAAGACCTGCTTAATTTAAGATCCCAGAAATGAGATATGCCTTACGTTGAATTGTTCACATTTGAATGCACTTGTGATTTAAGCTCCCTAAAAGCTGCCCTTTAGCCTGATCCTAGCTAAATTTTAAGAGAGCTGTTTTAACCCTTATGTTTTATTTCCAGTACAGCATATTGGCTGCAAACCAACTGCATCAAGCAGGCAGATTCCTAGCCTGCTGCTCTGCAGGTATAGTTCAGAGCTGTGGAACATCGGGGTCAGCTTGTTCATACAGGATGGACCCTTCTTCATTGTGCGTTCAATCCTGATGGGCCACTTCCGAATATTCAACCAGATGCTGGTGTTTTTTACAGCTAAGAACATCTTAGTTGTGATCCTACAATTGTATCGCTTGGCAGTGATAACTTTAGACTTTCGCACTACTATTCTGCAAAAGAGCAGGAAGGGAGAAGTTGGCTGCTGCCCATGTGAGCCTTATGAAGCCACTACTCATGGTACCACTGAGCAGGATGCTGAAATGAAAGAATGTGTTGCTTTGCCACTGAAGGAGGAACCCCAGGCTCCATTAGAAGACCAGTAAGCACCGTGATTGACTCAAGACCGATTTCATTTCTCAGCTGCTTCAAAAGGGCCTATTTCTATGGTGAAACTGACTTGGAACACAATTCACCTCTTCCACTAAGAGATTGATAAGTTCTTCTAAATTGCAGGGGAAAATTCTGAAGGAAAAAAAAAATAGAAATGGGACATTTTGTATCTCATTGGATTTTGGGGGTTTTTGACCAGTTCCCTACTATATTGTTCACAGGGATTTTGTAGCCATAGTTTGTAGTAGCAAGAAAGGTTTGGCACACTAACAAAGTTGGTTATAATCTTTGGTGGCACTTTGCTAATGTATGTACTTGCCTGTATTCAGATAGAAGGACAAACCTATCCCAATGGAACAGAGGAAACATGACAGCATTAAGTCCTCCCTCAGTGACTGGGCTACAGTTAAGGTGAACATTTTGATTACTGTGCATAGCAGCAGCCACAGCTGCAGACATGCAAGTGGATGGGCATAACAGATTCCTACTGTTACTATGACATTTAAACATTGTTCATTTAGAAAAGTTAGGAAAAGTTTCACTGAGTGTTACTCCATTTCTGGCTAAATTTTCAGTTTAAAAACTACAAAAGACCATGAAATGTCACAAAAAAGGCTGTCTATTATAGTCTGAATAATCTAAACCTTACGAATAAATAGATCTATTAAAAACATGGGAAAGTGCCCAAAGACCTGTTTGTCACCTCATTTTCTGCAGAGGTATTTGCTATTATATTTCTACTTGTCAGAACACATACAAAAAACAATAATTAAAATAATAATAGAAAAAACATTGTGATTTTTATTTCCTGCTACACTGTGTTTGAAGTTGAGGACAGACTTTAATTGCTGCCATTTTATAGTTTTTTATTTTTAGTTGTCCTGACTCAGGTGTACAATCTAATAAGAAAGAAGTTTGTCCTTTCAAATGTGAGCAGTGCCATCTGGACAAAAGGACTCTGATTGTGTTTCACATTTCATGAAGCGCCACTCATTCCCATGAAATCATTTGGCCTATTTAGTGTCAAGGTCTGGTGTTTTGTTGGTTTTTTTTTGTTTGTTTTTTAATGGCTTTTAGTCATGTATTTACTTCCATGTTTGGGGTGAATAACATGGGATGTGGTTCATTTCTTCCAGGAACACTTTACATCAATTTAAGACCAATGACCCTGCTGGGCTTAGCTCAAAAGAGAAGTAACTTTTGAAGATCTGTCCCAAAAATCATATGCTCACTGATAATGGCAGGTACTTTCTACAGATTTCTGCATCCACCTTTAATGAGATCACGTTAATTTCAAAAAACATCTCACAAATAGGAAGTGACCTATTTAAGGTAATTTCCTGTATTAAGCAATCCCAGTTTTACCAAGAGCCTCAGCTATCTAAAAATACAGCATCTGTTTAGGAATGCACTGAAGTGCTCCTGCTGCCACCACAGCAGTCAAATGCTTATTAGACTAATAAGCAATGACACATTTATTCCCTGAAAGGTTGTTCCTATTTAACAGTGAACCTATTTATAAATTTCCCAAACATGCGAACCTGTGTTTGAATTTGTGAGCTGTTAAATCTTGTGATCTGTTTCATGTTGAATCAGGCCCCTTCAGTAAGAGAAGAAAACACACAGCCATAAACATAAGTCTTATGTACTCATAGTCCTTTCTACCACTTGTACCTCAGTAATAGCATGCAACACATCCTGCTCTTTCCAGCAGAAGAAAAAAAGTCAGTCGCCATTTACGGTGCTGCTGTAAGGCTGACATATTTAGATTTGAATGCAACTCTTACAGGCAAAGAAGCTGAAGTGCTGCTGCCGACCAACTGTGTTGTCTAAAGCCTTTCACACCAAGGTGCATTTAAAATCAGCTGGTAGCACTGTAACATCTCTTCTTTGTTGCTGCAATGTTGCTACTCACATTCACTGAATTCACCACTTGCTGATGTAGTAATTACCCTGTTAAAAGGATCCTTGCTAATTAATCTGAAGTGTGCCGATCTTCCTAGAACATCATTTGAAATTCACCAGCAAAAAAAAGTCAAGTACTTGCTACCTGTTTAAAGGCTTAGTTCAACAACAAGCTGCCCACCAGGCTCATCCTGCAGCAAATGCAAGATTCCCTGGAGTCAGCAATACAAAGACCAGTTACAGTAGAAGCATTATACAAGGAACTGTATTTCCTGGTCTTCACGCTGTTCCATTTTAAGCATCAGTAAAGCTCTTAATCAGACTTACTTTGAGAATAACTCACTGCAATGCTAGGTTCTTTACTAGATTTCATCATTATTCAGACAAATACAAAATAGACTAGATCCACACTGTCATGCTTAGGATAGAACAGATTTGGACTTCCTTTTTTCTTCCCACCACTATGGGCAAAGAGATCACTTAAAAGCAAGGGGGAAAAAAAAGAAAAAACAGACAGACAAACAAAGCACTGAAATGGTAGGCAGCCGGCCCTCCTGCCTATGTAGAGAGGGGAAATCACATTTGCCAGGTAGCAACAGGAATGACTGACGGAGTGCATTTCTAATTCATTGAGAAGACTGGATAGCAATTAAAAAGTCCAGTGATTTCTACGTTCAGTCACAGCAGCAAATCCCAGTGGGAAATCATCCTCATCTTTGTCATGCAATTTTCTTGATAGAGAGGACAAATGAGCTGTTTTGCAGCCGGTTGAGTCAGCTGAACCAGCAGCAGCTGGGTGCAGGTAGGTGCGGTGTCATACTGGTGCCTTTCAGAGCACCATGCTATGCAAGTGGTAGAAGGTATTCTCCTGCAGATCTGACAACTGGCATCATGCTCATTATTCAGAAAATGCTGCAGTAAACTACCAGAAATGGTAAAACTCAACTCTACCAAATGGGAGGATTTCAGAACATCTTAAACTACAACTGTCTCAACTGTTAATTACTCCTGAGTCAGGAGAATCACATAACTAAGTCTCTTAGGCAAACATACTTCACTGTTACAGTTATTTATCTCATTGTTCCTGCTTTATCCTTCTAGATTATTCTATGTAGGTGATTCCAAAAGTAATTCTATTTATTTCCATGAAAAAAGTAACAAATAAAAGTGCACAATAACACTATTTGATAGCACAAACACTACAAAACATTATTTTTGATGGTCCCCATCAGTAGTTATGCATTAGCTCCAGTGATGGGCAAGGGCTGTGTGCTATGCTTGTAGAAATTTGCACCAGCAGGGGTGCCATTTTTTCCACATGGAGGAATTCAATTCCACCCCTTTACTTCATTTGCACTTGCATGTCAGATGTCCTTCTGTCACACTGCCCCTCTGCTGCCATCTATTACATAGCAACAAAGTATAATGAAATACTGGTGGAAGGTTCAACCTCTACTGCTGTACCACCAACATCTGCCATGTCATGGGCAAACAACATAAAATGGGAGGCATTACTTCTGGAGCAGTTCTTGTATATTAAACTCACTAATCTGTTTTCCCTCTCGTCTTTTCATCAGCTAAAATGTATTCCTCCTTTCTTTTGGACTTTGGCTCAAATAAGACCATAGCTCTGAGCCAATAATAATAATCAAAAGCAACAATAACCATTATTTCACTGCATTTCTGCTGGTATTTTTACTGTACTATATTTTATGGTACTATGTGAAAATAGAAGAAAATGTTCAATTACTTCTTAAAAATTCCAACTTTATTTTGAAAATAAAAGGCAGTTACCTCAGGCATAACTGCCAATTTATTGTGTGTGAACTGAATATTATATGTTTCAATTAATTATACTTTCCACACACTGCTTTTCTTTCCCATTGTTAAGTTAATTACTTAGGCCAGATTCTGACTGCAGACATTGCTTTGAAAGCCCACAGTTACTGCAGTAAACTCTTCCCTATTTTTGCTAGATGTCTTCACTCAGAAAGACCCTTTGCCTCCAAACACACAAATCACAGGGCAAACCCAGAGAAGACTTAATAAAATCACACAAATACATGCATGCATTTAGATACCAGACTATGCCTAATAGTGCAGGTTTTGTTATGGTGTGTGAGACTGCTAGTAAAAATACACTGCAGACATCTGTAAAACACTTACAGAAATGCCCAAATATTACAGATGCTTTAAGCTTAGAGCTCCAGACACCAGGTATACAATATTCTCTGAACAGCGTACCAATTTGCAAGAAAGTTTTTCAGATCCCCCAAATATATTATTTCCATGCAGGTTTCCTCAGTTGACAAAAACTACCTAATCATTATTTCCCCCTCGAAAATAAAGTGTTGTTTTTTTAACCTTTGGAGATGATTAATGCATCTTGTCAGCTTTGAAACGAAACAAAAAACACTGGCTTGGAATACTGACTGGTTAACCACATTTGCAAAGATTTTGCTGTTACTTTCTTGCAGATAGCTGTCAAACTGTACATACAAATCAGTGGATCAGTACAGTTTTTCTGACCACAGGACAGTACCCTGACTGTTTCTGCTGTATGACTAAATATGGTTTTTCCTCTCCCTGTCTTGAGTAGTGCCATTTAAAAATAGCATTAAGAGAGATCCCTGATCTTCCTTTAACCTAATGAGAACAGTAGGTCTCAGCTTTGGCTGATCACTTTGGCATATAAGAGGAGTGCAAGAAACTCAGAAGGCAGGTGAGTTCAGTGCTTTCTAACTGAAGCAGTCCTGCAGTAGAAACTACAAAAGTCAAATCTTGGGGAGAAAAATTGAAGTTCTGTCCGCCTATTGTTACAAAACTGCATGTCTAGGAAATCTCAGCAGTGCAATACGTATGAATTCCTGCTTTACATCATGCAGGTGGAATGCGTAACAGTCATGGAATAACTCACTTGTAGGAAAAGTAATGCTTTTAAAATTACCAGCTCTAGAGTAAGATAGAAAACAAACACACGACCAAAACCAAAGCACATTTGGATTCTTTTCTAAGAGATTCTTCCATTCACTGTCTGATGTGAGACAGTTTATGACAAACATGACTATTTTATCATTTACTGTTCCACACTCAAGAAAAAGCAAAAATACTTGGTGGAAAGTATTTTTTTTTTTTAAATCAAAATCAGTCGCGCTTTTGTTTCTATCCCAATTTTATAGGCAGATAAAAAGATGCATTCAGAAGATCCATGATCTTTTTCAGATAATGCCTGCCTGCCACTTTGAGTTATGCATGCTATGTTTGATAGACACCAACCTGCGTATTTTTTATGTCCTTCAAACAGTAAGATCCCCAAATATCCTGGAAGCCATTTAGAACAGAACACTGGCATCTAAAACTGCACCAGGTTATTCTTTTGGTTCTGCATCAATCGAAAACAGATAAGCCCTGAATCATCAGGTAGGAGAGTAGTTGGCCCTCTAGTCTTTGAGTTCAATTCTGTGTCTTTCTCCATGCTGTTGCATGAGGATAGAAGCCTTTCAAGAAGGCCTAAAAGCCTTCTCTAAAGCCCTTCTCTGCAGAGGAAGACAGAACATCCCTGATTTGTAATAGTAAGGTAATAAAAATAGTCATGACGGTAGAAAAAGCAAAAAATTTAAGGGGTAGGAGAGAAAAGAAAAATAATATTTAAAAACAAAACAAAAAACACACTTTAATTATCAATTTAAACTTTTACATCATATTCTATATATTCCTGTTCTTGTCTGTATTTCAGGCTGTGTTCTGGGCCTGTCTCCCAGATATTGGAGACAAAAGACAGTGACCACTGAACTCCCCACTGCTGTCTGCATAAGCTTCTACAAAAGCACTCAAAAGTTCAGGTCAATTGAAGATTAAGAATAGCCCAGCCTATTTCCTCCTGCTAAAGACTGAAAGTATCTGTGGCTGCCAAAGACCTTCCTCCGTTTGTTTGCAACCTACTACAAAGAGAAGCATGTTTTCCTGAGCAGCCTCTCTGAAAGACTGGCTTTATTGAAACGACAGTGTCATTTCCTGCAGCCCTACTGATTAAGAACTCCCTCAGGTATTCCTAAGGTCATACAACGTTTGAAATAAGGTTGTCAGACCAAAAGTTAAAATATAGGAGCAGAAAGGTAGTACAATGTAAGAAATAATGCCCTAACCCAGAAGTTCAAACTTGGGAAGGTGGGAAAGGGCTGGAGTCAAATAAAGCAGGCATGCATAGGTATTACCTGTAATAATAATTTCAAAGATCTATACTGAAAATGGCTCTGAAGTCTTCAATCTCCTATATACTAAGCTAATAGTATCCTGGAGTAATCAGACAGAACGGATGCAATCATAGCTAACATCTAAGCATCCCAGAAGTGTCCCAGACAGCTTTGGAAAAGCCTTTATGGAGTTTAAATAAACCAAACCAAAACAAAAACACAAAAACATACAAAAAACCCTAGTTCAGTGTTGCTGTTCTTTCTTTTTATATTATTATGAGTAAACTGACACTTCACATTTGAAGAATGTGTTGGGCTTAAATTTTATCTGGCATTCTGCCTAAGTGCTTTGCAGTTTCGGTCCCCTGATGGAATTCACAAAAAGCTTGTCTTTCAAAATAAACGTGGTAGAAGCTTTGTTGGAGCATCTTTCAGGCTTGTAAGAAACAACAGTACATTCAGCAACAGCACTATATGAACCAAGACAGCTGTCAACCACCATAACTCACTCCAGCCCTAATCCTGCTTTCAGTAAGCATTCACAATGCCACTGCTGAAGACTATTACCACATCCAGAATATTACTAAGGAAACATGAAAACAGTACTTAATTTATCTTGCAATTGATTCTAATGGGGTCAGAAGCATCTTCCAAAGAGATTTATCAGGACTGCCAAACAATAGTATTCTCTTACATTTGGTAGGGGTCAGCTCACAGAGGTGGTTAGCTTTGGCCCGGAATGAGGGAGAATGAGAAACCTTTCTTTCCTTTTCTCCTTCCAGATTTCACACTGAGGTGAAATCTACCTGTCTTAATCCAGTAATTAACTCATATTGGCTTCTATTCTGCCATGTAAGCTTGATGTCAAGTTAACTTACAATTTAAGCTCTGTAATGGCAGAAAAGACTACTTTGTGACCTAATCCAAAGAATACTAATCATTTAAAAAATAAAAAAAATCCTCCTACATACAGAAAAAGTAGAGAATGCATAAGTAAGAGTTGCCACGGGGGTAGCCTGAAGCCATATGCCAGCAAGTTACTCTGCTTGTATATTGAGAATTTTTAACCACCTAATCAATAAGAAATGAGTAGTTACTATGGCAATTCCTACATTACAAGGTAGTTGTGCTGCAGCAGAGTATGTTCTAGAAGGATGAATAAACTCATGACTGTTAAATATATTTTTACACCCTGTACAGCGCTGCATTTCAGTGTGTAGGCTTGAGGAAAAAAAAAAAAAACAACCACCAAGAACAACAAAATAGAGTCAAAGTGTAGTGATGGTCATACAGGACAGTCTGAACTGCTTGGGAATTCTTAAGTGACTACTACTTGTCGAATTAGAGAAATCCCCAAACATTCAGTCAAATCACGCAAAGATTTTGCGATCCCTAGCTTGAAAACCAAAATAACGAGACTCAGATTCCCCTATTGTTGTTTTTCCCTTTGGTTATTTCCTTCAGAGTTTAAACTGATAGAATTAGAGCCAAGGTCCTCCTAGAGCATACCATCAGCAGATACTAATGCTGATTTCAGTGTGTAGCAAACACTCTGCAGCATCTGAGGCTGATTACAAAAAGTGTATTCCCTTAAAGCACAATGCACCACAACCCTGTAGGGACTGCTACTACTTGCACATACATAACAAGGATAACACTTCATTCTCAAGACACAACTACTAAAATAGAAGTACAGTGTTCTTTCAAAGGTTTGAAAGTCATGGATAATAATCTTTATTAAATACACTCAGCTTGTATATGCCTCCTATGAAATATTATATCCCAGTTCCTTCACATTGTCATGGGCAGTTCATCCCATCTCTTTTTGAAGTACTGTTATTTTTCAAGCATTAGAACAAACAGATTGAGAGAAATGCTGAGTATGAATCTAAACACTACGTTTGACAGCCAAAGATGTTCCAACTGTGCAAAAGTACCACAGCTACAGAATACACACCAAAGATTGTAACACAAAGCTGTCAAAAAAGATGATGAGGAGAGAAGCTGATTTAAATTAGCAATTGGGACCCTTAGGTGTGAGAAACAGAAACGCACAAATGCAGCAGCCTAAGGACACTTTAAAAGCACCATCACCATGGCCTTGAATCCATAAATTAATAAAACATGGCAAAGTTACAAGTGTATCAAACTACAGCAAATATATTCACATAACTGAGGTTCAGATCTTGATGCCTTTATTTGAACTATCAGTGCTGAGAACTGAAAGCTAATAAGACTAAGATACAGGATTCTTCTCTGGATTCAGTGATAGCTACTTTTATTCATAAGATATTGACTGTAAGGTTGTGTTACAAAGAAACACCAATTCTTATGTAGAAAGGCTCAATGTAGTAGTAAGATTTGAGGCAAAAAACCTTGCAAATAGAAAATAATTATAAAATAAAGTCAATAATTATAACCTGCAATACATATAAATGTTCAGAAGAGATCTTTGAATCAGGACGACCCCTGAAGATCCAAATATAAGAATGAAAGAAATTTGATTATGATAAACTTGGGCAAATCTTTTCAGGCTAGTAAATAGAATTAGTTATATACCACTGTCCAACCAAAAGGTGAAAAAAGGCTTAAACACACAAATAGAAAACCAGAGTCCTAACACTGCACAAAGGAAAACCCTTGAAGTAAAGGGGCTGTCTAGCAAGCTTGTCCTATGCTCACTGTTATGAAGGAGCAACCTTCTGGGTTCTGGAGAAGACACTCAACCTTCACACTCTCTCTTGAGTCTGTGCACCACAGTAACCAATCTTTATCTGCTTGAAACTAAGATTAAGTCTGCCTGGATGCATTTTTCTACTACTTCCAAAAAGGACTCACAATTAGGAGAGAAAAGAGTTTAAAAATACTCTTCATTTTCTTCCAACTATGTTACCTCCAGCACTACTTCCATCAGATGATTTCCTGATAAAAACAGAACGGCTACATCATTTTTTTCCACTGCGGAAAGAAATGAAACACAAGAAGTGCAGTGGACCAGTGACAGTCAGCATCATAAAACTAGGTTTGGAAAAACCTTTATTCTCATTTCTTGAAAATTTACTGCGGTGCTTAATGCCATGCAGCAATTCCTAAGAAAATAACCAGGCAACACACTTACCAATAACATAATTAAGAAATGAGAGTCTTTCCCTTTTTTCCAATCAGCTGAATATAAGAAATATCTTTTCAAAATTACCAAGGAAAGGAAGACTTATATTCCCTTAACATAACTGTTTCTTCCAGAAAATGTTTTACATGGGTACACTTGTGTTTTAAAGATCTATCCCACTCAAATTAGAGCACCAAACATTAATTCCAGAATATGAGTTACTGCAAATTGATTTATTAGTTAACAGGATCTTATCATCTACAAGTTTTTAATAAGTAATTTATTCACTGCATAGTGGCAACAAGAGAAATTATTCCTCTTCATTCTACCTTCCGTTTATATCCTGAGAGGTCACTCTCCTCCCTTTGCTCCTACAGAGCCTTGTTCCAAGGTAGACAAGGACCCCTTAGTAAATACCTTTATTTCTGAAACATGGACCTCAGGCTCAGAAAAAAAAATGGGAAAAAAAAAATAAGAGTGAGAAGAGCCAAAGTACCATAGCCTTTCCACTACATGTCACAACACCTGGGAACAGTCATTAAGGAGAAAAAACAGAAAATGTTCCACAGGCTCTCTCATACTGGAGGAAGCCAGTATTACTGTGGATATAGTTACTGCTTGAGAGGAGAAGCAAATAGTCAGAACACATGTTGAGAACAGACAGCAACACAGGGAGGTTTCACTCAATTACATACAACTAAGCCTTTAACTTGCACACTAATATCACAGTGGGGGACGATGTGTTTTTCAAATGCTTCATGATGTTTCAATGCTACAGCTAGTCGTGCATACAAAACATCTCCAAATTATTAGAACGTGGCCACAGACGTTTGGAGAGAAGAATGGTACTTGGACAGTTAAAACAGACCTGGTTTTGCACTTTACTCTGGGGAAGGCAGAAGGATTAGTTAACTCCAGGGTTACTGTACTTGAATACTTCCTCCAGTATCTAAACACAATTTTGCACAACCACAGGATAGCATACACCTCTTCACATCACACTACATTATTTAAATGCTTCAAAATGCAGGTAGAATTTGTTACCTCCTCTAATCATACTCTTACATTCAGTTGTCTTGTGAAAGTAAAATCTTCAGATAATCTTGCAGGAAACTCAAGCAGGGCTAACACCCCTTTACTACATTCAGGATACTAACAAGCTCTCCTGAAGCAGCCAACTTAGACCTCCAACGTTCAAAGGCCCCAGTAAAAACTTGAACTAACTCCCTTCTTTTAACCAACCACCCATTTACTATGTCCCTCCCAGGGCTCACCTGTTGGCAATCAACAACACCTGACTCACTGTACTGATTTGGCAGAAGACAAAGAAGCAGAAGTAGAGGAAGGGGAGTCATACCTTGTTGTTTGTTACATTAACTCATCTGTGATACCTAACTGCATGCTGAACAAGTCACACAACCTAATTGGAAAGGGCCAGGAAACTGTTTCTATATTAATTGTTGAACTACTTCTACATTAAAATAGTTGAACTTGTTAAATTGCATTTAGCAGGTCATTACTAAGTTGAAGATCTCTTTTCTCTGTCACTAACTTCCACAGTATGATAGGAAGACTACCCAACAGTACCTCTGGGGTACAGAAAAGGACCAAAGAGCAGAAAAAAGTTCTTCCAATTTGCCTGCTCTTGGAAAGTTTCCCAGAAAGGACAAGCTGCAGAACAAGGATCCTTTCCATTAAAAGTGTAACAAGTCTACCCAAAATAGCTGCTTGCAATTGAAACATGAAACTGACACATTGATAAGAAGCTGAAGACTGACCTACAGGAGATGGACCCTTTATCCATCCAAGTAGAAGATAGAAGAAGGCAGCTGCTTTTCCCACTTCCCTGCATTCCCTTAATTACAAAGAAAACTGAGATCCCAGATGGCAGTGATAGTCCAGATGTCTTTAGCCTCACCCATTTAAGGCTCTGACTGCATTCAAACACAGGTGGGGGAAAAAACCATCAACTGGCACTACCTCAATGGCTTGTGAAAATAAGAAAAAAAAAAAAACACAACATATTAAATCACCATTTTAGAGACATCTCTGAGATGTGGGGGAATTTTTTAAAGTTTCTTAACAAGTCACTTAATGTCCCCATTTTCCTTTAGCAGCTTTTACAAGACACAAACTTTAGTGCTCCTTTGCTTGCATGACTAACATATAGGTGGCTAGTATACAGATGTTAGAGAAGATGATAGTAAATGTACAGAGCTTATAAGCAAAAGGGAAACTCACCAGTGGTGGTGCCTTAGCTGAGGAAGCTGGGGCAGGCCTCACTGAAGAGCAATCTCCAAGAGATGCTGCCTCAGCGGGGGTCAACCCTTAAATGAGGTTTCAGAGGAGGTGGAGTGGAGCTCCACCCCTTCCGGGAGCACAGCTAAATTGCTCTCACCTGTGCTCCCACAGCTGACCCCACACTTGAGTGCTGATCAATCAGAGGTTCAGGCTGTGATTACCAATCTCCCATACAACTACCAAGTGATTCAGCAAGTTTTCTATTTGTTTATACTCACGTTTTCAGCCACATTAAAAGGGAGACAATAGAGGTAAGATATGAAGAGTATAAACATAGCTGTGCAGTCAGGGCATCCTAGAATCATCCAAGTCTGTCAGGTTACAGTCTCAGCATAATGTGCTGTGGCCAGTTTCCTATTCCTGCATTGCCCTGGAGCTAGAACAGCATACTGAACAGTCCCTTATGTTCAGGTAAACATAAATCAGTGACAAATTGTTTTTTGACAGTAATGAATTATATAAAGGACACAGTGTTGTGCCTGTCAACTGCCAACTTCTCTGGTTTTGACAGAGTTTGATCTTATAATTATCTCGCTATCCAGCATCACTCTGCTGAGCTTCACACTGGCTCTTGCAGCCTGCTAACGATGAACCAAGTGGACCACGAGATCCGTGTATTTGGCTGCAGGGCTCTCCCCCAGGGTCCCTCCTTTTTGTCACCTGGGTCTGTAGATCAAGTTTTACCAGCTGATATGGAGGAGATGCCATTGTCATTGTGTACAGTGCTTTGACAACATTCACACTGACAAGCTTGTGGTAGATTGCTTGTATAATGCTAAGGAGACGGAATGACAGCTGTATGGGAGATTGGTAATCACAGCCTGAACCTCTGATTAATCAGCTGAGGCAAGTATGGGGTCAGCTGTGGGAGCACAGGTGAGAGTGATGTAGCTGTGCTCCCGGAAGGGGTGGAGCTTGACTCCATCCCCTCTGAGACCTCATTTAAGGGCTGACTCCCACTGGAGCAGTATCTCTTGGAGATCGCTCACCAGGGAGGACTGCCTCAGCTGCTTCAGTCAAGGCACCACCGTTGGTGAGTTTTCCCTTTACTCATTCACTTATATACCTTCTGTACATTTTGTTTCCATCTGTACATTTAAAACCAATACATTTGGCGAGCCAGGCAGGAGCCTGCAAATATCGGAAAAAAAAAAAATGTCTTTCCTATGGAATGTGTTTAGCTGGTTCAAGGGGGAGAAGATCACCCCCTTAGGGAAAATCCTCCCTGGACAAATACCAGGGTTTGAGGCGTCCCCATATTTTCAATTAGCGACGATTATCGAACAATGGGGGCCCTTACGGGTAACGGGCAATATGTCCCCTTACCATCTAACTGAATACTTTCAGGGGTTGCAAAAAGATATTTTGACAACCAAAGAAAGGCAAATGGCTGCATCCATGGCTGCTTGGCCTTTATTGAATGCTTTAAATCAGGCAGAGGTTAAATCAGATAAGATTGAACATGAAAATCAATTATTAAAAGCCCGCATTGAAAAATTGGAGGGCGAAATTAATCTATTAACGGGGAAAAATTCATCATTTTTTTCAAACACCCCCCAAATTAGATATATTACAATGGATGATAGTAAGGATCCTGAAACATCGGATCAAACTAAGGTCACTAAATCTGACCTAGAAGAGCCACTTAAGACGGACTTATTAGAAGTCCGTCCTATGGTAACTCAAAAAACAAAAAAAGTCCAGGAGCGACCAGCAGGGGTGCCTCCTGATCAATGGACCCCTGCTGACTCCTATTTACACGTAACAGCACGTCCATACACACCCACCGAACTTATGGATCTAGTACAGCGCTTCAGGCAAAGACCGAGGGAAAGTGTCCCAGCCTGGCTGCTACGATTATGGGACTCGGGAGCAGAAAGTGTAATAGTTAACGGCTCCGAGGTATCTAAGCTGGCAACAATAACAGTCCATCCTGCCCTGAGGCAGAGATTGTACTCAGGGTCCCAGTTCCCTGAAGAGAATCATTCGATCGTAGATTGGATAATGGCTGCCTGCCGTATGGTATGGTCAAATAAAACAGACATGCCAATACATACAGGAATGTGGTCTTCTATGGAAGACCTACAAAATTATATCCGGGAACTAGGCATGCGAGAGGCTGTCTATGAAGATGTATCTGTTAGTCCGGACATGGTGAAGTTTTCCGCGGGAATGAGGGACCTAATCTTACAACAGGCTCCCTCACATATGTATGGAACATTGGTTTCTATATTGAATCCTCTAGTGGCCGCAGAGGCAGCAGTCCAGCATGCTGCCCAATTGGTAGCGGACCTGGGGGAAACGGAGCGCCTAAGAACCAAGCGCAATATTAGAGTAATTGAAGATTCTGAAGTTTTTCCAATAGCCCGAGCCAGGAGATCGGCTCCACGAACCCCTCGGGCGGGACCCATTAGGGTGTCCCGAAAACAAATGTTTAATGATCTACTCCGAGCAGGTGTTCAATTTGCCAAAATTGATGGGCAGCCCAATCACGTTCTGCTTCAGTTGTGGAAACAGCTGAAGGATGAACAAAAATTTCAAAACCGCCCCAAAAGACCGGGGATAAGGCTTATAGAACGACGACCAACAACAGTTTGGAATCTAGAAGACTTTATCGTGCCAAATAGGAAAAAGAGGCCACCTCAGGTGCCTCGGGTCACAGTACCAGAGGCATCAGAGGTAAAAGACTTGAATCTGGCCCAGTTTATGGCGTGATGAGGGACGTCAGTCACCCTAGGGCCTCTAGACGGGACCGGAGGCCCTATGTGGAATTGACAATATATTGGTCCCGAGAAAATGTGCAGAAGGTTATGGCCCTCGTTGATACTGGGGCGGAAACATCTATAATATATGGAGACCCAACAAAATTCAGAGGGAACAAAGTAATGATTGGAGGCTTTGGGGGACAGACCGTTCCAGTCACCCAAACTTGGGTAAAATTGGGGGTCGGGCGCCTCCCACCACGGGAGTACAAGGTATCTATTGCTCCAATTCCGGAGTACATATTGGGAATTGATATCTTGTGGGGTCTGGCTCTCCACACAACAGTGGGAGAGTTCCGGTTGCGGCAGAGATGCATTAGTATCCGGGCAATTCAGACAATATTGAGAGGCCATGCAAAACATGAGCCTATTTGTCTGCCCAAGCCACGTCGGATTACTAATGTAAAACAGTACAGACTCCCAGGTGGGCAGGATGAAATAACAAAAACAGTACAGGAATTAGAAAGAGTGGGTATTATAAGGCCTGCACATAGCCCGTACAACTCCCCAATATGGCCAGTGCGAAAATCGGATGGAACATGGAGGATGACAGTGGATTACAGGGAATTAAACAAGGTCACGCCGCCCGTTCATGCAGCCGTACCCAATATTGCCTCCCTAATGGACACACTAAGTAGAGAAATTAAAACGTATCACTGTGTCCTAGACTTAGCGAATGCATTCTTCAGTATTCCAATTAGTGAAGAATCACAAGACCAGTTTGCATTCACATGGGAAGGCAGGCAGTGGACTTTTCAGGTTCTGCCGCAAGGGTACGTGCATTCACCTACTTTTTGTCATAATTTGGTGGCGCGTGATCTGGCTAAGTGGCAGAAGCCACATAATGTAAATTTATATCATTATATTGATGACCTCCTGTTAACATCCGATTCATTAGAGGCGGTGAGACAAGCAGCAGATTTATTGATAGCTTATCTGCAGAAGAGAGGGTGGGCTATAAACCCACAGAAGGTGCAAGGTCCGGGGCTATCTGTAAAATTCCTGGGAGTAATTTGGTCCGGAAAAACCAAAGTACTACCCAGTGCAGTAGTGGATAAAGTCCAAGCGTTCCCAGTCCCTACAACATCGAAACAGCTACAAGAGTTCTTAGGTATATTGGGGTATTGGCGCTCCTTTATACCTCACTTAGCTCAGTTGTTGAGGCCATTGTATAAGCTTACCAAGAAGGGTCAATCGTGGAACTGGGGGAAGGTAGAACAAGATGCTTTCCAACAGGCAAAGCTGGCAGTTAAACAAGCCCAGGCATTGGGTATATTTGATCCGACCCTCCCAGCTGAACTAGACGTTCATGTTACCCAGGATGGTTTTGGCTGGGGCCTGTGGCAACGCCAGAGTTCTGTTCGAACCCCCATTGGATTCTGGTCTCAGGTTTGGCACGGAGCAGAAGAAAGATACAGCATGATTGAAAAACAGTTATTGGCTGCCTATTCAGCGTTACAAGCGGTAGAGCCAATAACGCAAACAGCAGAGGTTATAGTTAAAACTACATTACCGATCCAGGGGTGGGTAAGAGATCTAACTCACCTTCCTAAGACAGGGGTGGCCCAAGCACAGACGGTAGCACGATGGGTCGCCTATCTAAGTCAAAGAAGCAGCCTGTCTTCGTCTCCACTCAAGGAGGAATTACAGAAGATCCTAGGCCCAGTGACATATCGCAGTGATACGCCGAAAGAACCAATGGTCGCTCCACCAGAGAAGAGCCCTGTTCAGGAAGGAAGATATCCTATTCCTGAAGATGCCTGGTATACGGATGGGTCCAGCAGAGGCAACCCGAGCAAGTGGCGAGCTATAGCATACCATCCCTCTACTGAGACAATCTGGTTTGATGAGGGGGATGGTCAGAGCAGCCAATGGGCAGAATTACGAGCCGTGTGGATGGTTATAACTAAAGAACCTGGTGATGGCATCCTGAACATCTGTACGGATAGTTGGGCCGTGTACCGGGGGCTTACTCTGTGGATTACGCAGTGGGCTACCCAGGAATGGACTATCCACGCCCGACCGATCTGGGGGAAAGACATGTGGGTAGACATTTGGAATACAGTCAAACACAGGACGGTATGTGTCTACCATGTCTCTGGTCATCAACCCCTGCAGTCACCAGGAAACGATGAAGCGGACACACTGGCCCGAGTTCGATGGATTGGGAATTCACAATCCGAAAATATTGCCCGATGGTTACATCAGAAGCTACGGCATGCTGGACAAAAGATAATGTGGGCAGCTGCTAAAGCATGGGGGCTGCCTGTACAGCTATCTGATATCGTCCAAGCATGTCAGGACTGTGACGCTTGCTCGAAGATGAGACCAAGACCGTTGCCTGAAACAACATCCCACATTGCTAGAGGATATAGTCCTCTTCAGAGATGGCAGGTTGATTACATTGGGCCCCTCCCTCGGTCTGAGGGGGCGAGATATGCCCTGACCTGCGTTGATACTGTAAGTGGACTGCTGCAAGCCTATCCCGTACCAAAGGCAAATCAAGCATATACAATTAAGGCACTCACTAAACTGATGTCTGCATATGGGACACCTCAAGTCATCGAGAGCGACCAAGGGACTCACTTTACTGGAGCGATGATACAGCGCTGGGCAGAAGAGAACAACATTGAATGGCGATTCCATCTGCCATATAATCCAACAGGGGCAGGCCTTATTGAACGCTACAATGGTATTCTTAAGGCTGCCCTGAAGACAGACTCCCAGTCCCTGCAGGGGTGGACAAAAAGATTATACGAAACCCTGCGGGACTTGAACGAAAGACCTCGGGATGGCAGACCCAGTGCTCTGAAAATGTTACACACTATATGGGCCTCCCCTCTTAGGATTCAAATTACAGGTGCTGATAATGAGGTAAAACCGCAGGTTGGTAATGACAATAATCTTCTGCTCCCTGCCCCTGAGAATCTAAAACCAGGAATCCATAAGATAAATTGGCCCTGGAAGGTGCAAGTAGGACCCAAGTGGTGTGGCCTACTTGCACCTTGGGGGAGACTATTGGAGGTGGGAGGTTCAGTTACCCCCTCGGTGATAGGTACATGGCCTACTGACATCGTGGTCAATACTCCGGTCTTTATTGCTAAAGGGACACCCATCATGTCCCTATGGCAGATCAGGACTCCTCCTCTGGTGCCAGATATAGTTATACAGCCACAGATATCTGGCCAGAGGGTATGGTATCGGAGGCCGGGACATAATCCGGTGCGAGCAGAAGTATTGACCCAAGACAAGAATACGGCCTGTATCTTGCCCTAGAGGGCAGACCTTCCTCTCCTGGTACCCTTGAAACATCTGTATTACTCTCCCTAAGATTCTAAGCCTCTAGGACCATCAGAGAACAATTTGTGTGGACTGATGAAACGCAAATGGACCTGCACCTCGAGATGGCTTGTCTCCAGTAACATCTATCAAGCACTGGCCCACGGAAGATCGTGAATACCCATCCAATCATCATTTGAATAACATCAGCATTCGGTGCGACGGGAAATTGTATCAGCGTCGCGTTGGGTCTCTGTGATAAGGGAAAACTCACCTAATCATTGGTTCACGCTGTGAAGGGGTGGAGTGTATGGGAGATTGGTAATCACAGCCTGAACCTCTGATTAATCAGCTGAGGCAAGTATGGGGTCAGCTGTGGGAGCACAGGTGAGAGTGATGTAGCTGTGCTCCCGGAAGGGGTGGAGCTTGACTCCATCCCCTCTGAGACCTCATTTAAGGGCTGACTCCCACTGGAGCAGTATCTCTTGGAGATCGCTCACCAGGGAGGACTGCCTCAGCTGCTTCAGTCAAGGCACCACCGTTGGTGAGTTTTCCCTTTACTCATTCACTTATATACCTTCTGTACATTTTGTTTCCATCTGTACATTTAAAACCAATACAACAGCATGTGTTAGTTTTTTGTGGTTTTTTTTTTTCTTTACTTTGTGCTCAAGGGTTGCTTAACAGGGGACTCTAACTCTTAGGTTTCTATGATACCAGCACCAGCTGTCACAGTGCAGACTAAGGGTGTTAGACTAAGTGCTAAATCTTGGTTCAGTACATTTCAAGAGAAAGCAACTTTATTAGATTAAATTCAGTAACTGACAGATTAATTTCTTGGAAGTCACAAGCAAGAAGAAATTGAGCAAAGAATCTGCAGCCTTCAAATGAGGGGTGGTCTGTTTACACAGATGAAACAACTTCAGAGGTTTCCAGAGTTATGGTACTGGCAGATGGAGGGACCTTTTACATCTCTCATAGAGCAGCACTGGTTACACCTTCCTCAAATTCTTTACAAGAAAATGGTAACTCCTCAAATTAGCTGACAACCATGAGGATCTCATGTATCATCCCTTGCATCGCATAATGTCAGGTATTGGAAGGACCTCAAAAGATCATCTAGTACAATCCCCCTGCTGGAGCAGGAACACCTAGATCAGGTCACCCAGGAATGCATCCAGGTGGGTTTTGAATGTCTCCAAAGATAACCCACCACCTCTCTGGGCAGCCCATTCCAGTGCTCTGTTACCCTTATTGTCACTCCTTATTTGTTAAAGTTGGCTGAATTATCTGAGATGATGTATTAATTGTTTTACAAAGGTTACCAACATTAGTTGTCAGAGAAAAAGAACCTGTGAACTATCTCACCTCAGTGAACAGAAGTAAAAAAAAGATGGTGTTATTAGTAAAAGGAGAAAAGTGACACTATATGAATTTAAATCATGAGATTACATCAACAACCAGATCATTTGCACCCAGAAACTAAACTACGCAATGCAGCTCTATTTTTCACACACACAAATCTAAATGTGGCTAATCACAAATTAGTCTGTCCACATAAAATAAAATTATCTATGACCAATATTAACACAGTTGAAACAGAAAATGTTTTGTAGTGCAATGCATGCATCTATTTGGGCTATCCTCAGCTTGAGCTGGTTAGGAAGCGAGGACAACAAGGAAAATAGGACTATTTCTTATTCTCAGTGGGGCTGAAAGCTCAGCAAGCTTTGCACACACAGTAGGAAATGATTTTTTTGCAAAAAGACAAATCATTCAATATTTTGCAAATATTGTTTTGCCCCCTGACAGGTGGTTATTCAGTTTGATACATTCCTGTGGTCTCTAGGGAACTACACAGAAAAAAAGGTGAAGATAAAAACAGACTGAACAATAAGGATGTCAGATGTCCTGGGGTATTGATAACATCACGCATTAACTACATCTGATGGCACTGAAGATGTGTACAGATCAGAAGTAGAAAGCAGATGTACATAAAAAAGTTCAAAAAATCTGTAATGGATCATATATATCCAAGGGTATGGCTCAACATATAGCTACACCCTCATCAAAAACTTCATTTAAAGGCTACAAGATGCACTTCTTAGAGGTAGATAGTTAATGCAGAGGAATAAACTTCAGTGGTTATAGATACCTAATGCTTCCTGAACATGCAACAGCATCAATGTGGTCACTTTGCCATAAGCAAAGTTAGTATCCCTAGCTAGTGTTGTGTTTTCATCCTGGGGATATTACTAACTACCTCAGGCTCTGTGATGAAACCATTATGCTGTATGAATTAAGCAAGAAATAAGGCTGATTCAGCAGGCTTTTCCTAGTCTAAGCTGTAGTGAACAAATAGAGTTAGCCACAAGGTCAGGAGAACAGGGAACACCTCTTCAAGCTGCTCATTTCTAATTGTAGATCCAAAGAGAGAAGATGCGTTGTGTTCCACACCAGGATCAAAATTTGTTCAAGTAGGAACTGGCAATGAAGACTAAAGACTACAGCAGTGCAAGATGACTTCTTTCTAAGAGCTGGAATAGGAAGAAATTTCCTAGAGCAGCTGAGCTGAAGTCATTTTTTCAGTGCTCTTAAAGTGAAATGGACTGGCTCTCGAGAGAAACTGAGCATGTAGATGGAGTACCAGCCAGTTGTATATATTTATAACAGCCTGATTCAACCCAATAATTCTTTTTTGGATATTTTTGCCATTTGAATGAGGAGGAGAGAAGCTACTGGCAGCCTGCCATTGTGATGGGATATCTTGGCAGGAATATGCTTTGTGCTATATTATTACCATATGGTGGTAGAAAAGATTTTTATTTTTTTTCCTATTAAGTTCTTGTAATAGTTCATTCCCATTTTTAACACAACCCTTCTGCATAAGAAGTTTGCTTTTCAGTCCTATAACAAGAGCTATACTATACATTTATAGCTAGTCAGGCCAAACATTATAAATAATACTGTTTCAGAGGTACAATTACCATTAGAAAAAGGTATACAAGCATCCAAATGGAATGTAGCTTCTTTGAAAAGTTAACTGCTTCCCCATAGGAAGGAATTCATTTTGTGCTGATTTGTTTTGGTTTGTTTGTTCTGTTTCCTACTGGATGAAAATACTGTCCATGTATGATATAGTAGATGTATGTTCCATAAATAGCAATCCAAACAACATTACAATATCTGCAATCAGTTTGTTGTTTTTTTTTTTTAGTTACAAGGAAGCTCCAATACATGGATACTTATCTACCAAGGCTTTTTCCAGCATAGCAAATTAATTGCTGTTAAGGTTCCCAAGTCTGATATTTTCAGGATCCTGTTTCTGAAGGCAGAATACATCCACGGTTTGCTGTTGCCCAGACAAATCAGTCTGCACTCTCAGGAGTGTACAATGCAGTAGGCAGGAACCTGGATTCTAGTTCTTCACTTCAGCTACACTGAAGTGCGATGACAAATCAGATAATGTCCCTGAACACTTGCAGACACTCAAATGTGGACATCTATGTGGTTGAGAAGACAGAACAGTTTCTGGCATGTTTCTGGCCTGTGTAAGACAGTATTTGCCTATATAATCCCAAAGTGTGAGTTTAATTTAGCAGGAAATACATAAGCTAAGCAATTCCCATTCATTTCACTAATGTCAAGAACTAGTTGCACTTCGGTACAGAGCCGGGTCCACATTTAAATCTGCCCCTGCCCCCTTACAACATTGTTGCCTACAATTAATGTCTACAAAACCCAGGTAAACACATTAGTATTGGACTCTAGCATGAAGACCTTTTGGGAGGAATTTTCTGAGAAACTGATAGAAAATTCAGCTTCTATGACTTATGCGATGGCAGCTCTGAAGTTTCTGCACTCTCTCTCAGATCAGAAATATTTCCAAAGCAGATACACATAAGAGGCCATTTCAACAAATGCTCCATAACTTGCCTGCATGTTAGAGTTCAATTTTCTCTACTTTCATATACTTTTATTGAACTTCTTGGAACAAAACAACCTACGAGGTTTCTCTTTGCAGCGTGCAGCATATGAATGTTGTAACAGAATCTTTACAGAAAAATATCTTCAAGAATTATTTACATTACTGTCAGCTCTTTTAAGAAATTTAGATTAACCAAGTCTTTAGAGATTTTCCTCCTAAAACATGTGCATGTCTCCAGGTGAAGCCCTTCACACTTTCGCCAGAGAAACCGCATTTTACTCACATGATGTATTTCTGACTGACAGCATAGTTTGCAGCCTTTAAAAATATTCATATGCTATAGTCAAAACATAGCAAGCTTGTAGCCCCTTGGAATCTTAATTCCAAGACTGTCTAACTTCCTGTCAAAACTCACATAGTAAGCAGTAAGTACATAGTAAGAACCACTGCAAGGAAGTGTGAGTTTTGCAGGATCTGATGAGACAAAAGACAAGGGTTTTATCTTTTAATTTTTTAGAACAGTATTGCAACGAGTCTCAAAGCCACAAATCTGAACTGGTCGTGCTATAGCTCAGTTGAGAGCAAATATTCTGATTAAAAAAAAGAGAGGCAAAACCTTAGAATCATAGAATTGCTTAGGTTCAAAGGGACCTTGAAGATCATCTAGTTCCAACCTCCCTGCCATGGGGTCTCCCCAGAGCCTTCTCTCCTCCAGGCTCAACAACCCCACCTCCCTCAACCTGTCTTTGTAGGATAGGTGCTTCAAGCCCTTTGATCATCCTCATTGCCCTTCTCTGGACCCTCTCCAACAGCTGCATGTCTTTCTTGCATGGGGGGCCCCAGGCCTAGATGCAGTGCTCCAGATGAAGTCTCACAAGGGCAGCTCAGAGGGGGACAATCACATCCTCTTTTGATGCAGCCCAGGATAAAGCTGACCTTCTAGGCTGAAAGAGCACTTTGTTGGCTCACATCAAGCTTTTTGTCCACCAGACCCCTCAAGTCCTTCTCCACAGGACTGCTCTCAATGTGTTCTTCACCCATTGTGCACACAAAAGTTCAGATTGCCCTGACCAAAGTGCAACATTCTTCAGCTGGGTCACGACAATCCCAGGTCCTTATACAGGCCTGGCTCCTCTGGATGGCATCCCTTCCTTCTGTTGTATCAACTGCACCACTCATCTTAGTGTCATCAGCAGATTTACTGAGGGTGAAAGAAAGACTTCACCCAGTAGACTTAACAGTTTGAATTTGATGCTGTTATTTCTTTTTATGTATAACCCAACAGACCTCAAGATGCCTAGAAGTTACTATTATTACAATAATACAGAAATATACTATGACTAAGCACAATTCTTAACTCTGCCAATGAATGGTATACTAACAACAAATAGGCCTAGCACACAGAGTTCCTCTACCTTACATATTAACCTTATCTTCAGGTAAGTATCCCTCAGGTAAAGCTTTTTATTTTGCAGGATTTATTTGCCTGCTCTTTCCAAACTTAACATTATATAACTGACTTGCAAGCAAAAGTAATAAGAGGCATTATTGCTTGAGGTCTTGCAGTTGTTCCCCTTGAGGGTAATGGTGAAATTTACTTAAATTTTGCTGCCTCGAGGAGTGTAATGGTATGTGGGAGTAATCCAAAATTGCCTGAACAATAGCACAGCTGATGACTCCCACCATTGACTCTGGAGAGGTGAACTGAAGTCTCTGGACAGTTTCCGGAGACCCTCCTCATTCGAGAGATCACCAAATTAAGACACAATTAAAACATGCGTGTATACTTGCACAGAGAGGCAAACAGTCCAGGAGAGGGCAAAGCTGCAAGTCAGCAAGCCTGTCTTGGCAAGAGACTAGACAGATTTGTTCAAAAAACAACTTGCACCATGCCTAAGAGCAACTAATTCTCTCCCCATGTTCATTACATTCTCTCTCCTCTTTATGTGAAAATGATCATTCTGACCTGCAGAAAAATGTTTAATTATTACTCGGTTCCATAGTCACAGCATTAAGTTTTTTCAAAGACCTCTTACAAACCGAGAACAGAAAACAATAAAAAAAAAAAAAAAAAAAAAAAAAAAATTAAAAAGAAGAAAGAAAAAAAAGCCCTGTTACTTAAGAGCCTATTGAAATTCTTTAGGTCTCTGGGCATACATTATATATTCACCAAGTTTGCTGCTGGTGATGTAAGTTAGAAATTCTCCTGCTGGTTTTGATTACAGCTGCAGAGTCACAGATTTGAACAGCAGTAGACAATCATTCTTCTGAGCCTGCACATAAATATAAAACATTTCCTTTTTCCTTATCACATAAACCTTCTACTATGATTACTTCAAAGTGAACTCCTGTTTTCTTCAGATTTTCCCCACTTATCATTTTATAATTAACAAAATGTATTCTATCCAACAAAGCTCTGTTATTTGCATATTCAAAGGTCACCGTACAGGTTAAAGTTATTTAACTATGAAAGAGATGATAATTTCACAATCTTTTTACATGCAGATAAAATACAAAATTACCTCTGGGTTTTTAATTTGCACATTTACAGACACATGATAAAGAGTTTTACGATAATAGTATAAGCAGCATAACGAACTTTCAATTAGGCTGTGACAGCTCTCCCCTCTAGTCTTTGTGTTGTCACTTTATTATTTAAAATGCTGTCATTCTATTATGGAAGCAACAAAGAATATTGCTTACTACATCCATATTTTGGAGTCAAAATGGAAGCTTCTCTCAACAGTGCTGCAACAGTGCACTGCAGTGCACTGTAGAACATGCACACATGTTCTACCTGGCATGCAAATGTTCCTTGCCAAGCAAGGTGGGAAAGAGAAAGAATCAGATAGAATTAGATGTACAGCCTGAATTGCCCAAACCATCAGATTAGAGCAGTGGTAAACGGCAAAGAAAAGTCCTATTGCTACTGCACCCTTGTGGTTTGTTTTTTTTTTACTTTATTTCTTATCACCTTTGTACAAGCACAATGGAAATCCTTCTGGACATGAAACCTAAATTATTCCTGGAAAAAGCAACACTCACTGAATTTCCAATGAAACTGTAACAAGTTGAAATTCTGCCCTATCTAAGATGTTGTTTGCAAACATTACAAAAAATTAGATAATTTAGCATAACTTTTCCCAGCTCAGGTAAATCAGTGCATCTGAGATAATTATGAATTTAATCCTTTCCAAAGTTACTTTCTTCTATGTTAATACTACAGTCACAAACCAATCCAGCCTCTTAGAATGAAAAACCACAGGACAAATATTTCTTAATATTATTATAATATTCTAGAGGTGTCCTCTCCAAAGAGGAGGTGCCTTACATCAGAGAATCTTCATGGAGATGTAACTTACAAATCACTCTTTGCTCAGGTCTCTGCTTCAAGCAACTGCACATCTCAACAGCTGCTCTACATCAGGTACCAAACATCAAATCACAGTGCAACTTATTCTAGGCAACCTGCTTTACTAGGTGGGTTGGACTAGAGATCTTGGGAGAACCATTCCAACCCCTACGATTCTGTGATTTTCCAGTTGAGAAAATTACCATCTTATTCTTATAATGAATGAAAGCATTTTTCTGTATTACCCTTGGCATCTTATAGGTGGCTCCGAATTTCAGCTGTTTTCACGTTCATCTTACTTTGACTGCAAAAACGTATTTTTTCTCTTTTAATAAAGCCACTCTTTTGTTGTATGTTCGCTTGAACATTTTTTATGAATACAGAAAAAAAAAAAAAAACAACCCACAGAACAAAATTATCATCTTTCTCATCCTGACTGCATATCAAGGTCACAGAGACAGATGCAGGAAGGTAGAAGGCATTACTTAGCACAGGCTCAGTTATATTGTGAGGTCTGAGAGCATGGCTGTGTGCAGAAATTCACCATTTGGCAAGGAACCTACAGGCAAAACTTTTGCCAGTTGCACTTAAAGCCAACTTACCCAGAAAGAACATGATACAGAATCAGGATGACAGTAAAAATATCTTGGCCAAAGGCAATTTTCCTTTATTTCAATGGGGAGAATGTGGTTGCAGCTTTCTCCCTTCCTCCCTCCCCCACTGTTCTTTTCCCTGGGAACAGTGACTGGTTTTCTACGTGCTTGGGACTAAAGTGAAGCCACCAAAACACTCTAGAGATTTACTTCTCCATTCATAGCAAAGGAGTACAAGTAGTGTGGTTTGGTTTTGGTTTGGTGTTTGGTTTTTTTTGTTGTTTTTTGTTTGTTTGTTTGTTTTACCAGCACTGTTCCTTACAGAAGGGGAGGTGTCTTTCTTTTCTGACATATCTATTATGATTAATGGGAAGGCACTGAGTCAGACAAGATCAAGACAATGCCAGTCTCCCAGCTGTAAAAAGACATTTTGTCCCATGGAAACTGAAAAACAGCTGTTATTTAGTACAGGCCACTTTAAATAAACATCACAGACTGTGAAGAGCAGAGGTTATGATGTGTTGAGAATGTATTATCCCTCAAGAACCATAGTCATCATTGCTCAAAATTTCCAAGTCTTAATTCCAGCTGAGAATGAAAGTCTGAAATTTCAAAGACTCCAAAAAAACACAAAATATTATTAAAAGTATATTTTAAAAGTCAAAAAACATTTGTTCTGAATTTATTTTTTTAATGTAGGGGGAAAGAGGAAATGTTTGTCACATCTCTAGGGATTCTGTATGCTGCTCTATGCTGGGAGGAACTCATGATATTTGGACATAGCAAACTAGCGCAGTAAGAAGAGCCTAGATGAATCCAGTGTCTTCATTGGAGCTGAGACTCTCAGATTATTCAGTAGGAAGACAAGATCATGACCCCTGGAACACAGCTTCCTGGAATAAGGATAGCAGGTCACCTGATGCTTCTGGTAGCATGAGCGGGCAGGTGGTAAGCAGTGTTTTGTTTAGAAACTTGGTCTTTTGTTTTAAGATTGCTGAGACACAACATTTCCATGAAACATCCATCTGTAGGTAAATTTACTGTATCTGACAAATCATTTTTATCATTTAACTGATAAAAGCCTTGCTATTAATTCCCATTCATCACTCCATGGAGAAGGAATGTCTGTCCTAACATTACAGGAGGAGGAATAGGTGAAAAGGGAGTTAGGAGAAAGGCTCTCCAGGTAGCAATATTTCTAGGTGTACTTTATACAGATCTACCTGCTCTGTCTCTCCCACATCTCACATTTTATCTGCAAAAGAACATGAACTGGTGAAAACATCTAAATGTAATTTAGAACACAAGTTGAAAGGAAGTTGTTTTATTAAAGCTGCAATAAACTTAACTTCCTTTCCAGCTCCATAGCTACTAAAATGTGGTTTTCAGAAAACAATCTAAGCTGAATGAAACAAATAAGCAGAATTTAGAATAGAAAGGAGTTTGTTTACTGATCATGCACAAAACACTGACATTCCAAAAACCAAACAAACAAAATTAGGTATCAGATCTCCTGAATAATACTGAAGGCTTCAATGCCCACCTGCAGCTACAGCTTCTAGGATGGGTATTCTGTTTTAGGCTTTGGCAGTGTTTTCCAAACCTCTTAGAAAATACTACATTCTAACCTATACCCTGTTGATTATTATTGCTGTTTTATACCACACAGATTAAATAAACTGACAACAGAACAACCTTAAAGGGAATGGCTGATTTTGAAACTGCAGCAAGTCATCTACATGTAAAATCATTTTGTCTAACACTGATCTATTCGTACATTAATATTATCTAACACTGATCAGGAATAGCAGAACTACTTTGCTCTTTACTATTGTGGCGGCTTGTTTTGTTTTGTTTTTTGTCTTTTTCTAGCTACCAGAAGAAACTTCAGAAGATACAAACAGTATCAAGTACTGTTATTGTGCTCTTTGTATCCATCACAATTTCTACGGAAATAAAAAGAAGGCATTACTTTTGAAGAGACCTAGGTATGATCCCTGAAAAAGCACTGAATATCCATACAGCTTCCAGACCTAACAGGAATTGGAAAATCCTATCTCTGATTTGAATTCCCATTTACTTTCCACTATGCCATAGGTCATACTTGGATACATGCCGTTGAATTTTCCTTCAAGCAAAAGTACCTCTTTAAGGCAATACTGCATGACTGAACTGTCATAAAAGCACACTGATGACTAGCAGTCGTTGTGTGCTACCATTTTCCTACAAAAATCAGTGGAGCAAAGGTTGTTTTTTGTATTTGAAGCTCCTAATACCTAATGAACATCCTCAGGAAAGGCACTAATAACCACAATCTTTGCTACGGAATACAATTATACATCAAGAGAACCTATGGAAAACACATCACTTCTTTCTTCATAAACTGATACGTGCTAGATAAAAATAATAATAATTTTTAAAAGGCATTTTAAGTCCTTGCTTTCAGATAATGTGTTTTGCCATGAAAATTGAGTCTTCTGAAGGGAAATTTCTGGAGTGAGCACAGCTGAACTAACCTATTGAAGTGAATACTTGAAACTTACTTGTCACTTGGGGGTTCAGATCCTATCAGTAACTGCTGCAGTTACTCTAGAATTGCCTCATTTAAAAAATCAAACTCTCATTTTGCCAGCAGATCATCTCACAGCTTTTGTTTGTCTATTCCCTTACAGCTGATATGCCTTCTCTTAGGCTGAATTTTCCTACGTGTGGCAATATTGTGGTAATGATATTCAATAATAATCGGTACGTATTGGCATTTAGCCCTGGGTTTACTCTTTTCCAAATGAAGATGTGCTGCCAGCAAGATCACATCAGCAGTTCTCCAGAAACGAGAAGTGTGGTTCCCCTGGATGATCCTCTGGCTTCCAAACCTACTTTATCTTTCTTTATTCATCTATTTTGATTCTCTGATAGGCTATAAGTAGCATACAGGGATATCTGTTTCTTCTATTCTCTTGATGGCAGACGCATATGTTGCTATAGTGCCATGGACTGCTTATAAAACATTTACCTTAGTCATCTTTCATAGCTCCTTACTTCTCCTGTTCTGGTAACACTCCTAGAACACCCCAGCAGCCTAGCCAGAGGGAATTCTGGTTGCATTTCAGTATTTATTAATTTAATAATAATTTAATTTAATTTAGGAAATTAACCTTGGTTGTTTTTATTATTATTATTATTTTATTATTATTATTTGCTCATTTTTGTATTGTTTTTATAAGAATCATTTAAAAAAAGGTTTCTTTGTTGTAGAAAGCATTTTCCAATTGAACTAGTTGTGCCTTCTTGATACCTAAAAGGTAGGTAAAGAGAAGAGCAGATTTCTTGAGCTTGAACAGAGCTTTGCACTGTTGAACAGTCGAGGCTCAATACTTTATCAGGAAAGAGCAAGCTCAAAGGGAAGAGGAAGAAAAAGAATGTTTTCTTTCTTTTCTTCTCCACAGGAAAAAAAAAAGAAAAAAGAAAAAAGAAAAAACAAAACATATTTTAAAAAGAGATATAAATATTTCTTGCAATTTCTTCCACTGAATTAAGATAAGACATTTGAAAAACTGCCTAGTACAGTTAAATCAGCAACAGGTTTAGGCCTGTACTACACTGAATGAGAATAACATGTATCTAATGTCAGGGCTGAGTGCCCTTCTCCATAAAAAAAGCAAAATATTTCTCCTCAGAAATGCTGTAGTTCACAGTCCAGGGCTAGGACCACCCCACCTGAAGCTGAAATGGCTTTGCTGACCACAGAGAAATTGTTCTCCTTCCCTTTCTGTAAATGAAAGCTTTAAAGAAAACCTTGAAAATGAAAATAGCTGCTAAATGTCATTGGCTCTAGATAATGAACAATATCTTTATAAAAGCATGAAGTGCCTCTGCTAGTACAGAGTACTAGGAAACCTCAATTCAGAAGAAACTAATAACAAGATTTTGTCTTAAAATATATTCCCAGAGATGTTTTGACAAGATACTACAATGGCCACCACCCACAGCTTAACAAAGCTTTATAACAGCCTAAAGGAAAAAAATCTCTCCAAATAAAACAGTTAAAAGGGAAACAGAAGCAAAGTAAGTCTTAACCCTGGTTAGAACTGACAGGCACAGCTAGTAAACAACTACTGAGCACAATTACACAACCTGTATAAAACAGCACTGTAACTTATTTGGTGTACAAACTGTCATCATATAAAAGAACAGAGCAACTTCACCCTTGCAAAAAATTCAAGACAGCAATAACCCACAGCTCTGCCTTCTGAATCCTGGACAGAAGTATCTGATCTGTTCCTCTCAGATCAGCTTTCCTCATCTAAGCAATTCCACATTTAATCTCTTTTCTTTCTTCTGGGCCAGCTGCAAAGCCAACCTGCAGGGTGAGGTACCTCTCTCTTGCCAAAGAGATGCTTGCCCTTCCAAGATCTCAAAGCATTCACATATACCCTCTTATGTACCTTAGTCTGTTCTAGAATAATTATTTCATATTTTCTTCTTGGTTGGAAATGACATGCAATACTTCTCAAAGCATTCCTTTAGATGCTTACAGTTTATGGGGTAGGGAGTGAGGAGGGAGAGCAGCCTGTAGAAAGACAACAGTAGATCTGCGATTCCCCTTTTCCTTTCATTAGTAGCTTTTTATGTGAACATATATTTTTTAAGCTAAGTATCCTACATCACAGAGTTTACATCAGAATTCACACAGTGTGGGTCAGAATCTATGTCTGCCATTATCTGCTTACCTCTTCCTTCAGATCTCATCAACAGGTACCAGAATAGGCAACTTTTAATACACTAGAACTGATGTTACATGACAGAATAGAAAATAACAGATGGTAAGGAAAGGAGTTGTTAGAAGATAGACAAGGGTTTGGGGTTTTTGCAGGTGAATCACAAGCTTTACTTAATATGACCTCCAGACAGAAACCCTAGGGATAGCTATGTGAGAACAGAATCATGGATGGCAGTGGCAATTACTACTTGCATAAAGAATTGTCTGCATTTTCATTATCATAAGTTTGATACTAACCACCTTAATCAATCCATTTTTACTCCACTGAAGAACTGGATTTTATAATTATTAGAACAGTGAGTTGCAAGTCAGCACAGCACAAGGCTGTATTCCTTTTTGACAGTTGAAGCATCACTAGAAATCCTTTTGTTATCCGTTATGACAAGAGATGAAAAAGGGATCCCACTGCACTGCTCTTCCTGGCTTTCTATTCTCATTTGTCCACCTAAATCTTCTGTGAAGTATGCTGATTTCCACTTCTCTCGTGCCGTTCCTACTGCTTCTCACCAGTGGATCATTTGAAATGGTTTATTTCTCAGGAGGGCTGCTCAGGGCTGACTGCACATCAGTTCAGAGGAGGGCAAAAGATTGTTGCAGCTGAATTCCTCAAGTTGCCTACCAGGACATTTAATGTAATGTAGTGAGCAGTTCAATCATAGCATGGCAAAACTAAATAAAACTTTTGCATGTCAGATGCCACCAATAGGTAAAGCCAATTACTTGTTGTCAGTCAAGTGATTCTCATTTTATTTACTAATCTGGTTCCATATAAATTAATTTTTGATCTGTGAAAAACTACTCAAAACTCTACTTTTCTAGGAAAGCTCCCTGCTGATATGGAAGGCACTGAAGTTATCTCCTCATTGCTCATTCAGAACATCACCCTCCCTTCAACCAGGACGCCAGCTGCTGATACTTCCAAAGGAGTGAGTTCTCAAGATACAGCTAAGATGATGTGAGATAGGGACAGACAAGTGCAATAAGTTGCTTGGTAGAAACCATTTTCTGAACGGTGGCATCTCCATAGAATTTCCACTGAGAATAAAGCAGGTAAATTTATCTGAAGCAACACTGCAGAAAACACTGCACCTACCACCTGGCTTCGGCCTTACTGCCAGTCCTGGCAAGCTAAGTTCTGTATGGCTTCCCTCTGCATTTTCTCATGGAAACAAACTGGACAATGAGAAAGAAAGAAATAAAATGGGAACACAGACTGTATGGGAACATGGATTATATCTTATCTACATTTCATTTTGAAAGTAAAAATGTTACTTAGATGCATCCTTCCCACAGGTTGTTTTGTTTGTTTTTCTTCTTTTTTTTCATTTCACTCTTAAAAGAACAGATTCATCAGCTGGTTTTTATCAGCTGGTTTGAGTGAAATGATTTTCATAGATCTTTCCAGGGCTAAAATGAAAACTCAAAGAAATCAGAGCAGGGAGATACTCCTGCAGAAGCTAAAACTGATGAAGTTTCTAGGTCTAACTCATTTGAGAAAAGCCCAGGTGCACTAAACAGCACAGTGTGATGATGACTGGACAGGTGCTACTACAAAAATAAAGGGTACAGCACATCTAGCAATGACCGAGTTTATGTTTTGGTTCAATAAGTTATTAATATGACTCATCCGTATGTTACCATATATCACACCCAGCAAGTGAAAATTGAAACATATGCCTGTGAGATGAAAAAGGGAGCTTTTAAGAGAGGCCTTGGAAGAATGAGCAGAGGGGAGGGGCGTGGGATAAGAGCAAGAGAAAAATAATCAGTTCTTTCTTGCTGTTTTCTTTCATCAGGTTAAATGAATGCAGTGAAGTTTTCAGGTAAAAGAATACATGTAACCCTTCGCCTTTTGTTCAGCTAGCTTACTTTCTAGCTCCTAACAAAGAACTAGACAAGGATGGAAAGACACTGTACAGAGACACCACAGTGCAGAAAGTAAGCATCTTCTGAGGCATCCCAACACGTACCTGATTCCTCCAATTTCCAGTTCCTTTTCAGTAACAGAATCTGGTTTTGATCATTCCTTAGTCCCAGTTCTACATCTGGGCCCATGCAATGGCAGAGCAGTGTGCATGGGCATATAAAAAGAGGCATGAATTACACAGTTATTATGCAGTTATTTTGTCCCCCTGAAGAAGAAATGGTATGCGGCTATGAGGAAGGAACTTGGCAGGGTGAGGGCAGGGTGACAGGCCCAGCTTCTGCCCACACAGCCCAGGCATTTACCATCTCCACCACACTGTTCTACCCCAGTGCAAGCAGTGGTCTAGTCAGATAGCCTCTCCTTGTGAGCAGGGCTTGGGCAACTGTCTGAGGAGAAATTCCCTGACCATGAAGCTGGAGCATGGGGTAACTGCAGCAGAGGAGGAGTTTAGACAACTTTATTTTTTTCCCAGAACTAAGCCTGCATTCATGCCTTCAGCTCTCCAGCCCTGTGCTCTTCCTCTGCACGCTTTATCTTTAGTTCTTTTTCTTCATGCCCCTCTACAAACATCCTTGAGGGAAAGAAAGGGTGGATCTTAAAACATGAGGATATAAAGAGCAAGCTTTTATTTAAAATGGACATTGAGTGTACTTACTGTTAGAGAGTTTTTTCACTTCCAGAGTGCAACAGTTTTGAGTAATCCCCCTAAGCTTAGACCAATACTTATTACAGTTTCTAAACCATTTCACATAGGAATATTTCAGCAAGCTAGTGGGAAATAACAGGGAAATCCCTTCCCACATCTCCTCTTCAAATAATATTCAGGTAGAAAACCACTAGATGGCAGTGGGAACTGTAACCACTTTGTACAGACTACTTTCACTGCAGCTACTTACCTGTAAGAGTGGGAGGCAGAAATGCTCCAAAAGCTGCTGATTAACGTGCTGCTCTGGTTTATACACAGTAGTAGAGAAAGAAGGACAGGTTAGAGAGCACAGTGTATTACTCCTGCCAAAATTATGATGAAAAATTTTACATACTAGAATAAAGCTGAATAACCAGTGTTTTACAGTGCTTGAAAGCACACTCAAGAACTGTATCAACAAAGTGGCTCCAAAAGCTATGAAATAATGATAAAATAATCAGGGACCTATGTTACTATCCACATTATTAGCAAAATTATTTTCAGTTCTTTCAGATTCTGGATATGGGAGCAGCATATTCTTTATCTCTTAATCTTCAATAACAGGAGTCACAAAAATATTGAGCAATAATATCTTACATAATGTTATTGTTCCTAGATGACAGCAAAACTGGGACTCCTGTGATTTTCTGCATGTGTAATTACTACAATTAAAAGGTAATCAGTACACAGACTAAGTTTGTGATCACAAGTGCCAGTATACAGTATTTTAACATCCAATCATGTACTGTTTGAGATAGCACATACAACATACCTAAAATAGGATCCTGCCAGACACAAAAGAATACCTAAATCCAATATATAGAACATACGCTAGTTATAGAGCATTCACATATGTCAGATATGTTCTCTTTCTGTGAGAAACTGTCATGATTGCTATCTCTGTCCAGACCTTTATGTGGCCATGGAGTTCCACAGTCAGTTGTACATTAGGGAAGGCCTATTAATTTCAGTTGTATTTGTTCATCTCCAGAAGGAGGCCAGCACTGAAATGGGTTGCTTCAATGCTGCTCAGTACCGTCAATCAGGCTAGGACACAAAAGGGCCTCTCTCAGCCTGAACTCCGAAGGGACACTGCCTTAAACGCACCTAAAGCCCTGAGCAAAACCTAGAAGCAAAGAGACCAAACAGTGGGTTTGTCAGAGACAATCAGAAACAGCCAAGCTCAATAGAAGAGAAAAATATTTGATCCTACCCTAATAAAGAGCCAGTTTCATTCTTAGTCTCTACATGCTCTCTAAAAAGATAATTTTCTAACTGGAAATCTTCCTTGGGTGTGAGACCCAATTACTCAGTTCAGTCTCATCACACACACTGGAAAATCAAGGAGGGATCTTTTTAACCATTCATGAAACTTGATTGCTTCCATGAAGCAAAGTCAGACCCCAAAAAAGCAACCAGGCATATTTTAAGATAATATAAAAAGTTCCTTTGGAATTTAATTACAGACTCAACGTAATGAGAAAAAAGCCATTTCCCATATGCTGCTTTCAGAATTTTCATAAGCATCACCTAAGACATTATGTCCATGTCACAGGTCTAATCATTTGCAACAAAAAACAACTCCTGAGCAGGCAACAGTATAGATGGGAAATGAAGCCAGTGTTTCTGAGAAGAGACTGATGCAAACATCAGATTGCTTTTATAATGGTTACTGGAAATTTACACAGCAATATGTGAGAAGTATTCCACAGAGATATAAAGGTAGGGCAGAATAATAGTCCAGCGGACACAAAATCTTTGGCAAGCCCCAGTGGTGTTACAGAGAAGTAAAACACAGAATTAAAATATATTGTTTCCTAAACTGCAAAGTATTTTCTTTCAACATCTGACTTTTCCATCCTGCTTTGAGAGGAAAAAAGAGAACTACTGATTAAGGATTCCCATTATGCCCAAGATCTGATGACACTAAAACTGTTCTTTGGGCAAGTTAACTTTTCTACAAAGAAGGCAAAGAATAATCCAGGTCCATATCTATTTCAGCAATGCAATGCTGACACAGTAGTACTCAGAATAATTGACCAACTCTGATCGGAACAAATTGTTGTTCCCCTACAGCATAACCCTCTCCGATACTACCTTGAATCATGCTTTTTTTTTTTTTTTCTTTTAATGTTAACCTTCTATTTTTAATTATGAGGAATATTAGCACCTAAGTTTTAAAGGATGCATTAGAGCCTTTCTGAATGCAATTGTTATAGAAACAAAACTACCACTGGTGTACGATGTACAAGCTCTTCATCACACCAACAATCCATCATAAAACAAAGGAGTATCAACAAACATGCTCCAGCTGTGTCTGTAAATCTGGCCCACAGAAGTATATAGGCATCTCCTCCACAGGCTTTGGCTGATTTCCCACAGGTGTCCTGATTAGGTCAGTCCTTATGCAGAATTCTCCAAACCCAGATAGCAGCAAACCAGATAATGGCCTGCCCCCAGAGCTATTCCACTAGCTTTCTAGGTGTTAAGTAGGCAATGAGATATAAGACATAAGTCTTCTGACTGTGAACTGCAGCAAAGAGCAATTCAAATTAGCTCAATAGAATGATTACCTTCACAGCTTCGTAGAATTTTTTATAAATTGGGAATCCTTTCAGTCTATTCTCTGACTGGCATTTCCTTCAGATTATACTTCCATAAATCCCTTTAAAATAGTAGGTTTTTCTGTTGTTGCTGTGTGTTTGTTTGTTTTTTTTTAATTAACTACAACCTTATTAATATTTGTGCCATAGTGGTAGCAAGTTACACACAACCAGATGTTTCTTTCAAGCAGACTGCTAATCCACAAAGCATAGAAGCTAGATGACTGCTTCCTTCCCTAGTTGTACTGTTATTTATACTTGTTATTTGCAAAGATTACAGTAACCTGAAAAATAACTTGTTTGGAGATCACTCCTAGCCTAAAGATGTCCAAAACAATGCTACAAAGATAAGGGTTCACTGATTTTCTGCTTTGTCAAGTGATGGTATCTGTTCTCACTCCCTCTTACTAGAAAGCAGTAGATTCTAGACATTTAATCCCCCCAGTAGTAGACATTTAATCCCAATTTAACTCTGAAGATCCTCAGGACTAAAATGAAAACAAAGTCCATGTGCATCCAGCTTGCTATGTAATATGAATTCTTACAAGCAGAAAGAAGTCTTGGTGTACAACTCAGTTACAAGAAAATAGAGTGTATGAAGGAAAAAAACCAACTAGTCTGCACAGACTGTTCTCAAAGCAGATCAGTAATTGTTCAGCCCTGCTGAAAACAGATTCAACTGATTTCCTGTGGGTTTCTGAATTTTTACCCTCTTTTTTCCACAGCTTTTAAAACCGATCTTCCTGAAACACATCCTACTAATCCCTGAAGTCCAAAGAGTTTAATCCTCAAAGCCTTAAGAATTTATCAAGACCAGGAAGATTCATGGGAAAAAGAAACAAACCACCTTTTTCAGAGAATTGTTTTCAGCACTTTTAACATGTCTATAAACATAGACATATATAAACAACATATATAAACATAGACATATATAAACAAGTTGGGCAGCCCCTGGTTTCCATCTAGCAGTAGAAAGAGCTAGAATTAAATAACTATGAAGCAAAGTACAGTTTCAGTACCAAGTAAATGCACTTGCTTCAGTTAACATTAGCACTATCCAGGGCTTTATAGAAGAGCAAATTTTTTGTGGCTTTCTTAAAAGGATGAAAAACACTGCACAGATATTGATTTCCTTCTTAATCCCTATGCCTTAGATCATTAAATATTAATATCACCAATACATTAATGGTCTCAACTTTCACATCAAGCAGCAACTTAAATAATTAATGTGAGAGAAGATAAACATCTAATGTGTTAATTGCTTGAACGAGTAGAGTAGATGGTAGGAATCAGCACCTTTCTGCAAGAACACAATGGGAAGCACCTCTGGACCCAGATCCACCCCCACAGTCAATCTAATATTTTGCATTTTTCTTTGCTTTCTTTTCCAGATGAATTCCTCAGTCTCAGATTCTGTTCACTGAAGACAGGCACCCAGTGAATGTGGGGGGAGGTTGATACGTTTGAGGCCAAAAAGCTTCCCATCACGGGGAGGGAGAAAGAACTTGGTTCCATAGAAACCCTCTGGTGTTAAGAGAAGAATGCCAGGAGACTAAGGACCAGGGACTGTAACTACAGGAAGAACGTCCAGTGGAGATTTAATAAGGTTACACTGACTTGCTATGACATGTTAGAAACTACTGTGAAACCACATCTTGACAGACATTTGACTGAACACACAAGTTTACATTTTGTTTCCAGAGAAAGAATATAGGGAGCTTTAAGCATCTTGTAAGATTAAGGCAAAGTTATTACTTCAATGCTATTTTCCTTTAGTTTAGGTGCAAATGGTTTTACTATTTGAGCACTAGCATTAACACTATGCCTCACTAATTATGCAGGCCTAGGCACTTAGACCATGTTTAAGATATGATAAATTTAGTGTAAAAAATTTCAACTAAAACATTTAAAACAAACGTGTTCAGCACTACTTCAAAATTACTTTTAAATTCCACAACACTTGCAAGATTTTGAGAAAATGAATTCTTTCTTTTACAAAACAAAACAAAACCACACACACACAAAAAAAGCACGTTGTGATTTTTTCATATCTAAAGAACATCTGCATGCTAAAAAATAATGAGCCATTAATTAGTATCTCTCCTCATCGTTCATGAAATCAAGAACACTATGATTTCTGCCTGTACCTGAACAGTAACAGAAGCCTCCACTGTAAACCCTCTAGGTGAGGGAAGTGAACATCCACACGCCCAGGACTCAGGCTTTCTTGGTCTGCATGTGCCAGTTGATTAAAACAGCAAGGAGCATCAGACACTGCACCACCAAAAAGAAGATGAACGCAGAGGTTCAGTTCTAAAGGTATACACCTGACCTAAGAAGCCAAACAATGTAGCAGAAAACATAAATGGAACATTGGCTCATAACATCCTGTGAAAGCCTGGAGTGTAAAAGGACATTGATTATATCTCAGCTGCCAACACATCTCCAAGCTGACAAAGATGGAGGGGCCAACTTTTCATCTATACTCTTGTTTCTTTGATGCTGAATAGTCTTTAAGGTTGGCTGATTCTCCACATTTTTGCTTGGTGTGCTTTGAGCAACAAAATGAATTAGAGTCTTCAAGTGATTAATTACTCATCCGTGTGACTTTTTTTACTCTCTCATAACAAAACCTACCTATTGCATTTGTACAGGCATACTGTATTCTAATATTTGACATGTGACAGGAATGATTCCCTCATGAAAATAATACCTTGGCAACACCTAAGATAGCAACATTCTATCTTCTGAACCTTGCAGAAGATTGATGGATGAAAATATTATTTAGTGATTCATTCTTGTACATTTATAGGATGTTTTATAGGTGCTCCTACAGCAGTATTGGAAATTTATATTGACACTGAATGAATAGCAAATGGAAAGACATCAAATAAGTCAGAACCTAAATGAATTAATCCCATGAGTTTAAAGAAAGAAGTACAGATTCAGTAGCATAAGCTGAGATCAAAACTGTGGATTGGATGAAATAGAGGATATTTACTGCATCTTGTCCATTAGCTAACTTTACAGCATGGCTGGAATCTGATCCTCGAGACCACGGGCTGGACCTTCTCTTCCAAACACTGGTGAAACATTCTTCCATTAGCAAGGATAGACTGACAGAAGAGATTATTTACTAAGTCCTTCAATTGCCATTGATCATACATACATAGGAGAAGCTAAAAGCGACAGTAAGTCACTCGGTGGAGCTTGCAGGAGCACTCTGGGTTTGTATTAAAATGCTCAGGTAAGGAATACTTGCCCCTGGCACATGGCTCTGCCATCCTGACAAAGTATCTCAAGCCACATCTAAATCAACCAAGACTGAAAGGAAGAATAAAATAGCTCAGAGGACTTGATGACCACAGAGTGTGTACTATGGCAAATTATTTTAGCTGAGTTCTAGTCCAATTGTGTTGCCTTAAGGAAGTTAGTGCTTGGAATCTATTGAATACATCCCCCTGCTTAATTTCACCTAATAGGCAATCAACTTGCAAGCTTTGACACTGGTCTCTGATGCACATTAGTGGTACAAAGTGGGAGATAAGCTTCAAAGGCACACACCTGTGCCAAACTATGAGACTGGTTCGATGTAACATGGAGTGCCTACGAAAACCTGGAGAGTGACCTAGGCACAACAGTGGCGAACAGCCTGTATTTATCTCATTCATCCAGTCAACTTCATCTTATGCACTTTCCTCTCTGAAAAATGAAGCCTCTAGCTTCCTTCTACAACCTCTTTGTTTACAGTGTCCTGAGTTTGTCTTCATAATTACTTCATGAGATTGAACTTGTTCTACGGCAACAAGATCCAGTGTTCTGTAGTTTCCCAGAGGAAAACTTGTGGGTGTTTTTGCCCACCGGCTGCATAAATAGCCTGACCTATTTCAAATACCATTCTTTAGTTCTTCCAGGCACAACTGCTTACATCTTCACTTGGGAGTTTCTTCATTTCCACAAGACTGTCTCTGTGCTCTCAGAGTGTGTTCTTTAAAAGGCCAATGAATCCCATAATAAGGCTTTTATCTTCCATGCTGGTAGTGGCAAAACTCAATAAATATCACTGGGGTGGGATCAAAAAGACTTATTTGACAGAACTAATCTACTCTTCTAAATGTGTCTTCTGAACAATACTGATCCATGCTCATTCTATGGAGATTAAGTCAAAATAGTCTGTGGAAGCAATATATTTTTTTTTTTGTTTTATCCTGGAGTCTGCTGAGGCCCCCAAAGAACTTGGATATGTGAAGTTTTAAATCCTTTTCACAAAAATCAGAACTAAAACTGTATATTCTACCACTTTTCAATATTGCTTATGTTTGTGGCATCTCCCAAAAGATTGCTAAATAAAGTTGAATTTGCATTCTGCAAAAAGCAGGAAAAACAGAAACCAGAAGGCTTGGCTACAATTAAGTCTCAGTCTTGTCTTTTCTTTTAGATATATGAATCAAATAATTATTCTAAGGCTCTGATAATTGCATCTGCTTTTCAAGTTAAATTACTTTTATACACAGAGAAATGTTGACACTGTTTAAATGAAGACAATCTGAAAATCAAGAATATGCTTTTAAATAAAATTGTTACCATGTAAGAACTACTCCAACATAAGCTCTCAATAGACTCAAAAGTGATGAACAAATAAAGAAAATATACTAGCTTTATGCAGAATATAACATCACATTTTAGGCTTAAACTACAAGAGATGTTCAGTTGCTAGCAATGAAGTCGCAGCCACTAAACAAATCACCACTTGTCAGCAAAGCTGCTGTAACTGGCCCAGCACCTGTTGGTCTGTAATAATTGTTGAGGTAAATGCTCAAGCACAGTTTAAAACGTTCTAAGGGCAGCACCACTTTCCAACTGAACTAATCTGCTCTGTATTGAAGGACAAATAAATCTAAACAGACCCTTGTTATTTTGATTAGATTGTTTCTGACATCTAAATGGGACTAAGAACACTATATAGGTTGACTTCAGTGAACTGAAGTATGACTAGCTCCTTACTGCTCTGATACATCATCTAGAGAGCTGACATGCTTCAGAAGAGCCACTGATTTATTCCTGTAAGCAAACAAGGCACATCAGAGCAGGACACAGCAGCAATAAGCACTTGAAAACACAAGATCTTTGCATCTAGCCAGAGCTCCAGGAATTACTTTAATTTAGCAATGCTGCCATGTACAAAAGTTTAGAATGCAAATAACTACAAAAGTTTAGATCACTGGAGGAAAAACAAACAAACAAACACAAAACAACAAAAAATTTTCACAGGTATTTCTGCATTTGTACAGTTATTTTTCTAGCATATTGCTAACAATGAGAACAACAGTGTCCTCCAGTTGTGAATTGCAAAGCTGCAGGTCAGAGGAAAAAATATTGTACCTTTGTTTAAGACTAGAGATGTGCTATGCAAAACATAAGTCCTTGTGATAGTGTTTTCTCATACCCAGTCTTTAAAAGCCTGTTAAAGAGCCTGTTGAGTCTCATTTTCCTGATAATACAGTTCTGACCACCACAGAGATATTCTTTCCCTAGGAAAATAGTTATCTTTCTTCTGGTCACTCAAAACAATTATTTCATAATTATTTCATTGTTTGTTTGTTGATCCTTAAAAAAAAAAAAAAAAAAAAAAAAAAAAAAAAAAAGAAAGAAAGATAAAGCTAAAAACTTACAGTTTTTTTATTAAACCAAAAGCAGTCAGGGCAAAAGTAGTGGAATTCAAAGTGAAATTGTGATGCCCGTTTTTTACTTATTAGTGTTACATATCTGACATTTCTGTATAGTGTTCCCAAAAGTCTTCCTGTAGGCTCCTATACATGTACTAAAAAGTGGTAACACCCCATGACTGGTGGAATACTGGAATCCTAGCCCTGCTGCATGTACACCACCACATGCAGTTCTACCATATGCAGACAACTGATATCCACATAACTTTTGATATATTTTTCCAGATCCAGATTATTGCTTTTCACATTCAAAACACCACCCATTCTACAGATACATTTCTTACATAGCAAAGAGTGTATCAGTATGAGCAGCAGGACTATTTAGGAAGGATACTCATTACCTTGGGAAATAAATTCTTCCAATTACATTAGATAATTAAATACAGCTATCAACCGAGGACATTCTTCAAAAAATCAGTGTTTTCATTATTTTAGACATGCAGTTACCACTGCATTGCAATATGTTCTGCATTAACCATGGAACAGACAAGATTCCTAGATGCTGACATTTAAAAATGAATTCACACTAAGATAATTTTATTATCCTTTCTCCAGAGAAAAAGAATGTGGGGTTAAGGGAGGGGGTGTGGGGGTAGGAAGAGCTTCTTTTTAACCTGTGAGGCAAGAGGGAAATTAAAGTTTCACTGACCAAAGTCTGAATAACTCTCCAGCCAGGAACTCTATTTAGAGATGTTTGCTCATTACCTCTGACACACATGCTGCACTCCCTGGTGTCACATGCCCAATTCCAAAACTCATTAGGAAGTCACGAGGTAAAAGGCGCGTGAGTGTGACTGCATAAACCATCCACAAGCCAGCAGGACGTACTCACATCTCTGCAGACCTATCTCCATGACATCGCCAGTGCAGTTTCTTCTCCTGTTCATCAACCTCGGAGTAAGAGTCCTGGCCAACAAGTTCTACCAGGCAAGGCACTGAAGAGCAGGAGAAGTAACTGCTGGCTACTGGCGCTGAGCCAGCAGAGTATCTCATCTGCCAGATCTTTTCAACAAACAACATGAAAATACAAGGATATACTTCTGGAGCATTCCTAGTTAATAGTAGGAATAGGAGTGAATGTCCAGGCCTCTGTTAAGGGCAGAGGATTTGGAACCTATTTGTGCCACAAGGTTTCACTTTTCTCACCCTTTCTGCTGCAGCACAAACGAGGTAACATAAGTGCATAGCTCCCCTAATACTCTGCAGCACGTTTCACCCAAAAACCTTGTAGCACTCATTTTACCACAAATAACCAAGAGCAAAGAGTTATGTACCCTGTAGGAAAAAAAGAAGAAGGAAAGCAATACCTGCGGTAGAACTCAGGGTTTTCCATGGTATAACACTGTTTCCTTTCCATCTCAAAAATGCATTGCCTTATCTTTTCTAAAAGCGATTATGAATTCTTTGCTATGTCCAAGCATCTCTATTACTAGTTAAGCTTGTATTTCAGGATCAGGAAGTTCTCTATCATGGAGTAAAATTTTGTAACTCAAAAGTACACTAAAAATCCATAAAACAATCTTGGTGTTCAAGCAGCAAGTCTGCCTTTCCACCAAATAATAGTTGATAAGCTCAAAAGTTTTGTTCTCTTAACATTTAAAATAATTTTAAACAATTTAAGTCCCAGGCCAGTGCTCTCAGCAGACATAATGAATATAGCCTGATAATACACTGGCTAAATTGCTGATTATGATTTGCACTGTAAATGCTTCTGAAACTTTATCAACTCCAGAGTAAACAGTAAACAAAGTGAGACCTTCTATGCTAATTTCCCAGTTTCCTGCTGTTACTGTGATGATAGGTGAATATTTTGTTTGCCTGCACAACACCCCCACTGTTTACATTTCTGCTGTACATAAAAGGAATCTTTAACAATGAGCTTGAATTTCTTCCACATTTCTTACAAGCAGAATGCACAAATGAAGGGGAGAAGGTCTTTGCTGGCAGAGACATTTGCATAGAAGTTGAAAGTTAAGTGATTACTAAACAGCTTTACAAAGCCCTCATATTCCAAGATCTATCCACATTAAAAGACTGCTTGTTTGACTCTCTCTGAATTACTGCTCTTAGAACAAGGCCACCTGGGGATAATGAACAGCTGATTTAATTTTTAATCAGCATTTAAAAGCCTTTTAAATGGAGCACATTTTCATTTGTTTAAATAAAAAACACCTCAAAAAGCAAAAGGTCATTAAACCTCTGGAAGTATATTCATGCCAAGACTTCAGCTAAACATAAGGCCTTTTAACAGAGTGTCAAGGGATTTATTAAATATAATGTGATCACTTGCTCATTTCAGTAGCCTTATAAATAGATCTATTGTCTCATCAATGCCATTCAGAGGAAATAGCTGTAAGAACTGTATTATGAATTCACTTGTGCAGTATGAAAGCATCTTTGTAGTGCCCCATTGTACAAGGTATTCAGAGCTCAGCTTCAGTGAGATCTAAGAAGTGTGTGCACCTCACAAGAACAGTTGTGATCAGGACCACAACTGCAGTAAGGACCAAACTGCTTCATAAGAAGAAATATTTTGCATCTCATTTCTTTGATTTGAGACTTGATGTCTTCTAACATGCAGCCAGGTTCTGCACTTGGAGAGAGTTGTGCATGCTTGATTTTGCATCCCTTTTTATTCTGCCTGTTTCACTCACTCCTTTGCTTACAGACTAGATTCACGCCATGAGACTAACTCAAGTACTGTTCAAGTTTTTTAGGTAAGCATAAATATGGATAGCATAAAGACTTATAAGTCTAGCAAGGCTCAAGCACACCTCAAGCAGTGGTAGACCCATGCTTTGGTAGTTTAGCAAAGCTACTAATTCTCCTGAAAACATACAGCACATGAAAGGATGTTTTAAGTAATGGATAAATAAAAAAATGGAGAAATAAATGGTATTTACATTTTCTTAGGTAGTAATATCTTTCCAATTCAATCAGTAACTGTGATAGAATATGAAGAATAGTAGGAAAAAGGGAGCAGTTTCACTACTGAATGCACTAGCAGTGCTTTTCAGGAAAAAAAGAAACTCTAATGTTCTTGTTCTTCACATGTTTGTTGTCTTTTATCTATTTTTAGAAGAACATACTATACATTTCCAGTCCAAGAGACACAATAAAATGTTGAAATATGTCATGCCAACAATTAACACAGGACTTAAATATTTTCCAGGATGTACCTTGTACTCTCCGAACTACTGCAGCATAAAGATAATATGTAGTTGTCTGCCTCCAGCTTGATGGAACCCACCCCCAAGAAATAAGAACTTCTGTTTTAAATTCAACAAACACTTGGTTTCCAAGGGCATGTGATCATTAATTTAAAAAGGCCATGCTTATCAGGTGACATTAATGGATTTGCTGACCTGTATCAAAAGTTGTAGAAAGAACAAACACACTCAGAAACAAATAGATTGGTTCCTTGTCTTGGCCATAGGAACTACTCTAGCTTGTTTTCACCTGTGAAGTATCTGCATCCAGAATAACACAAAATCTTTGGTGATATTCCCAGGAACTTCTGACTTCAAGCAATATTTCAGTAACTTCAGCTCTGAGTGAAAACAGTCTAAAAAAGTTTAATAATATCAATAACAAAACCAGCCTATTCCAGAATAGTAACACTGCACGCTTTTTTCTGGCTCTGAAAAGATGATGCCAGGAATGGTATCAATTTCTTTGGAACCCAGGAATGGTCTCAATTTCTTTGACCAGCCTAAGATCCTGTTTCTTCAGAAAACAAACCTGGGAAAATCGGGTCATTTCGTATCTGAAGGGAAAACTTGCATTGCCAAGGAAAACTCTTCAAGGTATCTACAAAGACATAAGGTGCACTCAAGAAAAGCAACAATCATTTTGCCCATATCAAATAAAAGATAAAGGCAAAGAATTCTAGGTCCTATTTTTAAGATTGGCCACCTTTCCAGGTGTAACCAGCTCTGTGGATGTGGCAAAACACTGCAAATCCAGCCCTGCTTTTTCACCTCAGATTATCAACAACTGCATAAAAAATTCCAGTCATCCCTCAGGAGAAAATAGAGGCCATAAGTCCAATGCTGCCACTACATTCAAGAGAAAATTGCCTGTGTGGTAACAAGTAGACCCTAATGGGACTAGTTATATAAATAATAGCTAATACATCAGCATGGAACAAATGCAGTGATTTTTACAGGACTTGTTTTAGCAACAGTCAGATTAATTTTAAACTCACTGTAACTAGAATAACACAGAAATTTCCTGTTAAAATATGCCAAGCAGGAGTTTATGAAGTGAAAAATAAGTGTACCCAACATTGTTAGCTTTGTCTAAATTATTCTCTTTAAATAACATCTTTGTTCCTGTTTATTCTTGAAAGGACAGACTAGTCAAGTGGAAAACCAAGTAATTGCTATTTCAAACTCTGTAAGGCTTCATTTGTTAAAATTGACTCAACTGACATCTGATACATTTGTGTTCCTATACATTGAGGACAGTTTCAGAAAAAGGATTAAGCTCATTTTTATTTATACATTTTATGTAATTCTCAATGTATTCTTTGGGGAATACGCAACTTTCCAAAACCATCCTTCACTGTTAAGCTTTTGAACAAAGGCTCCAGTCAAATGCCTGTTGTTTAATTTGTTTGTCAATGTAAAGCGTTAAATAGAAATTGTTACAGGAAAAAATCAGTTATTTGCACAGTAAAATCAAACCTGCTAAATGCCCTTTAGGTTCATCAGTTTCATCTGCCTTCAAGTCAAAGCAAAGCCTTAACATTTTGTTGGTTTTTTTTCTCCTCTGTCTCTTGGGATACAAAACAGGTAAGAAACAGATCTCAGCTAAAAATAACTTCAAAGCAGATAATTCTTAATGTTCATTTGTAAATATTAGTCAAGTATACTCAGTATTTTTATTTTACTGGTTGACATTATGTTTACATTAGACTGCTACAGTTGCAGCATTGTTAAAGATTAATATCAAAAATACCTCGCAAAGAAGTCTGATTTTACTTAATGTCATTACTTTGTATACAAACATTTCAAAAGAGAACCTAAGCATAGCCATGTCTTATTTACTCCAATTACTCCATGAACAGGAGCCGGGTGACCTTTTGTATAGTAAATTATATTAAATTTATTTATTTTAGTTTCTATTCAGAATCTAATATTCTTATGTCAGTTGTAAGAAATAACAGAACCTTTTTTTCTTTTTAAAATGTTGTATATGGTTATACACAGCTTAACAAAATAAGTCTTAGCATGAACCAGTAGTAATATGATGATCATAGCCTATTAAAAATAGACACTCTTTCTTTATGGTACGTGAGTCTAACTGGAGGCACTATTTATTTCTATGATTAGAAGCAAAATTTTATAACACTTGGTGGTCATCAGTTTTATGAAAAGGTAATAAAGAGAGGAATTTCCTGTGAATTTAGCAGCTCAACATTTCCACATGTGAAACTTCCCACTCCTGAACCAGAAAAACCAGAAACAAGAGCATAGGTCAGTCAGTGGAAAGGAGGAAAGAACTAGATGAAAGAAATGAGTGGTAATTATGTGCAAATAAACTCTCAATGGCTTTTCAGGCTCTTATGAGTACTCCTCTGCTGTGCTAAAAAGGCAACGCTTTGCCTTTTTAGAGATAGATTTGGAGGCCAGCTCATAAGATTTGTAGTTACAGCTGCTAAGCAACATTATCTGCTATTCTTATTTGCTATTATCATTATCAGATATCACCCTGATAACGACAGTATGATACAACTGCCATGCTGTATCAGTAAGATGTAATTTTGAATTCTGTTCCATTCCATTTGGGGAGCAGAAACAAAAGCAAGTATAAAGAAAGTCAGGGGTAGACAAGCAATGTGCTGATATTGCTTTCTTTCCTGTGTGGCACATATCAGCCCTAATGTTTATATTTCTATATGCATTTCTTCAGCAAAAAAAATAAAAATGAGAAACCCTCATCTAATTAATTTTGCAGCCCTCTTTCCATTTCTAGGAAAGAAGAGTCACTATGGAAATGAAAACAGACAGTTAATGATTATGGGATTCTCTTGAACAATTTCACTGAAGCAGATAAGTTTTGCAAGAAAACAGGATGTGGAAACTAGATTAGAAACTGGTTAAAATATAAAAAACATTTTTAGAAACTATACAAAACTTGTTGCAGCAGGTTCTGATGAATGATTAGCTATTGTTTCAAATAATAGAACTACAATGAAGTTCAAGCAGTTTCAAGCTGAGAACACCAATCAATCAATCCACCCATAAATAAACAAATAAACTAAATCAAAGCTTCTCTTGTGGCTCCCATAGTAACTTGTGGGCTTTGACTCAAATAGAATACTATTCTCCTTCTCTGTTGTCAAAGGCTGGCTGCTGACAGCAAGGCTGTTCCACTGCAAATACCTGATGGCTGAAGGGATACATGAAGTTTTTGTAGGACCAAGACTTTATGTTTGTCAGTCAAACTCAAAAATAAAATAAAATAAAAAAGAATGAGTTGAAGTTATTCAGAAATAATGTGGCTTATCAGGACTCTCTGGTCTCTGACTGAAGGCTGTAAAATATATTCTCACCTTGTACTACAAAAAGTTAAGACTTACTCCATCTATCTTCAAATAAGAGGACCCTTTGGGAACAGAGGAGAACTGGAAAATATTTCTGAGACATTAAATATTAAGGAATTAAAACAGAGGTGCAGAACAAGTGTGAGTGCAGGTACTGCAAAATCACAACCTAATCACAACAGAAAGCAGTTCACATACATCTGGTATAGTCTGGAGCACCCTTGGGTGGAAAGAGGAAAGGGTGGGCACAGTCTGTCTGTTGGGTACCCTAAAGCCTTCTGGTGTGTGCTCCAGAATAGCTACAGAGGTGAGGCTTCCAAGTTCACTGTCATAATGCTTGTACACCTTTTAAGTAGACTACACAGACTTACAAAGCTCACAGTTTCTTATTACAATGAGCAAATAACAATGCAATTGAAGTGTGCTTTGCCCTCACAATATTAAATTCAAGATCAGCCCACATCAGTTTTAGAAGAAAACTACAGTATATGGTTTAAAAGAAAAGTTTACTGTGCCTTTAAATTGCAATATTATCCTCATACTTACATGAAATAATGTTAGTTTGGAATTCAAAATAACATCAGTCTTTTAAATCCTTCCTCTCTCATAAAAAAACTTAATACTACTGCAGCAGTACAAAAGATGTTGGGCAACTACATGTCTTACAGTTTCAAAGTACCACAATTAATATTCCTTGCATTTCCTTCACCCAGTGTAAGTAGATGGTCAATTTTTTGAATTGTCAGGCTTCCCAGATGGTAAGCATTAAAATCCAGCAAAAAATGTAGCCTGTCCAGAGTGTTCCTTTATGCTTCAAATACCTTTCTGGACAGTCATCTCCTGATTCAACCCTACACTTTGTTTGAATATTTCCTGGGGGGGAAGAGGGGAAAAAAACAAAAAGAGGCGAATATGCACACTCAGAAATGTGGAATAACAGGTCCCAGGAAACATTGCTTGGGCCATCTCACTTCCCTGAGCACATCTTGGTAAAAGTTCAAATATCAGTTTAGCACATCTTTCCTAGAATATGCAACAGTTCTAAATTGTCAGCAAATAGCACTCAGGACTGTTTATTTTCTGGTTTCTAATGCAATCTTACCTTCTAAGAAGAGAAGATCATACTGATGCAGCAGTATACTTCAGAAACACTGGAATGAAACAGAAACAATTACCTGGTCACAAAGGCAGACAGAGAGGATGGCATTATATAATAGGCCTACCACAGTAGATGCCTTTGAGTCTTCGAGCCCTTCAAAGAAAAGAACTCCAAGAAAGGACATATCAACAAAGGGCCAGGTGAATGCCCCTTCAGACTCCATAAGAATCCCAGGTAAGTAAGGTACAGCTTTGACATGTTATTTTGTCAGAACTCTTTTTTTCTTTTCTTTACGGTATACATTCAAATATACCATAAGCCTGGTATACATTCAAATGAGGAAAAATCACTCATGCTCATGCAGCAACATTCTAAAAAAAAATAAAAAAAAATCAACTGGTGTTTGTGGTATATATATCTAAAGGGTGTCTGCAAAAAAAAAAGCCACCAAAATCATTAACACTCCTGAAATTGTTGTCTGTTCATTTTACTTCTTTATAAACTTTCTATATTAACAGTACCCAGACTTGTTTTTTTTAACCTGCAAAATACCACAAAAATATGTTAGCAACCTGAGTAGAGCTTCAATAACACGTGAGAAGTTACAACTCAGAGATCAGATCACCATGGAAGGGAGGAAGCTAATGATGCCCACTACTGCAAGGGAGTTCATGTTGACAATGAGCCAAATTATCATACTGCCCAATACAGGTTAATGTAACAGAGGGAAGTGACAGAAAGTTGAAGTTCAAGGTGGTGAAAAAGACAAATAAATCCTAGATGGAAAATACATTGTTAGAGGAGAAGTATTTAACAGTTGGAATTAACAAAGCTGGATGTGAAAAATTTCTTTATATGCATAACTCATATAATACCACAGTAACTTGGATCCTGCAACAGTCTGAGATCACCATGCTTGATTTCTTTGCATCTTAGAAGACAGCATTAACTGCAAGTATCTATATCTTATGTCCTGGGAGAAATATTTCCAGAAAAAGTTTAAGTGCCACAATTTTGGTTTTGTGTCCCCATGCCGCATTATTAGAGATGCACTGAGCCAGATGGACTGCTGGCATAGAGGACGGTAGTATCACTCTGATTTATAGCAGTGACAAATCTGACCCATTGCTACACTAGATAAAACTGCTATTAAAAAAAACAGAAAGTAAAACATCCTAGCAGAAGATTGAATGTACTATACAAATTCAAAGCATCCACAGCAAGCAAGAATCTAAAACAGCCATCTAATGGCAAAAACATCCTGTCACTGCTGATTTGACCTAAGCAAAACCCTCTCCTAATCACTACTAATTTCCTGAGTCAGCGAGTTCACATTAATGCCTGTCACTAATCACACAGATTTGCAACTTGGTACAATATTTGTGAACCAAGGAAAAACCCTCTGAGATTTAAAGATTATTTAAGATTATTATCTCAAAACAGAATAAACAAAAAGGTAGATGCAAACCTCAAGAAGACAATTGTAAACAATAGCAGGAATTTGAATTATGACATTAGTACAATATAAGAAGCATCTAACCTATGGGAAAAAGCAGTTACTGAGGGATAGCTATGTGTATGGCAACATGTCCGTTACCACTCTGCTAAATATCAAAGCTCTAGTAGTCCTTTCCTTACTATCCTTGTAAGTTCAAAATCAGCTTTGCCATTTATAACACATGGCATTTCACTGAGGCACCCAATTGGGAGATATTCTTAGACTGCAGAGGAGAGATTTGTTGGTTAATAACCCTGCAGCTCTCCTGCATTATGTTGGTGGAAGAGTCATTGACAAATTGATGGTTCTAACATGGGCTTTCCATCAGACCCTTCTTCTTCATTGGATTCATCACCTTCAACCAATAACTTCTAAACAGCTGAAAGTTCAGAAGACTAAACGTAAAAAGTATGTTTGCAATGTCTTGAATAAAATCCAGTCAAAGACCATAAATCTTAGGAACTGATGAAGCTAAGATTTCTACTGTGGAAAAGGACAACACCAAATTAAGCCAACAGATATGATTTGTTACATGTGTATATACTTAAAATCTTTCTGTTGTCTGCTGGTGCATATTTTTGTCTTGTATTAATGTTACTGCTCACAGTCAAGGGAGATTTTGCTTGAATAACATACACAAGGCGTTGGCTCCCATTATGCTGCTTACATATGAACTGATCATATAACTGAACTCTTGTGGATAGGCCGGCAATAGAGGGCTCCCAGCTTCAGGAACATAAATTTACTTCGTTTTGTTCACTAATGGTGCTGACCTGGAGAACAGGAGATAATTAATAGGTATTTTCAACACCATTTCCCAGTAAAATTAGCTTGTCAAATCAGTACTGGAAAGCAAGCACTGCAAAGCAGGTACAGTCTCCATATTTTCCCACTGAAGAAGAGTGAATGCTACAGATACAGCATATTTCTAAAACTGGTTATATTGTTCATGCAATTTAGCTTTTGCATTGTGTAGATTATCTCACGCCACTTTCATTAGCCAAAGCAATTAAAGTACAGTCAGACAAGATTTATATTTTCATATTCATTCTTTGTGAGATTCATTTTGAGATAATTAAAATAATTTTTCAGTGAAGCTGTCGTAGCGTAATGAAAAATGTTATGGGAATATAAACAAGACCTGCAAACATCTAATGAGACTTATTTTCCATGGAGGGGGGGATCCACAATAGCTTAAAAAGATCAAAAAGTATTTCTGATGTAAAAAGCAACAATAATAGAGTCCTTTAAACTCAGCATACAATTTCTTGAATATAACTTCCACAGAAAACTGGTAGATGAGGAAAATATCAGCAAATTAAATTAACCTTTTTTCCTCTCATTTTCATATAGTTATTACTTTACCTGTCTACACAGATGCAGAATAGACAGTATGAAACAGTACACATTTCCTGTACTAGCTTCTTTAATCTGCTGTGATTAAGAATGTATATCTGGACACAGTCCAGATAGGTTTCTGGCAATCAGAAGAGTCAGGAGACCTGATGTACCTTGTTAATTCTCTTAAGGCTAAATCCCACAGCCCTTGCTCAGGGAAAACTCTCACTGACAGTTTTATTCAGGTAAGATTTTGACCCATTAATCTTAACTTCTTGATTTCATCATTATTTCATTTATACCTCTCCATGTCTAAACAAAGTAGGTGGTTTACTTCACGTACAGAAGCAAAAAGATGATACTTTGTACATCTAACATTACATGCCATTATGCCACTGGGGAACAACACTGGAGAAAAACTAACTGTGCAATAATTTGCAGGTAAACTGAGTAAACATACTGAAATATAAGACGGGCATTAGATGATTCACGTCATTCATATTTGCAAGCTGATATATACAGTAAAACTACTGAATCCACATACAGCACCAATTACATGACTAATTGCAGGAATGGAAGAGTTAACCCCAGCACAAAATTCTTGAGTTTAGTTTCATTTCATCTACTACATTTTTCTCCAGGGACTGATATAAATTTTACTAGTTTTCTCTACGTCATCCTTCAGTTCTTCAGAGTCTGAAATTTTTTTTAACTCTTTGTGAGTAAACCCAATCCAAAACAAGTACATTAGGGGCAGCATCCATTTAAAGAATGTACCTCAATAAAGATGTCTCCTGTTTCTTCACATATTGCCTTTGGAACTATTCCCCAGGCAACCAGCAAAGATCTTGCCACGTCAGTCTGTTTTCTCAGCATTCCTCATACTTTTAATTAAAAAGATAAATTAAAAATAGTTAAAAAACAACAACAAAACAAAACCGTGCAAACCAATTTTACAGGATAAGCAAAATGATTCTGCTCTCTCAGCTCAGTAAAGTCAAATTCAAGGCTTAATTTCTCTTCTGTATTTTCTATCCCTTGATGTTTGTGAAGTTCCTTCCTATATATCTGCCTTCAAGTTTCTAAACTATTTGAAATACTACAATCTCTGCATTCCTCATCCTTTATGGCTAGCATTATCCTCTACTGTTTGCTGGAGTTTTTACCACAGGTCCTGCTTCTGTTTTCACTGCATAGTCTGCTAAACTACAGTCCTTAAAAACATACTATATAATATAACAGAAGGAAAGCTAAATGCTCTCAGTTATTATAACTGACTGCAACAGACGTTGGATTTATTTCAAGGATCGTCATGTGTCCCCTTCCTTGCTTTTGTATTTCCCCTTAAGTATCTTCTGTTGCTGTAGGGAAACAAACTTTCAGTTTGGAAATGTATGCCATCAAAAACACAGCACAGATAAAACTACCTGCACAGGCTTTCAGCTAGATAGTTCAAAGAACATTATTAGGGACCCAGCAGCAGGAATTCCTGCACACCAAGAACAAATGCATCACACCTTACAGTCATATCCCAAATGGTCACGTTTAATGACAGACACTGTTAAATCCAAGGCCCATTCCTTACAGAGCATACTAGGAAAGCCTGAGAGATTACTAGTAAGCTAATGATTTATTTAAGACCAGAAGACTCTCTACAATCATTTATTCTGGTATGAAATTTGTTAGTTCCCTAATCATCTGTAACCAATAGAAATTCCCCTCTTCAGTATTGCCTACCTGGAACTGGCTACTAAAAGCAGTTTGATGACTTCTAAAAAGTGTTTCATGTTCTGTAATTTTCTCTGAAAAAATGTCCATTACTTTTTCTTTTTTAATTCTACACCACAGCTACCTGCAGCAGTAAGGCTGTAAGACTGAAACAACAACAACAAAAAACCCACCACCACTCACAAAAACCAAGTATCTTTCTATGTCAAAATACTTTGCAGTAGGTACACATTTGAAAGGAACCAGACCACACGGTTCACAGCACTGTTCTATTTGAAGTCCTTCTGATGTTGAAATTAACTATACGTCTAGCTAGGTGGGCCAGTATCGGAGCTAGAAAAACAGCTTGAAAAATATAAATCAATAATTTAGGGTTTAGAGGTTTAGATTCACACCTTAACAGGAAGCTGTGCTTTGTGTCACTTCATTTATAAGTATTCAGTGCTGTTCTGTTGGATAATGTATAGGTTATTTTTAGGTAATAGTTCATAAAGAAAATGTCTTGGCTAGTAAATAATACAAAATGCTTCAATTTCTTAAAAGAAGGTCTAAAGTTCAAAGTCGCAGACAGAGACCCAGGCAACTGTTGGGATTGCTGCACTGAGTTACCAAGTGCCTTACAACCCTTTTTCAAAACCAACAAAGATTTTAAAAGAAGAAATGAAGCTGATGGTGGAGATTCTTGGGATTTAAGTTAGCACTATCACCTGGAAAAAAATGTTTTGTCCATACCTTCCATCTAGTTTCTAAACAAAGTGAGAAACTGTATTACTAAAAGAATTCTACTGATACAACCACTCAACCATACTCAGCCATCATGAAACACACTTCATTAAACATAGGTCACTGAAGGGTTAAAGAAGCTCTGTCCCCTCTCAAAAAAGAGAGATAAGAACAGAAAAGTGAGACAAGCCTCCTGTTTTCACTATTCTAGCATGAGCATTTACATTCTCACCTTACCTGTAGGTTCTTTCACACAGAGCCTAGCTTTCAACCTCACCTTTTCAAGTAAACATCCCTGCTGCTCACATAATAATTACAGATTTTGCTTTCCAATGAAGTACAAGAATGTGCAGAGTATCTACCAGCTTCCAAGTACCCACAGGGAAAACACTTTTCTTAACACATTTTCTTAGAAACCCAGCTACTACTTAGAAGGCATGCAATATGAGTTCGAGTGTCATCCACACTACCCCCTTACTCTTTCTTTCATCATCTACCACTGCACAAACAAGTGCGTTCTAACAACTTCACTTCTGTCACTTCCCCCCTCCTCAGGACCTCATTTCTCCCTGGCCACCTGCAAGGGCCAGCTAACCAAATAGCTTCAGCAAATGCACCTTAGCAACAGAACTGAGGAACTAATAATGAAAGTGCTAGCAAGGATGACGTTATTCTACACACGACATTAGCATACCTCAGCAGAATTAGAACTGCAGAAGCAACACTAATAAGAACAATTAAGAAATCAAAGTTACTTTGCAGGCTAATTCAAATTTGTAGCATATTATGCTGTAAAAGGAAGTTAAAGCTGCCCCTTGTAACTTCCCTACAAGACATAAAGAGTTAAGTATAGAAAAACTGACTTTTTTCAGGCCATAATTTAGACGCATGGTTATTTTTTATATTTCTTTTCCTCCTGAGTCTAATCTGACATTTTCTTGCAGCACACATAATTTAAGTCCTAAAAAAAGCCAGAAGCAAAATTTCTGGCTGGTAGAACCACACACAAGTCAAGGGGAATTTATCCCACATGTCTAAAGATCTAGGGGCATAGAAGCTGTAGCTTAAAGAAAAAAGCAGAAAAGCTGAAGCACTAGACACAGAAGTGAAGTGCAGAAGTTTGCTTACATGGACAAATTAATTAGCTCTTAAAAAAATAATCCTGATTTATTGTTCTGGATTCAACATTTTCCACATAGAACACCCGTACAGCCTTTCTCCTTTTATAGTTACAAGTGAGCTGTACTTAGCATAGACATTTTAGAAAAGGAGAAATGAATCTACAAGAAACAAATACATTTATTTGACAAATAAAAAACAAAGCACAATGAAAGATAAAAATGTAAGAGTCCTACATGAAAGATCTGCATGAATCCGACTACTGAGACATTTACTTGGTTTAAAATTAGTTGTTACATGAGTAGTATAACTAATGAAGTGGTTTCTTATAAGTTTGTCCCCTGCTGTCACGACCCAATTCCTGCAGCAAGTATTTCCAGCTGCATCCTGCAAAAGACAGCTAGAAAGCAGTTGGAGTAAATCTAACAGTGCACAAGTGCTAATTGGGTGGTCAAGCACAATTCAGCTGATTGGATACAACCAAATGTTTCATATGATGCTGGAGTTATCTGAGGGGGGCATCATGGCTTGTTTGGTTCTCCTCCAGTCACATGCCAGTTCTTCCAAACTTTGTACCCATTTAAACATTTCTGTGAGTTCTATGTCCCTTCACATGTCACTATAATTAACCTCAGGTTCAAAAGTAAATGGAGGTAGGGGCAGAACTGACAGAAAACTACTATAATTGTGCAAATGTTTTCTGTGGGTATTAGACTTAGAAATAAAAATTAATAATAAGAACATCTGGAAATACCTCAGAGTCTCTATCAGTATAACAAAACACTTCACTTCAAAAGCAAACAATCTATTTCCTTAATCATAATTATACATGAGACAGCAAACCTGGAATTTAGAAGAGGTTTCTGCTGTTATTGTCACCATATGCCCTCTGCCTAAGGATAAGCAGAAGTAACAGTATAGTCTTGTGACATCAGGAGTCAACCCGCTCTAATGTTTGAAGGTCTTCAAAGGTTTTGAAATGAGGATTGCAGTGGGATCAATTACACTTCAGAGTAGAGTTGGTGGAAAATATGGTCATTTTTTATTTTTTATTTTTCAGTTTAAAGGGAAAAGCATAAAAGAGATAAAAGGCTGAGGAATAAACGACAACTGAGGGACCCTTGATGCAGTCAGGTGGTCTTAGCCTTTTGCAGAATTTTATAATACTGAAGCCCAAAACCAGTTTCTCATCAGCAGCAAGGGAACTACAGAGTTCTAACTGACGTTTATCTAAATAAATAGGATTTGGAGGTCCAGAATTCTTGCTTGTTGCTAAAACGTATTCAGTTAGAAGACTGTGTGCAGATCCTTCTTAAGTGATTCTGGGAGATGTGAGGATCTCAGAAGAATTTTTTTAAAATACTTGTCATCAAGCAGTTTATATAGAGGAAATAGTCACTGCTTCCTTCAGGAAACAGAAGTGCTTTGCTTGCTGAAAACTTCCATTGCTCTGAAGTCCTCAGCTACATACTTTCCTAACACGATACATATATTTTTTTCAATCCAGATAACCACAGTTTGAAGGAGGTATGATGTGCTTCCGGGGCAGAGGCTGCAAGGGAAAGCATGTTACTTTTTGTCTTGGATTAGAGAGGAAAATAAAAATAAAAATAAAAATAAAAATAAAAATAAAAATAAAAATAAAAATAAAAATAAAAATAAAAATAAAAATAAAAATAAAAATAAAAATAAAAATAAAAATAAAAATAAAAATAAAAATAAAAATAAAAATAAAAATAAAAATAAAAATAAAAATAAAAATAAAAATAAAAATAAAAATAAAAATATTAAAAAAAAATAGTCTCCTATTTAACTTAAGTCTCTATTTCATCCAGCTAGAAAACACAATCCACAATCAGAACTCAAGGCTGTAGCTGTCAGCATAGACACAGAATAATGGTATAAATAGTTTAATATAACCAAATATTGAGTGAGAGTTTTGAAAAGGCAGTGAAGAAGTTGTGCCACCCAGTGGAACTACTAAGAAGAAAATACTACAAAGTTCTATAAGGCTCAAGCTACTGAGTACTTTTTACAAAATCATTCAGACTGTGGTTAAGTCAATCCTATTTTTTACTGTCTTTCTGAACTACACAAGAACATGCTGTTACTTTTTTGCCAAAGCAGAGAAAATAAGCTTTTAAGCAGTGAGCAGAAAGCTTGTTGATGGGAGGTTCTTCCTTTGCCTTATTCTGTGCCTGCCACAAGTGCACATAGACTTGCTTTCTGAGAAGTTCCCTTGTAATGAGTTAAAGTGTTCTGCCTCTGCGATGTAACTTCCCTCTTATTGCTTGGCAGTATAATTCATTTTTACAGAGTATTTCAACAAGAGATTAATTGGAGCTGCCACTGAGAGGTTAATGAATAAAGACTATAGGTGAGCTCTGGCCTCAGCAAATAGCTGTAATTTTATTATGCAAAGTGCAAAGCAACCACAGACCCAACAATCAAACTAGAATGGGAAGACTGCCTGAAGAGTAAACATTCATTAAGGATGCCCAGTAAGATCAACTTACGGAGATGCATTCCAAACTAAAGTGTCTAACCTTGGGGCAAGAGCTGACATGAATAAGGTGTTCTTAATCTGTACTTTGTGGTGAAAAGTCTTTTCCCGTCTTACTACTTACTAACACACCATCTATTCCTCTTATTTGAGAAAATGGTTAAAAGAAACAAACAAACAAAACCTTGAGAAGGGCACCACAAGTCTGATAAAATTTATTGCAGGATTTTTTTGGTAAAAGCAAACTGTCTCTCCTTAGGACTCCCTTCTGTAACATTAAGGGCTGGGTTAAACTACGCAAGACTTCAACACAGGAAAAATTTCTTTGTAGTTGCCTAGGGTATCAAAGTGGGAGACACCCAAATTCCTTGGCAAGAACCAAAGGTAACATTTAAAATCCTCCAGCTGAGGAGAAGATAAAAAGCTTGAACTCCCTTCTCCAGCATCAATTTCTGACATTATTTTTCAGGTTACCATCTGAGTCATCTTATTGATTAGCAACAGGACTAAACAGTCTTGCTTAATAGATGCCAGGTTCTCACGTATTTTAAAAGACCTCCAAATACAGTGCCAAGTCACAAGGCATTCCCATTCACAGAGAGACAACAGGCCTTTGTTCAGAAGCCTTAAGAAGCAAGTTAAATTATTGTACTCTTGGTACATAAAACAAGTTGCCATACTGCCATGTACCTTTAAGCTGCAACCCCTTTTTCAATAATACCATTTTCTTGCATCAGTTTTCCAGCAAGGTCTCAGAAAGCAGACATTTGCCTCTATTTTGTTCTAATTTGACAGTCTTTGCACATGTAGGACAAAAAGACTACATTCAGATCAAGAGCAGCGTGAATGCCTTGTACGTACCTAAAAATGTAGTGTCAAATAAGAGACTACCACCTACCTTCATAAACTGTGTAGGCTTTGTGCTGGAGGCTTTGCTTAAGTGCATGTAAGCCTCACACATATTTGCACATATGCATCCACCAACACAGATAGGAAAAAAAAAAAAAAAAAGAATATTATCTAAACACATGCAAACTTTCTTATAAAATGAAAGAATCAACCAGATTTAAAGAGCGCATTTAAAGTGCGACAGCCTCCCCTCCTGTGTAGTAAGAATTCTGTCACAAGAAAGGGCCCAGGCTTAAAAATGAAATTGCCACCTGCTCTTCTCAGCCTCTTCATTGCCTATGCAAGACAACAAATAGCAGTAGGACCCACAGTGATACCCTGTCAGTGATCGTTGCCTAAATGTCATACTTTTATCCAGATGATGACTTCAAGGCTTCTGAGACCTCATGTGACTTCTCAAGTAGTGTACATGATGATAGATATCTAAAGATTATTACAATTCAGAGTATAGGGCAGTTTCATTTATTTTTACTTTACTGTTACGAGTTTGAACACCGGAAGTACATCCTTTCAGGGCAGAGGTCTATTTAGACTCACTGGAACTACTGAGGATTGCAAATGTAAGTGAATGACCATTTTAAAAAATGGTTTTTAGCCATCTATATGCAATTTACAGCTACTGCACTTAAGGACAAGCTAGAAGTCTGTGTTTGTAAATAGTTATACTTTATTCTTCTGAGAAAAGACAAACAAAAAGTTGGCAAAAATTATTTTCTGCTGATCCATCTTTGAAATACACTAATTTGATTTCCAGTGTTACCTCTATAGGTTTCAATGTAATCCATGCATACCTTCATCTTCACAGTTTTACATTTCTGTTTTAGAAAAATCACCATTCAAAGCTGCACATTACTAGCGCATTCGTGGGTCTGTGTACTAACTGATAAACCCTGCCAACTCAGCAACCAACAGAAATGGATCTTTCTGTCAACATGATGCTGGCCAAAAAAAGCTATTGGTCTAAAGCAGATATTTTGAGTTGTTCCTTTGTAAAAGAGTAACAAGCCCCAGTTCCAGGATCTGACATTCCAGACAGCAACTCTAAGCCAAGGTTTCAAATACATGAGATGTGCTTTTGGAGGACGGGCTGACAAAAAACACACAGGTAGCAGTGACTACGCAAAAGAAAGAACATGTTACTAAATAGCAGGCCTGTAGAACTTCCACATGCAACATCATCTTCATCTGCTTCATTAAGAGTTACTTGGAATTATGCAATCCAATTTTACTCTAATGCTTTGTGTCTGTGACAGGGGGATATTGGGGTCACTATTCAGTAACTTTCAATTTCTGTTCATCCAGCTCATTCATGGTCTTAGTGAATTATTACAGCAGTACGAAGTGGTTCTAAGGAAGTCAGAGTCTAGGTTGGCTTTCTGTGATCAGCTGGTCTCCTCCTCCAGTATCTGCCACTCACTCTCTTTACCTCAGCCTGAGGATCAAAGAGATGGTTGGATGAATTTAACAACTTAAAGTGCATTTATGCACTGGAGCATGCTTATGTCAATCTGACATAGCGAGCTGGTGGAAGAGTGCAGCTGGTTTAGCAATCACAACAAAACAATCTTTCAAGCCAATCATGCTGTTCCTCCAGGCTCATATTTCCAGTGGACCCCAAATACACAGCCTACAAGAAGAAAAACAAAAGCAAGTGTGCACTGCCAGAAAGCAAAGCAGAACACCGTTATGTGGGCACACCGACTACCTCAGGACAGAACTAGGGTTCACACTGCTTTGAAGGCATGTAACCTACTATCTACCAAACAGCTACTGTGATTAGTTAATCTACCTTGTTGTGTTATTTGGTTTTTCCTCCCATGTCCAGTGGCATTTCCACATTTTCGATTGAGCGGGTAAGAGAAGGAAAGGGAAGAATAACCACTGTTAAAAGCAAAGCTTAAAGTGAAACATGAAGAACTATTTTTCAGATCTTTCAGGTCAGATGAGTGGCAGGATAGCCACAGTTACTCCTGTGTAGCATCCTAACGCCAATCATTGGACTGGATAATTAAGGCAGCATTCCTGCACATACCTAAGTTGAGCTGTAATCTAAACTGTGCTTATTTGACTGTAAGTTTACACTAAAATAAACACATCTTTTGGACTTTTATAGGCTGGGACAGAAACTCCAACTTTTTTCCCCCCTCCCCCATTTATTAACAGTGCATAAGCCAGAAAGAATACAGACTTACAGGTCTGAAGTTCATTTGGTAATACTGGAAGCTTAAGACTAAACATGATTCTACTTGAAAGCTGACTACTTTTGTACTTACTTTTACTTGTGTAAGGTACGAAGAACAAAAATAGCCCCACACAGCAGCTGCTCTTTATCAGGGAAGGAAAAATTACTCCTTTATTCAAGAAAATTATTTACACAATCATGGATTTCTTTGAGCCTTAACTTACTCTGTACTTCCAAGCACTTTGAATATTCTCTTGAAAAGGCAGCTGGCATTCGCTGTGAAATACTGAGGTATAGAAAACAGTAGGCAAGTACGTGGAAGTGTTGATGATAACTTAAAAGAAGCTTCCATTTTACTGTGTGAAGAGAAGGTTCCTGAACTAGAGGAGAGCTTGTTACTCTTTTAGACCAGGTATACTCACTACTTACATATTTTTCCCTTCACTCTTAGCCCTCCAAGGTATGTAGTGCTGCTTTGAGCAAGAAGCTGGGCTAAATCACTCTCATAATTCCTTCCAACCACAAGGTCTGTGACTTTGCCTCATCTCTATCATACTATTATTCTTTGCTCTCTCCATTTCACCAAACATTTATGGCAGATAATTTTTAAATTGTCCTAGAACAATTTCCTATGTCTGTTTACAACTATTGTCAGCTAGCTGACACATCCAGCTGTGCCAGTGTGCCATAAACTGACAAAAACAGGAGCAGAAATCTGTACTTGGGCTCAGTTTTTAAAAGAGGACCAGGAACACCAATAGGAAAAAAAATCTTCTCTATCACAAAGTCAAAACAAAATTTAGCTCTACTCTCATTCAGGAAGGACCTTGTGTAGCCCTCCTGCCCTCCCTAGCAAGAGCCCAAGAAATGATATGACAATAGCCTAACAACATTAAGACACAAGGAAGTAGCTAAGGTCAAGAGACATCTATGGTCACATCTTTTACCATGATAATCTATCCAACTAGAATAATCTTGCTTAGCTAAATGTGTCTGTGCCATGAAAACTGATGTGACAGCAATCCCAGATACTGTCAAGAACCTCAACATTACCTGTGCAATAAAAACGATACCAGTCACTGTCCTCCCTGCTCCAGAGGTGGACAGCGTAAATCAAGAGCTTGCTATATCACAGAGCTGAGTGACTTTAATGAGAAATATCATCTGTATGGATTACTGTTCTCCTGCCACATCTTGTCAGCAACTCTTCAGAAAACTATTCTATCATTCCCCATTGCAAAGAAACAGATGGCTAATGGATGAAACCTCTCTGATGTGCAGACTCTTCGTAAAACAAGACAAATAAAAGGCCAATATTAATATTGTCTCCTATGGAAAACCTGCTTAACTAAGCCACATTTGCTTTCAATTTAATAGTTATATAGGACAGTCATTGTCTGATCTGCATAGTTGATTCTTGCAATAGCTATGTAAGCAGGGAACACTGCTTTCACAATGTTGAAGTCCAACAATAAAATTATCTACTATAAAACGTGGAAACAGGTTAAGTAATATTACTTGATTTTTTATTATTATTATTTTTTATTTTTAAACTCTGAAAAGTTTGTAAATTCTGGGATGTAATATTTCATCACAGGTGATCTAGCATTCTAGGTTCTCCAGAACCTATAAATACATATTGCACATTTATACTGTATTCAGGGGATGAGTTCCAAATTGGTATCCAGATCTCAGCTTAAGCTTCCCTCTAATCTCTATAATTTCAGTGAGCTCCAAGTACCCAGAGTCCTGTTCTACCCTGAAGGACAGCCTGCAGCATGAATGAAAAGGCAAACTGTGCCCAGTCCCATTTCTCATATCTACCCTCGCAGCAACTGCACAGTGATCTAGTAAGCATCTGAGACTAAGAACTCTCAAATGAAGAGGTGGTATGGTTCTGAATGCTTTCAGTGCTCTGGTTACTTCGATAATTTTATGGCCTTGAAGCATTAAGTCACAAGCACTTCACCTGTAGCAATATGGATAAAAATAGCCATGATGAGCTTTATCTTTCTTCTTGACCTGATGCATACAGTGTTTGTAAATCATGACTGCAGGGGTCAAAGATCACTTAATATGGTCTCTGAAATAAACATCATATTGTTTCCCATCCTACCTCTACATCAGTGACAACACTGCTTTTTTTGTCTAAATATTTTCCAAAAAGCATCCAGACTTAAGAATTCCAAGACATAAACAAGTCAACATTAATTTAGTCTTTTTCTATAACTGACTCACTTTCACTCTTATAGTTTGTCTTTGGCTTACCAAGTCATTAACTCTTCCACCTTTAGTCATTAGAATCAACAAATATGGTGGATAACAACAGCACTAGTATCACTTATATTCTACTGTTAGTAAATCATAGAAATACATTTTTTTCCTCATCTTTCAGGAATAGGACCATGTTGAAGACTTCCACATTTTAACGGAAACATTTGTTACCAAAAAATTGCAATATGTATTAAGATCTTATTTTTGTCAACAGATATTAATGACATAAAAAGTATTAGTGGCCACTACATTTAGATAAGCCACAGCACATTCCAAGAATTTCAATAAGAATTTATACATGTGCATGTATATATGACTTAGAACATGCGTATATAAAAAGTTAGTTGCATGAAAGAAGTCAGATTGCAATGAAACTTAAACTCTCTGCTCAACATTACCATTTTTAAACAGGACCATGGATTAGAAGCATGCATTATATCAAGTACTCATGCAGTTCTTTCAGGGTCTACAAGCGAATTAGGATAATCTGGCCATTGATTGAATTTATAACCTCCTTCCAAATCAAGCAATCATTACTTAAACAATACATGACTCATGTCAATATTTCTGCAAATTTCACTGTTTTTCACCTGACTAAAGTCACTGGATAAACAAAGGTTTATGCATATGCTTGTTCACACATTCTGAGCAGATTTTCCAGGGTTATGCAATATATATGCATATATGCACAAGCTTAGGTATACAGATATAATGCAACTGCAACAAGTCACACCAGCCTTCTGTCAAAACTTACTGGCTTTAAGATAAACCTATGAGTGCAATCGCTACTCAGTGGGAAATCTCTTGCTGTCACAGCAAGTCTGCACTACAGTCTGCCCCAATGCATGCTACACAGAATTTTTTCTGAAGTGACCTCTTAGAGAGGCTGTATGTAAATTCCCATGACTAGACCTAGTGTTTCCTGATGTCTTGAAGCACTCAAACTACATGCTGAAGGAGAAACTTCACTAGCAAGAGAAGATTCTTTGAATATTCAATGAGACCATATGTCCTGTTCTCAGGAAGAATGGAAGTAATAGCAAGACCATATGCATCATGATTTTATCATTGAAAATATTACATATTACTGCACCTGAAATATTTCCATATAGTACTGTTTTTAATGGATTTCTAACACATTTCAGATGTAGAGCACTGATCTCACCTGAAAATGATTCATCCTAAAGATATATCACTTTTCTTAACATTTTTCCACAGAAGAGTTTAGTCCTTAAGGGTTATGTTTCAGCTGTGGCAACAAACTCAATTCTATGGAAACAGTAATATAAATAAACAGAAACAGCAATACATATAAATCACAAATAATGTTTTGTTTTAAGCTAAATTTTAGAGAAGTAACATTTTCCTTGCCATGCTATTTACCATCTTCTCAACTGCATCATTCTACTGCCCTCAAAGTCCATTAGGTGATTTCATACTCTTCTTCTTTATAATGGAAATTATTACAGCTTTTAATACATTTCAAAGCGATCTCTGAATTTTTAATTCACAGAACTGAAGCAATTTTATATTTGATCTCTTTTCTAAATATTAGCTAACTTTTTCCAGAACAAATGTTAATCTGAACCTCAGCCTTAACAGAATCAATCAGACTTCTTCAACCTCTCTAAGTTTGCTTTTATGTGTAAAGCAGGTTTCCATCTGTAGCAGTTGGATGCAGGAAATGACAAGGGAAAAAAACTTCAAGTGATAATAAACTGAAAGAACTACAATATAAAAATAGAGCACAAAACAGAGCTCTAATTCAAGATTCCTGAAGCATAAGAACATTCAGAACCCCCAGAATATCACATTCCTCAGATAATTTGTACACACATTTCTTGTAATGTTACAGTTTCCTGAAATATTAAATGACCAGCTGAATAAGGCTAAGGTCATTTCATTCACTAACATTAAAAACAAAAGTCAGATATTCACAGAGTCACAGGGGTTGGAAGTGACCTCAAGAGATCATTGAGTCCAATCCTCACGCTAAAGCATGTTCCCTACAATAGGGCACACAGGTAGGTGTCCAGTCAGGTCTTAAATATCTTCATAGAAGGAGACTCCAACAATATCTCCTGGCAGCCTGTCCCAGTGTTCCGTCACCCTTATCATAAAGAAGTTCTTCAGCATGTTTGTATAGATCTTCTCATATTCAAGTTCTAGGTCTTTACTCCCTGCTCTATCACTATGCACCACTGAAAAGAGCCTGGTCTCCATTTATTTCTCACCTCCCTTTAGATATTTATCAACATTGATCAAATTTCCCCCCTCAGTCTTCTTTTCCCCTGGCTGAACAGACCCAGATTACTCTTACAGTAGATAACCCCAGGCCTTGTATCATCTTTGTGACCCTCTGCTGGCTTCCTAGCAGATCCCCATCTGTTTTAACAAGAAAGTCCAGAACTGGACACAGTATTCAAAACGTGGCCTTAGCCACATTTTGAGAGAGGGAAGATCACCTGCCTCAACCTGCTGGACAAACTCTTTTTAATGCTCTGAAAGAAATCTCTCTCAATTTTTTCATTTTTCTATTTGCCTCCACGAAAAGTTACAACAATTTTTTTTTTTTTTTTTTTTTTTTTGCTAACTTACCTTCCTGAGTGTCAGAAATCAGTGTGTGTAATATCAGAATAGATTAGTTTCATGATAAAAAAAAAAAATCAGAACATTGTGAAGCAGAAAGTAGGCAATTCGTACCTAATGTACTGCTTTTGTGAGGACATATCAAGACCTCTGCAGATTCAGAGCTGACAAAACATCGACACTACTAAGACACTTGGCTAAATAACGAAAAATAAATGAAATTTTTTTTTTATTTTACTGGTAACATACATTGCTGGATCATGCATTATGTAAGTCCTTCCGGTTGAAATATACAACAGAAACATTAACCAAATTATTTTGCTTAGTACGGCTAGGAACATCATGCTTTGATTGTTAATTAACTCAACATTCCCAAGTGAACCTTGAAAATAAGGGGCTACAGTTAACCTTCTCTTTACAATAGAGATAGAAGGACGCGGTCCTGGGATGCAGAACAGCCTGCTGAAAGAGTGATTCTGTGCAGTCAACCAGTGTCTTTCACACATTTTTCTTGCCATGGCCCAGCAATGAAGTGAGTTTCAAGGGGTTCCAATGATCTTTTATTCCGTGTTTTTCAAGTCCTACAGTCTTTACAATAGATGATCTCTTCCCTAGTCTCATCACTATTACCTTCCCAAAACACTCAAAGTCTTCACATGAGACATTTCCAGCAGACTGCATATCTCATCTGTTAATTACTTTTCACACCTTGACACCTTACTAATAAATCCTAGCAAATGCTGCCATAAGGCTATTTTAACAAAACAAATTCTGTTTCCACCCTTTCTGGAGCAGATGTGTCTCGCCCTGTGGGCCAGAGATCACCAACAAACCAAACACCCTCATAAAGTAGTCAATGAAAAGAACACAAAAGAAATTAAAAAGATTATGCATATATACTCCTACACATGCAAGGAAGTGGTCATTCCACACACTCTCCACATCACTTTCAAGACCAAGCCCAACAGACAGTTAATAAGCCACTTCTACCCTGATTAAACCTCATTTTTAGGTCTAATACCCTGAAGATTACTTTGCATAGGCTTTTCCACTGTTGTACGATCATCACCAGGTGATGCCTTCAGTCTTTTCAGTCACAAAGCTGTCATTGGCAGCTCTAATCCAAAAAACTGGTCATTTACTTCCTGCTAAAAATAATAATGGGGTTCTAGGTTTTTAAATTCAAAGCTATGAAATTTATTCATTGCAAAATTACAGAATCCCTGAAACTACTGTGAGGGACTCTTATTAGTAATGATAACTAAATGTTTAAAGGAGCTACAGGTCACATAAAATTAAGCAAGGAGTTACATTTGTATAAATAGGCAAGTTTCAATTTGGGATTTTATTACGCTATGCACTCCACCAGCCTCCACTTGCACTACAAGGCAAGTTCTCTGGCACAAGATATGTGTGCCCATCCTACATCAATCTGTTGGAATACATGGCAGGGACATCCCCTGTCCTTCCCTCCCTGAGAGCTTTGTGCTGAATAACTCTGCCAGGCCTCAGCAGCATGCTGTACAGATTCAAATGGCACTGGAAATTGCGTGACACTGAGCTTTACTGTCACATTTCCCACACTACATTAGAAAGTCAAACTAATCATTTTACCATTTTAAGTCTAATTGAAGTGAGACAGGGACAACTCTACAGGTTATACTCTGCGTTCTGTTTGTAGTTATGACCTCCTTATCTCATTTCCACTATTAATAGATTTGCATTCCTTAAGTAATAAATGAGACCAGGCTTGTATGGGAGTAATATCTTTAAATAGCTGCACTGAAGTTATTGGAAGAACACAGAGAAGCTTGTCAAACCTAAAGGAGTGGATTGTAAGATGAATACTCTTCTGCTTTCTCCTGCTAGCTCTAATAAAATAGAGTATGTTACCTCAAAAATCATACTCAATTTGTACCCTCCCTCCATCACATCTGCAACAAAACTACTTCAGATGTGTGTAAACAAAACAGTTTGAAACTGAGAAAAATGGCTTATCTCTAGAAGATATACACATTTTTAGTAACATTGTAATGTTCTTCTGGTTGATTAAATATTTTTAATAGATGGAATATAATAAAATAAAACCCTTTCTGTATTTTCTTCATTAGCAGTTCATTCAAGTTTGCAGTTCTGCCTTTAATTCAGATAAGTTCATGAGTTCATATGAATTCATATGATCGAGTAGTTTTCAAACACATGGTTTGAGTCTTGGGTGGTCCCATGCTGAGCCAGGAGTTGGAGTTGATGATCCTTATGGGTCCCTTCCAACTCAGTTTATTCTCTGATTATATGATTTCCAGCCAGATTCATCCTCAGGACTGCCTACGATTCATCTATAAGTGATGATTTCAGCAACACTATTAAACTCTTTATACTAGAAGTCCATAAATTCTCTACCATTTTTTCTTGTTTACAAGGGACAAGATTTATCCTAACTCCCACAATCCAAAAATAAAGGACGTAAATTTAACTTAACGCTTAGATTCTAGTAGAGCAATGTGGGGGAAGATGTATCTGTGACTGAGTCACCAGAGAGCTTATCAGACTCTTTGATGGACATTATTATTGGGAAACCCTGGGAGACTGGAGTGTGAGAGGTGTGAGCAGTGTCTGTTTTCTCCTAAGAGCACACAGGAGGTTCCATTGATATTCATTGTTAATCCTGTTATTCTCAAGGAACCTTTCATCCTTGATCACTTTGTTTGGGAGAAACTGGGACTAGTTAACTGATTAGAGAAACTTAGAGGAACAGGAATGTCTTGTTTATAAGTAAATGGTATATAAGATGTATGCTGAACTCAATAAAGAGATGATCCTGATGCAACAAGAGAGCTCTCTACCCTGACCGAGCACCGACAGAGCAAGAGACAAATTATTTGAGGAGATAATTGGCTTGTTCAGGTGTCTAAGATGGGTGTGCAGAGTCATCATCTGAAAGTCAACCTTTCTCTTCTCTGATCACAAAAGGTGCCAAGATAATTTGTTTAGGATATTAACTAAATGCAAAGGTTTAATCTCATGCAAGATGCCATAGCATAACCATTGCTCCTTCAGAAAAGCAAAGATTTCCTTTAAGTCCTGTATTACACTGTCATGCATCTCAAATGACATTGTAGACTACCTGGAACAGCACTGTGTGCCTTTGTTTAGGCAGCGTATTCCTGCTGTAGATGTCTAGGAACAAGTAAAATTAAAAGAGAAATCTCAGCCACAGGAAGAAGAGCAAAGTTTGTACAGTTCAAAGATTTTCAAGATAACAGTAAAGATGAGATAGAGAAAAAGACAGAAAGCAACGTAGATAATGCAACTCCTTTCCTGCTAAGGGAAAGGAAGATCTTTTCATCCTACCACTTCTATGCCACCCTTCTCCCCAGCATTCTATATTTCAGTTGCTGAGGAAAGAGCACACCTTTTTTTCAGTCTGCATCAACCAGTGTCAAAACAAACATACCTTGAAGTTGAAGAACTTCTTTGCTTTCATAGGGTTAGAATTACTTCAAAACCATATTAAAAATTACTTATAATTTGTTGACTCGATGTGAATGGATAGCACTGAGTACTCATGCTTGCCTTTATATTTTCAATTGCATTCAGTATTTACTTTTAAAACAGAGTTTTACAAAACACTTCATTTGTCTATTGTTAGCATCTTAAGTATCTCACCTCCCCTCTTTTCCACCAAGAGAAAGAAACCTATATTCTACAACACTCATAGATTCTTGATAACTTCGTGGATTAGTAGCTCCTGAATGCAGGAAGTTGTGTTCATAGCAGATTTAATTTCATACTTTGGATATACATCTTGATTAGGTTATCCTGCATCTAACTCATTTTAAAAGAGGTGTTAAATGTCACTATCAGATTTTCAGATGTAGTTCACACCCTTCCGTATGCTAAGAACTTTATACTACCTCACACTTTACACCTTACTGCAAGATGTATGAATTTTGTATTCACAACCTAAGTTCATTATTAAATACGTAATTCAATAGTCAAAAGAGAGAATATCACTTGCTCTATTATCACTTTATATTGTAAAAGCCATGAGATAACAATTTCTGCCCTGCAAAATGAATCAGAAATATTTGCTTTTGTTCATTGAAATGTGAATTTGAACGCCCTGGAATTATAATTGCATTTTAAAACCACATATTCTAAAGATATACTTTATTAGAAAAAGATAAAGTAAGAATATAGCAGTATATTTAACCAGGTATAAATTATGGCCACTTGCTTAGAAAATATGGAGACACCCTGGAAAAAACTCCTCCAAGCTTCATGATACTTGTTCTATTTCAAGAACAGCTGTCTTAAAAACAAAGTATTTATTCTAAACTACCTGCTCCTCCCTGGCTCTTAGAGACATTCAACCATTCAACTCCAATACAAGCCTCTTATAGGCCTCCATATGCTCATTCCAAGTCAGCTTTGTATGTGGTGAATGGTACAAAACAGTTCCATTCACATATCCAAAACTCCTTAAATGTGAAGATCCAAATTCAGAAGTAACAGGAAATGCAAGCTACCTGTCAAAGAACACGATTGTCCTTTTTGCCAAGAACAAAGAAAGTCTTATTTGAAAGAATGCAGTGGATTTAATGACATGGTCACAGGAAGGTACGCTACACAAGTTTAGCCAGGACATGTTTTCTTCCCTAGTTGAAATTGGAGCAGATTTGTCCAGATCATAACCACACTCTAGAAGTAATAAAGAGCAAAGACCAAATGTACGCTGGCAGTACAATGTGGGTTGTTCTTCTGGTAGCAAATATGTTCAAAGTCAGCACCAGCCTGTGAAATACCTCCAGGCTCCAGTGCCCTTTCACCCAGCTGCTGTTTAGAGACAACAGAATTCATACTGCTTTGCTGACCATATTCAAGTGTAGAAGGCTATATATGGCCTGCAGAGGAGAAAAACATAGTGGCATGCCATATTACTATACTGACGTAAACTAATCACAGGCATCAACAGTGACACATTGACTTTTGCACTTAGCACAACATTTTAAGCATATTTCCAGAACGTTTAAAGTACAGAGTTCAGCAACCAGCAACTCATCAAAATATGCCATTGACAGACAGAGGAAACTGGAGCTCAAACAACAACCCCAAACACACACTTACCAGTTCACCCCTGACTCAGTGCTATCTAAGCAATCTGGGCAAACAGCTGGTACATAAGGGTGTGCCAGCAAAGTAGACTTTTGGTCTGAATCTAGCTAGTTTGGTACCACCAGCACAGAAAGGAACTGTGCTCAACTCTGCCAGATCAAGTGAGAATTGAGGTGGCATAACTCACTCCCTTGACCTTTATCTGAATTAGAGACCAGAACTGCAAGCTCTCTAAAAGGCACTGCAAAGCAATGGAGGGCACATGTGGTCTAGTAAAAAATGTACTGCTCAAGTAGCAATTGCCAGCCTTCTTTAGAGAAACGCATCAGTAGGAATTTTCACCACGGACTACTATGAACAAAATCCTATAGTCCTTAAAGGGATAGAAAGAGAAGGTAGGGAAGAGCTGATGTGTGAAGTAAAGGGTCATTCTAGAAAATTCACAGAAGCAAGAAATTTCCACCTGTAATCTTCCCATCAAAGTATCATGAAGTGCACAAACTGGAGAACTTGGTCCTTGCAAATATGAACTCCATAACAGTAGGTTCACATTTTTGCCTATATAGTGACTGAAAGATTGTACATCAGATACAAAAAAGGTATCATTACATTATAAACCCGCTTCTTCTCTTAAAGGGTTATGCCAACTACTGAAACACAGCATTTTCTTCAGCATAATTCTGTGCTAGTTATAATACAACTTTATCATAGTCACGAGTATCATAGAAAATAGTGTAGCTATTTTGCACTGCATCAAATTTTCACTGGCAATTGTCAATACATAGGATCTGTAGGCTTAAAAAAGTTGCTTTGTTTATCCACTTTTTTTTCCTCGTTTCTTTCCCCACATCCAACATGTCTCCTTGCCTTATAAGACTGAAACAAAATATCATAACTCAAGGCCTGTTAACATTCTGTCACTCTGGCCCTCTACCAAGCCTAGTATGGTGCCAAGCCTAACAGTATATCATGGTACACATAACAAACCTTGTTCCACATCTGGCAAGAGCAGAGAGCATGCACAGCCACTGTGCTTAAAGACAGTATACACCAAACAACTCTTCTGCAAGTACACCTGGTCCTTCCCCAACCAGCATAATAAAAAGTACTTATATAGCCTTGGTGAAGCACAAAGACACAAACTTCACATTGGCACATGATGGCCACTCCTACACATTCCCCTGAATTACCAATATTGTAATGAAAGAAACCTGAAGCGTTATTTGTTTCCTATGAACGTGGAACAACAGCTGTCTCTAGTAGGACAACAACATCAAAAGAGCTGAAAAAATTATTTAATAAAGCAAAAGAAGAGATAAACACATTTCTTGAAATGAAATAGGCTTTCATTGAAGATTTATGTCACTAAACAACCTAAGCTAGGCTAAAAAGACAGTGAAGTGCTAGTTAGCATACCACATGCAGAGAAGACTAATATTGTTTTATAGACTGGCTTATGGTTAATAACTATGGGAACAGGTACATTTCAGCTAACATGCACAACTACAGCTTAAAAGATTACTATTTTCTTTCAGTCATCTGTATAGAAAAAGTTCATGAAAGAAAAGCTAACAAAAAGAACAGAGGCTATATTTAAAGGCAAAAAAGTATCTCTTGTATTGAATGTTTAAGAAACTCTTCACGCTTCTGGTTTTGATCAACACGAACAGTTTATAAGCCACTCTTAAAACTGACATAGCAAACAAATCTCATCAGACAATAATACAACACACCACTGAGCTGCAGCAAATGATTTCCCTTAGGGTTAGGATTTGTCATATGCCCTGGAAAGACAAAATACATGTCTCTGTTAAAATAAACTAATTTTTCAAAATTTAGCTTCCTACATGTACACAAAGGTTTCATTTTTGAAGCAAGGTTTAACTTTCTTCTTTATTTACATGTAGATATGGCTTTCAGCAAGTATTAGTAAGAACTGAGCTATTTCACCAGACTCCACAGACGATGATCTGTCTGTGTAACAACCGTGTAAGCTATTAGAAGCTAAGAAGTCCTAAGTTTATGATTAACATTATACGTAAGTTACATCACAGGAGAGGCACCTTATGCAATCTTCTTACATAATTTACCGTACATGGTATCCATTCTAATGTGAGTTATAAGTCATCCATGAGTAAGTCTTGAATTAGAGGAAGCTGTAAACAACACACAGGGCAGCGTGACAGTGTGTGTTTGTGGTGTGAGTGAGTGACTTGGTATTAATCTTTGTTTCCAGCTGTTATGTACAAGCAGAAACCTTCAGACTTTCAGATTGATATAAACTCTTACATTGTTGAAATGAACAACAGGTCTTCCAGCCAAATGTCTTGTAAACTGCTGACCTTGTTAGTGCTTGCTGCAGAAAGCTACTGTGAATGCACTCATAGCTTATGATAGCAGAATGATGGGTTTCTGACAAAGCTGGGGTTCAGTACAATCACAACCAGGTTTAACCACATAAGTAATTTCCTACGTGTATGACCTCACTAGATTATCTTCCATGACTTCTCATTTTTCCTCAAGTACAAATACTTTTTCTTACATACATAAGGTTTCTCACCCATTCAAATGAAGACTTCATTCAAACCAGTAGTTTTCATGATATTGTAACTTCCTAAGAATACCAGCAACAATCTACACTTCCTGGAACTGAGCATTAGGACAGAGCGCAAACAGGTAGACAAAAGAAAAAGCCTGCTAAATGCAACAGTTATGTCAGAGGTTTTCCAAGTGTCTTTTAAATAGAAGATTGTTGATGGACTGATGAAGAACAAATCACACTTCGGGGACTAGAATAAGATAGCAAATATTTGCCATCAGAAACAAACCCAGTAAATGCACATTTCAGTAAATATGGGCATCACAAATACAAGTGCAAAGCTTTGTCATTCACTTCTTTTGAAATAGTTGAACAACTCTCAAATCCTATCTATCGGAGAGCACATTCCTACAGCCACCTTCCGCTCACATGTCTGTGCTCTTCAGTTTTGGGCACTTCTTGAATTACAAACACAATAGCAGTGAGAGCTTTTTATTTAGCTCTGCATACAAAAGGTGATCTACATATAACAATGTTATGTCCAGTATATAATATGTATTAAACACCATACAGACAATCTAGACCTTCCCAGTTAAAACCTTTAGGGAGACTACCATAGCTCGATAGTTTTTTTTAATGGAAACAAGAATAGCCAAAGATGTTTCAAGTCACCTTGCTCTCTTCATCCATCTCTTCAGACATCTCTTTTCACATCAGACATATCAGAACCCAGGGTCTCTCTAGATACCAGGAATTCTGGCTCAATAAAACCATCAAATGAAATTGGTCACTGACCAATTTGCTCTCTGGGATGCTTCAAGCATCCTTAAGTCTTCTGAATTTGGCTATGAGTGATCCTTGTTGTACAGAGGAAATTCTCAAAAGGTGTGGATCTGCCACAGTAGCCTCTTTTGCCATCTCCTTCAATGGCCCTCTTCAATTGCAAATGGCAGCAAGAACCCTTGGCTAGTACAGATCCCAAGGACTAAGGCTGTTACCATGTGTGCTGGTGACCAACCTGGTATGGGACAGCCGCAGGTCAGCAGTCACAAAGTGGAACTTTCTACCAGCCTCAACTTCACTGTATTCTTATTCTACTGCAGCATTTGCGTTAAGATGACAGTGACCAGATCCACTTTATACTCAGCTGAAGTTAATCAAGGTAGGTGGAATTAGCAGAATACATTGATAGAAATCTGCACACAGAGTGTGCCATTGCTAGTGTTTTTTCTAGGAAGCAACCGAGCCTCTTTGCGTGGATCTAATTTTGGTTTACATAATTACTTTAAATGCAGTGTTGTGGCTGAAGTTGACAGCTGCAGTTACACACTGTATTTCACAAAACAAATTCTGATCTGACAGTATAGCTCAGCGTAGCTCACTGTAGCTCACTGGCATGATTTTCCATATTGTTTCCCTTAAAGACTTAATGCAGTTGTGATCTTCTGGTGTGTCCACTTGCACATGAAGGAATATGTAGTCAAATTAATACATCAGGATATTCCAGGTTAGTAGATATAGAACTGTGCTATTAAATACATACACACACGCATATATGTGAAGAATGACAGAGCCAGACAAATAGGATAAAACCTCAGAATCACAGCCAGAAGTTAACAACTGTATTAGTACCAGAATCACACTGCCAGGTCCCGGGGTGAAAGGAAGTAATATGACCACATCCAACATTCTTTTAGACTGCCTGTTCACTAGGGCAGAGAAAAAGATTGTCATCTTAAGTTCCAAAAGGAATTAGACAACACCTGAATCTCAGCAAAAGTATATGCTTTCTTTCTCTCAGCCTTATATTTCTGTTCCTCCTTGCATTCTAAAGGCAGTAGTTTATCCGAGTAAGACAGTCTTCCACTGACTCTGTCAAAGTAATCACATTCTTCATATAGAAGTGATCTTTGTGAATCTAACTGAAAGATTATGCTTTAGCATTAATAATTACACAAGTGAGTGGCTAGGTAAGGCTACTAAAGGTACGGGGCATAAGCATGTTGCTATGTAAGTTGAGCACGTCTAAGATATTTACTTAGCTTTATCTAGACCAATAACACTGAGAAAAAAAAAAAATAAGGCTGATAAGAGATCCCAACAGCCACAAATGATTTCTGACCTATTACTGCAATACTTCTTTCCTCATCGCTCTCAGGCAGGTTCTTTCTAGGTAAGATTTTTTTCTGCCCAGGATCACTAAGTACAAAATGTGTAAGTAAGGCATAATCACATTAGATGCTGTTTTATGGAGTACCATTTGCAGGAGGGGGAAAAAAAAAAAAAAAAAAAAAAATTAGTTTCAACCCTATGAAGTCAAATTGCCATGGTTTTTATTCTGGATTCATCAGCACTGCCTTAGGTATAGCAGTGCTGATGTGCTTTGTATTTTCATATGGGGTAGAGCAATAATAACCGCTCCACCAGAGAGATTTAAGGCTTAATGAGAAATTCATTATAAAAACATTTCCCAACATGCAAAATGGGGTCACCTGGGCTGAGTAAAGGCAATAGCAGAATTTGAAAGAATGGTTAATTTTGAGATACTAAATTTGAAACCTCTTGAAAAGACTGGGTTTTAAAAGGACAGGTGTTCCACACTCTTCAGAAAGAAGGCTCCATGACTACCAGTAAAGGCAGTGAGTCAGTAAATCTTGGAAAAGGTGCATTACTCCCAGAAGGAAGATTATTTGCATTAAGGGAAAATGTCCAAAAAGGACATTTTGCATGAGGCTTTTGAAACCCCTGCCAGCATCTGCTGAACACATGTGCTTTTAATAATAGTACAGGAAGATGCAGCTGATGACTATGAAATCCTAAATTAAAATTTACATAAGATAACTTTATCAGACGCCAGAAGATTCTGTATATAGAGAAAACACGCTCCATCAGAGATACACCTTCGAATATAGTCTGCTATAGCAGACTAGACGTAGGCAGATGATGTTATTTTCCTAGTCAGTTTATATCTGATTTCCGCTACGTTGCGCCCACTTATTGTGTGCAATTAAATTTTAAAAAGAGCAATTAGGGGCCTCTCTCTGTGATGTCGAAGTTACTAAAAAGGCAGGCAGTTTATTGGAGGGTGGGGAGGGGCAGGGCAGGTTGAGAGGTGCAAACCACATTCATGTGTTTCTAAGATAAACTGCATTTACATTTACACAGCGTCTGGTGTGCAGTGACCTTGGAGCCTCACTATTCTCTCAGTGACTGTCAGTCGTGAAAGCAGAAGTACTCAGGTAGCACTGCTCTGCTGCAGCACACTAGAAAGCAGAGTGCCAGGCTACCCTTCACCTTAAGAAGGATAAAGTACCAGATTATATATCCCTTTGCCTCCATGCCTTTCTTTTCATACCTCCTCCTCCTCACACAAAACTGCAGAACTGCTTAGGAATGCACTGCCATCCACAGCTGTTTCACTGAATCTATGTCCTACCACACCTCAGATTCCACATCATTACTGGAACACCTCCTAAAGCCTACAGACAAGTTTCCTATCCTATGTCCTTTCAATTAACTCCCTACACTATGCAGAAAGTGATTTTTTTTTTTTTTCAATTAGGTGTGCATTTGTAAACTGCTGTACAAAACAACAGGATACGCTCCTGTCTCATTTTTGTTTAACTGTGCCCAGATGCACAAGCATCATATCCCAGATGCTCAAAAGGAACTCTATATCCAGCTATCTCCAAATCTAACAAAACATACAATTCCTGCTCCTCGATAATAGTTATCTTTTTATCATATGCAATGGCCTAGAAATTCAATGAATGTAAGAATGTAAAAAGCTTCCCTGCCTCTCAGCTTCTGGCTTCAACTCATTTCTTTTCACTACTGTACAGTGATACCTGCACAGAACGCAGTGATAGGACTGACTATAAAGGTCTAATGAAAATACTTTCTGATCAGCTAAGTCCTAAGCACCATTTAGAAAAGAATTTTAAAACCAGTTAATTATCATCTTTGAATTATCAAAACATCGACTATATTATTAATGGACACCACAGTTCTGGACACATTTCAGCATTTTACTGCAGGGGAAACAATGTTTTCCTTTCTGTTAAAGTCTCTTGCTTTATTACATATGTATAACACACAAATAATACTTCTATGTCCAAGCAAGGAAACAGCAACTATTTTGTAGAATACAGCGAAGTTCCAGGTTTCTCCATCCACCTGCTATCTCCTGGAAAATGTGGACAGAAGGGTTTTGGGTCCCAGCTCCCACCCCTTACCTCCCCGAACACTTGGGGAAACACTCAACAGATCTGCAGGTCTGCCAGGGACCCAGCTGCAGACAAGAATCAAATCCCAAATTGTTTTGTTTTTGTTTTTTTTCCCCCTCCACTGTAACATCAAAGACACTTAACAGCTTCTCCTTCACCTTCCCCCTTTCTTTTTGGGTCCCCACAACTGACATCTCTTTTGTCTGATTAGGATAACACTGGGATTGATTGCATAAGATTCACCTGCATACCAGTCAAAATGTTTAACCTTTCCTTCACCCACACACCCTGAGACACATGATCTTCTTCAAACAGTCACCCTATGATTCACAAATAGGGAAAAAGCAACTGTTAAGGCAGCAGAGCAGTGGATTTAAAATGTACTGAACTGTTCCATTTGCAGGTGTTGGTAAACACTAAACTCCTTATTTACAATACACTATATTTTACCTTTAACCCACAGTGACTATCTCATTTCTAAATTCTTAGAAAACTAATGTCTTCATTTATTTACACTAGAAAATGCTTTGTTAGGGATGCTGTCTTGCAATGTCAGGTAGAGCTGAAGAAACAACTGTAATTGTGTATCAGCATAAAGACACAATGGGCCAGATATTCACACAGAACATGGTGAAGAGGTCTGTACCACTCACACAAGCAGGAAACCCCCACACTGCCCCAGAACTGAAAGCAGGGTAACCATATCAGCCTAAGAAAACATTAAAGCTAATAAGTCCGTGGAAATACTCTTGCTTATAATCTAAACTGTCTAGGAGGCAGACAAAAACAGGCTTTAGTTTGGAAGCCCCAGTCTGTTACACAGTGGAGTTGAAAAAAATGTATTTTACCAGAAACCAGGCTAGTGAGAAAAGAATCCCTTGAAAACCAATTGGTCTTACAGCATGACCATTTCTTCATATACACACACCCAGTCTTATTCTAATGTCTAGCAAATCTCAGTCACTGAAGATCCCAATTGTAAGGAAAATTTTGGTCACGTTGCAGATGCTGCTAGATCCCCAAGAAATGCTATTGCAAACTTGGATCTCAGTTCTACTACTCACAGAATACAACAGAGACGCAAACAGACAAGGTACCCTGGCAGAGTCACAAAAGTGCTCTCTTACTTCCTTTCCTGGTAGCCTTCTAATCACAAAAAAGCAGCCTTACTATCCAGGACTGTGATACAGCAGTCTACTATAGCTCAGTCCTACTGAAAACAAAAATTATCAAGAATACTCATTTCATACTAAACAAAAGCAACGTACCTCACAATTTCTCAGATTTACACTGATTCAAGTCACAGGCTTTTATTGCATTGCCTCATTCTGCTATTTAAAAGTAGATACGAATCTATACTATTTTCACTATACAGTCAGCAGTGCTCTTTGCTTTTACGTCTCAGCAGAATCAATTACCAATGAATAATTAAAGAGTGCTTGAAAGCCCAAAAACACAGACTAAAATCTGAAATACTTCCAGATGAATGCGTGTGCTTTATTAATCAATTTTGCCATGGGCAATCACAAATTATTTCTTAGTTTTCTTCCTAATGACCCACATTAATACCACACTTGGCCCTTGCCAAATAATGCAGAAAGCTTCTATACTGGTGAGTTTTTCCTATGGATAACATTCTGTATATTTATTACCATCCTTCTTGTATTATTACCATCTTTGTATTATTTTTACCTCACAGGGGCCTACTGAACAAGGAACTAAGAAATGAAACATTCACAACAGTCAACAATTAAATGAGCAAAAATATTTCGGAAATACATTAATAAATGTATAGAATACTTTAAAAAAAAACATAACAAACTAGTTGATGCTTTCTGAACTGCACAGAAGTATAAACATAATATTCAAAAGTTCAGTGAATAACAGTATATGTTTTAAGCTTTGTATAGACAAAAAACTGAAAGTACTATCATCAGTAATTATAATCATACAGGTTGAACCACGTACTTAAGGGTAAGCATATAAACTCTTCACAGAGTGTCATAAATGTACTTCAGTGAGTGAAAAGAGCTGGCTGTCAAATTACAAGAACACTGCTTATGCTAACTGTCCTGGGCTTTTCTTTAATTTCAAAGAGCCTGAATTTTCCTGAAATATTAAAACAAACAAACAAACAAAAAAAAACCAACAAAACAATTCTTCAAGCACTATAGTGCTTCCTGCAAGTTCCAGCAGAGTATTAACCAATAGCTAGAAGCACTGATGGAGCTTGCACAGTGACGGATCTCATAAAAAACAGCAGAAAGCTTTCTTGAGTTCAGCAAAAAAAGCCCTTGGTAATTACTTGCTAACAAAAAACAGGGCATTACAAAAACAAAGAATAATTAAGTGTTGTTCTTTCAGATATCTCGATCCATTTTCATGTACATATAATACCCGGAGATATTGGATGCTATTGCTTTTCCAGCACTCTTGTACAGAAAAAAACTTGGCTTATTTTGGCCAAAGATCTTTGGAACTGTGAGATATATTTGTCAGGACAGAAATAAAATCACATCCATAATTGTTTGTTTTAAACTAACAAACAGGATAAATGAGGGCACAGGGGAGCAAGCATGGCAGCCCCAATATGTGTTTCTGAGCTCTTTTACAGCAAGCAGTACTCAAACTGACATGTGCAGTCACTAGAAAAACGATGCTTTTATTAGAGTGATACCTTTATGAGAGGCTCCCACGCATTCTACTGAAGAGAAGTTTCGTCCTTGGTGATAGGGACTGGGGGCAATTCTCATCGTCCTCACTTCTCTCAGATCAGGAGTGAAGGCATACAAAGCAATTGGACATTTGTATAGCACTAAACCTAGAAAGAGAGATAAAACTATATTTTTCTTTGAAACTGAATGGTCCCTGGAAGAATATGCACAGGCAAACAAGTAATTTGATTAATCTCAGTTTTCACCTACCCAGTGTTTAATTCACATAAGATCTAACCACCATTAGTTGCAACTGATTGCTTATTCTTTGTAAAGCAGAATAAAACCATGTTGTTCTGGTTTGGTAGTATTTCACACTCCCCGCATGGTAAAAAGTAATGGTGAATTGTTGCTGAGAACCTAACCCAGGTAGTATTACAGGCCTTGGCTTGTTGTACTGGGGATTTGCTAGGAACAAAACTACACTGGTGCAAATTCTCTGTATTGGATTGTCAACAGTCACATTGTACTGTCAACAGTCCACATTGGTTTCAACCAGAGGTTAAATTGTGCAACTCAGGCTAAGCAGGCTCTTTGAACGCAGTGCTTTTTCCAGATGTTGCAGGAGCACACCAACCCATACAAATGGGGAGGCTTCTTTTCTATACTAAATCCATCCCTGAACTCTGCGTTTACAGTGTAGGAAAAGGGATGGGATAGGATAGGAATTTTTTTTATCAATTATAGCTCTTGGCTTTACATCTGAACTCAAGGATGGATAATCTTCAGACAATTTAACACCTTACATTATTTTATTATTCTTTTATTTCTGAATCAATTGGGTTTTCTAATGAGGTCATATAAGCTTTACTTGCTGAATTTTGTGCTTTCTAGAAGACTAGTTAGGTATGCCTAAACGTATTCATTGACCGCCTTTTATTAAACCACAGAAATTAATGAAGGAAAGGGTTTCTCTCTCTGTTCTTCCATAACATTACTGTTCTTTCCAGTGTTTTTTTGAGTGTATTCTTCATAGGTTTGTCCAATCATGTTATAAGATTATTTTACTGATGTATTGGTTGTTAATATACAGATGATAGCAAATGTACAGAAGGAATAAGTAAAGGAAAACTCACCAGCGGTGGTGCCTTGGCTGAAGAAGCTGGGACAGCCCTCACTGAAGAGCAATCTCCAAGAGATGCTGCCTCAGTGAGAGTCAGCCCTTAAATGAGGTCTCAGAGGGGGATGGAGTCGAGCTCCACCCCTTCCGGGAGCACAGCTACATCACTCTCACCTGTGCTTCCACAGCTGACCCCCATACTTGCTTCAGCTGATTAATCAGAGGTTCAGGCTGTGATTACCAATCTCCCATACAACTGAACAAATAAGAGCTGTAAGAAAACACCACTTTGAATGATGCTGGATACACAGAAACCATCTGTCAAAGAAGAGCTAGGAGAATTTTATTTGTTAGAACCACTAGACTTCAGGATTTCCGCTGTCACTTCAATCCTGCTACTTCTGAGACCTAAAGCAATGGGAGATTTAGGTAAACTTGCCAAAATCAGGGATGGATCCCTCCTGTATGACTTTGTGTATTATAGATTTAGCACTTCTCCAACCTAACTAGTATTTCTGCTCAGGCTAAAATATTTCACTGTTACAACTATTTGCCAGTGTATTTTTTTCCTTCTCATGTATTTTGCAAGTCAGTGTCTTCATCCAGCCAAATCTCTTCCAGGCTTACACAATTTTCTGGTACAATCACTGAATGATTCACTGTGGTCATTACTTCAGTGTTAGAATATTATATTAGCCTATAAAGATGATCTAAACCTTTAGCAAAATTTTATAACTTGCCTTCCGAGGTTTCATTCAGCTGTTGGTCTGCTCACAACACAGTGTTTTACACATGGACTTGCCGAAACCTTGTGAGGAAAAAAAGTCACCTTTCACTTCTTTGGAATGATTCGTTAAATTACAGGTGCAAAATATCACAAGACTCTCTAAGAAAGGCTCTGCAAGTCTTGAGTAGATGAATCACTGTGATTCTGATGTCTTTTGGGAGTTATGGCCAGTACAATCTTTGCCACACAGAGACATGAAGATCAGGAATTCTACCTACCCTAACATCAAATAACAGGGGATGGAAACGTAAGCCAGATCTGGGCACAGCCTGTGGGGTGTTATGGGCACAGTCAGAATACATGACAATGAGATACCACTGTCTGAAGCCTATTACTGATTTGGTAGTAAAAGGCTATGTTGACCACAGCCATCATTCTGAGTACCTTTGTGGCAATAGAGAGTAAAATATTAACAGTTTCTCAATGAATTGTAGCACAATGAGCCATTGTTTTCCAAACTTAGCCAGAAAACACAGATGCTTCACTTCCCTAACCAACTCAACATTACCTCCCACATGACCTCCCCAGTTACTACAGCCCAGTTTTCAGAACTGAGTAGATGAACTCTCCCATTCCTCCTATTCCAGCACAGCACAAAGGCCTGTGCTTTGCTATCTGTGTGAAATATGCTTCTGGGCACTGTTTGAATGCAGGTAGTTTAGGCAGTGTAGCTCCATCCTCTTTGCTTAGTAGGTGCTGAAGAGGAGGAAAAATGAACCAATCACACAGAACAGACTTTACATCCCTTTTCTACAGAACAAAAACCTCTTTCAAATCTATTATCTCAGATTCATAATGGAAAACATGACTCATCTAAAGCTACTATAGTCAGAATAACGTAAATGCAGTTCATCTACCAAAGTGCAGCAATGAAAAGACTCACGACCATAAATATTTTTGTCACCACAGTATCTGCTGTGAGCAGGGAGCAATGTAATCACAGTCCTGACATCATCACTGGTATCAGTTTGTCTTGTGTCTGAGTTCAAGATACTATCATAAAAGTTACACAACTATCGACCAACTATTCTTGACAGCAAATTTAATGAAATACTTTAATTCATTCCTTGAAATGTAGAATTTACATGGCTTCTGCTCATCTATTCCATGACTATTTTGAAGCAAAGGTGTAGGATTGAATTCTTCCATGTGGAAAAAAGATGGCACCTACTGACATTCATCAACACTTTCTGAACAGCGATGGATGTCAACTAGTGGATGTGAGCACAGCAAGGTGGTGCGTGCTGCATTTCAGGCACTGGAGACATTGACAGTGCGTCACCTTCTCTGATGCAGATTTTTACAAGTGTTGCATGCAGCCTCTTGTTCCTTACTGACAAAAAGCATAGGTAATGGCTATGACTAGTTCTGTAGGTGAGAATTTGCTCTGTCAAACAGTGTTATTGTGTTCTTTGTATTTATTGTAGTTCTCATGGAAATAATTAGAAGGCATTAGTTTTGGAGCAAACTATGTATTTACTTTATCATTATATCCTGATGTATCACACAATCCATGATTAAGAAATCTTTTTTTAAGCATTTTCTATTATTACTTAAATTATACTGTCTTAATTCATCCCTGTGGTGCAAAGTGTTCTGCAAAGACAGACAGCTTTTACAACAGTTGATGGACGGGCCCAAATAGTAAGATTTTCTTTGTTGCTATCAGCAATCTACACTGTTTTTTGAAATATTCATCAAGTTCCTTGATCTAGCTATATTTTTCCATTAAGTCTTAAGGTGAACAGTCAACCACAGTCCCCAGGGAATCCCACCTTTGCTGGTGTAAATGAATGAACTACCCTCAACCTAGCAAAGCTTTCTTCCTGGTAGCACTGAGAAGCCTCCTTGCTTGTGCTGGACCTAATTTGGAGTTCAATTTTGAGGACTGTCTGTCAAGCACCCCTCACACAGCCTAAACTCATTTTGAAGTGCTAAGGAAAGGCAGGAAAGAGAGATGAGCTCTTCAGCACCTACTAAAAGCAGCTGATTTAAAGCAAACTATGTCACCTGTTGCATGGGTTGACTTTTATCTTGCACAGGTTTTCTTAGCAGAACTAGAAATATTAGCCAATACAAGGTTTGAGGCCATCTTCTGAACAGAGACGATAACCTTGTGATCTCAGCTGTCTGCTCCGATTGCCTTGCAAATGATACTATGTCTTCAGCGGGAGTTACAGGAATTTAGACAGAGTTTGTACTAACTGGAATTGCACAACTATGCACTTCTGCACTCAGATAACTTTGGAAGCACAGTGGGAGCTTCCTTAGTGGGTTTCTGAATATGGAGTACCAGAACTCTGAATAAACTCTTACCAAGCAAAAGAAGCTTCCCATCCTAAACAGAAACTCTGTCTCAACCAACAGACTTTTCCATTGATGCCACACATCCAACAAGGGTTATTTACTTTCAGGATTTATTCAAAATCTTAAACCATCGCCAACTTACTAACACCATTTCTTTCTGTTCCTGTAGTGAGGGGCTCACAGAAGTGAGCGTCATTTATTTTCAAGACCCAGTTCCTAGAATCCTATGATTATCCTCCTACATTTTTCTCACAGTTAAAGCACTGTCTATGCTGGTGCTTGCCAGTACCCTAAGGCAATGATATATGTGTTGCAGGCAGAGTAGCCAAGGCTGCCTGCAGTTCCACACAGGCCAACCTACCCTGCTGTACGGTGTAGCATATTGACACTGCATGCATAACACTTACACAGCAGGTACGGCCCTCTGGGCCTTCATGACTCCACAGGAAAGTGCATGAAACAGAAAGCATCAAAAAGCAGAGTAAATTCAGTAACTCAACTTTTACTCTCATTTACATGGTTTGGAGACTAGATTCCTTAGTTCTAAACAGAATCATGGCTAACTTCTGCCGTTCAAACGGAAGAGCAATTTGACAGCAAATTTGGCATGCATCTCCATCGTACTGCTGGCTAGAGTTGTCTCTGAGCCCTGCATCAAGTTTTTCTCAGCCTGGCTGAGCTGTGCTGTCAGTTACCCTCCACAACCAACACCGAGGTCACTGTAGCAGGTGAAGCTCCCTCAGGTGCAGGAGGGCTCAGCACTCTGCTCCTCCAAACTGCGCCCGATCCACACACAGATCCAGGGCTGACAAGGGAGACATCAAATAAGTGGAGAAAGTTCCTTTTATACCAGAATTCACCTAAGCTTTAAGCATGCTAGCAATGTGAACTACAACCCTCTACAATACTGTACAATGCTGGATTACCTATGGCTGGCCTGCACTGCTCTCCTTAACGAGTTCGGTTAATCTGTCATAGATCAGGAATCAGACGCTCCGAGGAAAAAGCAGGAAAACAGACCGGTCGTCAGCCGGGATTCAGCATGAAAAACACTCGTGGCTCGGGTCAGGATTTCCCGCCTGGGCAGCCACTCAATTGCTGGAAGTGAGGTAGGAAGGAGGCGACCTCGACATGAGGGGTGAAAAGACCGCTCGGGGCTGTGCTATCCGCGCTGAGGGCTGTGCTATCCCCGCTGAGGGCTGTGCTATCCCCGCTGAGGGCTGTGCTGTCCCCGCTGAGGGCTGTGCTGTCCCCGCTCGGGGCTGTAAGGCGCGAGATCCCACAGCACGCCGCGCGCCGTAACGGTCGCAAGGGCACCGCGTGCTCGAGCACGTGACGGCGCGGCGCAGCCCGCCCCAGGCGGCTGGTTGGTCGGGCCGCCCGCGGCGCCGTGCCGGGCAGGGCGGTCCGCTCTGCTCCGCTGAGGGCGGGCCGTGCCGCGCTGCACCGTACAGAGCGCGGCGCTGCAGGGGGCGGCGGCTGTCACTTCCACTCGCGCTTCCCGCTCAGGTGAGACGTGCGGGCCCGGCCGCTGTCCCGCAGGGCGGGCGGGGAGGGACGTGCCGCGCTCGGAAGCCGTACGGTTCCTGCGGTGTGCCCGGTGGGTTAGGGGGAGGTCAGGTGGCGGCTGCGCTGCGCTGGAGCCCGGGAGCGAGGTGGGAGTCGCCGCGGGGGAAGGAGCGGCTGAAGGCGGGTGAGGGGCTGCTCTGAGGCGCCCGGGGGATGAGGCACCTGCCCGGCCGCGCCGCTGTCCCGTGCCCTTCCCGCGCAGCGTGCCGGAGGTCCCGGTGCCGGGCTGCTAAATGCTGCTGAGAGTATATCTTTGTGTATGTCATTTCACCGAGTGAGCACGCTGTCGGTACTGCGTTTCGTGGTACGTCTGTTGTGACTTTCATTTGCTCGTGAGAAGGGCTTTGCTCTGGCTGCCTCCCTTGTTTGGAAAACTCGATAGGCAAAGTTAAAATCTGTTCATGGCTTTTCTTTCTGAATGTCGATTATCTGGCACGTTTACTGCAAAAACTGAAGTTTCTTCTCACGTAGGTTCTGTGGGTGCTTTGTGAATGGACTTTGTTTGAAAAGCCATTTTCTGAATTAACGTAGCGTGCACAGAGGTAACCGGAGTTGACGTACCAGTGAAGGAGCATCTATCGCCTGAGCAAAACTGGAATGTTCCTGCCCACGGGTTCTGTTTGAATCTTAAATTATTAATGGATGTGTCCATTACACAAACACAAATTGGGAATGGGTACAGAGTGCAAACACTGGTGGGGAAGCAGACCTGCAATAAGAGGAGCTGGTTATGCAGGTCAGTGGCAGGAAGGGGGGCTGCTGGGGAAACAGTGCAGGCTGCACCTTGCCCAGCAATTCTGAAGCTCTCAAAAGAGGAATGAGAAAAGGGCAATGCTTTCTCCAGGTGGGGAGTATAGGAAATTAAAGCTTCAGCACGTATCCTTATTGAGTGCTTATTTGACCAAGTCACTGTGTATGTTACTCATGGTTTCTGTTAGTGGTATTGGTGGTACCCGATTTTCTTTTAGAACCTGACTGCCAAATTAAGTAAAAGTATTTCAGTCACACGAGGCTGGTTACTTCGTCTCAAAGGAGACCTTGTGAAAACTGATGTAGGAAAGGTGAAAGGCTCACATTGTACCAGGGTCCTGGAGCGTTAAAGGCTTGAAGATGTGTTCAGAGGAAATGTTGACTTAAGTATCAATGGGAAGTAAGATTTCTAGTGTCTGCTCAACCATGTAATGTACAGTAGGTGAGGAGTGTCATAGCAGAGGCTGTAACAGCAAACTGTGCTTCTGCTCTTTGTTTTATGTGAACTTCTCCTGCACTGGCAATCTTAAAGGCAAAAGTTTGAAGTGTATTAAAGCAGAAATATCATATACATTAGCATTTATTTTTCTTCCACATAATGCTTTCAAGCTTGGTGAAGAGATTTCAGGCAGATGTACTGAAAATATTTGGTGTTATATAAGCATGAAGTAAATAGGTAGAAGTGACAGGCTGGAAGAAATAAGCTTGTATGTAGTTTGACAGGATAAAGTTGTGCAATATTATTTGTTTGGTAGTAATCTTTTTAAAAATAAAAATTGGAGAAGAAAAAGGAAAAAAAGGTTGTATCAGCATAGGCTGCTGAACAACCCAAAGGTGCAGCTGGGAGCGTTCAGGGAGTAAATCTGACTGAACTCTCCTCGAGTTTTCTCCTGTGTCATTAGGGAGATGTCTCTTCTGCAGCAGAAGAGGCACTGGCCCTGAGGATCCATCCAGGCAGCTCAGCATTCCACATGGCCTCATCTGTGTTCCTGCTGGGCCTGGCTTGTGCTGCATCTGTATTGCCTGCCAGCCCTCTGCAACAGCCTCCTGCTCCTCTGCTTCACAACAGTTTAACAAAAATTCGCCACCTTAGAGAATTGTACTATAAAAGTACATCCGTCACTGAATCACTGTTCGTTCCAGCTGGCTTTATTTTCCCTCAATTTATGTTTTGTACTGCATGTCCTGCAGACAGCAACGTTAGCGCTCCTGCAACACACTGTGTGTGAGCATCAGTCCAGGTGACAGCCTGTTTCCTGCCTGAGTGAGGAGCACATCAGGGAGAGAAGGAGCTGTGCTGCCAGGGTTAGAATGGATGCTCTGTAGCACAGAAGTGCAGGGTAAGAAATGCTTCAAGCCAGGCCTCTTCAGCTGTGAGCTCCTAAAGACTCAGATAAGGAAGTTACTTGTGTGATTTAGCTGCTCTATTTTTGTGATAGTGATCTGCCTCCACTACCTTTGCTAAGTCAGAGTTGTGATTTGGAAGCATAGTGCTAACTGAGAGAACCTTTCTTTTATAACCAGAAAGTAGAAGTAGGATTGAGAGGGGAAAAGAGGGAGACCAGAATCTTTTTTTTCCCTTTTTTTTAAGTGAACTGGAACTTTCAGTCTCTTCCTTAGTAATGATGAAAATCAGGTTAAACTACATGCTGCCTGTTCGTACACAATTAAGAAAAACCAACTCCCTGCAAGCTGGAGAGTCTCACTGTGGCCTTTGACAGTGGTGTAAATAATTAATGACTTCTGAAGAAGAATTATGAATGAGCTGGTGGAAAGGCTTTGCACGGCTGCCTGAAAGTGCGGAAGATCTTAATCTGTCAATGGAGTCGGTATCTGTGGATTTGAATGAGGTCAAAGCAGAGACACGCTGGTTGAAACACCTGAGGTCTCAGTGAAATGAAAAGAGAGGGAGCTGTGAGTTTATGATCAGATGCATCAAATTCTTCATCTTTTTTTATAGGGATGTTGTGTAAAAAGGTGGAAATAACTTTGAATCTGACATCAGTACTGAGGAAACAGAACAGTTATGAACGTCTCAGTATCACATGAATAGGTGTTTAAACAGTTTGGACTCCCATGTGTGCTAGTGTCTCAGTTTTGTTATTTGGGGTTTGTTCTGTTGTGAGATAAGGCTGTGATTGCTAGAGTTGATATGTGGAGGCTGTTTGGGCCTGCCCTCATGGAAGTCGGGGTGAAGACAGTAGATAACATGCTGAGAAGATTCTTAACAATCATAGCTGCGTGAAACAGCAGCTAAGAAAGACTAATGTGGTCTTGGTAACTGAAGTACTTAGGGCTGACTAGCAAAGATGCTCCTTCTATGGCAGAAGTAGTATTTTGGAAGGATATGATATAAAGGTTGTGCCGTTGACTCTAGAGTAAGTGTGTTGCTTGTTCTACAGAGTGGAATCAGGTGATACCTCATTTTCTGTGCTCGCTCCCACTGTTGTCTTGTGCCTACTGAAGGGAGGAATTTCTGTGGGTAGCTGATTTCATCCCTAAATTCAACTCTGATTATTTGCATAAGGAGGGAAATGCCTAGGAAAACTAAGCAGGCCTCTTCAGCTGTAGAATCTCTGTTTTAGTTGTGCATTTCAAGCTAGTGTGGAACCTCTAAAGCTGCTTAGCCTGTTGACCTTTGCTTTCAGAGCAGCATCAGTGTTTGGTTTTAATGCACAGAGTGCTTCTTATATCCACATCTGGGAAAAGCTACTCAAAAGAAGCTTTTGTTAAGCAGTTCCCAGGTATGCACAAAATCTTATCTATACCCATGATTTTTCCAATGCATTGGAGTGAAAAGTTTGTGCTCTAGTGCAGATACTCAGTTTACCTACCTTTGAAACTTTGATAGGCTGTTTTGTTGACTAAGCAGTGTTGCATTACAAGATAAAATATGATGTCTTTGGTATTGGGTTTTTTAGTTTGAGAATTGTAATGTTTATGGTCTTTTTTTTCCTCTCTACTTTTCCCTTCAGGAGAGCCATGGTAAAAGACATGAAACATCTTTAATGGAATTCTGACCCTAATCAAGCAGTTAAAAATGGATTTGAGTATTATTTTCTCCAGTGAGGTAAGTAATCCTAAAGAGAAATTAAAGAAAAACTGATTTCCTTTACTTAGTATTGCTCTTGCCACTGTTGTTCTGTCCAGCTGCTTTTTTCACATGTTCTCAAATTATAGCACCTATATGTATATGTATCTCTCACTGAAAGTAGTAGCTGGGAATCCTAGGGTTAATCCTTTCACTTACAGGATTACTCAATTTCATTGGCTATTCCACAAGATCAAAAAAAAAGTCTAAGGGATCTGTGCTGTTCCAGAATTGGTGTAATAGGCAGCTTCTACGCATAGTAGCCTACGTGGCCTAACATCCAGCTTTTGGGCAAAGCATCAGAGAAATTAGAAGCTGCTAAGTCAAAATTTGAAGAATGAGTACTTATGCAGGGCAGCTGTAGGCAGAGGAAATGAATAAAATCCTAGGGTGAAGAAAGTTTCTCACTTTTATTTTATTTATTTATTTATTTATTTTAATGGATGCAATCAGGCATCCCTCGCATCCCTCCTTTCTGGCCTGTGCAGTCTGGATGTAGGTTGGGCTGTTGGTAGCCTGAATTACAGGCACATGTTAGTAATGCTTTGATCAATTCACGTACTCAGCTTCTCCTGTACTGAGCTAGATGTCTGCTGTTTCTTAAGGAAGAATAAGTAAGAAAAAAAAACCAACCACATCCCCTGACTTTAGGATCACAGGAAAACTGAGATGGTAAGGACCCTCAGGAAATCATGTAGTCCAACTTCCTGCTCAAGTTTGCCAGTAGTCAATGAAATTCAGACTAAAAAGGCCAGTGCATTAAAATGACTATTATATGTTCAAAACCAAGAAGAAAAAAATTAACTTATGTTTTGCTGTACATATTAAATGTACATTATAATAATGCAGATAAGACCATAACGTGCTTCTAAAATTTGTTGAAAGGAGAATATTTTAATTAAGATTGTAAAATGCAAATGTAATTTTTTTCCTGAACAAAGGAAACAGTAAATCTCTGATGTATTCAATTCTTGTAGTCACGTATGAAGCTTCTAAAGATCATCTAACACAGTGAAATGCTGCAACTACTTTTGAGAATGGATTCCCTGCAAGAATGACCCCTTTCCCCCCCCTCCCCTCCCAGACATCTCTAGGGAATTATTTTCTTTCTCATGTAACCAAATATTGCTTTCTCATAATAAAGGGAAAGGAAGTGAACACTTTTCTTATCCTGATATGTTTCTGAAACATTTCCTCTCAAGTATAAGTATTTGTTCATGGGAAAACATTAGTGACAATGTGAATAAAAATAAGCATATTATCAGGAAGTCTAGGAAGTAATCTCTCCCCCGGTCTCTCAAAATAAACACAAACCCAGTGCTCTTCCTCATCTTCCCCTCCCACACCCTCTCCATCCACCCTTGCAATTCCAAACTGCAAAACAGAACATTTAGTGAACCCCTGGAATAGCTGCTTAAGTGGACTGGCCAGTGAGGGTCATCCAAACAAGGGGTTAATATTGTCAGGAAGAACAGAGTTCAGCATTCAAAACCTGTTAGGAGAGTCACTGAAGGGAGGAAACGTCCTTGTTTACTTTGGATTTCTGCTTATCTTAATGTGCTTTGAATTGATCCCTCAAAATTGGTAATTTGATCGCTTTAATAGTTGCATTAGTAATTTGATGAGCCCCCTCCAGCACACCATCGATAACAAACATTTTCTGAACAAAAATAGAGCAATAGGCAGTTCCTGAAAGCCAGTGTATAATACTATGTGAATGCAAGTTGCGATGCTATTAATTATTTAATACACAATAAGAGAGATTTCAGCATCATGGATATATGTATTAGTGCAAAATGGCACATCCAATATTGATACTGGGAATGAGGGTGGAGCAAGTTGCACTTCCCAGTTCTTGAAGATAACTTAATCTGCAAACATGTACAGGAATTAGTCTATATACTACATATGTGATTCAGGAAATGCTACATCTATGGAAAGCATGTATATGTAAAGTTATTTGTTCCTTAATATCCCAGTCATAACTTATGTGCTTGTGGGCTTCTGTACCACTTGAGGACTCAGGAGACCACTAGTAGTAAATTTAGCTCTCTGGTTAAAGAAGCTACTGCTGTCCTAGAGATGACTTTTTCCAGAGTCAGTAAAATAAAAAGGGTACATGTGCATTGCTGCACACAATAATACAGACTCTAGAAATTTAATTTAGGTGCCAGTTCAGGTTGATAAAAACCATGCTCTGGATTGTGCAAGACCAACAGAGAGGCATATGTGCGTGTGGAACAGTAACCTGCAGTATAACTTAATGTAGATTAGGTAATCTAAAATTACTTGAACTAGTTCTTCCCAAGCTAGTGACTACTTGTGACTAGAGAATGTGAACATGAGGGAACAGCTGTGTGGTTTTGGCTAGTGCATAGAGGGAAGGGCCTCATAAATGGGCAAGCATTGCAGTGATTGTTCTGAGCAATAGTATCATTTAGACCTGAGACAGATGTGTGTTATGGCTCTCTTGACTGTGTGTTTTAGTTCATCATTTGCACCTATTGCTTAATGCTTCCCAAGTGTGGCTTTCTTTCAGATGCATGTTTTTTACTATTCATGCATGCTTAAACTTAGATGTGGATCCTTGGTTGCTAAATAAGGAGGAATATTTCTACACCTAATTTCCACTCAGAGGGAAATTGTGGGACAGGCTTTACTTGAGACCATGCAACCAGTTCTGTTAGAATTTCTTCAGGTTTAAATCTGATTCTTTTAATCTTCCTTTCCTTGTATGTTTGTGACGGAGCTTCCCACTGGTAATTCCTTAATGAAGGAACTGGCAACATTTGTCTTAGAGCAGAAATAATGTTTTCGCTGTTTTGAATTTCAGCATGAACAGTATTTTGTTATTAGTGCCATAAATTGTAATGATGGAGAGATGCTTGAAATGTCATCTCCTGTAACAGATACTGTTTGACAGTTAATTCATACTTCTTCCTGCCTAACTATCTGAGAAAAGCTGAGGGGGGCATTCACTTGCAGCTTCCAAAATGCTATGAACTGCACTCTGCTGTAGCACTTTGCCAACAGCTATGGGCACACATAAGCTTACTAACTCTGTAATTCATCTATTACAGACTTAGAAAAAAAGAACTCATCCGGGACAGCCAGCATTAATTTCTATACTACTAAATTCTGATACTGGCATATTTAAATACAGCAGTTACCTGTTTGTATACACATAACTGGAAAATGATGGCCTTCCCTTCATATTCTGCGAATCACGCAGTGTATGCCGTAACTTGAATCCTCCAAGTTCTTCTTAACCCGTTTTTCAGATGTGTGAGGATGACAGTTTGACAGCTCCTGGAGGTCGTGTATTCCACACTGTAAAAATTGCAACTATGTATAACAAGGATGTGCTTTCTCTGGTGGTGGCTTTTAGTCAGTGAAGAAGAGAGAGATTCTGATAAGCATTCCTGGTAAAATCAGTTTGGGAAAGGCCCCTTAGACAGCCCACAGTGAAGCGTGCAAACCATCATTTAGTGCTTTTGAGGCTTTTCCCTCAAGATATGGAAGCAGATCTCTTCTGTACATTTCTCTGCACATTCTGGAGTTACTTTTATCCTTCAGCTACACAGTTTCCTTAAGACTCATATAAAATGTTTCAAAGGGAGAAAAATGTGGGCCCAGAGCAACCCTGGTAAACTTTCTGCTTCTGATGTATGGCCTTGACTCATTAGGGAAGCAAGAACGGCACCAGCTACATTTGTTTAGGCACAGTGAAGTAAACCACTAAAACTGATGAGCGCTGTTTAGACAGTGTAAACCTTGTGTTGATATAATCCAGGCTCATCAATTGAATTTAAGTTTGTTTTGCAGAAACAGTCTTTACATTGGACTCTGTGCCTAGTGTAACTAAATCATGTAATTAAAATTAATGAATAAACTGATGCAAATAGCTGTTAGAGACAAAAGGTTTTACGTTCCTGGCAAGGTTTTCTCTTGAAAAATAACCTGCATTTCAGAAGCAGAAGATGTAGAGAAAGTAACAATGAATTTGGATCTTGAATTATTAAAGCCATGTGCAGAATCACACTAGTTAAAATAAAGAATTTTGCTGTAATCTTTGGAAAAAGAAAAAAATGTGACCCAAAGCAATACATTCCTTGAGCGGCCTAGTGAAAAAACAGAGTGACAGGCATTTCATTCAGCACTGTATTGTTTTGGCTATTTGATGTCTTCCCGCTTTATCTTAGGACCCGCATGTTGCAACTAATTCTACAGATACCATCCAACCTGAGCCCTACAAGGGTCAAGTGGAAAGTTTTACTCATTGCTTTCAGTAGGATAAATATAGCTACCTATAGAACAGAGATGCAAGGGTAAATCATATTTAACAAAACTGTTTCAAAGATTTATGGTGGTGAAGTTAAGCTGCCCTTGATTTCACTACTTAATCCAACTCTTGCTTTCCAGCCTGGAAAGAACAGACTATGGCTGTTGGATGATGCTGTTATACATAAGCAGTGATTCAGAGACCTATACTAGTCTTTGACTATTGCAAAGAGAAAATGCACTTCCATTCTCTTCCTCTCTACTTCTAACCTACACTTTCCCATTCCTGTAACTAGATGTCTTTGTCAAGATTTGTCTGCATGATCTCTTTATAGTATAAACAACTTGGAGCAGCAATTGCATGTAGGTGCAGAGTTTTCTATTGTTCCTGTAGAGGTGGCGGTCTTTGAGCAATATTTCAGCTTTTCAAATTTGATCTGCGTTTTGTATCCTTCTACTTATAAAGCTACTAGGCTTTTAATACATTAGGTGACTTTTACATGCCTCAAAAGACAGGCAGAACATTTATAATACTTTAGAGAGTGAGAGATCTATTTATATCTGGCTTTTAAAGCTCAATAGCTCAGATCAAGAGGGAGAAGCAAAGGCAGTGTTTGCCATTGAGAGCCTCTTATTTTAGTTCCCAGATATCACTCACTGTTTAAAACTCAGTTCTCAGAACTGCATTTTGACTGATCTTTATAGAGAAGGGACTGAAACCAACAGCCAGCCAGAAGGTCAGACAGAAAATTTCCCCCAGCTTTCTGTTTGGTGTGACTCTGATTTTGTTTCCCAAAGAAGTTCTTGCTGTTCCATTAGCATCTGACCAGATAGCAGAAAAGTTACTAGACATTTTTGACAGTTATGCAGATATTAGCTCTACAGGTGAGATAAGTGGATAACATAGCACAGACATGAAATAATTTCTTCAAAGTGAGGATTTTCTCCTGGGGATAGCCTTTCATATACATGTGAGCAGTAAGGAGTTTTCCTGGGCTAAAGTTGTGTTTCTGGTATATTCCTGTTTTGTGAACAAAGGTAGCAGTTAAATACAAAGTTATGAAGAATTAAGAATTCTTGTATTAGTCAAACTTCCACTGATGTATTAGCATTTGTTTTGCTAGTAAGCATTCAGTTTTGTAATGTTCCTGTAACATGGTGAAAAGCACACCAATGACAGTAGAACAGCAATGTTTTATGCTGTAGTGAGTGAGGATAGGTTCAAAGGCAACAGCCATAGGCACAGGGGAAAAAAAAAACAAAACAACAACAAATAAACAGAAAGAATCTGCTTACCTTTAGAAGGCCCTGGGTAGGTAGGGATCTCTAGCAAGATACCCTTGCTTCCACTGCCAACCCTTAAATGAGGTCTGGGAAGGGGTGGAGCCAGGATGCACCTTAGCTCCCCTGAGTACTCCTGCCATCCCACAAGGTGCTCCATCACTGGTTCATCACTAGTTCAGGCTGTGACTTAGCATTTCTGCTATGTGTTCCAGTACTGTCACAGAGAGCACCATTGATTTCAAATATGAGCCTCCTCTACTTCAGAAAACCCCTTTAATGCTGGAAATAGTTGATAAAGCTGGCATGCTCTGGGTAGTTGGAAAAGTCTTATGATACCTCTGTGCAACCATATTTCTAGTTTTTCTTCCCTTGTGGAGGAAATCTTCCTAATAGTCAGTTTTTCCCATCTAGTTTTGCTTTGGAACTGTACATGAGCTGATTAAGTCTTTCTTATTAGTGCTGTAATTCTGAGGATCTAGAAGCAGGGAATGTAACCAAAGGAAGCTGTTGCAAACATTTAACCTTTGAAATAATAAATCCCTATTTCATACAAAACGGATCCATGCAACAAATTCTTAATATTGCCTTGTCCTCTCTGGGTTGTGAATTCAGCGAGCCGTAACTCTTCCACTTCTTCCCTTGGGAGACTATTACATAAGCATTCAGCTGTTCCTCTTGTTGTCCTTCTTATTGAGATGAAATTTTATTTTGCTTAATTCTATCTCGGTAGGCCTAACTTTGCAAACTGGGACAATTCACATGAATTCACCCCTTTTAAGGACCAGACTATGCAGCCTGTGCAGAAGAAAAGGGCAGTATTGAAGGCAATAAATTAGTTTTGCAAGGTCTTATGGGACTCTGACAGTGGAATTGACACCTACCTGAGTCAGCAGAGCACTCTTCCAGAAATTAAGACTTAGCCACATTCTCGGCTGTGCCGGGAAGAGCATAGCAAAGAGGTCGGTGAAGTGATTATTCACGTCATCTCAAGCACTTGTGAAGCTGCAGATGAAGTTGCTAGGGGGCCTGAAAAGCAAGATGTACAGGGAGAGACTGAAGGAGCTATGTTTACCTGGAGGTGAAGAGAAGACTAAGAAGGAATGTACTTAGTGCTTTCAGGTATCTAACAAAGGGCTATTGGGAAGGAAGTGAACTCTTCTCAAAGCTCCACAGCAAAAGGGTTATGTAAAATATATGCATATATTAAGCTCTTTATAAGCTGTCATATATTAGTTCTAAGTAGAATTCTCCGTGGGTATGGATGCAGTTCTTAATTTTTTCGTTCTTTGTGCAGTTATTCTCTAAGTTTTGTGATGCTGTTCACAGCACATAATGGAGATGTAGTGATGGCGCACACTTGGCAGCACATAATCACGTTTTGGAAAGCTGCATGGACTTGGCAGTCTGGACTCTAGTTAAATGCTAACCACAGTCCAGTGCCACGTCCTCTGAGATTGCATGTAGAAATGGAGTTCATTTCCTTCTCCCTCTTGCTATTATCCATCCTCTGAAAACAGTCAAAAAAGAAAAATCCAAGCTGGCTACTTGGAATGCTTACACATCTAATTGAGTAAAGCTTTAACGCTCGTGCATTTTTAATGCTTACACTAACTCAGGAGGAACACTTACAGTTTATTACTATCCTTTCTTTTATCAAAGCCTAGAAACTGCCAGTTGCTGTACAGTCCACTAGAGATGAATGCCAGCCACTTCTGAAGGTATATCACTCAAGTTTATGGTCAGTACTCCAGTGTTCATTTAAATGTTTCAAAAAATGTAAATACTGATGGTTATGTGATGTTAGGATCCTAAGACATGTCCTGGGTTTTTATTTTATACTTTATTGGAGAAGATGCAGTCTGAATTCTATACGAAGTCATACACTTGGGATGGGAAGGTACTGAATGGGAAATTTTGCTTTAGATGGTCATTAAAGTGGAAACACCTTAGTAGCTTGCAGCTATATCCACAGCTGCAGAAACCTTCAGGCTTTGGATACCCTTTGATGAGAGTATAAGAAAAAGGAGGAAACTTCAGACCTTTATTTGAGCCCATCAGAAGGAAAGCCCTATTTCTTCCCACCCCTTTAGAACTACCTAACTAATCTTCATTCCTGGATTCTCTTATTTTTACTGTTGTGCACTGAAACTAGTACTTTCTCCCTCTTGCTGCCCTCTTCCTTTATGCCTGTAGGACAGCTCTGTATGACGCTTGCAAGTGGAGATAATGTTATTTTTATTGCAGTCTGGATGCTTCTTGAGTCATTATCAGAACAAGTCTGGTTGCTCTGCAGCAATTTTCTCCCAGGTAATGCTAACATACCTGTTAAAACCACAATGAGATTTTCTCTGCAGTAGTGGTACAGCAGATGTCTTTAATAGGGACATAGGATCATAGAACTGCTCAGGATGGAAAAGACCTTGAAGATCATCAAGTCCAACCAGAACCTAACCATACTACCCTAACAACCCTCCTCTAAATCACGTCCCTGAGCACCACGTCCAAACGCATCTGGGGATGCTGTCTCAACCACCCCCCTGGGGAGCCTATTCCAGTGCTTAACAGCCCTTTCTGTAAAGAAATCTTTCCTGATTTCCAACCTAAACTTCTCCTGGTGAAACCTGAGGCCATTTTACCTTGTCCTGTCACCAGTGAGAAGAGACCAACCCAGCTCTTGCTGTAAGCACCTTTCAGATATTGGAAGAGAGCCATAATGTCTCCCTTCAGCCCCCTTTTCCCCACTATAAACAGCCCCAGTTCCTTCAGTCTCTCCTCCACATTCTCCAAGCCCTTCACCAACTTGTTGCCCTTTGGACCTGCTCCAGCACCTCAGTGTCCTTTCTGAATGCAGAGCATGAAACTGACAGAAAAAGAAGAAATCATGCTTAATATTTGCAATGACAAGAATTGTTCTCCTGTACCTAATTGCCTCTGGTGAAGTGCAGAGTGTAATTTTTCTTGACGTAGCTGTGCTCAACTGAAAAGTGTTGTGGTCTGACCTGGCAAATGTGAGTTTGGCTTCTGGGTGTTTAAAAGGTGGTTGACTGTAAGCAAAATGCAGTTGGATATCATTAGTGTGTTCTTGGTACCAGTCACTGCTGTTTGAAGGAGGTGCTCTTTAAACAACATTATAACATGTTTTCCAAAACATGACTGTGTTATTGCTGGAAGGCTGCGTGCTGCAAGCCCAGCCTGCTGTAAGAGAACAATGTCTTTTCAAGTCATGGCTGTGTCAGAAGAGTTCCCTGTCCTGTGCTGAAGGGTTAGTTGTGTTTTATTGACATCAAGCGGTAAAGAGTCTGCGAGCAGAGTTTGTAGCAGGCAGCCTGCTCTGGAATTGAGCTCTTTTCTCAGGTGCAGGGCTTGGGCCGTTTCTACCAGATAGAAAACTCCCAGGGCAGAAGTGCCAGCTCAGGGCACTGGTTTAATTTTCTGTCTGTCTGAAATACTAATGAAAAAGGACAGAAGTCATTTAAAAAAACGTGACACCTAGACAAGGCATGTACTCTCCATTTAGGGAATCGTCCAGTGAGGCCTTCAAGACCTTTGCACCGCGGTGTGCGGTGTTTGCAGCGTGCGTGTACGTAGGTGTGTGCGCGCATCCTTTCGCTGGGGCTGTAGGTGCGCTGAGGAGCTCCGCAGTGACAGGACAGTGCAGGCGGCGCACAGCTGGCTGCTGGCACGCCGGGCGCTGCTGCAGGAGCGGTTCACGCCGCCGCCCCTTTACGCGCGGCCCCGGTTTCATGAATGAAATCCAATCGCCGCGCTATAAATAGACCGCGGGGCCGCAGACGTCACAGCGCGCGCGGCTCCCGCCGGCCCCATCGCCGCCGCCGCCGCCTCCCGAGCGTCCGTGTCAGCGCCCCGGGCCGGGCGGGCGCAGCACCGCCGGCGGCATGCTGCATCCGTGCCGAGTCGGGCCGGCTCCCGGCCTCGCCCTCTGGCTCTAAAGAGCGGCGGGAAGGGGTGCGGCGACTGCTGCTACCCCCGTCCCATGTCCCGCCGGGGAGCCGGTCCCGCCGCGCGCGCCCCGGCTGCTGGCTGCCGGGCATCCCGCTCTCCCGGGTAGGTCCCGCGTTGCCCGGGCGCGATCGTGCTGCCGGGTCGGGCTGGTGCCGCGGCTGGCGGCGCTCCGCGCGTCCCTGTCCCCGTCCCCGCAGGTGCGCTCTCCCCTCCCCCGAGGTGAGAGAGAGCCGAGTCCTTGATGAAGCTGATCTCTCTGGCTTCCTCTTCCAGCGAGGCCACAAGGTGCAAGACAAAAATAGATGATGCATATGAGAAGCAGAAACCTCCTGGTGCTTGGCACTTCTGAGTGTCATTTACTAAAAACCTGAAGGTTTGGCAAGATTTCTTTCTTCTCTCTTTATTTTTCCCTTCTTTTCTCCTGCTTTGTCTGTGGAGTCTGTTGTGGGTTGCTGTGACAACAGCAGCAGACTGCTGTGGGGGGCTTGCAGCACACAGATTATCAGGTGTCTGTCAGCTGGGACCCGTCTGAGGACCACGGAAAGGGGCTGCAAAGGAAAACGGAAGTAGACATTGATTTGTTAAGTCAACCTTATGTGGATATTGTGGCATCCGATACCTAGGGTGAAAGGAAGTCAGTCACTGACCGACTGAGCTGGACTAGTGAGAGAGCTCGGGGTTGCCTTCTGCTGGTCAAAGCACTATGCAGGCTACTAAAGGCATCAATATACTTGTTTAACAGTGGTAACGACAATTTTAAAAAGCCCTTGAAGCTCTACATATGGTCACAGTGAGAGCAAGGAAGTGATGCCAGAATATTCTCAATGACTTTGTTCATCCTCAGTTTATGTACTATTTCAGGACACACAGCTGACTCAAAGCCAAATGTTCAGTTTGAGCTGTAAGAGAAGCTGGGGTGGAAATTACTTTGTTCAGTGTGTTCAGTGGGAGTTCTTAAGCCAGCATTATTTCTAGGCAAAAATTAAGAGTGTAGGGGGGAAAACATGACCTACAGACATAGACTTGCTGTATGACTGTTTAGTGTAAGTGGCAACTGAATGGGATGTATCTGTACACAGGCTATACTTCAGGACTGGGCATTGCGGTATATGGAAACAGAGCACCTTCATTTCTCTTTAAAATTTTTTTTAATAATTCTCCAATGCCTTCTCTCATTAAGTTATGTTTTTCTTTTATGCACTTTGGATTTGTATGCCTGATGTTATGTATCAGGTCTGTAATGTCCACAGAAAAAATAACTAGATGAGATGAATATTTATACAGGATTCTTTATCCTAGAGACACTGTACTTACAGAGTGTAGGATCTAGGACATGCTCAGATGTGTAGAAGTATTTTTATCCAAGAAGAAATAAACATCAGTTTTAACTCTGGACAGCTTTCTAAATCTCCTGCCCTTTTAAAACTCCCAAGCTTCACAAATACTGTGGAGCATTATACTGACAGGAAGAGCTGATTGTTTGACCAGTAAATCCCAATGTTTGATTCTTTGCTAATAGATTTTGTTCACTGGAAAAATCCTTAAGTCCTGTTTCCAGATGTTGCTCTGTGCTGATGGAGCTGAATGGACAGAGAAGCCTTGAATTAGGAAAGGAGCAACATGTGTTTGACATGTCCTTCCCTTGCTCCCACCTGTTCTGCCAGAAGAGTACACAAATGCTGTTGACAGTGTGTACTTTGGACTCGCTCCCAACCAGAGCACTTTAGAGAAGGAAAAGTAGTGCTGAACAGTCATTGCTGCATACAGCAGTTGCAGCACTCACAGCAAGACTAAAGCTGAGACTCACTGAGACTAAAGCTAGTTAGATCAGTGTGAAAGCACCCTTGGGCTTACCTGAAAAAGCTCAAAACCTTACACTAGGAGTGGATGGTGGTACAGCATGCGACCTGGAATTGGTGCAACCTGGGGTACATGTGGTGATAATTGCACCCTTTTTTTACAGGAGGTAGGTCTGTAAAATTCATGTCTTTTGGAAGGAAAAAGTTACAGGAAGCGAGTTCTGGGACAGCTTCCTGTGCTAGAAAGTCACCAGCATCTCTAGAGTATTTTTCTTTGTAGTTCCAGCAAAACATGATAAATGCTTCCCTGCAGAAATGTACGGATGTTGGGAGCGTGTCTTTCTTTTGGGTTGGTTGTTCTGTTGTTTTTTTTTCCCAGTTGGGAGTACTGCTCAGAGTAATGTACCAAAGGGAGCATACGATGTCAGCACCTGTCTTTTTAGCAGGTAAAATCAGTAATAACCTTAATACAGTATCTGTAGTTTAATGCTCTTAACTACATGAGAGTAAAATTAGGGATTTCATGGTGTTTACTACCATGAAAACCAGTAGTGCTGAATCAGGCTTGTTCAGTGACGCTTCCCCCTTTAATCCCAAGTTTTGTATTCTATCCCAGGTATTCTTGAGCATCGTAGCCACTGAGTATTCAGCTGCAGCTTTGCCCCAAATACTGATCCAAACACCAAAGGAGGAGCCAAGGCATCTGATGCTCTATCTGTATTAATGGGTCAAGTAGTGTGGTAGCAGGGGATCTGGAAATGAAAATGTTGGTGCTGAGGACCCAGTGTCCATGCAGCGCATGTTTCAGGAACAGCAGGGGTTGCTTCAGATTGCCTTTCATCTGGTGGGAACTGAACACTTACTGATTGGTGGTGGGTAACATACCTTCCACTTCAGTTTAATCTGAAATGAATTCAGTTTGTGCACTCTGTGGCTGGTCCTGATGTGAACCAAGGCACAGTAAGTGACAATGCCGGGGATATTTGCTTCAAATATGTTTTCTTGTCTGAACTAAAGTGCTGGTGGAGTTGCACCCTTAATCTGCTACTGAAACAAAATCTTTTGCTGCACAAGGAAGAACAGTGTTGGGATTTAGTGCACAGCAATATTTTACATGTGGCTACTCTATGGGGCAGCAGCTTTTTGGTGGTGATTACCACCCTGCCCAGATGGGTATTACCAGCTCTTAAGTTATTCAGTTCTCATACACTTTTAATTACATCATCATCTGACTTCAGTTTGTGTTGATATACCATATTACGCAGGATGCACAGCACTGCTTGCAGTTGCACACTGCCTAGTCCCCTATATCTGCTGCTGTAATCTCTGGTAAGGAAAAAGAGCAGACAGTTGGAGCCAGGTATATCCTGAATCCTGACAGAACGCATTTGCAAAACTGTATGAGAGCCATAAATCAATAATCACCCTTCCTCACGTCTCTGCATGGTAAAAAAGGAACAGTAAGGCACTGTTCTGTGTCATGGCCTGTTGAGGTAGACTGGGAAGAACTGGTGAAAGGAGAGGTAGCAGTATTGCATGTTCATCCACAGCACAGTTTCATCCCAGATATCTGCCTTCTGAAATGGCTAAACGTCCTTCACCTGCTGTATGGATTAATTTCTAGAGAGATGATCTCTTCACAGAGGATACTGCAATGTATGTAACAGGTCAAAGTAATACGTAATCTGCTCAGAGTAATCAGCTTGTTGACTTTGCACTTCAGGTCTTCCAGAACCTGTTTGAAGACTGACATAGTTCAGGTCTGATGCTGAGCTTTGCATTTAGTTCCATATTGTCTCTAAATGTGAGTATAACAGAAAGACAGGTCCTTTGTGAACTGCACATTTTGGGGGTCTCAAGAATATCAATGTTTTTAGGTTATCCAAGGTAGTGATTTAAAGGTGTTGTGTTATCACAAAAGTAGGTTGGATTTGATAAAGGGCCCTAATCTGCATTCGGCCCTGAATTTCTTACTCCAACATCAGTTTGTTCTTTTTCAGTCTTTTTTTAGTGCGCGTTCAGGGTAAGTTGACAGAACTTCAAATAATGGAACGGGGCAATGCCTCATCATCCTGGATGAGAATTATGTCCCCTGGTGACCTAATTATCTGATCTCACCTGGAATCTTGTTACCCTTTGTCACCATTTGCTTCTCTGATGCTGAAGCGGTGCAGGGTTTTCTTGTGTTTGGTTTAGCAGTTGCTCCTTTGGTCCACCTGTAATTTAGTAATAGTCCTAATATCTATATCTTGTTAAAGATGTTTTGTGATAACCTTCTATAGCTGGCATAGAGTATCTTGTACTTTGTGCTATGTTGTGATTTATTTTACTAATATACTTGACGAGACTCTAATCTCATTAGTAAATTGAACCAAAACACAAACTATCCTTTTTTTCCTGCTACTCTTTCCCCAAATCAGTGCTGTTAGTGAATAATATGCCCTTGCAGAAATGAACAGTAATTATCCCTGACTTTTCTCCTGACATAGGTGCGTTAATCCATTTGAATTCTGTAACAACACATGGCAGGTTGTATACTGAGAACAAACATTCCACTTGCCCGTTCAGGCTCAGGCACTCTTTGGTCCTCGCTGGCTTGCTGGTGGCTTGAGGTTCTGTAAGGTAGTGACTGTGCTGCCTGGAGAATTTGCCTTTTTGTTTCTCCTCTTCCTCAGCTTTGATGGTTGCAGGCAGTAACTTTATAACTTGAGGATGGAAGTAAGATCATTGCTTACTCTTGTGAATTTTTTGATGCTCTTTTTGTAATGTTATTATGTAATGGCTCTCTGAGGGAGTCACTTCAGGAATAAGATCAAAAATCTGCCTTTAGACTGGGCTGGAATATGGAAATGTTTTCAGCTAAGTGTATTTTTCAGGAATAAATATTAATGGATTTACCATCTTTCTGCTGGCCTGGGTTTTTCAAATAATTCCCACTCAAGCTATCTGCATTATGTGGTGTGAATCTCAGTGTCTCTTCCCATTAGATTCCTGTAGTAATTGTGCTGATGTAGCTTTGACTGGCCGCCTGTTTGTGTAAAGGCCTTTCTGCTTTGCACGTTTGAGTAGTTAACTTGAGCCAGGTTGGAATTACTGATTTTTATTTTCCCCATGGAATAACTTAAAAGCTTTACTGAGTACTCAAGGTCCTGACATGCTGTCACTCTGAGCCTTCAGCTTAAGGGTTTGCTCTTAAAGTGAGAGCTAAGTAACATGCTTGCTTGTTTTCAGATGCTGTCTCAGACTTATTGAACGTGCTTAAGCACTGAGCTAAGAAGTAAACATCTGCAGAGTCACTCTATAATCACCAATTACTGTGGATACTTTTGGTGATTTATCTGTGATGTTTTGCTGAAAACAGCTGACAATCAGCTGCTGTCCTTCCAATCTTGTCTATGTTTTGTATGAATTAAGTGATGATGTAAAACATCTAGATATTTCAAAGTGGGCACTTAGCTGCCTAGGTAGTGAGATCCACATTCCCTGATCCCGCATAGGATTTTATAGGGATGGTAGGGAACACAGGAACCTTGCTATTGGATTTGAATTCTCATCCACTTTCTTTCCAGCAGAGAAAAATGTAAACACAGTATTAAATATATTGAACTATATTTGTAAATCAAGACCGGTTCACAGTTAAGGCCTGGTTATATTTTGTACATAAATATACTTTAAATTCATGCTTAGAGAGAGAGAGAGAGACAGAGAGAGGAGGTGATGTGTGTCTGTTGTGTCCCAGTAAGATCAACTGATAGGCTCCACCTACAGATCTTTTGGAAAATCTCCCTAGAAAACGGTATTTCTTTACTGAGGCAAACTAGCCAGAAGGACCTGATTGCCATAATAACCACAACTGCTGTTTAGTGATAAAAACAACTGGCTCAACGGTGAGAAAAATTAAACAAAGTAAAGGAAACACTCATCATCAATGTGAGTGAAGCAACAGGGGAAGCAATCAGTGTCTGTAACAGTCCGCAATACACAGTTCAGCACAGTAACTTTACACTTCTTGTGAAATAAATCAGCTTTATTTAGAATAGTTCTTTCCTGCTTATGGAGTTAACTAATTAAATGGCTTTGTCTCACATCCCGAGTCTGCTCACATCAGCTGATTTTTGGCTGCCTTGTCTCTCATGATACGCAAATAATTACAGGTGACAATGTAAAAACAGAAACATCCTGAGAGGTTTTAGTGAACCTGTGTTTTTCTTGTGGGTATCCTTTTTCATTTCCACTCCTCATCTTTCTTTAGAACTAGATTAAAGAGTGAAATCTTTCACTGCTTTCCATGTTGGAACACCTGTATTTCATCTGATGGTTCCCTTTGTAGGTTTCTCAGTGCTCCTCATTTGCTGATCTTTCAGTTTTTCTGTGTCTTTTTTGCCCTCTCTGAGGTCGGTCACACTTCCAGTAACTTTCCTCTTACTTTATCCTGTTTTCTTTTGTTGGTAAACTGAACAATTGCAGGTTGTAGGTCGGTTTTGACTAGTGTTTCATTGGTCCTAGAATGTTATGCTGTTTTTTCTTAAGCTGCATGTAAGCTGGATTGCTCTTGCCTAACCAGTTTTGTATTAGCCCCAGTTGGTTTTCTCAGATGTTACCAGCCTTTCAGAGCTCACTTTAGATTTATTTATTTCTAAGTTTTGCAAATACATGTTCAGCATTTTTAATCAGGATGGTTATATAATAGGTTTAACATAAGCCTAACCTAGAGGATATCTTAAAAACACAATGAATCAAACTGACTGTGGCTGTATCTTTAAGGTCTTGTACATAAACCTGTCTATGACCAGTCCTGCACCCCAAAAGATTCTGGCCATATTTACAAGCATTTAATTCACACATTTTGGAAATTGTTTACACTGTTACTGTCAGTTTCTGTCTGAGGTTTCTAAATGTCTGGCCAGGTTTATTTCTGTTACCTTCTTCAGGACTTCTGTCCTGTTTTTCTGTTTTCTATTCTCCTTTTGAGAACTACTGAACAATATTAAAGCATCTGCATTTTCAGTATAGAGATACTCCGTATCCACTGGAGTGGTTTTAAGAGCTTTTCTTAGCAGAGCCTCAAAGCTTTAGTATTGTTTTTATTCCCAGTTTATTTTAATCGCTGTCCTGTGCATTATTGAGTCATGCTAAAAATATCTTCATTAGGCTGCCATTGATCTACAACAGGGCATTCAGGCACGCTGTGTCTGAGTTCTAGGATAGCTTTTATTGAATAAGTATATCAGAAATAATAATAATAACAAAAAAACATACACTCATTTTTAAATTTCATTTTTGTGTGTTTCTTTTCTCATATAAGCGCATTGATTTCTCTTGTTATCTTTATTAAGATGTTCCTATTTTAAACTTGCTTTCCCAACTCTGTACTTTACACTACAGTTGGGCACGAAATAAGTATTGTTTTGCAGAATTACAGTTTCAGAATTCCTGAAAAAATGTGAAAATCAGATTCTTATAAAAAGCTCATTGGAATAACAGCACTTTAATGGAATTTTGGGTTTGAGGGAAAATAGTTTGGGCATTACTCTGCTTGGTAGTTTAAAACCAACCAGACACGCTGGCTAGCTGTGTGCCTTCATTTTGTTTTCCAGCCTTGTAAACACATTCCATCTGTGATGTCTAGCCCATGCATGAATAAAATATGAAGCAATTTAATACCACATAATATGTTGGGGGTTATTCTCTATTCTCAGACATGAAATGAAGCTATTTTAGATTGCATATTGAAATCTCTTGGGTTGTTGGTTTTTTTTTTTGCTACTCGTTCAGGGCCCTGGCTTTCAGGCAGCAGTGTACAAATAATATCATTTTCTGTAATGTGAGAAACACCACATTGTTTGTGATTTTTTGTTTGTCATAGCTGTATGCTTGGAAGGGGCAGGTGGAAGGGAAAAGGAATTATCTCTCATTCTGGCTTTCTAATACTTGAGTTCATTGTGATCTAACAAAGCCCATGATCCATCCCAGGCAGCAGCCGCAGTGAGAGCCTGCATGCAGCGAGCAGCTGTGGTTGGATGGCAAAAGTAATTGGAAAGTCTCTGTAGTCCTTTAGCCCATGGCTCCTTCACCTTTCAGGGCACAGGTCACAACTCAACTGAAGGGATAAAGGTGGTATCTTAATAGCTTTCCTTTCTTATCAGCTAAAACTTCTGTGCCAGCATAGCATACTGTCACAAGGCCATTAAGTTTTACATGAAGTAAATACAGCACATGTATGCTTGAAACCACGTGATCTGCTCTAGAGGTTCTGGGCCTGTGTTGCAGACTAGTGTAGAACTCTCTAAAATGCATTCTTATGTGCTGGTCAATGCTATGGCTTTTCCTGACACATTCAGTGTCTGTGAAAACATATTGGAGTGACACAGCAGTGGCATAACTCACTCTCATACAGCTGTCAGTGCAATGTCTAATTCCTCGCAGCCACATAAACACAGATTGAAATAACTGTGTCATGGCCACTATATGGTTTCTTTTGTAGTCCATGCTGAAAATTTAAAATCTTTGGATAAGTTTTGCTCCTAATGCTGACTTTTGTTTGTCTGTTTACTTCAGTTAAAGTAATGAATGAATACATATAAAATTAGCATTTGATTCCTAATTACTAACTATGATTTGTCTTAAATCAGAACATAGTGCCGCTGAGACAATGAAAAATGACCACCAAAACAGCTCGTATCTCATCTTTTTAGTATCCTAACAGTTAAAGTATGTTCTGTATTTAGGAGCAAATGAGATACAAGTATAAAAAAGCTGTTGAAACAAAGACACACAGTAATTTATCTGTTGTACTTTTTCTTCTCAGGATAAAAAAAAGACATCATCACTCCAGATGGCAGTCTGTGTTTTGTCAGTTACACTGCTGTATGTTTCATTGCTGAAATAGCTGTTAGGCAGGTCTTTCTGAACATGTTTGTGCCTTGTACTTTCTCTTCTCCTGCTCCTTGACTACTTTCCCCAGCAGAGACCAGGTTGTTGAAGAGACACGATTAGACACTGGAAAATGAGAAACTATGATCCTGCATCCCTTTATTAGAAAATGACAGACGTCTGTAGAAAACAGGCAAAGTTAATTTTAGTCTTTCAAATATCCTTGTGTTCCACCTTACATTCATGCCCAGGTGTTTAATCAATAAATTGCCAAAGAATGTGTAAGTAAATATCTTCAGCAATACCTTTCAGAGTCAGGATTGTGTCTTCAAAAATCTCATTCTCTTTACTTTCCAGCACCATGTAAAGAAGTTTACTGGCATATGTGAGAACATTTGCAAGTTTCTGCAGGACTGTTTGGTTTCGTTAAACTCCCTGATCTTCACAAACTTCCTTGGAAAATTAAGAGTATGTAATACGTGCAGGAATTAATAGGAGTTGTGCTTTGTAGAGAACAGAGTATCTGGAGCAATCTTACAAAGTCTGTTTTATTGTGTGCATAAAACTAAAACCATCTGTGTAACTTGGTCTTAGCAATATTGTTTAGAGGGCCCTAAATCAAATCTCAAATGGGCAAGATTACAGAAGGCAGGTTTATACTAGAATCTTTCAGGTTGAACCCACTGATGTCCAGTCCTTTCTCCTTCTTAGCATAAAAAGTATTAGCAAGAGGTAAGTTTGTGCTAGCTGTCCTTGTTTCACCAAGATCTGGCTTCTGCAAACAGGCTTTGTTTACAGAAACTGAAGTGAAAATAGCATGTGAACAGCATAAACTGACTGCGGTCAAAATAGTCCTGTATTTGCATAACTGTGCAGTATTTAAAGGGTCGGCTAGCTTGCTTTGGTACAGCTTGCTACAGACTTCCTTGAGACTTAAGTCTTCCTCAGACATCTCTGAAGAAGTAGAAGGGTCTGCTTCTAAATAACATTATTTGTACAGTGGTAGAAAACAATTTTAACTGTCTTGTTACAGTTTTTGGTAAATGGACATTGACATGGACTACGAAAGACCCAACGTTGAAACTATCAAGTGTGTGGTGGTTGGAGATAATGCAGTGGGGAAGACTCGTCTAATTTGTGCAAGAGCGTGCAATACAACCTTGACTCAGTATCAGCTGCTGGCAACTCATGTACCAACGGTCTGGGCCATTGATCAGTACCGTGTCTGCCAAGAGGTAAGGCATGTAGGTTTACAGAACAGGGAGTGCGTGCTTTGAGGTTGTGCTAATATTTACTGGTTAGTCTTTCCCTGTCAAAAGGTAACAGTGAACTCAGAAATATTGCATGTGTGGTCTCTGCTGCAGCCATGGTCTGGAAGGCAAGGAGGGCTGCCATTTCCCTGAGTGTGTTGTTCCAAAGTGTGTTGGTTTGTTTGTTTTTTAATGAAGACCATTTTTAGAAGACATATATATTGCTTGTGTTTTATGGAATATAGCATTCACTGAAAACCACACGACAGACTCTTGATGTAGTAAGTTTTGAATTTCCTTACAAGGCAAATTAGAAATGTACTTGTTTGATGGAGGAAAAGAACATAAGATGTGTTCTGTTGTAGGTCCTTGAACGCTCACGAGATGTTGTGGATGAAGTGAGTGTTTCTCTCAGGCTGTGGGATACGTTTGGGGACCATCACAAAGACAGGCGCTTTGCTTATGGAAGGTAAGTTGACCCAAGCTAAACTTTAAATAGTACTCGTAGTAAAATTTAGAGCATAAAAATTTGCAAATCTTGATTTTAGAAAAGGGACTTAAAAACAATCAAGGCTATTCCTATTCCTGCCTACTGCAAAGAGGATTATATACCACTAGGATTAAAAAGAGAAATATTTTAAAAGCAGCGTAGTTTTACTACACAACATTTCCTTGAAGTGCTTACTAAGCTCTGTCAACAAATGTCCCATTTCAATTTTTAAAGAACATTCCCAAAAATAAGATCGTAGTTTTACGGAATTGAACATCAGCATTCCCTGCATGGTTAAACAGCATACAATGTCATTGCCTACTTACTACTGAAAGAACAAGCAGAGATATTGGGAAGCATTATTAGCATTCATTGGAATATTTCTTGTAATCAAACCTGCCATATTGATTGGACGGCTCACATGAAATGAACAGCTCACACCGAATGAGCAGAGCCCATTCCATGAAAGGTGAGGTACTTCTGTATGCAGACAGATACAATTACAGCAAACTACCCCCAATGTGGCAAATATTTAGCTGAGGAAGATGGGGCCTGAATGGTTGTTTTTTTCCATGACTAACATTCAAACAAGGTCTAAATCCTCATGTGTTTTTTTTTTTCCTTCTCTATCTTTTTTTCTTTCTTTTTTTTTTTTGAATGACTGGGGATGCCCACTGCATAGTGCCTGTCCTACCTCTGGATTACATTTTGCCAAAACATTCTCACTTTTCCTTCACTACATGATGAAGTGAGCACCTCTGGGAGATGACGGTCTTATCTTCATCCCTCAGAATCACTGCAGAAGGGTTCTGTAGTTGAATTCAGTGCTTAAATTTTCATAGCAAGACGTGGGTATAGAACTTGTACCATTTGTCAGGAACATCTGTGTGTGACTTTAAGGTTAGCACTGATTTTATACTTGGTGCTGCTCCAGTATGTGAGTAGATACTGTTCTAACATTCCATAGGCAGCATATGGAGCCTACTTTGATAAATATGGGTGTAACTTAATGATTCCTCTGACTGTTCCTCTTTGGTGTGGCCCCCTGATATTCTGAAACAGATACTGTGCCACTGAGAAGATTACCAGAGATTAAGAGAACAAAATCAGGCATGTTCTGAACTCTGATCCACTGTTTGCTGACAGGATGGGAGAGGGGAAAAACAGCATACTTAGTGTCTAATCCTGCAAACACCAAGGAAGATATGAATAACTGGAGATCTTGTGGGATTTATCATAAGAACACAGGGATTCGTTTGTGATGGTAGCAGAACTGAGTGTACGTAGGATCAGGTTTGTTATACTTGGTCAACTTCAAAAGGCTGTTCTGAAAACTTACTGTGCCATTAGTGGATTTTCTTCTGCAAGTCTCGTAATATAGTAAATCACTGGAAACTCTAAACAAGCTGTCTTCTAAATATAATTTCAGTTCTAATGTTTCCCAGTTGTAAACACTGATCAAGGACTTGAAAAATATGTATACATACCAATGTTTTATTTTAAATCAGCTGTTTAACATTTTAGCTATTTTAGCATTTCTAAACATTTAACCTTTCGATAAAAAAAAGAATGAATATTCCTGTATATAGGAATTCATCTTAAATAACATACATTGAGCCACAGTCTACTCACAGCTGAGTCAAATGTTGCAGCGAACGGTTAATGCTAAACTGCTCAGGGTACACCCAGAGGTACTCAGTGTCAGACTGGGAGGTTATTTAATGAGATATTCCCTCATTTCCCTACAAAACCATTTTATGCATGTGCTCCTTGTGCAAGGGAAGGTTTATTTCAGCTGAGCACTCAACCAAGACCTCTAATTGTTCTAAACATGGTGTAACAAGAACCAGCAGGTCATTAATTCACTTGCTGCATGTTGGAAAAGATGGTTCCATACAGTTTTGCAAAAGGTTACATAAATAGATATGCTATAAATGACAGGGCAAACGGTTAAGAGGACTTGCGGCAAAGATAAATCCTTCTTAATTCTTCATTTTTCAGATAGAAACATTAAAGAAGATTGGCGAAAGGAGTGTTTTTGTGTGTGTGAGAGAGGAAGAAATAAACATATTTCAATACCACCAAGGGTGGAATGGTTAAATATTTATAGTGTCATCCTTTAAAATTAAAGTGTGGGGAGTGAGATCAGTCTGTGCTCTACTGTGCGGTGTTCAGTATAGTAATCACAATCCTACAGGAGCTTTGGGAAACAGATCCTGGCAGATTACAGGAGGGAAAGGGAGGTTGCTATGATTCACCAGTGGCCCTGGGAGGCACAAAACTGCATGTTTAAAGACAAGAAAACATCTTTATTTACACATCTTTCAGTTTGTCAGGATTTGCTATCTATCCTTCTGTCCAATCTCATTTTGAATACGTGTCAACTGTGTCGCTGTGTTCAAGTTAATTCTAAAAGCAAAACAGGAAAAAGATTGGCTTGCACTTTTTCTTCCCCTCATGTAAACATACTCAAACACAGTTTGATTAATAACCTACAAAGTTTTTTGATACATGCAGCTACAGTAGGTGCAAACACAAGCACAAATCTCATTTGTGAAATCAAGAGTTAATTCAGTCTTGATCAAATATTTATTCTCAACACTACGAGTGTGGTTTGTCAGCTAATGCAGCCAGGATGATTTATTTACTTGCAACTTAAGTATGAGCTGTAGACCAAACAAAATCTGTTCATACAGATTGGGCAGCAAACGGCTTTTTCCTCGTGACTTACAAATGTGAATGAGCCTTTCTGTGAAACTACTGACAGAGCTTCTTAAAATATGTTCGTAGTATTACCTCTGTTCTGAATGGATTTCATAAGCTTTCTGGATATTGTATATACACAGAAGTACACATGCATTTGCTTTTGCTCTGTGGTTGCAGGTTCCTTAACAGGTTACTTCCATATAATTGAATCCATAGAAATACGCATTTTGATCACTGCTGAGATGAATCCCTGAGAGAAGGCATTTATCACCGATAGTTGAAGATTTCTGCCCATCTGTTTAAGGGTTCTTTTGTTTTGTGGGTTTTTGTTGCTGCTGCTTTTTGGTTTCCTTAAAAAACAGCGATGATAGCGCTTCAGTAACAACAAAGCCCAGGTAGCTTTGACGTAAAAAGTTATTTGCATTCAGGAAATTTGGCAAGATTAGAGTGAAGTGGGTGTCTTCACTGTGTGTAACTGTGCCTTTAGTCAGATCAGTTAGATCATCTGTTACTTGCTGTTTGCACCAAAGTTGGGAATGAGCCAGCAGGTCCTCTACTTTGTTCAAAGGAGTAAGGTTTCAGAAATGCTCTGAAAAAGCCCACACTTTTCTCAAGGAATTCTGCCATCTTTGTTTTTGTATTAGAATAATGATCCTATTTCCACGTGTCTTTTACTGGCAAGGGGTGGAAGGGGACGCGGAGATGTATCTTTGCAGCAGTAGCACTTAGAAGAGTTTTTGCTCTGCTGACCAGGGGTCAGCTGGAGGAGAATCCATTGTTTCCAGATATTTTGCATTGTTTAGTTTTGTTTTTTACCTTAACCACTTACTTCCGTGGTTTGCTGCCACAAAAAATGATGTGCTGTATCTTCAAATCATCTTCAATTACCAACATTTTGATCCTCTCCTGTACTTTACAGTGGTTTATGGGCTGTTCAGGTTCTTTATCAAGTAGTTCTGAAGTACAGAAAAGAAAACTTTTGATACTTGATGCAAAATATTTTTTCTTCACCCCCAAGAAACACTATAATAAGTAGTTTCATAGATCACATTCTCAAGTGATTTTATTTTGATATGGAGTATATATGCACTATTTTTTTTCTCATTATGTACACTAGCATTTCAGGCTTTTCCGCTCAATTAACTTGTAAGTATTTGCTTTATGTACTTAAAGCAGTACAATCAGTGCAAATCTACTACTTGTCTTCTGTGCCACCATGGCTCCATACTGTGAGTAGAAAGAGCTTGGAACTGCAGTTAGGAGTCCTTCTTTCCTTAAAAGGATGTGTACCTAATGAACTTTTAGTGGGACATGAGGCTCACTTTGACATTCAGTTCTAGAGTAGAGAAAAATCTCTAATGTTTCAAAGTTTTCAAGTCACTCCTTCACTGGAATGAAAAAGTATCTAATATTATTTGCTGTATTACATAGCTTTCCTTTTTTATCTTGTTCTCATAAATCACTGTCTGGGGGAGGGAATGGGAAAAGGGTATTTGGGCTTTATACTAAGGACTGCAATGCAAAAGCAAAATCTTTGAGGAGTGCTGAACTTGATAACTGACTCTGCAGAAATGTGGATCTCTGTGAATTATTTCTTTGTGAATATCTACTAGGTAGAGTTCTACTCTAAAGCTCGTAGTCTGAACAACCCACAAAGAGTATTTTTTCTCTCTGGAGAAAGAAAGGTCTGTCTTCTATTCTGTTAATGTTCACTCTTCATGTCTTCCATTCTGTTAATGTTCAATTTTCATGTCTTCCATGACTTCAGAAGTTACTCTCGTACTGGATGCAAACCAGACCTTGTAATTCTCTCCTCTCCTCTAGACTTTTTGCCTCTCTTTGTCTCAGGTTTTGTATTGTTGCCTTTCATTAGCACTTAAAAAAAAAAATCATCATTTTAATGAATATTAGGGTTTAGCTTTGGATCTTCATTTTTCTGTTTACTTCCTATACCCACATCCATTCCCTACCTTTAGTTTGTGTTGTTGTTGTTGTTGTTGTTTTCTTCTAAATTTCATTGATTCAAATAATATTTCGGCAGAATCTCTTCTTGCCTCCTTCAGACTCGGTGTTTTTTCTAACGGAGCAGTAGTTCCTGGTATTTTTAAGAGGATGGTGTGGGAGTAAAGAAGGGGTTCATTTGTTCTTGCCTTTATTTTGCTGCAGTTTCCTGGATGGAAGTTGTTGGTTCTCCATAGACAAATAGCATGTAGTTGTCATCCACAAGCTGCCTACTTACAGAAAATATAACAGAAAATAACAAAATAAGCATGGAAATCTCATCTTTCCATCTGTGTCTGTTTTGTTCATTCTTTTTGTGAGTTTACCTTATTTAATCTTCCATTCAAAGGCAGCATTCAATTGACAAAAGAATTATTAGCTAAATCCTCATTAGTCCCTTTTTTATGGTATTTCTGGTTGTTTGGTTTGTTTGTTTTTTTCCCAGCCTTCTCGATTTGATGTTCAAGTTTTGTGTCTTACTTTTATAAACACCGATTTTGCAAATTAAGAATTTCAGACTCCAATTAACTATCTCTATAATTCTATTTATCACGGAATTTTTATTCCTCTGTTAGAAATGAAGTAATATCTCCGATCCTGTGGATGTGCTTAGTATATATTTTGGATGTACAAAGTACAAACATACCATATTCCAGTGAGAACTTTACTGAGTTGAAACTGGTAAAATTTGGCCCAGAATACTGCTAAGGTAGTTTGCAGACAGCCTGTTTCATCTGCAGATTTCTATTTGGCACTAAGATGTTATTTTTCTTATGCAAATGATGAACCAGACTTATTGGTAATTTTCCTTCTTCTAGCCAACAGTACAGTGAACCAAATCCCCAGGCTTTCTAAGCAGTACTTAAAAGTAAAATTGCTTTCCCCGTAACATTGTTCTAAACAACTTCACCATTCTTTTTGGCACTATTGCTGCTGAGACATCTGAGCACTAAGAATAGCGCTTGCAGGTTTCTGCTGTGGAGGATAAGGTATCTTGATTTTTCATGATATCAAAACAATTTTTGCCATTCATTGCACATGCGCCTCTTGTTTTTCTATGAGTACCTCAAAGGAAATAGAGATTTTTTTGGAACACTTACAGTTAAGAAGGGTGTATTATTTGTAAAGAATATGTGGGAAATTTTTCCACTATTGAACCACGGCCTTGAAATATACAGGTTTCCTAAGGGTAGCTTTATCATCTTCTTATGACTTTTGTTTCTTACTGATCTTACAGAAATTTTAGCAATAGATCTGCATGCTACTCATCACACAATCTGAATATATTTCAGGACATTTTGACAGCTTTGCACATTACACCAGTACTTAAGAAGCTTCACTGCTGTTGGTGAAGTATAGAACTAATTGATTCTCCTGCTCATGTCCAGAGCATTGCATGATCTTGCCATGCCTTACCTGGATACCTTCAGTTCTTCATATGCTAGGCACCCCCTGCATTTTAGCTTTCCTATTGTCTCATCTGGTTTGAGTATGTGCACATAAGTCCCATTTTTGGAGGTCATTTTGTTATGCTCATGAGTCACTTAATGAATTTCTTCTCATTTCATGTGATGGCTGCAACTGATTTACTGAAAACTGAATTCTACAGAAAACGTATTATCAGTTTTGCTTATAGCTGTCTGCATATTTATTTATTTGCAGCTCTCTGAGATGTATGTATGACAAAATGTTGTATAAGTGAGTGAATCTCTCTCTTCAAAGTGTATCTGGATTGGCATGGAGATACAGCAGGATTTTATTTTGCCATAAATGAGATTCTGGATTTAGTTCTTAGTCTTCTACAGCCTGAATCTATTGTGTTTGCAGAAGCTGGTGTGTGCACACAGACTGTCCTATTATCTTTTCACTCATGTGGCTGAAAGTCTATGCAATGTCCAATTCTGTCTCATATCAGACATGTTTAGTTGTGGCATAGTCCTCTGAGGAACTCCAGGGGAAAATTATGGGATGTGTAGGGGAAAAAAACAAAGGAGGGCAGAAGGAGCAAAAGCAAAACAACATTTTCTTGATAAATCAACCTGTAAAGATTAGCTGTTAAGTCAAAAGAGGCAGTTTGAATGAACCTCTGCAAGTATAGCTTTCTCTTTAAAATTCTAAGAATAGACTCCCTTATTTTGAACTTGTTTCTTCTCAAAGAATGCTGATATCTAGATATAGGGGAAAAAATCTAGTCTGTTCTTGAAGTTTCATTTGAATAAATAGGTGTAACAGCCTTCTTGTCAAACACAATATAATTTGTCTATCCTTTAAGTGATTCTGTCAGATTTGGCTCTTGAGTCTCAATTAAGATCTTTAAGATAAAACGTACTTCTAACTTGTCTTCTAGAAAGACAAAAAGATAACATAGCAGTACAGTTCAGCCTTTTTCCTGCCTTCTTTCCTACTCCTTGCATTTATTTCCAGATCAGCTGCATCTCTTCTTCACATGCTATATTCTTCTGCTTTATTTCTTCCCCTTTCCAAACCAAACAGTATTATTCCATGACTGTATGATAAATGATACCCCATAAATGTAACCAGCAGCTCTTGTATGCAGCAGTTCTTCCCAGGACCTTGTAAATTACAAACTAGAGGGAACTTCTTCATAGGTAATGTGGCATGTACATTTCAGACAGCACCCTGTTTCTTTAATGAGCCATAAATCTACATTGAGTATCTGCAGCCATCACCCTAGTATAAGACTCTAGTTTCAGTCTACAAAATGATAAACTTTTAAGCACCCTTCTCATAGAATTTATGAGATGCCATTTAATATAGCTGTTTCCTTGAAATTTTATCTAAAATAAAAGTATCAGTTAAGATGAAACTCTGTAGTGCACTGTGCAGGTGTATCTGCAGCGCACCTCGTTACACAGCTCAGGAACATACATAGCATGCAAGCAGATAAATCTTCAGAAATCGCAGTCCTAAACCAGTTGAATACGGTGTTACAGAAAGCAGCCTTATGTAGAAAACATTACTTTATCTTCTGCTCCTAGCAGCTCTTTCAGAAAGGCTTGTTCCATGGCTAGTATACTGCCCTTTCTTCCCCACCTTGGGGGTTTCTGATAGTAGCAATTGCTAAGAAACTTCAGATGGATGCAGTAGTTACCTGTAGCTTGACTGCTGCTGAACCGTGAGGCTACTAATTAAAAACTGTCTTGTCTTCTTATTCACATTCAAACGTGTACCACTAAATGCACTGAAGTAATACTTACATTTGTAGATGTGTGCTTCCCAGAATGATTATGACCTGCTTTCTTTGTCCACAGAAGTCTCCTATAAGTTGCCCATAGCTATGTTTAGAGCAAGCTGGGCACGCACCAGATGTGGATGTTTTGCAGTAAGAATTATTTTCCCAACCACAGGTCTGCACTGGGTCTGATCTGAGTGGTCTGGGGCTGTCCTGGCCAAGGAAACAGATCAACCCTGGCTTGTTTCAGGAGCCCAGCTCTGTGGCCACCCACAGCACTGGGCAGTCTAAGCACTAGGGGCAGCTGTTGTCATCTCCTGCCTAGGAGCTCCTGCAGAATTCTCTTTACTTCTGGTTTGCAGAGATGTGTATCCTGTGATTTATAGAGTCCGGAGGGTTGAGTTCTCATGGCTGCAATTACATGGCTTAGGTATCAGTTTCTGAAAATCACAAGACAGACTGTTCAGTTATAGTTAGAGCTGGCCTGACAGCCATTGCTTCTTGCTCTGGCAATTCTGATCGTCTTAAATTAAGCAATTGAGCAGATCAGAATATGTCTAACAAATTTTTCACTGTAGCTATACACTGATTCCTCCTTCCTAGAATCTAAGCAAATTTCTCCTGGAGTCTAGATTTTAGTCTTATGTGACCTTGAATAGAGCAAGTTTAAATTTGATTGGTATTTGCTTCAGTTACATAGAAGACTCGTGCTTTTGCTACTTACCTCTCACTATTTAGCAGATAATATTCCAGTTTGAAAAGGCTTGTCTCTAAATATGACAGATGTGTTGTTTATGTAAGGTACAAATCTGGAGCTGGTGCATTTCTCCTGCATGAAAGTTATGCTCGCAGCAGTACCTGTATTGTTGCAGCTATCTTTAGAAGCAGTCCTGCTGGGTATGTCTGTGCCCTCAGTGTAATGTAGAAAGCAGCAGTACTGAAGAGGTATTTCATTATTTAGAAGGCAAATGCTAAGATTCATGGTTCCTTCTGTATATGTTATGCTAACTACAGACACAACATATTGTGCTAAATTAAAGAGTAACAGGAGTGAGGTAGACATATTATCACTGAGGTTATTCTGCTGTCAGCTCTGTATTAATAAGTTCCTTCTACAACCCCAGATGTCCCTTTTCCCTCAGTCTTTTCTTAGAGCTTCAATTCAACATTACTTTTTTTATTTTAGATTTGTTGCTCTTGTTTTTCTTTCATGAGAGACCCAGCAGTGTGAAAACTACTTTATAAATCCCATCCTGGTTTATAAATAAAGGTATTGCCCCAGGATAGGAATGCTCTGAGACAAGTACTCAGGCATTTCTCACCATTAGGGTGCTAGGTCTGGAAGTGGTTTGGTGGCTGAACTCCCAACTTTAATCCTCATATTTGTGCTTTAGAAAGTGGTTTTACTTACTAAAGTATTTTGTCTTTTCTTAAAACTTGTAAAAGCTCTCAAACATTTTTGTGCTTGCACTGATTTAAGGTACTGTCTTGTTCTGTGCTGTATTGCCCTTATTTTTATATTACTAATTTCTGCTTGTATTGTAGAAGTGAACATAGCTGTAAATCCTGTCATAATTAATTCATAATCACAGATAGTTTATTAAAGATGTTGGAAGCACTACTGTACAAAGTGCATTACAGAGGATACAGCCTCATTATCTAAAAGAATGCAGTAAAGGTATTGCTCTGTGACAGGCTCACAAGTGGTCTGTCTGCTGGTGTGGCTTTTCTGGAGTTCTGTGTAACTCCTTTCTAATTCCTAAGCTCCGGTGATCTTTGAATTGCATTCAGGTATCCAGTCAGCAGTTGCAAGCAATGACAGCCTATGGACAACTGCAGCATAAATGTAGAAAATGGCAATTTCTACCTCTCTTCTTAGTGCTCTGTTTATACACACAGAGATCATCTCTCGGCATAGAGGGGCAGTGCTTCCTAAGTATGTGGCTTTGTGCTCCCATGCTTTTGTGATTAAATCCATAGCTTCTATAAAACCTTTGCATGAACAACATGTATTCTCTTATTGGGTGTCTGTGTGTTTTTCAAAGCAAAGAGTGGAATAGCTTCAAGCAGGAGTGATGAAAATAGGTGTGAAGTTGCAGTGGTAAGTGTGCTTGTTGGGTTTTAATTGGTATCTTCATGTTCCCTTTCTAGGTCTGATGTAGTTGTTCTGTGCTTTTCAATTGCTAATCCTAATTCCCTGAATCATGTGAAAACGATGTGGTATCAAGAAATCAAGCACTTCTGTCCTCGCACACCTGTCATTCTGGTGGGCTGCCAACTAGATCTCCGCTATGCAGATCTTGAGGCTGTTAACAGAGCCAGACGGCCCTTGGCAAGGTAATGTTTAATCAAGAATAGGAATTCAAAATGTAAATCAAATGTATTAACTTCCAAAGAGAAAAACAAGCATGACATCCTTCCCCTCTCCCCCCACCCCCCACTTTTTTTTTTTTGTAAAATTATAATATATGTGCTTGCTTCTTCATAATTCTGTTGTTTCAGCTCATTGCTTCATTAACACACACAGTTATTGTATGTTTACAACAATATTTTTGCTCAATGGACATCCAAACTTACATGAGTGCCTGGACACTACTATAAACGTAGATAATAATGATTCCTGGGGGTTTTCATATATCTTTCTCCACCCAAATATGTGTCACGTCCTACCTTGTCTTTCCTGTCAGATACTGTTTTAAGCAGATAGATTTATTAATGCACTTTAATTTTCAATGTTTTTTTTTCTAAATGTAATCCTAGATCATGCCAGAAAATGAGTGGTCCAAATTAAATTGGAGATGGTGAGAGTTAGGAGTTCCCTTTAGAGCAGCTTTGTTTTTTCCCACATTCAAAAGAAAAACAACAACATTCACATCTTGCTTCTATTTTCCCCACTTTATAAGAACTTGAATGATACCAGATCCATGAATACTAACTGTGAAAATAAAGCATTTATTGTAACCTGTTGCCATAAAAGGGCTGAAGTAATATTACATGGGCTCTTATACAACTTCACCTTATGTTCAAATTCTTGTCCTGCAATAAGGTTTTCTTAGGTTTGCTTTTTAAAAAAGATTTCCTTTTTGTGTGGGTGAGTTGGGTTTTCTTGTGGACTCTTCAAAAGGAGATATTTGTCAAAACTCAAAGTTATTCTAATCTTCCTTTATGGTTTCATTATTAATGAAGTTTGAATTAGGACTCTGCATGTCTAGCACAGACTTTGCTACCTGAACTGATTATTAGCTGGCAACAACAATGAATGGTTGTCTGGAACATGTTACATCTGTGCCAGGTTGTGTCTGTCCAATATGGGATGCAGCACTGAGGTCATATCTTATGGATTTTTTTTTTGTTGGGAAACCGGATCCCAGCCTGGATGTTTTTTCTGATTTGCTTACCTGTATCATGTACTAGAGCTGCTCTGGAAATGTATGAGATCCTACAGAATGCTTCTGCAGCCAAAACAGGGCCTATCTCTTGGTGTGTTTATTCTGTTACAATTTTGTCATAGGCCACTGTGATTTTCTATAAAAAAAAGCATAAGCCTAAGAAATATTCCTCTTTTTGTATTTAGCTGTATTTGAGGCATTTCTCTCTCATTTTCTCTGTCTGAGAATTTCCCATTGGGGAGGCTTTTACTTAAACAGTGAGAGTTCTCAAGCATTCTTTCAGCTCTTCCTACTGTAAATTTCTCATTAATAGAGGTTTTGCTCCATTTTGTGAAAATGATTTTGTATATATTTTTAGTGGTGTAGTTACTTGTAAAGACATCACCAAACTTGAGCAGAATTACATGTGTTATTCTAAAACTCTCAGGTATAGTGGTTGCAATTTCCAAAGGGTTTTGTGCACTTATTTGTATGCTGTGTATTTGTTTGAATTATGTTTGTCTCACAGTTGGTGTTGTGACATGTTGCACAAATCTGCGCTTTCTGGAGCGACTTTGTACTGATCATAATGTGAGGAGGTCTGCTTTTGTTTTACCCTAGGCCGATAAAAAGAGGAGACATTTTGCCACCAGAAAAAGGCAGAGAGGTTGCCAAGGAGCTTGGGATACCGTATTATGAAACCAGTGTATTTGACCAATTTGGAATTAAAGATGTGTTCGACAATGCAATTAGAGCTGCCCTGATCTCCAGAAGACATCTGCAGTTCTGGAAATCTCATTTGAAGAAGGTCCAAAAACCTTTGCTTCAGGCTCCATTCCTACCTCCAAAAGCCCCCCCTCCAGTTATCAAAATTCCTGAATGTCCTGTACCGAGCGTGAACGAAGCTGGCTATTTACTGGACAGCCCTTTGTGTGCAGATGTGATGTTTGTTCTCCAGGAGCAGGACTGCATCTTTGCTCACAAAATTTACCTAGCTACCTCCTCATCAAAGTTTTATGACCTTTTCTTAATGGAATGTGAGGAAAGTTCAGACTTGGATGAAACACTGTGCAATAAAGAAAATACAAGTAAAGATGTTCTGACAAGTCACCTTGACACAAATTACGACAGTGATGAGATATCCTTGAAATCTGCTGATGTTAAAACTTCTGCACCAGAAAGTACTGATTCTTTGAACATGCTCAAACCCGAACCTGGTGAAACAATTTCTGCAGAAAGATCTCTGTCATCCTGGGGTAAGGGGTTTGTAAGCATGCATAAGGAAATGCAAGTGAATCCTGTCTCAAATAGGATGTGTCCTGTGACTGTGGTAAAAATGGATTCCTCTGTGCAGGCTGGACCTTTTAAAACTGTTCTGCAGTTTTTATACACGGGGCAACTGGATGAAAACGAAAAAGATCTCACAAAACTGGCACAGATTGCTGAGGTCTTGGAAGTATTTGATTTGCGGATGATGGTGGAGAATATTATGAATAAAGAAGCCTTCATGAATCAAGAGATTACTAAAGCATTTCATGTCAGAAAAGCTAATCGGATAAAAGAGTGCCTTTGCAAGGGGACGTTCTCTGGTGAGTAAATACACACTTTAACAGGCAAAGTATTAATTCTCTTACTCACGTTACCATCTTTTCACAGACTTCAAAAGCTTACATTGTTCTTAGAGGAGAGATGAGAACAAAGTTAGTGTTACTCATGGCCAGCTTTGTCAGCTTGGGATTCTACAGTTTAACTTCTTGAGATCTATACAAAAGCTTTTAAATAAGTGGCTGAATTTTCCCAAGTGTTGAACACCTGGTATCTCCCTTTTAAGAGAGGCTTTCAGGTTTTATTTTTACTTAACTGTGTAAAACCCTTGGGTTGTCTTGGAGAAGGGAGAGAAGTCCTTGGTTAACAATGTGTAATTGATATGTGTGTTCTTGAGGCTCTTTCACTTTAAACACAGACTTGCAGCACTCCTGTTTCTTTGTCTCTATGGCAGATGTGACATTTAAATTGGATGATGGAACCATAAATGCCCACAAGCCACTGCTGATCTGTAGCTGTGAATGGATGTCTGCAATGTTTGGAGGATCGTTTATTGAAAGCTTGAACAGTGAGGTATTTGTCCGCTTTTTAATAGTGTTTGATGGATATTGGGCAATGGAAGAATCATTCTGTAGCTACTTGAGTGGTCACAGTAATCTCTGGAATGATTCTTTATTTTTCCCATGAAGATAAGGGATGCTTTTCTTTCTAAGGCATTACATTACAATTCCTAGGAGGATGACATGTTTTCTGCAAGGCACAAGACTTCCTTGAAATGCTGGAGCATGTGCTTAAAACTTAAAATCCTATTTTAAATACTTAACGTTGAAAAAATTAAATATGAATATTAAATTTCTTTGAAATAAGTGTTAAAGATGTGTGAATATGTATTTATTCAAGTAGACACATTTCAAAGAATTCTTGAGGCAGGAGACATTGATATTAAAGGAAAAAGTATTTCAAAATACAGAGTATTAAACTAGAAAGGAGAGCTGGCTTCACAGTACTTTGGAAGAAAGCTAAAGTCTGATTCTCTACCGTGTTGTCTTATTCTCTTGAGTAAAACAGTAAAAAAGATCTCAAAGCTTTGAACTGAGATTTTTTTTACTAGAAACTGTATCTTTTCAGATGTATTTGTGGTCTGTTTTTTGAATTCTAAACACTCTGTAGCATTTTTTTGCCATGTGTCTCACTGTAGCTAGAAGTTGATTTGGGGTTTTGTTGGTTCTTGTTTTAGTTTTCTTGGTCCATTCTGTCATGAAAGTCTTATGAAGAGTTCAGGTACTTTGTAGTTTAGATTCTGGAAGGTTGTGTTCTACTTAGATTTTTCTTGCTTTTTCTAATAGAGCTGTAAACCATTCCTTGTCTGGAGGCGTGCTAAACAAGTACTTCATTTAAAAAGAAAACAAAGCAACATAGTTTGATTGTAGGAAGCAACATTTGGCAAAGAAGAATACACATTTATTTTCTATCACCTATTTTTAATGATAAACTTAATTCTTAGCTCATCTTTACAATTTAAAATATTTAGCTTCCACTTGGTGTAGCTTAAAGCATTCAGTAATGAATTTGGAAGATTTTAAGTATATGTAAGTATGAATTTAATCTTCTTCTCCAACTGGTTTACAAAAAGAAAATTACCTACTTTTTACTTATTACTTCTTCTGCACTTGAGGCACAACATGCTATAAATTCACTCACTGAATTTACTGCTCTCTGCATTAACAAAGTGTGTTAATAATGAATGAGTCTTACAATTAGCTCTTACTTGGAGAACTGAACGTTTCCCAGAGCATCTGATATACATAAGAGTATGCTTTAGCTCTAAGAGATCTGAGCATGAATCTCACCCATCCAGCTGACTGAAAAATTTCTAAGCCCCCAAAGTTAACCGCTTGCTATGTGAGAATGATTAAGCAGGACTGTATTGACTGCTTTCAAGCAGTCAGATTAAGTTACATTTAATTCCTCATCATATTTTTATTATTATATTCCACTCTGCCATTCTATTTTTTTACTAAAAGCTTTTCAGAATACCACAGTGCATTCTTCAGTGCCAGCATCTGTTGAGTTGTGCAGATGTAAATTACAAACTGCTGATTGAAAAGATCAGCTAGTTTGGGTGTTGACTGCCTCAACCCTCAAGAATCAGTTTTACTGCAGGAGAAAGACCATGTATGAAAACTGCGGTTGAGAAGCTATAGTGATAGATTACAGTGAAATTTCCTAATTCTCCTCCCTCTTCTTTTAAGGCAGTCCCATGGTGGCAAGGATTTAGGGTTGTGCTGGTGAAAAATTGAATAGCTTTAGTCTCAGTTTAGGGTGTTTCACTGCACAGTAGTTATGCTGATTTACATGTGTGGCAGAAGAAGGTTGCATTTTCTTTGCCTCGTTTCTTCAGTTCTCAGTCTGTTCCCAACTGTCATTTACTTGGATAACTTCGTTATTATTTTGAAGCAAACTGAGGAGGTTTGGAGGTTTTTTTGTTGCTGGTGTGTGTGTGTGTGTGTGTGGTTTGTTCGTGTTTTTTCTCTTGTTTGGGGTTTGTGCCTTTTTTTGTTGGTTGGTTGATTGCTGTTTTCTTATCCTTTGGTTTCTGTTATTCTCAGACTCCCCAGAATATCCTTTGCCAGTAGCAGATAGATTGCATTCCTTAAGAAATCTACTGAGGAAGGTTTGGCATGGGAAGCGCTCAGTAGATTTTATGTTTCTAACAAAGCTGTCCATTTGCAGGCTAGAAAGCGTTGCACAGATTCACTGTTTGATGTGGAGCCAATTCCAGTAAATTGGCAGAATTGTCTGTATTTAAACAGACAAAAGGCAGACCTTTTACTCCAGAGGTAAACTTGCCCATTGGCAGCTTATTGAACTTTAATGGCAAATTCCATTTTTGAAAAATATTTTCCTTATATTTCTAAGATGATTTGAGAAAAAGGGATAGTCCAGCAAAGTGCAAAAGTGAGATATGAGCCTTATATGAAAAATCCTCAATTATTGGAATTTGAGTTTGTTTGTTTTTTTAATGTCTTTTCCAGGTAGTTCTGCCCAACATAAACAAGACTTCCATGCAAGCTGTTTTAGATTACTTATACACCAAGCAATTATCTTCCACTCAAGAACTGGACATACTTGAGTTAATCGCATTGGCAAACAGGTTTTGCCTTCCTCACCTGGTTGCTCTAGCAGGTAAGGACTTGTGACCATGTCCATTGCAGTGTCTTCTGCAACAGCTTAAGTATATCTTAATGATTTTGGAAGGCACAGCATTTTTTCACATTGCAGAAAATATTGTTTTTCCATGAAAGGAAAATTATTGTACAACTTCATGTTTCCTCTTATGAAAACGTATTTGTCTTCCTCTTGCTTTCTTAGTTTTGTGCAAAAGCAGCTTGTTGAAGCATTCTGTGCTTTAAAAATGGGAAGACTAAGCCTTCTCTTCAGCCTTGATGCAATGTCTGTAGTTTATACTATCCGTTCTATAGTTAATAATTTACCTGGATACAGGATGGACCCTGAACTTTTTGTTGTGTAATGAAGTGCTCCATTATACATTTCTGTTCAAAGAGGGTAACTGAACCAATTCAAAAATCATCAAGATACTCCAGAGTTTTTTAGAAATACTGTATGTCTTTTCACTGCCCAGGTGGGAGTTGGATATTTTGGTATATACATGAGTATTCGGCCTTCATTTCATCAAGAAACTCATGTACCATATACTTAGAGAAAAATGACAGAATAGGTTACTATTCTGGTTTTAGAATTAAGTCCATTCATATACTCCAGACCTCTGGGATCTATTTTAATTTGTGTGTAACTTGACATTATTATGAAGACACGACCAAGGCCAGAACTGTCAGACACACCTGAAGCAAAGGTTACATGTATTAATAGGGAAAAAAAACATTGCTAATTCTAACCACGTACCAAATCCTAACTCTCCTGCAGTTATACGTCAGGAATGCATATCTTGTCTTTATTGGTCGTGACAGACCAAGTCTTTATTGCCTGATAATTCTTATAAGTAGTTGAAGCACAAGCGGACATTTACTATTAAGAATATTCTGTTCTATTTCATTCTTGTTGAAATAATTTTGAGCCCAAAGGCTTTTGCTAGCAGCTTAACCCAGAAGGGCCAAATTGATGCACATGTGCCAGCAAACTCTCTGGCCTCTAAAACATTTATGCTTCTAGGAAAGGGTTAAGGAGAATCTCCTGAAGTAACTTTTGAAGGTGAGCCCACCTTTAGATCCACAGAAACAACTAATCTGAGAGGGCCTGAAGTCAATTTTTCTTTATTAGTGCTGTCAGGAGACATGTGAATATATCTGTGCCAGTATGCTGTTATCAAAATCTTGGGTATTGTTTTTGTACTACCCAAAAAAGACAGCTGATGTATTTTTCTAATTAATATTGAAGTTTGCACCTACCCATTCTGCCAGAAGGAGACAGGTGGCTGCTGAATTTTGTACTTCTATGAGTGATTAATAGTTGCAGGCTCATTTTCTGTTAGAAAGAGATAACAATTGTATGTGAAAACAGAAATGAATTATTTCAGTTGAGGCAAAGAGGCAAATACTGGTATGGACTGTCCTTCACTGTAGCAAGAGAGTTTGTACCAGTGATGCAGAATCTCCAGCCATAACTGTGAAGGCCAGAATTTGACTTTGCCCAGACTTGAAGTTTCTCAGGCTACCTAAGTGAATATGGCACTTACACAGTGCTATAGTTAACTCTGGAAGGAGGAAGAACATGGCTTCTTGGATCTTTGTTACTGATGGATAATCTGACCTTGAGATGTGACTGTTTCCCATGTAAGTAATGAGTTTTCTCCTGTAACAGAACAGCATGCAGTACAAGAGTTGACCAAAGCCTCCATGAGTGGCATTGCAATAGATGGAGATGTACTGTCCTGTTTAGAATTGGCTCAGGTTAGTGCACACTGTTCTTTAAATATATTCTTGCCAACCGTAGCACTTGTTTTAGCTCTTTCTTCGTTCTGACCATTACACTTAAGAAACTCAAAGTTCTTAGTTCTGAGAGCAACTGACAATAAAATTGAGTCTTATTTTCTATTGTAAACTCACAGTTAAATCACACACCTCTGTTTTCCAAAAGGAATGCTGTAGCAGTCTCCCAGATACAGTAGTATAAGCTAAAAAGAAAAATTTAATTATTCTCGATTTCACACTAATGATGAGTTTGTCTCCAGCTTGTCTTGAAGTCTGGAATTTAAGATGCACTGAAATACAGCAGAAGCTGGCCACCATGCAAGATTTCTGCAGCTGCTTTCAAATGCCTCTCTGGCAATGCCTTTTAATACTGACACAAAACCAAGACTGAATCCTTTTCAAGAAAAGGCAGCATATTTCATTTAATTTTATGAAGGGTGTGGGCTTTTTTTTCTGAAGACAGAAATATGAAGTTTAACTACTGTTGGGATATCCTCACTGCTGTGTACATGCAACTGCAGTGCGTTATAACCTGAAATCATAGTAGACAGTGCCAAAACTGAAACACATGCAATGAAGCTTGATTTACATTGTAGCTGTTTCTTCCTAATGACTATAGGATGCTTTTACTAGGTGTTGTATTGAGCTTTCATTAATGCTTGAATTCTGTCAATGAAGCTATGTTTACAGAAAATTACTTCATAGCAGGCTTTATAATAACTCATTGGTACAGACATAACAGAAAAGTTAGGTCCAGCAAGCCTCGGGTTCAGGAGACCCAAATCCAGTTTGTGAGATGCTGTGCATACTGAACACCTATTTATAAGCCTTTTGGGCCACCATTTGCTCTAGCAGAAAGGTATGTCAAGGGCTAGAACATTCAGAGAGGAATTCAGCCTCAAAAGCTTCTCTGTATGCTTGTGAGAATGCTGCAAGATACAACTCGCTGGGGAATCATGCTGGGTTTGGTTCTTAGTTGGAACTGCAGAATGAACAATAACCTCAGGAAAATGAATAAGCTTCTTGTTTTTCTTTACAGTTTCACAACGCTAACCAGCTGGCAGCTTGGTGCTTGCACTACATCTGCACCAATTACAACAGTGTTTGCTCCAAATTCCGCAAGGAGATCAAAGCTAAATCATCAGGTATGGGAAACACTTCTCGGTTTTCGTGAGGCTCTCCTTCTTTCTCCCCTTCTAGTTCATTCAACACAAAGACAGCTCAGCTGTGAGACTGAACCTCTACACAATTACGCGTAGCATTTATATATTATTCTAATCTATAAGGAAGAGTCAGTCATTAGCCTGGTTCCTAGGCAAACATGATGTTCTTTACCTATTTCAGAGATGCTAAAAGGAACAGAGTTATTTCCAGGCTTCACAATTAAAGATAGACTCTGTAAATGTCTTGCATTTTTACACCTCTTTGGTGGTCTGAGAATTCTCAGATATGTGCTTTCAAAATCTTTTCACCCTGTAAGTAATGCATATGAGGAAAGTAGGGGAATTTCTGATAAGCGAGCTAACACAGAGACTGGATAAATGATTAGCTGCATAGCTTTCTGCAAACAATCAAGGCATTTCTGGGATTTGTGTAACTTATTGGCTGGTTTGGGCTTTGTTTCTTTTTAATCAGATAATCAAGAATATTTTGAGAGGCATCGCTGGCCACCTGTGTGGTATTTAAAAGAAGAAGATCACTACCAACGAGTTAAGAAAGAAAGAGAAAAGGAAGATTTTGCACTGAATAAACACCATTCAAGGCGGAAGTGGTGCTTCTGGAATTCCTCTGCTGTAGTTGCCTGAACAAAACACATAACTGGAAATTCATAGCCAGGTTCAGGAGTTAGTCTTATTGTTAGAAATAAGATGCAGTGCAGGTTTTCAGGAAACCTTGTTCCACATCTGTGCATTTATTATTGCTCGGGTCAAAAGCACAAGCCCACTGAAAGTGAGCCTGGAACAGCTCCTCAAAGTCGTATGTATATTTTTGGCTAGTGAGAAGATAATCGTCTACCATTATTACATTTCTTTTTATATAAAAAATAATAATAATAGAGCATTAATGTTTAAATCTCCAGTTGGGAAATATTTTTATACTGTCTAGTGTGTTTTGTTCAGATAAAATTCTGGATTATCATTTATTTTACGGACCACAAAACCATGTAGCAGCTTTGTATTAGATTTTAACTATTTTTTACTATGCGAGTACAGTGAAATAGACAATCCTCAGTCATAAGAAACAGCTTTTAGAGTATCTCATAAAAAGTTATCTTAGGAAAAAAAAAAAAAGAAGTCAAGCTGCCTAGTATAAATGTTGGTTTTGTTATTTTTTTAAACTAAGTACTGTGCTTTTGGTAATATAATTAGATGGGTATTTCTCCTTTCTAAAGTAACAAGTTAGAGTAAGATCCAATAACTGCAAGATATGGAGTGCTTGATCTTTGCTCAGCTGAATAATAGGCAATATAATTACCTGTTCAACTGCAGGCAAATGTATTTCTAATATTTGCCCTGTAAGTGCAAATAATTATGACTGTGTGAGCCATGTGAGATCTAGTGATTTTAAGCATTCAGAGGTTCTAAGTGTCTAGATCAAAGAGGATATTTCTAAAACCATTTAGAAGGGCTTATTAATTTATATCTTTATAAGTATGGATCTGAGTACAGAAAGCAGTTATACTGCCTGCATTTGAAGTACTGCACAGCAGTTACCTTGTTCGACGTGATCTTAACCATGCAGCCATTCCTCATGCTGAATTCCATTTTACATCGGTGCAAGCAAATGAAAGGGCTGCAAAAACAACTAAGTTATCTAGTATTATAGCCTTTTGTAAGTGGAGAATGATCTTCACACACTATCACTTCCATTCAATCCAAATTGTTTTGTAGCTTTTTCCCAGGTAGAACTCAAAATGTTAGGGTTTTGGTTTTTTTTTAAGTAGGTCATGTATTTCCTCTGGAAATAGATATTCTCAGAAAGCTGGGGGCAAAATGAAGGCAGAAAGGAAAGAATTCCTCAAAAGCTATGTGAGGGGAAAAAAAAGCCTCCAGTGTTTTCAGATCTGCTGTGTGTTTATGACTTTTTATTAACCATTGCTCTAAAGCTGCGGTGTTATATTAGATTATATAAGAATGAAGCATTTTCAAAAGACCAAAAGTAAAATATATAGATTGTAGAACATACGTGTGCAACTCTGCACAGTGTCTCAGGCACAATTCTGTAACAAAGTTAGGTATTGTATATTAGGTTTGTTAATGTTTTCTGTGCTGATGTCTCAGCATACCAAGCTGAGAAAAGCTGTTTATGTTTCTATTTTCTGTATTTGCAGGTAAGGCAGTGCAGTCATGCCCCCATGCTCTAGGTCAGGAAAGGCTTTGGACTGAAAGCCATATACACCTCTACCTATTTAGGTTTCAATTGGAATAATTCTGGGCAGATGCTACCGCAGGGTGGTAGAAACTGCCTAGCAGGGAAAGAGATGCTGCTCTACAGACTTTTATAAGGCAAGCAAGTGACGGATTCCAATCCCTATAAAAGATTCATCACCATACGGTGATAAAGAAGGGCTATAAATGATAGTTGCAAACACAGTCTCCTTAATTCTTGGTCAGTGGTGATGGAAATTACAGAGAAGGAAGAATGAGAAAAGATGTTTCAAGGCAAAGACGAGATAAGTATCTGTTGTCATAAAACATTAGCCATTTTGAGTAAGTATTACTACTAGGTTTTACACAACCAAAGCTACTGTATGATTGTAATCTTGCCAAACTAATGGATATATAAGTGAACCTGAGGTATTATGCAATAAAATCCAGCTGTGCTAGTTATCAGCTACTATAACCAAGTGGCTGGTTCATTTGGTTAATGCTGCCTATGGCCTTTAATCTTGGTGGTTACTTTGTGTTTTTTATTTTGCAAAAAAAAAAAAGTCAATAAAACTGTTTAGTTACAAATGGTCTCTCAGCTTTTTTAAGAAGCTTTCTAGATTTGCCTTGCTTTTTGGAGCTGCTTGTTAAGCATTTGGCTGAGGTATCATTCAGTGAGATTTGCTGAGCTGGTATTTGCATGGCATATTCAGATTTATGGTGTTCCTAACCAGGAAAGTCCTCTAGTGTTTCTGTGTGTTAGGGATGTGGGAAGGTTGCTGCTTGTCACTTACTGTTCAACAGGATAACAAAAGACCTCCTGCCACTTTTCCATGTGGTTTCTACTATTTAATTACCAAGTTATTACCCAAGGGACATGAAACTCATGAGTCAAGACAGACATGGGGAAAGAAGTTGCAGGTAAACAGCAGTAAATCCATAAGGTTTTCAGTATGCTTTAAGTTTTCTACAGACATTATTTTTCCTGCTTTCTCTCTAGTGAGGTTGTCAGCCATTGTACAGAATTCCTTACCTGTTAGTGGCCTCTCAGCAGCTGTGTCCCCAAAAACAGATAATAAGATTGATACTAGTTAGAAAGGCGGTGCTTTCCTAGAAGACAAAAGAAAAGTACAGCATTCATGAATTTTCTTAAAGCTTTTAGGCAATACAAAGGACACTGAAAAGTCAATGCACTCAGCACACGCTGTATGCTTTCTTTAAAGTGCTGATTTATAAGATCGCTAATGTCAGCAGTTTGATGCTTTTGGAAGCAATTTTTTCCTCTTTAGAATTTACCGTAAGGGAAAGGAATGATCTCAACACAAAATGCAGTGACAAAAAATATGAAAATGCCTCTGATTAAACCCATAGCATGGAAGGATCAAATCAGAATTGTTGACTTTCAGGCCTGTTTTGTATGTATATATGTGTATATATATGTGTGTGTGTGTGTATATACACACACATATAAATATGTTTTAAAAGTATAGGAAAAAATACATATTTACACACAGACATTTAGAGAAAGTTGCATAGCTTTTGATTCTGGGGAGACTCAGCTTATTTCTTAGAAACAGCATTCTTCTGTTTGTTTTTCTAAGACAGCGAGAACTTCAGCAAGCAAGTAAGGTCTGGCCTAGAGTACTTGTATCACAACAAGAGCCAGCGTTTGCAGCTTCCTACCTGCATATGGCACACCAGGAGCCAGAAATAAGGCATTCTGTGAGTAATAAAAGATGGACCATACTCATACAGCTGGATCTCACTAATTTCATTTTCTGAAGACGTAGCTGTCCTTCTCTTTTAATCAGATAAGGTCTCAAGGTGTGCAAAGGAAAGCGCTAAATACACGAGTACATTAAAAAGGATTACCTTATAGAAGAGATGAATCTGGACATAACTTCTGAGCACTGAAAGCATGATGGTGGCACCAGAGGAATTAAGAGAGGAGCAGCACTGTAGTTTATTGGCCTAATTCTACATCAACTTATCTACAGGTATGCGTCAGGCACAGATCAATTTATACTTTGAAGTGTTTGATTTGTAAAATGTAGGGCTTTCCCCATGTTCTCATAACAAGTGAGTCTGTCTGAAGGCATCTTGGTAATCCTGCTCTTAGGGCCGAGTCTTCCATCTCCTGTACTAAATAGGACTAATTTTGGGACCTGAACTCCAGGAAATGGTGAAATATTTCAGTTCATCCGCACTGGGAAGGATTGCAGTTTGGTAGATAAATTTTCTGGCCTTGTCAGATTAAGCTGCAGTTTTTGTCTATATTGTCCTATTTTTTTATTTTTATTTTTTAAACCCAGATCCGCCTTCTGTCATCGGGTAAGTCAGAATTTATTTGATCTTATTGGGAGTCCAAGGCACATACTATGCAGAGATGCCTTAAGGTGGCTGCTTTCCACTCCTGGATCCCCTTAGATTTCTGGTCTATTAAAATGACGTAACAGCATTTGCATGAGTCTACTTCTCCTGCAGGCAAAATTCCTATTGAAATCAATGAGCTGTCCTACAAGAACACTTTGGGCTCTGAATTGCCACTTAATGAATTTACACGTTATCACCTGTCTTTGTTTGAAATCTGCTAGCTGAAATTTGCTCTGTGTACTGCATGCAGGATGAATGTGTTAGCAGCAATAATCCCCATCCTGCAGGCTCTGCAACAGGATAACTCACTGTCAGCTAGCATATGCCTTTGCCTTCAGGTAAAAGAATATAACCTGTGTCAAGATTTGCTTTGCATTAGCAGCCAGAGTAGTGAGACTATTGTATATCTATCTATACAGGGAAACTAAATCCTTGGAAAACTTGAACATGAGACACATAAGTAAGGCTAACATATCTGAACACTGAAGAATGTCCAATGAGAAGATTAAGATGCGATTCAGAGAGAGCAGTTAACATAAAACAAAGTGGCTCCTTTATAATTGTTCAGCCTTACTATTTCATTTGCAAGCAGACACAGTCACTATAACATCCTGCTGGGTTGTTTTACAGTTCTAGATGTGCCCAGTTACCGCTCCTGCATGTCCCATACACACTTTACAGTGAAAACATTACTTTATATTGCTGATTCATCTCAAATCCTTTCCCATGCTGCACTGAAACCCCACAGTCTGTCCTTTGGCCTTAGAAGGAGCCCAGTACCACCTGCGATATCTATTTTTGTCTTCTGAAATAGTATTCTAGAACAGCAAGTCCTTACCCCAGTACACAAAGGATCTCCAGTCGGTCTCCATTATCAGGACAGCACACAGCAGAAGAACAAAGTCCTGTGACCTCCAGGGATTGGTCTGTTCAGGGATTTCAAGGCAGAAAAGTTCATCATCTTCTGAAAAACATAAAGTCAGAGGGTGAGTAGCAGACACACAGTACCAGCGGTGCAACAGCATTTAAGGTGCCATATAAAGATTCTAGACTGGGAAAGGGGAGATCCCCTGGAGATACCAACACTGATTTTCAGCCTTAGGAAAGCAGCCTTCACCATTAGATAATTAGTGATCTGGGTGCCATCCTTCTGTATTCTGCAGTCCTGAGTAGCCACACTAGTGGAGTGTCCCTTCCCAGCTCCCATTCTGGCTTCACTGAAGTTTAGATGAGCAGCCAGTTGATGACAGTTCACAAGGAGGATTTTTAATTCTTGGCCTTAACATGAAAAAAGAAAAATAAAAAAGGTGATTCTTTATTCCCCATGGGAATTATTTTAGTTTTAAGTTGAGGCTGTAGAATAAGGATTACGTAGTATTCCTGATATTAGTGCTTAGCAGTCAAAATACCCTCAAGAGTTAAAAACCAAAACATAATTAGCAGCACCTTAGGAGTACATCATTAAATTTGCATCTTTGTCATAAGTATAAGATGAGTATTCTGAGCATACAATCAGATTCCATTCCCTACCACCTTATAAACATTAGCTCACGCTCTTCGTATTCCAAAGGTCTTTCACAAGGCTTCTGTCTGAGGTCCTCAGTTAGACTTGCAGCCTGCTTGCAGAGTTTTGTGGATCCCCATTCTGATTCACACGTGCATTTTCAATTGTGGGGTGTCTGGGTTTATTTTTTAGATGATTAACAAATCTCATGCAACAAAAAAAAGTCCATTAGATGATGATGTATTTTCCATTGGCAGCACAAAGAGCCTGAAGAGAATCTCAGGAGCTGACACTGAGTCCTCCTTATTCCTGCGTAGCAAATTCTGCAGGAAGAGCTGCATTGATTTGCTAGGGATGTGACGTAGGGTCACTAGTCCTGCAGTCAGTAAGACACACAGCTCTCTGTAAAGCATCAATCAGATGTAAAATCTTGCACACTCACTGTTCATTTGTGGAGAGTAAGATGCTTTTTAGTAGGGCTGGGAACAGAACATTTTCTGCTCCCCTCAAACTTACCTTCTAAGGCAGGTCCTCTCTAGCTCTGTTCCTGTTCGATTTCAGCTGGCCAAGAGCAGAAAAGTTGGAGGACGTTGAAGTGGTGTCTGACCCACCAGATGAGAGTGCATCTCTAGAAGTCGTTGTGCTGAGTGAAGAACGGTAGGACTCACAGCTGAGTATACTTTTCAGTTTCAGATTACTAATGGGAGAGAATGAATAGCAGTGGTGACAAACCATAGGGACCAGGGTCTGTGCTTCTCACAACTTCTACGTCCTGTGGGGCAGTTTGCTGTAGTCACAGCAAGGTTTGTTTTGTTGAAACTAACTTTAGATAGGAAGAATTAAAAATAATAATAATAATAATAATAATAATAATAAATGATAATTGAGTAATTATCAGAAGGTAATTGGGTGATTAAGGACTTCTTTCCTTACTTAGGCATCTCCCACGTGTTAGACCATGAGGAAAGTTCTGAAGATCGGTACTGGGATTGCTGGGCAGACTTGCCCTAACTCTTAATGAAACAACCCACCTCTGTAGCTGAGGGGCAAAAATGCCTGTTTGAGATCATAAAGTAATTCACCATCTGCCACGTCTTTGCAGTATGCTGCAGTAAGTGGTGTTGGTATGAGCTTGCTGTAGGGCTCTGGGAAAGCACTCTGCAGCACTACAGGGAGTAAATGCGTCATATAACTGTAAAAAGTAGTCACAACTTCTGCAGCAAGTGCCAATAGATGCTCAGCCTGTGGAGAGCAAAGAGGGAAAGCAGAGGGATTGTGTGTCTGTTCATGGAAGATGGTTATGTTCTCACAGTGTTCCGCGCAAAGAATAAGTTTATTAGGTGAGACTAAATCCATAAAGCTACAGATGGAAAGGCTGCAAAATGGAAGTCCCTTTGATCACTGTAGTCAGAACCAGGTGCCATCCCCTAGGATGAAGATAGACTAGTCCTGCTCAGTACATGTAATTAATGATGAAATCTGTCCCCACAGTCTGCAGCAAATGCCAGTCTTTGTTTTGGGTGATGCTAAATAATGGTAAAGCACAGTATGAATAAAAAGCCTGTCAGGGATTTTAAAGCATTTTGAATCATATAACTGTAACCAAGCACCTAAGCAATACATTAGATTCAGTGTTGTGGCCCTCAGAATCATCTGTGCTGCGCTGCTCTTTGGGTGGCTCTTTAACCCTTTGGAAATGAACCTGTTTCTAATTCCATATCTGTACAGTAGCATGTGACAAAGCATCAGTGAACAGTAGCAGCAAGGAGATGTGTCTTTAGGGGTAGTGCTTACTCTGGTGAACAGGCTGGTGGCTGCATCCTGCTAGCACTTCTGCCCACCCTCTTTGTTTTACTTTGCTCATTCTTTTCACACATGAGGCTGACACAGCTATGACACTTACTGCAATATACACTGCTCCTATTAAACAGGGAATAATCTTTCATTATTATAAGCTTTTTCAGTTTTCTTAAGGCCTTTTTCCACTCTGCCCGTGTAGCATAATTTATTTTGTTGAATGGGTTGCACACATTAAAGTGTGCGAAGCTGTGTTTATATGTCTCTGATGAGTTCTTTGCTGGCTAGTGGATCAGCATTTTCATAGCTTTTGCAGTGCAGTTTTTCACCTCAAAATGAGACTTCAAACCTGCTGACTTCTGCCACCTCATTGCAATTCTCAGTTTCAGATAGAGGGCAGAGGGCCTGGCATCCTCCCTGGGGTGGAAGCTTCTCAATTCTGTCCATAGCAGCTGAAAGCCTTTAAAACAGCAAGCTACAACTATCCCTCAGAGCTTCAGTTATTTATTTTTCTGGTTTCATATCCTTAGTTAAAGTTGCATCTCTTTACTTATATATAAGAACTATATTTAAAGATGTTTGTTTGTTTTAAAGACAGTCTAGGCTTTGTATACACTTGCCTTTAAGAATTGCAGTCATTCTTCCTTCCCACCTTTCCCCACCCATAAATCCTCCTCCCTCTTTTAGTTTAAGCTTTTCTTAAGCTGTGTAGCAAAGCTTAGAGGTTATGCATGATTAAAGATGACAGGGTACACTCACATCAGAGTAAAGTGAAAACTTCGTTTGGAACAAGTACTACCATCACTGCTAAGAGCTCACACAGATTCAGTTAGGACAAAGCGAGGTACAGTCAGAGCTGCCAGACTAGGCCAGCCTTGCTTTCCTGTGACATAGAAGGAACAACTCTTCCTGGATGGTCTGATAGCAGACTGCAGTCATACACAGAACATTGCTTCATCTACTATAAATGCCCTTCGGGAATACCCAGGTTTGGCTGAGAACAATATTCATACAGAGGTGTAGTGCCAGATTTTAATTGAAGACATGAGCCTTAGGGAGAACACTTGTGTAAACATTGTCTCTGTCAGTACTAAGCTGGTTATCAAGAAAACCACTGTTTTTCCTAAAAATAGACTGAGGATATAAAGTTCAGGGAGAGCAGAGTCTTTCATCCTTGCCCTGTGTTAGTGGTTTGCTGTCAGTGCAAACTGAGCCCTTGAAAACATGATGTGTGCTTCAGTGTCTTTTGGACTAGGGGGTAGGAAAAAGGAAAATGCTAATACTTAAGCAAGGCTGAACAGAAGGTGGTAGGTGACCCCAGGAAAAACTGAGGCTTGGTTTCAGATGCACAACTGCCACCTCTAGTCTATTCACCACGTTTGCTTTAGCTGAGGAGGATACTTACAAGCCTCACTTATGCACACAGCTCTTGCACAGCCACCCTCTGACCTCCAGCTGCAAGAAAGCACTGGAGCAGCTCATTAAGCACTATCACAGGTGAGCTGCTAGGACAACCTTCATACTCACTGCATTTGGATGCAAGCCAGTCACACAAATGGCTTATTTATGGCCTTGCTTTCTCCAGAGCAGTATGTATTAGAGCCTACCTCACGTTAATTCTACCCTTACTTAGCTAGCTTTGTGAGTAGTTACAAGAACACCCACATTTCCTGATAAATTAGTTTCATTTCTATGTTTTGGGGTTCTTCACCTGCCCTCTGAGAGTTTTAAAGGTTTTCATAAACAGAAGGCAGGAAAAGCATCAAATAAGATAAAGTTACAGCATCAAAAGAAGCGAAATAAAAGGTGAAGATATTGCTGAATGTCTGATTGAAGCAATAGGAGTGGCTGCTCTGCAATATTTCTGTAGTATGACATAATGCTCTAAAAGCATCTTACCAAGATTAATCTGTTTAGTACTATGACACCTTTGTGAAACAGGCAGAACTGTAAAGGGAAAAAGCAATAAATAACTGTACTCTGCAGAAGCTAATTGAAAGAATGTAGGTCGCTTCAAGTGTAATGCCTATTTGTCTCCTTGAAAACTACAACAGATACAAAGAGCACAACAGCACTGTTCAGTAGAGCAAGTTCTCAGCTACAAAACATGATTTTGCAATATATTCCCCTCGATTTTTACCAGCAATGACCAAGAGCCTGCATACCACACTCCTAAGAGTTTGTACCAGCAGAGATGACCTTCTGTCCCTGTTGCCACTGCTGAAACAGCCCACCCCCTGCCTCACTTGGCTCACATCCACTGCTTCGTTCCCAAAAAGCATTCAGCAAACATCGAATGTTGGTGGGTCCCACTTTTTTTTCCTATATGGGCAAATTCAATCCTGCCCCTTTGCTTCATGCTCACTTCTATGTCAAACGCCATTCTGTCAGACTGCCCCTCTGCTGCCATTTGTCACACAGCAACAAAACATAACAGAATATTGGTGAGAAGATTCAACTTGACTGCCATACCACCAACACTCGCCCCTGATGTCATGGGCCAGCTGAACAAAATAGGAGGTGTTGCTTTCTGAACCATCTATCAGCTGCATGGGGTCCCCACACCTACTTATTTTCATCTGTTGCACAAGGCTGCAGCAACAATACCTTCCATATCTTCAAGCAAGGCATTTTTTCCAGCTATTAATGCCAAGCCTTGATTTGTCCCCCATAGCAATCCATTCCTATAGTTATTAGATGTTTTACTACTCATTCCTTACATAAACACCTCTTTCTTTTGCACAGCGATGTAGCATAGCATCAGGGAGCAGAGACTGGAATCTAGAAATGACAGAAGCTTACAATTATTTCCTTACAGGAGGCATCCTGCAGTGTCATAAACTTGCACGAGGCCAACCCCAACAAACCCAGGAGAAGATTTCTAGCAGGCCACAGCCTTGGATGCCAAAACAGAGCAAATGAAACTGTAAGGAATCCTTAGCTCAATCTGTGAGCAAACATACAAGTTAAGCAAACACCAACCTAAATTGCTACTAGTATCTAAACATTACCTCCTTGTCCAGCAGTGGAAATTCCCCTGCAAAGTAAGAAGGGGATTTTCCACGTAGCCCTCATAAGATTTCTCTTTTTTTCTTTTCTTTTTCTTTTTTTTTTTTTTTTTTAAACTTTTTAACTTAATACTTCTTTCACAACAGAACAAAAACACCAATTTAAACCAGGCAAGCATGAAGCATGTTACCTTTGCTTCCTTTAACTCTGAGTACTGCTCTATCCCCCTCCAACTTTGGTGCAATCAACACAGCTGTTGCTACTTCCCCTTTTATTGCCCTGCCCCAGAAACCTTTGCAGCATTCCCTATTTCTCCTCCAGCCTTTATTTCAGTGGGTTTTGACCTACTAGGAAAGTGAATTTATTTCAGGTGTAGCATTGCTTTTTAATTACATCTTTATCTAATGAAATTGTGCTGTACTAAATCTATTAATGTTTTCTTCCTTTTATTCTGTCGCGTAAAACAGATAATTCTTTAAAAAGTTTAAATTAAAAATATCTTAAGCTTATTTCTTAGCAGAGACCCATTCACAAACTTTGACATCCTTCTGTAATCCTTTATCTGCTTCAGCCCTATATAAAATATGAGGATTGGATTGCTAAGAAGATAATGAACAGGTTCTTAAGGAAAAAAAGGTACAATCGTTTTGCTGACCAGAAAAAATAGTTCTTTTTAATCCCCTTTGTGTGCCGCTGCCTCTCCTTCAATGTCTAACTGAAGTTTTCCTGGATTTAGTCAAGCATAACCTTTCTTTTTCTTGGTTCTATTAGCTGGCAAGGTATGCGGAAAAAGTGTTTCAGTTTTATTGGGTTTTGTTCAACACAAAAATGAAAACATCCCTTCATGATTGTACTGTGACCTGTCCTACAGGTAACAGGTTCGTGGCTTCCATGGGGAAGTAGTCTTTTAATTATCTGTCACACACACCACGTTCATGAAAAGTATGAGGAATATACATCTCCGTAAGGGATTTATGGCTGTGACTAAATATATGGAGGAAACACTAGGAACCTCCATGTGTTCTGGTCATCTGAGTTGCTCTGGAGCACACTGTGTTTTCCTCAGCACTATGAAGGCCTTAGGGATGCACAGACAATGTGGCATCTGGTCTGGGCAAATGCCCTTTATGCCATAGCTTGTCTCCAGCTGTGAGTTGGTAATGCACGAAAGAGATTCATATGGATTTGTCTGGAGAGCAGCTTCTCTGTGCCCACCACTGCAGCCAAACACAAGTCACACACAGCAACGTGGAGAGGATGGCTCAGGAACCTCAGAGTATGAGCTCTGGGAGGGCACGTGGATATTGGCAGCCAAGACAAACCTACCTCTCCTCTCCAGACCCCTACTAGGACTGGTGTGGGGCTGCAGGTTCTTGGGTACGTGTTGTGTCTGGGGCACTTTGCACAAGGCAGTGACTGTGTCCTGGCAGCAGATTGAGGCAGTGAAGCCAGGATCTTCTGCAGTTAGTTACTATCCCAGTGTGGCCTTGTGCCTTCTGGTCCCTCTGTGAGCCCTAGAGACTTTAAAATGCTACAAGAAGCTTTTTAAATGAAAGCTGAGACACTGATAATCCCATGTGGCTGTTGGACACTAAGCCAACAGTATCCGTGTCTTAGTTTGGCTCTTGTAACTGGACAGAAAATCTTATAGGCCCAATAGTGATCACAAAGCCCATAACTTTACAGCCAGAAATTATGAAAATAATTGTAATAAAGTAACAATAAACCCTTGCTTATTTTAATGTCAGATAGTTCTGACACGACAGATTCCTCCTGCTTACATCTAGCACCCATAGCTTGAAATTCCTCTAAATGGGTGCCTCTCATTCTTGTTCCACAACTGTGTGGGTAAAGCACAACAAGATGAGTTTAACTTCTGAAAAGGTGAAAGGCCCTTTAGGTCTCTGCAGGATACTTTACTGAACAGAAAAAGCTGTGCTTTAGAATCCAACTTATTAAAATGGCAAAGTCAAGGACTGTCAAAACCATGGCAAACGCTGTGAGCCTGTCATACTGAAACTGTAGGGCCAGATGGTGAGAAACTTTCCCGCTGGTCAGGGAACTTTCTGAAGGCTCAATTACTTATGTCAGATTTTTATTGTTATTATTTAGATTTTTTATTTTATTTTTTAATTTTGGAGGATAAGAACTAAACTGAGATTACCTCTCATTTGTCATAGGCTTAAGGCATTTATCACCTAGTATACACCAGCTGCTTTGTAGTAGCGTGAAGTCCTGGAATAACCTTTTCATTTGACTATGCCTTTGGTAAAGGAGGGTCTGTTTACTTGATGTGCATTCTATGTACCTCCACAATCTTAGCAAAACAGAACTGAAATGCAGTGGAACAGTTTTTGTTTTTTTCCCAAGAGATGTGAAGTAACAGAATGTTTTTGGGACAGTCCCTAATCAAACACAAAGGATGCCTGAAAGAATAACCAGTGCTGATTACGGACTAATCACTGACCTGGCAGCTGGTTTGACTATGCTGATAGCGCTCCTCAACCGACCATACCAAGCCCCAGGAATCTTAACCCAGCTGCTTTGCTTTCCTCTGTATTTTGAAGGCATGTCTTGTGACCTGTCACTTGCTAGATTTGTTTGATGTGAAATCTGAGTCTGTCCGTAGTAAATCTTACTGCAGGAATGTGCTTATTTTGCTCTCTGCTGGAGGTAATGCTGAATAGTTTAGTTTCCAGTTTTGTTGACATTTCAGGTCCGGTTTGTGTTGTAAAGGTGATAATCACATTTTAGGAGGAAAACTGGCATGCGTGGTCTACAAATAGGAGACCCACAGCCTGCAGCTTTGCTTTAGCTTCCCCCTGCCTGTGGCTGCCTACAGGGAAACAGGCACATTTGTGTGAAGCTCACGGAGGAGTGGTGCTAAAAATACTGATGGACAAGTTCACAGCTAAGGTAAATCTCCTTCTAGAGGTGAAGAGGCTTCTCCACATTACATATTGCTATGAATATTGATTTCATCAGCTGGGAAGTACTCTCCAGATTCCAAAATATTCAATGAATGTGCAATCCCTTTGCTCTTAGAAATTAAAGAGATCAAATCAAAGAAACAGCGAATCCAAAACAAAAGCACTTTTCAGTGCTGCTTGGTTGCACAGAGATTACAAAACTGCACGTTTTGCACTGAAAACACCTTCATCTTTTAAAATAACCAGCAGGCATATAAAGTACAGGGAATAACGACAATTACTTTAGGTTTAAATCACAATATAAAGGTGTTGAGAGCTAATTAAAGCAGCTGATAATTGATCAAAGCTAGAAAAGGAAAACCTTGTGCAAGCAGTGCTTTATATTATCTTTAAGCTTTTTTCTAAGTCAAGGCAATTCTTAACTATGAAAGTATTTTCATATCAGGTGACGAGCATTACATGAGAATCTCATATAGAAACTTATTCTTCTATAGAAAGTGATTTTGTTTATTTTATTGTAGCATTGTTTACTGACACCAGGGCAAAGGAAGTTTGCTCCTCTAGTTCTTGTGCCTAGCTTTGAAGAGACTAGCCTAGTTTGTGTTGTGCATGGCAAGAATACACACAAAATGCATCGTGTCATTTCCCCATGAGGAGAGGAAAGCCATCTTCCATAGAGATCTTGCTCAGCACCTTCTAGTTAGAAGCTGAGTAATGCCTTGAGCTCCTTAAACACAGCACTGTTTATTTCTGTCTGCAGTCCCTCTATCCTAGATCTGAGTTGGTGTTCCTCAGTGCATGGCACTGCACTCTGACTGAGGATACTTGTCACTCCCTGAACACACAAAGCTGTGCAGTGCAGTGTTCTTACTGGCAAGGATCCTGGCTTATAACCTGGGCTGTTAAAGGTAAACAGTAAGTGTTAAATTGCATAGCCTGTCTTTGGCACAGTTTCTAAGAGTTGAAGAATGATCTATGGTGTCTCCAATTTAAGCCAATGGCACATATTACTGAAGACTGTATTTTTCTGCACTTAATGAATGCCCTTAGAACAGGACAGGAGATGAATACATTGTGTGTGATTTTTGTGACTCTCTCACTAAAAAAAAATCCTCATTATGAAGAGGCATCATAACATTTTTCCATGTAAATAACACGTGCCTCAATAGGGCCATATCTCATAAGAATGAACACCTGTATATGTACTTTTATTTCTGCTCTTTGCCCACGTGTAAAATACGTGCTTACCGAGAATGTGAACTGGGAAGTGTATTTCTCCATTCCCAGAGATAATTGTCAAAGTACACCCAACAAACTGGTGCTTGTGTTCCTGTATCCAGCAGGAGACTATGCATCACTGTGTACACTGGGAGAGGGAAAGGATGTAGTGTCTCATACACTGATACTAGGGTCAGTTTTACCAGGCATGTGACTGAATAACTCCATGCCTCAGCAATCAAGTCATCTGGGAAACCTTTCCCATAGCTCTGCTTTGAGACAAAAGCTTTTGCATTTAGGAGAGCACCATAAAAACAAATAAAATAAGACCTTAACGCCAGTGTTATAAGCCACATTTTTTTCCCCCAGCAAAGAATTAATCAAGTTGTTGAAAAAGCTCAGGAAACGACAGACTACTGAACAAAAAGTGGGCAATTTTGCACACCCAAAGTACTGAGTGGGAAATCTAGATATTCAACTTGCCAGTTTCAAAAAATCCACTGCAGAATTGCTCACTATATACAAGTTCTGGGGACTTGTGAGATTGATTATTGGCTTGGTGTAGCCTAACTATATTGCCTGGCACTTCTGTAATACTCATTTTATTAAGAAAAGTAATTCTGATCATTAGTTTCAGCATGAAATAGTTTTCACAGAGGCTTTTTTGTGTTAGCCTATGAGATTCTTCACTAAAGAAAGAAATCAGTATGTCAGTGCAGTACCGCACATCTTTGAAGTTAGCAAAATTTAACTGCCCAGATGTTTCATGAAAGGCTTTCAATTCAGATAGTATTTTCAGCCTGGCTGACTACCAGAAAATAAATACCCTTCAATTTTTCATGCAGCCACCAGAGTGATAGCTTTTCTGCTCTACCCTCCCCCACCGCAGTGTGGGTTTTATATTCAGGTCCCATAGTGCCACCTCGTGGCCAAGGAGGCAAACAAGCGAATAATGAAAACAAAAATACCTTTTTATACTGAATATAGATAAAGACTTTACTATGTTTTGTCATTGTCACACCTAAAGTTTTTTAAGCAACTTGTAAGAAGGGCTTCCCCATAATACCCCTATCGTTATGAAGAATGCAAACTAAACCCTCAGCTGCCTGCCAGTTCTACAGTTCTGCTTTTTAGAAACACTTCTGCTTTTTTTCCTGTAAAAACTTCTGTTTGTTCCTGAAGGTTGCTGAGGACCCATTAACTTCCCAGCCAGTCAGTACTCCCACAGCACATCTCAAGAAGAGATTTAGAGGTGGATGAGGTAATTTGCAGAAGCAGTAATCCCCATAAGATCAAGGAAATCTAATAGATGAAAACCATTTCCCTTTCTTTTTTTTTAAGCCAGTGAGCCCACACTAGGAGGAAAAGCAGGCCGGAGTCAGGCATAGTTCTGACACAGAACTTGGTATGTTCAGAGCCCAGGGCGCACATTGTTCAGCAAACTACTGTGAAATATTTATGCTACTCTCCACAGTTTAAATATCAAGGGCTTGAAATGGAACATAGAAGCTCTCTTGAGTGATGAGCTACTGAACAGAGATGAGATAAAAACATCCAGGTCATGTGGGAAGCAACCAAAGCTGAACCATGAAGGGAGACACTAACAGATCCTTAAGATTTCCCCTGCCTTCCTTCAACTAGTCCAATCCTTCCTGATCCTCACAGGTGGCTGAAGACCTGCTAGGTCACAGCAATAAGCTGTTTGCAGCATGATCCATTAAGAGTAAGGCTATGGGGTGAAGAGAACTGACCTTTCCTTTTATCCCTCCACATCACCAACTGAGAACATTTTAGAGCCCAAGCTCTCTGATATCACCAAGTCAAAATGCTCATACAATAAAGCCACCTCAGGTAGATAAACCTCATCCTCATCTTGAGTCTCTGCAGAAAGCAAGGCAGAAAGAGCCCTCGGCTTGCTTACGGTGTTCTTCCTCTCATCACCGTCAAGGAGAAAGGCCTTCTAGAAGTTCCATCTCTGCTACCTCTTAAGTCAACAGACTCAGATAACGGGACAAAAAAATATCACTGAAAGGCAGTTGGAGAGGACAGGAACAGGAAAAACGGTTTTCAATGACTCCCTTATTTTTTAAAGGCAAACTGTTTCTGAAAGACAGAATTGCCTGTTAATGTCTTACACAAGGAAAAGCGGTAGGTGCAGAGTTAACTAAACAGAAGATGCATTAGCCCACTTGGATTCCAGGTCCACGGGGAGCAGCAAGCTAAGCAAGTCCGAGCTGCTATGGGAAAAGGATGTCTCTTTAGGATTAAGGATCCATGCTGGAAAGTACCAAGATCACAAGTTTTGACTGGGTCAGGAACACATTGCCCTACACATACGGGATGTTTTGTCAATTGTAGGCAATGCTTTGTCAAAATTAATTTGAGTATGTTGCAACTTAAAAGAGTTAGCAAAAATATTTTCTTAAACAATTTCCTCCAGCAGTCCAGTCTAAATTCTAGAGAGGTCAGCAGAAGTAATAGCACTAATTTAAACAACTGGAGAAATCTAACTCTTTTAAGCCACTAATTACCTTCAAATATATAATTAACTCATCATTTTATCAAGTAGGAGAGACTAGCTGCCACTTCCACTTCTTCCATTCCAAATCAGCCACCGATAATAGATGCATATGTTTGAGATCAGTCAATTAATCAATTAGCAGTAGAATCAATACAGATTGCAGCTATTGATTCGAATACAAGAAGACTGTGGAATAGTCAACAGACCACTCCGAAGAGAAATATGCCCTGGCAACAGAGGTGAACACTTAGTTTCCCACTGACATTTACACATGAGGAAAACAGCAAACTATACAGGAATATGCAGTGCAAACAAAACCAAAAGTCATCCCCCCAGATGTAAATTAGGGCAACTGATAGCCAAAGCAATATAAGCAATATGGAATGTTTACATTGCCTCCAAGAATTGATGCAGCCTGTCAGAAATTAAGGTGTGGGAGTTCAGATGGAAACAGAGTCAGATTTGACAAAGCATGGCCTCTATAACAAGGTTTCTTTATTCTCACTTGCTCTTCATAAAGTTGATACCAAGTATGATCAGACAGAGCCAGTAGCAGTGCAATGTCTTTTTTGTGATTGCCTGTAGATACCTAGCAGGAAATACTGCCATTCAAAGCTGAATATTCAGAAGGTACTGAATTTTCCAGGTACTGGAAAGCCACAAGGCCCCATTTGCTATACAAGAAAGTTTTATTTGCTGTCTAATTTGCAGTTGCAACTGCAATCTTGCTGAACAGATATCTTCTCATAGGTGGTTTATGACTCCAGCACATACAGGTCCTGTCCTCTTTGGACCAACATAAATCTTATGCCTACACCCTGCTTCAACATCTGAAGGAGCAAAGGAATCTTTTTTCGTGCACGTCCCAGTACAGACAGGTTTCCAAAGGTAATGAATAGGAGGGGAGGTACTTGGCATTATTCTTGAGTAGTTTGCCAAACAACTTGATGTCCTCTCCCTCCTGTAAAAAAAGTGCTTATACCAACTTGGACAGCAGATCTACACACAGCAATTCAGTGCCAAACTGTGTTTGTTTGTTTTTAGAACTGCAGGAATTACACAGAATGTGGGTTTACCAGCAGTACTGCAGGGCTAGTCCAAGGCACTGCCTATTCTGCCCATATAAGTTTGGTATCTCCCTGAGCTGCTCTCATGGCATACTTAACAGCAGCTTTAGTCTTCCTTCAGAAACTGACTTATGCATAAGGGACAATCTAACTTTAATTGTTCAGAAGTATGCAGTGCTTTCATTTAATACAAATCTTTTTAATCATTACCCTACCTTTTCCCTCTGGAACCAGCTCTGTGTTCAGCATAAAGCAGTAGGTAGTGTTCTGTTTGCCAGCAAATTGAGCAGGTCTCAGTGAATTCAGCTTTGCAGTACACGCACTCTTCCTGTTCCAATTACTGCAGTTACATAAAACTTTAAAGCTGTTTCTTTAACAGCTCAATTTGAGAACAGCTTTTTCCTAGCAATGACAAATGTGTGTGTGCTAACACAAGTTAACATCTGTAGTATCCAAGGCTGAGATTGTCAAACACTCCAGGTACAACTGCAGTCCACACTGAGGAACACAGATGGGGATGAGACAGCACACTTAGCCTTTCTGAGTCAGGTACAGTAGGATAGCTAGGGGGTTCTTCAAATCACACATTACCAGATAGCCTGGCATAGCCAGAGGAGGTTACAAATATGACAGCTGCAACTTACAGACCATGCTTAGAACAGTCATGTTAGATCCAAGCCTTAAACAGGCATCGCTTTGAAAACAAGCCAGTTGGTTAAAGCAGAGGTCAATCATCTCTTTTATGGCTGAGTAAAGATGGCACACAGACACATTTGGACAGGCAAACATAAGGCTGGTGAATAAGAGCCGGTGTAGCAGTTCCAGACTCAACCCAGAGGAGCTTCTGCTTTCTAGAGCAACAAGAAGCTGTTTTTCAATCTGTGAGAAGTTTCCTGGTTCCCACTGAGATTTAAACCCTTTTTCCGGGGTTCACTCCGCTCCTTACATCTCTTTTGTTTCATGCTCTAAGCAGCGTCCTGCTTTCTTACAAACGCCTTTTTTTTTTTGCCCATTACAGTTCCTCCTTCAAATCCCTCCAACTCTTCATTTCTCCCTTCACAAATGAGGAAGAAGCCACTACTATTCAACCACGGGGCTTAAACTGAAGATTTAGTTCTCCAGACAAATCACTAACCCTCAGTCCACCTCAGCCCCAACCACTACTCTGAGATGGGATAAGCTAATGCAGAGCATGCCATTCTATGAGCAGGTAGCACCAGGTATTTTGTCTCCTTGGACTTGCTTTTATCTTTCCTTACAAAATTACTTGTACCTCCTACCATAGTAAACTACTGGGCAGAGAGTAAGATGTATAACACGACATACAGCCAACAGGTTTTAATAGGAGTCTGCGTGAGGAAAAATAGATTTTTATTTTCAAAAAGAAGCATGACTCTAAAAGTAGCTGATATATGATAGCAGAAAATATTTGGACAAGAAAATAAGCAAGGAAAAAGGATATCAGATTTATGATAAAATTGCCATGCATCAAAAAGTGGTAAAAAAGAAAAATCTGGATAAAGGGAAAACACAGGAAGAGATGAGCTCTGCATGTTTGGTGGCAGTAATTTCAGGAACAGATAGCTAATGACACTGATCCACTTCAGGTGCTGTTAAGGTACACAAGCTGCAATAGGAGAACGACCACAGGAAGATAAATCACTGAGAAAGAACAGCGTACAAATGAAGCATTGTTTAAAACAGGTTAAGCATGCTCTGCTACAGACTTATCAGCTAACTTCCCTCTACCTGCTCATATTAAAGATGATGGATTCACTGAACACCACAGCACAAAAGCAGTGAAGGAACTGGCCTGAGAAAGACCCTTCTGACCCTGACACCTACATGTGGAAAGGTACCGTGGAAAGCAGATGTGATAATTGTCCTATCCAAGTGGTTTAGAAAGTAAAGTGTTGCTGTTTCCTTTGTCCTCTGTAAGACCTCTGGTTTTAAGAATCGATTACTTTCAAAAAAGCAGGTGGTAATTCATTTTAGTGGGGATACGTTATTATATCGAAGTAAAATAAAAGCAGCTGAGCTCAAACTGCAAGCATTCAGTAGCATAGGTCGGATATTTTGGAGAGTGCAAGACATGAGAGCACTTAGAAGCTTGCCTTAGAAATAATAATAAAGCTAATTTAATCCCAATCTTACATACCCCAACATTTTGATCCATGTTACTTTTTAATAGGATAGAATACAAGCAATTGAAACAGAAGGTTAAGTAACGTTCCCTGTCGGGGTTTGCCTGTACTGTAAGAGAAAACACTGACCTGCAGCCATAATAACAGAGGTGACATAGATGCAATGGTATAAAACTTGATGGCAACCAAGAGCAGACTGCTTTTTGTTGTCTCCCTCCCACCTTGCTTCTTCCAACATTAAGAAATGCATTGCAAACCTGTAGGTCTTCAGCAGGTGCTCACTATCACTATAAAAACCTTTAAAGATAACCAAAAATTCAACTTGGTTAATCTATAACCTACATTAGGTAGTAATAATAGCAAGTTGGCACTTAGTAACTTAACTATGTAACTTAGTGCTGAGTCCTCTGCACACACAGTGGGAAAGAAAACAGTACATCAACTCCTAGTTACTTCAGGAAAAGCAAAGTGCTTTCTATTCTCAAGTAATTATTCTATCTGCGGCAATGAAAAAATATACTGGTTATTGTGTGTTGGGCCCACATCCAACAAATGTTAGCTCAGTACCTTTCAATTGTCTAAATGCCCTAATAAAAGAGCATGAACCAGTGAAACCCTGCCAAGCGCTACAATGGCCTCAGCTGAAGGACAAAAGCAACATATTGCAGCAGTTCAGTTCTCCCACTACACAGTCAGAGCACTATCAATAGAGCTGCCAGCTGTTAGCCACAGTGGAGTAAAACCCAGAAGCGCAAGGCAGCTCTGGTTTTTACCAACGTAAAGTTTCAGGTAGCTGAAGCTTCAAGCATCACAAGCCCCCTAAATATCAGGTCTAGACAGCATCACTAATAAATTTGCACTGTATTTCAGAACAAGTACTATTATGAGGCATGTTACTCACTGCCACATCCGACCTCAGACACAGATGGATGACGTTATGTTCATTTCTGGGTCATGTTTGCTAGGACTAAAACAGCTACTGTTGTAGCTCTGCATGTGTTGATACATCACCAGAGACAACACAGTGCCTGGGTTCACAGCACAGAAGTTGTAGGATCATTGTAATTTACTGTTTGAAAAGAAGCTTTCTTCAGCAATTTTAGTACCTTTATGTCTCAGGCATGTTGCAAACAACAAAAATTTGAGTTAGCCTAGCTGAAGTCTTCCTCATCACATAAAGAACCAAGACTGTCCACTACGGAGACAAACATTAAGATAATCTATTTAAACAAATACTTATCTGCTGATTTTTCAGAGCAGTTGCTGGCTTGTGCTTACCTTTTATAGATTCTCCTTTTCCTATTATGGTGTAACCAGTTAACACCAGCTATATTGTCCTCTGACCTGTGTGCTCGTATCAAATTACTGCACTCAAAAGACAGCAGTTCAGATCTCTACCCTAATTTGCCTTGAAAATGCATCTTGTTGCTGATGTTAATACTAGTCAGCTACAGCAATCTTCCTCCCCTCTACCTTCAATTTAAAGAGAACTTTCTATAACAGCAAATTTAGAAGCCTCCCCTTCTTGCTTCACTGCATACTACTAAACGATTCAATTACTGTGACAGTACCCAGATACTTCTGGAGATTAAGAATCATCCTGCAGAAAATAATGCTCACCACCGCACCCCTCCAACTGGTATTTACATCTATAAAAGCAGCTGGTTAATTAAAATTAGGTCCAGCACTTCATTCAGTTACTCATAAACATGAAAGTAAACATCAGATGGACAGAACATTACCTCCATTGCTTTTGTTTCAGATTCACCCCTCAGCGTCTATAGGACAGGACTTATAAACTTCACTATTTTCAAGTGGTTCGCATGATTCCTTTCACTTGCATGGCTTAAAATTTACAGACCTTCATTACCATTCCACACTTGGCTGCAAGTCAGCAAGTTTAAGAGCTCCAAGGTGCTGAGATCTAATAAAACCTGACAGATGTACAGTCCTACAACTAGAGATTACAGCAGCTATAACACTAGGAGAACTGCAGTTAAGTCTATCAAACTATGTGATTTTAATGTATCCACAAGAGCCTTCCGTTGCTTTTCTTCTCCTAATCTGGCATTGTGTCCCATTTGATATATGGGAAACCAAGAGCAAAGGTAGCAATTAGAAATCGAGTGATGGTCAATCATTTCTTAGTATATAATTTGATGAATTCTGTCAAGGTTTTATAATAGTCTCACCTGTAAAAGTTAAACACTGGGGCTTTACAAAGCTCATGCTTTAATTGCGGAGGAGTCTATAGGTATGTAACATCTCAGACTATTACATTTCTGAGAGCAGTCCTGTTAAATTAACATTTACTTGAATATTCCTATGTGAAAAGGTTAGCCTTTCCAGTATAATCCAGGTGGCTCAGCCTTTAACGAGAATCAGATGAGAACTGCATTACTGCTAGCGCTGAAAAGAGTCTCATCAGCCAACTACACATCAGTATATAGACAATTCCCCTGTACAACTCCACATCACTCACCTTAATTATCCCAGGAGTTAGAAGTATGCTGACTCACAAGTTGCACACCAATGCAAAATACGTTCTTGGGCCTTCAAGACAACAGAAAAGCATACAGATGTTCCACATACCTTCAGACAAAGACCCTGGGACACACTTGGCCACCTCCTTTGTTTTGAATTGCATATTTCCGAAGCATTCCATTTTAGATGTCATTTGGCACATTCAGTACAACATAAGTCTTACGTTTCATTTGCGCATGGCAATGAAACAGTTGAACTTCAGAGAAGTTGTTTCAAAACCCATTTCATTAGTTTCAGTTACCTGCTTTGGTGGATGAGCGATACCTTCGCAGCCCATTCTAAAAGGCTGCCCTTTTGCAGGAGTGTGGAAAGAAGCTCAGTCCCTCACTAAATTTAAAGTTTTATTTATAGAAAGGTCACTGCCTTAGTCGGTTAATATTTACATTTAGGTAACACAAAACAAAACAAACTAAAAAGCCACAATTACAAGGTAGGCTGACAAAGATACAAACAAACAATAGTAGAATTAATTGTGATCATTTCCACTCTGATTTAGTCCGAAGTTTTAGAATTTCTTAATCAGATTAGCAGGAAGAGAAGATTTGTCCAAGTCATCGAAGTATGGGTGGTTCAAGGCCACTTTGCCAGAAATTCTTTTTGCAGGATCATAAATTAACATTTTCTGGAAGAAAAACAAAAGGAAACATTGAATACCCATTTTATGAGGGAGTAAATGTGAAGCAGATAAATATTTAACCACAGTAATAATCAGATAACTAGAAATAAGTTCTTCCCTATGTTCCATAATACCTCACAGAAGTAGTTATTTCTACCTAGCATTAAGAATGGTATTAGTATCTAACATCCCAAAGTGAAAAACCATTTATCCACAGCCCACGCTTGTATCAGGGTACCACATACATCAACTAAACCCAGAATCAATTATCAAGTTGCAATAATAATTAGTCTCGACTGCTCAGTTAAGGGAAGCTGGTCAAACTTAGTCTGCTAAAGCCTATAATACTTTCATAGAACAGTGATCAGGCACTTGTATTATTACACTGATATTGAATGAACTGTTGTAAAGCAGCTTGTTTTCAGTTTGGTGCAGCTGTTCACAGTTGAAATATAGCAACTGTTCAGCTACAAGATCCTGGTTAGGAGAGAAGTATACTTGCATATGTAAAGCAGATGGATCTGATAAAAACAGCTCTAAAACACGTATTTCTTTTTGGAAAGTGACTTGATTCGATGGGAGAAAACACAATGGATGCCATCTCCTCTAAAATAGTCCTTGTAACTTTCTAGAAGAGAGGCAAGAGACCTGCTTTGCTATCCATTTAAAAAAAATAACAGCACCCACAGCTTATATTGTGCAACCTGGCCAGAAAGAAGTATGGAGCAACCACATGCAATTGTATGCTTGCATGTAGACATAATTAATTCAGGTGGACATCCTGCAGTCCTTCCAAGCCTTATGAAGGTTACATGGCTTTAGGACAACTCCGAGTTTTCATATCTAGCATAACTTTAAGATACTTTAAAAGCTTCCTTAAAACTAGCCAAATCCCTGCCAACTAATACTACCCCGTTTTAAAGCTAGTTGTTTTACGTATTGCCTCCATCCTCAACAGTCTACAGAACTACAAACACTTTCACTGCCACATCCGTGCTATTGCTCTAGGAACAAGCTGTTCATTTCTGTTCCTTTAAGATTGTATCACTTCAGCCTGAAGCAGGACTGCAGGAAATTTAAATGGATTCCAGATGCCTCGAAAGGCAGCCATGCCACCATCAGTAGGCAGCTATAGAAAGCTCAAATTTTAGTCTTAATCAAAGGCAAAACTTGATGTAATTCAATATGCTTGAAGATTAGTATACTGTTACGATCACTTAATGATTTTTTGGGTGCATGAGTAGCAGCCAAAAACATGTTTTTTTCATGATGAAGCCACCACTAAGCTCAGTCCAGTACTTAGCAGGCCAGTTAAACATATCCAAAACACTCACTTGCCTGTTCAATTGCTTTCAGCTTTTAAATAAAAACAGTACCAATTCCATTTAAAACTCATTTAATAGTGATGCTCTCAGTGCATAAAGTTGAGGATAATTACTCTGCAAGTCAGTTTTTTCTGTAAAATACTGCTACAAGCCATCCAAAGAAACTTTAACAAACATTGTTTAGTTCGCCAACCTGAACTATGGTTCTGTTCTCAGGAAGAACAAGTGAGACATTGTAGTTATTTGAGCTCCTTGAGTAACAACACCCAATTATACATAATAAACGACTTCTCTTGTTTATGTCCGCATAAAACAGGAGCCAGCTGCAAGGGTAATTGCTTTACAGGGCCCTCCTTGTAGCAAGGTGGTTCTGAAGTTCCAGCTTATCTCAAGATGCATAGAACAACCCCCAGCTATATGTAAATCTGTACCATGTAAATGGATCTTTAGCAAAGCCAAATGATCGAGTCATCCAGGGTCATTCTTGATGTGCACATAAGGATGTCTAAGAAATAACGCAGATTCATCTTCAGTGGCAGCACGTGAGCTAAATGAAGTCTGAGCAGGATCTTGTTAAATAAACTTGGCCACAGTATTTTAACTGCTTGGCCATGGTATTGAAGGAAATTCACCCTAGCCACAAAATACAGAAGTCATTCAACCACAGGCAAACCTCCAACTTAACATTAAGATACAGTTGACATAGACCCTTCATGCTGACCTAAACAGAAGAAGAAGGTATCAGCTACAGGCTTGTAGAAATTAGAGAGTACTTGAAACTACCTGCTCATTTCTTAACAAGCAGTTTAGGAGAGAATACTTACAGACAACAGATCAAGTCCATCCTCATCTAAGTTTTGGACATGTGTTTCCAGGCTGCCAGGTTTCCATTTTGGGAAAGTGTTTTTATAGTCTTGCAAGGATTCCACATCAGGCCACACATCGTTGTTGGGTGTCCCTAAAGCTCTGTGCAAGCATAAGCAAAACATTAGATCAGACTAGTATGATGACTTTAGGCACTGCTGTGATCTTAGTATGTTCACAGCAAGGGACAGTTTGTTTCAGCATGACATACCTGAAGATTCTGAAGAGCTGATCAATCTCCGAGTCCCCGTGGAAAAGTGGCTTTTTAGTTGCTAACTCTGCAAATATGGTACCTATGCTCCATATATCTACAGGAGTGGAATAACGAGCAGATCCTAGCAGTACCTCTGGAGACCTGTACCACAGTGTCACTACCTATTAAACAAAGAATTCTTTATTAGATAAGTTTATAGAATCAAGTCTTCTAATTGACTGCGACCACAATGGCTCATTCATCACTAAAGAATATTCAGCTTTTTTGATAAAAATAATAACCTGTTTGGACTAGAAGCTACAAGCATCAGTGAAAATACTTGCATCAAACTTCACTTAAAAGTGCACAAAATTCTATTGCAGTAGTTTCTACTGCAAGCAGAGCAATTGCCTGCACTCCTTCACAAAGAGCAGGAAGCACACTTTTAGCATCTGACTGATCTGGCCTATCTAACGCACTGTCGAGGTAACAGCAGCAGTCATAAGATGCATTAGCACTTCAGAGTAAAACAGGGTCTGGGGGTTGGAAAGCCATCAAGTAAAACTAAACTGAAATATAACTTTAACACTACTAGCTTATGACAACTTTAAAAGCTCCGTGATTCTATTTGCAGCTCTTTCATAAACAAGCAGTACAAGGAAGCTAGTCAGCCTTGCCCAAATTACCAAAAGTATGTTCAACTCACTTCATGAGTGTATACCCGCACTGGAATTCCAAAGGCTCGAGCCAATCCAAAATCTGCCAGCTTAATCACCCCCTTGTCATCTATTAGAAGATTCTGAGGTTTTAAGTCTCTGTGCAGAACTCGTCTTGAATGGCAGAAGACGATACCTTGCAAGATCTGATACAGGTAACTCTGCAGACAAGGTGAGGTCAGAGGGAAGGGGAAAAAAAACATGGCCTTCGCTGAAGTCAGTGGTTCTACAACATAAAGCTGTTTCGTTATATTAATTCCATAGAAGTAGATCCAAAGCATTGCAAATATTGAGTTCAACCAGAAATGCATATAAAAATGAGTTTAGTTCAAGGCAGTTAATTTCATAATTGCATTTGAGAGCAGAACTTTCTTTTAAAGAAAAATTCATCTTATTATTCACAGCTGCCTCTTCAGTCCTTCCTTTTTCCTCAAGGAAATATGAACAGTTAAGATATGAGCAAGAGTTATGACTTGCTTATAGCTTTGTAGGGCACCTTTAGTTTTTAAGTTATACTAAGCAATTAGCCTCATTACCTTAACACGTGAACGATCCAAATATTGGCCTGATGGAATAGTATCCAAGTATTTCTTGAGGTCCATGGAAAGGAATTCAAAAATGAGGTACAGCCTTGCATCCTGCATAAGGACATCCTGAAGACTGAAAATTAAGGATACAGTCAGCTCCACTGCAAAGTACACAGACCTGCTGCTTTGTTTCCCTTCTCAACAGGGACAAGCTGGTGTTTCTATGTTCCTAATACGAAAGGCTTACAGAGCTTTCTCTCAGTCTTCAAAAATTTACTGCACTGTTGTTTGGAAAACTGAGCATATATGAGACAAACACTCTGTATGGTTCTTCTGAATCTTGTGCCTAGCATGAGGCAGGGGAAGTCTGGGGAAAAAAATGAGTTCTTAAAAGAAGCCTGCAGGTATTAGTGCCTAACTTCCATCTGAATCTAGCTTACTATAGCAGAATCATTGGAAGAATGTAAGGGCTCTGCATTAGAATAGGAACCTACTAGATGCAGCAGGAGTTGTACAGGTTTTTAAGCATCTCCTTCATTCCTAATAGATTATAAAGGTTTCTAAATACTAAGGACACCTGGCTGAAACTCGGCCAGTTTTAGGCCACAGTAAATCCAAAGTATTTTGCTACATTAAAGCACAAGTATTTTGCAAGGAAGACAACAGCTACAACCAATTCTTCACATCAGGCAGCCACTGATGGAAGCTTCAGGCACAGATCAGAAGTGCCAGCTGTAGCATTATAGTGCAGCACCTACAGCTCCGCCATGGGAGAGTAAGGAAGCGGCTGGTGACAAAGGCCCACACTGAAGTCAGATGAATAAGTCCATGATAACAAAAAGTTCTGAGACTGACTTAAGAAACAGTTTCCAAGAAGCACACTGTCTCCATTCCTCCAATAACCACTCTCAAGATAATTAACAGAAATACTTTTAATTCTCAGAACGGGTACAACAGAAGACAGATTTAATTAAAAACCAGTGTGCTCTCCAGATTTGAGACTAAAGTGTAATACGTCTCCTTTGCAGCAGCTATGTAGAATGACTGCCTCCTTACCAGAACAGTGGGAAAACAATTTTTCTGAAGAGACCTAGTGCCTTTCAGGGAGTATGGCTAAATACCAGCGTATGCCTACCAGACTATATTGGGATGACGCAGCTCTTTTAATAAAGAAATTTCTCGGATAGCAGTACTTGGAACACCTTCCTCCTCACTTTCTAGACGTATTTTCTTCATTGCAACCACTTGGCCTGTGGTTTTGTGGCGCCCTTTATACACAACACCATAGGTACCTGAACAAACAAACAGGGAAATGCATATAGGAAATAGCGGTTTCAGGTGCAGATAAGTCATTGCAAATAAGAACTACTACATAGGCAAGAATCCTTATGACAACGTAGTGCTAATAGTGCTATGGGCCTCAGCAGAACATATAATTGGAACTAGTGGTAAAAGGAAGGGCTCCCAGTGAAAGGGAGATTGTGACAAACATCTGCACCAGCCTTCTTTTACATTATGGTGCCTTATAGTAAACCAACACCATTGTTTAAAACGCACTTCTGCACACAGGTTCATGATATCACCCTTCCTGCGACAGGTGCAGCAGCAGGACAGAACCCCAGTACAAACACCTTCGTAGCACTTTTTCCCTACCAGGGGCCCCATACAAAGGACACTCACCCAAAGTGCAATATCAGGAGCAACTCGTAAGCAAGGACAGTTGCAAAAGAATAGATACGTTCCAGCTTCCCAAACAGGAAAGCTGACTTCCTGACTCAGAATGCTTTTGCCCTCACAGAGGCACGGGATGCCATTGGCCATTAGTGTGAAGGGAGATGCCTCCCAGCACAGAGCAGCTGTTTCAGACTGTCATCTTCAGAAGAAAGGCAGCCCGAGTGCATTTACATAGAGATAAGACTCCATAGAATGCCAGCAGTTCTCCAGATAGCAGGAGGTCACAACGCTTACAACAGCTGCTAGCCCAAGCTGCAGAACCTCACAAAGCTCCAGGCAGCCTTACTTACCTTCCCCGATCTTCTCTATCTTGGTGTAATCCTCCATGGCTGCGGGCATACCTGGAACAAAAAGCCGTGAGATTCAACAGGAGATTCAACTCCCTGAGTGCAGACGAGTCCCAAAAGTTACACCAGCTCCTTGGAAGTCTGCATCAACAAGATTTATTCGTCAGGAAGATTCAGAGCAGAACATTTACCACTCCCCTCCAGTAGAAGGGGGGGGGGGGAAGCGTTTATTCGGGGGACATCGCTAATAAAACCGCCATCCCCAACTATGAGGCACACCGAGTCAGGAGGGAAACGTGGCCCCTTGAGGAAAGCTCGCCGAGCCTCAGAGCACAGCCTGCTCGGGAGCCTTCCTGGCCATGCGTTAACGGCAGCCTGCCTCGCACCGGGAAACCGACCGCTGGCAGCACGAGGACGGCAGCCCCGCATTGCCTGCAGCCCCCAGCGGCGCCCCCCAGCCCGGGGCCCGGCGCTCCGTCCCTCCCCGGGAAGCCGCCACGCCACGCGGAGCCCCGGAGCGACGCTGCCCGACCTCAGCCGCCACGGCTGGGCTCCCAGCTCGCCTCCGGCGGACGCCGCGGCCGGGCGGGCGTTGTACGGCCGCACTTACAAGAAGGCCTCGCAAAACCGGCTCCCCCCGCTGCCTCCGCTCCTCCCGGCGCCCCTCGGTCACGTTCCCGCAGCGGGTACCACGGCGAACCCGAGGCGCCGGCGCCGCCACCCAGCTCCGCGCCGCGGGGAAGTCCTCAGCCGGAGGCGGGCGCCGCGCATTCGAACCGGCCGCGAGGCGCCGCCGCCACGACCCACCAATGGAGCCGCGCCGGGATGATTCAAAGCGACCAATCAGCGCGCTCCGCTCCGGCGGCGCCAAAGCGAGACGGAAAGGCGCCAGGGAAGATGGGAGCGAGCGGCACGTCCCGCACCACAGCGCCCCCGGCTGGAGTGGCGGCGCTGCGGGAGCGGCACCGGGACGGCACCGGGAGCGGCCGCCCGAGCCGCGGTAGGAAAGCAGCGGAGCGAACGGCCGGTCCTCGGGGTGCCGCGACGTAAATCCATCCGTCCGGCTCAAAGGGCGCCGATCCGCAGCGCGCTGCTGCTGCTCGTTTAAACCGATCGCTTTGCTGAAAGGTCACTGGCCGCTTTAATGCCACAAAACTTCCCTCTGTAGGAAATTAAATCCCTGCGTGACCGCCGCCAGATTAAAATCAATTAATCACCGTGTTGTAAGAGCTTTCAAAGAAGGTCGGGAACGTTACTGAAGATGTAAAGCTGTGCGGGACTGCTGTGGGAACAGCCACGAGTACAGAACGGCCGGTCACTAAAAATCCACGCAGCTTTTCTCATCAAGGCATCTCTGCCAGATGTTGATTTCAGCCGACAGAACTGCTCGCTGTGCACTTCCTTCTTCCCCTTTGCTCATGGCAAAGGCGAGAGGCCTCTGCCCAGCTCCTCCCCCTCCGACATACATCAGTTTCAGCAACATAAATCCTCCGCTTTCCCCTCCCTCAAGGGGAATTATTGCTCCTGAGAAACAGGCACCACACATGCCCTTTGGGTTTTGTTTACCTGGAAGTTTGCGTTCCCAGCACTTGCTGTGATAGAACAAAGCTGTTGCATCACTTTGGGAAGCCCTGGGCAGGAGCACAGTCTCAAATCCAGCACAGTTTGTAGGGAGTGAGTCCGACGTGCTTTGTACACACACAGAGAAGCTCTCTCCTGTGTAATGAATCCAGCACAGCCCAGGCTCAGCAGCACTCGGACTGGCTGCACAGCTGAAGCAAAGTGTTTGTGACACATCCCTCAGGCCTGACCGCATGGCCAGCACAGTCAGCCTGTGTGCGCTCAATAGCTTTGGGGGGCTGCACTGTGCAACCAGCACAGGTCAGAACCGCTGCCACTGACTGGCTCTTGTCCACACACTATAGGAAGGTGGCCAAAATTGAGCTTTCACTTCAAATGAAAGTGCGGGAAATTCCAGACTTAACCTGAATCCATTTTTCAACTAGCAGCACTAGCCTTCTCAGTTGCTCCTTGTGGCACAACAAGCTGCCAGCCAGGACCTTGGGCCTTCCTCCCCCCCCAAACAAGGACCTGAAATGACAGATTTTGACCTCTTTGCCATTTCTGCCATGCTATAGAAAAACAAACCTAGGATGTGCGTGGCTTTGGGATCAGTCTGATGGCTGCTGTGCTCTAAGCCCAATATAACAGCCCCCACCACCTTATCTGTTCTTGTGACACTGACTCAATACACAAATTATGCTGCCTTAATCACAGGCTAATCAGCTCAGGTGCTACATGCTGCAAACACAATGTGTTCTCACTGTGTAAAGGTTCTGGACAGCCTCCTTGGAAGGCCAAATGCATTAATGCCATGACAGACCTGCACTTAAACTTGCTAAATATCAGTTCAACAGTTTGGATTACCTACAGTTTTCCTCCCTCTCTCCTTCATCTGGCTATCCTCAGGAAATAAAACGTCTCCCTTCTGACTGGATAGCACTTATCTCATTTTGATTATTGCTCCAGACACAGCAATAGCTAACAGTACTGCCTGATGCAGGTGTGTGCAGCTGATACATTTGTATTTGTGTTTGAAGAGACGTACTTCTTTCTCTGTGTGCAGCAATAGTAGCAGGTGGTCTGCTCACCACTGAGCCCTCAATGGGCAGAGCAGCATAGATTCTAATCTAAGCATTCCATTGGATTCCTGCTCCCATTTAAAGTAAAACATGAAATCAGATGCAAAACTGAGGACAAACATGAAGGCAAAGAGTAAAGAAATCTAGTTCTACCCTGACAAAACATTAAAGACCATTTTACTTATATAAACAGGCAAAGGGCCAGTATATTTAAACCCCTTCTGCATTCAGTACTTCTCCACCCACTTGCTTGAACTGAAATGCTGTTTGCGCAAGGAATATAGGATCAGACCTACAATGCCAATCTCAGATTATAGCATTACTGTTGTATTCATGGCTAAGAATCCAACGTAATGCTCTGAACAACTTCTATTCTGAGTAGAGGACAGCTGCAAGAGTCAATATAGTCCTGTCTTTCCTATAATAATCATAGTATTTCCAACAACAGGGTTATTGTAAAGAAGAGAAACAGTGTATTCTGTCTCCTCCATAACGATGGGATTTAAAAAGTTGACTTGTTTGTAAATAGCAATTACACAACCTGAAGCGGATCGTGGTCACCGCATTCAAAAGCAGATAAACACAAATACCAACTGGCTTCTTTTAACACCTATTAATAAGAAGACATTATTTGGTCAGTGTAACAAAGCAGAAGGACGGTAGGAGTTATTTAGCAGCATTTAGGTAATTTTAAAGGGCGATACCTCTTGAACACAGCACTTGTGTGACTATGAACAAATTCCAGCATGCCCCGATAGCGCCTGTAAATCCCAAACCTCAGGCAGGGCAGCGCAACTAGAAACGCGTCCCGAAGCAAGGGAAGCTGACTTCCTTCCTTCCAGGTATCGCTCTGTCTGCCAAGAAAGGAGAGATTCTCTTCCAGATTTACAAGATTTACACACAAGCATCACGCTTGGATGCTTCAAAGTTCCTCCTGCCATCAGTTGCCTGGACTGAGGAAACGAGTCCCGTCCGGATCACCGGCATAAAGTCATTAAAAGTGCCCAGGACTACCACGAGCAGAACTGCTGCCGGCCGCTTCGTTCTGCGGGCGGACCGCCGGCAGCGTCACCTGCTCTCCGCGCTGCGCCACCACGGGGTGGAACGGCCGCAGCCCCCGGGAGCGACGGCGCTGCCCCAGGGCCGCCCCGCCCGCCGTGCCCGGCTCCACCTGAGGGGGCGGCGGCGACGAGGGACAGCCCCTCCGCCGGTGGGGGCGAGCCCGGGACGGCACTGCCCCCACGCGCAACGAGGTGAGGCGAGGTACCGAGCGCGCTGCAACATGGCCTCCTCCTCCTCCTCCTGCCCCGCGGGACGGGGCGGCCGGGACCAGGTGAGTGCAAGGCAGGAACTTTCTGCTCTCCTCTTTCTCCATCGACGGCGCTCCTGCTGCTCGCCGTGCACCCGCCAGGTGCGAAGGCACGCGAAGAAACCCCGATCCCGCCGCTCGGCTCACGGATAACCTAAAAAGGAGCTCTTAAAAACCGTAACCGAGCCGATGTTCGTAGCGAGCGGCTGGGAAGGGGCTTTCCTGCTGCCGTGCATCCGACGTGTCCTCGGTGACTTCTATGGGAGTTTGCCAATGCTGGTTGCTGGGTTTCTGTTTCAGAATGCTCGTGTTCTATATGTGCTGTTGTTGCGTCACGTGTCTTTGGTACTCACGTGCTGGTACTGATGGGCTCGGGGGATTGTGATATTGAAAGCGTTATCGCTCCGCCCTTCTTTCCCAGGTGTTACTTTGTTGGTCGCACGCTTTGGTTAACACGACGAAATGGATCTGTCGTAATGCAGAGATTTGCTGCGTTATTGCATTTACTGGTGGATAAATACCTTCCTTCTGTTTTTTGTTCGTTTGTTTTCTTAAAAAAATCTGATCTCTGAGCTTTGCAGTGGGTCTGAAAGGCTGTAACAGCATAGGAAAGAAATCAGCTTGCCTTGAAAGCTGCTGTTGTAGCGCCGGACTACTTTGCTGTTAAGAATTTGGGACGTAGAGGAATAGAATGCTTCTCTGGCTCTTGTTCTCCTGCTGTGGTTGTTCTGAGGGTCAGTGAGCAGTGCCTGAAGGTCGCTGGCAGAGCTGTCTTTTGCCCAGTGGTGCTTCTATCTGATCAGTTTACTGAGTTCAACAAGTCTGGGCGCTGTCTAAAGCCTGTAGGACGTTACCCCTAATTCTAGAAATTGTAAGTTCACGTACTTCATTCATCGCTTAGCTTAATGTAAACTCAAGGCCTTCGTGGGAGAAGAGAGGAGGCAGTGGCCTTACTGTTGTGCAGGAGAAGAAAAACCCAAACCGTTCAAATATGAAAGCTGTGTTATTCTTACAAATATATATATATATATATACACACTGTTTGTGGAAAACTGATTTTTCAAAATAAGCACTTACGTGTGATCTGCGGGACCGTAACTGCAATCATGGCTGCTTTGGAAAGCAGTGCCTTTTTATTTTCCCCAGTTGCTGCAAGCTTTGGAGATTACGATGGTTTAGAAGTTAAAAGTGTAGTACACAGGTGAGACTACCTGCGTCTCAGTTTGAGGCAGCTGTTGGGTGCAGGCAGCTTCGTGTTCATCTTGCTTTTACCCCCACATTTCCACCAGCTTAACTTTTTTCTTCCTCTACTCCAAAGTTCTCGGAGCTTTCTTCTCTCATAACTCTATTTCTCACTATTTTCCTTGGAAACTGTATGTTCAGCACTCTTGACACCATATAAAAATTGCCGTGCTGGTGGTGCAGCGGTCGAATACCCACCAGAGATTATTTGTGCTCCTCTGTGTTGCCCAAAGTGTGAACATTTCCCACATACGTTTGGGTCTGCGTGAAGCTGTTGACAATGGTACTTCCAGCCCCTTTGGCACAGCTTTCCAGGTGACAAAATAGGAGCTGGCACATTGCTTTAATTCTGAGGGTAGGCGTGCTTTTGCAATCTTTAATCAGGCAAAATTTTCGTAGCTCTTTGAGTGAGTTTGACAATGACTTGGCCCAAGGAAGACTCTTTTTTCTTTTCAACAGTTCTTGGCACTTAATGATTTCTCTGGAAAAAGCTGAGTGCTAAAGAACCTGGGCCATGAGGGTATTATAAAACACCCGTGTGGGCTCTGCGAGGGAATTGGAAACTGTGTAACGTTTGTTGAGTGGTGTTTATCATGCTGGCACTTCTAGGTAGGAAAATAATGATTTGAAGGTTTGACTGTATCAAAACAAATCCCTCAAAGTAGTTTTTTAACGTACTTCTTCCTTAAGGTGATAAAGCTGGTTTGGATTCCCATTCCTTTCTTCCCTGAAAACGTGGATAAATCCAGCAAAAATGAGAAATAGAACTTGCTGCCCTTCTGATAACTTGCACACACTGCCTGATGTTTGGTGCTCTTGCTCTCAACTTTTAAACCACGCTAGTGTTTGCATGAATGCATTGGAATGGCAGTTGCTTGTGCTGTTTTTTCTCTCATTGTTATTGGGGCTTTTATGGCTGCACAGAGGATGCATTACAGGCTGAGAGTAGTGGCTGAGGGAGATGAAGAGGACAACCAAGAAAATCGCTGTTAGAATATTAACAAAAATAGCGTGACAGTGAAGTTCTGAGCATCTGAGCACCTTGCTCTGCTTGCGTCAGTCATTGCCCCATTCATGTGAGGATTTTGTGCTGTTGCAACCTGTCCCAGTTTTATTAGCATCTTGAACAAAACCACACGGTGCAGACTTGGAGCAGTGGCTGCTGTTCCTTCTGTACCCCCTCCTGCCCTCCCCGCCCCCCATCATGTCCTGTAGAAATGAGCTAGCATTCAATTCTCATGTTGTTATTTCTTCAACGTAATCAATTTAAAACTTCAGTTCCTGCTCACTTGTTGAAGAGAAAGGAGTGTAACTTTTGTAACTGAGGAAGTTGCTCTCCAAGGGCATATCTGGGTTGGTGCCCTTCACAGGAGGAATCGTTCCAAGTTTCCATATAGTATCTGATGCTCACATCAGGAGTTTATCAGTATGTGATGCCCTTTCTATCTGATTATGACTTCATACTCCTTCCATTAGCTTGTAATATTTTCTACATAGCCATAGAGGCGAGTGTTCATGCACTGAGGCTTTCCCAACCACATTATTATACTACAGGAAAAGCTGGCTGAGCTTTTGCACTCATCTTCTGGGTTATTATGTTTAACAGGTCATGATGACAGCTTCTTTTAGTGGGAGAAAGGAAAATAACATTCTGCAATGACAGAGTTGTTGATAGCATATGTTTGCCATACAGGAGCTTGTTTCTTGCACAGTCTTCGTGGGGACTTCATTTTTGGTTATAAAAACTCTGGTTTAACATCTACATTTGGAAAGCCATCCTAATAGAGATCACCTCCAGTTGACTCTTACCTATTCTATGTACAGCCCATGGTCTTTGCAGAGTACTGGCATTGTATGCATACTCTTTTTATTTTAAGAAAGAATTATGGATTCTCTACTTCCATCAGATAATTCATTTGTTCTATGCAAAAGTAAAGGTTATAAATAATTGCATCCTGACCTAATGATCTATAGAAGTTGTGCTTTTACCTTCTGCCTCTTACTGTATCGAGTTGGCTGGTTATGGAATTGGAGAGTACTTTGCATTAGCAAGATTTTCATCCTGACATCTCATTCTTTTTTCCCCTGACACACGAAGCTGATTCTTGCATGTTTTTACCTAAATTTACTCTCCTGTGTATTTACATTTTATCTCTCACTCTTAAGAGTGCTTATCTTTTGTTGTTGTCGATTTTTGGGTGGTGGTTTGTTGGTGTTGGTTTTTTGTTGTTTTTGCTGTCTTGTAAGATCATCCTCCCTTCTGACCCTGTAAAAGCTTAGTGCAGCCTCAGGCTAAAGAGCAGTTTCTGTGATGGCCCCATTTCCTCGAAACACCTGTTTCAGTTTAGGACAGGTTCCAAGACAGTCTATCCTGAAGTTGCTGGGCTTACTGTGCAAAGAACTCCCAAACACAGCAGAGAACAGATCAGACAATGCTGAAAAGTTATTAAGTAGTTCTAGTCTATATTTATATCTTTCTGAGATGAGTCTGGCCTATATCTGAACCTACAGTAGCTCCAGAGTCAGTCTATTGCAATGGGAAAGCAAAGCTCATGGGGTAAGAAGGAAAGCAGGTGTTGCTGATGGGCTGTTAATTTGGGTGAGATTCTTGCTCGTTATATTCACTTCCCCTTTACTTTGGAGCCTTCTGGTTGAGCTGAGGAATCCCAAGATGCAGACAGCTTTGCTTCCATGCTGTAACACTCACCATTTGAGGTAGGTGTTCTGGGAACTGATGTGTAAAGTCTGTTTTGCAGTCATGTGAGTGGGGAGGTGAAACCATACAAGGCCAACTGACCCAAGCATGCTTTTCAACTTATGGCTCTGGGGCATAATAAAATGGCAAATACTTAACACAAAAGGTGTGTCAGCTGGCCTTCAGTTCTAACTGCGCTCAGGGGGAGGAGAAACAAACAAACAAAAACCTCTTAAAAGTAAAAGCCATCAAAGTATAGGTAGGAGTAGTCTATAATATTGAATAGTAACAGTAATAATCACGCGATGGATGTTTGGCAGGGAGGGTACTTACCCTGATAACCAGGGTTAGAAGTGATCCCAATAATTGTGGTTGAAGGAAAAGCTCAAAGGATCAATAAGTTTTATAGCATCTTCAAAACTTAAAACTATTTGTTGCTTATTTTCCAGTGGCCTCAGTACTGCTCTGTAGATGAGGGAGGACTCACATGGTGTTTTTCACTCTGGTGTTTTTTGTTTTGTTTTTTGTGGGCTGTTTCTTTTAGGGGCTATCTGTCATCAGAGTGCATTTAAGGCACTGTGAAACAATATCTCTGTCTATCTCTGTACCTGTATGGCTCCCTTGTGTAATATGCGAGGAACATAAACTGGTACCTATGTCATCCAGAGCTGTGGAGCAAGCTGCCTTTAAGGTGAGAAAAGTGGAGAGGGAAAATAAGTCAAAGATGGAAGGCACTCTACACTGTTAGGACACTTCACCTGTTAATGTTACATGCACCTGCAGTTGCTTTCTGTGGTGGAGATCTAACATAATGTCTACTAAGTTGTTGTGTTGGTAGGTTTTGTTGATCTTTACATTAGGAAAGGACAAGTACCCACAGGGTTTCTGAGTCCCTAGTCTTCTACTGCCTGCTTTTTGAGTCTCGATTAACATTTCCAAAGTTATGTGGAGCAGCTTCTTGGTGCTTTGACTGAGATAGTAGAGATGGTTTCTATTTAACCTTGTCCTTTCTAGTACCATGCTATGTTTCATCACTCATTGCATTCGTACCACTGAATAAGTTTTTTTATTTATTATCTTTTATTTTGTTGGGGAGACCCATGAACCTTCATTACCTTACTGGTGGAATTCAGCTCAGATTCTAAGGGCAATGTGCTTGCAGCCTGAGAAGTGAAAGGGAATGAGCATGTCAGGATGTGGACTTGCTCCTTCTGTGATGTTTGTTTTTAGCAGTGATGACTTGTGCCACAGATATGACCCCATTTTGTAGGTGAACGATCTGTGGGTGTGACTGAATGTTTTGAGTCAATGATGACAAAGCCAATTTCCTCTCTTCTTCTTCTGACACCTTAGTTCTGCTTATTCCCGTTTAAAGGACGCTGCAGAGAGCACGTGTGTCTGTCTGGGAAGCCAAATCATTTCACAGCTCATGACTTTGCTAATGCACAAGTTAGCCTTGCTGTGGGATAGTAGGCTCTGGTGGGAAGGTAGGAACAAGTCACAGTCTGTAAGGAAAAGGCAAGAATCTCCTAAACAGCATCTCCCACTTAGAAATTTGCTGTGTGGAACAGTAACAACTGGTGCAGGTTTAGTTTAGTGACTGGGGAAGTCTGTGCCTTAGCAGTGTGGTTTTCACTAAGTGCTAAATGAAGCGGTTTTTATTCCATCTTACAATTAAAAAGTAGTGGTTTCATTATAAAGATCAGATATATGGTACGCTCTAATAACTGAGGTGTTGATTGGTTTGTTTGTTTGTTGTTTTTGTATTTTAAAGCAGGAGAGGACGAGGGGGAGGGTTCACAAGAACCAGCCTGTTAGTTCAGCACGGCTCCTGTGTGTGGCCTGGATTTCTTTCCAGGCTCTGCCCCTGCAAAGCCTCTTTGTGATCTCAGCCTTGATGTGGGTCAAAAGGGGAGGATTGTTAACATTCCTCCTGCCCCTCTCCATCACCATCAGCAGCTCTCAGTGGATATCAGCCCTGTGTGCTCGTGTGGGAGAGGACAGTGGAATTTTGGGCTGCTTGTAATTGCCCTTCCAAATATTTCTGTCTCCCATCTGACCAGTAATCCAGATCCCAGCATTTTTTATCATGAGCGATAGTATTTCTGGCAAGCTAGTATTTTCATATTACCATTCATATGCCCATCAGGAAGTCTATGATAGCAAAGAAAACAACTTCTATGAGAATTATGACTCTAGGCAATGTGCTCTGTAATTGCCCTTTGGAAGTCACGGTCCTTGTCCCTCTCTGCTTATTTAATGCTGTTGCTTATTTATGCAGCTCTTTCTCCCCGCTTTGATTGTGCCCTGTTTGTTTTCAGATGCTAATATAAGTGTACTGTGCAAGCTTTGGTCTTACAGGATATAAGCAGCGAGGTGGCGTGTTGTTTTTTGGTTTGTTTTTTTGACTAAATTAAAACTGCTTTCAAACTGATGTGTTCTTTATTCTATTAACTGCATTGCTCCAGATAGTTATAAACAGTTTGAATTGCTTGCTGCAGTGATTTGGGTAGGTAACAACATGCTTCTGAATTGATGAAGCACTTTTCATTCTATGTTGCATTTATTGCAATCGTGGTAATTCTAATGAGATGCCTACTTTTTGTAGTGTCTTTCCCTTGCCTTTAATGTGCCTGTCTTCCTAAAGAGCATGTTAACAAACAAGCTGTTGTAGAAGTGGATTCCCTTGATCAAAGTGGAACAAAAGGAGATATAATATTCAGCAACAATCCAAAGCTTATAAAACAAATGTGCAAAGAATAACCTCATACTGAGCTCAGATGTATGGGGAGGAGGGGAAAAAAAAGCAGATCAGGTTATTGCCAAGTTGAGACCCTTGAGAAAAACTTAAAAGCAGGACCCATGTTTTATGTCTACTATAGATCGAATGGTTCAGGTGGTAAAATTTACTTTGGTATATGTGTAAGAAGACTCCCATTAGTAATACAGGAAAGCTATTAAGCTTTCAATGGGAAGGTTCAATGGAAAAAGCAGTAGTTCTATCAGACACCTGTAATTTTGTCACTGAGTTCTTTTTGCACAGGTTCCAAATGGTGCAGACAATTTTGGCAGTTGAGCATCATAAGCACATTAGGTTTTCTGCATAAAAAACACTAGAATTGGGGGAGAACTGTCAATAACCATGGAAATAAACCACCTGCTTTTTTATTTTTAATGTAAAACTCCTTTTTCTTGTTTCCATGACAGCTGTTGTTGGTGTGAGTGCAGCAAATCCAGCTGTATTTGTCACTTGAAGTCCTCACAGGGTTTGTTGGTCAGTGAAAGTTACATGCGATGCTCTTCCGTAATGAGAAAATAGAACAGCCAGGCTTTAAGAACTTTGGGAAGTGCAGTATCCAACAGATTGAACCTGTGTGATAAGGTGTAAATCTGTATTTAATGGTGTATGGGAACTGTTGAGTCATGGCCTGAACTGCTGATTGAGCACCTGGGGAAAGGACCCAGTCAGCCCTGGGAGCACAGGTGAAGGCAATTCAGGTGTGTGAGCAGAAGGGGTGGAACCTGGCTGCACCTCTCTTAGACCCCATTTAAGGGCTGACTGCCACTGGGGAAGGATGTCTGGTTGGAAATCCTTCCCTAGTGCAGTCTTTCCTGCAAGCTTTGATCTTCAGAGATGGGTGAGTACCTTTACTTTTGTAAAATAATGCCCTATACACTCTGGTCCCTTTGTTGTTATATTTCGTGTTCTGCTTTCACCATGCTAATCTTTCCAATTGTAACAAATGGGATCACAGCCTTTAGCTGGGGAAGTGGAACTGGCTTTGTCCCTTACATATGTAGAGCCTGGGGATGGTTCAGTTTCTGGTAGGCTATGAACATTAGAGGATATCATCTGAGTTGGAAGGAATGCAGCTCCTCATGATAAAAGACAATAAATCTATATGTTTCTATTGTGGATTTCTAATTTAGGTCACATTAAGGTCTAATTTAGGTCACATCATGCAAAAAAGCGATGACACTATCCAGGACTATCAGATTTATCTTATTAAATCCACAATTCTAAAATTCACATGTGTATTTTATAGGAACAACGGATTGATGTATGTGTTCTTTGAGGGCTGCTCTGAAGTATTGCCCTCTACTTTATTCTGTCAGTCCATGATGTCAGAGGTGGATGTTGTTATAGTAGTAGAGGTTGAACCTCCTCACCAATGTACTGTTATGTGTTGTTGTGTGACAGATGGTGGCAGAGGGGCAGTCTGACATGATGACATTTGACTTGGAAGTGAGGAAGCTGCAGAGATGTGTCATTGAACCCCTCCATGTGGAATTATTGGCACCTATTGATATTTATCGATGTTTGCTGTACTTTTATGGAGATCAACCAATGGATGTGAGCAGAGGGGTAGTGAGTGCTGCATTTCAGCAGCAGCAGCGAGTCACCTCTATTGGTGTGAAGTTGTGTGAGTGTGACATGCATGCTCTTGTTCATCAGTGGCCAAAATGCAGAGCTACTGGCAGTGACTGTTGCAATCGGGTGTTTTGTAGCTCAGAATTTACTCTATCCAGTAGTGTTACTGTGCTCTTTCTATTTACTGCAGTGTCCATGGAAAGAAATGGGAGGCATTACTTTCAGAGCAACGTATTGATTTATTTGACTTAGAAGCTTGTAAGTTTCGTTTAATAAACTTGTTAAAGAAAGAAAAAACATCGTGGAGACATGAAACAAAGAGAGTGGATATGTGACCGGATTACCAGAGCGGTAATGTGGGTGGGGAGCCTCTGCACACAAATTACATCTACTGTGGTACTCTTGGTGCCTGAAATGCCAACCGTGGCTGCTCACTCCTGTCTTTCATTGGCTTGCATTTTTGTCAGTCACCTCCCAGGAATCTCAACCTGGAATTTTGGGGTCAGTGAATGAAGGCAGGGGGTATGTCCAGTGTGGCCAGTGGGAGAGGTTCAGCAGAGGGCGAGATGGAAGATAGCTGGGGTCTTTCCTGTCTGTAAGCTGTACCTGCTGCAGCTGTGGGTATGTCCTCCATAGGAGCTCTGTTAGCTCCTGTGTTCAGCTGCCAGCCTGGACATGGTTCAACTCCTGCCCAGCTACTGTCTGGCCATGCTGGCATGGCAGAGGAGTGTAGATTTTCACTGTTTGTTTGCAGGTGTTACTGGTTTTGCTGTATTCCTAAATGTTCCTGACTGTGATTACAGTTAATCTGGAACCAGGAGCTGGTCATACAGATCCAAGAAATATCTTTGTATTTAATGAACCATGCCAAATAAAGCTCAAAGCCTGATGAAAAGGATAGAATTCTTGAAGCTGATTACGGGTGCTGGGGTGGGTCTCTCTGTGACTGATGTGATGTTAACCTTCTCCTCTTCAGCATTTTTTTGTTTTCCTTTCATAGTGATTAGGTAGACATCAAGTAGATAATGATTAAAATTTGCATTACTTGATGTTGTTCTCCTCTCTTTCCTTGAGTAAACACCCATAAGAATGTTGTGCTGAAACGCCTGTGTAAAAGAAAAGCTATCTGTGAAGCTATGTTTGCCCCCAACTTTAGTGCAATATAAGACTTGTCTCTGTGGAATAACCTGCACTGTTATGTTCCCATGCCCATCGAATCCCTTTCAAAAGAATACAGTTAGTGGAAGCCAATGTTTTTGTTATTTTCTCTGAGATTTTCAATATTTAGTATTTGTTTATTTGTGTTCCCTCACCCCCTCAGTGTTCTGTGGATCCTCAGGATACTCGCATGAATGAGCTCTGCTTTCTGGGACTGCTGCGTGCTGGAGTTTTGTTGTGGGTGCCAAACCCTTCTCAGCACTAGTGTAGGATAGGAAGATATACTTTATTTTCCTCAGTATTAGTGGTGAAAAAGCATTTCTGACTCTGAGATTTGCAATGATGCTATCAAGTACTGAAGCTTTTTTCTTCCTTTTGGCACTCATCAACAAAATATCCATATTGGTACTTAGCATTATGCCCAGCATAACCAGACAATCCAGCATGAAATGAGGATACAAGTTTTAAGAATGCTTTCTTTTCTATTTTAATTAACTTTTTCGGTTAATGATTATTTGTTTGATAATAAGCATCAATGCGCTTATTGTTTCAGTCATCTGATAAATGGGTATTTGTATGTTGATACATGCTAGTTCGGAAGGACAGTAAGCTCAAGGGAATACCCACTAATGATCATGTGCTTTTATTAAGGATGGAAAGGCCATGAAACTGCACAGCTGCTAATTAAAAAGAAGTCGTTTTGCTTGAAAATAGATACAGAGATTTGAAGAGAACAAATCCGGTATCACTGTATTACTTAACCTTTTTAAAACTTGCATCTTACTGAGTCATGAGGACTTTTAAAGCTGTGTTCAAACTCATTGGCTGTTCCTCATGAATGACTGCAGTTGGTAATTTAACTAAATGTTACCAGAGGAAAGAAATGTTGGGCTAATTTTTCCCCTTTCCTGATGCTCTGCCTTAACCTGGGGGCAAAAATGTATTAACAAAAACCAACCACCTACTGTTTGGTTCCTTGTAAGCAGTAAAGCTCCACTTATCTGCTTTTATTTCTTTGACATGGCTAACTTCTAGTAAATGAGCTCCGTGTTCCTCAATTGAGATTCAGTGGTGTGTAGTCTTGTTTCATAATCATATTTAAATGATCGGCCAAGTAGAAAATTGTATGTTCAGTAGAAAAACAAATGCAAGAGGGTAACATAGTAATGTTAATCTTCATCAGGCTGTGGATGCTTTGAAACGGAAGAAACATATATTACATGACCTGTTTTATTACCAGCAGAAAGTTCTCTAATCTGTGTTGTATGTAAATAGTTTTTCCTTGTACTTCTCTAGATGAACAAGTGAAATCAGGTTTTGAAATTCAGATAGTATATACTATTAGAGGACTTGCAGTCAGTTTCTGGTTTGCGGATCCTAAATGTGTAAGCTTTAGACATCCTGGGTGTTCACTGCCTTCTTGCTGATCATGCCCTCCCGCCCCAATGCTTATGAAGAAGTATCGGGTTTAAACAATTGCTTTTGGCATGTGTTTTTCCAGTCTTTTCAGGTTTCTTGGGGATCTCTGTATTGTTGGTAGGAGTATCCTTCAAAATCCTTCTGAGGAATAAAGCAAAAAAAAATGTGGCATTAATACCCACTGTTCTGAGAGATGAGAAGTACAGACTGCCTTATGACAGAGTGAAGGTTAGAGGATCCACTGGAGCTGTTTGTGACTGTAAGCATCATGCCTTTAGGCTGGTGTAATTTGTGCCCCGTTGCACCCTGAAGGTACCCATTTAGGAGATTACTGATATTCAGCATGTCCTAAGAAGAGCAGTGCAAAACTTGCAGGATAAATACAGTCCTGTTGCAGTTGGGCTTGGGTCTAAGAAGAATCACAGGCACTTTTATCCCTGTTCACAGCTTGGCCTTCTCCTGGATAATGTGAAGCCACTTGTGAAAGTGTTCTTCCTTTAAACTTATAGCATTTCTCAGTGCTTCATTTATTCTTTCTTGGTGGAGGACGAAATGGTTCTTCTGCAGCATGGATCTTTGTGCAATAATGAGAATGTATATAGTCTGTGCGTTTCAGTGTTTAGTAATTGTATATTACTTCTCTTTTGTTTCCAAAGCATTTTTCTTTGCTCAAATTTAGTAGCCTTGTCCCATAGTAAAAACAAAGTGAAAAGTACTTAGCTTTCCTTGTATCTTAATATTCTGGGAAATGCTCATCATTTATCAGCGAGGGAAGGTGGCTTAAATCCGAAAATGAAGTATTTTGTGTGCAGAAGCTGCAAAGGTGACAACAGCTTTATCTTAAATTTAGAACTTTGGCCTTAAACCGCTTGACTGTGTTTGGATCTTGAGTTAATCTGGGTTGTTTTTGAGTTAAATCTCTGTTTCCATATAGGGCTGAGAATTCTTTCCAACAGCTGCATGAAAAGTCATTTTGGGAGCCAGGAGCAACACAAAAGAATACTATACTTGTCAAGTTGGTCTTCCAAGAGTTGGCTGTTGTGGAAGAAAAACAAACTGGTGTGCATTTCTGTACCCTATGCCAAGTATTCTCATGTCCCTGTGAATTTCTTTAGGCTAATTGAGTCCTTTTAGTCATAGAATTTGGGGACTTGTTCTTGCTCAAAAGTGAGCAAGCAGAAACAGTGTGTGGAAAGCAAACACTTTACAAATCTGTAGATAACGTTATCTGCATCTTTCTGTAAATTTAATGGTTGTAACCACTTGTCTATAGGAATTTGAGTGTGGATTATCAACTGCAGAGCTGTAAGCATTCTTACAGGGCTGTCTTTAGGGAATATGTAAAACAAAACAAAAAACAAAACTTACAGGGTAAATATTCCCTCAAAACTTTTTTTAAGCAACACCAAATCTGAAAGCTGTGATCCAGGCTTTTCTCTGTTGCTTCCTTAATAGCTACTCAGAGCCTGGAGTGTTTGCTTGGTTTTCCACTTGTGTAATAAATGGGCTCTGGGTCACTTCATCACTGCAACTGCAGCATCCTGAATACAAACATTTCTCTGCTCCCTGGCAAAAATGATGGAATAAAATAATGGCCAACCAATTAATATCATGTAGATATTTTTGCTTGTAGCTCTCTTTCAGGAAGACAACTGACAATATCTGAATGTCTTGTTGGACTGTAGAATGAGATGAATTGTTCCCCAGAACAGCATCCCTATATATACCTGAATTAGAGCTAGCAGCATCGTGGCTATGAGTTGACATTTTCCTGGAAGATTCAGTGTAAGATGCAGAAAACTGAAGTTTCAAAGCTGTAACTGAAACCCAGATCTACTGCCAAGTTCACATAGTAGTAGGGCCATTGCTTTGCTACTGGAAAATTTGTTTCAGCTATGTAATGTAGACATTAAAATTCTCCCTTTGCTATTGCTAGAAAATCTCTCCAGCAGAGAATGGAAGGAAAAAGCTTCCATTTTTTTATTTTCTTTTCCCAAAGTGTAAATGACTCAAGAGGCAGCAGGTTGAACAACTACAGGACTAGGAAATTACAAGTTCCGTTTATTGTTGTTTATTGTTATCAGGTTTATTTTGGTGATTAAGAGTGCATAAGGACTGTTTCACATGTGTTCTTAATTGGTTGTTGAACTGGAGTGCCAAAAGGCAACCATCCAGCTAAATCGCTGTTCTGCTTTGCAATTGTTTCTTTTGGGGAGGAATTGCAGGTGGGAGGTAGGAAGTTCATAGTAATTATTTTTCTACTGTAGTTAAAACAAGATCTCTATGCCTATTGTGTGCACTTGCCTCTGAAGTATAAACAGTTCATGCTGTCAAAATGTTTTGGGAAAGCAGTGAAGCTGTTGGAGGAAGAGTGAGATTTGTAGCTATTTGGACTTGAATGTTTAGCTGAAGAACAAATTATTATTTCCTTTTTATTTAATTGGATCAGCACCGAAATCAATGCTTGACCAACATATGGGTTCATACAGCAGATGAAATGTGATGCGCTATGTCTGTATTTTCATTTGTGGCAGTGCTACTCTTCCATGAGATTACTGGTGAGGGAAAGCTGTGAATGTGGCTGCTAGCTACTTCTGTACCAGTCGTTTGTGTGTCCAGCTGACTGACTGTTCCACACAGCCTGCCCTGGCTGCTGGCAGCAGCATGGTGGGAAGGCAGCAGCTGCAGGCGATGCAGGCCATGGCAGCTGGGGCAGAGTGTGCAGTGCACAGCTGCTACTGCTTCTCTGCAGCTTCTCATTTGCACTGCCCCTGCTGGCTTGTCAGCACTTGGGAAGGAGCTGCCAGCATCAGGAGAGATGAGATGGAAGTTGTGGGCAGAGCCATGTACAGGAAGAAGCTCAGATCCTATAACCACGCAGCGGCTCTGCTGACAGGATGGTATGGGGATAGCTTGTTGAGACAGAGCCACATCACTTACTGATTTTCATCTGCTGAGAGGGTTACTGCTTGACCTATTAAATACGTAACTCTGCTATGAGTTGACAGTGTTTTTGGTGAGAGAACATGCATTCCAGTTGGGTTTTCCCACAGTAATCCTTTCTGTCAACCTCTCCATACCAACATGCAGACATCTTGAGTTTCTTGTTTGCTTTCAGTTAAATTTCACAGAGCAGAAACAGCTCAAGTTAATTTTCCATAAGCACATGAGCATAGAATGGAGCTTTAATGAATTCACATTTCCAGTTCACCCACAGTAGTGTGAGCTTAGCTGTGTTACTGTGCATCAGAGACCGTGTGGGACTGAGACACAAATGAGGTAAGTTCCAGAGGTCACAAAATGACTTAATTGTGTCACATGCTCATAAAATGTTTCAGCACCAACCCTTGTTAAAGTTTACAAAAAAAAAATTGAGAGCTGGCTCAAAAGCTCTTTGCTTAAAGATGCAAAGCATGTTGAAGAACCAAAGAGGTTTTTCCCTTTCGGATGTCACATGGTTACTAGCGCTGTGTGCTCAGTAGAAACATATCACCTTCCCTAAAGTAATGCTATGGTATAAGCAGGATAAAATATACAACTTAGGATCTTTGTGGTCCTATCTCTGTAGGGTTTTCTTCCTTTAGTTCTGCTGGTGTAGAAGTCTTCAGACCTCCTCTTCTGAGTGGCTGACAGTGCTTTTTCACACATACCTGGAGACCAGCCCTTTGTTTTGGTTGTTTGGTGTCGTGTTTTCCCCATTACAGTTGCAGTTCCTTACTTGTTACTTCCTCTGTTCAGCTCAAACCAATGCTAAGCTTGATGAAATTTTGTTGGTCTTTCCAGAGAATTTTGTTTTCTTGGCTTTGTTATTCATACCATACAATTAGGCAGGTGGTTTACAGCGTGAGAGAAATGAGAAGTGATTAGTGACTGCTGATATGGGTTTAGGTGTTGAAAGAGTGGCTTCCAATTCCTACAAAAATTGGTTAAAATCCTTTGGATGTGCAATGAGAATATGTGGACAGTACAATGTTTCAGCTCTTGAGAATACCAAAATATGAAGTGTTGGAGCTCAAGTTTGGCTAACTATTTGGCTAACACTAACTATTACAGTGTGATATTTTGTTCAACAGTAATCAATTGTTAGTGAGCTGTTAAGTCTGTCCAATGTCACCTCTCCTTAAAGCCTGCCTTAGGCTCTTGCAAAAACTCATTTAGAAGTTTGCTCTGTGCTTTTTTTTTCTTTTTTTTTTTTTTTTTTCACTTTTAATCCACAAGCAGTTTGTGTGTCTTAAGAATCACACACTAAACTTGGAGTAATACAGTTCTCTCCCATGACATGGGATCTAAACACCTGGATTTTTGCCATTTCACTTGTTGTTTGGTTTTTTTTCATTTTGGAACATATATGGGAATTTGGTGGAAATATTAAAGTTTTACCATTTCATAATTGGAGTATATGCTATTCTGAAATATGAATTAAATATATGCAACATGGAAATGATGTTTATGTGGAGCTTATGAGAACAGTAGTAAAGCATCTTAGGCCAAATTGGAGTCTTGGAAACATCAGTTGTGCTCGCACACAATTTCTTTGTGGTGTGAAATACTCTTGCAGAGTGCCTGGGGAAGCCTGTTCAGCTCAGAAAAGCTAAAGAGGGACTCTTTATCAGGAGTGAAGGGATAGGGCAGAGGGTAATAACCTAAACGCAAAAGGGTGGATTCAGTTTGGGTACTTGGAAGAAATTCTTTCCTACAGGAGCAATGGAGCAGCCTTCCCTGGGGAACTGTGGTTGCCTCATCCCTGGCAGCGTTGGCAGCCAGGTTGGGTAGGGCAGTGAGCCTTGTGTAAGGTGTCCCTGCCCATGACAGGGAGGTTAGAACTGGATGATGTCTAAGGTCCTGTCCAACCCAAAACACTCTATGAATCTACTGCTTACAAGAGAGAGACCATGTTAAAATATGCTTCAGCACGTGGGAAGAGCTGAAAGGAAAATGAGCTTGTTGTTGCTGTTGTTCAGATAACTTCTAAGACAAATGGCCATTAGCTGAGTAATAGAGTTGCAATCAACTTTTTGACTGTTTGTCATAGTATTAAGTGTGACACTTTAAATTCTGCAGGTGTTGGGCTTGGGTTTATTATTGACAGTTAATACACTGAGGTGGTGTTTTGGTCAGTGTGTTTTAGAGGTGCCTGTTTGCAAAGGAGGTTAACAGTTAAATATAAAAATGTTTGGTAAACAAAGGTATTTTCATAAAACAGGAGCGTTCATTGTTTTTGTGTATACAGCTCTTAAAAACACAAGAGCTTCATCTTGTCTTGTAGGCTTACAGTTCTGTTATCATTCAAGAGGAATTTGTCGTAAGAGTGTGTGCCTCAGGCAATTTCTATTCAGCTCATTTAGTCGGTTTCCCAGCTGTGAGCCTTTTAGAACTGAAATGACAAATTTGCATAAGGCAAGTCCATACTAGGTCTATCTGGTAGATCAAAGAGATGCCAAAGCTTTCTTGGTTTAAATAATTGTTTAAAGTGCATTTGTAGTGAATGGATACTTACTAAGATGCTGCCTAGATCTATTTTCATTGTATTTATATTCAGAAGTCTAATTTAATTGTATTATAAATGGTCGTTGAAGTACTATGTTATTTATTGAACATTTCAACTTCAGCACTGCTGAACATATTTATAAGTGACTTTGTCTTATTTTATGTGGCAGATTCTGCCCAAGAAGCCCCTTAGAAGCCCAATGTTTAATATTTTTCTGGTTCATTAGTTTTATCTGTGATTTGGGTTTCATTACTATACAGCTTTAAGTACTTGTTAGGCACCATTGTCATTAGAATTTTCCTTTCCATCTGTGCAACCACTGGAGGAGGAAAGAAAAAAGCAACTATGCATCATTAACCAAAGTATCCCATTGATTTTTAACTTTTAGCTTCTCTCTACTATTTTGGGGTCAAAAGAAAACTGAAATAACATGCTGGTGTTGCAGTAGTGTACGTGGTAGAATGCTTCCTTTCACTTGGGTGAAAACCTGAGTTCCTGGAATAAGAACATGGGAGTAGAGTGTCTTTGCATTATTCTTCAGGTGAGTTCTTAAACATTCTTTTGAAGTTGGTGCACAAAGGTCATGTAACCTCTTCAGAACAGAATGAAAAAGGAAAACACTTCCCTCTTGAAATATGGCACTGTTAAAATTAGTGTGGTCTTGAGCTATGTTACTGTGTAGGTAAGGGCATGGATGATGGTTGCAAACAATGAGGTTAATTCCATTACCTATTCTATAATGTGTTTACATAAAAGCGGCATTTTAATAGTATTCAGCCATTGACTCTTTAATACATGTAACAGGAAAATAAGGCACAGTGATTCTTCAGTGCCATTTTTTCCTGTAGTTGGTTCTGAGCTGATAATAGACTTTATTAGCTGTGATTTTCTTCATGTAGAAGTAGAAAACGAATAAATGAACAATCCCAGGTACTTATTTGTATCAAATGTGAAATGCAATCTATATGCTTAGGGAAGCATTTAGAGCTAAATTATAATGTAGCTTCCAAACACAAGTGTTTAATGGAAATGCCTTTTGTTACTCAAGCGTGCTGTTTAACTTGATTACCAAACTGACTGTGTATGGATATTCTGTATGACTTTTTTTCCCCCCCATTTCTATGATAAAATTATGAGAGATTTATCAGATTGAAATTGTTGCAATGTTTGTAACAGACTTTTTTCTTAGACATCAGATTCATGTGTCTCCAAGTGCCTTTTGCTTAAACCGTTTAGGACTGGATTCTGCTAAGCACACACATCCATATCTGTATCTCACTGGCTTAAACTCATGTCCTTGGTGCTTTACTGGGTCAGAACTTGAGCTCTTTGTAACAGCATCTAATGTTGTTAGTTGTCTTAGTGAGGCTGAGCTCTGAGTGCCTGTGTGTTCATAATGGGCTTGTATCCAAATAGAATGTAAATAGCTTCCAGTGCAAAACAATCAGAGTTTATGTTAGGTCTTCACTGGTGTCTGAGTAGTGATCTAGGAGCTACGGACTCTGGTGTAGCTTAATAGTAAGTCGGTGAACTTCACAAAAAAGTAGTAGTGAAAAGATCCTCAAAAGGCAGTTGACCATATGGGGGTCAATGCTAAAGGGAGAAATTTGTGCTTCTGGCTTTATTTCCTTCTGCCGTTCTCAGCACTTGGGTACTGGAGTAGCCTTCAGAAAATGAAAGCAAACAAATAAAGTAGAAAGGTTGTTTGTTTTCTCTTGCCTTAGTGAGTTAAGGCTTGCAGGGTATCTGCTCCGTGTTGGGGAAGTGAAGAGGTAACACAAGCAGAGTTGACTGGAGAAAGGCTGAGGTGGACCTCTCCTTTCTAATGGCGGCTCTGGGCAGATCTGCATCTCGCTTCCATTTGCTCAGGAACCCAAAAGCCAATGATCCTTCATTTTAGTGTATGTGAAGAGTAAGCCTTTCAAAAATGTCTTGATTGTTGGCATAGGGGTTAAGAGTTGTTGTTTTGCAATAAGATTGCAGCTTGCTATTTTAGTATAAGGCAGCTCTTAGTATTGTGAAATAAATAACCAAAGATCCATTTTTGCAATGGCTATAGTTGAGTTTAACCCTGTTATGTAAAGTATATGTCAACAAATATACCTAAAGTCTTGTTCACATCTCATAAGGGCTGTGAATACATCAGTGATGCTACTATTCAGAAGACTTGTTTTACTAGAAGTAGCGTTTAACTTGCTAATACTTGTAAGCAAGAAAGGTCTTTGAGAATAGCAGTCAGCATAGACAGTTTTACTGTAATAGGAATTTGGAATTGATTTTAAGACATTAACATTAAGCATGTGCTTTTGGACGTTCGGCTCCATTCCACTGTCTGGTATGTGCTTACACAATCACAGCAACAAAACTTGCTGCATAATGACCTGAGTGTTATATTTTTAACCTTCACTGAAATCAGTCACTTTGCCCTTCTTGGCTGACCTCAACTTTACTAATTACTAATTTATTCCTCTTGTTGATGGTGAGTTACCTTTGCCTTTACTGGGGGAAAGAAAAGAAAGCAAGGAGAGGCAGACTGTGTACTTTGTAGTCTTTAATGGTATAATTAAAACATGTTGACTTGAAAAACAGAATAAAAGATTTTTACTTGAGAGACATGTTCCTTCAGAGCCCCTGGGAAGGTCTCCAATAAGCTTATAAAACTAAATATATAATTCAGTAATGACCAATAGCCTTAAACAGTTTGGCAAGCTGTGTGGTTGGACTCCACACCAATAATGGTGATCGCTGTAACCTTTGGTCGTGATGGCTTTGTTCCTTACACGTGGCTTTCATCTTCAGCTGAAATGTGTGTAGAGCTCTCATGGAAAAAAAAAGGACCTGAGGGTATTGGTCAGCAGTGTGCCCAGGTGGCCAAGAAGGCCAGTGGCATCCTGGCTCATATTAGAAATAGTGTTGCTACCTAGAGCAGGGAGGCAATTGTCCCTCTGTATTCAGCTCTGGTGAGGCTGCACCTTGAGTGCTGTGTTCAGTTTTGGGCCTTTCAATACAAGAAAGACATTAAGGCCCTGGAGTGTGTCCAGAGAATGGCAGTGAAGCTGTGAGGGGTCTGGAGCATGAGTCTTATGGGGAGTGGCTGAGGGAGCTGGGATTGTTCTGAAGAAGATGAGGCTCGGGGGACATTGTTGCACTCCACAACTTCCAGAAGGGAGACTGTGGTAAGGTGGGGATCAGCTTCTTCCCCCACATAATTATGGATAGGAGTAGAGGGCTTTTCCAACCTTGCTGATTCTATGATTTTATATCTAGAATTATGAATCTATTTACTGTTGGTTTTTTTTGGTATAGGTTAAGTTCACGATGCCTGAAAAACACAAGGCATGTCATCTGTGGATAGGACAGTAGTAAGGGGCACTGAATGCAGGAGGGCTTCTCTTAAAACTTTGCATTTATATACAGCTATGTAGTGCCCTGCATTGTCAGTTCCAGTGCATGAGGAAGAACACTCTGTACATAGTGCAATTATGCTTAGGATTTCTTTACTGTCAATGAAGAATCTCACATTAATGCTTGGATGCTTACAGGGATAACTTCACCTCATTCAGTAGAACCTGAGCTCATTCCTTGTTTCTTTCTCCTTAAAGTTTTCTCTTTTGCGAATCTTTCTTCCTTCTGACTTCCTTCACTTCTGATTCTCTCCTCTTAGCATCTTTGCTGCTTAACTGTTTCCTTTAAGTTACGTACCGTGAGCATACCTGAACCATTCTGGGGAACAGAGGGAGGAAACAACTTTAATTTCCTGCACTCTTGCTAGAAGCGGTCACCCATTCCATCACTCTCTTCCAGCCATTGCTGTATGGTATTATTTTGCCAAGTTTCACTTGCTCAGGTCAAACAAAGGTACATTCATTTCCAGGAAAGTACTGGAATATGCCCTGAGCACCACGTCACGGTCATTTGTACTTAGAGTATTATTTTAAGCATTCTAGTATATTTTACCCCTGTCTCTTACAATTTGTTCATCATGCAGATAGAATGTGTTAAAAATTGAATGAATTTGTAGCTACATTTTAAAAAAGTCTACCTGTATACTTCTCTCTAGGCTATAAATTATATTTGCCAGTGCCTGCAACTGGAGTTTATAGGTCACGTGGCGTGCTTTTATATTGCCACAAAGCAGTTTTAAGCTTGCTAAGTACTACTTTTATTGTGTGATGGTGCACAGCAAACATTTCTATATATGATGGGAAGGACGAATATCCAGGAGTTGAGAACAAGCAACTCTTGTAGTTGCCAAGGGGTGGGTGCTGGTAGTAACTGGAGTTGTTCAGTTGTTTTGTTGGTGCAGCAACAGTAGTTTCAAAGTATTTATATTTTATATATTAAAAAAAAAAAAAACAAACAACAAAAAAAACTTATATAAACTCCCTAACTTCTGACTTTCAATGTATGCGAGAAATGGGAAGCTATAAGGTTTTGGTTGCCTGAAACATGTCTGTCTACTTTTCTCTTTTCCCACCAGTTAGTTTAATAAAAGGATAATACCTCCTTGGCTTATTGTTGGAGCTCATAACTACATAATGGCCCTGCAATTGGTGTCTTTAGGAAACGAATGGAAAGTGTCGGGGAAGGAATAATTCATTCATTGAATAATAAGGGAAAACAATAGGAGCGGAACAGAACAATAACCCATTGTCATTTCCACGGTTAACTAGAATTCTTGTACTACCAAAATGTTAAGCAAGCATATAGAGACTTGGTTTAATATATACCTACCTGTGACAAGGCATACAATGAACGCTACCCAGTGTTTTTAGTCACAGTATAATTAATTAGAAGGCGTTTGCCCACGTGCAGTCATCTTCCCACGCCAGCCTAACGCCGAGTAATGAAATAGTAAGAGAGAGTCCCAAATCGGCCAGTAGATGGCCTCCGGAACCCGCATTGCAGAACACAGCGTGTGAAAGTCCTTTCCCTGGCTTGTGGCTGTACGTTGATTTGATCTGACTGTACCTTCCCACTTAGGACATCTGAAGGTGTTAAGATACATATCTTGGTCGTATACTTGTTAAAAGAAGTGGTGTAAAGAGGAACAAAATTTTGTTAAGTGCTACTGGGTAACTTAAGGCCATTACATGGCTTCGGGAGCATCCCTTTGATCGGATAGGTGGATAATCACAGGTTTTGAGGGTTTTTTTGTTGCTTTTAAAAATGGCATGCTTTTTGTACCACGTTTTGCAGAACATCTTGTCTGAAGCTAATGAAATTGCCGCTCTACTCTAAAGCACGTGCCTCTGAGAGCTATTCCCATGCATATACACTTAAGTGCTCTGCTCAAAAGGGTTATAGCTTTGTGTTGTTTCGTATGCTTTTAGTTGCATTAATTTAAATAATAGCATTTAGAAGCAAATGCCTTTTATCTGAAATACATTGCCAATAGGTTTTAGACATCCTAATGGATAGTTACTGAATGAAACACTGGAAAAAATAAAAGCTCATCTACTGCACACTCCCAAATCTGATGTCTTTTCACTCCCCTCTTCCTTCTGAGAAATTTAGTTTGTGAATGTATTGCTCTTGCATTACTGTCTCCATCTAAGATGGTTAATCCTTGTCTGTGATGAAGAAAGCATTTCTAAATGCATCTCTAAGATTCAATGAAATACCACCTCTTCCTGTCTTCTAGTGGTATTGCCTCTGGGTAAAGACAGTCTTAGTTCTTCGTTCTTTCTGCAGTGTGTTAGGTGTGTCTCCCTTAGCCTGCCTTTCTCTGCTAATTGATCTTTTCTTTCAGCATTTAGTCAGTTTAGCAGGTCTCAAGTACTATCTTTCATGTTTATGATGTGTCCCTGAAGTAGGACATCTATTCAGTAGCTGTGGTATAAGAGGAGAAATGTAGGAGGGTGTCACAAATTAAGTGTATAAACTGAGCAGAGGGAGTGAAAAATAAAGTAAAATGCAATGGTAAGTTCTTCCCAAACAAGCAAATGAAGAACCAATAATGAAGTGAGAAGGATTAAGAAGATTTAAGGTTCTAATAGCTTAAACTGACTGGGGCAGATGTCTGTCTTACATGGGACATCCCACAGCTTCCTGGACATGAGGCATTTTAAATTATGTTATTTACAATCACCTCAGTTACATAGAGGCAAATTACTCAGACACTTATCTGCTGTCTTCAGGAGATGGCATCTGGTTAATTTGCCCTGCTTTCTTAACTGTCATCTTCAACAGGGACTGCTGAAGTGTAGGGACTGTTCTTTTTGTGTGCGATACATCCCTCCTTGCATTTGCTGGATCAAAGTAGTAAATCCTACAGAGACTGTCCCACTCCAGATGTGTTGTGGATGCACATGTAAGACCAGTTTGCTATGTGTGTATGCCCTGCCAAGCAAGGGAAGTGATAAGCAGGCACAATCATATTTTGAATGTGTGGGTTTGGCAATAGGCATTTCTCAGAAGCAGCCTTGCACGTACGTGGCCCAAATGGATTCTCAGATGAGCGCCTAACATTCTTCACATGCAAGATCCAAAATGAACAGTAGCATGTAGTGCTAAATAGTTGGTCGTTTCATGGCCCTGTGGTACAGTCTGTTATTTCAAAAATAGACAAAAACAAAGCTATCTTTAATTTACTAGCTAATGACACGAAACATTCTAGTAAACCACAGACCCAATTCAGTACTGTATTTTTCTTTGCAGGAGGTAATGCTGATCTATTATCGTGTCCCCTCATGACAGAGTCCCTTGGCACTGACAGAAGAAAGGTGGATTTGTATATTGGGTTTTATAGTATTTAGTGCTTAAAATACTTAATATTTGAAATGCACTTAAAATAGTGTTTGAAAAAGAACCCTTAATTTAGTGCTGTGCAACCAGGTTAGATGCAAGAAGACAAATTTTGCATTGAGTAATGCTGAGTGTTGTTACAGAAGCAGTGCAAGCTCTGCTCTTCCTCAGAAGATTCTGTTGATTGTAGGTCTGCCATAGGATATGTTTATTGCTTGGTGAAGCAATTTGTTAATCTGCAGTTTGTTAAGCTGCTTAAAAAGCAGTTTGCCTTTTCTCTCTCCCTCTCTCTTTTGTTGTTGTTGTTACCCACTCTATAGTAATTGAAGCTTCTGAAACAAAAAATGTTCATTTAATTCGATGAGCTCTTTTGTCTTGCGATAGTATTTCAAGGAAACTGATCCTAAAGTCAATACCAGGTCTATGGTCTGCATTTTGTATTGTCATTTCATCCTCAGCCTTTTTTTTTTTTCAGATCTCTCTGAGAATGCCAATTAACATGGTTCTGCAACTCACAGAAAACTTGTAATGTAATCATAGCCAGTGCTTACACTAATCTGATAGTGCTGGATGTGATTATGTTGATTTAATATTGTTTGTATGCGTATATTCAATGCATTGTGGCTGCAGCAGCAGTATTTGGAAGCAGAAGAGCTACTTCCCGTGTATTGGTTCAGGTTAGCTCTATGTTGTAAAATATGCTGTTAGTAAGAGCTCTTAACATTTAGTCCCAGATGGAGAAAGTCTTTCCAGTCTAGCTGATGCTGTGGCATTCCTGCAGCAAACCATAGCATGACTTGCTTGTGAGAATTCTGTGTAAGTGAGCTCAGACCTTTCCTGTTATCCTATTGTGGGGAATTCATGAGTGCATGTGCTTGTAGGTCCTTCTGGCCTCCTCAGGAAGACAGATGAATGCAACTGGTGCATCTGATCTAGTCAGCAAGGTAACTTCTGTCACATGGAGCTGCCTCATCTATGCTTGGAGCATTTTTCTGGAGGGACAGTGGTGTGGGTGTTTTACCACTAGGGTAGCACCAGCTGTTGCAGTCATTCCATGACAGTGGGAAACTGAACCTGAGAAGCTCTGCAACCACGAGGCTGTTGAGAAATACCTTGCACAAGGCAGATTTCTTTATCCCACATTGGGAGCATAATTGCTCTGTCATTTAGGAAATGCAGCAACTGGTCCACTTACACCTGGAACGTGGCTAATGAATACATGTCACAGATTGTGTTTTGGATGCTCTTGCGTGGCTGCTGAGGGAGAGTGGAGAAGAGACTAAATCTTCTATCTGATTTGAGAGCAGGGATTCATGCAAGGAGTCCAAAGTTATCATAACAAAAATGTAAGGAAAAACCTTTAAACAACTGCCTTTTAGTACTCTGCTGCTGATGCAAGCTGGAATCCCTGGCACTTCTGTTCCCTGGGACCAAGAATTTTGTTGCCTCTTGATGGGATTTACCACAACTCAGGGCACTCCTGGGACGTGCAGCACAGCCTTTCCATGGTGCCACTTCTCTTTTGAAGGAAAGGCAGTTGCTGACAGGATACCTGAAAATGTATTTGGTTTCAGATTATATGTGCAAAATGGTCTAGAAATTGTCTCAAAGTTCAGCTTTATAGAGAGTATTTAAAAATACAATTGCACTGAATGTCACTTAAGTTTTTATCACTTGAATACAAACATTTTGTGATATGTAACTTTCAACTGTGAATCTATCTCTATGAATAAATAACCCAAAGGCACTACTGACGCACTGAGGTGCTGGAGCATTCTTAAGGAGTGACAGGAATCCTTGCCGTGAGTCTTCTCTGAATGCCAAAGCAGTGCTTCCTGACCTTGGAACATGAATTGAAGCCATTGCCATATGGGAAACAGAGCTGTGCTCACTGCAGTGCTCTGTGCTGGGGAGGAGCAATGCCTTTCTGATGGTCATAGAACACGCAGAGTGTTGTGTGCAGATAACTGTGATGTGTTACAGGTTGGCAGCAGTGCTTACGTGCAAAGTGATGCTCCCTTCAGATGTGCTGGCTCCATATTCTTTGTCTGTGAAACTGAACACCATCCTTAGCATTGCCTTGAAATAGGATTTCCAATATAAGCTGTGGCTGTACAGTTTTGACTCTGATTGCTGCACATGTATCATTTTGCAGGGCTCCAAACCCATCGAATCTCACACAGGAAACATACAACTATATTTATAGCCTTTGTTATAAATGATACATGAAATATTTGGTCTCCAGACATCTTGTCGTTAGCTTTGTGTTGCCATGGGCACTCTTTAGTATTCCGGGGAGGCCTGGTTGCCATGGCGAGGTGTGTAGTTGTAATGTGTTCCCATGGCAACCTCCGCCATTCTGTTCCTTCCGCAGATGAGCTCGCAAATCTGCCTGGCTGCACCTGAACTGATCTGCTGGTGGCACGAATGTGTTAAAGAACGCTGCTAGCATACCCCCGGGTCATTAGCACTGCAAAAATCTTCATTATGTTGACATTGGACCATTGGGTTAGTGTAACACAGTGTGGTTCTAGATACAAGGGAAATGGATTTGAGAAAGCAGCAGCAAGGGGATAGCTCGACCTGTGAGGATGTTAAAATAGAACTGTTTGAAGCAGTTTACATTTTTCACATGTTCTTGTGTGTCATGATTTGAAACCAAAACATCCGAGGTTGCAGCTTCTGCCTTGAATGACCCTCCTCAGTAACAAACTTTCCATGTATGTCTATGCGCATGTGAGTGAGTTCTGGTCTTAGAGCCTCTTTTTAGGAAGATGGAGCCAGTTACTTGCTGGTGTAATGCTAGCGTTGGTTTGTTTAGCTGGGGATCAGTGCTTTGGTTGGGGAACTTTGGGTCAGTAATGCTTTCTGTCTATTGCAGGAGGATTTGTTTTGACATTGGGGATGTTTAGAAATGTGAAAAGCAAGCTAAAATCTATCAGCTATTTGCTAATTGGATGCTGCTCGTTTCTCGTAACTCTTGTTTTCTTTTGTACGGTTTTCAGTTTGTAAAGTAACTCATCAAGGAGCTGTAGGAAAAAGCTCTGAGCTTCTAGTAATGCTTGAGCTGATGCAGAGTGCTCCCATGTAGCCTGTCGAGAATGGGACTGTTTGGCACATAGATGGCTCCCACCCAGTGTGTTTTGTTCTGTCCTAGGAATGGATCAGTGAAATATTCAACTGCATGGAATGGAGAGACTTGTCCAGTGCTTTATTTTTATTTTTAACGGGGAGGAAAAAAAAGCAAAACAAAACCTCAAATGCTGATAGTGTAATATTCCTGAATAGTGGGATTTGGTATGCATGGAAGAACAGCATTCTTAGCCTTAAATTATAAAGGTTTATACAGAGGACACATGAGTTTTTTTTCCTAGCTCTTATTATTTCCTTGCTGTGGTTAGCCTATAAAACTGCCTTAAAACAAACAAAACTTGCTTTCATCATGTTATTTAAAAGGTTGAACTTAAGGAGATCACTTTATCTGCTCGTAGCTTTATCCTTTTCTCTTCAAATTGATAGAGCAGGTTTGCTTGGATCCTTGGCTTCTTTCCCAGCTGCATGTAGAATTTCAGTTATTTCTTGGAGTCCTTTTCTTATATGCTGTTTCCCAGTTCAAGCGTCTGTGCTGAACGACTTCTTTTTTTTTCTTAACCTTACCCAAAGAACATGGCAAATTTATATATGATAATCAAACAACTGGCTTACATTTTCAAGCCGTGCTGTCTTTCAGCATCCTGAAAGCTGATAGCCGGGAAAGCTAATGCTTTTTCATTTCTCTATGCGTCTTCAAATTGGGTTTGCTTTCAAACAGTCAGACTGTGTGGTCTGAATCACATTGCTGCTTCTAAAAATGCTATCTCACAGTGCTCTAAAACTTCATTAAGAGAAACATGCTTTTAAGCACTTGGCTTAAAAAAAAACAAACAAAAGGCCGTGCAAGGGGAAACAATGTCTGTTTTTTTCATAAATTTGTTAATGCGTGTACAAAATATATTTCAGCATTGCCACAGTTTTGTTTTGCAGTGGATTAAGAAGGTTTTGCAATAAGCCATTACTAGCTTTGTTTAATGACAGTAATTTACTTGCAGGTGTAGCAGTAGTTAAACACATGGCTCCTTTGAATCCATGCCTGTGAAGATGGGTATCTGCCATGGAAAGATGGGTATCTGCAGTGGCCAGAGCGGGCTTTCTTTTCATCCTGATTGCTCTTATTTCTTCATGCAGTCCTTATTCGAGAGAGTATTTTTGAAGGAAAAGGTTGTGTATGTGTAATGTTTTGGGTTTTTTTTACAGCTTTTTTAAAAGGCAGAAAGTGTAGTATGATGAATTAGCACAGTTCACAGTCCACTCTGCCAACCTGAGCAGACGCTTAAGCAGCTTTTGATGTAAATCTAGAGTGTTCTTGTCAACATAAAACCATGACACTATCAGAAATACTGCATGGATGCTTGGATTTTGTCTGTGTGGGACCTTTCTCCAGGGCACTGGAATTAATGTATGAATGAAAAGGAGATGCAAGAAGGTGCTGCTCTTCAATGCTCCTTCTTGTGCACTTAGCCTTAACCTTGTCAGAATCCTTATACCTGGCTACTGGAAAAATTTGTCAGTGATGTTTTACATAAAAAAACCAGTTGCATAACAGAACAACTCAGACTATTGCCTAATAACTCTATATTGTGAGTTTTGTTTTTCTTCTTGTCAGCTGGGAAAGTGTACAGAAAGCAGGAATTAGTCTTGAAATAATTTTGGTCTGTGGGTGTTCGTAAGCAATTGATTTGAAATGCTTTCTCAGCTTATGAGCAGTGCTTATAGAAGGAGCCTGTTCCCACTTAGAGAAATGTAACCCTTTGGCATTCACATTGAAAGTGAATTTAGGTAATTCAAACTCACTGAATAGTCCATCATTATCACCTTAATTTTCATTGCAGATGACTATTGTTTGTAGCAATCAGCTGTGGTGGTTACCAGTATATGCCAAGTAAACCTATTAAAAATATATGAACGTTTTCGTGTGCTCTCTATTTCCAGCACTGACAAATGTATCATGGCTAAATGCAGTAATGATGAAATTTCTACATCTATGAAATATTAACGCAACCATAAGAACAGTGGCTGGTGGTCACTCTCTCGTGGGTTCAGCAACTCTGTGTAGAGAGCCTGTGTGACAGAGTGCACAACATGTCTGTACAAGGTACTACTGTTAAAGAGAGGGAGGTGATATAGTTGCCATTTCTGTATTTCAATTCATGTCTGCCATTTCAAGTAATTTGAACTTGGGGAGGCTTCTTCAGGTAATGCATGGATACATCTGATAGTTGTCTGTGAGCTGTCTGATGGAAGTGCCCAGCATTTACTTTTGGTTGGTTAGTCAGATCCCCCAGCAGTGACTGAGCCTTGAGCTTAGTTTGTCACATCTAAGAGCAGATTTCTGTAAACAAGATTACAAGGCTTATTCCATGAAATCAGGCAGTCTGCCTGTCATGCTATGTGAACTCTTCATGTAAATACTAGGATTTTCAGGGAGGGGGTGGTAATTGAGTGAAAGAAATTATATGAAATGATACCCGTGGAATTTGTTTGCCACTTTTTACTGCCATAATATTGATGGTAGTCTCATTCAAGTGCATGCTGAATAGAAGTTAATTCTTGCTATCTGAAAAGTATTTGAAATTGTGGCATGAGATTACTTTGATGTATTTTCATTATTGTCCATATGCTCTAAATGGTTACCTCTCAAAAACAGTCAGTTCTTTAGTTATTAGGAGCTTTCTGATTAGCTTTTAATTCACGTGTCAGATTGCAAGGAGGTGTTGAATTGGATGCTGAGGTTACGTATGGGTGGGTCTTTTACTAAGCAAACATGTAGATTCGCTGATATATGCAGCACTTCCATACAAATTCCTTACTGCATAGGAAGGCAGCATCTTGAAAGAGGCTCTTCTGTTTTAGTTGAGTAATTAAATCCAAGCGAATAGTGTGTTCTGCTGTTGTTGATATGCTGGAGATGTCCTGAATTAAAATGAGGATAGAGAAGAAAGGCCCAAATCTTCAAACAAATCAGCATAGATAATTTAAATCTTACCATGTGCTAGAAATGAAAACTTGTAATACATTAAATAAGTATCACAGAATGGCCTGGGTTGGAAGGGACCTCAAGGATCATGAATCTCCAACCCCCCTGCCCCAGGCATGGCCACCAACCTCCACATGTAAAACTAGACCAGGCTGCCCAGGGCCCCATCCAACCTGGCCTTGAACACCTCCAGGGATGGGGCATCCACAGCCTCTCTGGGCAATATAAGGAATAAGATATACATGTATTCTTCTTTGCTACTGAGGGGAAGTTACTTCTTTGTCTTCAGTTATTTTATTTCATTGGTATACTAGGATAATGCCTGTTAGGATGATAATACCATTTCAGCAGTATTAGTCATGTTAGGAAAGTCTCACTATAAAGCAAGTTAAAAGTGGCAACTCTAAGCACTGGCTTATATGTGGGTGTCTCTTGGCACTTCTGGTGGCTTCGATGGTCCCCCAGAGGACTACTGCTGAGACAGTTATTTCTCATAAATGTGCGACCTTAACAAACCAAGTTTTCTGGGGTGAAATGAGAAAGTGTGTCTTGTTTTTGAGATAGGAAAAAAAAATATGGAAGTAATTGCCAAGATTCAGAGTTCAGGCTTTGAATTTTTGCAGAAGTGCTCTACTCACTGTCTATGGAGGGGAAAAAAAGATCTAATCCTGGGTGTAAAGGAAAGGGTGGAGGGAATCTGCCACTGATTAGCATACAGTTATTTGGAGAGCTCACAAAATGAGATCTTCATAAATTTGCCATGCAACCCCAGTGAGAGTGATGTGCTCAACAGTGGTGAGTGAAAACACTCTGCATTTTGTAGTTGTGGCTGTAGGTAACATTGACACGGACTCGTGTAAATGTGGCAGAGGAGTAACGCTTTGAAGCTTGTCGACAGAATGCTGTGTGTGCCAGAGGCTGCATTAATAGGATTGGCATATCTTGTGTCAGCCAGTAGTGGCTGCTGCGTGCTCTTCCAGCACTGGGTTTTTAACCATTTCTTAAAGTGAAGCACTGGTGAGAATAGGGAAATCTATTGGGGGTGATAATAAACTTGCAGGGGTCATACTTAAGGCAGATCTAAGCTGCATTCTGGAGGCATCCTTATACCTCTGAGAAAGCACAGTCATGAGAGTTTGTTTTACTGCTGCTGAGATGACCCTGAAGAGAAAAAGGATGCGACTTCTGGCAGCTGACTGCAGCACATGCTGCCTCGGTTCTGGAATTAATGTTGCTCCTTTGAACTGTGTAGGCAGTGACTGTGGGGTCTTTGGTACTTTCAGCAAATAGATGAGTCAAAACTGGTGCTGATCTGCTTACATGTGCTGCAGCTCTCTCAAAAGTGGTGTATACTTTATATATACTTATGAATAAAAGACCATTTTTAAAATGGGAATAGGAAAAGGCTGTGTGAGGAAGAATGTCTAGCTGTAGGACTCCATGTATTGGATGTGACCTGCATGAATTGTTATGCAATGCCTTTATCTTCCGATAAGTGTGAACCTAGAAATAGAAATATGAATGCTGTTCCTGCTAACCACTTGCGAGAATTCTCCTTTAGTCTGAGTGTTGGATGGTGATGAAAAAAGGAGGTTGTTCCCATTGGGAGTTAAGCCCTTTATTCAAAACGTAGTTCAGCGACTGAGTCCTAGGAGAAGTCCATTAGTTAGCAGTGGTAGCACTTGTATCCTCTTTGCACGGTTCTAGCTACTGAATGGGAAGGCATTAAAATGTTACAAAAGCCTGTGTTGCAATGGGACTAGGTGATTCACTTCGAAATGTGCCAGTTCTGCATGATAAAGAACTCCTTAGAATTTATGCATCAGCTTGACAGAGACACTAATAGTTTATAGGGGAAATAGCAGTCTCATAGAATATGAAAATGTATCAGAAAGAAAAATAATAATGCATCAATACCTCTCTTCTGTATTTTGGTTAACCGAATCAAAGTATGTGGCGGGACTTTCCTGAGCCTCTCGTGGTTTCAACAGATGGAATGTGGTGTGTGAGTGGTGTATATGTGACTGGAAGATGTGTCCCTAAACACAAGTGTTCAGTGGAACAGCGAGACATCTGCCAGTGGTGTGGCACTGTTGGCTGTTGCTTCTGAAATGCAGAGGCAGTAAGTCAAACCTTTATCTGAAATTTTCGGTCTCATAAAGATGCAGTTCGACCTGCAGCACTGATAAAATGTTTTATTTTGAATCACTGTTGAAAATGGATGTTTTTCTGGAAAAAATAGGTGCGACTTCTCAAGTCTGTTATAAAATCTGTCTTATTGTTAGATTCAGAAAACTTCTGTATGTGACTGTACATGCTATCATTAAAGCTACAAAGCCCCTAGCAATATGTCACACTTGTCTCTTTAGAATCAGTGTGTGGAGTCTGTATAATTCAGTTCAGTGTCTTGGACAATGCAGAAATTTCTGCTTCAGTATGAGAGACTGAAATGACACTCGCTGCTGCTGAAAGCATTTATATTTGTTTGCATATAGTCATCATATGGCTGACCATACATAATAATACACCTTCTGCTGCTATTGGCATCCTCTGAATCTCTTTGGCAACTCGTTAATCTAAGTAATTCGGTCTCGTAAAAGGTCTTTTGTATTGACTGCCTGATGTATTGCCTGGGCACGTTTTGTTGGAGAAAGCATGGCAGATTGGTAGGTTGCCAGATCTTTGTCCCTGCGAAGTTCTGTTAATTTGCTCATTGATATTCCGGCTTGACTGCTACTCATCGGCTTGCAAAGGAGTGGTAGCAGCTACTAAAGGTATTGGGAAATGTCATATTTCTAATCCCTCCTCATCACAGAGCAACTAGCAGAGTAGACCTTATTTGTGGTGCCTAGTCAGAAGCCAAATGTTCTAAAACTGACAAACGGTTAAATTTTATTACCTCAAAAATGCTATTTTCGCTGCCTAAAAATGAAGCCTGATGTCTTCATTTCTGTTTTTCCATACCTGCTGGTGCCTTTTCTTAAATACAGCGTAAAATCAGTATTACAGTGGTATACATCACCATGTGTAGGTATGCATTTACTTATAGGATCTTAGTTCACCTAGACTCATGCATGCAAATGCAAGTGTTAGAGCAATGTTCCATAAACAAGTTGTACTGAGATAATTTTCCTTAGCCATCTGCAGCTCAGTATTTCTGTGGAGGTCAGGATGTTGTATGTCTGTATTCTGTCAAACCCTGTGTATTAGATACGACATATAAGCAGCTGCAGAAAGAACTGTGTGTTACAGTACTGTCGGTTACAGAAACTTCAGTGTAGCCTAAGAGTAAATGGATGAGAAAAATGAATTGCAAAGCGGAATCCAATCTATTAAAAATGAGATCATTCAGAGCACTCCTTGTACCTTGCGCTGCTTATGGAAAGTACAGATATATTCTACTCCTTCCCCACCACCCCTCACTGCAAATGTGCAACCCGTATCCCTCAGCTTCTCATTTGTCAGAGAAGGCTTTGTGAAACTCCAAATATAGCAATTCTCGGGGCTTTTCATGATGAGGTCCCATTGTCAAAGCGGCACTTCTTTCCTAGTGTGAATTTTGGGGAATGTGAAGACTAATGTTCTTGTGGAGAGTAAGAGATGCTGCTAAGAGCTAAATAACAATTCCAAAGTGTTGGAAGTCATGTAAGATGGGATGGGTTGACTTGGCTGAGTAGGGATGTCCTTCTAAAGCAGGAACAAGGTGTATGGCCCCTGGAACTGAGGTTGGATGAAACAGGAATGCTGCAGAGATGCTGTTTGCCATAGTAGGGAGAAAGCTGCAAAAGCTCAATTGAAGTTGAACCTGGCAGATGTGAGAAAACAAGGCTTTTAAAAAACAAGCCAGCAGCAAAAGGAAGGAGGTAACGTTTATCCATTACTTGACAAGATTGGTCAACTCATAAGCAGGAATGCAAAC